>NC_134845.1:38519653-39769653 GCF_965363235.1 Mytilus galloprovincialis | reverse complement strand
AACGTTAGACGCCTACACATTTCACCTGGTGAATTATAAAATCAATGTATGTGATCAATAATACTTTGGAGCGGCTCTAGTTATAATTACTTCTCGTCTGGAAATGTATAATTTATGTACTTTATTGCATGGAGTCTGGATTTTCTGCAGAAAAAAAGATAATTGTCATTCTTTTGATATTTGTACAAGAAGTATGCATTCAACGACATGCTACATATAGTTACACGAGTCGAATGTTTCAAAATGAACGAACCAGAAAAGCGTTGTGAGAACTGAAAAGAGCTGGTCTTATTTCATTCTTTCAATGGCGGTTCCAGAAATTTTTTATAAGTAGGGACCCACTGACTGCCTAATATGGGACCCGCGCCAGTCATCCTTAAATAATTCCCTAATACTAGTAACCAACCAAATTTTTTCCACAAAAAGGGGGCGGGCCTCTGTTTTATCAGCCCATACCAGAATGAGTAATTAAACAAAAGTAAAACAAACACAATACGACACAACACAACACAACATTACAAAGCACGACACAACACAACACAACACATCACATAACAACATGTACATGCAGCACAACTGTACACGCAGCTGCTTAACCAACTTTATTCTAGGAGAGCAACATTTATCTTTTAGTTTATTATGCATGGTCTTTGGAATTGAGTACTTTTTGCCTTTTGTCGTGTTGTTAGTTGTCTTTTGTCTTTTTGTTTTTGTGTTTCGTGTCAATTGCACGAGTCCGGTCATTTTAAATTGTTTTTTCAGTTTCTTCTTAATATTAGGAATGTTCAAGAAGTCACAACCATGTTTTAACCCAGCCACATCTATGTGTGGTTGTCCAAACTCAGGAGACTCAGTGGATATCGTTGTTTGGTGTCAGCTGTCGTGTTTGTTTATTGTTTATAGTTTTGTCATAACTCAACTCATTGGTATTTCGTCCATATTGTTTCAGATTGTGTCATGATGGAGCGTTTTATAGCTGTATACTTTACGGTATGTGTTTTGCTCATTGTTAAATGTCTTATGGTGATCTATGTATCTATAGTTGCTTTACTCCATGTCATTTAGACGGTTGTCTGTGCTAATATCAAAACATCAATCAATCCATATTTCCACTGATTCACAGAAACAATCAGTTTCATATTTAGCTGCCACCTTGTCACTCTAATGCAGGCAATACGGCATGCATGCACTAGTTTCAGTTCAGTTATTATTTTAGACCTTTTTTTGTCTTAGCTCGAAAGTTTTTCAACCTAGACAGACTAGTTTCCAGGCTTAAGACAGTTTACTCACCTTTTTAAGGTCTGCATGTCTTGCATATTATAAATATATAGACATATTTTTTTAAGGTCTGTCTTGCATATTATAAATATATAGACATATTATGATGTAGTCATTCCCGGGTCAGTAAGCCACTTTGCTTTTTAACAATTGATAGAGAAAATCATTGTAAGTTACAGCTGTGTTATACACCTTTTTGTACATATATAATTTATTTTCTTGCACGATTTTTTGCACAGATGGTGACACAGACTAAATCCATGGAAATGAAGTGATCAGGAAAAAGAACATTTCGTACGTGTACAATATCTAGGTCTGTTTTATTCTATTTTCAAGATGGAAACAATGACAAGTTTCAATATAATCTTTTGATGTATTGTATTGTTTCAGTTCATAAAGGGGGGTAATTTAAATGGCAAGATTTGCGTTTTGAAGAAGATCCAGTATTACATGCATGATTGAACGTGTTCACATCAGAAACTACAATTCTAGTTGTACCAGTTTAGTAACACTGCTACAGTTGGAATATGGAATTTCTCTTATTTTCTGGTTCGTCCATATTGGATTTTATAGAAGAAAACTATTTATTTTCTTGATTATATATGATATGTCATTATAGGTCAGCGCTTGACTTGCAAGGACCAGCAAATCAGGAATTGCTTGGAAAAACTTTTATAAGTGGAGTAATTACAAAGAGGGAAACTTGTCTCACTAGTCTGTTTAGTATTACATGTCTCAATGTTCGGTATGGTATTACGTGTATAAATGTTGTGATTGGTATTACATGTCTCACTGGTCTATTCTGGTATTACATGTCTCACTGGTCTGTTTTGGTATAACATGTCTCACTGGTCTGTTTTGGTATTACATGTCTCACTTGTCTGTTTTGATATTACATATCTCACTGGTCTGTTTTGGTATAACATGTCTCACTGGTCTGTTTTGGTATTACATGTCTCACTGGTCTGTTTTGGTATTACATGTCTCACTGGTCTGTTTTGAAATTGCATGTCTCACTGTTCTGTTTTGGTGTTACATGCCATACTGGTCAGTTTGGTATCACATGTCTCAATGTTTATTTTGGTAATGTATGTTTCAATGTTTTGTTTGGTATTACATGTCTCAATGTTTTGTTTTGTATTACATGTCTCAATGTTTTGTTTTGTATTACATGTCTCAATGTTCTGTTCGGTATTACATGTCTCAATGTTTTGTTTTGTATTACACGTCTCAATGGTCCGTTTTGTATTACATGTCTCAATGGTCCATTTTGTATTACATGTCAAAATGTTCTTTACGGTATTACATGTCAAAATGTTCTGACTGAAATAACATGTCTCCATGTTCCTTTTTGGTATTACTTGAAGATTACTTACAGTTCTCTTTGGTATTTCATGTCTCAACATGTTGTTTGGTATTTCATGTCTCAACATTTTGTTTGGTATTACATGTCACAATGTTTTGTTTGGTATTACATGTCACAATGTTTTGTTTGGTATTACATGTCACAATGTTTTGTTTGGTATTACATGTCACAATGTTTTGTTTGGTACATGTTTATACCTTCTGTTTTGTATAACATGTCTCAATGTTCTGTTTGGTATTACATGATGATTTCTCACTGGTCAGTTTGGTATTACATAATGATTTCTCACTGGTCAGTTTGGTATTACATGTCTCAATGTTCTGATTGGTATTACATGATGATGTCTCATTGGTCAGTTTGGTATTACATGTTTCAATGTTCCCTTTGGTAATATGTTTCAATGTTCTGTTTAGTATCGTCTCACTAGTCAGCTTGACAAAACATGTCTCAATGTTCCTTTATATGTTACACGTCTTACTATTTTATTTGGAATAACATGTTTCAATGATCCTTTTGGTATTCCATGTTTTGCCTTAAGTCTATTGTGTTTGGTATTTGAGTTGGTACGTACTAATATTGTGTTTGGTATTTGTGTTGGTACGTATTACTATTGTGTTTGGTATTTGAGTTGGTACGTATTACTATTGTGTTTGGTATTTGAGTTGGTACGTATTTGAGTTGGTACGTATTACTATTGTGTTTGGTATTTGTGTTGGTACGTATTTGAGTTGGTACGTATTACTATTGTGTTTGGTATTTGTGTTGGTACGTATTACTATTGTGTTTGGTATTTGTGTTGGTACGTATTACTATTGTGTTTGGTATTTGTGTTGGTACGTATTACTATTGTGTTTGGTATTTGAGTTGGTACGTATTACTATTGTGTTTGGTATTTGTGTTGGTACGTATTACTATTGTGTTTGGTATTTGTGTTGGTACGTATTACTATTGTGTTTGGTATTTGAGTTGGTATGTATTACTATTGTGTTTGGTATTTGTGTTGGTACGTATTACTATTGTGTTTGGTATTTGTGTTGGTACGTATTACTATTGTGTTTGGTATTTGTTTTGGTACGTATTACTATTCTGTTTGGTATTTGAGTTGGTACGTATTACTATTGTGTTTGGTATTTGTGTTGGTACGTATTACTATTGTGTTTGGTATTTGAGTTGGTACGTATTTGAGTTGGTACGTATTACTATTGTGTTTGGTATTTGTGTTGGTACGTATTACTATTGTGTTTGGTATTTGAGTTGGTACGTATTTGAGTTGGTACGTATTACTATTGTGTTTGGTATTTGTGTTGGTACGTATTACTATTGTGTTTGGTATTTGTGTTGGTACGTATTACTATTGTGTTTGGTATTTGTGTTGGTACGTATTACTATTGTGTTTGGTATTTGTGTTGGTACGTATTACTATTGTGTTTGGTATTTGTGTTGGTACGTATTACTATTGTGTTTGGTATTTGAGTTGGTACGTATTACTATTGTGTTTGGTATTTGTGTTGGTACGTATTACTATTGTGTTTGGTATTTGTGTTGGTACGTACTAATATTGTGTTTGGTATTTGTGTTGGTACGTATTACTATTGTGTTTGGTATTTGTGTTGGTACGTATTACTATTGTGTTTGGTATTTGTGTTGGTATGTATTACTATTGTGTTTGATATTTGTTTTGGTACGTATTACTATTGTGTTGCGTATTTGTGTTGGTACGGATTGTGTTTGGTATTTGTGTTGGTACATATTACTATTGTGTTTGGTATTTGTGTTGGTACGTATTACTATTGTGTTTGGTATTTGTGTTGGTACGTATTACTATTGTGTTTGGTATTTGAGTTGGTACGTATTACTATTGTGTTTGGTATTTGTGTTGGTACGTATTACTATTGTGTTTGGTATTTGTGTTGGTACGTATTACTATTGTGTTTGGTATTTGTGTTGGTACGTATTACTATTGTGTTTGGTATTTGTGTTGGTACGTATTACTATTGTGTTTGGTATTTGAGTTGGTACGTATTACTATTGTGTTTGGTATTTGAGTTGGTACGTATTACTATTGTGTTTGGTATTTGTGTTGGTACGTATTACTATTGTGTTTGGTATTTGAGTTGGTACGTACTACTATTGTGTTTGGTATTTGTGTTGGTACGTACTACTATTGTGTTTGGTATTTGTGTTGGTACGTACTACTATTGTGTTTGGTATTTGTGTTGGTACGTATTACTATTGTGTTTGGTATTTGTGTTGGTACGTATTACCATTGTGTTTGGTATTTGTGTTGGTACGTATTACCATTGTGTTTGGTATTTGAGTTGGTACGTATTACCATTGTGTTTGGTATTTGTGTTGGTACGTATTACCATTGTGTTTGGTATTTGTGTTGGTACGTATTACCATTGTGTTTGGTATTTGAGTTGGTACGTATTACCATTGTGTTTGGTATTTGTGTTGGTACGTATTACCATTGTGTTTGGTATTTGAGTTGGTACGTATTACCATTGTGTTTGGTATTTGTGTTGGTACGTATTACCATTGTGTTTGGTATTTGTGTTGGTACGTATTACCATTGTGTTTGGTATTTGAGTTGGTACGTATTACCATTGTGTTTGGTATTTGTGTTGGTACGTATTACTATTGTGTTTGGTATTTGAGTTGGTACGTATTACTATTGTGTTTGGTATTTGTGTTGGTATTGTGTTTGGTATTTGTGTTGGTACGTACTACTATTGTGTTTGGTATTTGTGTTGGTATGTATTACTATTGTGTTTGATATTTGTTTTGGTACGTATTACTATTGTGTTGCGTATTTGTGTTGGTACGGATTGTGTTTGGTATTTGTGTTGGTACATATTACTATTGTGTTTGGTATTTGTGTTGGTACGTATTACTATTGTGTTTGGTATTTGTGTTGGTACGTATTACTATTGTGTTTGGTATTTGTGTTGGTACGTATTACTATTGTGTTTGGTATTTGAGTTGGTACGTATTACTATTGTGTTTGGTATTTGTGTTGGTACGTATTACTATTGTGTTTGGTATTTGTGTTGGTACGTATTACTATTGTGTTTGGTATTGGTGTTGGTACGTATTACTATTGTGTTTGGTATTTGAGTTGGTACATATTTGAGTTGGTACGTATTACTATTGTGTTTGGTATTTGTGTTGGTACGTATTACTATTGTGTTTGGTATTTGTGTTGGTACGTATTACTATTGTGTTTGGTATTTGTGTTGGTACGTATTACTATTGTGTTTGGTATTTGAGTTGGTACGTATTACTATTGTGTTTGGTATTTGTGTTGGTACGTATTACTATTGTGTTTGGTATTTGTGTTGGTACGTATTACTATTGTGTTTGGTATTGGTGTTGGTACGTATTACTATTGTGTTTGGTATTTGAGTTGGTACATATTTGAGTTGGTACGTATTACTATTGTGTTTGGTATTTGTGTTGGTACGTATTACTATTGTGTTTGGTATTTGAGTTGGTACGTATTACTATTGTGTTTGGTATTTGTGTTGGTACGTATTACCATTGTGTTTGGTATTTGTGTTGGTACGTATTACCATTGTGTTTGGTATTTGAGTTGGTACGTATTACCATTGTGTTTGGTATTTGTGTTGGTACGTATTACTATTGTGTTTGGTATTTGTGTTGGTACGTATTACTATTGTGTTTGGTATTTGTGTTGGTACGTATTACTATTGTGTTTGGTATTTGAGTTGGTACGTATTACTATTGTGTTTGGTATTTGTGTTGGTACGTATTACTATTGTGTTTGGTATTTGTGTTGGTACGTACTACTATTGTGTTTGGTATTTGTGTTGGTACGTATTACTATTGTGTTTGGTATTTGTGTTGGTATGTATTACTATTGTGTTTGATATTTGTTTTGGTACGTATTACTATTGTGTTGCGTATTTGTGTTGGTACGGATTGTGTTTGGTATTTGTGTTGGTACATATTACTATTGTGTTTGGTATTTGTGTTGGTACGTATTACTATTGTGTTTGGTATTTGTGTTGGTACGTATTACTATTGTGTTTGGTATTTGTGTTGGTACGTATTACTATTGTGTTTGGTATTTGAGTTGGTACGTATTACTATTGTGTTTGGTATTTGTGTTGGTACGTATTACTATTGTGTTTGGTATTTGTGTTGGTACGTATTACTATTGTGTTTGGTATTGGTGTTGGTACGTATTACTATTGTGTTTGGTATTTGTGTTGGTACGTATTACTATGTGTTTGGTATTTGTGTTGGTACGTATTACTATTGTGTTTGGTATTTGAGTTGGTACGTATTACTATTGTGTTTGGTATTTGTGTTGGTACGTATTACTATTGTGTTTGGTATTTGAGTTGGTACGTTCTAATATTGTGTTTGGTATTTGTGTTGGTACGTATTACTATTGTGTTTGGTATTTGTGTTGGTACGTATTACTATTGTGTTTGGTATTTGAGTTGGTACGTATTACTATTGTGTTTGGTATTTGTGTTGGTACGTATTACTATTGTGTTTGGTATTTGTGTTGGTACGTATTACTATTGTGTTTGGTATTGGTGTTGGTACGTATTACTATTGTGTTTGGTATTTGTGTTGGTACGTATTACTATGTGTTTGGTATTTGTGTTGGTACGTATTACTATTGTGTTTGGTATTTGAGTTGGTACGTATTACTATTGTGTTTGGTATTTGTGTTGGTACGTATTACTATTGTGTTTGGTATTTGAGTTGGTACGTTCTAATATTGTGTTTGGTATTTGTGTTGGTACGTATTACTATTGTGTTTGGTATTTGTGTTGGTACGTATTACTATTGTGTTTGGTATTTGAGTTGGTACGTATTACTATTGTGTTTGGTATTTGAGTTGGTACGTATTACTATTGTGTTTGGTATTTGTGTTGGTACGTATTACTATTGTGTTTGGTATTTGTGTTGGTATGTATTACTATTGTGTTTGGTATTTGTATTGGTACGTATTACCATTGTGTTTGGTATTTGTGTTGGTACGTATTACTATTGTGTTTGGTATTTGAGTTGGTACGTACTAATATTGTGTTTGGTATTTGTGTTGGTACGTATTACTATTGTGTTTGGTATTTGTGTTGGTACGTATTACTATTGTGTTGCGTATTTGTGTTGGTACGGATTGTGTTTGGTATTTGTGTTGGTACATATTACTATTGTGTTTGGTATTTGTGTTGGTACGTATTACTATTGTGTTTGGTATTTGTGTTGGTACATATTACTATTGTTTGGTATTTGTGTTGGTACGGATTGTGTTTGGTATTTGTGTTGGTACATATTACTATTGTGTTTGGTACCGTATTTGTGTTGGTACGGATTGTGTTTGGTATTTGTGTTGGTACGTATTACTATTGTGTTTGGTATTTGTGTTGGTACGTATTACTATTGTGTTTGGTATTTGAGTTGGTACGTATTACTATTGTGTTTGGTATTTGTGTTGGTACGTATTACTATTGTGTTTGGTATTTGAGTTGGTACGTATTACTATTGTGTTTGGTATTTGAGTTGGTACGTATTACTATTGTGTTTGGTATTTGAGTTGGTACGTATTACTATTGTGTTTGGTATTTGTGTTGGTACGTATTACTATTGTGTTTGGTATTTGTGTTGGTACGTATTACTATTGTGTTTGGTATTTGTGTTGGTACGTATTACTATTGTGTTTGGTATTTGTGTTGGTACGTATTACTATTGTGTTTGGTATTACATTTTTGTTATTCTGTTTGGTGTTTGTATGTTTAACTGTTGTGTTTAGTCAGTTCCGTAAGTCAAAGCTGTATAGGTTTGACTTTATAATATGAAGCTTGTAATTACGGACATAAACCTTATCAAGTGTCATTCAGTTGTTATGGTTGCTGGCTGCCTTATTTGTTATTTGTTTGTTCTTTGATGCATAGATCAGGCAGTTGTTTTTTTCCCTTTTGAATTGTTTCCAGTTCTCTTATGTCTGAGTTTTGCTTTTTGTTAAATCCATTCCTTTAGAGGATATTTGTCTTATTGGCACTCATACATAGCCTTATTCATATTATATATTATGTATTATAGCATATTATCCCTCGTACACTCTTGTGCCAACCAGTATTAGCTATAGGGACCATATATTTCATGCTTGCACACAACTGTCACCATTACATTTCTTTTTTCAATGAAGCTTGAAATCGTTGCATATATTGTAAAAACTTTCACTTCATAAAGAACAATTGTTGCCTCATAGACAATCATACAACATCTAAGTTTCAATTTGATGAGCCAGAATCTGCCTTTAACTATAAAACTTTAGCTTGATATAGAACAAACAGACCTGAAAACCAAATGCACCTCTTCTAAAAGGGGCAAAAAAACCACATAAAGTATCAAGACTTGCATGTTCAGTTGTGTTCATTATAAAAAATAAAGATCAATTCAGCTTTTATGATACGATTTATATTTTCTCTTTATATACAGCCACAAGTTCATCATATGATTTGTGTCGACTGTACAACAAAGCAAACACTATAGTATGTACAGTACATGCTATAACAATATAACAATAATTTGATTCTAACAAAGAAGGAGGCATCTGTGGTTGACTGTAGGCCAATTTCATCAGAGAGACTAGCTACATGTGTAGTAAAACTGAATAAATTGTTGGCTTTGTTTAAATCTTGAGAATTGAGGTATGTTTAATTTGTACTGTCATGATAAGTTAAAAGGAGGGAGAGAGCCCAGCGTAAGTGTATACTTCAATTATAAAACATAATAAACCAGTTTCATCTGTTATCCTTTTTATCATGAATAAGGAATATTACTTCTTTTATCAATGCAATAAAAGTTCAAAGGTGAAAATTATCTCCCCTTAAATCAAAGTCAACAATGAGAATTCCTATCAGGAAAAAAATATTGTGCATTGATTGTATACACCTCCAGTTAACCACAGATCTTTATACATAACAATATAAAGCATGGCTTAACAACTTCTGAATGGGATATGACTTAAAAACATGAATTTTTATACCTAAAACTGGTCATATTTACTTTTAAATTTTTGTTCAATATTTGATGTAACAATAGATATAATAAAATACAAGTAATGTTTGTTACTTTTGAATTTTCTGATAAATTCAGGCTTAACAATTCTATGTAATAGTGCACCATATCAGCAAGATAAAAATTATAAATAGTATTTGAAATATTTTTGGTAGTTAAAAATTGGACCAACATATATAAAAATATTGAATTTGCATATCATATTTAACATGATAAATCTTCCTTATATGAGGTATATCTTTGGATTGCCATACTCAAATGTTGGCAGTTAAAACTAAGACCTAGAACTTAAGTGTCAAAATGCTCGGATCGTGACAGGGGGAATTCCTTATAACAACGGAAGACCCACTCTACTCAAAAAGGACATCTCACTATATTGGGCCAAATCATTTTACCACCATTTACTTTTCCCATTCAGCAAATTTGTTAATTTCTTATTTAAATATATCTAATTGATTCCATTGATTTGGTCCAATACTTGATACAATAATAATTTAAATACCTACTTGTAAAATGTGTTACTTTGAATGATAGTACTTAACACGGACTGAAAAATTACTGCTAATCACCTAATAAAATTTACTGCAAAATTAAATTGTAGGGCACTAGTCCTGAAATTTAAGTCCAAATGAATAACAATTAAAAACATGTTTTTATTAACTTTTCTATTCTTTTCTTGGATGAAGTTTAAGATAGTAAAAGGATATAAAGAAATTTCTCATTGCGTGAAAAAGTTTCAGTATAAAAATTCCAGCCACAATATTTTGTGTTTATGTTCAATAATATTACAAATACATTTTGGCATATATAAATTTTGCATTCAAAATGAAAAAAGATGCAATACATGAATAAATTTAACCATGACATTTTGTACAGTTTATATTTCATGATTTGTTTAGTCATAACATTTATATCTACAGCACACTCAAAAAAGAAATACAACTAAATTGTGCATTGTAAGCATGGTTAAGGAGCACACATTGCACTCCTTGGCACATCCATAGAGACAACATTACTGCATTTCTTATGTACAAACTAACAGATATATTTACAATATTCTCAAAGAAAATGTACACCATTTTTATAATTGATCACATTTGAAACAAAACAAAAATTTATAATCATTAATAAAATAATTTATAATCTGTCGTTTTCAGAAAAACATGGCAGTGATTCTACTAAAAACCACAAAGAACAACCTGAACACAAGATTGGTCTCACAGAATTAAAGCTAACATTAATAACAGAAAAACAGAATCATTAATTCATTGTTTCAGAATCTAATACATATTCTAGGTATTAATTTAGAAAAATTACACATAAAATATTGTGATTGGTTGATAATGCCTCCAAGAATGGTCATTCAACCAATGGTGTTACATTATTTTCGTAAAAGATTATTATGATTGGTTGACAATGCCTTCAAACAAAAGGTAATTAACCAATGATGTATCATTGTTTTCATAAGATGTTGTTTGATTGGTTGAATTTACCAAGAATTGAAATTATCCATACTCTTTAGATTATGAAACAGTGAATTCTGAACAGGCTCTGCTGGCCAACACATACATTTTTATGCATAAGTTATGGGTTTAATTTAGAATTACCTATTTTTATATGGACCCAGAAGTGATTTTTTAATGGAAGTTAAAAGTAATTATTTTGAGTCCTTTTCTGAAACTGACATTAGACCCATGAGAACTTAAATAAAATACATTTTTTAGTATGAAAAGAATTAAGCTCGAAAGAAATATTATCTTGCCAAAAAAAAAAAACAAGTATATAATATTATACATATTTTTGTTACTTATATAAAAATAAACAAACTAAAACACATTTTATGCAACCGAGTAACTGTACCTGAGACTAGATTATTTATTCAAATCCCTTTTCTTTCAAACAGTGCAGTAATATGCTTATCTGTACATCAAAATAGGATTTGTAACATTTGCCTTTTAACGAAAAAAATATTTTAACGAAAACAATCTACCCAAATTTCAATGTACAGAGAATCAACCCGCAAACGGCGTCATTTGTTCCCCTTTCATAAGAAAACCTCTTAATTTTGCTGACGGTAGCCTTAGGAAAGGGGAACGACATGCAAAATAAATGCACAATGGCTTTCTCAATACAAATTAACAACTATTCTGATGTTTTCTGATTCTTTAAAATAATGACTGTGCAGTTAAACAGATCTTTTCTACATTTAAATTTGTTGTAAGAAAAAAATAATGCAGATTCTACACTGAAAATGTAAACAACACTAGACAACAATTAAACAAAAAGAAAAAACAACAAATCACAGTATATGCCATTTTTGTCAAATTTTTTGGAAATAATTGGATTCAATTTCATCATCACTAAAAATAGATATTCAATAATATTTATAAACAGATAACATTTCTAAACTGTCTAAAAAATTAAAAAAATATTTTTTTGATAAATTAAAATTATCAATTTAAAAAAAAGTTTACAGTACTTCTGTATGATTTAAAAAAAAGAAAAAAGAAAAAACATATATAAATCAATTTGAATCCATTTATTTAAAAAAAAATTCAACGATAATTTTGCAGTGCATCTTGATGGTCCACGCAGAATGACCATATTTTTAGCCATTTGAATCAGAACTATCAACTAATTTGAAACACAAACTAAATCATTTTATTCTCTGATATGACACTTCAAAAATGATGCAAATTCACTGTTCTGGATGTTTTATCAAAGTTCCATTTTAAATTGTAAAATTGAAAAATAAATCTGTCACCTCAAAATGATGAGTAAAAATTGAAAAATCTGGTGTGTCACTGTGGTTTCTGAATGAATTTAAATTTGAAAGTGTATAATTTGTACATGTACAATGTATATTATTAGATTGTCTAAAAATTCTGCTTAATATTTTTTTTCAAGAGGTAAACATTTTTAGGGTGTCAAACAGATTTTTTTTTAATAAAGCCAATGAAGTTATACTATTCTATTCAAAGACACCATTTTGATTAAATTAGCCTTAAAAACAGAGAATTCCAGGATTTATTTCTCAATGAACGTCACATCACAGAAGCTATTTGAAAATGCATCATCACATCGTGTCCTTCACCTTCACCACGCAGCATTTTAGAATGCAATAGAACAAATACAACATATCACAATTATCACGCACTAGACGAGTCTGATTCAATCAATAAAAGTCTTCTAGGAGACTGTGACCCGTTTTCAATTTTTTTAGGTTTGGAGTTTTTTGCACACCGGCAACCTTTCTTCCGACACTTGTTATAACACATTGTGCAGCACTTTAGACACCCTTTCATTGGCCAGTAACAACAGAGACATGGTAGACAGAGAGCCATTAGTGCCATGCACGTCCATCTTTTAACACAATTAGGCTGACTGCAACAAGCACACGGATCAGCCAAACAGTCATAGTCTGCGTCTTGTTCGTCCTTCCCACCACAGTGATAAAACACTGCCTGTACACAACAATAACATGATGCTGTCTCTATACAACATTGTCCACTGACATGGCACGTGTTCCCACACAGCCACTTACTCGGTAACTCCTGTGGATCTGTACATGCTCCACATCGACACTTGTGGCATTTTTTGCAAATAATCGAATCATCCTCCTTTATGACCGGATCCTTTTTCAATGGAGGTGAAACATTAGTCAATGGTGGTGCACTGATAATATGAGTGTTCAAACTGCGTAGTCCTCGTGTACGGTTATTCTGATTCTCTCGTAGCGTAGATACAATACCACTTCCCCCAGAGCTGATGGTTTTCAAATTGCCCGGGGGTTTTGGTCGTGGCGGACTGTCTATATAGTCATTTTGAACCCGTGGGTGAGGTCGTATCTGATCAAGAGTTATAAATCCTCCCGCATCAGGAGGAGGTAAAGTTTGCCGAGGCTGTCGAAGCTGACTCGATCTCATAACATATTTGAGTCTATAGTCATATTTCAAGTATTTGATCACAGATTTCAGCTCATGATCTCTCTTTAAATCTGAAAATAAACAAGAAATAGGTCAGTAAAAATAGTTTAAATTGTAGTCTTTTTTTACAAATAAAATCAGATTTGGAGAATAACTATAAGACGTACAATGTACATGTATATTTGAGTGAAGCACATATTTTTTTCTATCTATAAAAATGCTTTTGACAGTGCACAGATTTCCAGGATTTCAGGAGGGAGAACCCAAGTGGAGTGAGGTGTGCAACTGCCCTGAGATCATTCAATATCTAATAGAGTATATAGGGTCAAAACATCTGGGGAAGGTTGGAATCATCTCAAGACATCAAAGTGGCAGAGAACACAGTTTAAAAGGAAACTCAACTTTAATATATTTCACCATGTATTTGAATTGATACACATTGTGAATTCTTACATCAAATAGATATTTTTTTTCAAAGTGTAATATTAACTTTATACAATGTCATTGTGAAACACATTACATAGCTATTGGTGCTTATCATGCTTATAGTTAATTCATGAATTACTTAGACTTTAAAGCATGCATTATGTATGTCCTGTGGATGAATAGATTGTTAATAGGTATACAAAAGTGTTATATAAATATAACTTAAAAGTCATTATTACTAGATAGTGGGTTTAGCTTATTTCCAACATTAGTCTGAAGACTTCTTAAGTATTCTTACAAATACATGTCAGGGCTTGAGACAACATAGTAATACATTTGCACTCCAAAATACATGTAGCCACTTTATCTGAAAAAGGTCTGGTAAAAGAACCTCTGGTATAAAATCAAGACTTATTTCATTAACTATTAATACAAATGAGAATTATCCCCTTTATAAAAAAGCAATTCTGAGTTTATGTCCCTATGCATACATGCACTTACTAAATCTTTTTAGTGTGCACATGTACAATTTACTGTTAATTAAAAAGAAAAAAATA
This sequence comes from Mytilus galloprovincialis, assembly GCF_965363235.1. Lineage (NCBI taxonomy): Eukaryota > Metazoa > Mollusca > Bivalvia > Mytilida > Mytilidae > Mytilus > Mytilus galloprovincialis. Next base: position 39,755,038 of record NC_134845.1, on the reverse strand, counting down.
TGATGATACATTGTGTATTTGCAAAATATTCAGAAGAGATTTGATATAATTTTTTTCAAAAATCTTGAAAATAAATTTTGCATTTGGGTTCATCAATGTTCAACAATCTTTTGCAATAAACCACTGATCAAATCTTTGTGCACCTCATGGCCATTGGTTTAATCTCTTTCATGCATATGCAGTCTGATTTTCAAATTGAATGAAGAAAAAAAGTCCGATATTTGTTAACAAGTTATATTTAGGTAAATCGTGGTGCCATTCAACTGATGTGTAAATATAATCTCATTTGTATTCCAGCTGCTGTCACCAACTATTTAACATCGATTTTCTATTAAAAATTCATACATATAATATATATAAAACTTTGTGACTCAAATCATCCTGCCATCTGCTTGGTACGAGCCATGAATTGAAACAATCTATCTCTAGGGCACATGCTGGCAAAAACACTGATGGAGCATTTAACTATTGATCAATATTTATAGTATGTACTTGTGGCTGTATTGTACCAGGTAAAAAAAAAATGTTTATGACACTCAGAAATTTTTAAACTACCTTAGTCATCTAATTTAACAATATTTCAAAGTTTTAAAGTACAAAAACTTTGAAGTTTGTGTTCATTTTGTACGTGAAGGTGACTTTCACACAGTTGGTAACGCTCAATCACACCATAACAGTGTCGCAGAGAATGCATTTTATGATTTTTGTCATTTCATTCCCACAATAAATATCAATGCAACCAGTGTCAAGTTTTTAGCATGTACATTTTTTGTGTAAACTGTTTAAACAATTAAACTTTTAAAATAATGTTGGAAGTTTTTAAGTTTCAAGTGTTTAATAGAAATATCATACTGCAACATCATCACCAACATGTAGCTATGAATATACCGAGAAATTATTTTTAAACATGACTTTAATAATTCAAATGGATTCAAATTCAAATCTCCTTATATGTGGCATGCTTATATATTTTTAGACGCAAGAATGATCAAACATCAATATTCCAATCTTTGGGGTGACCCTGACGGGGTTCTGTAACAATGGTGTGGTTCATTTTATACCAATATGCTTGTGAATAAAAACTGTTATAGTGAGAGTTTTGAGTTTTGCTCCAGATACACAGATATATTGGAAGGGAGAGTCCATGTTATAAACTAGTGGTAAATTTGGCATGCTGTATAACCTGGTTCAATCTATCAGTCCCTACTCCTATTCCAAATTTGAATCACTGTAGATGAGCCGCCCAGAGGTGGATTTAGAGAGTTTTTTAGGGGGCCCGCGTCCCCCTTTTCTGGGAAAAAATTGGTTAATTATATTGGGAATCACCGAAGCATGACTGAAGCGGGCCCCCTCTTAGGCAGTCAGTGGGCCCCCACTTTTCTGGATCCGCCACTGCTGCCTAAGAAACCTTCCATTTATCTTTTTGGGGTAATTAAATTATTAAAAAAAAAAAGCTTTTCTTTATTTTTTACATTTCTACATTTCTTGAAACAATTTTCAGATTGGAAGCGAGAAAAAAATTTCCATTAAAAAATGAACAAAAATATTAATGTGACATTGGAATGAGTAAGCATGTTGTTTGATTTTAATAAACCCAAAAATACCCAACCATAAAAGATGAATTGTGGGTACCTACATGTACAAAATGTAATTGCTTTGTAAATATATTATAAAAAGTTGGCATTCAGTGATTTATTGAATGAGCTGCTTGAAGACAATACTTGTAGTAAAGTACATTTTGCCTGTAGAAATTTTGCATACAAGGAAGCTTTCAGATATGCTTGAAGTATTATACTACAATGTATATGAGAGATACATGATTATTGATTTTGTGGAAACATTGCATATGAGGCCATACATTTTGCTCCTGGATATTTTTGTTTTAAGATATTCCCCAGGACACTTTCTATTTTGACATGTACACATATACAATGTATATGTCAATGCGCTGTCATTATTTCATCTTGGTAATGAACATACTGCATCTAAGCAATGTCAATACAGTCCCTTACAAAAACCCAACTGGGCAAGGTCAACATGTTTAACACAGTTCTGAACATCAACTCAACTGAGCAAGGTCCTGACAACACAGTCTGAAACATTTACTCAAATGTGCAAGTTCGACACAGCTTTGAACATTAACTCAATTGAGTAAGGTATATATATGAAGTCCCTAACATCAACTCATCTGTGCAAAGTTAACTCAGTCCCTAACATCATCACAAGAGAGCAAGGTCAACTCAGTCCCTATTCCCTAACATCATCACAAGAGAGCAAGGTCAACTCAGTCCATTACATCAACTCATCTGTGCAAGGTCAACTCAGTCCCTAACATCATTACAAGAGAGCAAGGTCAACTCAGTCCCTAACATCATCACAAGAGAGCAAGGTCAACTCAGTCCCTAACATCATCAAAAGAGAGCAAGGTCAACTCAGTTCATTACATCAACTCATCTGGTGCAAGGTCTAAGCAGTACTTTACATCAACTCATCTGGTGCAAGGTCTAAGCAGTACTTTACATCAACTCAACTGAGCAAGGTCAACACAGTCCCTAACATCAACTCAACTGAGCAAGGTCAATACAGTCCCTAACATTAACTCAAGTGTGCAAGGTCAATACAGTCCATAACATTAACTCAACTGAGCAAGGTCAACACAGTTCATAACATCAACTCAACTGAGCAAGGTCAACACATTTCATAACATTAACTCAACTGAGCAAGGTCAATACAGTCCCTAACATTAACTCAAGTGTGCAAGGTCAACACAGTCCCTAACATCAACTCAACTGGGCAAGGTCAACACAGTCCATAACATCAACTCAACTGAGCAAGGTCAACACACTTCATAACATTAACTCAACTGAGCAAGGTCAACACAGTCCATAACATCAACTCAACTGAGCAAGGTCAACACATTTCATAACATTAACTCTACTGAGCAAGGTCAGCACAGTCCATATCATCAACTCAACTGAGCAAGGTCACATCAACTCAATTCAACAAGGTCAACACAGTCCCTAACATTAACTCAAGTGTGCAAGGTCAACACAGTCCATAACATTAACTCAACTGAGCAAGGTCAACACAGTCCATAACATCAACTCAACTGAGCAAGGTCAACACATTTCATAACATTAACTCTACTGAGCAAGGTCAGCACAGTCCATATCATCAACTCAACTGAGCAAGGTCACATCAACTCAATTCAACAAGGTCAACACAGTCCCTAACATCAACTCAAGTGAGCAAGGTCAACCAGTATCTAGCTTTAACTCAACTGAGCAAGGTCAATACCGTCAACAACATTACTGTAACTTAATCTTAAGTGAGCAAGGTCAACACAGTTCATAACATTAACTCAAGTGAGCAAGCTGAAGGTCAATACTTTTATTACAATCTCTAACATCAACTCTACCTACAAAAGTTAGCACTGTCCCTTACATCAACTCTAGTAAGCAAGATCATCACAGTCCATAATATCAACTCAGTTTCAATTAAGCAAGATCAACACAGTCCCTTCCACATTTACAAATATACATTTTTGTACATTGTTAATATCCAAAACCATTCATGTTTATCAATAAAAAAAGAGATGTGGCCATGTATGATTGCCAACGAAACAATGTTACCGTACTTGTTGACCATCCAAATTTATGCAATGCATTGAATTATTCATGTATGATCATTGTAAACAATGGTAAAGTGAGAAGTTTGAAATTAAAGTGCACAGACTTATAATATGGCATCTCTTCATTCTGTAGTGTATGTTTTGATTATTCTTTAAACAAATTTAACTCTACATTTTTACAATTAATTTGTTAGGACTCATAAAATTTTTGTGCAATAGATTTTCTTATGGTCGTCCAGAAAAGTATAAAATGTAAAACAAATGCATACAAAATCCTGTTTCCATATAAAAATCTAGACTAGCTTTTTAAATGTACATGTATATATATATATAGGCCACAAAGGGCTATATCAATTGCTGATGAACATAGTATAAAAATATTATTCATACATTGTTCATTGTACATGCAGTACAATAAGTACTGACAGAATGATTTTTTTTTCTTTTTCTGAGACATACATTTGTACATGTACATGAAGCTATCCAGAAGAAATTATCAGGAAATATAATATACATGGTTCCTCTATTCTTTTTTCTTTTAAATTCCCACCATCCCAGATTTACAATACTAATTTATGAATGTTGGTATACAAATTCAAAATAAGATACAACTGAAAAGACATTTGCAACGCATCATTCATGTATATATACACATGTACATGTGCATCTTGCCCTTGTAGACATATTTTGATAGATTCATAGCGTGTCATTGTTGAATATTAATTCATTATTGCTTAAAAACTCATCCATAAAATTTTGGGAGTCAAAGGTAGAACATGTTCCATTAAGAATTTATTATTCAAATTTTCTACTGACATATATGTACTACATCCTTTTTTTTTTTAAAACTACTACATGTACCTATAAAAGATGTTCCTGCTAAGTATTGTTTTTAAAAACACATTTTGTATAACATTATTGAAGTGATCATTATAAATCGTAAAATTATTTTCATGGTCATGTATGAGGACAGATGTTTAGTAAATGTACATGTATGTAGTATAACATCTTCATGATATTTAACACATTTGTTCATGTTGTGGAAATATGAAAAAATGTTTACAACAAGAGAAGCGTAAAGCCTTTTCAAAACAAAACATCTTTATACTACAGCACTTTAATGGGCAATTGTTTTAAAAAGATACATGTAGCTTATAAGTGTTACTGTGTACATGTTTTGCTATTTTTTCTGTTATACATTCAGTACTGAAAATGCTTGGACAAAATTTATCATTTTCAAACAAAATATCAAGATATATATAATAAACAAATTGCATTATCAAAAAGGAATATTTTGTCTTAAATAAATGGAATAAAGTTCAGTCACATACATGTGTGTGCTAAAATTTCAATGACACCTGTTTGTGTCGGATTGTGTCGGATTGTGTCCCGTCATTGCTTAAAATGTATATTCTTTTCTGTCCAAAAACTGCATGAATGTTCAGCTGTATCTATTTTGTAATGAAATCTTTGCCAATTTCTACCAAAACTTTTTTATCTTTACAAATAGATTTAATATTTCCTGTCCAGTCTAGAGGGTTAGGCTGCATGTTACCAATATTAGCTATGACCCATTTAACAAAATATGAAATGTAGAGTTTCACAAATCAATTTTCAGTGATATTTCTCCAGGTTTTCTCAATTTTATATTGAATTACTCCTTCTGATTATGTATAGCATGCATTTGCCACAGGAGTTAAAAGTGAGCAACAAACTTCAATTTTGAATCAAGCTAAATTTCAATCAGGCCTAGAAAGATACTGCTTGGATTAAAACCTGACTTATCTACTTATGTTTACAAACGCACGTGAATAGTGCCAGGGTTTTAGCTGTACTGTTATTTCTTGAAAAAATATACTACAGCCCAACAATTTCATCCACAAATTTTGATTGGGTAGTTTTTCTCATTCTTCAGTTTTGTTTGTTGTGTTTCAAAGACATGATGTTCACCATTTTTTTCGTTGTTCCTAATTTATTTGACTTTAAAGTAAGAATGTCCCTTTTGGATCTTTAACATCTCTTTTCTGATGTCAAAACATGCACCCTCCCAGGATTCCCTATTGAAATATTTTTTTTTTTAAATCTGGTCAATATATACATTTATTATGGTGAGTATTACAGAATTGTGGCTGGATTTGTTAATTTTTAAGGGATGACTCTTAGTTCAATAAAAAGCATCTTTTCAGAAACACAAGAAAATAATTTACATAGAGGGTGTCTGTTTCTTTCTGATCATTCATTTAATCAAAAGGCAAATCTAAAACTTAATCCTGCAGTTTTTTTAATCCATGCAGTTCTTCTCTTTTCACTGGATTGATGATTGGGATTCAGTGATAAAAACCTTACATGAATGATCAAGTTCATTACAGCTATATGTAAGTGCCATTCATTAAGATTTTTTTATTTACAAAACTTTAAGGATTTTTTCTAATAAAATTATGTATGATCTGACACTGAAATTTTACTACATAAGGTCAAAAACATCCAGAGCAAGAGGACTGGGGGATGTCTTATAGATATAGTAGTCTCACGACTTGAATTCTCCCTACGTTGAAAATCAATTAAAAATCATCAAAAGTTCTATTACATGCCACATATTTTTCTAAGAGCCATCCAAACTCAAAATTATATACATGTTATTCAGTCCAACTATTTTCATAATTAACAAATGCTTTCAAGTTCATAGATATCTCGGAATTCCACATAATGTATAACCTACCAACAGACATTACTTTTACAAACTTGAAACTGACGTACATGCCGAACCCAATATTCAATTAATGAATTGGATTCAATATACGGCTTAATTTAATCATTATACAACGGGAGCCACAACTTCCGATTTTTATAGTTTAATCAAGTAAAAGTATATTCAAATTATATTAATTGACAAATAAACAATAGGATAATTAGCATTAATAAACAATTACCTGTAATTAGTGATAAACATCACAATAAATCCAATTTTATTTCTCACACATCAATCTTAAATCCATTCACAAAACTTGTGTTTTAAACGTTTATAAATCCAATCTCTGAAATCATAGAAAATGAAGAAATAATTTTACAGAATCCTGTGAAATAAATACAGGTTGATCACATAAATATAATCCACATATGTTTCTAGAGATTCACCCTCTTTATTTTATTGAGCCTACTTCCAACACTTGGTTATAATCCGGTTGAAATTGTAAACCATCCTTTATCGGAAATTCTTAAAATCCGTTCGAAAGTCAATCCTGTAAATCACATTTACGTGATCAACAAACTCACATGCGAAAAAAATCCTTGTCGAAAGTATATTCCCGCTCAGTAAAACATCACTGCTTCAACTACCGATACACGATACACATAATTTTAGCCGCAGCCAGCTACAACGTAATTATGAATGAACGAGAAATGGACCGGACTTTTCTCACATAAAATCTTCTGCACGAAGAAATTATTTACATCCAACTATTATCATGCATTACAAATATGTCACTAGCAATGTTTTCAAACTGTATTTTTTGACAAAATCTTACCTTACACATGAAAAATCCCTATTTGGCTATTGAGTCGTAACCCAACACGTTGACCTCTTGGAACAGTCTACTCGTAAATTAGCGTAGGGGAGAACAGCATAAACACGTGATCTCATTTCATTTCATTCATTCATTCATACGTTGTGTGTACTAAAATCCGAACCATAAACAAGGTATTTTCGCATGAATGAATATCTATAGAAATAGTTTTCAATAGCATATTGATCTTGTCCAATCGCTTCAACTTTATGATCGCACAGCCATTTATCAATGAACGTGGATCCCAGGCATCAAAGTTGACCACAGTACATATTAAATAAAAGAAGAGCTAATATATTGCTAGTTAGATGCTTGACAGTTTATTACGGCATATCAAAAATCCATTTTTTGTAATCTTAAACATGTTTTTCTTGTTCTGTCTTTTTTATTCGATTTATACTTGGTATTTGTTTTTCCTTTAATTAGTTTTTTTTGTTATGTCACATAATATCTATCGGCTGTGTATTGCATATGTTATTGTATATAATGTCTTATATGATATTGTTATTATGTTATATACTCTGCTGGGTCCCTAATTTGGCGATTTAAGATCATTCGAGCGGATCCGCAGATATCCATACTTTTAAAATACTCTCTCAGAATCAAGTTATCATCCCCTTAACATATGTTGAATTGAAGAGCTTGTTTAACAGAGCTAGAGCTAGCCCTAGACTGTTTGTGATTGTTTTACTGCACATGCATGATTTTTTTTTAATGTGATACAGAGGGATTTCCCATGAGAAGCAAATGGTTCCATTCTCCAGATCGCCCTCCTCTGATTTTCCCGACAAGAGAGTAAACCGTCTTATTGTGAGAGTGAGTCTTTAAATAGCAATGTTAAGATGAAGGCTGTGTACTATTAGGTATGATTGCAAATGAGACAACTCTTCACAAGAGACCAAATGACACACAGGTCACCGTATGGCCTTCAACAATGAGCAAAGCCCATACCGCCTTACTTATTTATTAGGCTATTGGCTCCTCTGTGGAGCATAGGCCATTGACGAACTCCCTCCATCTATACTGTACCTCTATTAAACGCCAGTTTTTCTAGTGTTCCAGGTGAAAAGTTGCTTGTTGGTTTTAACAGTGTTTGGCCTGTCCATACCCATTTTCTATTCTTGTTTTGGATGTCAATATATATGTTCATGGTCAGCTCTTCTTTATAGGTATTCGCTTTTTAATTTGTCAAACCATCTGATGTTCACGATTCTCCTTATGCAGTAGTTGATGAAACGGTGACTAAAACCGTATGGTCAGCTACCAGTGGCGGATGCAGGAATTTTCGAAAGGGGGGGTGCTAGCCCAGGGCAAAGGGGGGGTGCGGACCCCCGGAACCCCCCCTCTGGATCCGCCACTGGCTACAAAGGGCCCCGAAATGACAAATACAAAACAATGAGAAAACTTTACGATTTAATTTAAGGAAGGATTTTTATACGGTTTATTACAAATCCTTGATTTAAGTAAATAATAATGAACGAAAAAAATATAATATAAAAAAGAAGATGTGGTATGAATGCCAATGAGACAACTATCCACAAAAGACCAAAATGACACAGACATTAACAACTATAGGTCACCGTACGGCCTTCAACAATGATCAAAGCCCATACCGCATAGTGAGCTATAAAAGGCCCCGATAAGACAATGTAAAACAATTCAAACGAGAAAACTAACGGCCTTATTTAGGTAAAAAAATGAACGAAAAACAAATATGTAACACATAAACAAACGACAACCACTGAATTACAGGCTCCTGACTTGGGACAGGCACATACATAAATTATGTGGCGGGGTTAAACATGTTAGCGGGATCCCAACCCTCCCCTAACCTGGGACAGTGGTATAACAGTACAACATAAGAACTAACTATAAAAATCAGTTGAAAAAGGCTTAACTCATCAGATGGACAAAAATACAAGTGGACGTGGCCCGGTACTTATACATCCCGACACAAAAAGACACAATGAACAGATCTGAGAGTACTCGCAGTTATCTGACAGCTAGTTCAAAGCCACTAACAACTAATAAAAAAATCATGCAACTAAGACTAAACTATCAATCCGTACACATCCAACATCCAATGGATTTAGTGTAAAGACGTCATAAACAGCCAGAGAAAAACATGACCTTATGCATAAGCACAGCAACAAATGACAGCCACTGAATTACTGGCTCTTGAATTGGGACAGGCATATGCATACAGAATGTGGCGGGGTTAAACATGTATATATATATTAGTGGTATAGCGGGCGTCCAACCCTCGCCTAACCTTGGACAGTGGTGTAACAGTACAACATAAGAACAAACTGTGATAAAAATGACTATTGAGTTAAACTTTTCGGTCTGAAGTTAGCAGTTATAAACTTTTATATTTGTACTAACTACACTGTTATTAAAAAAGTGAGTCTAAACAAACCTAAGAAAAAAAAGAGTGATGACTTTGAACAAAAGCACGAAACGCTACTTCCTTTCAAATTTTATATATAAAAGAACAAATGTGTTTGTCAGTGGCGGATCCAGAGGGGGGGTTCCGGGGGTCCGCACCCCCCCTTTATTTTGGCCGATCAATGCATTTGAATCGGGACATATGTTTGCACCCCCCCTGCACCCCCCCTTTGCCCTGGGCTAGCACCCCCCCCCTTTCGAAAATTCCTGCATCCGCCACTGTGTTTGTCACACCTGTATAATTACTACACACCTGCCCAACGGATACCCGGAACCTATAAATTATGGGTGTGACAACTTCGGTTATATAATAACAATCCGAATGAGAAGGCCCCAATTTATCTTACAATTTAAAATTATTTTATCCCACGTTCGGATCAAATTCACAGGAAGTCGTTGCAATTTTCCACATAAAAGGTTATTATTCTGAAAAGACTTCTCTTGTCAAAAATGTCAGCCGAGAAAAAAAATATTACATTATTATTTTGACCTAGCGCACCATTTTGATTAGGAGTATAGGGGTTATGATCACAAAAAGTGATATGCATTGTTGTCAAAATTGAACTCGTCACCTATGTTACGATAAATCACAAATTTTTAATCCCCAGCACGTGCTTTGAAAATTTATTGTCCTTATTAATTTCGTAAACTATGACTTAGGTGACTAAAAGCAGAGACATATTGCACGTCTCTGCTCAAGTCGACAGGATGGAAGTAGATTCAGTTTTTATTGATGAGAGCAATTTTCTCTATTTGTTTCTTTTGGACGACAGTGTCAAAATCAGCAAGACTGAAATTTTAATATTAAGGAGCGTTATAAGCATAAATGCGGTATCAACAGTTTTATAAACTTCTATATGGGTCTGTTGACAATATTGAAATTTTACTTGCAATGTTTTGCTCATGTCCGGTTGCATAATTGCAATTGAATTAAGCCGAACCGACCGCCTTCTTCCAATAGCAATTAAAAAACGGCCACCAAACAAGAAACATGATAACGGGATCTTTTTTTTTGTATGTTCTATATGTTTTAATGTTCACTAATTGTCGATGATAACTGCAGATTAATCAGACGCAAAGATCACTGTAATTCAAATCTAGAAACCATAAAAGATGGTTGTTTTCAATTATAAAGAAAAAGGATGGATGGACTAAACCCAATAACTTGAATTCGCATTTTGGTCCAGATGAGCAAAACATGCAAATTTATTGCGAAAATAGCAATGCAGAGTGAATAACAACTGTATTCAAGGTTATCTGAATTGAAATTGAGTAACTAAGAAAATCTTTTACAGCTGTAAAGCGTTATATCGAAAAAGTAGACTTTTCCCACGTTCACCTCATCGACTCTACTACAAAAGGACGCCAAAAATGTTTGTCCTAAGTCTAACTAAATACCGAAAATTGAAATTTGAATTTCTTTTATCATTAATTTCATGCGACAAATTTTGCAAATGTTCCCATGGATTCAATAGACTAACACTGCATCGGATAACATCTGTTGGTATTGATTTTTTCGTGTGACTTTTCGTTAGTTTACCTTAAAAAGAAATAACTATAATATCAGTTAATAGATGGCTGTCAAGTTATTTTACCTTTGGCAGTATTCATTGTTGACTTTTTCCATTCAATTAGTTCACGAGACAGGTGCCTAGCCGAGGAGAAGGTCGGAAAGAGTGGCGTGGGAATGGAACGTGGCAGGACTTTGGGCGAATGGTTAAGGAAGCACGCGCGCACCTGCTCCTCACAGCAGACGATTAATAAGAAAACTGTTTGTGATTTGATAGAGTGAGCATGGACGAGGGTACATGCTTAACTTTGTAACCTAGGTAATTAGTAAATCTTGAGTTAAAGTAGTATTCACATTTTCCCACGGTTTTAGTGACATGCGGCTGTGGTGAGTTATCTGACCGTGCACTTTATAAATATAACCCAAGAACAGGACTTTCACCCTTTAAACCGGTGCCTGAGGCAATTGAATCACAAGTAATGAAATAACATTTGAAGAAAAAAGAATTATAAATCACAGGTTGATGACCGGTTTGTCTATTTTAAACCGCCAAGCTTATTAGATCTTATTAAAATCTGCTGACTAGTCACTCCACGTGTCAAGCGAATAACGAAATCGTGCATAAAATATGATAAAATACTTAAAAATTATAAGATTTAAAACATAGTATACGTTCAAACATAGTTATAGTATAGGTCTATACCCATATAATCACTTAAAGGGGCACTAGCTGCCAAATTCATTGTAACCGATTTGACTCAAATTCTCATATTTGGTTTAGAACAATGTAAAACATTTATCCAAACTATCAAAAGTCTAAAATAAACAGTTTACAGAGAATGGAGTAGATAATATATAGGTTCGTTTCGTGTGTATTTTAGTCCAGACGCCATCTAATTAACTATCGATTTGACCTCAGATGACCATATAAGCGATGTAAACAAAAATAAAGATACGAATAGATTAAACCAACACGTGCAATTGCATTTTTATAGGTCTGTTTGATTTTATTTTATAGATTAAAAATAGATGTTTCTCATTGTTTTTAACCATATAAGAATGATTTTATGTGCATCGAATTAGTAATCAAATGATTTACCGTAGTTTCACTTTCATTGTTGACATTCTTTTTCTTTAAATAACCAGTACACGTACAATGCATGCGTTGTCAATCTCTAGCTAGGGGTTAACTTGAAGTTCACATGAATACCGGTTAGAATGATGATGACGTTTTCACTTGCAAGTGAATCAGTTAAAAATTATGTTTAATCGCTTATTTCAACAAAATTAAAGGAAATTGATTGCTAAAAGCAAATTATTATTTCATTATTCCAATTTGATTAATGATTGATCTAAAAAAAATCATACTTTATTTTTTTTTATATATCGTAGCTAGTGCCCCTTTAAACAAGTTTTCATAAGTAACGAGAACATCAAAATATGACCCTTATGTTTAATCTTTATGGATTAAGCAACAATGTTAACATCAAAATATTGTTTTATATATAGTTTTATATTGTTTCCAAAACCGGGAATTTTGATGGCCAGATCTTTAATTAATGCAAAATCGTCAAGACAACAAAACACTATACAGAAATTTGAATACCCAACTAAAACGCAAAGTAATCTCATTTGCTCTGGAAGGGTAAGCAGATCCTAATTCACAAGTCACACCCGTCATACGCGTTACTCGTGGTATGACATACAAATTCAATGACTAGTCTTTTGGCGATGTCAAAATCATTGTGGAAAGATAAAACAATCGGAACATAATCTTGGACTTGACAGATAAAATATACGTCAAAGTCTTATTATTTGATTGAAAACATACTGTATTGTCTGTGTGTTGACTTTATCTTGGACTAAAGAAAATATAGTACAATGTATTATGTCAGTCAACTCGGTATCTTGGTCTGACAACAGAAACTATGTGTGTCTCGGAACTCCACCTAGGACTAACTTCAGACAGCAGTATTCTTCGAGGTCAACTGGATCTTGAAACTGAACAGATAATTTTCTGTGTGTCAACTCTGTCTTGAATTTAATCTGTATGTCTACTCATTTAGGACGAGGTATAGACAACATGTAGTTTTCTCTGTGTGTCAACTCGGTCTTGGACTAGACAACACTTACAGAGAGTGTTATGTTTGTCAAACTTTTTGGAATTTTAGATCCTCAATGATCTTCAACTTTGTACTTGTTTGGCTTTATAACTATTTTGATATGAGCGTCACTGACGAGTCTTATGTAGACGAAACGCGCGTCTGGCGTACTAAATTATAATCCTGGTAGCTTTGATAACTTTATATATCTTAAAAAAAGAAATTATTATTCCCTTTGTCAATACCATTTAGGACTTATATACTTTTAAACAGTATTGTCTGTGTCATTTCTATCTTGAACAAAACAAGTAGTACACATTTTTGTTAAGGGTCAGCTGAAGCATGCCTTCGGGTGCAGGATTTTCTTGCTGTGTAGAAGACCCATCGGTGGCATTCGATTGTTTTTTACTCTTTTGTAGGGTTGTTGTCTCTTTGACAAATTCCCCATTCCCATTCTCAGTTCGAACAGATACATACTATATTCACACTCAATCTTTAGATTATGTCTAGCTATAGATAACAGGTAACATTCCCTGTGTGTCAACTTCGGTCTTGGACTAGCCAACAAACACATACTATGTTTTAACTCTAGCTTTGACTAGAAAACAGTTAGATTTCTCCATGTGTCAACTCTATCTCGAACTAGACAAGATATATATTCTCTGTGTCAACTCTAACTTGGACTACGAAACGTTTTTTTTCACTGTTTCAACTGTATCTTGGAGAAGAAAACAGATAGTATTCTCATTGTGTCAACTATATCTCGGACTACAAAACAGATATTATTCTGTATGTCATCTCTATCATGAACTACAAAACAGATTTTATTCTGTGTGTCATCATCTATCTTGGACTGTGTAAAACTGATATTATTCTGTGTCATCTTTATCTTGGACAACAAAACAGTTATTATTCTGTGTGTCATCTTTATCTTGGACTACAAAACCAATATTTATTCTGTGTGTCATCTCTATCTTGGACTAGAAAACAGACAGCATGCTCTATGTGTCAACTTGATCTCGAACTAGACAAGATATATATTCTCTGTGTCAACTCTAACTTGGACTACAAAACGTTTTTTTTCACTGTTTCAACTGTATCTTGGAGAAGAAAACAGATAATATTCTCATTGTGTCAACTATATCTCGGACTACAAAACAGATATTATTCTGTATGTCATCTCTATCATGAACTACAAAACAGATTTTATTCTGTGTGTCATCTCTATCTTGGACTGTGTAAAACAGATATTATTCTGTGTCATCTTTATCTTGGACAACAAAAAAGTTATTATTCTGTGTGTCATCTTTATCTTGGACTACAAAACCGATATTATTCTGTGTCATCTCTATCTTGGACTAGAAAACAGACAGCATGCTCTATGTGTCAACTTGATCTTGGAAAAGAAAACAGATTGTTTTTTCTTATGTTTCAACACTATCCTGCACTAGAAAAGAAAGTATTATCTTTGTGTCAACTTGATCTTTTGACTAGAAAACAGATAACATTCTCCATGTTTCAACTCTAACATGAATAGGACACATTAATAACAGAAACATCTTTCAACAAAATAAATTTATTCATATATTTTTAATGTCATTGACATAAAGAGTAGCACTTATATTTTTATTAACACTGATTTTTCACCATCAAAAAGTATACATGCAACTCCAGGATGATTTAAACAAGACCCATTGTCTTTTCATATATCTATTCTGTACACGAAGAAAAAAAGGTTTTATTTATTAAATAAGTCATGTTACAACAAGAATATGTCCCCAGTACATGGCACTATCATTTTCTATGTCCAGTGGACCGTATAAATGGGAGAAAGTCTCTAATTTGGCATTAAGATAAGAAAGATCATATTATAATGTGTACTAAGTTTCAAGTCGATTGGACTTCAACTTCATCAAAAACTAACTTGACCAAAAACTTTAACCTCAAGCGGGACAGACAGACAGATGGAGGGACGGATGAACAAACGGACGAACGAACGAACACACAGACCAGAAAACATAATGCCCATAAATGGAACATAAAAATACAGAACTTGTGTATGTAAGTAACATTCACAGATCATTTGAAATTTTTTTAAACCAGGATGATTTTAAACATTTACTCAAACTGCATTTTATGCATAAATGACCCACTTATGTTAGTAGCTGATACAAATTACCAATAAATTTCAAAATAAAATTGTATGATAACCTTTTTAGAAATAATGCATGATGAACTAAAATTCATCTGATCTTTTTTCCCTGCAATGTCGGTGACACTCATAAATAATGTATATTTAGGCCAAAAAATGTATACATGTATGTAGTTATATCACTTAAGCTGTACCATTTGTGATTACTTCCAAATGATGGACTTTTAACTAGGGATAGGCTGGCAGGTATAGCAAGTAAACTGCTACACATGGAAGGTTTAATTCTACATGCAAAGACAACAACAATAACTTCTCTCATAAACAAGTAATGTTAGATGTGGAACAAAATTCATCAATTATTTAATTATTTATTTTTAAAAGCAATGGGTGTGGTACATAATTTACCACACGCTGATTTAATTTCCCACATGCTGTACGTCCTAATTTCCTAAACACTGATTCCGTTTATAAACCAGATGCTCCGCAGGGCGCAGCTATATACGACCGCAGAGGTTGAACCCTGAACAGTTGGGGCAGGTATGGACACAACATTTAAGCTGGATTCAGCTCTAAATTTGGATTGTGATTAAATAGTTGACACAGCATAGGTTTCTGACACAGAATGAATGTGGTCTAATGAACTTAAAATATTTTTTTTGCCTTTGAGCAATTCACTGCTGTTGAATATTAATCCTCTCAAAAAAATGTTTGAAGAAATTTTCTTTTTATTTATGAAATCTGAAATCAGAAAAATTTAACCCCCCACCCCCATTTGTTTTCACATCCGCCTTTCCCTTTTTCCAAAACTGATCTCAATTCAAATTTCTAATGGAGTTTGCAACAATAACTACTCATTTAAATACATCATAAAATATTAAAATGTAAAATTTCTAATGGAGTTTGCAACAATAACTACTCATTTAAATACATCATAAAATATTAAAATGTAAAATAAAGTGCTTGTTATCACTGAATGGTAAAGATTGTTTTAATTTATCAGTTGGTAGAAAAAGTGAATATACATTGTATATTGTATAAAACAATGATTTAAGTTGATTCAACTACTATTCTGGACAAAGAAAGATAACTCCAATCAATTGAAAATTTCTTGCTATTGCACAATATTGTGCAATTAGATATTTCTTGCTATTGCGCAATACTGTGCAATTGAAAATATTTGCTATTGCACAATACTGTGCAATTGAAGATTTCTTGCTATTGCACAATACTGTGCAATTGAAAATTGCTTGCTATTGCACAATACTGTGCAATTGAAGATTTCTTGTTATTGCTGAATACTGTGCAATTGAAAATTTCTTGCTATTGCACAATACTTAATATAATAATTTTGGATCCTGATTTGAACCAACTTGAAAACTGGGCCCATAATCAAAAATCTAAGTATATGTTTAGATTCAGCATATCAAAAAAGCCCAAGAATTCAATTTTTGTTAAAATCAAACTTAGTTTAATTTTGGACCCTTTGGACTTTAATGTAGACCAATTTGAAAACGGGACCAAGAATTAAGAATCTACATACACAGTTAGATTTGGCATATCAAAGAACCCCAATTATTAAATTTTTGATGAAATCAAACAAAGTTTAATTTTGGACCCCGATTTGGACCAACTTGAAAACTGGGCCAATAATAAAAAATCTAAGTACATTTTTAGATTCAGCATATCAAAGAAGCCCAAGGATTCAATTTTTGTTAAAATCAAACTAAGTTTAATTTTGGACCCTTTGGACCTTAATGTAGACCAATTTGAAAACGGAACCAAAAATTAAGAATCTACATACATAGTTAGATTCGGCATATCAAAGAACCCCAATTATTCAATTTTTGATGAAATCAAACAAAGTTCAATTTTGGACCCTTTGGGCCCCTTATTCCTAAACTGTTGGGACCAAACCTCCAAAAATGAAACCCAACCTTCCTTTTATGGTCATAAACCTTGTGTTTAAATTTCATAGATTTCTATTTACTTATACTCAAGTTATGGTGCGAAAACCAAGAATAATGCTTATTTGGGCCCCTTTTTGGCCTCTAATTCCTAAACTGTTGGGAACAAAACTCCCAAAATCAATCCCAACCTTCCTTTTGTGTTCATAAAACTTGTGTTTAAATTTCATTGATTTCTATATACTTATACTAAAGTTATTGTACGAAAACCAAGAATAATGCTTATTTGGGCCCTTTTTTGGCCCCTAATTACTAAACTGTTGGAACCAAAACTCCCAAAATCAATCCCAACCTTCATTTTGTGGTCATAAACCTTGTGTCAAAATTTCGTAGATTTCAATTTACTTAAACTAAAGTTATAGTGCGAAAACCAAGAAAATGCTTATTTGGGCCCTTTTTGGCCCCTAATTCCTAAAATGTTGGGACCAAAACACCCAAAATCAATCCCAACCTTCCTTTTGTGGTAATAAACCTTGTGTTAAAATTTCATAGATTTCTATTCACTTTTACAAAAGTTAGAGTGCGAAAACTAAAAGTATTCGGACGACGACGACGACGCAAGACGACGCAGGACGACGACGCCAACGTGATGGCAATATACGACGAAAAATTAAAATTTTTGCGGTCGTATAAAAATCATTTATTTTGGCAGTAGAAAATGATTGGGATAGTTTTATGTCATCAAGTCAGATAAATATGATGAAAATCAAAGCTTCTGAATAATTTTAAATTCGTGATTTGTTTTTGTACAAATTTTTACAAAAATTGACATTCAAGAGATGCATATTTTGTGACACTAAGTACAATGAATACCAGTATGATTTCTTTCAGTTCTAAACGTGAAGACAGTCATTCACGAAACATGCTGACAATATACATATCTAAATACGAAGACAGCCACTCAGGAAACAAGCTAACAAATACCATCTTTTAAACAAACAGAAACTTTTTGCTACTCATCAGAAAAAAAGGACGTTTGGCAAAGGCCACAAAATAAACTTTTCAAAGTCGTGTCAAAAAATTTCTTCCAAGAAAAAATCATCATGTTGTAAACATTTAAGAATAACCACAATCGTTAATGTTAATTTTTTGGTAATAAAAGTTCCAGTACTAAAATCTTGTGGATTGGGAGCAAGACTACTGAACATGAACCAGTGAAATATATTCAATCTGAAAAATATGCAATATATCATATTTTGAGACTTACAAAACTAAATACACCTTATCACTATTTGTCCAAATTACTGGACATCATTGAGTTTCATGACATGTAAAAGTTTGAAGTGATAACAGAAAATGTCTGATGCCACAAAGGAAAAGTGATTGTTTTAGAACCTGAATATTTCAAACATGGAAGATTCTCTGGTAAAGTGTTACAGATTCCCAAATAACAATAAGGTCTATGCAAGATTATGGTTTAACAGTTCAAAAGATATAAACTTTTCCATGATTTTGATGAAAAGGACTTTTGAGACAATGTTTTGACAAACAAAAATTGAAAAAAAAGTATCTCATCTCTAGAACATGATCTGATATATACTGTTTTTGCAAAAAGCTTAAAAATTAACACAAAAAACACTCATTAAATTAGAACTGCAGGCAAACAACCCACAGAGTTCACATCAGTTCTTAACTGTCGATCTTTATGTTAAATATAGCAAATATTCAATATTTTAATATTCATTATATTCACCCAAGGGAAAATAAGACGTCATAACACTGGGTGTGGGAGGAACAAAAATTGTCTACATAATATTGATGAGTAGTAATTAGTATAATAATTCATTTCTGAAAGTCTTATGCTAAATAAATAGTGCGTTTAGGATTAGTAATGCCCATGTTGTTTCACTGATGGAAACTGTGTTGCCTGTATTTCCTTTAGTGACATTGACAAAAGATTTTAGAAAAAATGTAATGTGTTTGAAGAACTGTCTGATCTTAAATAATATATAATACACAGATAATAATTACAGGGCAGAGGCAGGATGTACGAATGTGGTGTAATATTGGTGAGGGTGTGTTGAGGCCTGGAGAGGGAAAAACATTTAGAAGACACAAAATAAGTCTGCTTGTTTAGCAAATTGTTCATTTGAATTTTAAATAGAAACACAATCAGCAATTTTGAAAGTATATTCTGTGTGTTCAGCTGTCACCTCCTAACTACAGCCTTTGCAGTCTGCACCGTCAACCACTAGTCCGATGCCCCAGACTAGTAAATATTGATTTGGACTAGTGAAAAATTTCAAAATTTTATATAGTCATATAGGGACAATTCTTGTTATTGAGTGTCTGGACTAGTAGATGAAGAAGTTTTTGGCGCAGACTGGCCTTGTATGGACAGTATCAATCGAAATGTTTGTAATGTTTGAACAAGATTTCATTTCAAAGCAAAAACAAATGCATACATGTGATTCTACTGGCGGGAGTAAAATTCTCCCTCTTTCCAGACCCTCTTAATTCTTCCCGTTAAATTTGAAAATGACCCACAGAACCCAATTGGGAAGGAACTTCTGAACTTCATGCAGTAACACTTTGTTCATTACAACTTATTTTTTTCTACTTGAAGCTTAATTCTGATGCTTTAACAGGGAAACAAACTTTTTCTATCCAGTAGCTCAACCTGCCAGAATATGACAGATTAACATAAGCACTTAGAGCATGATATTCAACATAAATTCAGAGCCCAACCAAATATTTAGTAGCCTGGGCTATCTGGGCCTGCAACTCCTTTCCCTGCTGATTCTTAAACCATAGTTTTGAGCTTCTGTAGAAATTCATTAAACAGATACATAAGATCACATGTTTATACAAAATTGATATCAATTAATCACAAAATTTGAAAGAGTTTCTTCAGTTCAACCATTAATTGCCAGTCAGACTTCTGCATGTCATCTCTAAAATGGTCCTTCACAGCATCAATGGACTGTCTTGATATCTGAAAAAGATAAGAAATAAAATTTTAACAGAAGTATTCAACCAAATCCATAGGAGTAACATTTATGTTTGTATTAGATACACCCATGAAGGCTTTAACCCAATTGGGTGTTTCTAAGTAACACCATGATTATTACATGGTATCAGTATTTTTATTGTACAGTTTTGAGTAGCAAAAGTTACAGGATCAAGAAAGAAAATTCTGCATCAGTGTTAATTTATTGAATTCGATACTTTTTAGTTATAAAGGGCTGATAAGAACATCCAATTTGTGATACCCAATGAGAACTTGATTTCGTTAAAATTAGGATGGACTCTTTTTTTTTATTCAGACGAGTTTTTAGATTTAATGCTGAAATATATATATTTATGGGCAAAAATGTGAGATTAATTATGATTTGAGATAATGCTGTTTACCAATAATACATTAAAATATTTAAGGTGAGTTTTTTTTTTTGTAACATTGCAAAAAATTCTGAATTTACAGTATATATCTGCACTAAAAATTAAAACTTCAGTATGAACATACAATGATATATACAGGTCATATAAATAACAAAGTATTCTTAAATCAAAATAAAACCACCTATATTTAGATAGGTAAAGCAGTGGGGGTTGTAAACATCAAAATGACATTAATCCTAAATGTGTAAATATTGAACTGTGTCAATATCATTGCTGAATAGTCAAATCTCTTAAGTTTATTTAAACACCCGGACTCCGTCATTCAAGCTAAGACTGGCTACATTGACTTAATCGGACTTTAATTCTCTAACAAACATGTTTTGAATACACAAGACTGAATGTGATGTCCCCCTGCAAGCTAACAAAAAAGCCTAAAGACAAAATGATGGTTTGTGGTTAGATATTGTTGTTTATCAAGGACAAAATCTCCAAACAGTGCATTTAGGCCATTGGTGAGATCATATCTGTGAACTTGGAAATATTAAGTAGTTTAACCATGATCATCAGAAAACCAGTGATTCAGATAGAAACAAATACTAAGTGACATTATTTAAATTTTATAGCACACTATTTCCTTACTGAAGGAACTCATTCAAATATCAGTTCCATCTGTAAACTGAATTTTATGAAAAAAGACTTCTTAATATAGTCGCAACATGTCTTTTAATTGTGCTATAGTAAGGGATGACATCAAAAGTTCAATGAAGGATAAAAAACTTAATTCACATAGTTTTTTCACTGACCCCACCCCTCTTAACTTAATTTGGGAAAAATTGATTGACCAATAGCCTATAGGGATATATGTAAAATCGATTTTAGATTAACAAAACTTGCAGCAATGTTGACCCCCCCCCAAAAAAAAAAAAAAAATTATTTGTTTTAAGTTTTTATCCTACATCGATCTTTTGATGTCGTCCCTAATTTTAAAGGACAAGCAATATAGGGCTATACTAAACTAACTATTGGTCTACCACAATTAATCCTAATAATAGTCCTAGTCCTAGAAAGTAGCGCTAACCTAACTTTATCCAAAATGGAACCTAAATGGTCCTTAGTTAGATTAGAATCTTTTACACACATGACTTTATATTGTTCAACCCGAAATAGTTCTCAAGATAAAAAAAAAATCAATCATTTTTTAAGGGTTAAAAAAATAGACTACTAAAATATTACATGTACATCAAGTACCGGTACATTGGATTGGAGGTGGTGCCATAAGAGTAATAAATAAGCTGTTTTGGTATTTTACATGAATTCAGGGTGATCTATAATTGTTTACATCTACATCCTTAGGTCAATGGTCAATAGTTGTCACCCTGGCAATAAAACCAAGTGTCCATATTTTTATATGGAATTCAGATAACAGAATTTCAGATAAAATTTTAATGCTAGATCTGCACGGGTGCTTTTTATTACGTAACTCTTAAATATTTCATTCGAAATCACAAGGCATATATTTCAGCGAAAGGTTATCCCAAGGATTTTGTTTGACAAGGAATTACATAATCCTATCTTTAATAGTATTTTTCAATATGAAATTACTCAAGCTGAACAGCCACAGAATTTAAACACTCAAGACCACAGGTGCACAAAAAGGACCAATCAAATAAACCCCAGATATGATCATCGATGTCACATCTATTCTTTTTAGAACACAAATTTCTTAAGTGGACTAAATTCCGGACAAGAAGTACTCTAATGACATCATTACTTGTGGGCTGAAGAAAACCACAAAGTTCCTATAAACCCTAATCCTGTTTGAATAATTTCCACAGCGAACTTTTTCTTTTCCTAAACAGATTGTATAGTACTGTGTTATTATCCAACAGATCATGAAATCTTAAATAAAATCTAATAACGCAGCTAAAAGTACCAAAGAACCCTTTAAGATGGTGTTATTTTTCTGGTAGTTTGAATTGAGGGAAATGCCCTTCATAAATTGTGTGCAACACATCACATACAGATTAAATTTATGTATAAATTCCATAATTGTGTTAAAATGAAGCATATGGAAGATAAAAAGTGGAATTATTTACTACATTAGTACTGAATTAATATTTATTGTACATTTTATCAAGTATTAAATTGGCTCCCACTCCTTGCCTAAGAAGTTCATAGTAAGTGCGTCACTTGTTCATATATTATTAATGGAACAATTAATGCAGCTCAATCCCCTTCCTTGTATCTATATGTATAACTCAAGTTTTATACACATAAATCAAGAATTTTCAAGCTTATGGATATAAATTTATAAGGGTAGAAAACTGAACAATTTTGCCAGTCATGCTAAGCAGGGACCAATTACCTTGTTCTAGGATCAAATTATCTAAGCTAGGCACACAAATGATGGAAAAAATTATTTCTCAAATACTGAACTATACGTAACTGATAAAAAAATCTATTAAAAATCAAATTTCATTTGCTCTGGTCCATTAACATCTATGAATTATAAAAATTAATTAGTACAATGCCAAATAAGAGCAACAATCCATTAATTTTTTGTATAAGGGTAGGAAACTGAACAATCTAGTTAGTCATGCTAAGATGGGACCAACCTTTGTCCTATTATCAAATTATTTAAGCCAGGCATCAAAATGATGAAAATTTATATTACTAATAATTTTTTTATTAAAAATTAAATTTTATTTGCTCAGGTCTATTACCATCTATATATTATTAAAATTAATTAGTACAATGTCAAATAAGAGCAACAACCCATTTTTTGTATATATTTACTAATCAACAGAATTTGTTCACACCTACTCACTCCCTACAAAGTACTTAGTACTTAATGCTACCAAATGATATTGGAAAATTTATACAAATGTCTCTCAATTATATCAGAAATTATTCAATTTTAAATATTTGATAACAAACTTAGACTAGATAATTGTCTGTTTTGCTCAATGAAGAATGACATTTGAATAAGATAAACACTAAATTACAAGCAGTGCAGGTAGCCTTTGGTTAATATCGGATAAAGGTTACAAAGTGCTTGGGACTAAGGTGGAGGAAGCTATAATTTATGCTTGTGCACCAATATTTCAGTTTTAGTTTATTTACACCATAGGTACACTATAGGAGGGCAATAAGGGCGGATCATTATTAATGTTTCCGTAATGTTAAGAAAGAGATGAGTGAGTTCTCACAGCGTTCTCACAGCGTGGACAAGGACATTTGATTCACAAAATATCATTTCGATGTGAACAATAAGTGGGAATAACGCAATTGCACAATTTTTGTAGACTTTCGACAGACACAAACACAGGCAATCGTCTCTGGGAAAAAATACTTATATATCTTTATATAAACAGGTATACAGGTTATAATAATTCAGAGACAAGTGACTGTGGTGGCATAATTAGAATAATGGCAGATACTGCCAAAGCACCCAGGAATGGATGTAAAAAGGAAGACTATTCTTCAATTTAGCATTGAAAATCAGTACACCTTTTTTAATTAAGGATTTTAATGGAGAAAAGCTTACTCTTGACATTTCTGTCCCTATTTTGGACTTTATAGCATCTACAAATTTCCTATCAGTGGCAGAAACAGAATTTTTGGAAGGGAAAGATATATTTTCTATTCAAAGGGGGGAGGGGCAAACATCTGCTATCCCCTTCCTGAATCTGTCACCCTCTATCATATATGGTAACTATCCAGGAACTAACAAGTGAATATATCTATACAAACATGTCTATTTGTGTATTTATATTTTCAAATTTGTATACAGTAGTAAACATCCAAATTAAAGTTAGTTGATAAATGTCACATATGTGTCTTTTATCATCCTGCACCCAATAGTTGGATAAGTACCTATGTATGCACTAATATATAGCTGTTTGACATTTTGAAGCAATTTACAAGTCAGTACACATGGCTCATATCAGTGACAAATCATAGTTCAGTACTATTATTATTATAATCAACATAATATCTCCCATAATATCTCACTTCCTATTGCTATTTCTGTGCAAAAAGCAAACCGGGACAAAATATTTAATAGCCATAACTATACATCATATACTCTTGAGACTATCATCAGATGAATTATCTGGAATCTCCAGTAATATTCTGATTAACAGTCAAGTGGAATTGGTACTATAAATTAAACCACAGCTAACAAGTTATTGTCAAGTTTTGCCTCAGCAAATTGAATGCAGAGCTGATCATTTTAATTGATATGTACCAGGATGATCAAGTCAAGTGTAAATGTTGATTTTTTTGTTATTTGATATAAAATCTTATATTTATAGTGACAACAAATATATCCATTAATAATCTGCCTATACATTTCATATTAAGAAAAAGTTAAACATCCCTATTTGAAGATCCTTTAATGAATACTCTAGCACACATATGTACCTCTACTGTGATCCCCTCCCCCTTTCCCCCTAATTAAAGGGGAAAGCTTTATATGGATGGACCTGCTAGATAGGCTTTCTGTTTACTTTTAAGTTTTTCTATTATGATTTAAGAGTTTTATTGTCTTACAAAAAAAATTAGTCTTATTCCAGTGACAAGATTTAAAATTAAACTCAATTTGTAGTCACTGTGACCTTGACCTCAATTGTTTAGAGTTATACATAAGAGGCAATCCCCATGCCCAAATATTTATATATATATGTAGGACTCTAAAGTGCGATAGTCACGCTAAAGTGCGATGGTCTACGCTAAAATACGATGGTGTCTCACGCTAAAGTGTGATGGTTGTTTGTTTGCTAAAGTACGATGGTATATCACGCTAAAGTGCGATGGAACAAAAAGTTAAGATTAGAGGGATCAAAACATCCGAGGTTTAAACATAGTTTTTTTTTTTGCAAAAGCTAGAATGCTAAGGTATAACATATGTGATTAGGCTTCATAATTTACCGATAGGCTAAAGTGATTGTTTCTAAATTAAAGTCATAAGAAACCACAAATTAAAAAAAAATTATAAATAAATGGATAGTTTTCATTTTACAACTTATGTACATATACTTTTTTCTGAGGAAAATTCTTTAATTTGTCCACATTTAGAAGCAGTTTACTTAGTTTTGATTGCTTGCTTCCAGGAAGCAATTCGCCGACATATTTTCCGTATGTATAGTGACCTGAGCATAACCCTCCTCGTAACAAGAGTGCACACACTGAAATGTCTCGCCTTCTTTACTAATCATTGATATTATGTTGAAAGTCCTAAGTATAAAGCTTTATTACAACTGTCACATAAACTTAACATTAACCAAGATAGCTAAACAAAGACCAATGAACCATGAAAATGAGGTCAAGGTCAGATGAACCATGCCAGGCAGACATGTACAGCTAACAAAGCTTCCATACAACAAATATAGTTGACCTATTACTTATAATTTAAGAAAAATAGACCAAAACACAAAAACTTAACACTGTGCATTGAACCGTGCAATTGAGGTCATGGTCAAATAAACCTGCGGGACTGACATATAGATCATAATATATTTCCATACACCAAATATAGCTGACCTTTGGCATATAATATTAGATAAAAAGACCAAAACTTAAAAACTTAACTTTGACCACTGAACCATGAAAATGAGGTCAAGGTCAGATGACATCTGCCCGCTAGACATGCACACCTTACAATCATTCCATACAACAAATATAGTAGACCTATTGCATAAAGTATGAGAAAAACAGACCAAAACACAAAAACTTAACTATAACCACTGAACCATGAAAATGAGGTCAAGGTCAGATGACACCTGCCAGTTGGACATGTACACCTTCCAGTCCTTCCGTACACCAAATATACTAGCCCTATTGCTTATAGTATCTGAGATATGGACTTGACCACCAAAACTTAACCTTGTTCACTGATCCATGAAATGAGGTCGAGGACAAGTGAAAACTGTCTGACGGGCATGAGGACCTTGCAAGGTATGCACAACCAAATATAGTTATCCTATTACTTATAATAAGAGAGAATTCAACATTACAAAAATTCTGAACTTTTTTTTCAAGTGGTCACTGAACCATGAAAATGAGGTCAAGGACATTGGACATGTGACTGACGGAAACTTCGTAACACGAGGCATCTATATACAAAGTATGAAGCATCCAGGTCTTTCACCTTCTAAAATATAAACCTTTTAAGAAGTTAGCTAACGCCGCCGCCCTAGCCGCCGCCGGATCACTATCCCTATGTCGAGCTTTCTGCAACAAAAGTTGCAGGCTCGACAAAAATCCGGTGGTCGCAATACGCATGGATCTGTCATTAAAATAAACAATTATGTGATTGTACATGTTAAACATGTGCTCAATACCCATGCTTTTTTGTTATTTGTTTACTATAAAGTGACAATCGTTAAACTTCGGCTTCAAAACACAGCATTTAATGAGCAGCCATATTTGTTAAATCATAACAGACAGAGAGAAAAAAAAAAATTGACAATTATACGATATATTTGCGTAAAAAATTATAAAATCGTGCACAGAGGACTAAGTTTATGATATATACATGCATTGATTCATGAATTGGATAAACATTATTTTTCACCACTCTCTCGTTTCATATTACTTTAAAAAGACTGACCAAAGTACGAAACAATTGCTAAAAAGGTAATTTATGTGTTGCAAAATATTATATTTTATGTAAAATGAGCGTATTGAATATTTGGATAATTGGTGTAGATTGATGTTACACTAATGGGAACACATCCTCTTACAATCATCCTTTTTACATTACAGATACAAAATTCGATTATTGTCGGAATATGTAACATTTATTTGTTTAATTTAAGTGAGAGGGAAAAGCGATGTTTGCCGAGCTTAATGTTCTCCGTTTTTTGTAGCGACTATACATCCATGTTATATTTTCCTGCAATGTACAAACTAGACATTTGGATGAAAACTTGAAGTTCTTATGAATCAAATATTTGTTAGTTGTCTTCCGGCGTGTTCATTTTTAGTTTGTATAAACGACTGTTAACGTCATAATCCATGTACGTTTCTTACGTCTTTACTTTCGCAAAACATCGGACTTTAGCGTATGGAGGAATCGCACTTTAGCGTAGACCATCGCACTTTAGCGTGACCATCATACTTTAGCGTCCCCATCGCACTTTAGAGTCCTACATATATATCTTCAAGTTTGGTTCTATTAATCACATGCAAGCTTCTCCAGAGTTTTTGAGTTTTTTTTTTTGTGTCTGTGACCTTGACCTTAGAACAAATGACCTCAAAGCTGATAGGGAACTTCTTCTTATTAAATTTTACCATATGTCCTATTAAATATAGAATAATAGGTAGTTTCGTTTTTGATACTGACTATATCATGTAGAATATCTAGACGAGTTAAGATATTCCACATGAAATAGTCAGTATCAAAAACGAAACTAACTACCTATTATTCTGTTTATCGATAATTATGACGTCACACAATGTATTGCCTGATATTTTCAGTGATACAGTACGTTGATACTTAAAAATATAAGGCAGTAAGATCAAAGGGAAAATATAATAATTACCGATAATATGGTTTATATAAGTGGGTCTACAATAGGATACATAGCCTATGTACCATAGGTATGAGTGGAATAGTAAGTTTATTGTCCCTCAGATACAACTATAGCCCTCGGCTGCGCCTCAGGACAATAGTTTCTCCTCAGGAAAAATCAACTTACTATTCCACGAATATCCAGTCGGTAAGTGTTTTATTATATCGAAAAAGACAACAGACAATAAATGGAGGTGATAAATCAACTATCGTAATATTAAAAAGAAGAACCAAACCATAACGTTTACTTCATAGTAGGTTGGTCCCCTCCGTAAAATATCCAGTATGCCTTCGGAATATACAAATATTAAGTATTGTCAAGAATTTCAATAAAGGTTGTGAAACAGACTAACTTCAAAGATATATTCAAATGCTAAGGCTACGTCTTGCACTGGCGTCAACCCTATACTAGATACAATAGGCAAAACATGACGTCGTTACTCCTGCATTATTTTCAAAATCCTCCAATCGCGCTGCATTTAAAATTCCACGAAATATAATGATGCTAGCGGTCAAATAGTTTCACCCAGGTCCAATAGTTGGAAATTTTTAACCGGTCCAGTAGTTCAAAGCTTGTAATTTGCAAAATAGTGAAAATATTGTGTACTTATTTTATATAGAAAATGATAACTGAGGTATAATAAATACATATATGTATATATGACTGGGCTTTTGGCACCTGAAAAGGAATTAAAACTCTATCCTCATTGGACTTTCCAAAAGATCCCTAGCTTAGGGGCATAGCGTGCACCAAAGAAGCCTGCTCATATCCTGACTACTGAGAGGTTAATAAAAAATAAAATATTCAATGAAATATATTTCTTCACAAATCATTTTTATATGACACTGTAAAACCTTATACAACAAGTAAGGTATTCTTCAGACTTCCGCACCGAACCCCAAAAAAATCTAATCAGGTATATAAATAGTTCTTTATTGGCGTTTTTTGTGTTTAATTTCCACATAATTAAATTCGACAGGAGCGTTCATGTGTCGAACATGTAGTAAAGAGGAGTCCATTATCCTACTATATGGTGACAGTTTTCCTGTCATTTCCTCGTATTTTACCTGTACACACAGTAAATCGCCTGGCATGCCATGTCATCAAATTTTCGTTAATAATTAATTAACCACTTGTTTGATTAAGTCTCATTCAAACCTGTCATTCCAAAGGATATGAGCCTGCCTTTAACAAACCATGTGTAATTTTAAAACCTTCAATCACTTGTCAATCTTAGCATTACATAATTTGTATATACCACATGATTTTATTAATTTACTGATTTATGCTAATCTAGACAATATGATTTGACAATATATTAGATGAGTTTCATTAGTCATTGTTTCCTTCAATAGAAATTATTAACAATACTTATATTTACTTCCACATGTAAGACCATTCACTAATTCACATTTAATACTACCTTAACATTTTTGCTTTGCTCAGAAGGAAATCTTTCATGTTTATCATAGTTATCACTTTAAGGGGTAGACCTTGGTTCAGGGAGATAACTCTTTAAATCAGTTATGCGTTTGCAAAAGTCAAGTTTCGTCAATGAATTTTAAGCATTTACCTGAAACAGATTGGAAATAATCTATGTATCCAAGAACCTTAGAACATATTTATGAAAATGGCTGACACAAACGTACTGATGATTTTAAGAGTTACTTCCCTTAACCTAGGTCTACCTCCTTAAAAGACTTATTAACCCTTTCCTCCATAATGACACTTTTTGACGCCACCCCCTTTCCTCCATAATGACGCCTTTTGACGCCTGTGTAGTACCTCATTTGAAACGCTCTGACAAAAAATGTCTGCAGCAGACTTAAAAAAAAATGTATCCAATATGAAAAGGGCATTCATAAGAATATCTGACTTGAATTTCACTGATGAAATATTCGTTTTCACAATGCATTAAGACTTAAAACCTGATGATTTTTTTATTATTGAAAAAATCCTATGCAAATCAAGCATGTGAGAAAAAAAAATCCATGGAGGAAAGGGTTAAGTTGGAAAGAAACAGAATTAGATTAAATCAATTCAAAATGAAATGGTGATGATTTTACTGCAAACTGTGTAAACAGTCAGTGTCCTCCATGAAATGTGTGTTCCACATCAAGGGTCTTTTGGTAGTATGGTGGCCTCATGTGTACTAGGCCAAGGGCTTGAACACTAGAAGGCAGAAACTAAGGACTTAATCAGTATTTGCTGCTTTTCTGCTATGATTGGGTCTTCCAAATGGAACCCTGATATAGTATTCTGTTATAGGAAGAAATGAAGTGTTGGGTACCTTGTGACAGTTGGCAGCACTATCCAGTAAATTATAATAGGAGAAACTGATCAGCAACCAATAAGAATGTGTCAATAGTACATGGTTGACCTACTCAGACTATCATTTTCTATGAACCCTGAAATTGGTGTAAAAACTCTAATTTGCCATTAAAATTAGAAAGATTATATATCAGAAGGGAACACATGTACCTAGTTTCAGTTTATTGGACTTAAAACTTTAACCTGAAGTGGGACAGACAAATGGTCAAACCGAAAAACATAATGACCCTAGGTGGGGCATAACAATGGAATTGGATTATTTCTAAATACTTATCAATCTGAATGCAAACTGTGTACTTCTTATGACAAGTCTGAAGTGTTAAGAGTAAGATTAAAGATTAGTTGGTTGGAGTTGGACAATAATGTGTCTGCATAGGAACCTTCTATACCACACCAAGGTCACAGTACATAAAACACATTAAGGAATATTTCACAAAAGAAACTCTCTACAACATCAATGTCACAGAACAGAAGATAATTTGGTTTTCAAAACAGATCCCTGTTGTACTATTCTGCTATCAGCAGGAATATAATGTTGCCTGGGTTTTGGATGACAATTGACAGCACTATCCAGTTTAGAGGGGACACATGTAGTAAACTGATGTTATCTAGGTCAGCAACCAACAAGAATGTGTCCATAGTACATGGTTGACCTACTCAGACTATCATTTTCTATGAATCCTGAAATTTGGGTAAAAACTCTAATTTGCCATTAAAATTAGAAAGATTATATCAATAGCAAACACATGTACCTAGTTTCAGTTTATTGGACTTAAAACTTTAACCTGAAGTGGGACAGATGGACGGATGAACAGACGGATGTTCAGTGTCACAGAACAGAAGATAACTCGGTTTTGAAAATACAATCCTGTTATACTATTCTGTTATCAGAGGGAATAAAATGTTTCCTGGGTACCGGATGACAATCGACAGCACTATCTAGTTTATAGGGGATACATGTAGTAAACTGATGTTATCAAGATCAGCAACCAAAAATTTATTCCATGGTAAATTTATTTTTCGTGATCAATATTTAATGATTGGTCAGTATCTGTTCTCTTAAGGGAGCCCAAATATTTATTCAAATATTTAGGACATATAGAAACAATGTTAGTGTGTAAATGATCCTGTCAATCCTCTCCCCTAACAAGAACATTACTAACAAGGTCTACTTAAATTCTTTTGTACTGTTTCTACATGTTTTACATTTACAAACATGCAATAAGAATGTAGTCTACATTCATAATAAATTCTTATACATCAGGGGTCTTTAAACATTCATTTTGATGAAATGATTTTTTTTATATTATTAATTAGTCTGATATAAAATTTAAGAGATGTGCCATGATTGCCAATGACACAATTACCTAATTGAGACCCAAGGACAATGATGTAAACAGTTATAGGTCAATGTACATTTCTGCTGATCAGCCATATAGTAAGCTGTATACTAGACCAAAACATGACAAAATAGACCATTTTTTGAGAACCTTGAATTTAATGTCTGTGTGTATTACAAGAGAACAAATAATGAGTGAGGAACAAGCTTTGCAGAAACACAGTTCATACTGGTATTACTTTTTTAAGAAATATTGAACTTCAGAAAGTTTTTACAAGTAATATTGTTATTTCTTAAAAGAGTCAAGAAGATTAAATATCCTGGTGAATTAAAAAACCTTAACTTGCAGCAGATTTAAAGTCAACATTACATAATCTTTATAGAAAAGTAAGCATATACTTTTACCAGTAGACCTACCTTACTATATAACAGATCTGTGTGGTCAAAATGTCGCCCAAACATTTTAGGCGAGTCACCAGAGACAGCTTCTATCTTTATACACACTTCCATTCCTTTTCTGGCAATATCCACAGGTTTGTTGTTATTTTCTATACTGGATATGTTACCAATAGCGAGAAACTAATAATAAATTAAAATATTTCAGTCAGGATAAAACAAAACTTAACAATAATTTCATTTTGTTTTATAACACTGTAATCTCAGCATTACAGTTAAATACAATTCACATTGAACACAACAGCTTTTGAACTATAAAACTAGAGGCTCCAAAGAGCCTGTGTGGCTCAAGTGATTAGAAAAGCTCACTTGGCCCTTTAGGTGAGCTAAAAATGAGACAACCTTCCACCAGAGTTCAAAGGACATGGATGTTAGTAACTACAGGTCCCCAAAAGGCGATTTCAGCAACAAGCAATACCCATGCTGTATATGGTAAGCTATAATAGGTCAAGACATGAACAAATGTGAAAAACTTAAACCAACAAAAACAACAGGCTGAATTATGAAAAAAACAACAAAGAAGAACAAATAAGACATACAGAAACCAACTACAACCACTGAATTATAGGGTTCTGACTTAGGATAGGCACATCAAGGCAAATTGTATACAGAAACCAACTACAACCACTGAATTATAGGGTTCTGACTTAGGATAGGCGCATCAAGGATGTCATTGGTCCCATTCCTCAATACAGTATCTGTGGTCATTGTCTGTTCAATTTATTGTTAGTTGTCCCATAATATACGCATGTCAGCAACATTTAAATATACTACTAACAATATTCATATGCAGCTGATATAATCCTAAAACATTAAATTCTTTACACCTTGACTAATTTTGTGGCCTGAGATAAATGTCTTGCAGTGTTTCATGCAACTAATGATGACTATTTTATTCTACAAGCCCAATTATCTGAAAGAAAACAAAATTGTTCCTTCTTTTTTATACCCTTCCAAATCCAACCTTTCCTTATCAAAGTAGAACAGACTAAAAACGTTTGTGGTTTGGAGATTAAGAAACAAGGTTTATAGTATCTTTTATAATAAGCATTACATTTACAGACAAATCCCTGATAATTTCCCTCCAAACTGTACTCAAATGACCACCTACTCAGAATAGCACCATCATCATCATCATCACATCGTAAAAACATTGTATGATCTATGGATTATGTCTTAGACTAAGTACAATCAGAGTAATGATGTCATTTCAGTAATTAGTCAAGGGCAATTAGTACATAAGATTTCATGCATTGGTATACCACAGCTATGCCTTTATCAGTAGAAGTTTGGCCGCAGGAATGAAAGATTTGATGGTAAATCTATCAAGACATTTTCAAATAATAAATATAAAGGTTTGTTGTACACTGACAAATGGTGCTGAACATGTCTCAAAAATAGGGGTTCCCCAAATTACTGTGGTTAGCAATATACTTGGAAAACCTTGACAGTCAGAACTCAGACTTATCTATTAGTCTATCCCTGTCTTGACTTTCGAAAGTATGTTAATTGTGAAACAATGAATTTAGCAAATTTTTCATCATAAAAGCAAAAGAATGTAAATTTCAAAAACACTGCCTTTTCAGTGGCAATATCTTTAAATATGCCCAACTTTTCAACATATTACAGGGCAGACATGTCTTAATCATCAACATTTTAAGACCTCAAGAGTTAAAAAACACTCCTTTAATCCTGTTGATCAATTTTATTTATATCAAATTTTGCTTTTCTGCTTCAGTTTCTGAGATTTAAGCCAAAAACAAGTTATACCAATAACGTTCTGTTTTACCTATGGTGGCTATGTTTTCATACAAAATGAATAAAATGAGGATCATTTGTAGAGGACATGCCATAGCTTTTTACTGCCAAAGCATATGACTTTACTTTTTAATCTAATAAGTTAGGTTTATTAAAGCCTATAACTAATTTCAAGTGATGGCATAAGCATACATGGTCTATAAGGGTAAGGTGAGCTAAAAATGCAACATACAGAGACATGAAACCTGACTTGGTGCATGTACATAAATGCCCATCACAGTTAGGAAGATGGGTACTAGGTTAACCCTGCTTTTATTATCTAGATCAGTTGAAGGAACTATCAAGTACACATAGCTCAGATCATGACAAACTTTCTATTGTTGTGAAAGGAATCAAACACACCCCATACTTCATAATACATATAGACAATTTATAATGACACTAACTGAATGAAATTCCTTTTAACTTAGAAAATCAGGACATGCCTTGCTTCTTTCTTATATCATTTACATATTATTGTGACAATAATTCAACATGTGCAGACAGTGCATCTGCAATATTTGCCATGGAATGATGGAAGAAGTCTTTACTATTCCAACACAATTATGATGCTCACTACTCTAAAGCACATTTTTTCAAAGTTGAAGAAACTTGAAAGGTACACATAGCTAGCTGATCATGACAAACTTTCTCCTAATGTGAAAGGAATTAAACACACCCCATCCTTCACAATACATATAGACAATTTATCAGACACTAACTGAATAAAACTCCTTTTAACCTGGAATTTGGCTGGAAAATCAAGACATGCCTTACTTCTTACTAAGATAACTTGCATATTGTTTTGACACAGTGCGTCTGCCATATTTACCATGGAAGAAGTCTTTATTATTCCAATTAGTATTACTATGTAAATTTTATTTAATGGATTGTAACATAAATATGATGCTGAATTGTACTTATATTCAAAGATACCAGTTTTCAAGTACAACTTTAAGACCCAACACAATGACAATGTATTTTCATTTACCTTGTATTTGTCAGTAACAACAAATTCAATCAAATTATTTGTCCATAAACCATCATGCCCTGCTTTCACTATGACATTTCAAACAGTTCACTTCATAATGAACATGTGTACTAAGTTACTAACCTACCTTAAATCAAGTTTAACTGAAAAGGGAAGGCAAACTAACAGAAAGATACAAAGACCTAAAAACCTAAGTCCCTCTTTTATTGTAGGAAGACTCTTTGAGGGGTCCGTAGGTGGCCTGTTGCAAGGCAAAATTTCTGTCCCTATCCAATAAACCCTCATTTTCCAGTGGCAGTCCAAATTTCCCCGACCATCATC
The DNA here is from genome assembly GCF_965363235.1 of Mytilus galloprovincialis. Taxonomy (NCBI): domain Eukaryota; kingdom Metazoa; phylum Mollusca; class Bivalvia; order Mytilida; family Mytilidae; genus Mytilus; species Mytilus galloprovincialis. The sequence goes on along the minus strand of NC_134845.1, from coordinate 39,719,517 downwards.
CCAGATGGCCTCAGAGTATTGTGACAAGACCTACCTATTGTATTTATTGTGAACTTGTTCTCGTCCTGAATATGCATGAAATATTTGCCACTGGATGTTACGCAACCAACAATCAATCAATATTGTAGGAAGGTCATTAAAACATATCAAACAGATTTATCCATGCGAGACAAAAGATATAGTTTTCAGACTTATGTCAGTCTCTCAATAACATTAGTCAAACAAGACAACCACATTTTGTTTTAAGTAAGGAATACCAGACTATCTGACTGGAGTTACTTGACCTTTACTTATTTGCTTGGTTCAATAATTGCCAAGATCATGGACTTACATTAGTTTCTCATCTTCATTTTTATCTTTTCACATGTTCTTTAGCTAATATTTCATTATAAATCTTCTGACATACATAGGACGGCAATAATGCATGTACTAATTGGACTGCTTAATTTTTTTGTGCAAGTACTTATTTTTTGGTAAAGTTTACACACAAAATTATTGAAAAATTTAATTGAATACAAAAATTTGTCTTTTGTCACTAAAATTAGTATCCAACCAATCCTGAATCCTCAGTATCCAGTGCTTTAAAACTTCTCTTCAATAAATAAACCTTATTATTACAATGTAACTGACAAAGTCATGAAAGTTGTGACTTGTCAATGGTACCTAATTGAGAACCTTACTCAAGGACTTGTATTGAAGTGCTTGTATGACACGAGGTTTTTGTAACTTGATCGAGAGACATTTCCTATCAATTATACTATTGGACACTAGGTCTGTAGAACAGGAAGTTTTATTGTGATGTAATATCAAGTAACACAGAATTTTGTCATCGACAGTTCCGTAACTGCAGATGTAAGAAATTCCCACAGTAATTAGTAGGATGTACTTTTGCGAATGAAGAATATTTACATAGAAGATACTGTAGTTTTCTTGAAACTTGTACTTGTATGTACTTTTGTAAAATCTTAAATCTGTGGTCAGTGTATTATTTCTTTTGCACAAAAGTACCGTGGGTAAGTCCCTCTAATCTCAAGGTAAACAAAAATACAACTCTGTACTTTTAATCAAATTAGCTATGCACATCTGTATATTTTGCACTGTGTATCATAGGTCTTTGATAATTTATGCTAAATCTATTAACATCTTTTATATATATATATATACTTTGAAAGCCCAGGTGGTCGTGTGGTCTAGCGGGACGGCTACAGTGCAGGCGATTTGGTGTCACAATATCTCAGTAGCACGGGTTTGAATCCAGGCGAGGGAAGAACAAAAAATTTGCGAAAGCAAATTTACAGATCTAACATTGTTGGGTTGATGTTTAGATGAGTTGTATATACTTTGAAATATATATGGTTGAAGACCTTATGTTGCCTTTTGCATGTACTCTGGTTATTCTTAAGGTTGGGTTGCTGTTTCATGGATCTTTATCCTTCATTTCCATTTATTCATTTCAACATTATATATATATTTATTTTGAGATTGAGCATTGAATTGTCTATTTATGTTCTTGTCCTGTTCCAATGGGATTTGATTTCAAATTTTTTTACAGCCACACCTTTCTTGTAACATTTCAGTATAAACTGAAGCAGACATTTAAGTAAATGCCAATGAGACAGCAACCCAACTACATAGAAAACCTTAAAATATTTAGAGGTCAACTTAGGTAGTTTAGAGGTTGCGGCCTTACACGAAATACCAAAACTACAACACTGTAAATGACAATGAGACAATAATCCAAAGACAATACAAAACCTTCAAGAATTTAGAGGTCAACATACCTAGTTTAGTGGTCTTAAACTTCCAAATTACCAATACTAAAATAATGTCATTCATGAGTGTATATAGTTTATGAGGGTAATAAGGGTATTGATGGTGCAATATTACATAATAAGAAACTTCTTTTAGATAGAGACACATTCATAACAGCTTTTGACCTTCACATTTTGATTAGTGTCTGATGTTTTTTTGTTTGGATACATAATACACAATGCATCAAAACACAATGAATGCTATAAATCTGTCAATCAAATGGTATATAGAATCACTTGCAGGAATAAAAGACATTTGTATTGAGATTGGCACTTCCACAACAGAAGGGTAAGGGGTACTTTACCATCATACAAGTAGGTAATAACTTGTGGTATTGTACAGAATACATTTGTCAGTAGAATGCTTCAGTCATTTTACATAATACTGCGGTACTCGTAAGTCTTAATGAAGTGATATACTATTATTATAGTAACCAATTTCTATCTGTAATAAGTACTTTTCACTCTAAGTTCTTTGTTACTTGGACGCCATGTACTTTAATTATCATGTGGCTGTCCTATTCAGTAACTCTTCTATTGTAAAACCCCTCCCCTACTCTTTAAAAGTAAAGTACTCCTTAAATTACCATAAAATATCTTTCATGTGTCAATGTCATAACATGAATGCAATAATTATTACCATATCTTACTATAGTAACCACTTGTATAATAAAATTGTCATTGCATCATGCATTTCATTCAATTAAAAACGAAAATAAAAATAATCCCCTTTCCCCAACAAACTGCACGTAGGCAAAGCAACTATTTAGGAATATGCAACATAACTCAAAAAATGTTTTCTTATTTCTGCATGTTGATGAAACAAATAGTTTCTCTCTGTTTAAGTGGGAAATTTATTTTATACAACGGGGAGGGGGAAAACATGTCTCCCCCACAAAAGATGAATAATCATTGCCACTTTTTTCTGGTTTCTTTTCAAACAAAAAATACAGCAGACTTTTGTTCTTGACATAAATTTTCCAGAGCCAAAATAATAGAATGAAGACTATAAGTTGTTATATCTTACTATGGCTGGCATGTGGAGTATGTGAACTAAAATGCATGACATATGTCTATCCTATAATTAATGACTGAAACTGTTTCCAAATCTTCCAAGGACAGAAAAAGAGAGAAGAAATTCTCATATTTTCAGCAATTTATTAGATAAAGAAATGCATGGAAATCTTGATACAATGCCTAAGTCTGATTTCTTGTTTTAATTGAGCCTATCAATACCTTATATCAGTGCCAAACACACTATTAACCAGTCATAGTAGGAAGTCGGTGTTTACCTCTTAGGATGCATCTGTTTATTATTTTTACACAAGATAATGCTGCAAGTGCAGAAATATCCTCATTTATCAAAGAACACTGACTATCTCCTCCTAAAACTCGGGCAATAGGGAAATACATGCTGGTTCATTTGTTTTACATAATATATGATCAGTGTAAAATGTGTTTCTACTGGCATACAATGACTACTGTATCAGACATGTGTAAAATATTTTTGAAGGTTTATACAAGAGAGCGATTATTCATAAAGTACCAGCGATGTTCAATAATTTAATTTTTGAAGAATACACCAACTAGAACAAAATGGCAGTTCCAATTACTAGAAACATCAGAATTTAATAACAGCCAAAAACATACATTTGGTCAAGTGATAAATGTTAACCTAAAATACAGTTGAAAAAAGGGCAATATTTTTTTTGGTTCCTATTTTATATGATCTTATATACATACATGACATAAATTGAATATGTTTTCTATGCATTGAAAAATATGAATCTAATTTTCTGGATTGTTTAACTTAAATGGATATGCTTTCTATAAAAAAATAAATTTCAACCATACATCATCAAATCATATCAGCACACGATTTTTTTTCTGGGTACCATCTTGGAGTAAAAACTTGTCAATAAAATGTAAAAGTAAAAGATCTGTACTGAGAAACTGAATCATTGATGAAATTTTCAGGATATCAAGTTTAGTTTACTGCTAAATTGGTACATGTGTACTTAAGTTTGTGATTTTTCTCCACATAGATCTTGCCTCTTTCAAAGTAATTATAAATTTGAAGTAGGAAATTAAATATGAATTAACTGATCTAAACTTAGCCTTCAAGTTATTTACAAATTAGTTTCAAATACCTCAAAATTCAAATTCTAAAAAAAAACCAAAACAGTACATAGATGTCAAATACAAAGTCTTCAAAGCAGAGAAATGTGAATTCTGTGATCAGTGAAAATTGACATGTGAGAATGTAATCAAGGCAATTGATCATTAATTCTAAGATAACACCGTGTTCCAAATACACATTACATATCATTACATTAACCTGACAAATATTAATGTCCTAAAAACTGGGAAAACAAATTTTTGATAAAAAAGATGAATTAAAAATTTTGAGGAATTATTAATTCGGATCATAATCTAATCATTTATTACTTTCTGATGATAAAAAAAATACTGATATGTGAATACAAAAAAAACTTTGATGGATGAGTTTAATTATTTCCAGCTACTGTATTTTTTCAAAGAACGAAGATTTTCTCCCCTTAGTTTGTAAGATGGAATGTGCCAATTGTACTGATGCAGTTTGGCACAGAACTCAGCTGTTTGACGTCAGAACCTATGAAGTGTAACAGCTGCTGATTGAAGCCATTACACAAGTATTTTAGGCAGGGCTACTTGGGTTCATTTTGGTACTGACGCTCAACAATCATTCATAAAAAAGAAAACAAGAAACAAGTAAATTACGAAAATGAATTTGAAGTAAAACCTAACATTTCAAACATTGTGGTAGACACATCCAATTATTCCTGTAAGAATAATCTTGATACTCATATTAGCAATAGTGTTGATACTTTTCCTATATGCTTGTACGGGTTTCTCTGCAGTCCATCTATACCAGTGAATGTATGTCTATAAATCTCATAAAAAATGTAATTTTTAGTTGCAAACATGTATTTTAATAGAAGAGTATTAATTTGAATAGTTCCTTTCTACATAAAGATAAATTCAAACAGGTTTCACTGGAGTAAACAAAAACAATCTTTAATATTATTTTGAAATTAGGACAAAAGCAAAGTAAACATATACTTCTTTAGAGAGCAGACTTTGAACACAGAAGTCCAAGGTTCAATTCCCAGAGGTTATAATGTCAAAATGTCATTTTTTAATTTTAGTAAGAATCATGTTCTGTTATATTTGGTGCCTAACATGGGGCTTTAAACTACAAAAATCCATGGTTGGGAGTAGGATGATTGTTAGATTTAAGATAGTTACACCTTATAAAAGCATGATCAGGTTTTGAAATGATAACCCAAGAATGCACACACTGAAATATCATGCATGCTTTACTTATCATGATTGATTTTATGTTGTAAGTCTTGAAGAAAAAGGTTTTACTTAAATAACATTATCAATGAACCATGTCAATGAGGTCAAGGCTAGATGAGAGACTTGTTCACTTTACAATCATTCCATATACATATATATTCCGTTGACCTGTTGCTTATAGTATCTGATCTGCAAGTTCTAACTGACCTTATCACATTACCTTAACCTTACTCACTGATTCATAAGATTGAGGTTAGGTGAACCTAGACGGATGGACAAATAGACCTTGCAGGGACCCCATATACTCAATATTTTTATCCTTTTACTTATGAAAATCCCATTATGAATACTAATAAAAAATGAAATAAATGGAATTTACCATTAGGTTAACTTTACTGTAGGATATCTGTTAAAATTTCAATGGTTTAATGAGTTGTACAGGGCAGAATAAGATATCAATTTGAGGATATGCAAACACCTTGTGTCCTTCAAACCCTGTACATTATATACCTTAACTTTATCACTAGCTAGTGTATGAATACATGGTGTACATGTTTATATTTTGCAGTATCAGAATAACCCAATTCATTCAAAAAACCTAAAGCATGCACAGACAACCAATTGTTCACACAGACAAGTTTTCATCCTCTATCTCAAGCAGATAAGAGAATATACATGCAAATGTGCCAAGTTTTAATATACCAATATTTCCATGTACAAGATTTGCTTGATAAGACAGCAATTAAAAATATGGGTTTAATTATACAAAAGAACCCTCCCCATTCTAATGAATCAGAAACGAATTCATTCACCAATCAAAGGCTGTTGATCCTGTCATTAATGTACATATATCTATACAAAAAACTATCGCTTCATCATAAGAGGATGTGCCAATCCTATCTTGGCTGTTTTCCTCATCAATAAATGCAATTAATTACCCAAAATGCCTCACTTTAGATGCACCGGAGGTCAACCATCAGCGCTACTGATTGAGCGATAGACAATTTTGCAGAATGAAGATTTAATGTGGATTATATTTTGTGTGAAAACATCAAAGAACTTCCGTTGGAATGGTTTTTCCACCTGTGACAAATTATCTTGTCTGCAATAAACTAAAATGGCTGCCACCTGTGTTCATCTTCATCTGATGATAAATCATTACCAACATCATCACAATTTATGAAAGTGTTTTCACATTTTTGTTTTTTCATGTCAGTACTTATAACTTTACTTATAAATAAGGAAGCTGATATCTTATATAACTTGTCCCTTTCTTAAAATCTTGAAAAATAATTATTTTGGTACAACCAAAAAATAATTGTGCATTAGATCTGAAGATACCCACCATGCAAACCTCCATTTAAAAAAAAGGTTAATCAATATCATGGCATAAACAATTGATAATATTGCATTAGATCTGAACTAACTCCCACCAATTATTACATTCTCAACCGAATAATTATTCCAAACAAAATTGGAAGTTTTTTAGTTATTTTTTTATAACTTTATTGTTGTTTAAAATTTTTGAAAAACTTCAGAAATTTTCCTGAAATCTTTTGGAAGAAATAAACGATATCAAGGCTATCATTGCAAATAATATAGCATGTCTTCATTTTAAAAGATGTTGGGTAGAGATTTTTTTTCTGAAATCTTCCTTCAACAACAAAAGAAACAACTATATAAACCAGAAAAAACTTTTAGAAGGCAACATATGGTCTTCAACAACAAGAGACAAATGTCCATACTATTATATCATATAGTTTCTCGCTAAAATGAAGACCCATTGGCGGCCTTCGGCTGTTGTCTGCTCTATGGTTGGGTTGTTGTCGCTTTGACACATTCCCCATTTCCTTTCTCAATTTTACATACCTATAAAAAGTTTGCAAAATAAAATCTGGCATAGAAGGTGCTTAGAGTTATACAAATCTTTGTCTGTTTTGTTTTTTTCATTAACTTACTATGGAAACTCATTCAGATTTTTACGACTTTTTCCATATTAAAACATGTAGGACATATTCTGATTTTCTTATATTCTCAATATCATGAATAAACAACATTTTGCTGAATTTGTACTTTTTCAACTTGTAAAATTTGAAAATGGCACAATAACAATGATAGATTCATCTATCTTATCCTTTACATATGTAAAACATGTCAAAGTGCATTCAGAATCTATTATACATTTTTTGCAAATTTCTTTGACCTTCTGCCGATTTCTATTATTTTCTTTTGCTAAATCCGACTGACATCACTATTTTGTTAGAAACTCTATATTGTTTTGTTTGCTTCATTTCCATCTGTTATTTTCTATTTTTAGTAACAAAAATTGCAAACTTTTTTTGACAGCCATCCTTGACCAAGTTCAATGACTGACATTAAACGAGTTATTGTAGATTCAGCATAAACCACCTATACCATTTTGCCAGAAGTACAGGAAATCTTCAAAACTTAAAAAGTTGATAATTATGCAAACACCCTTGACCAAATTTCTAATAATAATCATTTGTATATACATTATTGTTTATCTATCTCTGTTATAATGATCACCTGTTTGACTAGATGGATCCAAGTATAGATCAGTAAGATAACTTGTTTACAAAACATCCCCCATTATTTGTAAAATGTAAACATAATCATTCTGATTCCATCGACTGTCAAAAAGACAATTCTAGGATTGGATTGAGTAGAAACCTATTTGAAAGAACTACTCTTCAAAGAAAGGCTTGATTTGCAGACTACATTTGACTTTTTCATACTCTTATCTTGAAATTCAAAAAACAAACGCTATTGTAGTATTGTATTATTTTACTATTCATGGACCCAGGAATCTTTTAAAAGCTATGGTGTAAAGGTTCTTCTAAATCAATATGGTTTAGCTTTTAATGTTATGTTTTATGAACTATTGATGGCTTTTGTGTCGTTTTCAGTTATTTTGCTGAAATCATAGTCAGTTTTTTTTCTAATATCCCTTTATTATCTTACGCCTCTCTTTTCATATTACATATGAACAATTTACAGTGAATTATCCTTTTTAAAACTCATGACAGATCTTTATTGTCCAAATATGACATATATGTACACCTTTCAAATAATTTACACAGCTCATACTAAATTGGTCACTTTTACTATATATGGTTCATATCCAGTTAATTAAGTGATAATTGCATGTGCTAATTCAGCTATGATTAAACAGCTGTAAAAATGTCACAACTCATATCTTTTTGTACTGAAAATCATATCATGCATTTAAGCAAAAGTCATTTAAATGTTTCCCATCAGTAACATTTGTGAAAAGTATAATAATTATAATAAACTTTTTTCCATCTATTTTAATGGTCTAAACTCATATTTTCTTTTTTTCAAACATCCAGCAATCTATAGGTTATTAACATTACAACAACTCACCTGTTGTGATGGTACACAGATCGGTGTTCCTACTTTAACGAATCCACTTTCCACACTAACACCACACACAATGGGGTCACGAGAATTAAATATACAGTTGGGTAACACACGTAACTTGCAGGGGAATACTGCTATGTGTTTGAATTCTTCTTGTCTTTTCTTTTTAAGTTCATCACGATAGGCAATGAATTTGTCAAATAAATGATATATTATGTCCGCAGTGAAAATTGTCACATTTAAACTGTCTGCTAAATCTTGTGCTTCACGCTCCACTTTCACATCAAAGGCCAGAATTACAGCATATCTACAAAAGGAATGCTCATATATGTATATATAAATTTCAACATTATCCCTGAACATATAGGAGACACTTTGCACTTTTTGGAGAGTAAGTTAGTTTCTAGATATTTTCATATTTAAGTATATATTTGGGTAAATATAAAGAATTCTATACATGGAATCAACAATTGATTATAGGTATACTGAATTGCTCAAGGCTTGCTACTACAATTTTTTGTCATAGAATGTTTTGTAAGATGAAGGCCTGTTTCTTATAACCATTTTTTATATGAAATTCATACTTACTGACTGTCATGTTCTAACATTACAGATGCTTTCATTATATCCTTTTTATGTACAGGTCCTATATTAATTCCAGCATACTGAAACATTTCAATATCATGTATCATTAAAATAACATTATATTTCTTGGTTTTTTTTTTTACTGACAAACAATGATACAATTGAATACTGTGGATTCATTTAATTTCGTGGGTATCAATTTTCGTGGATTGCTAAAAACTTGCATATTCGTGGATAATTGATTTCGTGGTTTTGCCATTCTATATATACAAAACCTACTGAAAATACGATATTCGTTAAACATTTGAATTCGTGGTTCACCTGTACCCACGAAACCAACGAATAATAATGAATCCACAGTATACAAAAGTTTCAAGTAACATTCTATTCTAGTTATATATACTTTCCATAAAATAGTTATATAACTTAACCCTTTTGATGCCATAATTAATAGATCTATCAGTGTTAATAAAGCTAAATAAGGCAATGCATTTGGGCCAATTTCAACAATACTTTCAGATTTTTTTCTCTCTTGCTGTTTTCTATTATCAATAAATTGAGTAGACAAGTATTAAGTCATCTTTTACAAGAAATAAATTCACACATATTCAGTGTGAAAATACTTTTAAAAAAAAAAAAAAATTTTGAATCTCAACTTTAGCCCTATTCTAATTGTCAAGATTTTAAAATATTTCAAATTATGTTAGGCCAATTAAAATCAATTGATAGATTTTCTTCCCCGCCCGCCCCGATTTTTTATTTTGATTTCCGGATTTTGTTCATTTCCGTTACCGAAAACCGTCAATAATTTCGTTTCATTTGAACTTCCTGTTTCAAATTTCGGTTTTCATATCTCTTGTCATTTTGTGTTTCAAGTACTTTAAAACGACAAATTCTGCTGCTCAATGATGACAATATCATCTACTGAGATTCAGAATAGAGATAAATTACCAGAAGGGCATAAAATATTCGGGTTACAAGTAATACACTGTGTCCAAGAAAGCAAATTGCGGTATGTCACAAATTGGAAATTTCTGTCAGTAGAAAACCATGGATTTTTTTAATAATACATTGACTTAGTGTCAGCAAATTTGGGCTGTGAATGATTTCCAAAGCGCAAGAATCGTGGAACAACATGGTAGAAAAAATATTACTGGATTATAGAAATTGACAAAAGCACGAACTTGTTAAATCTATGATCGTATATTGCTGGAGTTCAAAAAGTCGGCAAACATACACATTGTGTTATAGAAAGCCCTTAGATTTACCCATGGCTATTGTTTTTGTTTAAAAACACAAAATACTCTTAAAAGAGTCATTAAACAACTTCATGTATTACAATGTAGTAATCATATATATGCTTCAGTCTTGCATAACTTGAGAATCTTAAAAGCGCCAACCCTACTATTCCCAAGACTGTTTGAGATCTCATTTCTCGTGTTGCATACCTTTGAATTTGCATAATTTTTGGGGACTCAAACCATCGCTAAGAAAGCAAAATAAATTTAGAGTTGGTAGTCTAACTGAACATAGAATTTCTCCATGATTTTACTGTTTACTGAAAATAAGTTTCTAAAGTAGCAATTGCATGAAGAACAGTCGTTGCCAATCAGAGATATTTATTTAAGAATTGGAAAAACTATGTACGATTCTTTATACATGTTTACATATGTACATAATATAAGCTAATTATAACACTTGCATATATATGAAGTTCACATCACAAGAAGGTTTCATATTAAATAAAATTTTAAAAATAATATCCTCCCACCCGCCCCATTTTTTTCAAAACTTTGGATGAAAATCTACTAATTAATTTTAGTTGGCCTAAAGTGGTCCTACACAATTCAGATATTTCCAACAGACTGTCTATAAACTTGACAAAACAAAGCATACTTCAAGACACATGATAACAAGTACAAGCAGGTGCTTTAAAATATATGGGACACATTTCTTCTCATGTGTGAAATTTATTGTACCCAAATCTGTTAATATTTTATTTATATACTCTATAAATGTCAGTTCTTATTTAAATGACTTACAGGAATTTTAGAAGTTCTAAGGAACTCCAGTAAAGCTTCCATAGACCCTAGAGTTGAAGCCTGGACAAATACCCCTCGTTCTGCCAGTCTAATTGATCCTAAAACTTCTTTCAGAGCAACTGATAATTCTTCCTGTAAAAAAAAATGAAGATAAAGATGAATCAAATAAAGGTCGCTTTATGACAAGTAGAAAATATTACACTCAAATTCCAGTCAAGAATATGATAATAAGATATGAATATATTCTGCTTTGTACCCAATTGTCATATTAAGTCACATTTTCAACATTGAGCCAAAATTGACCGACAAACTTTTGCTACAAAATTCCAGATAATTTTTTCTTATGTTTTCAGTTATGATACAAAACTTATAATTAGGGGAAGAACAACACCACTAATTACACTGTTCTTTCTATTTATTTAAGGTTCAGGCTAGAGGAAGGGTTCCCATCATTTTCTTTCTTTTTTCTCTATTCTTTTGTGCATTATTCTCTATTCTTTATATTTTAGCGCCCCATTTTCACTTTTCTTTTTAGGGAACAATTATTCTTTTTTCTGTAAACCCAATCCAGACTCATAAAGGAAACCAATTTGTATCATTTAATTCAAGGACATCACTTCTATATTTACGCTTAACTACATGTTGAATTCTTCTTACATTTATGCTATGCTTTTTATACCTAATTTACGTCCTTAGTATTTTTTATAATATTGTAAACGTGCTTTCCCCGATAACTAGTCCTCTCTCTATCCAAACCGTTCCAAGACACTACTATACCTTATAATATTCTATTTCATCGTCTCTATTAGATGAATAGACCGGTAATCCAGCCAAGGCATGGTCTAAGTCCTTGGCGATGATTTTAACACCCTGGGCAGCCTTCACTTCTTTGTGGTGTTCCCATTGAGACTACAACAATAAAACATCACTATAACTAGGAATACTAAATCAAGACAATTTCTTTTTTCATTACAGCTTTCTTAAGTAATTCTTTTGTTTGAAAGTAAAGAATACTGTGGATTCATATTTTTGTGTTTATCAATTTTTATTGGATTCAGGAATAATCTTTGGGGTTTTTTTTGTTTGTTTTTTTTTTTTGTTGTTTTTAACTGTGGATAATTTAATTTGTTGTTTTGCCAAGTGAAACACTGCATACAAGCCTATAGAAAACTTTATTGGACATTTAATTATGTGGTTCATCTTTAGCCATGAAATCCACAAAAACTGGTATTTTTCAATCTGCTCTTATTCTAATGCTGCTGATTTTACAGTATAATGTGAAGGTCAATTAACACATATTTACCTTAACTCGTAACTCTTTCATAGGTTGTGGCATGAGAAGTCCCCTGATTTGAGTAACGATAGGACCCTCAGTGCCAGGTACAATAACTGTATCACCTTCTTTCAGTTTACCATTCACCAATATCACATCTACAGTAGTTCCTAAACCAGGCAAGGCTTTTACCTGAAATATTGAAAAACAATCTTTTGTAATACTGGGTACATGAAGGCCATTTATACCATAAGCCAGGAACATTTACTCTAATGCCAGGTCTTTTTCATGTTTTGTGTGGACCATTAATGTATGGTATGCCAATTTTATATCATAATGACCTAATGGTTGCTGTCTTTTGTTGATGTGGTTCATAAGTGTTTTTCTTGTTTTTCATATAGACCATTGGTTTCCAGTTTAAGTGGTTTAACACTGGTAATGTTTGAAGCCCTTTACAGTTTGCTGTTCTGTGTGAGCCAAGGCTCTGTGTTGAAGGCTGTACTTTGACCTATATTTCTTTTACAAATTGTGACTTGGATGGAGAGTTGTCTCATTGGCACTCATACCACATCTTACATCTTAAAGAGCTACAATTCTGCAGCTAGATATACCTATGAAATATTTCAATTTGCCATTAGAATTTAAATCACAATCTATATATGTATAGCATTAGAGAAATTGACATACTAATCTTGATCAATGAACTATATTGAATGATGTCAGATATGTACATCTCAAAATGCTTATATAGAAACAAAAAAGTTGACCTATTTATTACTCATGTTAAGACAGATGCGTACAACATACATTGATTTGTAAGACTAAGTATATATGTCCTTTGACTTATAGTATCCTAGAAGCTGACCTATGTCTTAATAAGTAAATGAACCATCAAAATGAGGTCAAGTACGACTGGAAATAAATGTTAGATAGAAAGTTCAGCATACGAAGTGGTTTAAATGCAAGAAATTGATTATCTAGCTTCCTCTACTTAACTTAATACAAATAATAGATGTTCCTGTCATATCAAGACTAATACATTTGTATCAAACAGGTGTTTTAACCCAAGTCATTTTCGCCAATACTTTTTTTCACGTTAAACCCTTACCAGCCCATTTCACGACAATTTAATTTTGTAACTTTTAAATTTGCTTTAGATAGCTTAATTATAAAAGATTCAAGTATTACACATTCGCAACAATCTATTTTGGCGTTATTAGAAATTTTTCTAATAGCGAAAGTCGTGAAAACAGGTCACTGGTGAAAATAAATTGGGTTTACAGTGGTGATCATTAATGTGCCATTGTCTGTGGAATGAAAATTGGCAGTTTATAGGAAACTTAGCAGCATTTTACCTGTTCAGTATTTCTAGTAAAGTTTGGATACATGGAGAGCTAGAGCTTGTATGTTGAACTACATATCCAGAACCAGAATATTTGATGTGGTAAAAAAAATTCCAGCTTAGCCTTAGAACAACACAGAGTCTTTCTTTCAATATGATAGTTTAAGTATATTCATTTCACACAATCATAATATCCCGACTAAAATCAGTCATTGCTCTTAAACATAAGCATATATGTAGTTAATTCCAAGTCTTTTGTTTCACAGCCAAGGATAAAACCTTTGACCTTCAACATTCCAGATTAGTAGACTAACACAAAACAACAGTGGTGGCTGGCATAAAAAGTACTAAGTTTGTAATTTATTAGCATTAAAATGCAACAGTCACCTAACTTCAGTACATTAAAAACATTTTATTACATTTTTTCATAAAACTAACTGTGGATTAAATTGTAAAGTTTTCTTGATGCCAAGGACAAGTCAGAAATAGAGCAAATAAGAATACATGTACGTACATGACCTGATCTGTAACAAATTGTATAAAAGCATACCATAGTAAATATCAATAAAATTATTTTCACTTCTTTGAAATCGCATCAATTCATCAAACAAAATTCCATAACATTAGGGAAATGAAAGATGCTCATTAATTGTGTACTCAACAACATAGAAATTCTTTGTAACATCTTGTCAGTTAGAATCAAATATCATTAAAAATGACATAAATATATCACAAAAAAAATCTTTTCAAGGCTCATCATTGAAATTATGCAAGGTTCAAGCTGTGAATAAAAAACATCTGGTTATATCTGAGGATATTTTTTATGTATATCATTTTAAAAATTCTGAAATTTTATATCAGAATTTTTTTTTTTATGTTTCAAACAAATTAACCTTTTAAAATATTTGAAGAATTTTCTTTTGACAGAAGAAAAAAAGTGACCTGGAAAACAACTGAGGTCGTTGGTGTAAATCAGAATTCAACAAATAAAAAAAAAATAATTATGCAATTACTTCAACTTCAAATCCACAGAAAATCTTTGTTTTGTGAATTTTTCCTACAAATTCCGCACATTCTTTGATTTTTTAAAAATAATATCCATTATGTAATTTTCTGCAGTAATAGTTGAAGTGGAAAATGATTAATTATTTTTTTTAACTGTACATTGTACAAATCAGGAAAAGGTTGCACAGGAAATGTGAAGTTGCTTACATATTACAACTCATTATTATGGAGCTCCAGACCAAACATAAGATTTCAATATTATAGAAACCAAATAAAGCTTGAAGTAAATTTTCCTTGCACATTGAGTGTTGTAAAATTTCAAACTATCAGCAAACAGGAAGTGGCAACACAGCTGATATAAAGAAATTGCTTACTTACTACAACTCAACATAACCAAGCTACAGACCAACTATAAAATTGTTCCCTTCTATAGAATTTAAAAATCTTGACAAAACCTGCTACCCCAGGTCTTAGGGACTGGCAGACAGGCAGATGGATGGACAGAGTGAAGTATTTTAATACTGGACCTGCTTCACTGTTGGTGTCACAGGTAAACACAAAAGAGGGTCTAGATGACAGAATAACACAATTGAAAATTTATTTCCTTCCAATTTTATTAGCTTTTTAGGTATCATTCCTTTGTATTTTAAACCTTGTTGCAACCACTTAAATAATTTTCAGGTTATCGATTTCTTTTCACAATTTTAACTTCATAAGAAACCCTGATCCTCCATTAAAAAAACATTGAAAATATCTCAACTTCAATCTCCCCTCCTTGATAATGACTGAAGATTTTCAGCCTTGAATTTAATAAAATTTACAAAAGATATAACTACGCAGATCGAAATAGATGAGCAGTTCTTAATATGTGATAACCAATGAATTTCTTTCAAATGGCCTTACTCTGAAAATTTCCACTCTAGTCACATGACTTTTATGTCAATACTCTAGACTCCAGAGGGAATATCCCTATTCTGTGGTTTACAGAATATTTGTTATAAATGTTATCATAACCATTTATATAATAGTGGTTTGCTATGTAAATTGATTCAATGAAAAACTCCTACAGAGATCTAAATCTAGATCAGATTGAGTTCATCAGGTCGGATGCTACTAACCTTAATTATTGGATTTCATTTCCGGTGGAGGTTTATATAACAGTAAAGTCTGTATTGTATAAAGACTACCTGTACTTTGGAACAACTGATTATAAAAGATCATTTATAAAACCTATGTGCAGAAATAAGATAATTAACATAATTAAAGACAACTTCTGTCTCCAGGACAGATTTAACTCATAATCCCTGGATGTTAAGCAACCAACAATCAATCACTAAAAAAACTACTTCAATTTTTACAATTTTTGCTTACGATAACTTTTTAAAAATTAGCATCTTTTGATTGTTACTTATCTGACATGCTAAAGAACCTTCACTAAACAATAGATTCAGTACTAGTGCTAATATGATTTAATATGTACTTTCTTAAATTTTCTATTGAAAAATTAAGAAATCAATAAGTATCCACCTCCATCAGACATTGTTGACCTTCTATGATTTTGGGTATTCTGTTTCTGGTTTTCCTGTCATCGTATGGCTTCATAATTTATACATTCATGACTTTTATTTTTTGGGTTTTGAGAGTTTCTTGTGAAGATATATATATATTTATATATCCAGAAAATTATTTCAGGTCTAACAAATTTTTAAAGTATAAGTTCCAATGGTTGATAAATCTGGATGTGCATCTCAAGCTCGAACTCAGGATTTGCAGTTTCATAAATGCCTTTCAACTTTCAATGCAATTTTGTTTGCCAATTCAACCAGGAGAAATTCCATTATATAATATTTAATTTATTAACTTATTTTATAAAGGATATGATAATTTATACTCTTAGTAAGTGCATAAATTTTCGCAAAGTGCAGAACAATTTTCTGTCAATTTTTGAACGGAATGTCATCAAACCTTCTACATAAATAGAAAGATTGGGTAAGGCCATAAATAAAACTTAGAAGAGAATGTGAAGTATTTAATTGAATGTTGGACCATTCAAATATAAGTGGATCATCCACCAGTTGACCTACTTAGGATGTTTAATTTACCAAATTTTAAATCCCCCTTCAATGACACTTCAAGGCAGACTTCCTAAACTTATTATCCGCGGACTTGGTTATTGATTTAATATTCGGAAACATATGGAGGGAAAGAGCAAACATAACAAATGTTATACAACAAAATACCACATTATCACAATGTAAGATTATTTCCTTCCCTAAAGGGAAATCTCAAAACTATTCGCCAATGACCGATTTCTTCACTCTTTCTTTGATAGAATGCAAATAATTGTGTAATTGATGATAAAATATCC
The DNA here is from genome assembly GCF_965363235.1 of Mytilus galloprovincialis. NCBI lineage: Eukaryota > Metazoa > Mollusca > Bivalvia > Mytilida > Mytilidae > Mytilus > Mytilus galloprovincialis. The sequence goes on along the minus strand of NC_134845.1, from coordinate 39,702,347 downwards.
GTCCAATGATCTATGTACTTTACTTTCCCTGTCAACATCTGGTTTTATCTTATAAATCTTCCACCCACTGAATTCTCTTTAATGTCTTGATTTAGAAAATTATGGCAAAATCGATTCCTGACTTTACCATATATCTTCTATTTTTTGTCATGTTTTATTCTCCAATTTTTTTTATATTTGTTTTTACCAAACCTAAATTTTCAAAGAATGTATAAATGTGGTAATATGTATCCATCTTTTTTATATAGAAATAAGTCCTTAAAGTGCAACCAGATTACACATATGATATAAATTATTCTTCTCATAAATTATTTGTTAGAAAATGGTCTGCTACATTTAGAAATTTAAGCTATAAATCCTTTATTTTAAAATTTATGACTTATCACCAGACTATCAAAAGTACAAATTAAACAAAATCTAGATAAATATGCAATATGTACTTCTAGACAAATTTCCTCTGAGGAAATGATACCACCATCCCCTCTGAATACATCTCAAGATACATGATCTGTTACAACCATTTTGTTGTATTAGGACTTGACTGTCCTTGAAGTATATATTTTTAGGGAAAACACCTTTTTTATGACTTTGGACTTTGGAGTATTAAAAGAAGTGAAATTGATAGAAACCAATTAGACCTAAATAAAACTACATATATATAAAATTACAGAGGAATTACTTTTTCTCTAATAGATGTCATGAACTAGTTACAATTTTTTCAATAATTAACATTTTATACTTTCACATCAATTGAAATCCTCTATTGTACCCCTGCAGACACTCCTAACTGAATTAACTACTAGATTTTGATCCTACCAGCATCTCCTGGACTGTTTTTCTAATATTCAATATTTCATAAGTTACATTAATGATTGGAGCCTAGTTTTCATTCATTAAATACCGCACCTTACAGACATAAAAATCAATTCTTCTCATTGAAGCTGTACATTCCCTACATTTCTATTTGCTAATACATTATTAACTATGGTGTAAAATTCTCAATGGATCACATTGTAAATACAATTATTGATTTGATAAAAGTTAGGAATCTAAAAAAAAAAACTATAAAAACTAGGACAAGTAGCCCTTCCCACTTCCTGTTTGTGTACAAGGTGGTTCACTCATTCAAACAGAAAAATTCATTTAAAACACCCAGGTATCCTTGGAAAAGTGATAAACACCTCAGTTCTTATTGATTATCACCTGTCAGAGGGGTCAAAAGGTTATGTATTTTCATTTTTCATCTGTCAAAATCACTTGAATAATCAATCTCCCTTTCAACCATTATATAAATTCTAATTGTGTAAGGCAATGATAATTTCTTCATTCCTTTCACACATTCGTGCAACCATTTTGTAAATATTGTTAAAAAAACACCTTTGATGTCCCCCCTTTAGTTATTACATAATACTAACACTCAAATAATATTGTTGAAGATACTTAAAATGAGATTAAAGCCTTTTTACCAATAAATTTTCCCTCTCCACTTCCTGGAGGGGTCCCTATAAGTGAGAGAAAATTTGGCTGATTAGCTGACTTTTAATGTCAACCTTTTCATAGTCGTGCTAATTTAATTAGGAAACACTCTTTGTTGGAGTAGAGAGACTTATGTAAAATCAGGCCAATTATAACTATCAATTTAAGGTACAGGAAGTACACATTTGATGTACGTAGCACAAAATCCTCTTTAAGTGCTGAATTGTGAAATTCAAATATCACCTTGAGACTCTTAAAACTCTTTAAACCTTAATATTATGCAGTTTATGCTTTAATATGGGGAATCTGGGAATAATTAATCCAGAATTTTTAAGAACTTCATAAATATTTTAACTTTTATGAACAATTTTATCAGACACTGAATGTTAACAAGTACAGTTGAAAATCCTAGACATAAACAGGATGAACAGAAATTTGGAACTAAATCTTGGTCAAATGACGAATCAATTCAAACAATCATCTTCAATTTGTAAATGATATAAAAAGGATTTTCTCTGGTGCACATTAAATTTGACAAATCAAAATATATGGAATGTAGATGCAAGACATGTACATTTACTCTGCCTTTTTGATAACCTATTATTCACATTTTTTCTGTGAATTTGTGAAAATAGGTCATATTGACCAGAAATATACATAACTTTGCTCGAATATATGTAAATTCTGAAGTGTTGAAACATCATAAGTATCCAGTTGTATCTCTTAACAAATACCTTTGAGCACCAAATGAATTTGGGCATAGTTATTTTTTTTCTTTCTGGAGACAACCAATTGTTTTAAAATAAACATGCTCCCTCCATAATTAATTAAGATATTTTTTCAGTACCCTATAGCCATTTTTACACCAAAATGACATTATTTGATTTTAATTCATGATCAGACTGAAGAAAACTTTTAGTATTTCTACATCCATAAAATTTCTCTTTAAAATTTGTAATGGTAATATCAAATTAATCAATGATACATTCTACTTTTTAGTATTTACTGAGTTTTGTTTATCTGAATGCCCAAAAAATTCTTATAAATTAAATTCAGGCAATCTTCTAGCAGAAAAAATATATTTAGAAAAGAGGGACGAAAGATACCAGAAAGGGACAGTCAAACTCATAAATCTAAAACAAACTGACAACGCCATGGCTAAAAATGAAAAAGACAAACAAACAACAGCACACACGACACAACATAGAAAACTAAAGAATAAACAACACGAACCCCACCAAAAAACTAGGGGTGATCTCAGGTGCTCCGGAAGGGTAAGCAGATCCTGCTCCACATGCGGCACCCGTCGTGTTGCTTATGTGATAACAAATCCGGTAAATAGTCTAATTCGGTAGGTCACATTCAAAAAAGGGGGGAGGGGATTGTAGTTACGACGTAAGGAACATATCCAATATCATATGTGAAACGGTTATTCCATAACGGTCAACCAACTCGTGATGGCGTCCGTAAAATTTACGAAGGGATGATTTCAACTTCACCATTTGGAACTCTTGGTTTAATAGCTTCCTTGTGAGCAGCAACCCTTTATCAAGAAAATCATGATAAGAAATGCAAGCACGGGAATATCGTATCAATTGGGAGATATAAACCCTGTATGCAGGTGCTGTTGGAATGTTGCTACTTAGAAATGGAAAGTTCACAATTGGAAATCTGAAATCATCTCTTTTGTCGTAAAGTTTAGTTTATAACCGACCCTCATTGTCAATTTCTAGATGTAAGTCAAGATATGAGGCCGACTTAACTGTATCTGTAGTATCCTTTATCTCTAGCTCGATTGGATAGATGCGTTCCACATAGTCACCAAATTTTGAATTATTTAGTGAAAGAACATCATCTATATAGCGAAAAGTAGAGTTAAAGGATATTGCTAACTTCTTATCTTTCTTCCTAAGAAGTTCCTGCATGAAGTCAGCCTCATAATAATAAAGAAACAAGTCGGCAAGTAGAGGGGCACAGTTTGTTCCCATTGGAATGCCGACAGTCTGTTGAAAAACACGTCCTCCGAACGTAACAAATATGTTGTCAATCAAGAAATCAAGCATCTTGATAATATCAGTTTCAGAGAATTTTTTGTTCGAATCAGAGTGATCCTTTACACAGTAGGACTTATCCCTCCCTAAGACAAGATACTTGTATCTACGTTGGCCATTCTTTTTTACGAAGCAAAGCAATACCAACTCTTTCAATTTGTCTTTTAGTTTGGAATGTGGAATACTAGTGTACAAAGTAGAAAAGTCAAATGTTTTAATGCTGTTACAAGATGAAAGAGAGTTAGATTGTATGTACTCTAAAAGATCTTTGGAATTTTTAAGTATCCACATCTGATTCACGCCCCCTCTAGAATAGGCAGTTTCACAATAACTTTGAAGCCCGTCTTTGATTGCTGATAAAATAGATGTTAATAATTTAGAAAGAGGTTTCGTGGAGCACTTGGAAGACCCAGCAATATACCGTTGTTTGTAAGGACACTTATGTAGAAACTGTTCAATGTTCAATGTTAAATAACATGTTACAAGGGAGGCAACTCTAATTCAATTTCATACTTTTAAATATCTTTGTTGGGAGATAGACAGATATCTTATAACCAAATATAATAAATGAAAACCATGGCTTCATTTATTTGCCTCAAATCCTGGAAAAAAAACTGTATTTTCATGGTTAATTGATTACTTGGTTTTGCCACATTGCTTCATTCAATATTTAAAGTTTTACCTCATTATTTTTTTTAGATTTGTGATTTGTCTTTACACATGAAAAATTGGTATTCCACCAAGAATAGTTATTTTCAAAATGCAATTTTGCTTAAAGATGACATAGTTCCATAACTGCATCAATTTTAAATTCAGAAGCTGTGAAGCACTATGTTCACATTATTTATAATCTTGGATGATATGAATGAAATGATAGTTACTAGGATTCTGTAATTGCGCAATCTTGAATTTCTAATTTAATAGAAAAACAAAGGTTAAGGGGTATCCATCCATGACACAAAATCGGTACATACACAGCAAATAAACACACAAAAATCAAAGTAACAGTGTTTTTATTGCTGTTCTTCATCTTTAAGTCATGGCAAGGCCTTCAACACAGAGCAAACAGACTCTCACTTTACTTCAAGATAAGACAGCCCCTAGCACAGACTTAAGTACATTATTGTAAGACTAAAGAAGCATTTCTTCCTTTGTGACTAGTTTACCAATAGGAACCAGGTGCTCCGCAGGGCGCAGCTTTATACGACCGCAGAGGTCGAACCCTGAACAGTTGGGGCAAGTATGGACAAAACATTCTAGCGTGATACAGCTCTGAATTTGGATTGTGATCAAATTTTTGACATTACATGATTTTTTTTTACACAAAACAAATGTCAAGATTTTACAAATTTTACAATTAAAGATTTCTTCTTCAAACTTTTTAAATCTAAAATTAAATAGTTGACACAGCATAGGTTTCTGACACAGAATGAATGTGGTCTAATGAACTTAAAAGTTTGTTTTTGCCTTTTAGCAATTCACTATGCTGTTGAATATTAATCCTCTCAAAAAAATATTTGAAGAAATTTTCTTTTTATTTATGAAATCTGAAATGAGAAAAATTTAACCCCCCCCCCCCTTTTTTCACATCCCCGTTTCCCTTTTTCCAAAACTGATATCAATTCAAATTTCTAATGGAGTTTGCAACAATAACTACTCTTTTAAATACATCATAAAATATTAAAATGTAAAATAAAGTGCTTGTTATCACTGAATGGTAAAGATTGGTTGGTAGTAAAAGTGAATATACATTGTTTATTGTATAAAACAATAAAAAAAACTTCATCAGCAACATTTTATATTGGCAAATTTCCAATGAAGTTATTTACATAAAGTTATTGGCAAATAAAAATAGAAAATGACATCATAGTCATGTCTGGCAAATGTCCAACATACATTATCTAAAAACATTTTAGATAAGATAAGGAAATAAGATGTAAAAAAACTGGTTGTTATCACTGAATGGTAAAGATTATTTTAATTTATCAGTTGGTAGTAAAAAGTGAATATACATTGTATATTGTATAAAACAAAGATTTAAGTTGATTCTGGACAAAGAAAGATAACTCCAATTAAAAAAAAATCTTGCTATTGCACAATATTTTGCAATTAGATATTTCTTGCTTACTATTCTGGACAAAGAAAGATTACTCTAATTAAAAAAAAATTTGCTATTTCACAATATTGTGCAATTAGATATTTCTTGCCATTGCGCAATACTGTGCAATTGAAATGACTTGCTATTGAACAATACTTAATATAATAATTTTAGATCCTGATTTGGACCAACTTGAAAACTGGGCCCATAATAAAAAATCTAAGTACATTTTTGGATTCAGCATATCAAAGAACCCCAAGATTTCAATTTTTGTTAAAATCAGACTAAGTTTAATTTTGGACCCTTTGGACTTTAGTGTAGACCAATTTGAAAACAGGACCAAAAATGAAGAATCTACATACACAGTTAGATTTGGTATATCAAAGAACCCCATTTATTCAATTTTTGATGAAATCAAACAAAGTTTAATTTTGGACCCCGATTTGGACCAACTTGAAAACTGGGCCAATAATGAAGAATCTAAGTACATTTTTAGATTCAGCATATCAAAGAACCTAACTGATTCATTTTTTGTCAAAATCAAACGAAGTTTAATTTTGGACCCTTTGGACCTTAATGTAGACCAATTTGAAAACGGGACCAAAAGTTAAGAATCTACATACACAGTCATGACAGTTAGATTCGGCATATGAAAGAACCCCAATTATTCAATTTTGATGAAATCAAACAAAGTTTAATTTTGGACCCTTTGGGCCCCTTATTCTGTTGGGACCAAAACTCCCAAAATCAATACCAACCTTCCTTTTATGGTCATAAACCTTGTGTTTAAATTTCATAGATTTCTATTTACTTATACTAACGTTATGGTGCGAAAACCAAGAAAAATGCTTATTTGGGTCCCTTTTTGGCCCCTAATTCCTAAACTGTTGGGACCTAAACTCCCAAAATCAATACCAACCTTCCTTTTGTAGTCATTAACATTGTGTTTAAATTTCATTGATTTCTATTTACTTAAACTAAAGTTATTGTGCGAAAACCAAGAATAATGCTTATTTGGGCCCTTTTTTGGCCCCTAATTCCTAAACTGTTGAAACCAAAACTCCCAAAATCAATCCCAACCGTTCTTTTGTGGTCATAAACCTTGTGTCAAAATTTCATAGATTTCTATTAACTTAAACTAAAGTTATAGTGCGAAAACCAAGAAAATGCTTATTTGGGCCCTTTTTGGCCCCTAATTCCTAAAATGTTGGGACCAAAACTCCCAAAATCAATACCAACCTTCCTTTTGTGGTCATAAACCTTGTGTTAAAATTTCATAGATTTCCATTCACTTTTACTAAAGTTAGAGTGCGAAAACTAAAAGTATTCGGACGACGACGACGACGACGACGACGCCAACGTGATAGCAATATACGACGAAAAATTTTTCAAATTTTGCGGTCGTATAAAAAGAAATGACATAGAAACAGTTACCAGTTAGATTTAAACCAAAATAAAAATATCAGAATATACAAAAATCTAAAATGCTTCACTAAGCACAGCCTGATACAACCACAGAGTTCAAAATCCTGAACAGTTGGGACATCATATATACCGGTAATCAAGCTTGACACTGTCTGAATTTGAATTGTGATCAAACTTTTAACATAACATAGGTTTCTGACACAAAATAAACGTGGTCAATAGATCTTAAAAATCTATTGCACAATACTGTGCGTTTGATGATTTCTTCTTGGTTTGAAAAAAAAATGTGAAATACAGTCATGTCCATATTATATATAACTTCAAGAGAAAATGGTCTTCCAACTATCTATGGTAAACTTGGTAAAAAATGTAAATAGAAATTTCCACTAGCACCAGGGGTGTGGAAATATTTGTTGTGAGCACTTGTCCCTGGGCAAGTAAAACTAAACATTTTACTTGTCCGGAAATATTTTTACTTGCCCTGATGATCCCAATAAATATTGAAGTATTTCTTGTTAGCTTATATATGATTCTTACTTAGCACTGTTGTGCATCACAAACAAATGAAATTCATTTGTTTAAATATGTGTAAAAAATTAGGAAAGTAGGAAATGGGTGAACACCAATGGGACAGAAACCTAAATGCAAACCAACCAATGAAATGACATGTAAAGGACAATTTTGCAGCAGTTTTTGAATAAAAATTGTAGCCAGTAGACCTGTACATATACTAAATTTGAGGACAGTGATTGAAGAAATGTAAACTAAATAATAGATAAACTCAGGTTCGCATACTTATTTTTATTTATTTTGGTAATCGATCTATTTCCGGTATCATGTTGGTCCTGTAATATTTATCGTCATGAACATTGATGTTTTTACTTGCTGAACATTGGTTTCTTTTACATAAATTAAACATCTTTATACGTTTTGAAATTAATTTTATGTTTTTGTTGGATTTGAACTTTGTCTTACATATTTTTTTACTTGTCCACAGGCAACCAAAAAAATTAAGGAAAATGTTTATCATCAAATTTATTTTAACAAATTAGTTATTAAGCTATTAAATTTGTGTTCATTAGAATTTGTCATATTTTTTCATTCTCAACCACATTTTTATAACAGTTTGAGTGTGTTTACAAAAGATTAGTTACAAAAATGCAGCAGGGTTTAACATGTTTTTTGAGATCTCAACCCTCTCCTATACCTCTAGCCAATGTAGGAAAAAAACCACAGCAATATGTACAGTAAAACTCAGTTTAAAAGAATTTGAGTCAGAGAAGTTAACAAAAAGAAACTAAGCAAAATGACAATGATACATAAAATAACAAAGGAGAAATAACAGTTACTGACATGCCAGCTCCAGACCTCAATTAAAGTGATTAAAAGAGTCAGTCTTCATCATATGAAAATCAAGCTTAATCTCCCTTTAGGGGTATAGTATCATTCCATCATAAAATATTTGAAAAGAACATAATCAGTAGGTCCGAGACCACCATTGTCGCACCTTGATTTTCGTTGTTCACAAATATAGTCCCTAGTGTTGACAGTGGGTTACTTGCCATTAATTTTTATACCCCTTCCAAATTTATTTCTCCATGTTTAATGCCTCAAATTGCAGGTAGGGGGGTTAAATTACACTGTAAAAAAATTTGGGTCCAGAATTTTAAAGGAAAGTAGTGATTTGGTCCAGCTGAAAAAGGTTTAAAATTAGCACTTCGGAAGCTGTCAAAAGATTTCAAGACGCCCTAAACATAAAATTGTCCATATTTTGAGTTAGAGAATATGCAGTTTTCTATAATTTTGATATAATTTGTCCCAAAAGTAGTATAACACACTGTAAAAGTTTCAGGTGGGATTTTTTTTATTTTCATTTATGTTCTACAAGAAATGCACTACGAAATAATTGTGGTCTCGGACCTAAGAAACTCTTTTACATTATTTTTTCAGTTAACACATTTAACTTGAGAGGTTGTATAAACTTCACAGTAGAACATTGTTTTAAAATTATAAATATGACTTACCTCCATAGCAGTAGCATGTAATTCCTCTGAGTAAGCTAAACGTTTGGCCAGCAGAGTTTGGCACAGGGTACAGATCAATGCTATAAGATTTCCCATACCATCTCCTGAGTGGGCTGATGTAGGGATCAGAGAAATAAATTCTTTGGGATTTTTGTTTTCATAAAATAAAGCTGTATTCAATCCCTGGAAAAGAAAATATATTCTTAAACTTAGATTAATGAATATATATATATATCTTGTGATCAATTTTATTTGGCAATCACCAATGGCAGTCAGCAGGGTTAAAGAACATCAGTTGTTTGACCTGTTAGTCAAATGTGTTTTGTTTAAATATACTTTTTCACTTTTTTGGTCTTTTAGAAAATGTTGTTTGTGCTGTTTTTAGACCCTTCTACAACGAAATTTGTTTTACATGCACACATATAAAAATTGTGGTTTTTATCCAATGCAATCATAGGTTTGAACGTAGTTTTCAATTTAGACTCGTTTATATATATATATATATATATATAAACGCCTAAAAAGTGTACATAACAACACCAATGATATAAAAAGGAACTATAAAATTAATGTAATTATTTATAAATATTTCGGATAACAGATATCCTTCGTCAGTCAGATTCTGATGTTAAATGAATCATCTTTAAGTCTTCTTAGATTAAATCCCCAAGGATGACTGGGGTATAGAAATATGGTCACTTGGTCTTCTCCCGACCGGCAGTAAAACGCTTGCTGAAGTGGGGCGTCCGTTTGGCTGTGCGGGATGTATCAAGTTCGCAGTCACGTCCGTCAAAAGGGGACGTTAAATCCGATGCCTCGTGTAAAGAGAGTGCCACGCTCTTTGCACGTTAAGAACCCTTGTAACAACTCTTTGAGGGGTCCGTAGGTGGCCTGTTGCAAGGCAAAATTTCTGTCCCTATCCAATATACCCTCATTTTCCAGTGGCAGTCCAAATTTCCCCGACCATCATCCTAGATGGCCTCTATTACAACAACCTACCTATTGTATTTATTGTGAACTTGTTCTCGTCCTGAATATGCATGAAATATTTGCCACTGGACGTTAAGCAACCAACAATCAATCAATCAATCTTAAATTAAACTTTTACTAAATCTTGAAATTTATACAATAAAAAAGGCAAACCGAACATCAGTTAAGATGCTTGCACCATTCTAAAAATTTGTTGAATATGACATAGGTTATATGACTAATTACATCAGAGAGTTCAAATATATGCTTTAAATAAAAATAAAAATAATAATGTGCGATGTGAACTAGCACAATTTTAAAGCTTTAACGGTGTCGATATTATGATGTTACAAGAAAGATTGCGTCAATATATATATAAACAGCTGTAGTGCAGGCGATTTGGTGTCACGATATCACAGTAGCTATGGGTTCGAATCCCGGCGAGGGAAGAACCAAAAATTTGCGAAAGCAAATTTACAGATCTAACATTGTTGGGTTGATGTTTAGACGAGTTGTATATATATATATATATAAAGTGCCTAGAAAATCATAGCTTTCGTTTCGGGAGGTGTTACCTGCTTGTAGGAATTAAACAAGGATCTCTGATACAATACACGAAGTATATATATTTAGACCATTCATTTGGTGAAAAATTTCAGTCAGCTGACTGATTCTATATTGAATCCCTTTCTTAATCTTAGACCAGATTAATATATTATTGAAAACAGAAAATTTAATTCAGAGATGCAATCTGCTTGTTAGATTTTTCGTTCAAAGGAAAAAATTTATACAATTCTTTATTATGGTAACAAGTTTATTTGCCAAAACAATTTTTTTTGTGATCGGTTCCAAAAAAAAAAATCAAACTCTGATTAATAAGGGGAGATAACTCAGGTAATTTTGTGTAAAATGCACAGTAAATGGACTTTGTTATGCAGCAAGAAAACATTTATGACATTCAATAAGACCTATCTTTGGAGAAAGGATTTCTTTTTAGAATACTATTATTAATTTTATTTCTATAATGGTGCTTTTTCAATTTATAATCCATGCATTAAACAACTTAGAGGAAGGAGAATTCTATTTAAATGGATGTGGGAGAAGAGTAAGATTTTTTTTTTACAAGACATAAGCAGTTTGGAATTTTAGAAATTCCTTCCTACCCTTCTACCTCCATGTTAAAGGAGTAGATCAGTCCTTTAGATCTTAGTGTATTAATTAAATAAAAGAAAAATGTGTCCATGGGTCACCGATTCCCCTGCTAGCAAATCGATGGCATATTCATCAATTTCTATTTATAAAGGGAAGTAAGTGGAGAATGGTAACCTGTGTTTGGTTGCAATAAGCATTGTGTACAAGTTTTATAATATTAGTTAGAGGCAAACTACATGAAGGCTGAGCAAGCAACAATTTGCCATTCTTTTCATTTACAAAGGGACATAACTCTAGAACAATGAAACGACGCTACCCATATCTTTAAATTGTTTGGTGGTAATAACCATTGTGTACACAGTTCATAAAATATGGTTGATGCAAACTAAAATTAGAGTGCGGACACAGAAAATTCATTAATAAAGGGACATAACTGAAGAACGATAAAAGTGACACCACCTAATCGAACTTGATCTATATTTTGGTGGTAATAAGCAATGTGTATAAGTTTTATAAGATTTTGCTGAGGCTATTCAAGTTGGAGAACGGAAACTAACAGCGGATTTAAAATATATATTATTAACTTTATTTTAACAATTTAAAGAAAAGATTTGATCCTTTTAGTTTTCTCTCTCATAATTCCTGAAATAAACACAAATTGTGGAATCTATATAGTTGTTTATACCTGTTCAGCCATTTGTGTCACGACCATTCTTGCTCTTTCATCAAATTCTGATTTACACTGGTTAGTTTGTTTCTTTATGACGTTAGAGACATCAGTCTGGGGCATAGGTTTCCACTGGTAAAGTCTGTCAATCTGTAAATATAAACATTGATAATGTTCATTAAGAAATAACTTCTGGTTGTTTTGGGGTGGGTTAAGAAGGCAGTGTTTGCTTCATTTTACCAGGAATAAACTTTATTTGTTTCATGTAAGTCTTACAATAAATTCTGTGAAAAACATCTACCGGTATACCTCAATTTTTTCTAAAATTTGAAATATTATTCAATAATAAGTGTAGAATTTACATCTTTTTTCAATGGTAGATTTATGATGAGTTTGCAGAAATTAGAAAATCCCAGCTAACAGTGGCATCAGTCATGAGATTATGAAGCACAGAAAGTCAATTAGGACTGAAACATAATGAAAAAAAATCCCTTTCGAATCTCTAGAGCTGAAAACACTCAACTCTTTTTTTTTAAAGTAAATATTTTATTTAACATTTTTTTCCCTTTTTTTATCTGTTTATAGACTGATTATACAATAACCCACTATGATGTTATTTTAAATTCTCAATCTGGACTGAATTGCAAAAACATCAATTAAAGTAAAAATAATTTGAAAATTTGAAAAGTTAATTAAGTTTGTTACACATTCCAATTTTAAAAGTTAAATGACATTCAAATTTTAAATGTCAATTAAATCATAAACAAATTCAACACATTTAATTCACTCTTTGTCACTACCCTGATAACCAATTACAATTTAGAATACTGTAAATTCAGAAATTTTAACATCTGTTTTATAAATTAAATGAGAAAATGGAACAGTGTCAGATTTGCAATAATAAAAACTCATATTCAAAATTTTATTAGTGCTTTCCTTTAAAAATATTTTGCAATTGCATTAAATTTTCAATATAGCCAGTGATCAAGGATTCAGAATAATATAGAAGCAATTATGAATTCGCAATAGTCAAATAATATATTAGACTTATCAATACATTACCTTGTTTAGAGCTATCACAAATGGTGTTTTTCTTTGTTTAAGTAGGTTTATAGACTCAATAGTCTGAGGTTCTAACCCATGCATTATATCCACCACTAAAATAGCCATATCACATAGAGAGGATCCTCTAGATCGTAAGTTACTGAAAAATACAACATAAACTAAATTCACAAAATCTAGTATTAAAATGACAAGATAAATAAATTAAATACATGTGGGATGATAGAAATTGAATTTTGATACATGGAAGTAGGTTTTGGATTGCTTTTGTTTGTATGTCATTTTATGTATGCAAGATGTCTAAAGAAAGTATGTTGGTTGTTGGGAGTATATTTTATTTTCCTTCCTACACTCCCACAACCTTTCAAATGGAATAACCCTATAGATTAATAATAGAAACTGACAATGACTACAATGTCGACTAAGAAGTCTGTGAAAGATCACCTATCTACTTAAACTTGAAAAAATATAGACATCTGTTTAAAATATAGACTTAAGTAATGATTTGACATCTATTTAAAATATAGACTTTAGTAATGATTTGACATCTATTTAAAATATAGACTTTAGTACTGATTTGACATCTGTTTAAAATATAGACTTAAGTAATGATTTGACATCTATTTAAAATATAGACTTTAGTAATGATTTGACATCTATTTAATTTGACATCTATTTTAAATATAGACTTTAGTAATGATTTGACATCTATTTTAAAATATAGACTTTAGTAATGATTTGACATCTATTTTAAAATATAGACTTTAGTAATGATTTGACATCTATTTAAAATATAGACTTTAGTAATGATTTGACATCTATTTAAAATATAGACTTTAGTAATGATTTGACATCTATTTAAAATATAGACTTTAGTAATGATTTGACATCTATTTAAAATATAGACTTTAGTAATGATTTGACATCTATTTTAAATATAGACTTTAGTAATGATTTGACATCTATTTTAAAATATAGACTTTAGTAATGATTTGACATCTATTTAAAATATAGACTTTAGTAATGATTTGACATCTATTTAAAATATAGACTTTAGTAATGATTTGACATCTATTTAAAATATAGACTTTAGTAATGATTTGACATCTATTTAAAATATAGACTTTAGTAATGATTTGACATCTATTTAAAATATAGACTTTAGTAATGATTTGACATCTGTTTAAAATATAGACTTTAGTAATGATTTGACATCTTTTTAAAATATAGACTTTAGTAATGATTTGACATCTATTTAAAATATAGCCTTAGTAATGATCTGACATCTGTTTTAAATATAGACTTTAGTAATGATTTGACATCTATTTAAAATATAGAATTTAGTAATGATTTGACATCTATTTTAAATATAGACTTTAGTAATGATTTGACATCTGTTTTAAATATAGACTTTAGTAATGATTTGACATCTATTTAAAATATAGACTTTAGTAATGATTTGACATCTGTTTTAAATATAGACTTTAGTAATGATTTGACATCTATTTAAAATATAGACTTTAGTAATGATTTGACATCTGTTTAAAATATAGACTTTAGTACTGATTTGACATCTGTTTAAAATATAGACTTTAGTAATGATTTGACATCTATTTAAAATATAGAATTTAGTAATGATTTGACATCTATTTTAAATATAGACTTTAGTAATGATTTGACATCTATTTAAAATATAGACTTTAGTAATGATTTGACATCTGTTTTAAATATAGACTTTAGTAATGATTTGACATCTGTTTAAAATATAGACATGATTTGACATCTATTTAAAATATAGACTTTAGTAATGATTTGACATCTATTTAAAATATAGACTTTAGTAATGATTTGACATCTATTTAAAATATAGACTTTAGTAATGATTTGACATCTATTTAAAATATAGACTTTAGTAATGATTTGACATCTGTTTTAAATATAGACTTTAGTAATGATTTGACATCTGTTTAAAATATAGACATGATTTGACATCTATTTAAAATATAGACTTTAGTAATGATTTGACATCTATTTAAAATATAGACTTTAGTAATGATTTGACATCTATTTAAAATATAGACTTTAGTAATGATTTGACATCTGTTTTAAATATAGACTTTAGTAATGATTTGACATCTGTTTAAAATATAGACTTTAGTAATGATTTGACATCTATTTAAAATATAGACTTTAGTAATGATTTGACATCTATTTAAATATAGACTTTAGTAATGATTTGACATCTATTTAAAATATAGACTTTAGTAATGATTTGACATCTATTTAAAATATAGACTTTAGTAATGATTTGACATCTATTTAAAATATAGACTTTAGTAATGATTTGACATCTTTTTAAAATATAGACTTTAGTAATGATTTGACATCTATTTAAAATATAGCCTTAGTAATGATCTGACATCTGTTTTAAATATAGACTTTAGTAATGATTTGACATCTATTTAAAATATAGAATTTAGTAATGATTTGACATCTATTTTAAATATAGCCTTTAGTAATGATTTGACATCTGTTTTAAATATAGACTTTAGTAATGATTTGACATCTATTTAAAATATAGACTTTAGTAATGATTTGACATCTGTTTTAAATATAGACTTTAGTAATGATTTGACATCTATTTAAAATATAGACTTTAGTAATGATTTGACATCTGTTTAAAATATAGACTTTAGTACTGATTTGACATCTGTTTAAAATATAGACTTTAGTAATGATTTGACATCTATTTAAAATATAGAATTTAGTAATGATTTGACATCTATTTTAAATATAGACTTTAGTAATGATTTGACATCTATTTAAAATATAGACTTTAGTAATGATTTGACATCTGTTTTAAATATAGACTTTAGTAATGATTTGACATCTGTTTAAAATATAGACATGATTTGACATCTATTTAAAATATAGACTTTAGTAATGATTTGACATCTATTTAAAATATAGACTTTAGTAATGATTTGACATCTATTTAAAATATAGACTTTAGTAATGATTTGACATCTATTTAAAATATAGACTTTAGTAATGATTTGACATCTATTTAAAATATAGACTTTAGTAATGATTTGACATCTGTTTTAAATATAGACTTTAGTAATGATTTGACATCTGTTTAAAATATAGACATGATTTGACATCTATTTAAAATATAGACTTTAGTAATGATTTGACATCTATTTAAAATATAGACTTTAGTAATGATTTGACATCTATTTAAAATATAGACTTTAGTAATGATTTGACATCTGTTTTAAATATAGACTTTAGTAATGATTTGACATCTGTTTAAAATATAGACTTTAGTAATGATTTGACATCTATTTAAAATATAGACTTTAGTAATGATTTGACATCTATTTAAAATATAGACTTTAGTAATGATTTGACATCTATTTAAAATATAGACTTTAGTAATGATTTGACATCTATTTAAAATATAGATTTTAGTAATGATTTGACATCTGTTTAAAATATAGACTTTAGTAATGATTTGACATCTATTTAAAATATAGACTTTAGTAATGATTTGACATCTATTTAAAATATAGCCTTAGTAATGATCTGACATCTGTTTTAAATATAGACTTTAGTAATGATTTGACATCTGTTTAAAATATAGACTTTAGTAATGATTTGACATCTATTTAAAATATAGCCTTAGTAATGATCTGACATCTGTTTTAAATATAGACTTTAGTAATGATTTGACATCTGTTTAAAATATAGACTTTAGTAATGATTTGACATCTATTTAAAATATAGACTTTAGTAATGATTTGACATCTGTTTAAAATATAGACTTTAGTAATGATTTGACATCTATTTAAAATATAGACTTTAGTAATGATTTGACATCTATTTAAAATATAGCCTTAGTAATGATTTGACATCTATTTAAAATATAGCCTTAGTAATGATTTAACATCTATTTTAAATATAGACTTTAGTAATGATTTGACATCTATTTTAAATATAGACTTTAGTAATGATTTGACATCTATTTAAAATATAGACTTTAGTAATGATTTAACATCTATTTTAAATATAGACTTTAGTAATGATTTGACATCTTTTTAAAATATAGACTTTAGTAATGATTTGACATCTTTTTAAAATATAGACTTTAGTAATGATTTGACATCTATTTTAAATATAGACTTTAGTAATGATTTGACATCTTTTTCATCTAAAAGGTTCTGTTTGTCTTCCTATGCTTTCTTGTATGATGATTGCATCACTTAAAGGCACTGAATTTCAAAGCTAATCCATTATAGTTTATAATTATAATCATTATGCATTATGGTTAAGTAAACCACCTCCACCTCACTGTGTTCAAGACCCATTGGTGGCCATAGGCTTTTTCTGCTCTTTTGACAGGTTGTTGTCTCTTTGACACATTCCCCATATTCATTCTCAAATTTAAATATGGTCCTACAATGCAAGACTCTCAGGGGTAGTCAAGGTCATTTGACATCCCTATTGTCAACTAAATATATCTAAATGGAAGCCAGTTAACTTACCTGAAAGACTCGTGGCCAGGTGTATCAATAATCAACATTCCAGGTAATTTTAATTCAGCTTTCTGAAACTAAAAAAAAGTCGAAGTCTCAAATAAAGTTTCTAACATTATGAAATCTGAACAATACATGTAATATCAATTTAAGAAGGAAAGTTTCACTTAAATGTAAAATTTTAGAAAATTCAAAGCTGTAAGGTTACGATGTTTAAATACATCTTCATTAATAATTCTTAACAAATTTAGCACAACTTTTTGGTATATTTTGGTAAGACAGCTTCATGTAGTTTTATGTGGAGAAAACACCAAATTGGAATACAAAAATATCAACCTGTTATCCTTGATGACTTTCAAGTCAAAAACAGCTCTAAGTTTAAAATTATAACTCATTGCATTATGCAACATGAATTTTGATATTGAGCTAGTAATAAATGTTTTAATATTTGCAAAACATGTAGCAGTCTGTTTTAAAAATGTCTAGTGTATCTATGATCTTTGTAATGGCATAGTAATTATAAAATTTGATGTTTACCTCTTTACACATTTTTGTACTATCTTTAATAGCACTAAAGGGAACATTTGTAGCACCAATCTGTTGGGTTATTCCCCCTGCTTCACCATCTTGAACATTTGTTCTTCGTAACTGAAAAATTAAACAAGAGTGCACATGCTGAAATGTGTCACCTATTTTACTAATCATTGATATTATATTGATAGTCATAAATATAAAGATTTATTACACCTGTCACATAAACTTAACATTAACTAAGAAAACTAAACCTTGACCAATGAACCATGAAAATGAGATCAATGTTAGATGAACCATGCCAGGCAGACATGTACAGCTAAGAATTCTTCCATACAACAAATATAGTTGACCTATTGCTTATAGTTTAAGAAACACAGACCAAAACACAAAAACTTAACACTGAGCTATGAACCAGGGAAATGAGGTCAAGGTCAAATAAAACCTGTAAAACTGACATATAGATCATAAAATATTTCCATACACCAAATATAGTATTACAATAAAAGACTAAAACTCAAAAACTTAACTTTGACCACTAAACCATGAAAATGAGGTCAAGGTCAGAGGACACCTGCCAGGTAGACATGTACACCTTACAATCATTCCATATAAAAAATATGGTAGACCTATTGCATATAGTATAAGAAAAATAGACCAAAACACAAAAACTTAACTATAACCACTGAACCATGAAAATGAGGTCAAGGTCAGATGACACCTACCAGTTGGACATGTACACCTTACAGTCCTTCCACACATCGAATATACTAGACCTATTGCTTATATTATTTGAGATATGGACTTGACCACCAAAACTTAACCTTGTTAACTGATCCATGAAATGAGGTCAAGGTCAAGTGAAAATTGTCTGATGGGCATGAGGACCTTGCAAGGTACGTACATACTAAATATAGTTATCCTTTTACTTATAATAAGAGAGAATTTAACATTACAAAAAATCTGAACTTTTTTTTTCAAGTAGTCAGTGAACCATGAAAATAACGTCAAGGACATTGGACATGTGACTGACCGAAACTTCGTAACATGAGGAATCCAGGTCTTCCACCTTCTAAAATATAAAGCTTTTAAGAAATTAGCTTACACCGCCGCCGGATCACTATCACTGTCGAGCTTTTCGACAAAAATAGTATAAACAATAAAATTCTTTAATTATGCTTTAATGTTTATTAAATTTAGATTTTAATTGATATCCTGGAACATTATTGGGAATTGTGAATTGCAAATTTCCAAGAAAATTATTGGAACTTTTATGACCTGTTATTCAGAAATTAATGTGCATTTATTTTGCCAATTTTACCTTATCCAAGATTTTCGTTTTGCCTGTATCTACATGACCCAATACACAGATAACAGGTGCCCTGAGATCGTCCACTGATCTGTTTTTCTCTGCTTCTTCTTTTCTTTTCTGAAAGATACATTGATTGAATATTAAATATTTAAATGCAATTCAAGGCATCATGATATTCTTACTGCAGATTTCACCACAAAATATGGTGCTAGCATTGGTTTATAACAATACTCAATACTTTAGAATTTGTGCTTGTGTCTTCTTTAATAATGCATTTTTTCATCAACACCCAACATCTTAGGCTATAACAGATAATTACTTGTACAGTAGACTCTACGAAATCAGTTGTTAGCTAATAACATGGCATTTTTTCATATCACATGTACTATCAGCCCTAGGTTCAATATCAGCCCAAGAGCCGCATGGCTGGAGGGCTGATAACACATGCGATATGAAAAAATGACATGTTATGATCTTTTTATCATATGATTCAACAAGAAAAATAACAGATTAACATATTGATCTTTTTACATGGTTCCCAAATAGAAGTTCAATGAGTGAAAAATTCACGGATGTCGGACCCCAAATTTAGTACATTCTATTTCAAATCTTTCTATCATATGCCTCAACAGAGAAGCAAAAGCAGTTGTATGATATATTTTGATATGAATGAATCGATTAAAAAAAAATAATTCAACAATATACATAATGAACATTGTTTGGAAAAGTCAACTTTTTTTTAAAGTAACTTTCTAAATTATATTTGATACTTTTAAAGTATGCATTTATTTTATCATTTGTTTGTTGTTGTTTTTTTGTTGTTTTTTTGTTTATTTTTACACAATATACTTTCAAGTATCCAAATAATTGTTTTGTACCTTACTTTGTGATGTTTTTCACTGAAAACGTAACATTGAGGTGTATTTTCTGGAATTTAACGAGTATCACCGGAATGCCATGCGATAACGTTACGGAAAGGCATGTGATAACAGTCAAAGCATGTGCGGCTCTTGGGCTGATATTGAACCTAGGGCTGATAATACATGAGATATGAAAAATGACATGTTATGATCTTTTTATCATATGCTTCAAAAATGGAGAAAAATAACAAATTCATATACTGATCCTTTTACATGGTTCCAAAATAGAAGTTCAAAGATTGAAAAGTTCACGACGTACGTCGGACCCCAGATTTAGTAAATTCGATATGAAATCTTTCTCATCATATGCCTAAACAGAGAAGAATAATTTATGGACAAATCCACAAAAAAATAATTCAACAATATACCTATAGCTAATGAACACTGTTTGGAAAAGTCAACTTTTTTAAAGTAACTTTCTAAATTTTTATACGGTAAAAAATGCATTTATTTAATATTTTTTTTTCGTTTACTGTTTTTTATTATTTTACACAATATACTTTTCAGTATCCAAATAATTGTTTTGTACACTACTTTGTAATGTTTTTCACTGAAAGCGTAGCATTGAGGTGTATTATCCTGAATTTGACGAGTATCACCGGAATGCCATGTGATAACATTACAGAAAGGCATGTGATAACAATCGAAGCATGTGATAAACTTTTCATATCAGCCTTCTAAGCACCAATTCGAAAATATGGAGTTTATGTTAATTTAATGTTATTATCATACAGTAAAAATCATATGTTATTTAGAATAAGTATATGATAAAAAGAGATTAATACATGGCCTTTTCCATATCGGCCCGGTAATCATCCTGAGACCCCCATATCAGCCCGAGACGAAGTCAAGGACCTCCATATATATATTTATGGTAACAAAGATCCTGTAGATCCTAAAAATTCATGATAAACTATCATCATTTTGAAAATCTATATCATTGGATTTAGCCATGTTAACATCTGTTTTTTTCGACAACAGATTTACCACTGGATCCAATATACCAATTATCGCTATTTGTCTGCCACAAATGGACTTCACAAAAGTTCCTGTAAAACGTTGACGTCATAATAAAACCAGATGCTCCGCAGGGCACAGCTTTATACGACCGCAGAGGTTGAACCCTGAACGGTTGGGGCAAGTATGGACACAACATTCAAGCTGGATTCAGCTCTAAATTTGGATTGTGATTAAATAGTTGACACAGCATAGGTTTCTGACACAGAATGAATGTGGTCTAATGAACTTAAAAAAAATATGTTTGCCTTTGAACAATTCACTATGCTGTTGAATATTAATCCTCTCAAAAAAATGTTTGAAGAAATTTTCTTTTTATTTATGAAATCTGAAATGAAAAAAATTGACCCCCCAATTTTTTTTTCACATCCCCCTTTCCCTTATTTCAAAACTGATCTCAATTCAAATTTCTAATGAAGTTTGCAACAATAACTACTCATTTAAATCCATCATAAAATATTAAAATGTAAAAAAAGTGCTGGTTATTACTGAATGGTAAAGATTGTTTTAATCTATCAGTTGGTAGTAATAGTGAATATACATTGTATATTGTATAAAACAATGATTTAAGTTGATTCAACTACTATTCTGGACAAAGAAAGATAACTCCAATTGAAATCCAATTGGAATTTCTTGCTATTGCACAATATTGTGCAATTAGATATTTCTTGCTATTGTGCAATACTGTGCAATTGAAAATATTTGCTATTGCACAATACTGTGCAATTGAAGATTTCTTGCTATTGCACAATACTGTGCAATTGAAGATTTCTTGCTATTGCTGAATACTGTGCAATTGAAAATTTCTTGCTATTGCACAATACTTAATATAATAATTTTGGACCCCGATTTGGACCAACTTGAAAACTGGGCCAATAATAAGAAATCTAAGTACATTTTTAGATTCAGCATATCAAAGAACCCCAAGGATTCAATTTTTGTTAAAATCAAACTAAGTTTAATTTTGGACCCTTTGGACCTTAATGTAGACCAATTTGAAAACGGGACCAAAAATTAAGAATCTACATACACAGTTAGATTCGGCATATCAAAGAACCCCAATTATTCAATTTTTGATGAAATCAAACAAAGTTTAATTTTGGACCCTTTGGGCCCCTTATTCCTAAACTGTTGGGACCAAAACTCCCAAAATCAATACCAACCTTCCTTTTGTGGTCATAAACATTGTGTTTAAATTTCATTGATTTCTATTTACTTAAACTAAAGTTATTGTGCAAAAACCAAGAATAATGCTTATTTGGGCCCTTTTTTGGCCCCTAATTCCTAAACTGTTGGAACCAAAACTCCCAAAATCAATCCCAACCTTTCTTTTGAGGTCATAAACCTTGTGTCAAAATTTCATAGATTTCTATTAACTTCAACTAAAGTTATAGTGCGAAAACCAAGAAAATGCTTATTTGGGCCCTTTTTGGCCCCTAATTCCTAAAATGTTGGGACCAAAACTCCCAAAATCAATCCCAACCTTCCTTTTGTGGTCATAAACCTTGTGTTAAAATTTCATAGATTTCTATTCACTTTTACTAAAGTTAGAGTGCGAAAACTAAAAGTATTCGGACAACGACGACGACGACGCAGACGACGACGCCAACGTGATAGCAATATACGACGAAAAATTTTTCAAATTTTGCGGTCGTATAAAAACCATTCTGACACCACAATGGAATAGTAAACAGACGATTCAAGAAATACAAGTAATTTACACATTACACGAGAGGCACTATTATGGGTTTTGTGCACAAGATACCTTTGATATGGGTTATCAGCCCTGGTGGGAAATTATGGCTTGTGTACTTCCATTAATTACACATATGTAAAAGCTCTTATATCAATGCTAAGTATATGATAAATTAATATATCAGCTATTGCATTCTTATTTTAAAGCCACAAGCCCTTTCCTATGTGCCACATGTGAATTGTTTTGTTTATTTGAATATATCAGCAAATCCAATAGGAATTCAATCAATATAAATAATTCTTAAGGCTTTACTTTTAGAATATTATAATGCACTGCTGAAACTCTTGAAAACCATAATAGAAAAATACATCTCTACGTAATATATAAGAGTTATTGCCCTTTGAATAACAGATCTTGACCAATTTTTATGTTTTCTGTCCAATATCTCAAAACAAAAATAGACAGAAACTATAATAATCATTAATGATAAGCTCAGGATTACAAATATAAGTACCATAATTCTATCTCTAGCTTTCTCTACAGGGGTAAGATCATCATCAGAAGATTCCTCTTCACTTTCAGATTCACTTTCTTCTGATTCATCTTCACTACCCTCCTCCTCTTCTTCGTCATCTTCTTCATCTTCATCTTCTTCTTCTGATTCTTCCTCTGCCTTCACTGATACTGTAACTGGGGCTGCTTTGGGTTTCTCTGAGAGTACAAAGGATAAGATTATTAATATCTAGCTAATTTATTCAATAGACCAATCCCAAGTTTACTTTCATGAATGAGCTACATTTGTCAACCTTATGTCAATAGAAATAAATGACATAATTTTGTATTCCATATCTTTCAAACAGTCCTTAATGCAACAAAATAAATTAAGCAATGTGACACACGAAAGCACATATTTTAATGTTGTATATTTATCATGAAATTGTAACTCGACAGGTCTTTATGGTGACTTGAGTAACACTGGTATCACTCAGATTACAATTCTACCTTGACAGGTAAGTTTGTATTTAGCCTATAAAATACTTATTTAGCCTTGAGAATTGAAAGGTCAGTTTATCCCATTCATACAATAGAAGTTTACCTATGAGGGTCTGAATGGGGTTTACAGAATAGAGAATACATGTAATAGCAACAAAAAATAGAGAATAGAGAAATGAACAACAAAATAAAGAATAGAAATAATGTGGTGCAAAAGTATAAAGAATAACTGTGTGCAAAATAACTGAAAAGGTAACTGTATAATGCAATACTGATAATATAACGGTCAATGTACAGAATTGATAAATAATCTTGTAACAGAAAGACTAAATAGTAAAATCATTTTCATGAGAATTTTACACAATGAGAGTTATTTTTAAGGCTATTAAAAGAAAAATGCCCTAAAAATTTAAAGAATACAGATATAAAAAAACCCCAATCCAGGTCCTCATGTCATTTACATTGTCAAAATATAGGACACACTATTGTTATTCCAAGACTATACTAGACATCTAGTCAAACTGGTTTGGTATAACGGACTATTTCTTGCCCTAGATGTCTATTCCACAGTAACCTTATGTGTTTGTGCTAAGAGTACATTGTACTGTCATATTTATTGATTTTCTGTTGGGACATGACCTACATTGTAAACATGCAAAACAGTGGCTTAAGATTTCAAGTTTATAGGAATCAATATAATCTTTAAAAGTTTATTCTATATGAACTGATATTAGTATAATAAATTAATATTTTGAATTATATATCCTGGTTGATGATGGTTTTTTTTTGGACCAAGATTTTTTCTTCATTCTTGTTCACATTATGATTATATTAACCTTCAATGCACATTAAAAAATAGAAAAAAAAATCAGCTCTCATTTAAAATATTTTGCAACTAAATAATAATCTGTCAGATTTGGTGCAAACAAAAAACAAAACAGTGTAATAGATAACCTGCAAGCATGGTCTATTTCTATAAAGTCAAGCAGATATTTTTTTTATATCTGAAAAAAAAAAAACCTACCATGTAAAGAAATATGCAATTAAAGGCCAAGGATGACCCCAAAAATTCAACATTAACAGATTTTGAACAATCAAATGTTTAAGTATTGGTCAGAATATAGGGTTTTGTTGTACTTTAACAATATCACAATAACAATAAAGTGACCTTAATTTTGGACAAGGTAAATGGCATGAAGCCAAATGTATCAACTTCTATTGTATGAATGGGATAAACTGACCTTTCAATTCTCAAGGCTAAATAAGTATTTTATAGGCTAAATACAAACTTACCTGTCAAGGTAGAATTGTAATCTAAGTGATACCGGTGTTACTCAAGTCACCATAACAAATAAAACATTCTAAGGTTTAACTGCGGATAGTTGCAAGAGATGTAAAAACATTTATAGATGTATAAATATTTAGAGGTAAAAAGATACATAAATGTATTTATGATTTTGTTGTGAATTCATTGAGTAGGTTTAAACAGTAGTAAGTAACCAGAGGACATTGAATGAAATGGCTTGTATGTGTGAATCAGATAGTGAGAAACAGAACTGCTGACCACCAAACTTTACCAAAGACATAAGAGGAAAACGTAAATGATCATTTTGATTTATTCTTCAATTATCTCGTCCAGACTTAGTTTTGTATCAGTAAACTCAACAAACTTGAGTTTTTATGAAGAGAACATCAATGGGATAGAAACGTCAATATTTTGCCCTGGTAGGCTAGACAAAAGTTGTGTAGTGTAATTGATAGTAACTAGCTGTGAAATAGGGTGATTGATGATGACTGTAGAAGAAAACATTCTGAATTACCACTGAATTATTAAACTTAATGAGATACAGATAGATATTGTGATTGGAATACTAATCATCACCAGCACTATACATCCCTAAGAGATGTTCTCAACCATCATGTGACCATTACCTATTTCTGTCTTTACTGACTTTTCCTCTTCATCTTCACTGTCAGCAGCCCAATCATCTTTTATATCGTCTCCTTCTTCTTCCTTCTCTTCCTCCTGTGTACTGGTATCGGCTACTGGTTCCACCTCCTCTACAGTGGGTGTAGTTGCTTCATCCTTTGATTCCACTGCTGTCTCTTCTGATGGAGATGGTGTTCTTTCTTCTTGTGTTTCTATTAGAAATTATAAATAAAGGTGAATGGAAACATTTTGGGTCGTATTTTCATTATATTATATATAAGCTTTTTAATCATTTCTACAATTTCCAATATTACCATTCCCATCTATAGATTTTTCAAATATCTTTTTAAATGATATTGGTGTCATGAGTTATGAGGGCACAAAATACTAGTTTTGGTGACAAAATCTTGGCTATTACACACAAGCAGAGAATAGTATATAGCTAAACCATAGCATTAAAATGCATTGCACACAAGGTTTTTTTTCAAAAGGTGTAAACAGAAAAGTATTTTTTTTTCAAAGATAACATGAAACGTTCAATGTCCAATGAATTCCAAAGGTTAATGGCTAATAACTTTACTGCAAATTAATCACATTTAATTTACATTTTTCAATGTGTGGTCTGCTCTGAAACAAACAACAATGTTTTAGAACAAAAAGGCCAAGTTCACTTGAAACTCTTGAGATAACTTTACTTACTCAGGTTTCAACAATACGATTTTACTTGAACCACTCGACTCGAGTTAACCCCTCGTACCCTGGTTCCAACCCTCACCGAGCAAGGGTTAAACTCGAGATACTCTTGAATGACGTCAAACCAATGAGAATATTTTATTTTTTATGCTTGGTCAGGGCCTTACCCTAGAGTTAAAAGAGTTGTTCCGAATATCAACTCTGGAGCGTTCACGTGATAATCTATTAACTCTGAAGTCGATTGTAGAGTTTCAAGTGAACTCGGCCAAAGTGATCATGGCTTGAATGAAGTAAGGGAGATAAACTCTAAAGATTTCAATATATTTACCTGCTACTTTTTGTTGTTGTTGTTTTTTCTTCTTTTTGTTGTCATAAACAGGTCTTTTCTTAGGCGCATCATCTTTAGATGGAATTTCAAATCCTGTATAAATAAATAATAGACACTATGAAATATTTACACAACTTCTATCAAAATATGGTTTGAAGCTCATGTGATAACTTATCAAAAGGATCATAAATCATGCCAAAGTTTAGTAGTTCTCTTTGGATAGTCGTGGTTACACCACCAAGAAAAACCAGATGCTCCGCAGGGCGCAGCTTTATACGACCGCAGAGGTTGAACCCTGAACGGTTGGGGCAAGTATGGACACAACATTCAAGCTGGATTCAACTCTAAATTTGGATTGTGATTAAATAGTTGACACAGCATAGGTTTCTGACACAGAATGAATGTGTTCTAATGAACTCAAAATTTTTGTTTTGCCTTTGAGCAATTCACTATGCTGTTGAATATATTTTTCACATCCCCCTTTCCCTTATTCCAAAACTGATCTCAATTCAAATTTCTAATGGAGTTTGCAACAATAACTACTCATTTAAATACATCATAAAATATTAAAATGTAAAAAAAGTGCTTGTTATCACTGAATGGTAAAGATTGTTTTAATTTATCAGTTGGTAGTAAAAGTGAATATACATTGTATATTGTATAAAACAATGATTTAAGTTGATTCAACTACTATTCTGGACAAAGAAAGATAACTCCAATTAAAAAATTTCTTGCTATTGCACAATATTGTGAAATTAGATATTTCTTGCTATTGCGCAATACTGTGCAATTGAAAATACTTGCTATTGCACAATACTGTGCAATTGAAGATTTCTTGCTATTGCGCAATACTGTGCAATGGAAAATTTCTTGCTATTGCACAATACTGTGCAATTGAAGATTTCTTGCTATTGCTGAATACTGTGCAATTGAAAATTTCTTGCTATTGCACAATACTTAATATAATAATTTTGGACCCCGATTTGGACCAACTTGAAAACTGGGCCAATAATTAAAAATCTAAGTACATTTTTAGATTCAGCATATCAAAGAACCCCAAGGATTCAATTTTTGTTAAAATCAAACTAAGTTTCATTTTGGACCCTTTGGACCTTAATGTAGACCACTTTGAAAACGGGACCAAAAATTAAGAATCTACATACACATTTAGATTCAGCATATCAAAGAACCCCAATTATTCAATTTTTGATTAAATCAAACAAAGTTTAATGTTGAACCCTTTGGGCCCCTTATTCCTAAACTGTTGGGACCAAAACTCCCAAAATCAATCCCAACCTTCCTTTTATGGTTATAAACCTTGTGTTTAAATTTCATAGATTTCTATTTACTTATACTAAAGTTATGGTGCGAAAACCAAGAAAAATGCTTATTTGGGCCACTTTTTGGCCCCTTATTCCTAAACTGTTTGGACCTCAACTCCCAAAATCAATCCCAATCTTCCTTTTGTGGTCATAGACCTTGTGTTTAAATTTCATTGATTTCTATTTACTTATACTAAAGTTATTGTGCGAAAACCAAGAATAATGCTTATTTTGGCCCTTTTTTGGCCCCTAATTCTTAAACTGTTGGAACCAAAACTCCCAAAATCAATCCCAACCTTTCTTTTGTGGTCATAAACCTTGTGTCAAAATTTCATAGATTTCTATTTACTTAAACTAAAGTTATAGTGCGAAAACCAAGAAAATGCTTATTTGGGCCCTTTTTGGCCCCTAATTCCTAAACTGTTGGGACCAAAACTCCCAAAATCAATCCCAACCTTGCTTTTGTGGTCATAAACCTTATGTTAAAATTTCATAGATTTCTATTCTCTTTTACTAAAGTTAGAGTGCGAAAACTAAAAGTATTCGGACGACAACGACGACGACGACGACGACGCAGACGACACCGCCAACGTGATAGCAATATACGACGAAAAATTTTTCAAATTTTGCGGTCGTATAAAAACAAGGCCACCTTGATATTGTAATGCTTTCTGAAAGTG
This sequence comes from Mytilus galloprovincialis, assembly GCF_965363235.1. NCBI lineage: Eukaryota > Metazoa > Mollusca > Bivalvia > Mytilida > Mytilidae > Mytilus > Mytilus galloprovincialis. Next base: position 39,673,463 of record NC_134845.1, on the reverse strand, counting down.
ACTTTTAGCTAACCAACTAAACAAAATGCATTCTTAATTGATTGTCCATTTGTATAAGAATTACTATAAATATTTGATCATCACTGAAGATTTCATCACAACTTGAGACTGGGAGATTAAGAGCTTGTTACAGGCTGCTTGTGTCTACTTAATGTAAAATGTTGTATAATGGCCATTTGATCCTTATTTTAAAAATCATTTAGGGTTACTGTCTAATTAAAATTCAATCTCTAACTCCTTTTATTTTAACTGTCAAATGATGCATCATTTTTGTATACAAACCTTGTGCCTTCATTGCTTCCAACATTTCTTGAGCTCTTCTTTTATCCTGCTTTTGTTTATCTGTTAATAATTTTCCTTCAGCTCTTAATCTTTCTTTTCTCTCTTTTTCCTTCAATTTTTTCTTTTCTCTCTTCTCTTGTTCTTTCTTTTTCTATGTAATTGAACAATAATGATGAAAAGTTAAACTCTATATATGTTTATAGTTATAATGATGGCTTCTACATGTCCCACATTTCATTTTTTATCTTTATATTTTTAGGGCTATTTCAGATTTAATCATGTATGGGGGAGGGGATGGAAGGCACCCTAATTAATTAATTGTGGGTGGTTAGATTTTCTTCCTAATTCTTAAGAATTATAAGTAAAATGAAAATTTTATATTATGGGTGTTCAAAAAATTAAAAAAAATAAAAATAAGTGCTTCCCACCCCCCATGTGTTTAAATCTGGAACTGCCCTTATATTTTATCTATTGAGTCAATAATAGATGAAAGAAAAGAGAATCAATTTGTTTAATATTAAAAGTAATCAATGATAATTTGCCTTCAACAATATTTTTTTTAAAAACAAATACAAATCAGATGTAAATACATTTTCTGTCAAGGTATTTTAATGAACTACTGTTGTTTCATTCATTTTCTTTGGTACCAAATTTTGTAGAAAATAGTGTTTTATTTTGTGTGTTTACTAGTGTACATACATGCGTATAGAACATTTGTTGTTTGCTGAACATTTAAATTTGTGTTTCACCTGTACCTATGCAATACACAAATATAGGTATCTTATAAACAGTAATGAATCAACAGTATTCAGAAAAGAAATATTTACTACTTGATTTTAATGTCATCACATCTAATATCATTTGTCGACCATATGGGAGAATCACTGCTCAATAAATCATGACTTTTGTGTTGTTCAAACACCAAAAAAATATGTATTCTTTCTATGTAACGTCATCAGGCATGGTCCCTTTTTTTCGTGACGTCACAATTGGAATTTCGGAGGAAAGCAAGAAAATTTGACCTTATAATCAAATTTTGACCAATGAGGAACAGGGATCAAACGACACCACCTGTTGATTAAATAAAAATAATTAACAGTCAGGAAAGGGATAAATAGAGTAAGAATTAGAGAAATCTTAATAAAATACCTCTTCCTCCATTTGTGCTATTTGTTCTTCTTCCAGCCTTATTCTCTCTTCCTCTTCTTTTTGGAGTCTTTCTTGTTCTTCCTTCAGTGCTTGTAATTGTGCTTTAATGATAGCAACCTACAAAATAACAGAGTATGTTAATAATTACTTAATCTGATTTCATTATCATGATGTCATTGAAACACATCCATTTAATGTTAATGAATTTTCATTTCTCTGAAAGTTTGAAAATGCCTCGATATAAAACATACTTTGAGATTTATTTTCAATCATAATTTAATAATTGAACAGAAAATTGTCATTAGTCTCAATTCAAACTTTCCTAAAACTTTTTTCTCTCACTCAAAACAAGTGTCTTACTGGTGCTTTTTTCTTTTTCTTGTCCTTTTCCTCTTCTCCTTTCTTTTTCTTCTTTTTCCCTGCTTTCGGTTCTTCTTCCTCCTCTGTTGGTTTTTCATCTTCACCTTTTTCTCCTGTAATATATAATTTTAAAAATTTATAGTTGAGCTCTCCACATAATATACAATAGGGACTTCAATTGAACAAAATGCACATTTAATAAATCAATTCACACTTTTTTGTTGCATATTATTATTTGTATATAAGGGCTGTCTTAATGTTAATGGACAACACTTGTTTAATAAATATGCCTAAAGTTACACATCAAAAGTATCTAATATAAATGCTTGGATTAGATTTATTTTTAATATAGTCTCATAATTTGAATGTTATGTGAAACACTGTTCATGTTCAAGGATCTTCAACTGTATAGCTTCATACACATGCTTCTAGCATTAAAGAAAATACATACAAATGTATTCAAATTCAAAATAGTTTTTTCCCTTAGTTACAAAACATGTGATGTTGTCTGGATGTTGTTCTATCAAAATCATGATGTCAGACAAACAAATGACATTTAAAGATTCATTGATATCGAGTCTGTGATTAAGGCAGCACTATTGATTGGGCCATGGACAAATAATTGATGGTTTCCCCTAACCCGACCGGTCGTATAAAAATTATATAAAATCTACAAGAAATCCGTAAAAGCAGTTCGAAATAATTGAGGTTTGATTTGCAACCATTCCAAGTTGAAGGAGGGATGTGTGTCGGAGATGTTAACTTTGGGAACAACTTCATTGAATTCCAATGCATAGATAATCATGCATGGTTAAAAAAAAAAAAAAAGCCTGCCTGCCGGGTCTTTAAAATTTTCCCATGTTAGGGGAAACCAACAATTAATTTTCCATGGCCTAATGCAGATGCCTAGCCCCTTATGCAGATATGACAAGTATGTATTTTCTTTTGAAAATCCTATACGAATCATTCAATTTTAAGACTTTTGCAATGAGAACCCTATATCTTTTTACAGTCAATATTGTTTTTGAAATGTAGGCACATTTGTTCTAAAAAGAAAGTCATCTATGCCTTTCGTCATTAAATTCAACTAGTAAATGTCTCTCTATTATGAGCTCATAAAATTCAACTATAGTGACTTAAACCTGTATGTAAAGCTCTACCTATGGAAAATAGGCAATTTATCTTTGAGAAAGGTGAACTTCGATTTAAGGTTCAAAATTCATAGGTATTACTACAGGATGACGTTACTAGACAAGTAAACACATAAAAGGGGTGACCTTTATAGCAGCTCTCACTGTACTTGTACAAAATCTGACTAACCTTCTAGCTTAGCATCATCTGTAGCAGTCTCCCCTCCAGTCTCTGGTTCTTTTTTACCTTTGGATTTTTTCTTATCCTTTAAAAGATATCAAAGTATCCATTATGAACATGATTTTATTATCAAAGAGAGAATAAAAAGTTGTAGGAAGTGTTCACATTTTGTTTTGTTGATTACATTCATTGAAAAAATCTAATTTTCTTTAAAACATAATCATTATTCATCAGAGTTAAAACAATGTAAAAGAACTTTGTACAAAATTAGCTTAAACAGTAACTTTATTAAAATAGATATCAACCAACTTTTAAAAATTGCGTCCTATTTAAAAATGTTCACTGTAATTCCCTGTGGAAATACTAAACACCTACTAAAATTAAACTTACTAATAATTTTTTCTGCTTTTCTCTATCTCTTTTTTCTTTCCTTTTTTGGGCTGCAGTTTTTACTGTTGACTCATCATCATCTTCATCTCCTTCTTCCTTTGTTCCTTCTTCTCCTTCCTGTTCTTCATTTTTCTCTCCATCATTTTCTTCAGTTTTTCCTTTCTTCTTTTTTCTCTTTTTCTTTTTATCGTCTTCATCATCGTCATATAAGTCATCTATAGTGACCACTTTAACAGCAGCCATCTTTGACTCAATTTCAGCAGCCAATTTTTCTTCTTCATTTATTTCATTGCCTTCCTCATTTTCTTCACCTGTTAAATCTGAAAGCAAATGATTTTTGTGGAAAGTCAGATAAGTTGAGGTAATTGAAATTGAGGTTGCACTACAATGTCCTATATATTTTTTGGTTGCTAAGGTCAACTTAACAGATATCTTATTAAGATTAACAAATGTTTATTATTTTCTGTAATTTGCTGATCAATATCATTATTACGTCGATTTTTTTTAATGGACAGATGTAACCCAATTGAAACATTGCAATGATTTAATGAAACCCATGCAATGGGCCATTTTCTTTTCTATACATTGACGATCTTAAGACATTTGTTATATTTCAATCAGCCAAAATTGTATGGAAAATTTTCCTTGAATTTGTCACACAGCCGATTTGCTGTTTCTTGAACTTAATAAGGATACCATTAGGTGAAAAGAAAAAAAGATATTCAAAAACAGAAATGGGTTGCAAAGCTAGAACAGCCGCATATATGTATTTAAAAAAACATTGAAATATTGTTCTCATTCATGCATACTCTTTCCTACCTTTATTTTTCTTCTTTTTCTTTTTTGACTCTTTAGGTTTGTCAATGTCTGCTAAGAGCGCATCAATATCTTCCTCAGCCTGATCTTTCTTCTTCTTTTTATCCTTTTTCTTTTTACTATCTTTCTCTTTTACAACAACTTCCTCTTTCTTTGTTTCTATGACAGGTGTCTCCTCTTCTTCATCCTGAAAATAACTTTTATAATTTAGCACAAACAATTCAAGGGTTAGTGTACATTACAATATAACACAACATATCGTTGTGGGCTTCTAAAATGTTGTAAATTACAAATTTTTCAAGAAAAAAATATCTCACAAACAGGCTTTGAAAATTTTGGCAAAATGCATGCTTCCAAAATGTTGTATGTGAACTTGAACATTTTTGTAAATAGCAGTGAAATAAAAACTTTGACATTTGTGGATTATCCAAGAACTTAAATTATTTGCACAGAAATAAAGAAATGTACAATCAATTTTTTCCCAAAGCCATTCCACAACGATTTTCAAGTTTTCATACAACATTTAGGAAGCAAACTTTACAAACAACTGACATTGGCAATTTTGTAATATGTCTTATTTCACACATTTTGATTGGTCTAACTGTAGGCTATTTTGTAATACCAAAGATTTCCTCCCGCCCAGACCATTGGTGTCAAAAAGTAATTTAGCCAAAAAAGTCATATACAACATTTTAGAAGCCCAGTGAGGATATGAAGGTGAACATATAAAACAAAATTTATTTTCATATCCTTTGTTTATAAAGTACTATTTTACTAGTTTATACTAAACAAAAAATGGAAATTGAAGTTTCCTATCATATATAGAACAATTATTACAATCACATGACATGAAATCTAAGTTTGGTTGATGGTCAGTAGAGGTCATCTTAATATTTAAATATACAAAGTCACATGGTACAAATAAACACACATCAAAAGCACATGTATGTTGTTTTTGTTTTGGTTTGAAGGCCATTACACTTTTTATTTCTTATATCAACACTTCAAAAAATAAAACAAGAGGCTGTCACAACGACAGCAAACCTGATTTATTAACATTTATTTGTGTCCTGGCAATATCACAAGAACCATTACTGATGAATGGTGAAAGTGAAAATCGTCAATATCAAATTTGACCTCCATTTTGTCATCAGTATCAACATATTAAAATTTGAAAAGCTTAGATTGAATGGTTCATGAGTAAATGCAACAACGTGAATGGAAACGCCATTTTACCATCTTTCAAGAACCATAACTCCTGAACGGTAAAAGTCAAAATCGTCATTATTGAACTTGACCTTTATTTTGTCATCAGTATAAACATATTAAAATTTCAAAAGCTTTGGTTGAATGGTTCATGAGAAAATGCACGGACACGACGGGAAACACCATTTTTCAATCTTTCAAGAACCATAACTCCTGAACGGTAAAAGTCAAATTCATCATTATTGAACTTGATCTCCACTCTGTCATTAGTAACAACATATTAAAATTTGGGAAGCTTTGGTAGAACAGTTCATGCGTAAATGCACGGACACAACTGGAAACTCATTTTTCAATCTTTCAAGAACCATAACTCCTGAACGGTAAAAGTCAAAATGACCCTTATTGAACTTGACCTTCGTATAGTTGTCAGTAATAATATCTTAAAATTTTAAAAGCTTTGGTTGAACGGTTCATGAGTTAATGCACGGACAACATTTGATTGCCGCCCGCCCGCCCGCCGTACATCCCCAAATCAATAACCGACATTTTTGTCACAAAAATCCGGTTAATTAACATAGAGACCTAATGGGAAACTTTTTTAATTATTGACTAAAAATTATGAAATTAATAGTCAGAGTTCGTATACATCATATATTAAAATACATCAAGGAAAAAAATATTAATTTATAAAAATGAATTTTTAAGAAATTTTTTCTGCAAATATATAGAGGTCAAATGGACAATACCTTATTCAATGAAAAACACGAAGTTTTATACCCACAAAAATAACCCGCTATACGATAAAGGAAACACTACATGTTTGAAATGAGTCCTTTTTCATCACATCTTTACAATAGTGAGCCTGTTTGTTGATGGATCAAATTCCAAGCTACATCCCATAAGAAACATCCAGGTCAAGTTTAATTACATTCGGCCTATCAATGTCATGGGAGATGATTTTTAAAAATGTTTACAACAACACTTCACTTTTATAGATACTTTTTTTTTTTTTATCTATTTAGAACTTTTTAAAAACATTCAGTCAATTTTTGTTTATGTTTACTTCCTTTGCTGATGTATCAATGAAAGTGAAGATCAAAGTTTGATATATTCTCAATGATTATAATTCATGTACTTTAATATAGGGTGCGAGTTCATTTCCATTGAGAGATAGAAATTTGTCAACAAAAAATCTAATTCTAGCATTATTGGGTTAAATTTTCAGACTTATATGTATCCATTAGGACAATATGTTGGCCTTACATCTGAAGGTAACTCATTGTCACTATCATCATCCATCATTAACATATCAAATGTAGCCATTGGTTTTGTTTTCTTCTTTCCTTTTGTCTCTTGTTTCTTTTCTTCTTCCATTTCTTCAACTTCTTCTTCAGAGTCACTCTTGTGTTTATTTTTCTTCTTTTTTGACTAAAAAAAAATAAAATCAATTAAATGTGCTAATCAAGTTTCACCCTCATAACAATATATTTATTTCAAATCACCTAAAGTTAAATTTTTGTTGTATTACTTCTATAAATCTGTTTTAATACATTTAGTGTCTTATTTCTTGTTACTTTTTATTCTGTGGTTTTTATTCCAAACATTGACCTTCAAAAGTTCTTTTATGAAAATTAAGCTTTTTTTTTTATAATTGATACATGTACATGTAATTTTCTGTTTTGTTTTTACATTTTGTATTTTACTATTTGATATTTTTCCTTAGCAGTGTAGATTTAATGTCAGAAGTTTCAATTCCATATAAACCCAATACACTATATATGCTCTCTAAAATATGTGGGGAGAAACTACAACTAATCTTTACTTTTATCTTTTGTGGAGGTGGATCGTCCTCATTAACTGTATCAGAGTTAACTCCCTTCTTTGATTCAATCGATAATGTCTCAATTTCTGCTGCAACATCGTCTTCCCTAAAATAAATAAAGTTCATGTGAAAATGCAAATAAAAAAGTTTAAACTTGGATTTAACAGGAATCATCATAAGAAATGACTTTCAGTTTGCCAATTGACATGAAAAATCTCAGGTCCTCTAAAAATGTACAAGGTACAGGTAAAGATGAAACAAGGAAAGAACGGTCACACCAAAATTTAAAGCAATAGTAAAGAAAAAAAATCGGAACAAGAATTTTTTCGATTTAAAGTTTGGTAAATGAAGTATGGGTTGCAACTTATCCATTGTTTCTATCAAAACATGTTTCTACTAAATAATGAATTTTTCAAATATATGTATATAAAAGTAAACAGAGAATAATTGGTCTTTTCAAGATGGAGTGTTATGTCCCGAAAACTCGTTACATGGGGGGACAAATGCCCCAAAAATTTAAGCGATCAAAGAAAATTGTGGTAAACCAAAAATTTGAATTTAAAGAGAGAAAGAGAAGAAAGGACTTTAAATAAAAGGAACAAGTGCTGGCCATCAACTTGGAGTCTTGCTTTATTAAAACATCTTTTAATGTATAAATTTACCAATCGTCTTTCTTCTTCTTCTTTTTATGTTTTCCAGCAGGTTTCTGTGATGTGGTTGGCTCATCTAATTCTTGATTAGCTAAAGGATCTAAATCAACCTCGTTGTCACTGTTGCTACAAAACAGGAAAATATATAGTTTAAAACTTCCATTTTATCAATAAATACAAATACAATCTTATATATGTTTTTAATCTGTAAACAATCAGAAATATATCTGAAATATCCTAAATAGACATGACCAGATGCTCCGCAGGGCACAGCTTTTTCCAAACGCAGAGGTTGAACACTGAACAGTTTGGGCAAGTATGGACACAACATTTAAGCTTGATACAGCTCTGAATTTGGATTGTGATTAAATTGTTGACACAACATAGGTTTCTGACACAGAATGAATATGGTCTAAGAACTTAAACTTAAAAACTTAAAAATTTTAAATTGGACATTTACCTATTATGGTCCAATATGCAAAATCTAAATACATGGTAAGATTCAGCATATCATAGAACCCCAAGAATTCAATTTTTGATGAAATCAAATAATGTTCAATTTTAGACCCTTTAGACCTCAATTTGGAACAATTTGATAACCAGGCCCTAATATTAAAAATCTAAATACATGGTTAGATTCAGCATATTGAAGAACCCCATATATTCATGTTTTTTTTTTGGAAATCAAACAAAGTTTAATTTTTGACCCTTTGGACCTTAATGTAGAGAATTTGAAAACGGGACAATACTGTGCAATTGAATATTTCTTGCTATTGCGCAAAACTGTGCAATTGAAAATTTCTTGCTATTGCGCAATATTGTGCAATTGGATATTTTTTACATGTATTTGCCTCCATCAACATTATTTGATACATGCATGTGCCATCTTTGTTACAATAAAGCTCATAGATACAAAATGCACTGTAATTAGTAATAGCTTTTGTAGTTGTTCTTTCACCAGTATCAGTTGCCATGATATACAAATAGATAGGCAACTTATTCATTGGTTATTTAAAGCTGTCACTGTTTCATATATATCGGGCAACTCAGCTACATTTAATTCTGCCGAGATATTTGTTATTTCAAAATGAAACTTATTTTAAAATGTATATCTTTACTGATCTTTAGAGTTAATATAGTTACATGTACTGTATCTTTTTAAATAAAAGATTTTTTTTTAATCATTTTTTTATTACTTTTTCATATGGATCAGATCTTTGTCCACATTTATATCAAAATGTCAAAAGATAAGTCACTTATTGCTACACAAAAACCTTGCAACCCAAAAATATGGTTGTCACACACTGAAATCAACAATGGAATTTTGTTGAAAAATAAAAATAAAGATTATAACACACACATTTCCCTCCTAGAAGTAATTTTGAACAGCAACTGATTTTAAACTTGTTATTTTATTATAAATTAATCTAAATAGATGTTATTACCTTACAAGTATTTGTGGTTTGTTGTTAAGTCTTATGAAGTATGAAGTGTATGTTGAAATAGTTGTGCAATACTTAAATTTATACCTTTCACAAATCTATAATTAGACTTTATGTAAAAAGAACCCAATCATATTATATTGGTTAATCAAAACTTTATTCATCTATATTTAGGTGTACAATAGATGTATATGAGGTTAATGGTTCAGAACTCAAAGTTTTAGTACAACTACAATATTTAAGATTTCCCAATGTGAAATTACAATGAATTAGTTTATGGTTTATAATTCAAACATTACGACTGAGCATTACGATTATGCTGCTAACTAACAAACAAATCGAGGATTTAAACAGGCATTCTAATGTATACAACATCAATTAATGTCATTAATGGTAAGTAAAAATATGTTGACTAACAAAAAGGGTCAGACACTAATAAAGTGACAGAATTGGTAGACATTCAAATGATCATGACCACCTCATCTTGCGATTATCGTTCACTGGTTACAATGTACATTCTAAACACCTCTACAAATAAATATTCCTTCAGTCCATCACCTGGGGCATTACAGATCATTACAAGGAAACTTCATATTTTTTTTATTATTTTTTTTTAGTAATTTAAAAACAGAAAGCCATCTTTTTCTTAAGATCTTATACTCAATTTTGACTTACAAGTCGTCATTTTGACCTTTTCGATTTTTATTTTTTGGTTTGCCCATTTCGTATTTTTCGGTTTCACAAAGAAATTCTTTGTACAGGCTTCAGACTCGAACATGTGTCAATATTTCGCCGAAAATTTCTCAATCTGTGTCGCATGTACAGCTGTCTTCCGGTAAACTACGCTTGATGGGAATAATAAAAAATATGAGCAAATACCTTCTGCGAAAGTAAATACAATATTGGACAATAACGTTCTAAAATAGGGAAAAATTCAAAACTAACCATTCGAGTCGAGCATGCCGATGAGAGCGGACGTGAACATTTTTGCAGAGATAATCCTTCAAAATAAATATTTTTATCCTTACATCGTATATTTTATGATTTGGATTATATTTTTTTTGTTGAGGAAGGTTTCTGCAGATATTTTCAGGTTTGTTTGCGACATGTAGTCAGATGGGATCCAAGATTTTTGAACTGAATGTGGGCGAAGTAAATTGAATTTAGCCGAGCGGTTACATGGCGTTATTGTTACATGAAAAACAGCAATCATTAAACTTAAATCTTGTATAGTTACAACTTTTGTTGCCTTAATCTTGCATATGTACGAAATAATACTTGTAATAACGATAAATAATAAATATCATCGTTAACAAATGGTGTTTAAATTGTTTTTTCTAACGTATAAATGGTTTTGGTGTTTTAAAGCTACTACTTTTTAAATTGTTATTTGGATGGAGAGTTGTCTCATTGGCACTCACACCACATCTTCCTATATTTAACTACTTTAGATAAGTAGTGCCAAAGGCGAAAATATAGACCAATGGTTTGTTGTTGAGAACTCGGGCTGAGAAAAGTGTTCACTTTAAGTATTTAACTGCACACCTACTCGTATTACTGTCATTATACAATGCACAATGGATAAAGAGATTCTTGTGACCAATTTTGTTGTGGGTGAAAAATTTAATACTTAATATTCGTTTGAAACAAAACTGAAACAATATCAAGACACAAATTTCATTCAGCTATACAAACTTCTTGTCAAAGTACCTAATAACTGACTCAAGATTAGTGTCTTTAAGTTCACGATAAAATTCTGAGTAGCCGTCTTCGGTCCTAGCATATGCCATCTTTTGAAGCAATTCAAGAGCCAAAATACGTTCGTCTTTTGAAATTCCAAGCTTCTCAGTAGTCACTTATGATGAAATCATAATCTTTCAGTCAGTTTAATTGAAGTCTGGAGCTGGCATGTCAGTTCACTGCTAGTAGTCTGTTGTTATTTATGTATTATTGTCATTTTGTTTATTTTCTTTGGTTACATCTTCTGACATCAGACTCGGACTTCTCTTGAACTGAATTTTAATGTTCGTATTGTTATGCGTTTACTTTTCTACATTGGTTAGAGGTATAGGGGGAGGGTTGAGATCTCACAAACATGTTTAACCCCGCCGCATTTTTGCGCCTGTCCCAAGTCAGGAGCCTCTGGCCTTTGTTAGTCTTGTATTATTTTAATTTTAGTTTCTTGTGTACAATTTGGAAATTAGTATGGCGTTCATTATCACTGAACTAGTATATATTTGTTTAGGGGCCAGCTGAAGGACGCCTCCGGGTGCGGGAATTTCTCGCTACATTGAAGACCTGTTGGTGACCTTCTGCTGTTGTTTTTTATTTGGTCGGGTTGTTGTCTCTTTGACACATTCCCCATTTCCATTCTCAATTTTACTTCTCTCTTGAAAGTTCTTAGTACATGGAAAAGACATATTAGTAAGGGTACATTTGGTATTTCTTCCCTAATGACGTCTCTCTCGATCATGTCTTTGTCACTCATTACACATCGAATTTTGGACCAGTTTTCTTTGTACTTTTTGAAGAGTTGCGTTATTTCTTTTATAGTTTCTCGAGATTCGTCAGAAACTATCCAGAATGCTATAACCTCGCTCTCGCCGTTTCCATCAACAGACATAAGTACAAAAAGAGGAAGAGTATCTTTAAAACACCAAAACCATTTATACGTTAGAAAAAAACAATTTAAACACCATTTGTTAACGATAATATTTATTATTTATCATTATTTCAAGTATTATTTCGTACATATGCAAAATTAAGGCAACAAAAGTTGTAACTATACAAGATTTAAGTTTAATGATTGCTGTTTTTCATGTAACAATAACGCCATGTAACCGTAGCCTCAGTAATTATTGTTACATTCGTAATTAATCGGTTTCTTACCCGACTTTGCATTCCGGCATTTAGTCTCCTATGTAACAATAATATTTTTATTATTGTTACATTTCCATGTAACCGTAGCCAGTGCCATTTTTTTTTGGACCTTTTTAGGCTAAAAAACATAAAATAAGTGTACAATGAACTTTTTACACAGTTCCTGAAGTTGGGCATGCATATTTTATAGTTGCTGTAAAGTGTAACGGGGTCGGACATTTTTGATGCCGTATTCTCGCAATATAAAATGATTGGATAGATCGAAAGTTATGTACTAATATAATTGATGTGGGAGTTGGCAGTAAAAAATGGACATGCACATTTCTCGTTGGTTTATTTAGTAAAACCTCTCAATTTATTTGTTGTAAACAAGATAGACGCCGGGCTATCGATGAAATATACAATAGACCGACACGAGATAAGAAACAAACAAAACAATTTTTGTCCAAATGTTTGGTTGAAATGTTTCATCAAACAAGGGAAGTGAGGGTTCCTAATTAACTAAAGTCTACGAATGATTGAGTCTGAAAGGAGAACGAATTTATAAATGAAGGTCGACAAATCGGGAGACATAATGGCCACACCCAGCAGACAGGTTGCAGTCTGGTCTTGCAAAAAAGTATTCAATATATCAATTCGGCGAAACAAATATTCCGGTCAGGTCAGATATGGGATTTACATGCAAACCCCGGCAACAAAAAATAACACCCGTTTATTAGGGAGCTACCATTTGATTTTTATGGGGGGGGGGGGGGGGGGGCTAGGATGAAAAATCTGGTACTGCATTTTTTTTTCGTTGTAATCTCTGTCCTGCTTTTTATTTTTCACTCTATTCGGTCCTGCCTTTTTTTTTATTAGTTTATCCTGACTCTTTTTTTACCTAAATTGTCATCCTGCCTTTTTTTTTGCAAAGTGTCTCATCCTGCCTTTTTTTTTACTCAAAACTCCTGTCCTGCCTATTTTTTCAAATTTCATCCTAGCCCCCCATAAAAATCAAATGGTAGCTCCCTTATTCATCATGTTCATTTTATGCTAAAGAATTATATTTGAAATTTTTGTTTCTAAAAGCAAATAAGTGGACAAACTTTTTGTTTTCAATCCAGATATATACGACCAGAATTTTTGATTAAGACAAAAAACCGGGTAAGATTTTTTCCCTCAAACTTCTCAGATCATTGCCCCCTCAAATCAAAAAGTCCATACCTTTAAAAGACATAAAATCTATCTAGAGCTTACTGACTGGGGATCATTATTAAGCTATGTTATTTATAGGCTGGGGATTAAACATGTTTTCGTAGATACATAATATTGTTATGGAACTTTCACGAGAGTGTAATAGAGTAATACTTTTTGTTTGGTGGAATTGTGAAATAGAAGTCAGTACGTTCTTGCTCAATCCTTTGTTGCTTTGAAGGTGTCGTGCTTGTCACCTTCATCATAAGCAAGTGTTACTGTAATCTGAATTTCAAAATGACTGAATGACGGGTTTTTTTTTTTCGACGCACTGGTTAACACCTCCGTAGCGAATCACATGACGTTGACATAACCAATCATATGTTACAGTAAATACCAGCAAAAATTATCGTTATTTTAAAAATATAAAACTCACTAAAATACGAAACAAATACGTGTTTTCACCGACTTCATTTTACTTTTAAAGGTGTGTAATTTCTGTCTGATCCTATGTCTAATTTTCCGCAACTTCTGACATCCTTTCTGAATTCACTTTTCTCAACAACAACACGTTTCTCATCTGTTCTTCACTTTTACTCATTTCTGTCGCATACATACACTTACAACACTTTAAAATGATTTCCCTCTTGTTATCCTACTACTCACTTTGTTCTTATTTGATCAGTATTTTTACTGAAATGATGATAACCGCAGGCTAGCACATGCTATGATGCCATGCACAAAATAAGTTGGACATGATGACGAAATTGAACGGATATATGAAATGGGCGCGCATAAAAATGTGCTGCTAATTTGTGAACAAAATGCATGTCTGATCCAACTATTGAAAAAAAACAACAGGAACGTTGACACATTGTCATGGAGTAGATTCATATTGACGTGAAAAGTAGCGGTAAAATCACACCGAACTCCAGGAAAAATTCTGAGAACGGAAATTCACTAAGAAAGAGGCAAAATCAAAAGATGAAATACACCAAATACATGGATTACAACTGTCATTTTCTTGTCATACACTTGCATTGGTACGGGTACTTGGTGAAGGATGAAAATACGATTTAATATTAGGATGGAGTTGTCTCTCTTTGTCCAAATCCAACTTTGCCCGATATCCCATAAGAACCGCCTAATATGATGATGATATATGTCTATTTTATAATGAAGTTGAAACTTTTTAAACAATAAGTATTCTTTTTAACTATTTTTTTCTTGTTAGTTTAAAATTATTAAGTTTTGCTCATTAAGAGCAGTCGGAAACCAGGTTGAAATAGAATAAAAGAATCGAAGCTCTTTGTTAGAGAAGGCGATAAATGTTTACTGTATTGTTTACTATAGTGACAAAATTTTTAAAAGTTAATAGAAACAAACAAAATTGCAATTTTCTTCTCAATTACGAGGTGTTTTATTTTAAAAACACCATTTGCATAAGTTTTCAATTTATCTAGTACATAGTTAAGCAGAACAATTAGATATCAAGTCGACGACATGGGTATCTTTAAAGTTGGATGAAGAAAATGCATAACCTCCGATTTTTATGAAAAAATTACCACGGACGGAAAACATGTCAATCTATTAGTTCAGTAATTTTCGTGTCTGCCCTTCCATTATGTGACTGAAGAAAAAAATCCAAAAAATGGGTAACAATTGTATCGAAAAGAGAAAATCGAGTGCACCTTTTTATGTAAGGGCGTGTTTGAGTTGAGTATTTTGTCTTGATATCGTACAAAGTAAGAATATTTCATACATCGTCTCGCTTCAGATTCTATCATATTTATATATTAAAGCTACAGGTTGACTTTATAACACAAAAAATCACAGTACTAAAAGATGAAATATATGGGTCAAGTGAAATACCTATCTAATGAGTCACAAAAACAGAGAAGGTGTGTTCGAATAGCTATTTTTTTACTGAAAGTACTTGACGACAGTCTTTCAAGTTGGATGATGAAAATGCATATCTTCGAAAAATTATAATTTTTTTGTGTGTGATAACTAGGGTTTATAGTCTTCAACCACTAAAAAAATCTAGTCTGCCCTTCCACGAAATATTTAATTAGAATTTTTTTTAAATGTTTATGAATTTTCGAAAATTCCACCTGACAACCGATCAGACAATAGTTTTAATTTGAATCAATGCAGACAAGATTATTAACTGATGCTCATTAGCTAGTTGATACATTTGTCTTTTAAAATACAACTGATATATAAGGATCGTAATGGTGCAATGTGGATAAATTTATCGGTTTCCAAGAGCAATATTGGTAGCGCGTCATCCCTACAATGGCTTCCATTTCTACGATTGTGAAAATAAACTGGCGTAATGGGGAGATAATTTTGACGAAGTAGACTCCTGGCTGGAGTAATGATTCACTCTATATGTCATTGATCTACACTTAGGCTTCGAAGGACACCTTGATTGGTTAATACAATTATCTATTTACCAGATGAGATATTATCATTTTTACAAAACACTACAATTATACAAAATTATTTTTTAGTTTTATAACCGATATCATAGCAAATTTTGGCTAAAAAATAACGCACTTTCATCAGTGACAGTGGCGTAGCCAGGGTTGAAATGATGTGGATGTCTCGGCGCCGAGCGGAGCGAGACGAAAAAATTTTTGGACCTTTTTATGCAGAAAATTACTTTTTATTTAAGCACATGTACTCCCACAGAATCCGACACTAGTAAGATTTTTGTTTAAATTCAAAATTCCCACCAATACATATATTTATATTTTTAACCAAATGTTATTGTTTCCTCGAAACTACCATCATTCAATTCATAAATATTTGATGTAAAGTTTCCCACCCCAGTGGCGGATCCAGAAATTTTCATAAGTATGGGCCCGCTCCGGTCATGCTTCAGTGATTCCCTATATAAGCAACCAAATTTTTCGCAGAAAAGGGGAGACCCGGGCCGCCTTGCCCCCCCCCCTTAATTCCGCCTCTGTTCCTAATCTTAAAGTTATATTTGACATATAGGAACTGAAGTGACTTCTCTTTCCAGGAATTTGAATCTACAATCTTGAATTTTTGATTTTTTTATTACTGAGCTAAACGCGTTGCAGGAGACTTAGAAATACCGGGCGTCCGATCTTCCGGTCTTGTTAGCACTCTTATGTGTACAATTCTTGTCAGATTAAGTGAAACTCATATCATAAGCAATGTCTTTGACAATTTGGAAAATAAGTCGTGATTAAATATTTTTAACCAGTTATGACCATTTGAAATATAAATTGTAATGGAAATCCCATTTCATTTGCTGTGAAGCTTATTGAACAGAAAAAAAGAAAGAAATAAAAAGTGTTTTTTATTAGTTATTCCCTAGCTTGTTCCTTGTCCTTTAATAGATAAAATATGAAATGTGCTTGGCGGGGAAAATTGGATCTTTGTTCTTTACTGATTGAATTAAAATTAGTATTTGAACCTAGATAGAAACGGGAATTCATTAGCCTAGGACTTATCACGATCTATTACAAATTGATTTTTTCATCACGTCGTTTACCATGTCGCAAGAAACGTTACAGGATATGGTGTTTTAGTTGTTAGTTGCTATAGTCAAATGAGAAGTCATCACTCCACTAGGTTCAATTTCAGATGAAACATGTCCACGGGTCTGCGTATCAGTCCTCTCCGCTTGCCTAAGCCGATGACGTAGACTTTTTTTTACGACCAAAAGTTAACTTGAAACACTATTCTGCGATTCAACTATCTTGTTTACATAAACGAAATTATCCTTAATGAAAGACCAGGCATAGTGCTTCGAAAATGACTGCTCATATCATCAGCCTTGTTATATTTGGATACTTCCGAGTTAAACTGTTGCTATTTTTTTCTTTTGTCAAAATGATGTGGATGCTTGAGCATCTGAGCATACATGCAAGCTACGCCACTGAGTGAATTATAACGAATTTATGGTCATCGGACAAGTTCACAAAATTACAACTTAAATACCCAGCATAGCTAAATAAAATGATAGCACACGCATCTGTGTATACTAGACAGTTCAATAAGTCATCTCCAATACTATTATTTTCAATGCATTGTAATGAAAAAAATATATTTTCAACCAAAATTACTTTCATAACAATCGGTTTCTATTATCACAGGTGCAACACCACTCCGAAATTCTGCAAATGCACTTTATTACTAACCAGGAATATTCATACATAAATTATTTTTCTCTATAAAAATTAAATTCTTGTTTTATTTACCAAAATGTTTGTTGTTTACTAAGTTCATTGCTCCACTTAGGGTTAGTCAAAACTTATCTCTACATCTCACGGGATACGTCATTAGAACAAATGTTAACATTCCAAACGAGACTTCAAACACATTACCTTATACTTACAAGTCATCCTTCCTTTTATGATAAGTTTTAAGCCACTTCCACCTTTTGAACAAAGAAAGTGATCATGATATAGATTAGTACTGTTTGACACAACTATACAACCAAATCGAATAAAGCCAAACACGAAAAAAAGAATTTCTTGTGATAAAAAGATAACATTAAAGCAAAAATAAGTTCTCTTAAGGCCTTTGATGCAAACATTTTGTCAATCTTATGACCAGACAGCGGAGGCAAAGTGTAATGCATTTAAAACAATATTGGAAAAACTAATCGAAAAGCACGTACCAACAAAACTTACAATAAACAGGCACACATATTCAAGGATAAACACCCTAAAAAGAATAGCAATGAGAAGAAAACAAAGAGCCCACTCTAGTGAAACGTATCAATAACCCTAGCGACTTGGAAAATCAGAAAAGACTGAAAGCCAACACACAAAAAGAGACACGAAAAGCTCATAGAAAGTACACTCAAGAAGTTGCCAGCAACAATGGTTTAAACAAAAAACATAAGCGATTCTACACATGTGTAAAAAAAAAAAAGACACACGAGTTATGAAGTGTTTCTGCTCTTACCAACAAAGATGGAGTTTTAAATTGTGAAAGCTCTGTTCTTGTCGATTTTTTAAAATCTTTATTCAATTGAGTCATACTTTATACAAGAGCTTCTTAGGAATTAAGAAAAAAAATGCTAGAATTATCTCTACAGGTACTTGTCTCTGAACAAAAAAATACCTTTACTTTTTAATACATTTTGGTAGGGTTCGTGTTGCTCAGTCTGTAGTTTTCTCTAATGTATTTTGTAATTGTTTGTCTTTGGTCGTCTTTCTTTTGCGATGTTATGAGTTTGAATATTGCTCCGGTATCGCCTCCTAACTTTAACAGCCAATGGAACACGAACCATTCTTAATCATTTTTTTTTCTAAATGTCGATTATCTGCTGGTTATCATCTTCATCAGGCAACGAGATTGAAAGTTACATTTTAGATAAATTGCATCCCCTTTAAAGCATATACATCATCTTAACTTTTGTTCGTGTGACTTTTTTTTCTCTAAAACCGTAAACCTCAGAGAATATGCTGGATTCGGTCTTTTGATTCTCATAACAAAGAAAGGAACTTATTAAGACAAACCATTGTAACACATATACTCGCTAGAGAGTTTTGTTTACATTGTTTAAACAATAACATAAAATTACAGTGTCAGGCAGAAATACTCAACTGGTTTGATATGCAAATGAATGCTAAAAGTATACAAACACTTAATTGTACGATAATTGTTACTGATCAACATATTATTTAAAACATTTTCCCCTGACGTTTCATATTTGTTACATCAATACAAAAAAGTGTCTTCTCAGTGGGAGGTTTATCTAGCTATAAAACCGGGTTTATACCACCGTTTTCTACATTAGAAAATGCCTGTACGTAGTCAGTTGTTTTCCATTCGTTTGATGTGTTTAAGCTTTTGATGATTTTGCCATTTGATTAAGGACTTTCCGATCTTAATTTTTCTTGAAGTTTGGTATTTTTCTTATCTAACTTTTTCAAAATGACAATCAATCAGTAAAATAAAAGATTCGATTATGTCGTGTTGGTTCCAGGCTTTCTTCCTCATAACTATATTGGATAAGATTGGTGTAAGAAGTACACCCTTGTTAAGGAAGTTCTTACGTATACATTGTGAAGTTTGATGACTTTTTTGAACGCGTCTATCTCACCGAGCTCGAAGTAAAAAATTCCACAGCTAATATTAAATCTGTCTCCTATCTTGACTTACCTCTAGAAAATGACAATGGGGGAGATTGATAACAATTTGATCACACAAGAGATGAGCCAAGCTCCCCAATTGAAAAATTTCCATTTCTATGTAGCAGCATTCCAGCAGTGCATGCATATAGAGTATATATTTATCAGTTGATATGATATTATAGAGCTTTAATTGATAGAGATCTGCTGCTCACGATGAATCTATTAAACCAAGCGTTACGGATCACAAGTAGATTGATGGTTATGGAATATCTGTTCAAAGATGACCAGGGATATATGTTCCAATTGTCCCTTACACCTATCCCGAATGCCCTACCTATTTAGAATTATATATATATAACCGGGTTTAGACTTTCATAGGTAACACAACGGGTGCCACATGTGGAGCAGGGTCTTTTGCCATTCGTGAGCACATGGGTTTAGGTTGGGTTCGTGTTTCTATGTCTCAAGTATTTTATGTTGCGTTTTTATGATGTTGTTTGTCTTTTTGATATTTTTTTTTCAATTTTGTTTTGTCCACGGCGTTGTTGTATTATATTTTTGCCTTATGGGTTTGAATTTCCCTTTCGCATCTTTCGCCTCTCTTTTGTGAGCATGCTCGAGCTTAATGTACTTTTTTTATTAATTAAATATGTAATCGCTAATGGTGGGTTACCAATGGCATATCTAAAGTTGACAATTAGAAAGTTGAAATCGTCACATTTGCAAAAGATTAATTTTAGAGTCGTCTTTCTTAGTCAGGAGTGAAGAAAATCTCAAAATATGTAGCAGACCTTTTAGTTTCGGTTGTATCCTTTATCTCAAGTTTACTGGGATATATGAGATGCAAGGATTCCTGCAATGTGGATTATCGAGCCACAGAGCATCATCAACACATACACACACGATTCACACTTCAAACTTGTGTGTTTACCAGGATAAGTTGTTTCTCTCTTTCCAATCCAAATCATCACGTTCAGTATCATTATGTAAAACTACAGTCCTTTAATTCTTTAAATGCCCTTGTGTCTTGATTTGACGCTTTTTCTGTTATGGTGATTTAAGATTTTCATCTATGTCAATCAACCTGGTCTCACTCCATTGATATGTCAATCAGGTAATTCAGTAGTCTCGATTACCCAGACACATATATAAATATAGCTATACTTTGAAAATTAAACGGTTGAATGATCCAGACTATAGTGCCTAACAAGATTTTGTGAGGTAGACGAAATTGACTTTAAAACGATCGTATTGACTTTTGATGTGCAGAAATAGGCAGATCGGACATATTTTGACTTTAGTTACTTACTTCTTAAGTTTGGGATTAATTGTAATCATTATATTCCAATGAGACTGAAAAATGCTTTTTTTTATTATGATAAATAATAATTTTACCTGCCGTAGTCGTGCGTAAAATATATTTCGGTATTTCTCTTACGAAAATGACTTGTTTAATGAAACAAAACGTATTATTTGTAAACTTTCTCTTTACTCTTCACAATAGGCTTTTAAAAAATAACCTTTCCAACTGTATATTCCGAAAATTTTGTGAAAATCGAATAAGTGGCAATTCTTACCTTTCATACCTTAACTTTCATTGATAAAACATAATATTGACTCGTCCAGTGTCCAGTTTGAAGGTCATTTTAGTTACCGGTCACATTCATGCACGTTCTAATTAATCAATAGTCATGTATGAAAAGCATAAACAAGTTTGAAGGTAAACTAATAACAACTTAATCCAATCAAATTGCCTACGATTCAATAACAATGACCAGTCCACATCATAAAAATGTATAGGGGTAAACTGGGTAGGGAGAAAATGTCAGATATATTAAGTTCATTATTTTGCAATAACGAGTAAAAATTTGTTAACCAATAGATTTGTTATAATTTCATAATCATGTCGTTATGTATTGGTATAGTTTTTGGATCTTTCATTATCGTATTTAAGGCTGTAGAAAGTTTGGCCTTCAAAAGTCAACTTAATCATTGACTTTATAAAGAAAATTCGCCTTTTTAAAACATTGAATGTTTCACAAATAATACGCGACAACAAAGCAAAATCATTTCTTAAAACACTGCAAAAAAAATAATTCTGATTGATGCAGTGGTATTGTCATAAATTGCACTGGAGTGAACAGTGGTACATCAAACGTCGAATTCCCTCACACAATGTTATCACACACTATAGTACTTCAGGTAATTCAGTATCCGCTGGTGGATGCTCAACATAGTCTACGACTACCTTTTCCATACCACATGCATATTCTATGTAATTTTTTAAATGTAAATCTCTTTATGAGGTGTCCAAAACTTAAGGAATACATTTAAAGGAATTTCCTGTAATGTGTGTTAGGATGTCCTTTGACAATTAATATAGCTGCAGTCCTATTAAGCATTGAAACCAGATAATAGTGTTGTTTTCTTATTTTCAAACTGGACTGGTACAAAATGTGCTCAATTTACATGCAATTGCAAGTTCTTCAAAAATCAGTATTTAGTCATGACCGTTGCATGATTTTATTGCTGCTTTGCTTTTATTTCATTCATCATTCTTATATATTCTGTGAATGTCATTTATCAATTTTGAAGTTTCTTTTCGCTTCATCGTTGTTTACTTTTTTTTTCTTATAATAGTTTTTCTTGACACCATTTATATATATTGTTTATCTTATGTAATTTTTTATTGAAAGATAAATCATCTTGCATTGCTTAAGTATTTTGGCTTGATATATCTTATTTTCAGTGTGAAAATCTTGTTTCCTTTCAATCTAATCAACATAAAGACCACTGGTTTGGCTCTCAACTTGACTGGTATACCTCTATATATGACATTTTTACATATTATCTCGGTTTGTTCGTTCACACATGGCTGTCAATATAATACAATATTATTCGATTGTCATACTAGTGAGAGGTTTACCGAGCATAAGGAGATGCGTGTCGGGAATATGACAGTTGTTTTCATTCGTTTGATGTGTTTGAGGTTTTGATTTTTTGCATTTAAGAACAGACATTTCGGTTTAAATTTCTTTGAAGTTCGGTATTTTCGATATATCACTTTTTTCGTTATTCGTGAGTTAGTATAGATTTGAATTTTAATCGGGTTGGTATTTATTAAACCGTTATTTATTTTGCAGATGATGTATCAAGTATATATGGGCAACATCGATCGAATTTGAGTTATGTTCCAAACCAGTTTTTGAAGATGATTTGTTGCTACACTTAAAAGGTAAGTTCACAATAAGAAAATTGAAATAATCTCTTTTCTAATTTATTTCATGTCTCAACTGACCTTCTTTGTCATCTATAAGTGTGTCAAGATAAGAAACAGACTGGTCTCCTGTTTATATGCTCAATTGGATATATGTGCAATTAATATAGTTCAGAAATTTGAATTACTCAGGTGAAAGACATCATCTATTTACTGCAACCAACGTGAAGGTAAAGGCTAATGCTAGTTTCTTTACATTTTCATTTCGTTTATCGGATTTGAATTTTTAGACTTGTTTTGTCTATTTGTCGTCTTTCGGTTTTTGCCATGGCTTTGTCAGTTTGACATATGAATTTCGAATAACCTCTTTGTAACTTCTGTCACTTTTTTACAAGCCTGGTATCTTTGGATAATTATCAATACTGGCGAATTTTTTGTCCCCAATTGGTTTTGCGTTATAAAATGACGAAGAAAGTATGGTCGGACCATATGAGTATATGCATATGGTCATGACTATACGCGTATGGTCCGGAACATATATAAACTGGAATGGGAAAGGCATGTTATTGACAAGATTTTAGTAAACCTGCTGTGATTAAATCATTGTATACTAGTATTGTATATTCATGGGAAATATAATAGACGTCTGATTTTTAGAAACCAGCATTATTCGTTCATTTTTTTTAATATAAATAAGGCCGTTAGTTTTCTCGTTTGCAATGCTTTACATTGTCATATCGGGGCTTTTTATAGCTGAATTATGCGGTTTTGGCTTTGCTCATTGTTGAAGGCCGTACGATGACCTATGGTTGTTAATTTCTGTGTCATATTGGTCTCGTGGACAGTTGTCTCATTGGCAATCATACCACATCTTCTTTTTTATATAATAAGTGTTCTCCTTTATCACCAATTGTGTTGAATTCAACAAAACAATTCTGCAAACTTTGATCTAAATTATGTTTTGCTGTCAGTTATTATGATTTCCAATCAAGTTATATTAAACTGTTTCTGATCTAATACCGACAATATGAAGTTATACGAACACGTGCTTAGATACAATTGAGAAAAGAAAAGGGGAATATGTCAAAGAGACAACAACCCGACCAAAGAGTACAACAGCCGAAGGCCACCAGTCGGTCTACAATGCAGCTAGAAAAATCACGGACCCGTAGGTAGGCATGTGTCAAATATTTATTCAGCTGACAATATATCACTCAAGTTTGAACTTTGAAATCAAAATAAGAACAAGGTCTTCAAAAGTATCAATTTGAAAACGAATCAATACAATACTCATGATTTCCTCACATTCTGCAACTGACCGGGGTCATTTGTAAGTGCAAAGTAAGTATTCGGTACTACTAAAGTAATTAACAATAAAACACAATTACCAACTCATATTTTATTTCAAACAACTTCTTCGATGTCGCTTCTAAAACATTTTACAAGAGAGTTTTGAAAATATGTAAAAGCATGACTTTGAGCATAAAAACTAATAAAACTGAATGACTGATATACAAAAGAGATACCATTTAAATTACGTTTATAACAATAGTATTTTGTTTGTTTTGTAAACAATAACTAAAAGAACAGTGTTAATATTGCTGTTAATTCCTTGTTAATGTACAAAAAAGTCATTTCGGAGATGAAATAAGTCTTCAGACATGGCTTTTGATGGATGCATTGTTAAAACTGAACAGTTTTGTAAAAATAATCAAAACTATTTTATTTCTTACTTCAAATGACTATTATTTTTATTTTTGCCTAAACTTATTGCATTATATTAAACGAGTTTCAAAAATTTGACAAATTATTCTGGATCTGTTCAAATAAGGAATTTCTTATACACATAACTTGTATCATTATGAAAGTTTGATATGTAAACTTTTTAAAAAATATTTTATTCGCATATGATAAAACACATTCTTCGGGCATGCAGAGTATTACAGATTGTTCATATTTATAAATAATTGTCAATGAAACGTGATTCATCATATTTACTACAATTTACATGTTAAACAACTTTCCTGTATTTTAATGACTTGATGAAATACAAAAACACCTTTGACAGAGTTGGTTAAACTGTTTTGAACAGTTCAATACACAAAAAGACCTTAATGAAAAGTGGCAATCATCCACATCTCCTGACTGTTATACGAACGAAAAGCTCAATTGCATTGATTTTATTCGAACAAGTGAATATTTTAATATGCTATACTGATGAGTTCTATCATATGCTTGGATATCCACCTGGTGTGAGCTTAATTTAAAAAAAAACTTAAATAAGAATGGATGAAAATGTTTAGCTTATTATAAGTTAAGTGTGCTGCTTGATAGTCGTTTTGGTAAATTAGAAAAGTCATTAACGTCCGATATCAAAACAAAGATAAAATTATGATGACTTTTTACTGCAACTTTCAATCTTTCTTCCAAAAAGAAAAAAAAGATCATTTTAACCTTTTTTGTTTTATATTTGCACATCCTTGAAAAAAAGAATATTTTTTATTAAAAAAAAGCATCAGGTATAGCAATTACTTATTTTTGTTCAACACAGAGGGTAATATGTTAATGTTGAATTACAAAATGATAAAAAAAAATAATAAAAGTATTAAAAACATAAAAATCTCCTGTATGGTATTGGAATGTATAAATGATTATCTAGTGAAAATGGGTGAACATTTATAAATCTCATACAAATACATCAGATCTTCTTCCATAATTACTCTCTGTCATAATGATATATTGTAGGACAACTAAAATAGAGACATTATCATTTCTAAGTAGGAAAATTAAAATAGAATTATTATCATTTATAGTGGGACAACTAAAATAGAAATAGTACAATGTGATAAAGTATGAAATGTCAAACATCATTATTTACAGCATGCCCTTAAATAAGTTAATAAATGGCAATGAAAGTAAATGGAGATATTTAAAAACGTTACTGACCTTGACATTTCGTTATCCCAAATTAATTTATAATATTTTTCAATGTTAAAAGTATATCAAATATTAGATAAATATCACAATAACCTTAGAAAGACACATTTATACCATACAAGGTTACATTGATGTTGGGAATATAAAAAAAGATCAAGTTAAAACATATAAAATAACAATGTAATGATGATAACCTTTAATTTCTCATGGACAAATCAGAAGTCCTCCAAGATAGGTTACAAATCGTATCAGCATGAAAAAGTAAAATGAAAAGTGCTGCATAATCCCTAAGATATATGTAAGACAATTTGGTGGAAGCTGTCTACATATTTGTAAATACATTTTTGACACGATAAAATATCATTGATGTTTTTGTTTACACTTTCCTGAACACTATGAGCAAAATCCTGATCATCCTTACTGGTATAGTTTCATGTTTAATTGGTCATTATCAATTGATCAATTAAAAGTTAATTCTGAAAATATTTGTTTATGATTTCAGAAGTAAAACTTCTAAAAATCTATTATCCTTTGTAACGCTACTGATCTATCTTGAACAGCTTATTTTGTTATTCATACATGCCTTGATGGCAGTCTGATGACTAAGTCAGAATAAGGATTACTATTCCAAATAAAACCCAAAGATTTAAATTCTAAGTAAAACACAGAGATTCGAATCCCAAGTAAAACCTAAAGATTAAAATCCCAAGTAAAACCTAATACATCACAATTATTTCTTTCATTTACACTTCTATCATAAAACTGAAAAGAAGTTCCAACACAATATAAAAACTGCAATGTTATCAAACATTTGAGTCTTTTTGTAAGAATTTTTCATACTCCATGCTATTGGAGAGAAGTGTTGGCTCTGTATTTGAAGATGTGGCAATATGACTTTCTATTTCTCCTTCGTCATCTATAACACATATTTTACTCATATCTTCTCCTTCTCTTATCTGGTGTCTTTGCAAGCGTGGCATTGTGGTAATGACAAAACGCTGAAAAGTAGTTAAACAATATAAGCAATATTTTTTTTCAATACAAACTAACGTGGAAGGCGAAGTATTCTAAATAGATAATCACCCAAAAGAGATTCTGACTTTACTTCATTTTTCCTTGATTTCATACTTTTGTAAGTGACTATGATCTCCTGAATTATTGACTAATTCATACTTTTTTTCATAAAAGAATACAGAAAAGGTTTTATTCGCTTATGGATCTTCCAAATTAATAGAATTTTCTAAATAAAATAGAAAAAAATATAAAAGAATAAAATAATGATAGATCATATACATGTTTCTATATACATGCTTTTATAAAATATGCTAAGAAGAAAAACAACCATACTTCTCTCAATGTTCCTGGTGTCTGGAGAAGTCTAACGATGAAAACTATTGGCACCCATATCACTGAACTTAAGGCCAATATCCAACCAACTCCAATAGCCCATGAAGGATACTGGTATGTGAGGCTCTTTCTCTTGTAGTCCAACTCAGAATAACTTATAGCTCCAACTATAAATATAATCTGAAATAAAATGATGATTTTTATTGTTAAATCATGTCTGCATGCTTCTTAATGCAAAATTTAGTTGTTATAAACTATCTATTTATATGTATTTGACATATTCTATTTCAATTTCTTGCTTGTATCATAGACATGATTCTCCCATTGTTTCAAAAAGCGTCTCTTCTTTATGATTTATTTAAATTCAAAACGCTTTGAAATTGTTAAGCAATGGAAACAAATGAGGCATCATTTTGAATTGGAGTTATCTTTCTTTGTCAAGAACTGTATCCGTCTAGCAGCGACTATAGGATTTTGATTGCACTTTATACAATCTTTACCCCTTAACGTTTTCACCAAGAATAATTCAAGGGAACATCATAAACCTGTATAATAATCATAGGTATTATGTATATTACTCTACAGTAAATTCAGAAATCCCATCTGTCAATGTAATTACAATTTCATGGAATTTTATACCATTGCCATACAAGTGAGTGGTTTAGCTACCTGTAATATTAGGTTTAACCTCCCAATTTTCTTCTCAAGAAAATGCATATACCAAGTCAGGAATATGAAAGTTGTTATTCATTCGTTTGACGTGTTTAAGCTTTTGAATTTGTCATTTGATTACGGATTACACAAATATGTCAAGTTAATATTTTCATAACTGCTTGCTTGTCTAGTTAAGACACATTGATAATTATATTCATACGATTCTTAAGCCCAACCAATGATGTTGCTCCATCTAAGGAATCAATCAAAAGGACACTATTTATCTACCAACATATATAACTTTTGTCTCTACTTTGTCGTACTGCAAACAATCTTGCTGCAGAAAACATAACTTTTCAATCATTTTGTTGTTTTTGAAACCAGTAATACACATTACCTTCTAGTACTGTATTGTTTGAAAGTGTTAATATAACGGAATTATGATTGTATCCTTGTGGTTGCCCTAAAGGAAACTTACTTGGCATAAACAATTCTATTGTACGTTATTGGTTAAAGATCATTATGAATCGCATGAAAAATTTGTCAAGTGACGTTCAATAACCAATAGTAATTGATGTATACGAAAATTCTAAGTAGAATTTGAAGAATTTATTGATAAAAACCTCCTATTTTGGATAACAATAGCTTTTGATAAAATAACATCTTTCCGAGTACTTCATTCGATTTGAAACAATTAGTCAATCAAACCCTTAAACGTAAGGATGGAAGATATCAAAAGTACATCCAAACTTATAAGTTACCAAGAAAAACATACATCCCCTGTTGAAAACAGCGACAAGAAAAACAATAGTCTACTTAAGTTAACCATTTTAGCTTCATACAATCTTAACCAATACATTATAACAGATCAAAAGCAAAACCAAATAGCTATCATATAGATCGCCTTTATATTCTTTAGTCCATTTCGTCATTAAGGCAAAAACTAATATCCTTTATTAGATGAGATAATTAAATACTATGGATGATATAGAAAAATCGATCCTCTATATTTCAGCTTGCTCTTTTTGTATTGTTACAGAAACAAATAAGATCAAACAAATGTTGTGGTCTAAACGTAAATGAAATGTTGTATATCCTTGGTTATTGTTGGATTGGAGCTGGTTTTGTTAGCATCTTTTTGATGTTTTTATTTTGTATGGATTTTTTTTTATTATTTCTATGGAAAGATTCATTTGGTTCGCTATAAGACGAGATAATAAGATTTGATGTTGATGGTAAATCATAAGTTCTTTTTTTAATGTTTTCTATAACAGCTTTATATAATTCTGGTGTTGAAATTCGCATCGAAAGGGTTAAATTAAATTGTGTATGTTATAGACCTTTACCCCAAATCTCTTTTATTCATAAAAACAAATGTTACGACTACGGGAATTACAATGTTATTTTTCAGGCTTATAATATTTGAGTAAAGAAACATTGCTTATCTATAAAACAATAATTTGTATTCACCAAATGCCTACAAATATTTCTGTTAAAACAGTAGTAAATATCATCTACAATATATCAAACCCTCTTGACATCTACAGAATAATTAATTGCATATTTACCATGCTGAAAAGGGGAGTGAAGATCGCCCACATGTACTTCATCACTTTCATAAGTCGACTCATGAAGGGTGACAATTTGTATCCAAACATCATTTGAAGGTTGTCATAGAAACGATTAACACCTATAAAAACAAGAAAATGAACCCAATAAACAGACGCAGATAAAAAATAACATTTAATTACAAAGGTCAAATGGAATCGTTACGTCACGTCAGCATGTTTTATCATTCAGAAAGTATTGGCAACATATTGTTTTCTAATGACATAATTATAAAACATTCTCTGTTGTGTTAATATATTTTTGGTTGGCGATGAATCACTGGCACACATCAGCATATTTCAATCTTCATAAACTGTCAGGTTGAAAAAATAAAAATTTGAAGTTTATCTTCTCAAAAATGACAAACATATATGTATAAAAATAACTTAAAGTGAATGATTGTTAAATTGGCATTTTTACTCATTTTTCTTCGTAAACAATATTAATTACAATTTACACTTAAATTGCAACCTGCTAACGTGACGTATTGAGCATGCTTTTATACAAACCAAAGGAATATATGATTTAAAGACAATATTAAATTGAAAGGTCAAGTTAATTTTAGAACTATCGTTGGTGTCATTCCGGAAAACAACAGAGGACCCAGTTCATCAGGAAATATCATTTTTTTTTATGAATTTTTTTTTCATCTGAAAATATGGGAAATCACATCTCCCTGGGAAAAACTCATTATGAATAGAATAGAATATTCATTATGTATGACCATATTTTATAATATTTAATGAATATGTTTATGAATGAATTTAAAGGTTTGACCATTTGAAATTATTCTACACAAACATTTATACATTACCGAAATAAAAGGTGTTTATGCCCGTCAATTTTTTATGATGCTATTTTCAAAGGTTTGAATGCTAGTGTATTTGTAACATACTCTTTTATTCTTAAACATTTAAGTTGGAAATAAATTCTGATTACGATGTTCATCTTGGTAATTCGGGAAGCAAATATTTCAATGGAAATCTCGGATATTAAATGGGGCGCATTGCAAATTACAAAGATTACATAGGCAAGGGAAATACACATTATATTTGGAAAAAAATAATGTGCATGCATGCAACATTCAATACTCATTGTTTAACAATCTCATAATTTACTAGTTACAATGTTAATTCTTATTCTATATAAAATTTGTGCTCTCTCGTAGTCTCTCATTCTCTCTAAAAAATATGAATATTGCTAAAGAAATGTGTATATAATACACTAAAGAAGAAACACAGTTGTGGTTATATATATATATTTGCGTTGTACTTTTAAACAAACATACTTTTTCAATTACCCTTTGAATAAAATATTTTGAAAAAAAAAATGAAATCGGACTTTAACAGCATTAAAACTGCATATAAGAATACTTTAAATATTGCAAGCAACTCTTGATTTTTGACAAATCTGAAACTTAAAGAAAAGTATATTCAAAATACATTATGTATTTGACCTTGGTTATAACAGTTTAAAGGCGTTTTCAAAATAAAAAAATTTTGACTGTCCCAAAGTATTTTCATACTATTCATGTTATAGTACAAACAAGAAAAATGTATTTAAAGATAAAAACAATGACTGTATTTAAAAGGATAAAAATCCAACTAAAAACAAAACATAAAATTATCCAAAATAATCTACTTAGCAGCAACGTAATATGCATCCAGTGAAATGTGTAACAAAAGACTTTCACCTCAGAATTAGTTGTGAAAAAAGTTGAGGTCCTCTTCGGTTACCTTGTTTGTAATTAAAAATAATGATCCTCAAAGTATATAATCTGGATATGTGTCATGCAATAATATAAAAAGTGATGGTGACAAAATGTGAATATCAATAATTATGTCCAGATTTAAATTCAAAACTATATTCAGTTATTTTTTGGTGGTCAAAATGAAAGGTCAAAATGAAATAAGATACAAGTTTCAACCAATTTATTCATCAAAGAAGTAAGATTTTTGTCTTATTTCAGGCAAACCTGAACACACGAAATGGAAACAATTGAAATATTACACAAGGCAACATCATACCAATGACATACTGGGCAACCTTTATTGGTTGTTGTTTTACATAAGGAAACTGCAAAGGACAATGTGGTGACATAACAACTCAACTCAAGACAATGCATTTTTAAAAGGACATTCCTGTTTATGCATCGATCTTGGGTTGTTAGATAGTTGTAACATAGAGATACAAAAACCCTTCAATAAACATGTAGACATCTTTTTTTAAAACTTTTTCCATTTCATACTGTGAATAAAAGTAGAACCTACACGTAAGCGCAATCATTTAGGACGGATGTTGTGACCAGACCAATCATATAATAATTTTCAAAATCTAAATATTGGATGCAGTAAATACTTCTGAAAACAAATTTATTATACAGGGTGACGATCATACTGAAAGGAAACACTTATTATAATGGGTGGA
The DNA here is from genome assembly GCF_965363235.1 of Mytilus galloprovincialis. Lineage (NCBI taxonomy): Eukaryota > Metazoa > Mollusca > Bivalvia > Mytilida > Mytilidae > Mytilus > Mytilus galloprovincialis. The sequence goes on along the minus strand of NC_134845.1, from coordinate 39,641,667 downwards.
CATATTCGTAGGTGTTCAAATATAAACATGTAACTTATTAAAGTCTTGTGAATATATCTGAAAAAAAGCCAAACAGAACCTCGATGTTAGTATAAGCACAAAAAAAAAAGAAATTGCACCTAACTGTTACTCTTTCATTCTTCTTTCGCTCATACATAGTAATATTCACACATATTATATATTCAAATCATTGTATCCCTTTGGTTCAGGTTAAACATAAAATAAACTGGCGAAATGGGTAACTTTTGAAATGTGGCCGAAAGAGGAATGCCTTAGCTAGATATAATTTTTGAGTCCCATCTTCAAATGGTTAAAAGCTCTTTGGAATATTAAATTCCTGCAAATGGAGTCAAGTCGTCTACAAAGAGGGGATTGATTTTTAATACACAAATGATAATGCAGACTCAGGTGCATAATATGTTCTTCAAAAATTATATCTTTTTACTGAACCAAAGGGATGTAGAGGGCAAATAAATCACACATTATTCAATACTTACAGTAAAACTGGTTAATTACCTTGGGAAAGGGGGCGGCGGGCGAAATGGGTATATTTGAAGAAGGAGGAAAATAAATGTTGCCGCCTTTTAAAGAGATCCTTCAAGTTGGATGCCAAATGTTGTGAATGTTTAGAAAAAAAATCATTGAAAAAAAATTAAAATTATCTGGGTATGGGGAATTTTGGAATGTAAGAAGGATCCCTTTCTCAGGAAACATACCGTAGATGTAAGCTACCACCACACACTCGAAGAAGGTCATTACAAGAACAATTCTGCTGGCCGCATAGTAGTCGAATAACTGAAATACATACATTCCGCCCTAATAGGACGGAATAATCCTTTAGTCAAAGAAAAGTATTATCTTATTCAAGAAAAGGCAACATTACATGCTTTGTTATAGAAAGGGGATGTTTTCAAATAACAAAAATTTGAAGGATTTAAAAAAATGTTCTGAAATCAAATATATGGGATTGTACTTACCATTAAATTATATCAAATTAAATGATATTAATAGTGATTTATACTGTCACTTTATTGAAGTTACATAGTACTTCAAGAAAGGATTATATTTGATACTTAATTTTATTTCTAAATAGCTTAAATTTTTATTTTATGAATCAAGGAAAGAAACGGGTTATTAAAATGTGCCTTTCCTCCCTTTAAATAACTACTGCATACTGTTACAAATATATAACATCAGCATATAGTAATGATATTTAAACATGCAATAAAAGAGAACAATATTAGAATATAGCATTGAAAGGATTTGTCCTTTGAATGACTTAAGTTTTCTTTGATCATCCTGTTAAATCATTGACTTTTTAAATTGGTCTTTTCCATTATCTATTCACGATAAAAGTGACGAATTCTAAGCAGGTGTGTCGTCTGCATGCATAATCAGCATGACCTAATTATATGCAACATCTTATATAGATCAGTAATATCGATCAAAAATGTGTAATAAATATCCATTCAAATGATGATTTCATACAGACATACTTCCATTCGTTTAATTATGTGGGATTTTATATTACATGGCATTTTAACCTGTATTTATGGATGTAATATGAAAGTCGTCCATTTGCTGCAGATATGTAAACCTTCCATTTAGATTTATGATTTATGAATCCTGTCTGCAGGAGGAAGGAACTATTTCAATGAATATACTGTCAATTGACGTTATATTTACCTCTGTAACCATGGATAACCCAATAAAAAAGCAGAAGATGCAAACGCATCCAATGAAAATTTCCCTCCTTTTTCCTCTTCTCAGCTGATTAGGGAAGTAGTCGACAATTGCTGTTACAAAACCTTCTACACCTACAAACTGAAGAAAACATTTCGTATATTAGCACCCTATTTAATACGATTCAGTTGCATTTATTGAGAGAATGAATCTTGTGCAATTATAGCAAATTTAATAACATTAATTATCTAAAGAAAAAAAAAGAGTGCACACGCTGAAATGTCTCGCCTTCTTTACCATGTTTACTAATTATTGATATTATGTTGATAGACCTAAATATAAAGCTTTATTACAACTGTCGCATAAACTCAACATTAACCAAGAAAACGAAACATTGATCAATGAACCATGAAAATGAGGTCAAGGTCAGATGAACCATGCCAGGCAGACATGTACAACTAACAATTCTTTAATACAACAAATATAGTTGACCTATTGCTTATAAATTAAGAAAAACAGACAAAAACACAAACACTTAACACTTAGCAATGGACCGCGAAAATGAGGTCAAGGTCAAATAAAACCTGCGTAACAGACATATAGATCATAAAATATTTTCATACACCAAATATAGTTGACCTAATGAATAAAGTATTAGAAAAATAGACCAAAACTCAAAAACTTAACTTTGACCACTGTAACCATGAAAATGAGGTCAAGGTCAGATGACACCTGTCAGCTAGACATGTACACCTTACAATCATTCCATACACCAAATATAGTAGACCTATTGCATATAGTATAAGAAAAACAGACCAAAACCCAAAAACTTAACTATAACCACTGAACCATGAAAATGAGGTCAAGGTCAGATGACACCTACCAGTTGGACATGTACACCTTACAGTCCTTCCATACACCGAATATACTAGACCTATTGCTTATAGTATCTGAGATATGGACTTGACCACCAAAACTTAACCTTGTTCACTGATCCATGAAATGAGGTCGAGGTCAAGTGAAAACTGTCTGACGGGCATGAGAACCTTGCAAGGTACGCACATACCAAATATAGTTATCCAATTACTTATAATAAGAGAGAATTTAACATTACAAAAAATCTTAACTTTTTTTTCAAGTAGTCACTGAACCATGAAAATGAGGTCAAGGACATTGGACATGTGACTGTCGGAAACTTTGTAACATGAGGCATCTATATACAAAGTATGAAGCATCCAGCTCTTTCACCTTCTAAAATATAAACCTTTTAAGAAGTTAGCTAACGCCGCCGCCGCCGGATCACTATCCCTATGTCGAGCTTTCTGCAACAAAAGTTGCAGGCTCGACAATAAAACTACAATTCAATCATCAAAAAACGTACAGTTCATTAACTACTTTGAAACACTACACTCTCAATTAATTTTGGTAAAAATTGTTTTAAATTACCAAATTAATCAAGACTTTTAACAAGAAGGCAAAGCAATATCTATTTTCCTTTCTTGGTTTTTGTTTCAGAACTAGGTATGAACAGGAACATTCATTGTTGATATAAAATTAATTACCTGACTATCAAGTCCAAGAAGTAAAATCATCACGAAGAACAAGACTGACCAGAATGGAGCGGCAGGCATCTGTGCAACAGCTTCTGGATATGCAATGAATGCCAATCCAGGACCTTTAATGAAATAATGTATAACTATTACAATCTATTCAAGAAGCCATCAGTCATTTATATTTCAGTTTCCTACTAATTCTGTACTTTCGTGACAAAAAAATGGAACCATTGGGCCTTGACTTCATGTTAGACATACAAAAAGACAATGTTTACAATTGACAGCTGTTGAAAAAGTGGGATTATTCACAGCGAATCTTTATACACAAATCATTTGAACGCACTTGTTTGTGCGTTCATTGGTACAGTTTGAAACTGTTGTCGATTCCAGCGCCACTGATGATTCATTTGAAGTCTAAACGTGTCTGTCATACTAATGTATTTCCTTGGTATCTACGATGATGTATGTTTTACACCAATAATCTATGGATAATAATTTAATAACAAAATAAGCACATATCATACTTTCTTTCTAAAATTTGTTCATTTCTACTTTCTTATCAATAGTAAACGTTTTTTTATTTATTTTCTTCAGCGTACAATCGTGGTTGTACGGTTCTGTATCAATTATAGAAAACATAACAAACAAAACAGGAATGAGTTGCCATTCACCTTTAATAACCATGAACTTTTTGTTTGTTTGCTTCATTCTATTTATTGTTCATTATAGCTAGCAAAAAATATAGCTACAAACTGTTTACAGATTGGACAGCATTCACAACGAGCGATAAATGATCATATGATTTACTACGTTGCCCTGTAATTGTATAAATGTATAACCTACTGATAATAAATAACATTTTTTAGCTTATTATCAACACATATGCATACCAGATTCAGCAACATCAGCAATTGAAACTCCTTGTCGTTTAGCCATGAACCCGAGTACAGAAAATATGACTAGACCAGCCAACAAGGAAGTAAAACTATTGATACAGGAAAATATAATCGAATCCCTGAAAGTAAAAAACATTGAATGCAAATCAGAATGCAATGCTAAATTTTGGTTTAGAAATCGAAAGTATTCCACATTTTTGTTTATGCTGAACAACATCATAGGATTACCTGAAGTATTGATTGCTTCTGAAAATGTGGTAAATAATACTTATGAAAGAAAACTAAAAGTTCGTGTTTTTAGGTGAATATAATAAGCTTTAAATTATTGATGAAGATATCCGTGTATAGGAAAAAAGACTAAATGCAGAATAATTATACAAATAATCATATCATTTAAACAAGCTATTACAAGTTGTAGTGAAGTTGATCGTCCTTAGTGTTGATTTTAAGTGGTGATTAAAGCAGGGTCAGAAAGCACTACAATTTACACATTATCAGGCAGAGTAACTTTATCAATACTAATTTTTCCCATTTAATATGATAAATAGTTTTAGAATTGATTTTTTCTTGCTTGGGGAAAAAATATCGATAATGTTCCATTATAAAATTGCCAAAGCAGTACGCAGTTTTTGTTTACTTGATTTGTAAGCTCCTATTGTAAGATAATTGACAAACTAAACATTCCTTTTAAGAGAACATAATAAACTATTGAATACCAAGAATAAAGCTCCATATATACCCACTTCAGTTGTATAACAAAACATAATTCTATCTCTATAAATCGCAAATGAAATGCAACAATAAGCTGGATAAAGACCCCACGAGCAGATACAAAAGACTGTACATATTTACTTAAATACAAGAGATATCATTCATGAGGAAAAATTAGAGGGTTTGAATATTAAACAGATTGTAAAGTATTTCACATGATCACACAAAAGAAAGTGATAAGGTATGAATTTGAAAATACTAAGCAATTATAACTTCCTTCTTAAACCTTTACTACAAATCATCATCAGATATTGCAAGTCCGTCTGACAAATAAACACACGACTAAGATACTTAACAAATGTTCATAAACTTACAATGTTTACAGCATAATTGAAAATAAATCAGGTTAATTGCATTCAAGACACAATACAGTATATGAAAAATAAGTCAGGGCACAAAACAAGATTGATTAGCAGTGCCAAATTTAAAAATATAAGAACGTTTGGTCTTTTAATAAATAAATTTATAAAAAAAAAAACATTATAGAATAACTTTGGTTCTTCATTTGTTTTAACAGTTATCAAAGGATTTAAAACTGCACAAACCTGAAAGCATTGTGGTGGAATTTGTTGTAACTCCCCAAGGCTGTAAGAGTCCCAAGAGCCAATGAATATGTGAATACAATCTGTGTTCCTGCATCCACCCACACCTGAAATTCAACAAAGTGTATAAAGATAAGTAAAAAGCATGTTATTACTAGTCTTGTGTTAGACTGTTTCTGTGAAAAAATTTATTGTGTCTTTTCAAATTAAAAATTAACTGTTGTCTTTTTGAATGTTGCTTTTGTTTTTACTGAACAGAACAGGATCAAATGTGGTGTAATTTCTAATGCTATATCAAAGTTACGGTTTTAATGGTTTTTTTTTACTTTTTTTTTATTGAATTCGTGCATTGACGTACATTAATTCATACCTGTGGGTCGCGTAATTTTGACCAATCAGGAAGTAAATAATATTTCAATCCCAATTCTGCACCATCTAATGTGACCCCTCTGATTAACAATATCAACATAAATATGTAAGGACTAGTAGCGGTGAAATACATAACCTACAATCAATATAAAAAACTGGATAAAGTTAACTGATAAATACCTAGACATAGGTCACATTTTCATGCTTTTCAAAAAAATTCATTTTTATTAAATTATAAGAAACTAAAATCAGAAATGTTTATTGTTTGAATATTAATTTTTACAAATGAAAAATTACACATTTATCAAGTAAAAGTTAAAAAAAATTAACATAATCAAATAATCATCATCTTTTAACTTTAATTTTCGCTTTTAGACAAAGCAATCTTTATTTTTATTGTACTTAAATAAAGGTGGTGATGACATCCAACGTTGGCCTTATCCTGTATTAACAAATAAAAAAGGCAGTTAACATTAAACAAATATGATAGGCAATGTTTTACGTGAATTTGGGGTAACGTTCTCAGAATCAAGGAAAAGCTCCGTATCTCGTATTTCTTCGTTTTTTTTCATGAAGTTGTTTTTCACATGTTTTGAAATAATTGCTGTGTAATTTATTTTCTTGAATACACTAACAGTAGAAGCTCATGGGTAACATCCGACTGTATATTTACAAACATGTCATGCTTTTATCCCTCTAACTAGTATTACAATACAGCTTTCAATGGCTTAATTTCTGTTGACGATTTTTCAACTGATGAGTTGTCTCGTATACCTTTTCCCTATGTAGGTAATACCGATTTTAACCATGAATGCTGGATTAAAAACGTAAGATATACGAATTGCTGACTTCACAGTATAGCAGAACTATTCCCTGAGTTCCTTTACCGACTGCAAATTCACGTGTAACATATGCCTTGTACATGATAGAACATATTTAATCTAACCCATATTCATGCTCCCCAAAAAAATATTGCAAAAAAAATATAAACAGATTCTGTAAATTCTAATGTGTGGGTAGAATCCCCATTTCAGAGGAATCGCCACATAAATCACCTTGCCGGAAGATTTAATGCCCTTCCAAATGCAGAAATACACGATGATCCAGGCTAGTAAAAGGCAGAGGGCTAGGTCCCACTTGATGGCTCCAGGGTGGTCCACACCGCTGGACAGATTCAGCACTTTTCTCCTGAAGAAATGTATTGCTAAGAATAATATGGTTGATTCCGGATCGTCACATCCGGTCACTACTTTGGAACTTCATGTTCATTCACCTATTATCTACCTCAAGTTTAAGTATGCATCCTAGCATTTATTTATGAATGCTTCTGTTTCAAAATTAACAGTACATGTCCCTATAGTACATATATATAAATAATATGCCTTTTGATTCAAAATATCAAAATATGTACCACCACAATATATTTTACCACAAGGACAATGTGCTGCAATGCATATTTCTTGCCTGGACATTGATCCTTATCAGTCAAAGTTGCTGAGGTCCTTCTGCTGTCTGGAGTATGCTAGTGTTCCAAGGAACATTCAATTTTCAGCTTATTTATTTGTGTGACATAACTATGATGATTTCACTACATTTAAAAGTTAAAATATAACTTGGTATTTATATTCCTGACATTTCACAATTTAGATTCTATTTTAAGACTGAACAAAACCAAATACTTGATTAATCCGCTGTTTGTATGATATACATAGTTGTTATTTGGTCAACAGCTGTTTTACTATTTCATAGGAATAAGGATTTATTAAAAAAAAAAATAAACACCAAAAGTTGCATCTGTTGACTACTTCTTTTTGGACATATCTATCTTTTAAAACATTTAACTCACGGATCAACGAAATGATAATTTCTTAAACGATAAATATTACATGGGTCTTTCTCATTGTAAAAACATATTCATGAATGGTCTTGATGTTTTATGTTCAATTACATATACAATACGAAAGATAATGTTAGTACATTACATTAGATATAACGGTTCTTAAATGAAAAATGTAGACCGAATGTTCATCTTAACATAAAAAACATTTTCTTCTTGAATTTGATACTTTCGTAAGTGTGTCTGAAACTTTAATGTAGATTTAGTTTAAGCCAAATTCTTTGGCTGACTAGGGCCCTTAAACAATTTATGATTTTATTGTTTGTATATTTCGTTTATTTATTCAGAGATATAATACAATTAGTCTCTGGTATATTCAAACCTCAAACTTAAAGATTGGATCAGCAAATTCTAGATAATTCATTTCAAACCGTTATGTTAGGATTTATTTTATATTCACCATGACTAAATCGTAAAACTAATGAATCATAAAGAAATGCATAGCCAAGCAAAAAAGAACAAAAAATCTTAAATATTCAGTAAATTTTGAAAGCAATAACTGTGCATTTTGTACAAACTCTATATATTATTACCTTTAAATATGTAAAAGTATAAAGTATTTATATTGAACAATAGATTATAACGCTTTCTGACTATGACATTTTTTAAAGTACATATCCATTTACTATTTCAAACGAATAATAGGTATGCAGATTACATAGACAATGAAAATTACACTCAGCATAGTAACAAGTCGATTTACATGAATAAAATTCAGCTCAACAGTCATTATAGATTAAAATAGTGTGATAACTATTTATTGTATTCATTCCTTTGCCATGTTTACGATTTAAAAATATAGGTTTCAAAGAAATAAAAATATCAACAATTGATACTTTTTATTCGTATGTTTTGACACACATATCTACTAATTCAAACCATTTTTCCTGTGAAACTTTTATGGTTAAACCCTATGATGCAATGCCTTTCGAAGAAAGAAAAAGCTAAGAATACATATAACCTTGCTGAAGATTTCAAATTCATTACTTTATAAATATATATCTATATATATTTATAAAAGAGAACAATATATTGAATGTAGGATTATTAAAACTAAAGTCTTATATATATATATACAGGCTTACCTGAAAAATATATTCATGAATATAATAGCTGTAAAAATAATTGTTATAAAGACATTTTTCAGTATAATACATTTTCCATTTCAAAAATGTTCAAATTAAAATTACTTACTCCCAAAATTCTGTTACAGGATCACATAACTTCTTTGAAAGATTAGATATGACATCCTCAACGTCTGCAGTGACGTTGGCAAGCAGTGAAATTGTGGAATTCACTGGATTTGTCTTATAAAGATTAGTACAGTTCTCAGAGTTCCATTCATTGTTCCCATGAGACCAAGGCAATACAGCAGTAAAGGAGGAAAACAGGTAATAAAGTGACCAGGATAATATTATGTTGTATTCACAGTTGAGTAAGAATACAATGATTGCAGATGCAAATCCTATGCCTGAAATTCAAAAGGAACCAGCATGATAATCAACATCATTTTGTATTCTTTCTTATCGTCAGTGAAATGCTACGACCAATAAGATGATATTCAGAACTACAACATGCAAGACCTTTTCCTTTTACTTTTTTGCGAATTATCTACATACTGATTATTTTTATTATTTATGTATATCCCTTACTAATTATAATAGCTTTAAAGTACAATATTCTGCATGTGTGTTTATTTGCTGTCCTTTTTTTTTAAATTTTTACCTCAAACCGTGAAAAAAAATAACATATTGCTTTCTTGTTTAAACCATTTTTATCTTTTTGCAGACTTAGATCACCTGAAACCATCATAGTTTTTTAATCTGTAATTTTATCAATAGTGTCCTATTCGGGATCATGACAGTGTGGATACGAATTGCAGGAGACGCCTACCCTTTTAAACGCGCCAGTTTAGAATCGCTAAGAACTCATACGATTTCAAAAATTTATTACTTTGGTTTGAATCTTCGAATCGTTTTATGAGATTTGAACATCAACAAATTACTGTTGCCTAAATTCGTCGTTATGTGCTCTCATTATTATGGAAAAAATCATGCATGTTTGTCTGTTTCAACATTGAGACTAGTCTAGTAGACCTCTTGGATTATTTGTCACGAATGATAATGGTAGTACAAAGTGCAATATTAATTGATATTGGAAATTGAACTGGTGGTTTTGTCAGGAATATGACAGCTGTTTTCGAATCGTTAGATGTGTTTCAGCTTTTGATTTTGCAATTTTATAAAAGACGTTCACGTTTGGAATTTCCCTTGAAGTTCTGTATTTATTTATTTTTAACTCATTTTGCTGAAAGCGCGGATCTGGTGTACAAAATTAAAAGCCTTTTATATATTTGATGAGTTTTTTTTCTAACAACATTATCAGAACTGTGATAAGAATGTTTTTGGGGATTAGTAAGTTAACAATTTACAAAAATATTATCATTACAGTCAAGTAAAAAGTATTTCGCATCTAATTTTATATGAACTAATGTGTTTAACAATTTCCAAACACCATAGGTCCCCATAATTTAACTATTTTTTTAAAAGTTACATCGGTTAGCAATCTCGTAATATTCACCTATTAAAAAAAAAACAGAACTGTGTCAAGGAAAACATTTTGATCGTTTACCTATTTAAATTCTTTTCATGAAAGTTTTAGGCAATTGAGTCATAATAGTGAGAAGTTTATCTACCTATCAAACCAGGTTTCATCCAACATTTTATACATATAGAATCGCTGTACCAATTCAAAAATATGAAAGTTGTTGTTCATTCGTTTTATGTGTTTGAGGTTTTTATTTTGCCATTTTGATAACGACTTTCCGTTTTGAATTTTCCTTGAAGTTCCGTTTTTTTGTTTATTTTATTTTTTATATATTCATAACAATTACCCTGAAACAATGGAGTTATTTTCCAAGCACTGACACCTCCCTGAGCCATAAACTGTCCCAAACACACCTCCAAGAAGAAACATGGTATACCACATACCACAACTGCTATGAAGTAGGGAATCAAAAATGCTCCTAAAAATAAATATGAAAAAAATATGTTTTAATGCTTCAGATAAACGTTATTTAGAACCAAAACTGAAACAAAATAATGGAAGACTGTGGAAACATTCAAATATGAAGTTTGTGTTCCAAACTTTTGGAGTACAAACATACAAGTCATAAAAAGATGTTTTTGTTGATTAAAGTCAGCAAGAAATATTAAAGATGATTAATTTAGTTGCGGATTCCAAAATAGTCGTACCAATGCTAGTTTGCTACAGTTGTCTTTCGTACAATTTTTCGCCGAACTATTTTTTATCATGGCTATTTACTGAAGAATTTCATGTCAAATTTCAAATAAAAAAAATTATGTCTTTTAAATTTAACAGTTGTGTATTATTGTCTGGTAAAATTTCTCCTAAAGCATGATTGAATATGAAAAAAAGCTAGAAACAATTCATCACACACCTGTCGCCACTCTATATTTGGAATTTTATTTTTTAAAAACAACATGAAATATCATATCTAAAAGAATCTTAAAACTTGTCAATCCGTACATCAAAATAACCTATATTAGGAATCTTAATATACCATGGATCAAAACATCCCCAAAAATAATTTGTTGAATTGCAGAAAACGTTTAAACATTTGTCTGCAACAAATGTGCTTCAAAATTAAATAATATATTTTCAATGCGACGTCAAATTTTTCAGAGAAAATCGTTGAATCATTCCTACCTCCTCCATTCCTATAACATAGAAACGGGAATCTCCACACATTTCCAAGGCCGACGGAAAAACCAACGCACGCTAAAAGGAAATCGATCTTCTTCCCCCAAACTTCTCTTTTCTTTAATTTTGGCTTCAATCGATCACTTCCAGACGATGATGTGACAGTAGTATCAGTTGACGTCACTTCCGGATTATCAACTTTTGATGGTAGCTTTTCAGAAATCCAGGTCGTATCTTCTTTTGGTTCGTCCATTTCTAAAAAACAAACAAACATATAAATTAAGTCTGCAGTTAAATGTATCTGTTGGTATTCCATACAATGTTTTAAACATGGTTATTTCAACATTTAATTTGCATACCAACATTTAAATGTTGAGATGAGCAGTGGCATGATTGCCAATGAGACAACTATCCACAAGCAGAAGCTAATTTGTAAGTAAAAAGGCGTTAAAAGGCAACAAAAAAAAGACACCTACTGCAATGAAATCTTATCGAGGTGTAACACGAAATTCCGGAACTACGGAAGGTTCAATTGTTCATTTAGTTGTGAAATATACAGCAATAATTATATTGTGTTTTACAAGCGACGACAGATGATTAATATATTTTTTTAACTTATTTTAGTGTATATCCGTTGTTGTGTACTTATGCATAATAAACACAAGATAACTCATCAATGTCAAGAAAACCCATTGATTATTAGCAATGCTGTCTAGATTCTTGGCGCGCGTTACTTTTTACTATATACCTCGACTCAAAGATGTAAACACATTTCACCTCTGGTTAACCTTGCTATGATTGGAACTTTGATTTTCAAGCTAATTTATAAGCCTAGTATCTTTGATAAGATTTTCCCAAAGTAATCATTTTTAATAAGTAATGCCATGTTTCATTTTAATAATTTATATGCTGTTTTAGGGAATAAACATATACACGATGACTTCAGAAAATCAAACGATTATTAGAGCTTATCAATTGCTTCTGAAGTTCGTTGTAAAATAAATGCTCTTAGCACGGTTGGATAGTGAAGAGAACAAGCACATTCATTACAGTCAGAAGCGCCATCAGATACTGTTGGAATGGATCATACGTGAATCATATTCAAATTGCCTAAATAAAGTAATGGCAATGCAAAAGATGACATGGTCGATATTCAAATGAAAACCGAGAATTAATGGATGGTGTATTGCCTTATATAGAATTATATATTATATCATAATTATTGATTTAGATCAACTGTCTAGACTTGGGCAATTTCATATACATTGCTTATATCAAAACCATTGTATAGCACAAAACTTTTGGCAATTGCCAAAGAAAGTAAGTCCTCTGTAAAATTAACTTGGGTGAAACGGGTTACCGGTTTTGTCATCTCACGTAATAATAATCATGTATGAAAAATTAATATTCAAATCGGAAATGTCTACTTAAACTAGGTGAAGTATATACTGAACAAGTAAACATAATAAACAAGTACATGCATATTTTATTAATAAATAAACTCATATACCAGCCTTAATATTGTGTAAGACAGACGGGCGTTTCGTCTACAAAAGACTAATTAGTGACGCTCGATTCTAAAAGGCTTCAAAGGTTAAGAAAAAATAAGAAAAAAATAAGTACTAAGTTGAAGAGCACCGAGGACCCAAAATTCAAAATGATTTTGCCAAATACTATGATGCCGGTAAATACCAAATATAGTACGAAATAGAAGAGCATTGAGGAGCACAAAGTACGAAAGGTTTTGCCAAATTCAGCTTCATGATGTTTCAATATTAAAATGTATAATTCACGTCTGCTCTATGACCCTTTCTACCATGTATACTAATGCTATGGACTAAAAGATGCTATTTTAGTGTACACGGAAAACAATGATGAAACTTAAACTTACTGCATGAGTTGCAAAATAACAATTAATTCATTGTGCAATAGTAAACAAACAACAGAAAATAATGATGAAGGGCGTTTCGAAACGAAAACCGAAAGTCTGCATGAGTTGCACAAAAATAATGAACTAATTGCGCAATTGTAAACAAACCTAAAGGCAACAACAATAACAAAGAGTCAATGACACTCGACATATTATATTGGCACGTACAATGAAGATAATTATAAGATTCTTACTTGTTTACATACAATATATAATGTGTTAAGGCATGCATAAGCATGTTTCATTCAAAAAACATAGTAAATATATATGTAAGATCAGATTGACGTCGATCTGAGAAACGGACATCGATTAAGAGGCCGGACGTTGATCTGAGTCTAACATATACACTCACCATTCAGGCGAAACAAAAGTGTGTGCGCGTTTAGGGTTCCTTTCTTGAAGTGTTCTTTAGAAAAAGGGTAGTTGGGTGTATAACTATGAATTGATGAGGACCATCAGCAATGTTTTCAAGATATGCTACCATCATGGCCAATCAAAACCTTTCTGCTTATTTAAGAGTAGGCATTTTTTTGTGTATAAAAATGGTAGGTAAAGCAACCCAACAACATTTATTTGGCCTAACGTTAACATAAATCTATGCATCCTATATACAATTACATTGTGGATAAATATGAAAATACTTTGTTAAACTTTTATTTGTTTTATTGAACAAAAAGTCTAGTGTATATATCATCATTTATTTTTTAGTCTTTGTGACAGGAAATTTCGTTCCAATGACTCAATTTTGGTAATGTGCATTCAATTATAGTACATTTCAGCGCGAGGTCTTTTTCATACAAGCTTCAATTGTCATGACGAATCTAGTAAACAAGGACATAAAAGATTACAACACTATTCGCTGCGTTCACTTAAAAAAAAAACTTTAATCGAGCTATATTTGAAGGGTGAAAGATACCAAAGGGACAGTCAAACTCAAAGATCGAAAATAAACTGACAACACAATGTCTAAAAAACAAAAAGACAAACGGACAAATAATAGTACACAAGACAAAATATAGAAAACTAGAGACTAAGCAATACGAACCCCACCAAAAACTGGGGTGATCTCAGGTGCTACTGAAGGGTGTTAATCAATCTTGAAGTTAAAATATTACAATTAATGTCATCCCATTGACTGTCATATCATCGGATGGTCCATCAATGTCGATTTGGAATTATTTACAGAGTATTTAGTTTTTTTACCCCCAAATTACATCATTGGCATACCTGATAACACGAATGCCATCTGTGAATTCCCTCTTCTGTCGTAACTCAAAGAAAGGGTTAATTTTATTGAGTAAGAAGAGAAAATATGAACCATTTATCTTCAGGAAAGGCAATAACGTCACAAAGCAGAGACTAAAGCAATTTTTAAGGCACAAAAAAAAAAAAAAAAAAAAAAAAAGGATTTGTCTACGGAGTTATATTAATCTAGAATCGATTATTAAGATCTGTAATGGAAAGGTAACCAATTTCATTTTCAAACAGTGTTGGTATTTATTCAATTTAAATTGACCATTCCCCCTGAGACCAACAGCAAGGCATTTATATCGATCTATCAAATCCAATAGAGCAATAAAAGGTTTTCATCATGACAACAACACATTTTTTTCAAAATCAAACAAGCATTATGATTACACAGCCGCTTGCAGATGGATATTGGAGTAATAACATTGTATGGATTATTATACATTGCGTAATCAGAATTCTCTTGTCTATACAGAAAGTATGTCTATTTTGTGCAAATATTGATTTGAATTATATTTAGAACTCTTAAAAGAAAAATGGTTGAAGTAAAGTTTGATTTGATTTGAAAGACTGAACTTTTTATCAAATTTAAATGTGATAATTTTTCCATTCATTCCAATTAAGTCGACACAATATTATTTGAAGCCACAAACTCCTAGTCACACATTATATATATATATACATAAGACTAGTATATAACATACCTTTCGTTTTATGTTTTTCGTCCATTCTATTTGAATTGTTTTCTATATTGTAAAAAAAATGTTTTAGCTTTGTTCGTTGTTTGTTAATTGTAACGTTGAAGTCTTTATATATAAGTGTGGTAAGCTGTGCGTCAACGACTGCGCATGTCAATTAATAATGCATCATCGTCATGGTTTATCATTATGTGTATTGACACACATGACTTTCTAGATGTAAAATGTACTTATTAAAAGTCATTGGCGAATGTCATATTTTCGACTTACGAGTTTGGATGTGCTTTTTGTATCTTTCGCCTCTCTACTGACGACCCGAATTCATGGGCATTGAACGTAGAAATGTGATAGAGTGAAATTGGACATTCTCATGCTGAGTTCACACGTAATTCGAATTCGATTCGCATTAACTAATTCGAATTAGTTTAATTCGCATTCGAAACGTTTTACGTCCTAACGTCAATTCTAATTCGCCTTGCAATGCGCGTCAATTTCACTTTACTGTCCTAACGACGTTAACTTTAATTCGTAATAACAAAAACGTATTTCTAATGCGAATTAGATAATTCGAATTAGCCAATTCGAATCAATTCGAATTAAAAAAGAAGAGTGTGTGAACGCGATTAGCGAATTCGATTCGCATTCGATTCGAATTAAATGTACGTGTGAACGAGGCATCACATTACCTATTCAAATTTGAAATGTTTATGTTTATTCAATATACATGATATACATATATATTTGAATGAAGATGGAACATTTCAATGAAAAACACATTTTATAAATTCCGTGCTTCAAACGCGTTTTTTGCATTTACCGTTATCAGGAACACTCGAACCAAATATGTCCTCTGATGCATAAATATGTGGCAACGTAAAAAGCTCTGTGACCAAAGAGGAACATTACAGAATAGCCAATTTCATGAAAGGTCAACATTGCCTAAATGAGTTTGAACCAACCTGAGTTTCTTAAAAATAACTGAATTTATAAACGTGGGTTATAAAATAAGTACATATTATTAATAATGTCAGTATCGGAGCACTGACTACAGGGCTGTCGATATCCTCGGGGACTAACAGTCATCGATCAAGTATTAATAAATAAATAATAAGTAGCATTATTTAGAGTTGGCAAAGTATACAAACAAGGACATAATGTGCTTTCAACAGTAACAGTAGGTCAAAGAAACTACACTTTACAAAAAGCGTACAAAATTACAGGTGAAGGTGAATAAAGAAATGATATAGTTTGCATAATCATTATCTAAACAGTTTGAATATATCATTTTTAAACTTCGGTTTTATACATTTTAAAGTAGGGTGTACCAATCAAAGATTTATATCATAATGCAGACATCACCATTATAAGTTATATGGTTCGCTACCGACCCCATACGGATCCATAGAGGGTTAGTAAAATCCATAGGGGGTGAGGCCGGAGCCCGAGTCCCCTATGAATTTTATTCACCCTCTATGGATCCGTAGGGGGTCGGTATTTAACCGTATAACGAATTTATCGGACGCTGGACTTTTTCTGCGGCGTTTTGTTGAAAAATAAACAATGAAACACAACAACATTGATAGATGACGTCGCCATTACGGCGTCATGAACCCCATATGAAACTTACTAACCCCATACGGTCTCATAGGGGGTCACCACGTGACGGCGTTTAACCAATCACAACGTGATAATTCATCTGTGGTCCGATAAATCATAATGTAGATCTTTTCGTAACTCCTGTCTAATTTTTATTTTCAATATTTTAAAGAGGCTGGAGATGTAAGAAAACATTAATTATGTAAATCATACAGTAGGCCTTTTTATAGATCCGGTCTCTAACCTTGTTTTTTTTTATAGTTTTAAGTCAGCCATACAAATGCGGTTAAACATTAAAACATTATTCAATGTTAAATCCTTACACAAGTTGATTTCAAGGTCATGTTTTCATGTTTATAATAATATGTACGACCTGGTGGATATTAAAACTAAATAACTTAACTTGTTTTGTTTGTGTCTCTATATTACCATTTGATTAATAAATACCTTGACCACATAAATACCTTGACCACATAAATACCTTGACCACATAAATAACCTATACGCAACAACATACGTCATTATCAAATTAAGTAGATGTGGTTGGTTTCTTTGTGAAACTGAAGGGAGATGGTCTTCAACAATGAGCAAAACACATACCGTCAACTATAGCTACAAATGACCCCGAACCAATGAAACATTTGTCAAATTGTTCGAACCTTTCGATTGTCTAAACAGTCATGTAGCCAACCCCCCCCCCCCCCCCCCCCCCAACCTCTCCACTTTGTTCTTTTTGAATTTATTCAGAAAAGGGGGGGGGAAACGTGTGTCGTACGTTTTGTGTGTCATACCGTTTACTTTGACTGGTACCCGGTCGATTTTTGACAAGTTTGTATATTCCAAAGGCATACAGAATATTTTACGCGGAGAACCATTCTTAAGTTTACTAAGACTTGGTCTTTATCATTGCTGATTGATTGTAAGTCCATCCACGTCACTCCCCCTTTGAAACCATTTGTCAAGACGCTATTACTTCGATACTGGCATTACATAAATGGTCTATCTAAATCATAAAATTGTCTGTTTGCAAATTAAATACATGCATTGAACATTAGTTAGTCACTCTTGGATTCAATTTAATGCGTTATCACTCAAAGGCTTTTTTGTTAGGCTTCCAAAGCAACCCTGTAGTCTCGAGATAAGCTGACGAAAATTATTCCATTAACACACGTTGTGTGTACTAAAACCTTGGTGTTATACTAAATTATTTATATCTTTTCGTTGCCTGGGATACAGTTTAAACATTCTGCCTTTGTTTCTTTGGCAATGGAAAGAACTTTTATTTTCTTATTTGATGTTTGCTGGTAAAAGTAAGATTTGTATGTGTAGCTCAAAATAAATTTTTGCGGTTGTCGATTCTATATCATTTTTGGTTTTACCCATTTCCAATAAGATGGAGACTTGTCGAACTTAATATATTACAAACATTCTGCACGTTTTTATATGTGGATGTAATTACAGTGACGGGGAGCACGGAATGACGTCTTCATATCTCAGATTGATCAGTCATAAGACGTGTTGAGATGAGGTATGGATACCATTGACACAACTCACTTTGATACGAACATATATTCTGAATTCATGAACAGTGATAATTTATGATATACTTGCATGTGAAGAACACGGGACATACTTCAAATACGCTTTATCTGCATGTTTTCATCCCTACATAACGACATGATAATATTAAACCACAGGCACTTGTCTCAGAAAAAAATTTCCTATATACCTTAATATATATAGGAAATTTTTTTTCTGAAACAAGTGCCTGTGGATTAAACGGGTCAATTAAACATGCATATATTCTGTGTCTGATCAGATTAAACTAGTAACCCTCGCCGTTCAGTGAGAAAATAAATCTAATAATAAATTCATACATATTAATGATCGGTTGAAAGTTTACCTACAGTAGGAACTTGAGTATTTTTCCATACATGATGTGGGATTTTCCATAATAACTAAAATATTTTCTATGAATGACGTCTATTGGGTATGTTATACGTTAGTTTGTGTGCATTGTACCGACCATGCGAGACTCTCGTGGATAGCCAAAAGTCGTTCTAGTAAACACCTCTAGTATAGTGTACTTTGCATAACTTTTAACGGTTATATAGTGCAGTTAAATAAAGTAATAGACTGGGAAAGAAATATCTATTATCCTTAATATACCTGAATAAATTAAAATAGTATTACGTAACCTAAAATAAATATTACGAAGAACAAAAGATTATTTGCTATGACTACAAATCAGACACAGACAGAGATAATCCTAACAATGTGCTATAGTGATGCAATCTCTCATGCAGAGAGAGCAAAGACCGATAACTCTGCATGGGAAATTGATATTGTCCTTGAGAATTTCATTAGATATCTATCGATTTTTTTGTTTTTGCTGCTTAGCTTTTCATATTCTGTCGGTTAAACCTAGATAGAAAGAGAGGCATGAAATCCATGTCATTTGACACTCGAACTTTGTTGAAGGCTGCAAGATGATCTCTCTAGATTTCAGGTGATAACATGGTATTAACATGATATTTTATACGTTTTACGGTTTACTTCATATTTCAGTCGTAAGATTTTTAATTAACATATCACAAAGTCATTTCGAGCTTCTATTGGTAACTAGGAAAGTAGAAATCCATTTGAAATCTTTAATACAGCTCAGACAAATGACGTGGTTTGATTGTTGAATTTTTTTTATATATCTTTTATAAATTGCGTGAACTTTCAAATGTTTACCTTGTTGCAGTTATATTTTTTGTACAATTAGGGTCAAGTATGTTTTTTTTTCTGCCTGCTTTGTGGCGATCTGATTGGTCGAGCCATTTTCAACTTATTTCTATAGTTTTTCTCATGTGATGTGAAAGCCAAATAGTGACCCATTATGCCACAGTTGCTATTTTTACATCATTTGGTATCTGATGAAAACTTGTCATATTGGCAATCATTTCACATCTTTTTATAAACACTGTGGAAATTTACCTTTAGATTTAGTATACCGATTTTACCGGTTTATGTTTTCAGTGATTTCTCTCACTTGATTGTATTGCTTCTATAAACATGTAACTTAACTAAAATAACGATTCAAATTCCTCGTTGCAGACCTTCAATCTATAAATAACTAATGACCTTTGGTAAAAAGACCTATGATTGCCAATGAGGAAACACGCAAAGGGAACTATATGGCCTTCGACAATATGTTTAACTCATACCCCAGAGCAAGCTATAAAGGGTTCGCGATAGGAAAGTGCGAAACTTATCAAAAGAGAAGTACCAATAACCTAATTTATGTACAACAATAAACGAAAAACAATTGTGACAGAAAGCGACCAACGGCAACCGCTGTATTATAAGCTCCTGGCTCCGGGCAGACACATAACAAAGTGGTGGGGTACTGTTACACATGGTTGTTATAACCACCAGCGTTTTCTACATTGTATGGTATATACTTTAAAGGTAAACATGGACAATCCTCTGTGGCTGTGGATCATGTACAATACTATTGATTTGTTCAACACATTCTACTTTCATTTGTCGTCATTGTTGAATGAACAATGGTACGCAAACACTGTTACAAATCACTATTTGTTTTCTAATAAATTAATAAATGTCTCCAGTAAAATAACACAAACACAGAGAGTTTTACATGTAGTTAATAGATCGAAACTGCAAATATTTGAGTTGTAAGTTTATCTTGAATAAACGAAATGTATCGATTTTATATAATACGTCAACGATACAGCTAACCAACAACAACAGCAATACAAAACAGACAGCTTTATATAAAAGACAAGAGGATGTTTTTGTTTGGTTGGTTTTTCTGATCTGTATATTGATGAACGAAATAATTGTCTGTAGCACATGAAACTTCGAAAATTTCAGTCTTATTAGCTGATGACACCAGTAATCGGATAAAGAAAAACACTGTATATTGAATGATAAAACTACTAGACCGATACCAACATAAACTATAAGCCGAATTATTAAATACGAGTAAGTGACTGTTACAGATGACTGCTTATCTATGTTACATGCATGTGCATGTTGACACACTAGTCTCGTTAATATCATTTATAGTTTATAGTTATACTGCAATGAGAGACATTGAGCCTTCGACTCTTGAATTTTTTTAAATTTTCTTTTAAGTTCAACTGTTTAATGTTGTTGAGTTAGCACGATTAACACTTTATGACTTAAAAACAGGTGAAGCATGACGCCATGAGAGGTTGCTAGAAGCTGAATATGGATGATGTCATGGCATCGCTAATAATTTTACACTTTCTGACTTGAAAACAGATGAAGCAAGACGCCATGAAAGGTTGCTAAGAAGCTGAATATGAAATGGTGTCATGGCGTCGCTAATAATTTATTTACGAACACTTTGAAATGTAATTGTAAACCTTGATTTAAAGAAGTGAAGTCGGCAAGAACATTAATCAATTAACTAGAACCTAGAATGCTGGTATTATACAATTCAATAAATAATCCAACCGAACAGTAAAAGCGTTATTAAATATTAAAATGCCAAAGAAACGGCATATTTTATCCCATTTAAATTATGTGACAAAAATATTATACAACAATAACATTGATTTATATTTTTTTTTGCATTAAAACGGATATAAGCTAATTACCTGTTCATTTACAATTCTATACAACTTAATTTCGAATGCTATTTATTACTCGACATTAAAAAAACAACGTACATTTTTATATCTTAATGTTTGACAGTTTCTTGATGTCCCTAAGAATCTATAACGACACGACTAGTGATAGATATACAAGAGTGGCTCTAGCGTATTCAAATGTAATCTTAAGTGTCGTAAAAAAGACTAGAATCTAAATAAATAAGGCGAGTGTATCTCCATAAAGAGTAGCTGTGCTCGTCAGGCGTATCTCCGTGTTGTTAGGTTAACATGGTTAAGTAACTATATTGGTGCACAAAATATTTATTTAACCCTTTAAAAAATGCAGATGTGGTCATTTCAGTTCAAAATAAAACTGTCAGTGGACGTTAAGCAACCACCAATCAATCAATCAAAATAAAACTTAGCAAGTCAATATTTTGATATTAAATCCGATGTCATTTGTTCAGAATGCAAATACTTCTACACGCAAAACAACCCTTGCTATATATTTTGTGATGTTCCTTTAGTGTCTACCATACCCATTTTCATTCCAATGAGTGACAATCGTAATTTCTTATCTGTCACGAGATGGTCTCAGTATATCTGAAAAAGTATGGGAAGATGAATTTGATTTCATCAGCCGGAGTGTACGGCCTTGGATCCACTGCTTGTCTCTACATTCTAGTTCATAAGATCTCCCCGAGATGGTTTTGGATTTTGAAACGAAAAGAAAGTCGCTGTTAATACGTCAGTTGTGTAAGGTGATCAGTTTCGTTCTATGATCCATAATCTGAAATCCGCTTGTATATAATGACGCTACAATCAATTTATGAACAGAGCGAAGTAGTCAGTCGAGAACACTGCTGCTCACATAATCCAGTGACATGTACTGCATAATCAAGCACACACAGACCGCTAAGCACTGTACCTGTTCAAGTTCAAGTCCTCTTGTACACCTGTATGTGTCCGAGGTTATGAATAAAATCTTGAATCTTGAATTTAGTTCATGTGTCAAGAGGCGTACTCGATCGATCTACTGATGGAGCAGTGCGCAAAAGGCGTGGGCCAAGACCCACGGTTTACAACGATCAAGGTTTCTGCGGAGGAAGCCCACGATTCTAGGCATTCCCATGGTTGTCGATGACGTTATCCGTCCACTGTCTTAACTGATGGTCTACAACCTTTCAAAGCTTCAAATCCTTTTTAATTTCCCTCATTGCATTTTTTTGTGTTTTCATTTCCCTAACATAGCACTTTAGTGAGCGTATGCTGTCAACTACGTGTATATATAATTTCTAAGACAGAGCCAGAGGCCGTGCCAAAATATTAAATGAAATAGGTCACTTCAAGCTAGGTATGAAAGGGCAACTGAATCATGATAGTTTCAATCAATAAAACGCAGATGTTTCAATGAGAAACATGTGTATTGACGTGTGTTAAATCAACTTTTATAAATAAATATTCACATGTTTGTCTTATGTCATTCACAGATAGACTATGACTATAATGGCTAACGCATGATCATGCTGATATAAAACAAAAAATAATGAATATTTCAATTTTTCATTAATAAAAAGTTCGTACATGTGACACGAACAGATAAGCGTAGTCTTGTGTTTAATTTCTAATGTACAACCATGATGATATCTTTAAATTAAATGATAAAGCGTCGTGAAATAGAAATTCCTTAATTATATAAGTTACAAATTAATGGGATACATACTCTAAAATTTAATTTCCAATGGAACAAATATATATAACCGTATGTGTTCACAACAGAATAAGTTGTATAGAATGTTTGTTCTAATTGAAACAGATACGTTGGCATTGTTAACAACAAGTTTCATGGGGAACTGCTGGTAGGCAGTGCACTAGTACGATAACAGTCGTCTGTAGTACCTCTTTAAATAAATTATGTTGATTAGAAATTGATTCGATAACTTCCCGAATACTCGTTTAATATGATAACATTTTTCTATTTAATCAATTGCCTTGGACTCTTTTATTTCCTTGTGTTGCATTTTGATAATATATCATTTAACTCTTTGTGTGCATTTATGGGAAGAAAATGACACGGTCGGCAATTTGTCAGTGTATCTATAGCATTCGTTGAATTAAAAACCTTGATCCATGATTTCACAATGTTAACACTCCATGCACATATACAATATATATTACTCGGTGTCCAGGTAGAAATAGTATCTATTCGTATTTTAGAAAGATTAACGACTTTAAAACCCAAATTAATGATTAAATTACTATTTACGGTGAAGCTATGTCGGTCAACGCGAATCAACAAAAACAGTTCGAATATAAATCCGGCGCGATAGAATCTGAACAATACAATAAATCTCCGGATTGATACTAAGGATCTGCAGTACACAAAAGGGTTGCCAAACTATAATTCCAAAGACGAGATTAATGAAATCCGCTTAGTGCATTACGAAATAAGAGAAGTAGGTTATACCACAAAATAAAATAGAATAATATTTAGTCCATTTTCACCTGTAATTTACCTTTACCAAATTAATTGGAAAAATAACTTAAGTTATTATTGCTTCTAAGTATTCCTCAATAAAATATATAGTGTATTTTGCAACCCACCTAATCTTAGTTTCAAAATAAAAATCATTTTGCCTAACTACCTTCCTCATTTGTGTACCCGGATACAAATAACGAGTATATATATATGTGTGGTTTGTTGGTGGGGTTTTTTTTTTTTTTTTTTTTGCCTTTTCCATAAATTGTTTATTTCATTCCGAAATTGAATCGAGTATATATATATGTGTTTTTTTTTGGTGTTTGTTTCTTTTGCCTTTTCCATTTCTTGTTTATTTCATTCCGAAACTGAATCATAGGTACTTTTCAACTTTGTTGATATCAGTCCAGTTGCTGACCAAACCTTGACCAACACCCCTAATAAAACCATTACTTCGAAATGCCATCTGAAGCGATTATCGAGTCAAAGTCTAGTAATACTCATCAATAAATTTCTTTAACATTGGACGTTAAATAACAATAGGCTATTTGCCAATTCCCTTAATTGACCCTGCAATTAGAGATCCCTTCTTCAGTTGTCTCCCTTATGAGGGACATTACATTTTATTTACAATGGAGAGCTAGCAGAAAGAGCAAATCTACCTGTGCGTAATGTGAGTAATTTATAAGGTTTTCAATTTTTTTAATTGCATAAATGTGTTGTTTAACTAAATACTTTTGACATCAGAAATTATTTTTTATGAAAAATAAGTTAAACCGCCGATACATCACTTTCAATTCATCATGCTTTGCATTGGCAAAAGCCAATTTTGTCCGGTATGGAACCAGTCTACGATTGACAAAAGGGAGTAATTTGTTTAAAAAGTGTGTAATGACAGAATCAAATCGGTAATTGGCAAATGGACTATTAATCAATTAATACATTTCCATTACTAGAAAAAATATTCTTGATCGACTTAATCGCGGTTTAAACTTCCGTCAGTTACCTCCAAAAGTTTTAAACATTTCATAATTGTGTACAGGTATAAAGAAGTATCATATGATGATATATTGACTACATGTTCACTGCAGCATGCTTCATGGTTCCATCAATAAAGTTCTGTATCTTCAGTTTGAGCTGATATATCTCGATCTGTCTAAATAAACTCAATCAAATTTTTCGGAATGTCTTTGTTTCTCACTTTTTTTTTATGTCTTTTATCTTGACGATTCTTTTTTTGTTGATGATTCTCTCTTTTTATCTGAAAGTGCACTGATACACTCGAGTGCTACAGGCATGTAAGAAGAACAGCTGAAAACAATTTTGCCATACTTTAAAAAAAATCAACAGTGCAAAAAATATTTCCCAAAAGTCATGATACAACATGATTTTCTACACATAAATATTTAATTATGTTTCTTTTAAAAATTACTGTAAAGTTTTAGATTGCATTTCCGGATCGAACATTTGAATTTTAATAAAATTTGTCAAAGGGAGATAATTTGTATAGCCCGATCGAGCCATACCAGCCCATAGTGCAAATATTCAAGCCCTGTCAATACCACGAAGAAAATAAGATGTGATACAGTGTAATCAAATTAAATTACACATTTTAACTTAAAGACACCCCGATAAACAATCACAAATTTACCGAAGAGAAACACAAACAAACACACGTGGCGGTGAACAAAGAGAAGGTAGAAGTTATTTTTCACAAGAAAAAAGCCCATATAATCTTGTTTCTGAATAGGGAAGGCGGTGGAAAACTTAATTGTTTTATGATCAAAATATGAACAGAAAATAAAGTTATAAAATTTAAACAAAAAATGAAAAAAAAATTGTGAAAATCATATATTGCTTTTTTTAATTAAGCATGGAGCTTCCGCAATCTGGCCCTGATACACATTTTAAAACCCATTTTTACATCAACAACGTGTTTCGATTGATTTCGCCGGTATCTCTATTTTAACCTTCAACGCTAAATAACACAAAACACATGGGAAGTGGGGTTTCCTATTCAACTAGCTTACAAGGAAGAAAACTGACTTCATACTATACAATTGATTTTTTGTTTCATTTTAACCTGATTTATTGATAAAGACACGGCGACATATTTTAATCTAAATAAGAAAAAAAACCAGAAACTGCTAAAGAAATGATCAAAATCTCTTATAATTCTGTATACATTGTACTACTAATCACGCTGATATTAACATAATTATATAAACTTAAAAATACACTTACCGCTCCCAGTATGTTTGTAATTAGTCGTCTGTTGCTACAGAACTAGTACTGCTGAATAAATAAAAGCCGGCTCTGACGATTAAATGTTTAATTTACCGAGACACAATAAATATGAATGAAAAAACGCTCCTTCACAAGCAATCCGTGTTCTCATGTACATTTAATAAATGATAATGAGACAGTTAACGCTATTGGCTATTATTTAGCAGGTAGAAAAACATGGACACGCTTTGCTACACGGTCCACTGATTCAATATATTAATTTTTTAACACTATGAATGTAAAATTTTCATAAAAAATACACAATATTTCGACGAATTCAAACAACAATACACACAAAAAAATCAATGTCTGTTACGGAAGAAGACTATTGATTGAATGCAGACGATTCGTGTAAGCCTGACTGGTGAACTGGATTGCACCGGTTTAAGCTTGGAACATTTCTGATATCAATGCCAGAACACATAAATTATGTAGAGTTATGAAGACGAATTTTTGTTGTTCCAATTTAGAGTTCTAAATGAGCAGCATGACATTCACATACAAAATTACACTATCGTTTCTTAAAACATCAAATCTGTTCGATACCCACCTAACGGCAGCTTGCGTCATTAGCTGACATCATTTGTTGCCCGCTAGTCGTAAATTATTTTGAAAATCATTGAGATATCGAGACTTAGATGTTAAGGTATCAATCCTTTGATTTATTGAATATTGTTTGTTTAACGTCCGGACAAATATTTCCTGTATGTTAGATTGATTGACTGATTGTTGGTTGCTAAACGTCCAGTGGCAAATATTGCATGCATGTTCAGGACGAGAACATGCTAACAATAAATACAATAGGTAGGTCTTGTAATAGAGATGATGGTCGGGGAAATTTGGACTGCCACGGGAAAATGAGGGTATATTGGATAGGGACAAAAACTTTCCCTTGCAACAGATCACATATGGACCCTTCAAAGAGTTGTTGCAAGGGTTCTGAACGTACAAAGAGCGTGACACTCTCTTAACACGAGGCATCGAATTTAACGTCCCCATCCTGACCGGATGTGGCTGCAAACTTGGTACATCCCGCACAGCCAAACGGACGCCCCACTTTGGCAAGCGTTTTTACTAGCGGTCGGAAGAATACCAAGTAACCATATTTCCATTCCCCAGTCACACTTTTGGGTCTGCATGTTAGAGACAAAAATAATGAATGATTAACGATAGATTATTTAAAGTGGGTGAGATAGTTACATTTCCACTCCTACGGTAGTTTGAGGTTGACGGGCCACACTTTAGATCTTACAACAAACCAATTAAAAACTCCCAAAGAGTTGTTGCAAGGATTAATTAACTGTGCACAGAGTGGCAGTCTTCCTTAACAAGACATCAGATTTAACGCTTCCATTCCAAATAGATATGCATGTTGTGGGATAACTTGCGAGTGGCAGAAGACCATATCTGATCATATTCTGCATATACCCGCCAACCAGTGGTGTTTCAGTTGATAACCTCCCTTTATAACTATGCCACACCAATTGAATAGTCCTATTGCTACTTTTTAAATAAAAAAAAGAAGTTAAGGATGTTCATCACTCTGTTAAAAAATAACAAGCTTTTTAAAAGACTATTATGAATTGATAGTATATAAATAAAGAAACTAAAAAAGTAGAAAAAAAGAGGGTCCGTGTGCTCGTTTTCTAGATATAAGCCATTGAAAATTTGGCGGGAATTAATTCTCTCTAGGTTTTTTATATATTCAACATTGGCACCTTATTTGTTTCAAGAACTATGAAAAAATAACAAGAATTTTATAAAATTTTGAAATATGTCTTTTTAAACTTTGTGTAAATAAATGATGAAAAGAAAAGTAGGGGTTAGTGGGCAAATTTTTTCAACGACAATACATGGATAAAACCAGAGAATTCCGAAAATCTGGCAAAAAATCAAAATATGGAGGAGCAAACATCCTTAAGTTTTAAAACAAAAATGGTAAAAATTAAGCCTATATCAGTCATTGACGAGGTTCCTGATTTAGTACAAGAAAATGATCATTGAGCGTTGTTACACTACTCTTTTAGGATCGCAGTCAACCATCCTCTGATTAGAAAACGTTCATTGAAAATGTGTATAGAAAATAAAACCCACTGGAAATCTATATTATCGGTATGATCAAAAACCAAAAAATCGGAACTGTAAATACAATGTGCAAGCAAATCAACATCGTCTGAAAGAAAAATTACATGCAGTAATAACGTCAATTGGCATTTCTTTGATACCAATCAGATCTTTCAGTTGCATCCCCAAAAAAATCTTCCATTTGCGCCACAAACCATATTTTCTTTGCGTATCAATAATACTCACTATAATATTGTATTTTATCATTGATGTCATGAAATTATGCCACCTTAATGTACAACATTAAATCAACGGATCTATCCGATAGTAGCATACAGCAACATCCCAACAACTACAGGAAGACAAGGTAGCATTCATCGTATCGTGAAAATCGGTGCACACTTTCTATGTAGAAAAGACCAAAACAGCCACTTCTTTTGTATTTTTACGGATGTAATTCGTTTTTGAAAGACTATGCATGGTGTGTATAATGTTTAAAATTAAAAAGCTACATAACAAAAAATACCTTTAGCAAAAACCACCTAAAAAGCTATATATATATATATATATATATATATATATACACGAGTCTAAATTGAAAACTATATATATATAAGGTTCCTTATCCAAAACCATCTACATTTTATTTTGCCTCAGAAAGATTTTAACTCTGTCTGTCTGTCTGTCTGTCTGTCTGTCTGCTTAAAACTGATTTTCTGACTAATTCATATGAATATAAGATACTATCAAATACATATTGTCTTATGCATATATATTTATGTTTATGGTTTTATAAATGAAAGATAATATGTAAAATTATTTTCTTATATTTATGTATTGTATCATTCAAAATGTTAAAATGAATTTTATATTTGAACAAATCCACCTAAGTTTAAACTAAGGCATAGTGATGAGCAACTGCACTGCATTTTCAAAAGCATAGAATATTAGTCGCATTGTTATATATCTATGGTTGCCGGTTTAAGTTTCAAATGGGCTTTTTGTACTTAATAGTTTATGTTGATTTAAAAGAGATTTAATGATACCAATAATCAAAAACTAAAATCTTAATAAGACTTTGCCTTATTAACGAACCTACGCCATTGTTCTCCTTTAAAATAGAATAACTGCATGTACCTATGCAATTGTCAATACAAATAAAAACCCACATATTAAATTTCAAAAATAAGGAGGATTGTTACGCTACGTCATTAAGAACTGATTAGTCGCTCCAGTAATTCGGTTCCAAAAATATCATTATTAAAGTTTATCCATTATCAAATCATAGTTTGTTTTGAATAGTCGGACATTTTAGCAAATCGATACACTCAACGAAATATTTATATCTTTTTAAGAAGTTGGTTGATTTAAAAATAAGTATATTTTGTGTGATTGCCAATGAGATAACTCTTCACCAGAGACTTAATGACGTAGCTGTTAGCAACTATTATTTATCAACTTGAATAGCCAAAGAACGAATAATCTGAATTTAATTTATTTCAGCAAGCATATAGAGTAAGGAAATTCAGCACGGATCTTTTATATCATCATATCATAACTATTTGAATATAAACATATATGTCCTATTTTTTTTTAAATATAATATATAAATCATATGTATTCTTATGTTATTCATTATGTAAATAAGGCATTTAAGATATACAACTTAATAAAAATGTTAAATAGCCTAAGTATACTTTATAGTAAAAATGTTCATATAAGAATGACGCCTTAGGGAGTTTTCTCTTTAGACATTTTAATGGCACTCCGTTCAAAAGATTTCACAAAACACTGCCTTGTGGGAAACCTTGATGATTCTTTCTTCGTCAAAGTCTTATGTTGAAGCTCCATTTCATATTGAAGTTTTTTTCTATAGGTAACTTCACTAAGGGGTAATAAAATTCATCGCTGTTTGTAAAACAAAACAAAACTCCGATATGGTTGTTATGTCGTCTCTGTTACGCGACGCTGACTGACAGAAGTTATTGAAACGACCTCGCCTCTTTTTCGTAGTTCTAGGAGAACAACACAACAAAATGATCAAGAGAAACACAAATATTGAGGAAAAAAGATGGAGGGTCTCTGCACGTTAACCTGTGCCACGTCAGACAATCTGGAACATGGGTTATTCGTTTTGGTTTGACTTCGTCGTACGTTTCTTTTTCTCTCTCTCTCGGAGGAGACAGATATTGTGGTTTGCGGTATGTTTAAAGAGATTCCTGCTATCTATTTTTATGTATTAATGATTACATTACATAATAGAAATACAAAGGATATGGGGTATCTATTCCTGACAAAAAATCAGGACATACACAACAACAAAACAACACACATACAAAGAGCAAAAGAACAGCGCTTTTATTGCTGTTCTTCATGTATAATTATAATACGCTAACAGAAATCTCGCGTCATTCTGAAATTAACATTCATTTAAGAATTGAATGCTTCTTTTTGTAACTTCATTGGGGTGTAAAAGCGTTGACCGGAGTACATTTTGTATGAAGCGCGGAAGCGCTCATTCTAAAAATGTGCGCACGGTCAACGCTTTTACAACCCTATGAAGTTACAAAAAGAAGCATTCAATACTTATAAATACATTTTTTAGCTTTGATCATGAACACACGAATTTTAATTTTTTTTTTATTTAATTCACCTGTACACTTTATTGTGGTTATCACGTGTTATCATGAATGAAAAGTTAGTTTTATTGAGTAATGCAATTGAATAAGGAATAACACGTGATGTACAATTAGCCAATCAGAATAAAGCATTATAATGAAACATACATCTAATGTAATTATTTCAAAATGAAATGACACGTGCTTCCACAATAAGTTTAAGTGTAAGGGCAAATAAAGAAAAAAACTTGATAGAAATCGTTTTTTCATGATCCTAGTAAAAAATATAATATAAAGGGTCGTAAAAGCGTTGACTGTGAGCACGTTTTTAGAAGGAAGCGCTTTCGCGCCTCATACACTATGAACTTCGGTCAATGATTTAATTTACACGCCTATAAATTTACAAAAAGAAGCATCCAATTTTTAAATAAATAGGAGTGAAAAGTAATAGGCAATGACGTCACGTTAGAGTTATCAATGTCAATTTTTCAACTGTGTCTGAGTGTTCAAATAAAATCTTATCAATTGCACGCAATATCATTCATATACTGCCGAACAACTATCAAAACGTCTTCTATGAAAATTCAAAGCGAAAGAAAAGTACTTTAACAAATGGAAAACGACTGTCATATTCCGGACTTGAACTTTTCATTTGATCATGACTTCTTCATTGTTGTCTACAGCCTAATAAAGACGGAAGTATGGTGACAACACCCACGTAGGTCTACTAAGAATTATCAATTTGTATTGACTACGACTTAAAAATATTGAAGAAATAAGTCCATGTAATGAATAATTTGATAGGTTGGATATATAGAATGATATTTGAATATGTATAATCAAATATACTGAGTGTGTATAGAAACACAACACTTATTTTCCACTTATTTTGGTCTTTTGTGAATACCCGTGCTTAAAGTTCTTTCAATTTAGTCATCGAATATTTGGCTTCATGTTAGTAGAATACCTTAACGGTTTGGGCGACATTTTTTAATTCAGAAGCTTATAACGAGAAGTCTTATGGGATTGTGCCTGATATTCATATGATGAAGACATAATTTTTCAATCAGTTTAATTGAAGTCCGGAGCTGGCATGTCAGTTAACTGCTATTAGTCTGATGTTATTTATGTATTATTGTCATTTTGTTTATTTTCTTACATTTTGGTTACATCTGCTGACATCAGACTCGGACTTCTCTTGAACTGAATTTTAATGTGCATATTGTTATGCGTTTACTTTTCTGTATTGGCTAGAGGTATAGGGAGAGGGTTGAGATCTCACAAACATGCAGGGGCGGATGCAGGAATTTTCGAAAGGGGGGGGGGGTGCTAACCCAGGGCAAAGGGGGGGGGGTGCAGGGGGTGCAAAACATATGTCCCGATACAAATGCATTGATCGGCAAAAATAAAGGGGGGGTGCGCACCCCCGGAACCCCCCCTGGATCCGCCACTGACATGTTTAACCCCGCCGCATTTTTGCGCCTGTCCCAAGTCAGGAGCCTCTGGCCTTTGTTAGTCTTGTATTATTTTAACTTTTAGTTTCTTGTGTACAATTTGGAGTTTAGTATGGTGTTCATTATCACTGAACCAATATATATTTGTTTAGGGGCCAGCTGAAGGACGCCTCCGGGTGCGTTGCATTGAAGACCTGTTGGTGACCTTCTGCTGTTGTCTGCTCTATAGTTGGGTTGTTGTCTCTTTGGCACATTCCCCATTTCCATTCTCAATTTTATTATGGGGTTAATATAAAACCACTAATTGTTATCCAAGTGTGATCACGGGGAAAATGTAAATGAATAAACAACGTTAAAATCGGAAAGGACAATGTATCTACGATAATTGACGTATTTGTCCCTCTCTCAAAATATATCTATATTAATATATTGATGGTCTGAAAATTACTGAAATGTTCTGTATGCATATTTAAAAGGCCTTAGAACAATAATCGCATTGGTCATTTTTCACAGAAGTCTGTTCGATATTTTTTTTAGAGATAGAACATAAATGTAGGGCGCGTTTCTATTATCACTCAGTATATGTGTACTTATATCAACAGTACACATTTTGAAATTATTTTGTCAAAACAATTATCAAAAATATTGATATACAATATCAAAACAATTTGAATGTATATTCTAAACATTTTTTGTGTTGATCGTTTCGTTACAGTAAATATTTTGAATTTGAATTCATATATAGATTAAATATCTTGGCAAATATTCGGTATCAAATTCCGTATATAACCTTTTTGACGTATATTGTTATAAGAGGTCATATCAGGATATGCACTCAGATGTCTATGCATACTTACTAAGATTTTGATATGGAACTGCTGTTGCCGTTGGGATGGTTTCACACGTACATTTTTAAAGTTGAAATTGTCTTGTAAACATTTTATTCATCCAAAATACACGGACGTTCTAGTGTATTATAATGTTTTCATGAAGAAAACTAGAGGTAGAGCTAGAATCATAAACTTGCTTTTTTTAATTCAACTGAGATATTTTCTTTAATTTGACATGGACGCTTTATAAATGTTTCATTTGACTTTTTTTTTATTTTCATTTGTTTTATATTAAATTGGGATGGAGTTCTGAAATGTCTGAAAACTGTAAGGCCACTACGTCAATAGTTCATTCTCTATAAATATTTCGTGACAATTTATGTTTTAATGAATATACAACTATCATAGACATATTTGCAACAATGTCTAAGATAAAGGCAAAGACTATGTATTTAAAAACCGGAGCACGAGAACAGATGGCTTTAAAATGTAGTTTTATTTTAGAAGATATCATGCATTATAGTACATACGAGTAGAAAAGTTGCATAATGCATTAATTTTACTGCCGTTGAATTTTTATTGAAATAATTACTCTACTTCCCTTCTGTAATATTTAAAATAAAACCATCAAAACATTTACTAGTAACATGGCCATACAGATTACTGGTTTGTAAACTAATGCATTGTTATTCTGTCTGATTTTATAATTCAAAAGATCTTTCAAACTACTGCATATTGACAATTCTCTTTGTTCATATATGAATAAGACAGGGAAATGTATCAACTGAAGTTTCCTTGCAGTATTCTATGGAAAGAGCATCTTCCTTGTTTACATATACATGTATGTATATAGGTACTTTTTGGGGGGTGTTTAAACTTGATCCAAGACGTGAAATGTAATTTACTGTATGCATTATAGGGAAACAATATACATTTCTGCATTGCGGTTTCGTATTGCCTTCGACGAATCAGGCTGAGGTGTGAAATCGGTGTAAGACATTATTGCACTTAAACTTTAATCCTGAGATTTTGGTTAAGAAAGATTTAATCTTAGGTATTAAGCGCATTAGATCATTAAGAAAGAAAAGATTAGGAATGTAACGAGGCGTCCGTTTAAGAAGAAAAAGAATGTTCGGAATTATATGTCCCGTTTGAAATCTGTATTGACAGCAGAGAGAAGATACCATGGATGCAATTGAAAACCATTAATAAAAAAATCATTGATCAGCATAGCAAAACAAAATAATGACGAAGGGACGACCAACAGTCAAAGAGAAAACAAAATAACGACGAAGGGACGACCAACAGTCAAAGAGAAAACAAAATAACGACGAAGGGACGACCAACAGTCAAAGAAAAAACAAAATAACGACGAAGGGACGACCAACAGTCAAAGAGAAAACAAAATAACGACGAAGGGACGACCAACAGTCAAAGAGAAAACAAAATAACGACGAAGGGACGATCAACAGTCAAAGAGAAAACAAAATAACGACGAAGGGACGACCAACAGTCAAAGAGAAAACAAAATAACGACGAAGGGACGACCAACAGTCAAAGAGAAAACAAAATAACGACGAAGGGACGATCAACAGTCAAAGAGAAAACAAAATAACGACGAAGGGACGACCAACAGTCAAAGAGAAAACAGTACTCAAAGTTTAAATTTTGAACAACACAAAACCGAATGCATAAATTGTATATAAAAAAGTAAAATCACAAAAATACTGAACTCTAAGGAAAATTCAGAAAGGAAAGACCCCAATCAAATGGCAAAATCAAAAGTTCAAACACATCAAACGAATGGATAACAACTGTCATATTCCTGACTTGGTACAGGCATTTTCTTATGTAGTTAATGGTGGATTGAACCTGGTTTTAAAGCTAGCTTAACCTCTCACTTCTATGACAGTCGCATCAAATTCCATTATATTGACAACGATGTGTGAACAAAACAATAACAATAGGTAAAAATGTCACAAATAGGGGTAAATAGTCTAATTCGGTAGGTCACATTCGTGAAAAGGGAACGGGATTGTAGTTACGACATAAGGAACATATCAGATATCATCTGTGAAACGGATATTCCATAACGGTCAGCCAACTCGTGATGGCGTCCGTAAAATTTACAAAGTGATGATTTCAACTTCACCATTTGGAACTCTTGGTTTAAAAATGAAAATTCACACAATTTGGAAGCTGAAATCATCTCTTTTGTCGTAAAGTATTGTTTTCAACCGACCCTCATAGTCAATTTCTAGATATAAGTCATAATCAAATGGCAAAATCAAAAGCTCAAACACATCAAACGAATGGATAACAACTGTCATATTCCTGACTTGGTACAGGCATTTTCTTATGTAGAAAATGGTGGATTGAACCTGCTTTTATAGCTAGCTAAACCTCTCACTTGTATGGTAGTCGCAATAAATTCCCTTATATTGTCACCGATCCGTGAACAAACCAAACAGACACAATAGGTAAAAATGTCAAAAATAGGGGTACAGCAATCAACATTGTGTTTTCATCTTAATCACTATAAAAACAACAAATCAGAGACATATAAAACATATGTATTATATGTCTCTGAACAAATGTAACGAAGAAGCACAAAAGGCATACATCAAAATTAACATCCTCATTATGCTTATATGATACGATTTTATTTATCTACGTAAAATGCACCCATAAAGGATGGAAGGTTTTAAGTACTGGTGTAAAATTGCGCGTTTGAAATTCGCGCAGGTAGACATACAAGATACATAGGTACAGAGCCACATCAGAAAATAATTTTGTCGTTCAAAGTATGATGGGATACATAAGCACAGAGCTACGTCAAATGAATATCTCAAAAAACAGACTTAACAGTAAAAGTAATATTAATAGAGACAAATAAAAGCATAATATAACACGTTATTAAGCTGATAAACAACGTCAGTACGCAAAATCTATACTTCAAGACAACCGTGTATTATTTGTGAAGTTGATACGGAATATTTATCAACAAGTTCTTGGTACCTTCCGATGGACTTTTTTTTAGGAAAAGGACAAGACGTTCTTTGACATACCCCTGATTCATCAACTTTCTGCTCAGACACTGGTGACGTTTTACAAAGTCTGAGTAGGAGCTGCAAGCTCTTGAATACCGAATAAGTTGGGAAATGTATATTCCATATGCAGGTGAAGTTGGTATATTGCTACTAAGGTGGGGGAGATTGATAATTTCAAAATTAAAATCGTCATAGATTCTAGTACTGAGATGACTGTGTATGTCAAATTCGAAGTATAAGTCTAAAAATGAGGCGGAGGAAGCCGTGTCTGTTGTCTCTTTAATTTCTAGTTCTGGTGGATATGTTAATGGAACCCAATCAGAAAAGTTCGGATTGTTAATGGAAATAACATCATCAATATATCTGAAAATGAAATTAAATAACCTGGCTTCTTTGATTTTCTTTTGTTTTGATTGTTTTTGACAAGTGTCTGAATGAACTCCGATTCATATGAAAATAAGAAGAGGTCAGCAAGAAGAGGCGCGCAGTTCGTTCCCATAGGAATGCCGACAATTTGTTGAAAAAGTCTACCCCAAATTCAACAAATATGTTGTCAATAAGAAACTCCAGCATACTGACCACTTGTTCCTCTGTGTAGCATGTTTTACCCTTTTGTTCACTATTAACAAAATATGCCTTGTGGTATCCCAAAGTAATAAATTTATAGCGTATGATACCATCTTTATGATGAAAAGAATTGTGGATTATTTCAGACGGTTTTTCAATTTCACATGGGGAATGGTGGTATACAAGGTTGAGAAATCAAAAGTTTTGATAGAACTAATTTCAGAAAAAGACCGAGATTTAAAATTATCCAGGAGTTCTTTAGAGTTTTTAAGAATCCACATATGGTTAATACCACTACGCGAGTAAACAGTTTCACAGTATTTCTGAAGACGACCCTCTTTCACTGCGGACAGAATTTTAGTCAATCTAATGGACAATTCTTTAGTGGAACATGCAGATGAGCCTGCAATGTACCGTTGTTTGTACGAAATTTTGTGAAGTTTAGGTATCAAATACAAACTAGGTAAGTCCTCCGATTTGTTGTCCAATGCAATGAATACATTGAAGCCATGAAGGACTTATGATTCGCCAAAATCTCATACTTGTCAAATGATATGTTTTTGTATGTGGGATTACCTGAGTGCTCATTTATTCCTAATTCTTTTACAAGACACTCGTAGTAATACGATTTACATATACAGACAATATTCTTTGAAGCTTTGTCCCCAGGGACAACAACATGCTTATCTTGAAGAGATGATAGACATTCAACAGCCTCTTTGTCTCTGAAAACGGACTTTGGTCGATCATTCACACAGTTTTTCAACTTATGAATGCGATGTTTTATCAGAGACCTGATTGTTTTTGACCCATTCTGACAAAGTGTCCAGTTGAACTTCTTCTTGTTTAGCTTATGCCCTGGCGTAGTCCTCAATGGAATCCCTAATTATTTTGAAGTTATGGTTCCAATTGATGTGTTGGGGTTCTCTAAACTTAGGACCATGAGAAATCACCTTTCGGAGATTTTCATGTAGAATTATGTTTAGATACCCAGTAATAACATGGCCAGTGGGGCTGTAATTGTAAGGCGAGTGGGAACAGTCACATGTCAGAGTTTTTTTTATATCTTTGTTGCAATGATTTTGGTGTAACTGTAGGATACAATAGGAACAGACTGATTTTTAAAATAAATAGGAATTTTAGATTTTACCTCCTTGTGATGTAGAACGTTGCTGATGTTAATTGCATCAATTCCTCTATTGGTAAAGTAAACAGGAAGGAATTTCATATAGCACTCCGCAGTTATGTGTTTACATGATACATTTGTGCTGTAGACACATAAGCTTATAAAGGGGGAGCAGTTTATTGGAGATTTATTTCGACACACACACTTATAAGTGAACAGATACTATAACAGCTTTAACCAATAAAAATGTTGTTACCAAGAAATAGTTATTGAACCAATTTTCTGTTAAAATGGTACAATTAGGACAATGCTTTGAGTTTAATGTGAACGTTATTTTATACTAAGCTATCACATTGATTTGGAATGATACTTGTGGTCTTAATTAGTTTTTACTAAAAATAGAGCGTTTGCATGATACAGGGTGTTTGATCTCGTAGCACTTGAAATAGCTATATCTGATGAAAATGTAAGAATAACATTACTACGCCTTTTTTAATTGAATTTTCTTTGAAGTGTTACTGAAATATATTCTTTAAATGATTATACAGCATATAAATGATAAGCAAGTCTGCCGTGTCATCAGACAGATTAAATGTATATTAATTTCTCTCATTTCTCGTTTTTAAGATAAACAACAGTTGATTCGAGATCCATGTTATGACGTTCTTTCACTAAACAATTCAAAATTTGGTGACTATGTGGAACGCATCTATCCCATCGAATTGGAGATAAAGGATACTACAGATACAGTTAAGTCAGCTTCATATCTTGACTTACATCTAGAAATTGACAATGAGGGTCGGTTGAAGACAAAACTTTACGACAAAAGAGATGATTTCAGCTTTCCAATTGTGAACTTTCCATTTCTAAGTAGCAACATTCCAGCAGCACCTGCATACGGGGTATTTATCTCTCAATTGATACGATATTCCCGTGCTTGCATTTCCTATCATGATTTTCTTGATAGAGGTTTACTGCTCACAAGGAAGCTATTAAATCAAGAGTTCCAAATGGTGAAGTTGAAATCATCCCTTCGTAAATTTTACGGACGCCATCACGAGTTGGTTGACCGTTATGGAATAACCATTTCACAAATGATATCGGATATGTTCCTCACGTCGTAACTACAATCCCCTTCCCTTTCATGAATTTGACCTCCCGAATTAGACTATTTACCGGATTTGTAATCACATAAGCAACACGACGGGTGCCGCATGTGGAGCAGGATCTGCTTACCCTTCCGGAGCACCTGAGATCACCCCTAGTTTTTGGTGGGGTTCGTGTTGTTTATTTCTTTAGTTTTCTATGTTGTGTCATGTGTACTATTGTTTTTCTGTTTGTCTTTTTCATTTTTAGCCATGGCGTTGTCAGTTTGTTTTAGATTTATGAGTTTGACTGTCCCTTTGGTATCTTTCGTCCCTCTTTTATGATGATTCAGATACAGGTTTTGAATATATGTTATGATGGTATGATACTAAACCCCTAACGGGAAGGATTGTGCCTGATGTTCATATGATGAAATCATAATCTTTCAGTCAGTTTAATTGAAGTCTGGAGCTGGCATGTCAGTTAACTGCTAGTAGTCTGTTGTTATTTATGTATTATTGTCATTTTGTTTATTTTCTTTGGTTACATCTTCTGACATCAGACTTGGATTTCTCTTGAACTGAATTTTAATGTGCGTATTGTTATGCGTTTACTTTACTACATTGGTTAGAGGTATAGGGGGAGGGTTGAGATCTCACAAACATGTTTAACCCCGCCGCATTTTTGCGCCTGTCCCAAGTCAGGAGCCTCTGGCCTTTGTTAGTCTTGTATTATTTTAATTTTAGTTTCTTGTGTACAATTTGGAAATTAGTATGGCGTTCATTATCACTGGACTAGTATATATTTGTTTAGGGGCCAGCTGAGGGACGCCTCCGGGTGCGGGAGTTTCTCGCTGCATTGAAGACCTGTTGGTGACCCTCTGCTGTTGTTTTTTATTTGGTCGGGTTGTTGTCTCTTTGACACATTCCCCATTTCCATTCTCAATTTTATTTGAAAAATTGAGAGATATTTTTTTTTAATAACATTGAAATTGAGAATGGAACTGAGGAATATGTCAAAGATCTAGACAACCCCATGCCAGAACAGATAACATCATATTGTAAAGTGTCTAACTTCACGGCTTTGCATCTATTGGTATAACGTGTATATTGTAATGGATTGACAGCAGGATAAGAAATTGCACTTGTGGCAATAGAAAATGGAATGAAAGCTGGTAGTTATGGAAAAAAGTACAATCACAAAAATACTGACATTAATGAATTTCAATTTTGAATATTATTTTACAGTTTATCTAGGTATTCAAACAAATTTCTTTGTGATGTATCTTTATATGGATAAAAACTAAAAACAAAAAAATACTGAACTCCGAGGAAAATCCAAACGGAAAGTCCCTAATCAAATGGCAAAATTAAAACATAAAACACATCAAATGAATGGTTGTTCCAACAACTGTCATATTCCTGACTTGGCACAAGCAATATAAAAGATACATTGATGCCTAAACTGTAATTGGTTCTTTAGACTTTCTGGTGATACATCTATGCAGAAAAATAATCATATATATAAGCAATTCGCCACAGAATGTGTGAAATCAATAACACCTCGTTTCAGATAATTTGAGATAATTATCGAGACATCAAACAGATCCTGGTAGACTGTAATGACACGGAAAAATACAATTTCGTATGTTTTCTCAAGCTACACTTTACATCTTTGGCTCTGAAATACTTACTTTTTTCGGTAACTAATTACATACAATACAAAAACCGATAGCTGAAAGCTCTATAAAATTGG
This sequence comes from Mytilus galloprovincialis, assembly GCF_965363235.1. Taxonomy (NCBI): domain Eukaryota; kingdom Metazoa; phylum Mollusca; class Bivalvia; order Mytilida; family Mytilidae; genus Mytilus; species Mytilus galloprovincialis. The sequence continues at coordinate 39,600,818 of NC_134845.1, read as the reverse complement.
GAATAGTGTAAAATAGCAAAAGAAAAGTAGAGTGCACGCATACGATATTTGAAGTAAAGACTATGCTATTTTTGATAGCTTGTATAAGTCATAGTGAGTGACAACACAAGACAAAAGGCAACAGTATTTTCTGATTTTCAAATCCCATTAAACCTTTTTACACACGAACCTTGCTAAAAACACATAGACGAAACCGAGGGAATCACATGAACTTAAAACGAATCGAAATAGAGTGCACAATTCTTGCTCCGCATGTATCATCCGCCGACATGCGCATGCAGACACAATCAAAATGTCGCGAAAGAGAATAAGAGAATAAGACATACTCTGTAAATTGTAAAGATCATGCACTCACAAGAAAGTCGCTCATTTAAGAAATATAAAAAAGATATCTTGAAACACATTTTAACTTGTAATGAACCAACAGTTAATTTGTAACGTTTAATCAACGAACAGTTGATAGTGGTTACGATAACAACTGAAATAAATAAATAAAACTTAAAAAAGCATTAAAAAAGGGAATATTGCTTAAAATGGAATGATATCAAACTTTTAATACTATCAACACTATCTTAAATCGGCCATAATACAGCACTTTTGTGTTGACATGTCATTGATTGTTCATTTTCTTTAGATATTCTGTTAATATAATGTTGAACTATCCGAAATCCAAAATGATTTCTACTCACAAGCTTAAATTGAATATGTCGTATTTAGCACATATTTTAAGGTTGTAATGATTTTTATCTTCCGATTTATATCTGATCGCAACAATAGTTATCAAAGGTACCAGGATTATAATTTAATACGCCAGACGCACGTTTCGTCTACATAAGACTCATCAGTGACGCTCAAATCCAAATATGTATAAAGCCAAACAAGTACAAAGTTGAAGAGCATTGAGGATCCAAAATTCCAAAAAGTTGTGCCAAATACAGCTAAGGTAATCTATGCCTGGGATAAGAAAATCCTTAGTTTTTCGAAAAATTCATAGTTTTGTGAACAGGAAATTTATAAAAATGACCACATTATTGATATTCATGTCAACACCGAAGTGTTGACTACTGGGCTGGTGATACCCTCGGGGACGAAACGTCCACCAGCAGTGGCATCGACCCAGTGGTGTAAATAGTTATCAAAGGTACCAGGATTATAATTTAATACGCCAGACGCGCGTTTCGTCTACATATGACTCATCAGTGACTCAAATCCAAATATGTATAAAGCCAAACAAGTACAAAGTTGAAAAGCATTGAGGATCCAAAATTCCAAAAAGTTGTGCCAAATACAGCTAAGGTAATCTATGCCTGGGATAAGAAAATCCTTAGTTTTTCGAAAAATTCATAGTTTTGTGAACAGGAAATTTATAAAAATGACCACATTATTGATATTCATGTCAACACCGAAGTGTTGACTACTGGGCTGGTGATACCCTCGGGGACGAAACGTCCACCAGCAGTGGCATCGACCCAGTGGTGTAAATAGTTATCAAAGGTACCAGGATTATAATTTAATACGCCAGACGCGCGTTTCGTCTACATAAGACTCATCAGTGACTCTCAAATCCAAATATGTATAAAGCCAAACAAGTACAAAGTTGAAGAGCATTGAGGATCCAAAATTCCAAAAAGTTGTGCCAAATACAGCTAAGGTAATCTATGCCTGGGATAAGAAAATCCTTAGTTTTTCGAAAAATTCATAGTTTTGTGAACAGGAAATTTATAAAAATGACCTCATTATTGATATTCATGTCAACAGCGAAGTGATTCGTTTGAACAAGAAACACACATCTGGTGTCTATTCTTTATTCTCATCATCTTTGATTGGGTTTGTTATAAAAAAAAAAAAACATAAAAAAAATCAAAATGGAAATTACTGTATTAAATGGAAAATCAAGGGGTCAACCACATCAGACAAATGAAATCAACTGTCATATTCCTGACTTTGTACATACATTTCCTTTTGTAGAAAGTGGTGGACTAAACCTGGCTTTATAGGTAGCTGTGCCTATTACTTGTATGACAGTCGAATATAATTGTATTATATTGACAACACTGTATGAGCAAAACAAACAGACATACCAACACTTATTAGAAAACAAGTCAACTGTTATTACAATTGGTTTTAAATGTGGCGTTACATAGTTCAATTTAAAGGCAAAACCTATGCTGTGGTGAAATCAAACTAACCATACTGTATAAATGTATTATTCTATAAATCAAAATATGTATATTTACTCATCATAGATACAAGGATAGAAATTTTGTACACCAGACGTGCATTTAATGTCTACAAAAGACCTCATGTATGACGCTTGGATGGAAAATGTAAAAAGGACAAATAAAATCCGAAGTTGAATAGCAACGAGGTTAAAAAATTCCCAAAGGTTTTGCCAAATACAGCTAAGGTTATCTTTTACGTAGTTATTACATAAGTGGTACTGCAAACATAAAGGCAACGGTAGTATAACACTGTTCGAAAGTCCTAAATCGACTGGCAGAAAAGAAATCCTGGTACAAACTAAAACCCAGGGTAACACATCAAATATAAGTGGAAAACAACAAAACATCAGAAGCAATAGAGTGCAACAAAAAACGAAAAACAAACGACAATGCATCACACACAGAAACTTACTAGAAGATAACAATTGCAATTTTCCTGTTTTTTTACTATATTTTTGTTGAATTTGTAGCTGTTTGGCATACATCAATGATGTAATACTTTATAAAAATAGTTGTATTTACACAAGGGATTGGCTTGCTAAACCTAAGTGACAATTCCCCACATGAGACAACCACGGAGTACGTGCAATGTATGTTTGTTACGTATATTTCGATAAATCAGTTCATCTATCTTATATGTTTTCGTACCTAAACAAAAATTCTTCGAACAATATTTGGTATAGACGGTTTTGCTTTCTTTCCATTACAGATGTCTCGTTTTCAGTCCTTTAGTGGTTTCAATGAAGGTTATTCTATTTACCGAATAAAGCATTTATATAAGAAGATGTAAAAACATTGTCAAATGCCATTAATCATATATGAAAAATAAAAGAGCAACGATAATTTCATGTGACTTGAATCTATGATGTAAGATGTCATATGTAGTTTACAGTATCTATTTGTATTACTTTCACTAATAATATACAAAATGTCTTTTCATCACTACATTGTATGTAATTAGATTTAATGAGTGGGGGTGCTTATTTCACCAATGATTTAAGTCAACTTCACTGAGGATCATTGTTTATGTAATGTTGTGATGCTGCAGTAACATGCACGTATTATTTATCTTACAGTCTAAAACAACATCATGCACTAGATGTTTATACAGGATAAATAGTACAGTGATTTGTGGAATGTTATTCTATTATATATCATAGGTACATTCATTATTGGGATATCCGGATGTTTTTTCGCTTTAACCATGAATAAAGTTATCTTAGATACCAGAATAAATAATTTGTACGTCAGATGCAAGTTTTGGCAATAAAAGACTGATCAGTGACTCTCGAATAAAAATAAAACAATGGACTACGCAGTCAATTGCGTACAAAGCATTGCACAGAAATTGCGTGTTCCATAAAACAGTGTTTTAAAAAATATTTGACGTTGACGTTATACATTGAATGAAAACAGAGGTAAACTAGTTTACATAACGTTGGTGTTGACAGGCTTGTGGTAATGTTGACGAACTACCACATGCAAACCATTTTTGGGGGTTTCAAACTTAAGTTTTGTTACTACTAGAGAATGGATGTCAAATATAAATTGATAACAAATGAGTCTGAAATCTTTAAAAAAAAAAAAAAAAAAAAAAAGAAAGGATTCCGTCTAGGAAGTTTCCGAGAAAGTTTTGCAGTCAGGACAGTGAAAACTAAAGACAATAAATATAAATATGGCATGTTTCTCGCGAATATTGGCCGCCTTTAGGGGTGCTATGAATACTGCAGTAGTAGATGTTTGAAACACCAAAAGGACGACTTGTATAATTTACAAGTAGATCTAGATAAACTTACAAATTATCGTGATATTTTTACTGTATAGTCAAAACACTGCAGCTTGTTTAACTTCATACACTCATAATATTAGGGAGCAGTATTTTACCAATGATCAAATCTCATCAATTGATTGAGAAGATACAAATCAACGTTACAAACAATAAAAAACAGCATGAGATTAGATTCATAGATAGAAAATACATAGGAGTGGTTAAAACATCAAATACAAAAACTAATAGATCTCACAAGAAGAAATGAAGCAAACAAGATTAAAACTCATCGTGATAATTCAATTTCCATAAAAAATATTAAAATGCTATAAGAGTATATTTGAATAAGTTGATGAGCAGGATAACATAATAGATAAGAAAAGGTTATGTCCAAAGAAAAATGGAAAAACCATAATGGCCCAATTTAAGTAGTGTTCTATATCTTTGAATGGGCAAACAAAAAAAAAGGTCCAGAAGAATATTTAAGTCCGAAAATACACAACTGTTGATGAAGTAATACTGCTAAATAAATCCACTCCCGTTTTACGATAAACTGTGTCAACGTCTTCAAAGATGTAAATTGAGTTTGAGACGATTAACTTATCAGTCAATGTCGGTATTCTTAAATTCAGTTCCAACCATACATTTTTGTATGATTTGCCGGTATGTGTCAAACGAGATCAGAACGTCCAAAGCAGTGATACACATATATTACATCGCCATTTCCAAGTTTATCTGTTGAGCAATGTATCTTCACATACTAGTATTGCTTCGGCCTATCGCCACTAAAATAGTTGTTTTAGCTTTTTAGTCATTCAAAGAATTGATTATGCGCGCTCGATTTTTTAAACTGTATGTTACGTTTATTCATAAGTGAAAGAGAAACGAAATATACAGAATGGACATTGAAATTCATAAGTCAAAAATAAACTAAGAAAGACAAAGGAAAAAAATAGAAAAAGAATAACGGATAAAAAAACTGAATACAAAAGACGGCATAGAAACTAAAAACTGAGCACCACGAGCCCATTAAAACACCAAGAGTGATCTCCGGAAGGGTAAGCAACCCTGTTTCACATGTGGCACTCGTCGGTTTGCATTAGTACAAACCCGATGATAGATAGTTGAAACGTAAGATTGCAGTGCATACAACGTGAGTTTCTGAAATGACCCTAATCAAAATTAATAAAAACAAATCTTTTTGGACAAAACAAAATTTCATTACGTTTTAAATTTGTTGGTTAAATATGTAAATTACGACACTTGAATTCAAGTCACCGTCTTATTGCAACTGACATTTTTGCACTGGGTCTGTAAGTTGTTTACGTGTTTAAAAATTTAAAGTGTCGATGTTTGGACGTTGATATGAAATTATTTCCACGAAATGTTTTTCTTTTATTTGTAAATTCTTGAAATGTGACCTACAGTTTTCTAACGTAACAATAGGTATGTCATTCATCATCTGCTTTTGACTTTTTTGTATACGAAACAGGTCATTCTTTGTAATACATCACTTTTCTTTAAACTTGTGTACCATTTTAGATTCATACTTTTTTTTTACATTTTTTTTAAGTGTTATCAAAGAGTAAAATAAAGTCCCTAATAAAATGTCAAATTCAAAAGCTCAAACACTGCAAACGAATGAATAACAACTGTCACATTCCTGACTAGGTTCATGCATTTTCTTATGTAGAAAATGGTGGATTAAACCTAGTTTTATAACTAGCTAAAACTATATCACTTGTATGACAGTCACGTAAAATTCCATTATATTATCAACCATGTGTAGACATATAGACAAAGCACAATAGTTAAAACGATTGACAAGAATACAAAAAATTTACCATATCATAATAACGCTATGACGGTGTGTATTTGAAGAAAGAATAAGACAAGAAATAAGATTAAAAATGGTAACAAAAATATTCACTTGACGGATTACATAAAAGTTTATCTGTCAATTCTTTACAACTCCCTGCAAACTGATAAATTGAAATATGATAAAATATAAAATCATTGTGTTGATAGTTTATAAGAAAGAGATATAAAGTATTACATTAAAATATTTATGTCTTACAAATCCTGATAAAACAGACAAATAATGATATGAGGTGAAAACAGTTACAATCGCATAAAGTATCAACACTGTCAACTGAGATATGTGAACTTAACCAAAAACGGTAATTGAATAAGAAAAAGAACGATAAGTTGATAACCGAATGAGCAAAGGAACTTGAAGATAATAGCTGTATAAGAAAATAATTGAAAGTTAATATTGAATAAATAAAGTACATGGGAAATTGTTGCTGAATAAAAAAAAAAAACGAAAGGTAATTAATTGAATCAGAACATACAAGGACATTGGAAAAAAAGTAGCAAGTTGGTTGTATAGGTCAGTAAAAATTTCGGCATCTGTTCAAAACAATCTTCCTCCACATAATGTCTAAAACAAAACACGTGTACGTTGTTTGAATAATATATTTCAAATCATTCGTTGCGGAAAATTAGTCGGTCTTTGATGCAATTATGCAAAGATGACTAAAAAAAAAATCATAAACAGGTTTGAACTTACAAGTTACAACTCACAAATTCAACTAATATCTTACAGGGATTAATAACATTTTAAGGCGACAGCGTGTGGATAGAATTTACACAGTACAGAATCGACAGCTATTAAACAAATATCGAAATAATGAAAACACTAAAATTTCAGGACATTGCAAGATTGCAGAAACCAGCTAACACAGTCTAGGTCTTACATACATTTAAAAATAATAAAGGACAATACCACAACGATGATGACGGATGATGTATGATCGTTTAACATTCATTGGCAGTTTAAACAGATTTTTGAAGATTTGGTATGATTGACAATGAGACAAGTCTCAATTCAAGTCACAATTTATAAAAGTACACCATTATAGGTCAAAGTACGGTCTTCAACACGAAGCTTTGGCTCACACCGAACAGCAAGATATAAAGAGCCCCAAAAATGATGTGAATTCATTTGTTTTCGTGGGTATCCATTTTATTAGATTGAGGAAAAGTTGCATATTCGTTGAAAATTTAAATTCGTGGTTCCACTATACCCACGAAATCAACGAAAACTAGTATTCAACGAAAAATAATGAAAATACAGTATTAGAAAACCATTTAAACAGGAAAAGCAACGGTCTTATTTGTATAAAATCTAGAAAAACAACAAACGACAACCACTGACTATCAGGTTCCTAAATGTATAAGTTAGGCAAAACATGTTAATATGATATGAATTTGAACCCTGCTGTGTGCTTAATTGACTCACTAAGTCGAGGTTTTTAACCTGATGTTTTATAATGTAAGAGCCCGAAGGAAGAAATGTCAAATTATTCCTACTTGGGGTCGACTAATATTGCCCTTTTCCTAAATGATTAATGTTTAGGGGAGAAGCAGCACATTCAAATTTTCAATTTTTTGGTTTCTTCCGGCCAAAAGTACTATACAGCTGTTCGAAAGTCATAAATCAATTGAGAGAAAACAAATCCGTTTGACAAACTAAAACTGAGGTAAACACATCAACTGTAAGAGGAAAACAATGAAACTACAGAAACAAAGTGCAAAAAACCAACCAAAACGACAATGCAACACACAAACACACAGAAACAAACTGTTATAAGATAACAACAGCCATTTATCTGACTTGGTACAGGGCATTTTAAGGAAAAAATTGTGGGATGAACCTGGTTTTACGGCTAGCCAAACCCTGCGCTTTGATGACAATGTTAAATATATTTTGTAAAGGTTATACTAGTAGTTTAACCGTTGTTGAATATACTAGGTCGCTCATTGCTACAGCTTCAAGTAACAATAGACAAACACTCTCCTTCTCTTGTTGTTGTTTAATTGTCATTGTATTGCATCGAGCAATAGTTCTTTAATTCAAGCTTTATGGTTCACAAGTTTTCAAAAATCTTTATATTGCATTGACTAACAAACTACATGGAGAAAATCATCACAGGGAGAATAATAAAAAACTTTTTAATGCATAAATCAATAGAACATAGAAACAAGATAAGATATTATCATCTTTATTTCAGACCCAAAAGTTTTATCCGCTTAAAGATACATCACAGAGAAATCTGTTTAAATAGATACATTGTTGAATACTTTACAAAATTGAAATTCGTTAATTTCAAAAAGTAATACTCGCTTGCAAATCACTATACTATATTCGCAACACGTATATTTGTACAGTAAATCTCTACTGGGTATTGCATTTACCAAATCATTGTACGATGCTTTCTAGCGTCATTAGTCAAACAAATCACGACTTCATTGTTTAAATTTTTAACATCAAAGTAAGAAATTTTATCAGTTTTATTTCACGCGGCAAGTGATATCCGGTTCTGATTAGATTGGGCACGGATGTTGAAAACCTGTACAAAGATAACGAAAACCAGTAAAATTAGTCTTACATGCAAGGGTGTGTTGAGCATCACGAAAGTAAAATGTCTGAAGTGTACGCACCGCATTTATGCTTCACAAAATACATCTATCATATATTATGTAAGCGTCGAAGGGCCGTAACTTAGAGAATTCCGAGGTACCAGTTCTATTCATACTAATGGTCCATTTCAGTTTCACGCTGCGGCATTTATACACATACACAGCCAAGTAGAATTGGAGCTTTAGATCCAATATCTTTTTGATTTGGAAAGCACAATTCCTTTGCACATAAAAGGACAATTGGAACCTATCGAATTGGGGTCCACATATGCCACAAGGGCTATGAATTTCGATGTGCGGAATGTAAAAATGAAATGTTGGCGAAATAAAAGCGTTAAATCCAATGCCTTTTATCTGGAACGCACCATACTCTCTACGAACATGAGAAACAAATTTTGAGGTTAACGTAGATGACCTATTGCAAGATTTACCACTATCAAACCTACCCTCTCCCCTGCATTCCGGTTGATCCATTTGCCATGTTTGCAGAACAAGCGTATTAAATTCGTTCTGGATATTCTTGTCATAAATTTGCTAGAAATATGCCTCTGAAATTAAGGAAAACAGCAATCATTACGTATATAATCAATCAATCGATGTAAAATTAGTTAAGGAGACCACTGGACAAACAACCGAACAATCAGTAGTCTCAAGAGTCAGTAGTAAATAAACTCAATGTTGGAAATAATAACAAAGGGTATGGGCAGGAAAACAGTTTCATACAAAGCGGGAAACACATTCCGACTTTGTTGCACTGATGAAAATGTAAATGTTGGCAAGGTTGTCAATATAAATATATCCTAATTATTACGTAACACATACCAATTATCTCACTTATTGCTGACTGGTATATTTGTGTTTATGTTTAAAATAATATGGCCTTGGATGATAATATGAAAATAAAGTGCACATTTTAAAAATATAAACACGCAAACGTTGCATCTGACACTAATATCACAAATGACAAAGAAAAGAAATACTCTATACTTCCGTATCTGGCCTTGGATGATAATATGAAACTCAAGTGCACATTTTAAAAATCTAAAAAACGCAAACGTTGCAGCTGACATTAATTTCACAAATGACATAGAAAAGAAATACACTATACTTCCGGTTTGAAATTACGTAATCACTGTAGACGATACACACAACATGTATAATAACTTATGTTTTGTTAAGAAAATTTATTTTTAGCAAAGAATGCAACAGTACAAAGATATGCTTCACAACAAATATACCAACGTTATATAATGTGATTTATATTTCGAATGAAGTACAGCGTTGTAGTCTGTGGATAAGATTAATTGAAAATGGTTTGAGTAGTGCATCTAACTTTCATTGAGATTATGATACTGTAAGCCATGTCAGATGTTAAGGTTTCGTTCAGCAGAAGGGGTGAATGAGAAAACTTGTTATTCATTCAGTAGAAATGGGAATAAGCTAGATGAAAAAATCTTACAGATCAAAAGAAAAAACATAATTCAATTTCATGAATTGGATCAATGAAAATAGACCGGCCTGGAGGTGTGGTATTCCCGATAACCAAACATCTGATAAATCCAGTGATCTCCTACTGTCCATAAATTGGAGGTACACATTCGGTCGTAGTTGAAAAAGTGTGATAAAGGGTTACAAAAATAAAATAAAGTACAATCCTCTCAATGTTTTAGAAAATACTACCACTACACCTTAATATTTCATCAAAATAAAAGGTTATGCATATTTTAAAATCAGTTACAGTCACAAATATTAATCATTTCTCGTGAAAATTGTAAATAAAAAATAATCTGTAGTCGATAGGTATGAGGGTTGGGTGATATTACATTCACGTGAGATAGATACGAGATGTTTATCTTCTTACAGCCGATTACATGGAGTGTGTAGGTAAAGGTCATATTTTTGGTTAGCTTGCTTGCTAGCTAAACCGTGGAGTCATTATTATGTAAGGTATACTATCCTCCTTTTGAAGAAGTCTAGTTCTACAGACAGATATATTATTTATCTGTCGGGACTAGTCTGCTCTAACAGGAGGGTAGTTTACCCTGTAAAGATTAGAGTAGCAGTGTATTTTATCATTGTGCCATCAAGCTTTAAACCGACTTAAGCTATCCATGTGACTCGACGTGTATGAAATGTGATCTTCGAATATGTGTTTTTAATAATCAGGTATTGTTTGTGTTAATACCTCAATGTGTTATTTGTATATCGTCATTTGTCTTATCTCATCAATGTCCTTGTTTTCGCATCTCTGATGCATAACAAATCCATAAAGTAACACTCTAGTAAATGCGAGAACTCTCAGATCTAAAAGATGTCACTGAAAAAGTTCTTTTGTTTGTTGTTTTGTGCAATGCATCGATCTTATCAGTATAGCTTTTTTCAACATAACTTTTTAGTTTACAAACATTCAAGTCACAACTCAAGAAAAAAAAAATAGAATTTCTGATGCAAAATAAATTCATAAAATAAACAAACTTTAAGTAACTGTGAGTATTCATTCTCAGTTTGGTACTTTTGATAGTTGTTTTATCCTTTTTATCGATATTATGAGACATATCCCTGGTCTCAGGTAGACAGTTATTTAACTGGCTATATAAAGGCAACAGTAGTATACCGAATATATAACGCATTAAATATAAGAGGAGAACAACGACACAACATTAAAATGTAACATACACAGAAACGAGCTAAGCATTATACAAAATCCGATGAGAATAACAGATATAACATCAAAACTAAATACATGAATTTGGGATAGAAAAGTACCGTCCCTATCACACCAAATCATTTGATTTATAATTTTCAGAGTTACTTATAATTAAGTAAGCAAGTTAACTAATGTGTTTATAATGGTATGGCAAATCAAACTGGTAACAATCTTCAATTATACATTAATAGTGGGATTTGTTCTAAATACATTAACGAAAATGTAGTTTAATTTTCTTATCCCATGAATAGATTACATTAGACGTATTTGACATCTTTTTGGAATTTTTGGTCTCAGTGCTCTTCAACTTTGTACTTGTTTGGCTTTATAACAATTTTGATCTGAACGTCACTGATGAGTCTTATGTAGACGAAACGCGCCTCTGGCGTATTAAAATTATAATCTTAGTACCTTTGCTAACTAATTAGAATATATGCTATCAATGAAAAAGAATCTTGTAAAAGACATTGTTCAAAGAGAACTTAAAAAGTTGAGCAAATAGATTGATGTGAGCTTATGGTCTTATTCATCATCATAGTTTTGCTAAGAAAATAAAATCACAAAAATATCGAACTGCGAGGAAAACTCAAAACGGACAACATAAAGTTCCTTATCAAATGGCAAAATCAAAAGCTCAAACACATCAAAGGAATGGATAACCACTGTAGTTTGATTAAAAGGTTATCCCTGTTAGGAAAATTACCCTAATGAGAACATGTTCTGTCTTTTATGTCAAAGGAGATATGGTAACATTACAGTCTGAACAACAACCAAGTATTATATATGTCACTATTATATTACATTTGCATTACAGTCGATTGTACTGAGTGTGTGGATAAAGGCAATATCTTTGGTTAGCTTGCTTGCTAGCTGAACCATGACGTCATTTATAGGTAAGATAAATAAACTCATCATAGATACCAGGATTAAATTTTATATTTACGCCAGACACGCGTTTCGTCCACAGTCAGTGACTCATCAGTGACGCTCAAATCCCAAAAAGTTAAAAAGGCCAAATAAAGTACGAAGTTGAAGAGCATTGTGGACCAAAATTCCTAAAAGTTAACTGCCCTCGTTTAAGAGTAAACTAGTTCGACAGATAACCAATCTATCTGTCTTTAGGACTAGGTTACTGTGAAAGGCGGGTAGTATACCTTACCTAAAAACGACTTGACGGTCCAGTTAGGTAGCTAACCAAAGATATTACATTTTCCTGCACACTCAATGCAATCGGCTGTAAAGGTCATAAGTCGGACGAAGTTGTAAATTGGAAACTTTCTATATTTTAAAATGGGGCTTTCAGACATGTGACTTTGTTATAGAACCTAACTAGTTAATGGTATGCAAGATATGCATTTAAAATTAAAGACATTATGTATGGATTTTGTTTAATGATTTTATAACGTTTTTATGATTATAGTGATGGATAATAATAAAATCCTAATTTTGGCATCAATCTATTCTTGAAAGGAACAGAAGCTATGTTTTTGTGTTTGTTGTTCCGGCTTCTCTAATGATTATCATTCTTATTTGACATTTCACATTTATTTTGTCGACTTTACATGTGTATTTTTGCATGCTCGCTCACGCTCAATGACACATCATTATTTGAATATCAATCTCGACTGAAGTCACTAGATATAACTGGAAACTTCTGGTTTAGACTTGATGGAAACTTTAACATCAATAGACTATATGTTTGTCTTTATGTTTACCTTCTGATAAGATTGTTTACTTTTACTTATGTACGTGTTTTAGGCCTTTTCGTGTGTACATCAATCATTTGTCAACTTCCGATCAATAACATTATGACGTTCGATTATTAAGTTCGATTATGAAGTTTGGACAACAGTCTTTAAAAGAGGGGCGAAAGATAACAGAGTGACAGTCAAACTCATAGATTAACACATGGCTGAAAAATAAAAAGACAAACAGACAAATAATAGTATACAAGACACAATATAGAAAACTAAAGACTAAGCAACACGAACTCCACCAAAAACCAGGGGTAATCTCAGGTGATCCGGAAAGGTAAGCAGATCCTTCTCTACATATGGCACCCGTACGACCACAGTAGCCCAGAAACAGTGTTAGAAATTAAAAACCCATATGTTTAATGAAATAACAGGACAATCTTAACAATTTTTCCTATAAATATTCGAAGGTCGTTCACCAATTATATTAAACAATTTTGTAACTTTAGAACAGTTGTTAATGTATTCTCTTTGAGAAAAAAAGTCAGCTGTTTTAAGAAATGGGAAGGTTAAGGAACTTTGTTTAACTGAATGCTGAAAACCGGATCTTTTAAAGTTATGTATACTCCCAAAGTTTACCGGTGTAAAAGAATATGGTCATCCCCCGAACTTCTCTCACCGACAGTAAAACCTATGCTAAATAGAGAGTTTGTTTGACTGTGTGAGATGTATAAATACACAGCTACGGTCAGTCGAAACGCGGATGTTAAATAGGATTGTGTAAAAATCATAGGTCAGCATCAGATAAAAGGTAGGTCAATTTGGCCTGTGATACATTTAAAATTTCATCAAAGTTTTAAGATTTATTAATGGTATGCCTCCCTTGTACACGTAGTGAGAAGAACTTTGTAGAATGAGATTCGAAGGACAAAAGTTGAAAATGATACTTGTCTAACATTGAATAAAAGTACAGGTACAAAAGTGCACATACAATTATAACATATAGTATGTTAAATGTCAAATATAATGTCAGCAACATATAAAAAAATAAATAAACGTCATTCATAAGCAGCATGTCAGATGTCAACATTAGTATCGTATATTATATACATTTTTATAACTAAATAATAACGATGTATTTTAATATTTGGATACAACCTTAAAACCAGCCAAGGATTTTTTTTCATAGAATAATCTTTGAAATATAACAATTTTCCTGGCATTTATTATTGCAAGTATAAGTATAATCATACAATCGTTGCAGTCATACAAATGACTTCGAAGCTGTGACATTGTACAGAAAAGAAAAGACAGATCCCGAAGTGATATTCAAACTCCCAAGTCGAACACAAACTGACAACGCTATGGTAAAAACGAAAAATTAAAATTAAGTCCAAATTTATCAATACAGAAGTCTTCTATGCAAACGAAGAGTAAAACATAAAGTATGTCCAGTTTACACAATAGTACAATATCAGTAAAATTACTAGTTACCCACACGGGTTAATGGTTTAAGTCAATAGAAATATTGGATACAAAATATTTAATGGAGAATAACAATAATTGTTATTGATCTTGAAGAGATACCCGAGTAACAAATTTTCATAGATGATGTGTCAGGTACCACAGTTTTGAGCTAGAACACATTTTTACAAATACGATAGAAGGCTCTAGTTTAAGCATGCAATGTGCATGTGCAATAACGATAATATACTATCGAATTATAGACTTAAACATGAAATGCTAGAGTTTTTAGTTTTCTAGTATTACTATTTATTGTTTCAGATGTTATGATAAAAGTGCCAATGATGAGTCTTATTAAGATATGCGTGTCTGACTTACCGAATAATAATTCCAATATCTTTGAAGATTTTAATCATTATTGAATATAAAGATTCTTTTTTGCTTATATTTTTTTTCAAACCGATAGTGTTTAAAGGTTATTTGATTCAACGAACAGGAAGCCGTTGACGATTCTTATCTGACGAAATGTGTGCCTGGTTTACCGAAAGAGGGGCAAAAGATAACAGAGGGACATTCAAACTCATAGATCGAAAATAAACTGACAACTCATAATCCCAATATCTTTAAAGATTTTTATCATTATTGAATATAAAGATTTTGTTTGTTTATGTTTTTGCAAACCAATCGTGTTTGAAGATTATTTGATTCAACGACCAGGAAATAATATTAAATTTGATATCATGTTGTGTAACACCAAAGCTGATAATCTTTCTGTCATAATCAAGAAAAAGAGTTCAAGTGATATAATGTGACGGCTAGGTTATTATTTATCAGTTGTCAAAGTCAACTGTCAAACACGCTATGTATGAAGTTAAAGTACACAGAAAGATATGCTACACCCATGCAGCCAGTATTTTCTTTGAGTTCGCGGTTTTCTTTGATGAATACCGACTCACCAATTGAAAAATGAATAATATTTACTCTGTTCGACGCTCATTTCTCTTTAGCTTGCTATAAAACCAGGTTTGCGATTTTACTTTTGTTTGGATTGTCTGTCATAGCAAAGAAAGGGATCAGCTAAAGACATATACAGGTATAGCGGACTTCATACCCAATACCATTTAAAAAGGAGTCTAAAATAGTTAATTAAAGTATCTCTTTAACTTATATACCTTTCAATCAAATTAATTTTCTAATAGATATGAATCCAAACGTAACGTTTAGCGTATTTGAACGCTATGTTGTTATTTGTAATTAATCAGATATGTTAAGAAGGGTTTCCATAACCCAAACACACTCTAGGTTCAATTGATCAAGTGGATTTTGTGATATCTTACATGCTATCTAAAACCATGACAAAAAGAGGTGCACTAAGAATTTAATTAAGTAAAAAAAGGTAATATAATTCTTTGATTATTTTAAGATAAGGGTGATACTTCTGACACCAAAAGCAATAAAAGATTGGAACTTTTAAAAGCCAATAACAAATCATCAATTCTATCTGGACAAATTTATACGGAGCTTGCAGTACAGTGACCTATATGCATCTGTTTACATGCGTGTGCATTGGTCTCTTGTGAAGTTAACGACATGTGATACAAAGACAATAACAACCAAAAAAATACAACATACGGTCATAATGAATGACAGGTTTATGTTTAATACCTCATGGTCTTAATCGTCACATGTCCAAACAAGTTTCTAATTTATCTGAAAGGAACTATCAAAAACTTTACCATCAATACCCAACTCTGAAACTGAAAGAATGTTTTCTAACAGAGGGACGAAAGATACCAAAGGGACAGTCAAACTCATAAATCTAAAATAAACTGACAACGCCATTGCTAAAAATGAAAAAGACAAACAGACAAACAATAGTACACATGTCACAACATAGAAAACTAAAGAATAAACAACACGAAACCACCAAAAGCTAGGGGTGATCTCAGGTGCTCTGGAAGGGTAAGCAGATCCTGCTCTACACGTGGCATCCGTCGTGTTGCTTATGTGATAACAAATCCGGTAAATAGTCTAATTCGGTAGGTCACATTGTAGATATACGAAACACTGAACTTGTCGAGCTTCCTGACGGGGAATGACAGTATATGTGGAAATTTCAACCCTTCCGCTTTATATCCAGTTTGGATTTCTTCATAATTATCTTCGCATTATGCCAGTTCATTTTTACAATCGCAGATATGGAAGCAATTTTATGGATAACGCGCTGCCAATTTAACCTTTGTGAACCGATAAATTTATCCACATAGCACCATTACAATCCTTATATGTCAGTTATATTTTAAAAGACAAATGTATCTACTAGCTAATGAGCATCAGTTAATGTTCTTGTCTGCATTGTGTTAAATTAAAACTATTGTCTGATCGGTTTCAGGTGGAATTTTTGAAAATTCATAAACGTTTAAAAAAATTCTAATTAAATATTTCGTGGAAGGGCAGACTAAAAATTTTCAGTGGTTGAAAACTATAAACTCTAATTATCACACACAAAAAAATATGTTTTTTTCGAAGATATTCACTTTCATCATCCAACTTAAAAGACTTGTCGTCAATTACTTTTAATACAAATTAGCTATTCGAACACACCTACTCTGTTTTTGTGATTCATTAGAAAAGTATTTCACTTGAACCACATATCTCATCTTTAAGTACTGTGAATTTCTGATGTTACAAAGTCAACTTGTAGCTTTGATATATAAACATGATAGAATCTGAAGCGAGATGGTGTATCAAATACTCTTGCTTTATACGTTTTCAAGACGAAATATTCAACTCAAACACGCCCTAACATAAAAATGTACACTCGATTTTCTCTTTTCGATATAATTCTAACCCAACTTTTGGAATTTTTTCTTGAGTCACACAATGGAAAGGCAGACACCAAAATTACTAAACTAATAGATTGATATGTTCTCCGTCCGTGGTCCAAAATAAATCGGAGGTTATGCATTTTCTTCATCTAACTGAATAGATACCCATGTCGTCGACTTGATATCTAATTGTTCTGCTTTACTTTGCAATAGATAAATTGAAAACTTATGCAAATAGTGTTTTTAAAATAAAATATTCGTTATTGATCAGAAAATTTTCATTCTATTTGTTTCTATTAACTTTTAAAAATGTTGTTACTATAGTAAACATTACAGTAAACGCCTTCTCTAACAAAGAGCTTCGATTCTTTTGTTCTATTTTAACCGGGTTTCCGCCTGTATCATGGTCATTCTTATAACAAATGGTACATAAACGAACGTGTACAAAAACTCAGGATAAGTAAAGCATTGAGTTCTACAGTGACGACATAAAAGATGATTAAACACAAGTGCTAGTAAAACAATAATAACAAAATGTTGTTTATAATATGACATAATGACATGAAAGAACAAAATGTAGAAATACACTATTTTGTAAAATTGTTTGTTTAAAGATTGTAACACAGTGATGACTGTTGTACCCATATTTTTGTTCACACATCGTTGTAAATATAACGGAATTTGATGAGACTGTTTTAAAAGTGAGAGGTTTAGGCCTATAAAACCAAGTTCAATCCACCATTTTCTACATAAGTACCAATTCAGAAATATGACTGTTGTTGTCCATTCGTTTGATGTGTTCTGTTATTGATTTTGCCATGTGATTAGGGACTATCCGATTGAATTTTCCTCGGAGTTCAGTATTTTTGTGATTTTACTTTTTTTCGAAGGGTTTGTCATCAAATTCAATATAATCAATTGGGCGTTAAAGTAAAATTTTCTTTAAATTATAAACAGATAATTGTTTTATGAAAATGAAAACATAAAATATGTTAATTTACAAACAAATATTGTCTGAAAAAAGCAATTATCGACTGCATAGGGCCATGGCTTAGTTTAGTCTATAAAAAACATGAAAGACATCAATTTCATAGAGAATAAAAATGCATTTATATCTGATTTGGGGAAAAAATTGGGGTGAAAGATACCAGAAGGACAGTCAAACTCACAGATCGAAAATAAACTGACAGCGCCATGGCTAAAAAAGGAAAAGACAAACAGACAAATAATAGTTCACAAGACACAACATAGAAAACTAAAGACTATAATTAAGCAACACGTACCCCACCAAAACTGCGGGTGATCTCAGCTGCTCCGAAAGGGATAACCAAGACATGCATTTGATAGACTATATGTCTGGTAGCAAAGTTTAAGCTATAAAATAAAACATAAAAACAATATTTTAAATTAGCTTTAATTCGGCATTCAAAGTGTGATAATGAAGAAATGTAATGAAATTAGAAATGCTAGAGTTTTTCTGTTCTCATTAGCAAATTATTGTTATCAATTCTTAGTATACAAGATCTTTTTTAGTTTTCTGAGAAACCGATACTTTTTTATGATTATTTGATTCAACGAGCCGGAAGAATCCATTTTCAGAACCACTATGTAATACCGGAAGAGTGCACAGAAAAACAGGTGACAGTCATTCAGCCAGTAGTTGATGTGAGTCTGCTGCTTTCCTTTGTGAGTATCGAAAAATTGTTTTAAAAATGTACTGTTTTCATGTTGAAGACATCGGACTTCATCGCCAAATAGGATTATAAAAAGAATAGCCAATACCATTAAACAAAATAATGCATAGAATGAATGAGAGAATTGTGATTTTGACAACTTGTTTACACATCAGTTTGAATATCTCTCTGGTATCTTTCGCCCATATTTTCAAATCAAGTCACTTTTCAATTTTCTCATAGATATGACTTAATTTTGATAAGGAAGGAAACCCCTAACCCAAACAACATTTGGATTAAATTGACTATGTTATTTTCTGTGAATTCTTAAACAACAAACGGCTGATTGAAGACAATAGTTGAGTGATAAAAATATTTCTCAAGTTATCTTAAACAGTGACTAATATCAGGAACAAAGAATCCCACTTCAGTTTATCAAAATGGAAAAAAAAGCTGATATCATTCTTTCATTTTTCACGATATAAACAAGATTTCTGACGTCAATAAACGATAATAACTTTAAAAACTTAATACAAAATCATCGTTTCTATATGAATTAATTTTGATGGACAAAGACTTCTATACGATATGAGTTTACTGTTGCAAGCCGTACAGTGCCCTTTATAATATATTTGTTTACATTCTCATCCTTTGATTTGTCTCTCGTGAACTCAAAAACACATAACAAAAACATAAATCCGAAGAGGTCAATATACGGTCTTCAATAAATGACAAGATATGTACAACATGTCAGGCACTTAATCGTCCCCAGTCTAAACAAGATATGGATGGATTTCACATAGTCCATCGAAGATCTGACATCACTACCCAACTCCCTAACACATGGCGACAGGACATTTAAGTATACAAAAGAGAAAGACATCCGAGGTCTCTGAATTTTGAATGCCACATGACGTGTATGCGGTGTTTCCAACCGTTTATCTTTAAATTAACAAAAATAATATACTTACACTCAAAAAGTAGTAAAAGTAAAGCATGGAATTATATAATAATTGAAGTTTTATGAGAGGACAAACTACAAGTAAAACAATATCAAAAAGCGCTGTGTTCCAATAGTTATTCTCTGAACCCGCAAAATCTGATGTATTTTGACCTTTTGAGATGGGTCCTAAACTGTTGAAAAGGCATATTGTACAGCAGTAATTTAGTAAGATATATTATATTTTGTGGGTTTTTGATTTGATGTTTATATGTTTCTTCCAGAGCCTCACTGTCATCAGTTCTATTGCGGGCTTGTAAAATGCCCGATCTACTTTATATCTGTTGTTATCGAAACACCAAATATATTTGACTGCTGTTACATGATGTTGTAGTGTATGAACATGGAGTATTAGTGTTTTTATTTCAAATTGGATATCTTTTTCTTATAATGGTAGACACACACAACAATACATTTTTATAGAAGGAAACTACATTGTCCATGCTAGCAACCTTATTGATGTAGCAAAAATACTGAAAAATATACTATACTATATCACATTTTGTATTACTTAGGTTAATTTTGGCCATTTGAAACGCAAGATCAAGTCCTTATAATGCAAAACATATTTGAATTGGTAAGTTAGAAATTTGACATTGACATCAGATTATTGTACATCTCTGAATTCATTTACAGCTTGCACAAGCTCGAAACTTTCCAACAACCGCATGACATGTATCGATTCAAATGTTGTATCTACATTGTTTAATATCTGCTTACATACCAATCCGTTTATTTCCTATTGTTTTTTGCAAGTTTGTACTTTTAAATAAGAGTTAGTCTCTATCTATATTATGGACTAGAAAAGCATGAAAAAATGTTGTTTACATATAAACTCTCACCTCCGAAGCATTACTTCATATTTTCTCATGGGATCTCTAGCGGACTTATTTAAAGACTATTTTATCGGAGTTTTTACGTGAAATCTCACCATCAACATGATTAATGGGTATTAATAATTAAATTGTAATTACCGTAATCAATATCAAAAGTTTATACAAAACTATAATGAAGTAGACCTAGTTCATTCCATCGATCCAAATGTATCAAGCAGAAACAAGCACAAACAAACACCTACGTGATATATTAAGTTAGTCTGATAAGATCTATTAGTGAGATCCTTTTCCTAGTAACGAAGTTTTTACTAGTGTGTTTTTTATAAAGTTGCGTCAACAAAGGACCGTATAAGATAAAATGTAGATTTATTTTGTCATTTGTGACATCATACATCAAATAAAATATGTGTTTATGGTTTGTTTTACTTACGATATATCTGTTGATTAATGAATGCTTTTAGAAAGTATTACACAAGGGGCTTGATAATATAAACCAAAGACTATCAGACTGTCAGATAGGTTAGATCACATAAACTTGACAAAAAGAGAAAAGGAAACGTCAATATAATGATATTACAAATATCATGTCTACAAGGAATTACGGACAAAACTACTATAACTTGGAACAGTTACACGACAATTGACCGGCAGTTTTGCCAATGTCATGTAAAAACTCACCAAAGATACAATGTGTTTATTTTTGTACGCCGGACGCGCGTGTCGTATACATCAGACTCATCAGTGCCACTGGAAATAAAACTGTTGGAAGACCAATTAATCAAGTCGAAAAACTTTTAAAATCGTAATCCAAAAACGTTGTGCCAAATACGGCTAAGGCAAAATATATGAAAAAATTCACCATTTTATAAATGGTATATCTATGAAATATCCAACACTCCAAGATCTTAACACGATTGTGTCCATAGTTCACGGATGCCCTACTCGTACTATCATTTTCTATATTCAAAAGACAGTGAAACTGGGGTTAAAAACTCTTAACTGGCATTAATATTAGAAAGATCATATCATAGGAAAAATGTGTACTAAGTGTCAAGTTGATTGGACATCAACTTGATCAAAAATATCTTGGCCAAAAACTTTAAACAAATACATACTGAAACATGAAACCGGACATACGGACGGACGGACGGACGAACGGAGGCACATACCGAAAAACATAATATCCTTAGGTGAGTCATAAAAATCACCATTGATCTATTACTGCTTTAATTTATTTTGTTTTGTTTTTTAACAATTTTGATCTGAGCGTCACTGATGAGTCTTTTGTAGACGAGACGCGCGGCTGGCGTATCAAATTATAAGCCTGGTACCTTTGATAACTTTGTTCACTGTTTATCACTCGTATTATATTAGTATATATGAGTACCCCTTTTTAAATACACAAACACACAATAGGGGAAATATTTTGGAGCAATCAGGAACCAAAAGTCGAAAAAAAGCAAAAACCACCCAAACACCACACAGAAAACATTGTATTTTGATTGCATTTTTGTCGACGTTTTGAAAAACATTTTACAAAGTTATATTCACAAAGCTGTTCGAGGTGATAAAAAACAAATATAAAACTCGTGCAATTATCTGACTGTTGGTAAAACATTCAATTAGCTTAATAAACAATAGCTCTTCAACTTGGCAGAGTATTTGATATTTTTTTGTTTTTAGTATAATGCATACACGATTTATTCTAAAGATAGACAACATAAGACGTAATCATATATATTTGTATTCCCATCAAAGTCATTAGTTGCTGTATTCCGTCAATGCAGACCTCAATAAAATAAAAACATTTACTTAATGTTTATGCCATGTACATCAATAAGTCCTATAAAGTGTAAAAATAGGTTCAATGCAATTTAAACATCAAGAAACTATATCTTATTTTTAATGTTTCCTGTCAGTTTTATCAGATTATATTTAATGTTCCCGTCAGATGTTTTGATGAAACTTTACGAAATAATGCATTTTGGTTCGATCTGATAGACAAAATTAGTCTGGTTATAGTATGACAAATTAATCAGAGGTTGAAGAGCAACAACTTACATTGGAACTGTTCTATACCACAAAATACGATTAGACAGGGAATTATTGGAAAGAGTTTGATTTTGCTACACTAAACAACAGACTTGGTTTACATGTAAATTAAAGATGATCTAGTATGTCTGATTTTGATGAAAGCAATACATGTAGTAATTTTGGCTTTTTCAAACATCTATATCATGTAGATGAAACCGAAGCTTGAAAGGGGAAAACGATGAACATACAAATTTGAAGTGACTGAGTGCGAGTGATTTAGTTTTGGAACATATAATTAAGAAGGGTATCTATGAATGAAAATGGTGGAAAGATAGGAAGTGGTAAATAAGTAACAGTTAGTCAATGAAAGACAGGACATAATAAACAAAGTCTAAAAGACAAAGAAAAGGAATAGCACTCATCAGAAACTAGTGATTAGGCATTACGAACGCAACTAAAGCGAATAAAGAAAACTCATGTTATCCGGATTAACTAACCAGTTCCTAGAAGTATTTAACTAGTCTACGGCACTAATTATGTTGCTCATGACAAGACCAGAATCTGAAACATATGCATGATGATATTAAAAAAAAGTATTTGATTACTGTCAAATAATTCTTGATGATGTCCATTATATTTTCGAAGAGCTGGCTTTATCATTAACAACCATAGGTTGAATAGCATCAATCCACTATTTGAGAAACTATGGTAAGAAACAAAATCCATGAAAAATCGTTTTACTTGATGACATATTATCAAAATGCAAACGTTGCTGAAATATTGCCCCAAATTACATGAAAGTTTACAATGGAAATACTTTCATACCCTCTTTTATCTCAATTAAGTTACACGACCTTCACTGTCAATGTTTAGATGTTAGTCAAAACATAAAAAAAGATCATATATGTTTGCGTTTAATAGATTTATCGGAGTTTGCTCAGTTTTTCCAGTGGTCAATTTGATAGATGCGACAAACTTAGTAACCATAATTTCAACTTCTAGTTTTAATTGTTATTAGATCCTCGTTATAAGTAAAAAAAAGACAATTGCCATCGTCTTTTGATTTGTCTTGAGAACATGTCTCAAATCTATCTGTTTGGTAATAATAAAGGAATAAGTCTTCGATAAAGCAGAGAACATTGTCGACTTCTTATTACAATCACGTATATCATGACTAGTGCAATTTGATGCTGACAGTTTCATATAATTTGTCGAACTGGGGAGGTATATCTTTACAAAATTTAAAGTACCTTGCATATAATTTATGATTTTAATACTGAAAAATGTATCTCATTCAAAAAAAAATGAGCCTAACTACCTACTGAGTAAGAAATCTAAAGGTCAAATCCATACGAAATAACTAAGACTCGAATATACTTCGCACAACCAATCTAAAATCAAAATATTATCAATCTACTATGTACATGTATAGACAATTTTCAAACTATCACGAAAGTCTGAAGTTTAAGTCAAGGCTATATCACATATGACAGACAGGCAAATAAGGTTTCTGAGATAAATACACAAACTAAATATTGTTTGGTCAGTATATTTATCTCTAGTATGTTTCGCAAAAAGAAACCCAACAAAGCATGAGCAACAGACATGTGACGTCCACAAGTTAAAAATGTCTTCAACTCAGTACGCATCAACTACTGCGTGAAACTCCAAACTCCACAATCCAAAATTTCAAGTTTTCAAGTTCGAATCGCTTTTCTGATTTACCTTCTCCATGAAAGCTGGAATGCGAACACTTGAATGATATCGGTGTATAGGAACTGAACCAGTTGAAGAGCTATATATCCAAAAGAATCTTCAATAATAGCCAAATCCATCTAACTTTGCCCGAGGAAGTTGAAATTTTAGTTTCTTTATAATTTCGCCTATTCTGCTGTCTTTAAATCTTAAGAGTTTAAACATGGTTTAAATTGAAACACAAAATACATTGCATCGGTTAACCACTTTTTGATTAGGGCAGTAAACGTGTATATTGGCCGATTTTAGTCGATCGTCATCATAACCTTGGTTGAGGAATTTCTGCATAAGGAGCACACCAATGTTAATTCATTAAAAGCTATACGATTGGGGTATGTTATATCAATGTTTCCATTTTATTTAAAAGATAACTAGCAGGAACTATTAAAAAACTATCATGCGGTTTTCATTTTACATTGGTGGGGTAGGGTCACTGGTACCCTATCGCGATTGGAGTATTTTCGTTTAAAAACAAACTAAGATATATATCAAATGACAGTGCAGTTAAGATTAAGAATATTTACACATTACCATCAGCACCAAACGTACTTAAATTTTTACCTCCTCTCTAAAATAGTTAACTTTAAAGTAAATCTTCTTCAATAATACACGTAACCTTTGTAAATAAAGGTATTCCATAAGCACCTTTATCGTGTTTAGATATATTGTAGATGATTTACAAAATTACCTTTGTAAGCTCATTTAGACTGCGTAATCAAAATCACCATGTCAACAATTTGACCTAACATTCTAATAAAATTAACAGTACCAATTATCTTGCACCAGATGTGCATTTCGACAATACATGTCTCTTCAGTGATGCTCGTGACCAACATATTTGAAATCCAAAGCTTATATAAAAGATGAAGAGCTATAATCCAAAAGGCCCAAAAAGTATAGCCAAAACCAGTGAAAGGAATCAGAACTTTGCATGAGGGAGATACATTCCTTAATTTATAATAATTTCTATCATTTTGTAACAGTAAATTTTAATAACACAAAAAAATCCGTATTCTCATGCCAGTACCGAAGTACTGGCTACTGGGCTGGTGATACCCTCGGAGACTAATAGTCCACCAGCAGAGGCATCGACCCAGTGGTGGTAATAAAATTAACGGTACCAATTATCTTGCACCAGATGCGCATTTCGACAATACATGTCTCTTCAGTGATGCTAGTGGCCAAAATATTTGAAATCCAAAGCTTATATAAAAGATGAAGAGCTATAATCCAAAAGGTCCAAAAAGTATAGCCAAATCCGTGAAAGGAATCAGAGCTTTGCATGAGGGAGATACATTCCTTAATTTATAATAATTTCTATCATTTTGTAACAGCAAATTTTAATAACACAAAAAAATCCGTATTAGTGACCTAACATTCTGTTTTAGCTGATTTTAGTCTCTGATACATGTTTTTTTTTATTATTAATTTTTTTTTTTTTGCTTTTAACTAGCTGTCAGTAACTGCGAGTAATCTCAAATCGTATTTTCTTGTTAATTCGACCTGTTGATAATATTTATAATGCTTTTTTGTTATTTTATATTTATATGGATCTTGTCTATATACCAGCTTTGATTATTTGGAATATTACTTCTTCTTACTACATTTGTATAAACTTCAAGATTTACCTGTATTTTTTTAAAACCGTTTTTTTTTTTCTAAAGTGAATATTTTCGAAGGGTTAAATATTTCGCAGTGGTGTCTTGACATGGCTTTGTATGGACTTGTTTGTTTGCTTTTTAACCTTGAATGTTTGTCCCTAATATTTTATTAACTGTGCATTTGCATTCAGATATTGCAGATCAAATTTATTCGTTTATAGTGTATTGATGTACGTTTTTTGATTGAGTTAAGCCTGCCAATTGATATTTTATCGTGTGTTTTTCTATGTTGTGATGTTATGCTATTGTTTCAGAAAAAGGAAGGTTTGGATCCATTAAAACGTTTAATCCCGCTGCAAATGTTTGCACCTGTCCTAAGTCAGGAATCTGATGTACAGTAGTTGTCGTTTGTTTATGTAATTTATACGTGTTTCTCGTTTCTGTTTTTTTTTAAATTTTATATAGATTAGACGGTTGGTTTTCCCGTTTGAATGGTTTTACACTAGTAATTTTGGGGCCCTTTATAGCTTGTTGTTCGTTGTGAGCCAAGGCTCCGTGTTGAAGGCCAAAAATTGACCTATAATGGTTTACTTTTTTTAAATTGTTATTTGGATGGAGAGTTGTCTCCTTGGCACTCACACCACATCTTCCTATACCTATCAAATTGTTATTTCTAACAAGAGAATATTGACATAAGTTAGCGCTAATTCCATGTATTGTTCTATATTAAATGTTATCTTGACAATCAACGAATATTGAAAATGACAATAGTTGTTCTGCAATTAATTATGGTAATATTTCAATCGTTATATCATTTACTAACATTTATAACTCTTTATGATTAATTTCTCACATTAAATCATTGCATGTATCATGTCTTTGACGTCATTCAAAGATATATTTGGTCCATTGATGTAATAAAAAAAAACTTGTTTGTTTTTATTTGTCATTGAAACTTAACACCTGTGAACGAACATTGACGTTACTAATTCAATATATTCTTGAAAAATTTTCTTCTGATGTATAAATTGTTTCCAAATTCCAATCGTACACATACACCACTCTCTTGAATGATATCCTGCTCCTGACTCATTACTCCAATGGCTCCTCTTATGACTCCTTACTTCTGTACTAATGCATTTGTAATTATATTAACACTCATTTGCGATACTACATCCTTTTTTTCAGTTTCTGGTACTAGTTCCTTAACTTTACCGATATAATCGTTGGGTGCCTCAAATGAATTTATCATAGATACCAGGATTTTCTTTCTCGATAACTTGCAGTTTAGCTATTTCAAGATCGCGTGGAATGTTCTTCCCAAGTTTCATTACACTCGATGGAAGTTTAACAAAATTACTGAAAATCATAACACTCTTTTTTAAAAAGACTTGATGTAAATTTTAACTGCCAACACAAACTCTTTTTTCAGTTAAATTCAGAAAATGAAAAGTAATATATTCGAAATTGCTTCTGATGTTATTGTCGGAGATCTTCTAAAAAAGGGGAAAATAACCAAAAAAAACGAACTCTAAAAAATTTCAATACGGAAAGTCCTTAATCAAATGGCAAAATCAAAAACTCAAAAAAATTAAACGAATGGACAACAACTCATATTCCTGACTTGGTACAGGCATTTTCCTATGTAGACAATGGTGGATGAAATCTGGTTTTATTTGTGGAATTTTGTTTGTCCATCTTTTTCAAACTCAATGATGTTATTCCGAGTTCATACAAAACAAATAAATGAAACAAATGTCATTGTGTACAAATGAAAGTAGTAAAATATCCAATTAAAATGATAAACAATAGCCCTTAAGTTTTTTTTTTTTGCAATACACGATATTCTTCTGAAACAAACATAAGATATATTCCTTTATATTTTAATAATATCAACCAACGTTTACATTCATTCTGTCGGTTGATATAGTCAATATTTGATTTTGTCAGGTTATATGGACTTCAAACCTTCTTGGATTTATCTTGGAGTTCTATAGTTTTGTTAATATGTTTTCGTCAGTATTCTGGTAATGCAGATATCAATATTACAAATAAACCATGGTTAAAAGTTTTATGAAAGAGAGACGAACGATACCAGAGGAACATTCAACTCGTAAGTCAAAAATGTTAAAACTTTCAACGCCATAGCTTTACAAGAAAAAGACCAACATACAAACAATAGTACACAAAACTCAACATAGAAAACTTAAGACTGTGCAGCACGATCCTTATTTATAAAATGTAACAGTGGTTCAAATGCAATTCTAACGTTAAGATTCGTTATCTGAGCCTTTATGTTTTCCTGTCGGTTTTATCAGGTTGTATTTAATGTTCATGTCAGATGTATTTTATGATATATTAATTACTCATTTCATTTGTTCGATCAGACTAGTTACAACATGATAAATTAATCCGGGGTTGAAGAGTCACATCTATCAACGCCTATGTTTTATCATATGTACAAAAAAGAGGACATACTGGAAATAGACCGTTTTACCATTAAGGAATGATCAACATAATGTGTTTGATATATGACAGAAGGTCTGGTATTAGGATATACAAAATCTTATTTAGCTACACCAAATATTCAGACCTATATTGAATGTATGAAGGATTAAAAAGCTGATGAACTGACAACTTAAGCTAACAAATTCATTGAATTGACAAGAGAAATTTGGTTTTGCTACATAAAACAATGCAGAACCATGTCTATAAAAAGGGCAAGGCAGTTCCAAAGTAAGCAATCAAAAACCATCAGAACCAACGTATCTTAACAAATAGACAACAATACAGAAAAATTAAACAAACGCGCAATAGTACACAAACACAATACAGAAAGTCATTAAATGAGCAATGCTATTGCGAAACTCACAATTGGTGTTCAAAATCGGAAAGCAGATCCTGTTCCATTAGGACGCTCTTCATGATGCTCCTGGTAAAATACAAATAATCTGCTGAAATCTTAAATTCAATGATGGCATTAATTAGGACGACATATATGTAAATGGAACATATCTGCTGTGAAATGTCAATAGTAACGGCTATCAAATCCTAATGGCGTCTCTTCGAAAACTTTACGTTTTCGGTAAAGTTTACGAAGAGTTAGCTCCAGTTTAAGGACTTTCCGTTTTGAATTTTCCTCGGAGTTCAGTATTTTTGTGAATTTACTTTTTTTGTAAGTAGCAATCATCTGTCAGAGACATATATGTGTATATATGTCTCTGCATCTGTCAAGAAATCCTGATAGTAATAAGATTCAAGTCCTTGTATAAACTCCTCATAGATACCAGGACTCAAATTGTGTACGGCAGACGCGCGTTTCGTCTACAAGACTCATCAGTGACCCCGAATCAAAAGAATTATAAAGGCTAAATAAGGTTTGAAGTTGAAGATAAAATTGAGAATGGAAAGAGAATTGAAGACCAAAAATTCGGAAAGGTTTTGTCAAATATAGTCTGATAATCTGTTTCCTTAGGAACACTAATTGTGACAATCAGTTTATTTATCATTATGACCATAACAATAACAGCACATATTCGTATAGTAAACTATTTCTTAATATTCAAATTCTTAATAATAGTTTGTCAACACAGAAGTGCCGACTACCCGGCCGATGATACACTTGGCGCTAAATCTTTGGTTAGCTTGCGTGTCAGCTGAACCCACTACAAAAGTCCAAAAGTCTGAAAAGACCAATTTTTGTCTTAATTTGCATGAACAATTACTCGACATTCTCCAAAAGTATGACATGTGTCTTAAATTTACTTGACAATTCTGAGTTTTATAAATCATGACCAATATACATGATATAATTTTATCTTTATTTCTCTTCATATAATATACTGTTGTTTCAAGTTACACTTATATCAACAAAAAACAAAGTTGGGCATGTAAATATAAAATAAATTTGGGAATATAAATATTTTTATAAATACAAATATGGCTATGAAATTAAAAGTATTAACAATACAAATGTGGGTATGTTGATATATACCAATTTAAATGTGGTTTGTAAATAGTTACAAATGTTGATTCCTAAATCTTATTAATAATTGCTAAATGATTAAAACTAATTATACTGTAGACATATTTTATTCTACATGCATGATATTCAATGTTAATATGGTAAATAAACAATTATTGTACCAAAATGTGCATTTTATAGATAGCAGAGTATTATTGTATCCTAATTCTTCCAAGTCTTACTATATAAATCCTTTATTTAACAGAAGACAATTTGTGTAATGTCATCTGTTGCAATATATATTAAGTAATAAATGTGGACAGGATGTTCCCTAGAAAATAATGGTAATCCAAATAAGTAATACACATCACTGTCAAATGGAAAATTACTGCTTTACCTGTAATCAGCCATGCAACTTATCAGTTGACTGACCATGCCACTACAATTTGATAAAAAAAAAATTGTCGCTAAATCAAAATGAAAATCTTCATTTTAATTAAAATCTTTAGAACTAAAATGGATTTTCTTCATCAAAATTATTTTTAGAACTAAAATGGATTTTCTTCATCAAAATTATTTTTAGAACTAAAATGGATTTTCTTCATCAAAATTATTTTAAGAACTAAAACGGATTTTCTTCATCACAATTGTTTTTAGAACTAAAATGAATTTTCTTCATCAAAATTATTTTTAGAACTAAACTGGATTTTCTTCATCACAATTATTTTTAGAACTAAAATGAATTTTCTTCATCAAAATTATTTTTTAGAACTAACCTGGATTTTCTTCATCAAAATTATTTTTAGGACTAAAATGAATTTTCTTCATCAAAAATATTTTTAAAACTAAAATGGATTTTCTTCATCAAAATTATTTTTAGAACTAAACTGGATTTTCTTCATCAAAATTACTTTTAGAACTAAAATGGATTTTCTTCATCAAAATTATTTTTAGAACTAAAATGGATTTTGTTCATCAAAATTATTTTTAGAACTAAAATGGATTTTGTTCATCAAAATTATTTTTAGAACTAAAATGGATTTTCTTCATCAAAATTATTTTTAGAACTAAAATGGATTTTGTTCATCAAAATTATTTTTAGAACTAAAATGGATTTTCTTCATCAAAATTATGAAATGAAATGATTTAACATAAAAACAAATCAGATAATTTCCCCAAGATTAAAAGAAAATTATTATCTACTCTTGGAATAATAGAAAACTGTATTTATAAAGGGTCCCATCAATGATTTCTATAGAAATGGATCTCACACATACATGCATAATAAAGATCTAAACATTTTTTTGTTCTATTTTTGAGAAAAAAATCAGGAGTGAAGTATAACAAATTGAAATATTTAGTTTTGATATAAAACCATGAAGTACAACACTCAATTTTGAATAAAAAAAGTTTCTGGTTGTTTTAAAAAAAATTAATAAGTTCTTGAATCAAGATGGGAACAAATTCTTTGTCCCAAACGAAAAAAAAATCAAGGTCCCCCCTTTTTTGCCGAATGTAGGACAGAAAGTCACAGGACAAAAAGTCACAATTCAGTTTTGAGATTATTTTTCTTTGAACAAGAAAAACTAAGTGTGACTATTGGTCCTATCAAATTTGTGACTTTATGTCCGTTTACCTTTTCAGCCACACATACCTGTCACGTACAAGAGGAATGGTGGGGTTCACATTTTAAAACTGCCTCAGGTCATCCATTTTAGTAAAGCAAATTTGACTGGCAGTTTTTAGACCGGCAAACTCTCAAATGTTGTTTGTCAGAAACCTCTACATATATTCCAAGTGAAAACAATTTAATTATACTGAACTCCAAGGAAAATCAATGAGAAAAAGTAAAACCACAAAAATACTAAACTCCAAGGAAAATTCAAAACCAAAAGTCACTAATCAAAGGGCAAAATCAAAAGCTCAAACACATCAAAGGAATAGATAACAATTGTCATATTCTTGACTTAGTACCGGCATTTTCTTATGTGGAAAATGGTGGATTAAACCTGGTTTTATATCTAGCTAAACAGACTAACACCAGAAAAAGTCAAGAGAAGTTAAGTTTGCTGTCTGATGGACGTCTACCCTAAATTTTTCATGCTATTCATATTCTGATAATCTTCATTATGATTAGATATTATTCAATTTGAAACGTTTCAAGTAAATCGAAGACATGCTGGTATCAAAATTTTATTCAATCACAGACGTTGGCCTTGATTACATTAACAATAAACAATTTTAACAATTAAAAAAAATAAAAATAACAAATTATATCAACAATATCTATAACTTGCACAATGTTTTACAATTTGAGGCTTCTATTCTGTTACTGCAGTAATTTATATTACATCTTCTACAGAACTACAAAACTTCATTCATTCAATAAAAGATGCAATAAGGGTTATTCGCTTTAGAAAAAAAACTATGATTGCTTGTATCACGGTCAATATAACATTAATTAATGAGGCTCCAGTCAAATTACCAGTTATCGTTTTTAAGTTGACAGAAAACTTTAAGTTGTCATATTTCGTACACAATTTATTTTAAAAACACATTTTCTTCCTTAAATGAAAAAGACAAAAGAAAATCACTTTCTATGCATCTGATTGACATTAAGTAACACAGTTTCATTTTTAGCTTGGACAATAATAAATATGATAATAATCTATGTAACAGTACTTGATTTTTTTTTATCTTTGAAGTTAATTATTGTATATCTATAGAAAAATCCATGTAAAAAAAAACTGATTTTTTTTTACATAAATAAGGCCGTTAGTTTTCTCGTTTAAATTGTTTTACATTGTCTTATCGGGGCCTTTTATAGCTGACTATGCGGTATGGGCTTTGCTCATTGTTGAAGGCCGTACGGTGACCTATAGTTGTTAATGTCTGTGTCATTTTGGTCTTTTGTGGATAGTTGTCTCATTGGCAATAATACCACATCTTCTTTTTTATATGAATTGCTTGTTTAATGATCCTCCTGCATAATGTATTATATATAGTGCTAAAAATATTGTCTTCACCTTGACATGGTGTTTTTATCCTTTCAAAAGTTTTCCCAAACAATAAACAACTACGTACTGTCCTATAATCTTAGTAGATATTTACCCCTTTTAGAATATTCAACATTATAATGCAATGACACCATATCAATGAAGTAGAGAATTATTGCTTCTAAAATAATAAAACTATATAATAACACATGAACTTTTCTCTTTTGTTTCCAAAATAGTAAAAATGTATAATTACACATGAAGTTTTCTCTTTACAATATTCTTTATCTATTTAAAACTTTCAAGAAGGTGCACCTGTCAATACTAATTTTCCCGTTCGAAATAGTATAAAAATATAATTACACATGTATTCTCTGGTAACATAAGTCTATCTATCTAGAATTTCAAGTTTGTGGAGGCTGTCATTATACTCCATATAAATTGACAGCATGATTATACATAATAACAAAGACAAGATATTCATGTATTAGGTTCTATATTACATATTATGCAAATCTCAAGGTCATTTCAAGGTTACGATTATACATAATTATAATCACAAGATATCCATGTCTTAGTATCTTTAGTACATATTATGTAAATCTCAAGATCAGTTTAAGGTTATTTCATTACATATTAATCTTCACTACATGTAATCTCAAGGACAGTTCAAGGTTATTTCCTTATTATATACTATCTGTGGCAATACTGAAAAGTCATGATGAAGATCTTGACAGAGAATAGTAAACACTAAACAGAAATGCATAAATGCTGTTGCAACATCATAGTATTTATTGATGGCAAGGCCTATCATACATAAAAAACTTAATTAGAAATCATAACATTCAAAGGATTTTACAATTTAAAAAGTTGCTAAAGCATGACTGACAGAGAGAGGCCTTACATTCAAATACATACAAAACTTATAAACCATAAAAGCATACAGTAAAAATCACTTAATTTCATCATTTTACAAAATTGTATTGCTTGCATTGACATTTGCTTTTGATAGATGTGGTATGAGTGCCAATGAGACAACTTTCCATCCAAGTCACAATTTATAAAAGTAAACTATTATAGGTCAAGGTATGGTCTTCAACACTAAGCCTGGGCTCCCACAGAACAGCAAGTTATAAAGGGCCCTCAAAATTTAGTAATGTATAACCATTCAAACAGGAAAAACCAATGTCTACTTATATTTCTGCCCCAGTACTATGACATTATGCAGAAGAACTCGCGATCATAGTTCATTAAGGTAGGAGTCAAACATACCATACCCTGAGCATGGTAGGAACTCATAACCTCAGTGCTGATTGGCTAGTGATCACTTAAGAGGAACAACTAAGATCATCTAGCCACTCAGAGGCCTATTATCCTTTAAATTTTCATGTTTTTTTTTAAATCTTTTCAGCTGCGTATTTGATTTGGCCTTCCATCTGTTTAATAAAAAATAACCTATGAGTCTTATGTAGACAAACCCATGTTTGGTGTAGTAAATTATAAGCTTGGCTTTTTTCATGAGTTTTTCATTCCATGATATTATTCTGGTGTGGAAAAATCTAAAAACAACTCAATTTGTCATTACGACAATAACAATCCAGGGATAAAACTTCTCTTAATTCCAGTTACAGTACTATCTCCAAAGGTTACAAAGTGGTGTAAAGTATAATCTATTACTCTCAGAAACAGCTGTCTTACTGATTAAACCTTATACAAACTAGATATTCTCTTTAATATGTTAATATTATTCCTACAACACATCATGGACCTAAAATTTCTCTTGCTATCTTCAGTTGAAGGGTTGTTAACATAAAAAAAGTACTGATACATGTGACTATTTTTAGTGCTGTATCATGTTTGACGTAGCTAAATAAATTAAATTCCAATGTGATTTTAACAACATTAGATATACAAATAAAGCCAGCCATTTTAAAAATCCAGTGTGTACCAGTTCATTCCTCATTCTAATCATAATTCATTATATTTCAATATAACAAAATTGGCTTCTAATTGCATATGGTGTTCTCTATTAAATGGTCTATTTTTATGTTACTATTTGATATTGATCAAGGACACTAAATAGTGTTCATTAATGGCAATTCATGTAGGTTTATATTGTTCTTTTAAGGTCTCAAGAGTTATCTCCCATGTACCAGTCTTAAGTCACTGGTGTACATTTTCCTTCAACTAATATTATGATATGTAATTTTCCATGGGTGAATTAGATGTATTATTTTAAATCTTGTGATGAAACACAAATAACATGTATATTTATGTATTGTCTATCAACCTTATTACTCAATTTCCTCATAGTGGATCGCCTTAAAAAATCATACCACATATTTTAAGTACTTTCACTTTTGTTCGTAAAATCTGAATAATCTATCTATGGTAATCTATCAGTCTGTTCTGGAATACATGGTATTGAATTAACTAGATGTCACCTTTCACTGCTATAAATTTATGAGGTTTTTCAAATAGGAATAACATATCCTGCTTAGAAGAACCTCCTCTTTATGATCCTCTGTGTAACGATTTTTAAACCTTGGATGGCTCCTGTTTTATACACTCCTCCAATGAAGATTTCAGGACCTTCAGGGCTCCTCATTTAGTATGATCTTTCAATAAAGATTTAAGGACCTTGATTTGTTTAGAATGATTTCTGAATCCTCAGGGGTCCTCTTTAGTATAATTCTCCAATAATGATTCGAAACCTTGAGGGATCCACTTCTGAATAATCGTCCAATAATGATTCTCAAACCTTCAGGGCTACTGTTTAGTACTTTCCTTCAATAATGAATTCTGACTCTTAAGGGCTCCTCTTTAGTGGGATCCTCCAATACTTATCTCTGAACTTTGATTGCTCATCTTTATCAGAAATGTGTCACATTCACATGTAATACTGCAGGACCATTTTCTTTGTTAACGTTATTTTCAATTAAACCATTAACATTTTCACAAGACTTCTGTTTTGTTGGAGGAAAATCTAATATCTGCAAAAGAAACATTGCCATTAAATAATACATATGACTGTTGTTAATATAACTTAAATTCTTAGATTTACAGTATTTATCTAATAGTCTTCACATTTGTTAAAAGGAAAAAAAGATTTATCTATTACCAAAATCTTTAACCACAAAAAAAACATGACTTTAATTGTTTTCTGAATACTGTGTTATAAAAAATTAAAATTTTGAACTCCTGTATTTGTCATTTTGTGCAAAAAGTTTGAAAGTAACTTATGTTAAACATTATAAGGAATTTAAACTTAAACCCTCATTTTTCTAATTTATCTGTCAAATTATTGTCTTCACTGATCAAGTTTAAAATGTTTAGCTGAATTAAACAAAAATAACTGATCCAAACTACTGCAATCCAATGTTTGGTCTGCTCTATATGACTTATGAGTCAAGTCAAGTCTGTTTACAATCATACCTTATTTTTATCTGTCTGTTTTGGACTTTTGATGATTTGATCAGTTTGAGTACAGGCATCTTTAGTCTCAACAGTGGTGGTTAATGGTTTTTTGACAATAAAATAATCTGTGTCCATGAAAACATCATCTGGTGTAAATGTTGATTTATCTATGGAAGCTGAAATGAGTACAAAGACATTTTAAGATATTGCTTCTGTACTATGTTTATTATTCAATTATAATTATACATAGAAATAATAATGGGAATTATTATACCTTACATATATTTCAAACAATTCTATTGGGTAAAACATTATCATGTGACATGGAATAATTCAGTTAATTTTCATTCAATTACAAACTTAGGAAGAACGGATAACCCTAAAAATTTACACCAGCGTTGAATAACCCTATTATTCACCAGCGAATAATCTTTTTAGTTTGTTGATTTGTACCCATGAAAATGATGTCACAGACGTAAATAAACGAAATGGCAACGATCAAGTTTCAGGAAGCCCATTGATAGAGAGAAGAGGAAATAAGACTTTTGATGTGCATCTTGTGCCGATGATATCTCTAATAACGGTCCTTTTCAGGGCCATCAATATTTTACAAAAAGAATCTACCTTTGTTGTACATACAAGAATTCTAAGACACAAATTACATGTATTTTTGAACGTCAACTTGTGTTTGTTACTGAATGAAGTAACGGTGAGTGCTATTACAATGATTCAAAATGCCCTTCCACTGTTAGTTTGGTATAATAAAACAATTGTTGCCCGTTAGAAGCGATGAATATCCAAAATTGTCAACCCTTAATAGTTATTTCACTTCGGGCTGCGCCCTCAATGAAATATCCTTCTCGTGTTGACAATTTTGGATATTCACCTTTTCAACGGGGCTTAATTGTATATTATCACAATTATTGTACCGTACAGCTGACCTTACAAGAATTTATCCCCTAATAAGCTTAAATGCTTGCAGCTCGATTAAACAGTTTGCTTTAGGTGTCAGACCACCAATTACCGGTACTCTCACCAATTTAGAACGTATGTAAAAGTAGCCCTACTCTGACAAAAAATAGTGCTTTTCATATCATTGTTTACTTAATTAAACTAACCTACAAATTTGCAGAAATGAAACTTTTGGTGAAAAAGAAATATATTTAGACCATTTTGAGCCAAAATTCACTTGTCTATGAGTTTGCATTAAAATTCAGGAAAAATGCGCTCCTTAGTATACTAGTTAAAGATTTCCAGAAAACTAGAGGTTAATTTTTAATTGGTGGTCTGACACCTTTATACAAACTGAACTGTGAACTGAAACCATTCATGATGTTTTCTTTCTTAGATTTGTTCATGGCTATTTAACACCTTAGATATATTCACAGCTAATCATTTGTAGTGGTCGGATGAAATTCAGAAAGACACCAAAAACTAATCTAAAAACCATTAGCAATATTTCATTTAAAGAAACTGATTTCAGATTTTTAGTTGTCAAATCAGTATACACTATGCAAGAAAACAGTTCAAATTAAAATGAAAAGCAACTCTTACCAGTGGATTGATGGAACTGAGGATTAGTGTAAGCATGATTGAGTATGGCTCGTTCTCTCATATCTCTGGGTTTCTTTGGGGATAAAGGTGGTTTAGGAATGAGACTGGCTTGTGACAAGCTGGGAACACGTACACCAACTGTGGTAAAATGAACATGATCTGAAAATGAAAAATGAAAATAACATCACAACCTGCTCTTCTTTCAGAAAAAAAAGATAATTAAGAGAGAAAATTCAAATGTGTATCAAGAAATGGCTTCATTAATGAATCTTGCTTAATTACTTCTTTTTTTTAATGTAATTGTATTGAAAGGGAGATAATTCATGTTTATCTAAAATATGTGCATTGCATCTGTATGCAAGAAGTCAATTATTATTTCCAACATAGAATTGCAATCTCAACAAATTCTATTTATAGAACTATTTCCTCTGAAAGTTTGAATGAGATGATAAACAAAGCATGCTTGCACAATCATACTGGTATAAAATATTGAAAAATACAGCACACTAAAAGAAAGTCTGCCAAACTAAGCACACTTGAGCTTTAAATTGAAAATGGGTTTTTATGTTCTACATTTACTGATAGCATTTCCACTGAAAGCAAAAAATAATCCCAATCATCGTCTTGTCCTGTAGTAAATCTTAAATCCTGAATGTAAATTTTAAGGAGAAAAAGCAAATATCTATTGCTAAAATGTTGGTATTCATTGTAAATAGACAACAAGAATGTGTCCATAGTACACTGATACCCCCCTCCAATATCATTTTCTTTGTTCAGTGGACCATAAAATTGGGATCAGAACTCTAATTTGTCATTGAAATTAGAAAGATCATATCATAAGGAGCAGGTGTAGTTAGTTTCAAATTGTTTGAACTTTAACTTCTTAAACTTCATTAGAGTTAAAAAACTACCTTGATCAAAAACTTTAACCTGAAGTGGGACAGACGGATGTACAAAGGATTAGACGAGCAAATGCACAGACC
The DNA here is from genome assembly GCF_965363235.1 of Mytilus galloprovincialis. Classification (NCBI taxonomy): domain Eukaryota; kingdom Metazoa; phylum Mollusca; class Bivalvia; order Mytilida; family Mytilidae; genus Mytilus; species Mytilus galloprovincialis. The sequence continues at coordinate 39,561,837 of NC_134845.1, read as the reverse complement.
ATAAAAACATAACGCCCCTCTACATCTTGTCATGCATATAATTGATCAAATCTCACCTGATACTGTGTGTATCAGAGAATGGTCAAACTCACCTGATACTGTGTGTCATAGAGAGTGGTCAATATCTCACCTGATACAGTGTGTAATGGAGAGTGGTCAATATCTCACCTGATACTGTGTGTAATGGAGAGTGGTCAATATCTCACCTGATACAGTGTGTAATGGAGAGTGGTCAATATCTCACCTGATACAGTGTGTAATGGAGAGTGGTCAATATCTCACCTGATACAGTGTGTAATGGAGAGTGGTCAATATCTACAGCCAATGTGTTGGTATTTACAGCAGGGAAATATTCTACATTCTTCCAATGTCTCTCTAAAGCTGGACCCCAATTAGGCTCAGACTGACATGCTACATGGAATCTCTACAATTCAAAATACAATTCCGATTATGAAAGAACTAAGTAATTGGAAGAAAAGACTTTACAAATACCCTCAGCATTTGATGTAAACAGTACACCAGACAAACCCTTTTTTCTACATTTAACTGCATGGTAGAAAGCAATTGAAAATTGGGTAGGCTAAACTCTTTATCCAATGTTTTTTAATATAATGAAAATGCATTGTTTGAAATATATAGACTTTTACTTTTGCTTGGTTGTGTTTTCACAGAATGAGTGAAAAGAAATGAAATGCATCACACTGTTGAATCTACTATATAGAAGAGTCAACATGCCTAAATATATATTTTCAAACTTTTAATTATAACTTTCAACATCCACCTATATTTTACAATTAACCTTGGCTTTTACTAAACAATTAGACAACTAAAATTGACCTACAGATGTATACACATGTGAAACAATTCTCTGGACTATGCATTTCCAAGACAATTTGCCTTGAATTTTACATATGTTGAATTGTAATTTAATGAAACAATTGCCTTGACCTCTACATACCTGAGACAATCTGCCTTGACCTTTACATAATTTATAAATTAAGAAAATTGGAATGGTTATAACAGGAATGGCTAGGATTATAAAACCAACAACTTCTGTCCATACTGGATAAATATCAATACTGTATTTAGCTGACAATGGCTCATAGCCTACTGCTGAAAATACCAGGATGAACTGAAAAGTAAACTTCCATTGTAAAAATACAAATATACTTAAACTCATATTAATTACTAAATTCAAATCCAAAGAAATCTGTATCTGAGGCCCAAGTATAAACCATCAAGAAAGTATAGCAATACTTAACATAAAAATCTTATAAAGATCACAAAAAACTGCCATGAATTCACCAATATAAAATATATTTTGTCTATCCTCTCAAAATTTGTTAACTTAACTGCAGAATGAATTATATAATGATCTGCCTATTTCAGTGAAAATTTATTGTCTGCTCTAAGGTCGGGTTGTTGTGGCTTTGACACATTTCCCATTTCCTTTCTCAATTTTATTGACAAAATGCTCTCCCTTTATATACATAAAATGTCAAATGTCAGTTTTACTTAAATGCACTGATGTAAACCAATCACATTAATTCTAATGAACCAATCACATTACAGTATTTGTAGAAGTGCAAATCATATATAAGAATTATTAATACCTACCAGTATAATCAACGGAGTTATGACACACCACAAGGCATGCCACCAGTGTCCTGTGTGATGACCAATCATATGTTTTATATTGGCCGAGAACTGTTTTACACCATAAAACCAACCAACGGCTATACACATAAATATACCCGTAACCATGATTGGAAATCCCGCTACATACTCATCTATCACACGTAATATGTACAAACCACTCTAAAAATAAGATTTTTGAAATCATTTTATTTAATGAAAAAATAGGATAAGTCTCAACAAGGCATTGAAATGTAATTTGATCAGTTAAGCCATACAATGTAGTATCTCATATAGTTAAGTTGTACAGATTAGAACAAGCATGCATGAAATGTAGGTCAAAAGGATTCATTTCTGTTTAGACCTTTTTTTCTATTCACATGTCCATGATCATTAAATCTAATTTGTGGGTGCTGAAATATTAAAATATTTGGCATCTTATGAACAAATTTTGAATAAAAAAATGTCCCCTAAGTGGAGCTGAAAAGAGGGAGATCTTCTACTCTGTAGCTCTGAACGTTTGACAATATTCACTTGGAAGATTTTCAACATTTCTTTTTTTTTCAAGGTGAAAAGCTTCATAAAAATTCCCTACCAGCCTCAATATCTCTAAAATATTTATTTGGCTAACATCTATTGCATTTGAAATATCAAAAGACAACCATGTCTTCCCATTGATCAAAGATGTGCCATTTACTTAATAATGATCATTTCTTCTTCAATTAAAATGCATGACAATGACTCAACTCTGAAACAGATCTAAGAACGACAAAAATAATGGCAATTACCTGTGTGGTTAAAGGAAGACCAAGTAAAAATAATGATGAACAGACAACAAATAAAACAGCAATCCTCCGTCTTCTGAAGAGGGTGATATTTTCATCAATGATAGCGGTGATGACAGTTTCTACGTTGACAAACTGTGTACTGATGCCCAGCATGATAATCATGAGAAAAAATAAAATGGACCACAATGGAGAAATAGGAAAATATGACATGGCTTCTGGATTAACTATAAATGTTAGTCCAATGTCTGAAAAAGAAAATAAATACAAGTGTTATACAATTACATGAATCTTATAGAATTTTATCTAAATTTTACTAGAAAATTAAGTGTTTATCTTCAGTTTTTACTTTGTGTACAATATATCCTTACCTGTAAAGTTTTAATTTCAAAATTTAGATACCATAAATATCAGAACCTTAAGATGTTTTACCAATTGGAATTGTTGAAGTTATTTCATTTACAACTAATCAAAAAGAATAGAGAAACCTGTAATTTAGATGTTCACATAGATTGCTGTCGGATCATATTTGTATTTGCTTTATTATTTTGAACGAAAATCAGGCTGTTGTTTCCTGCTTTGAACTGTTTTATATTTTGTCACTGCCAGGCCTTATAATATATAGCTTACTCTTAATTATGGGTATTACTTATTATTGAAGGTCATGCCAGAGACTTAGTTATTTATATCAAAGTCATTTGGTTTCTGTTTGGTAGTTGTTTCAGGACATTGGCACATTCCTTTATTTCTAAAATTATTGAAAATTAGAACACTCACCTGACTGAATGACACTTTCTATATCTGCATCTAGTTCATGACTTAGTACTCCTAGCATTGCAAACATAGAGAATCCAGCTAACACACTAACTAGTGTATCTCCTAAGCACACTAATATTGCATCACTGAAAACAGTACAAAACATTTAATTACTGTAAATTCAGAAATTATTGCAAGGTTTTTATTATTGCAAAAAATGCAACAGAATTGAAAACGCAATAATTTAAACTTGCATTTTGAAATATTAAAATGAATTAAACAGGATTTTCCTCAAAATTGTAAAAATTTAAATTGTAGTTAAGTCTTAAAAATCGCAATAATAAATGCACACAATATTTCTGAATTTACAGTAACTCATTAGTATAACACCATTTGAAACATATTGTTTTTACATTTGATGTTGGAATATGATGAACCACTGCATATCATTACTGATTACATATTAAAGTAAAGAATGTGTATATATGCCAGTGTAATTTGTTCTAAAAGAGATAATGGTCTATGTGCCTGTCTACGGATCTAGCTAAAGTTTACAACACAACAAAACCCCTAGAAATTTTATGTAAAAAGTTAATGCTAGCCATAACCATACAAATTATATGTAAAAGTTCTGGCTAGCCATAACCATACAAATTGTAGGTAAAAGTTATGGCTAGCCATCACCCTACATATTATATGTAAAAGTTATGGCTAGCCATCACCCTACAAATGTATGTAAAAGACATGGCTAGCCATCACCCTACAAATGTATGTAAAAGACATGGCTAGTCATCACCCTACAATTGTATGTAAAAGACATGGCTAGCCATCACCCTACAAATGTGTAAAAGTTATGGCTAGCCATCACTCCACAAATGTATGTAAAAGTTAATGCTAAACATCACCATTCAAATGTATGTAAAAGTTATGGCTAGCCATACCCATACAAATTGTAGGTAAAAGATATGGCTAGCCATCACGCTACAAATGTATGTAAAATTTATGGCTAGCCATCACCCTACAAATGTATGTAAAAATTATGGCTAGCCATACCCATACAAATTGTAGGTAAAAGATATGGCTAGCCATCACCCTACTAATTGAAAGTAAAATTTATGGCTAGCCATCACCCTACAAATGTATGTAAAAGATGAAGCTAGCCATCACCCTTAAAATGTATGTAAAAGTTATGGCTAGTCATCACCAAACTAATTGGATGTAAAAGGTATGGCTAGCCATCACCCTACAATTATGTCGGTAATTAAGGCTAGCCATAGCTTTTACATATAATGTATAGGATGATGGCTACAATATAACTAGCCATCACCCTACAAATTGTATGTAAAAGTTATGGCTAGCCATCACCCTACAAATTATAAGTCAAAGTTATGGCTAGCTATCACCCTACAAATTATAAGTCAAAGTTATGGCTAGCCATCATCCTATACATTATATGTAAAAGTATGGCTAGCCATCACCCTACAAATTATAAGTCAAAGTTATGGCTAGCCATCACCCTACAAATTGTATGTTAAAGTTATGGCTAGCCATCACCCTACAAATTATAAGTCAAAGTTATTGCTAGCCATCACACTACAAATAGAATGTAAAAGTTATGGCTAGCCATCACCCTACAAATTGTATGTTAAAGTTATGGCTAGCCATCACCCTACAAATTATAAGTCAAAGTTATGGCTAGCTATCACCCTACAAATTGTATGTTAAAGTTATGGCTAGCCATCACCCTACAAATTATAAGTCAAAGTTGTGGCTAGCCATCACCCTACAAATTGTATGTTAAAGTTATGGCTAGCCATCACCCTACAAATTATAAGTCAAAGTTATTGCTAGCCATCACACTACAAATAGAATGTAAAAGTTATGGCTAGCCATCACCCTACAAATTATATGTTAAAGTTATGGCTAGCCATCACCCTACAAATTATAAGTCAAAGTTATGGCTAGCCATCACCCTACAAATTGTATGTTAAAGTTATGGCTAGCCATCACCCTACAAATTATAAGTCAAAGTTATTGCTAGCCATCACACTACAAATAGAATGTAAAAGTTATGGCTAGCCATCACCCTACAAATTGTATGTTAAAGTTATGGCTAGCCATCACCCTACAAATTATAAGTCAAAGTTATGGCTAGCTATCACCCTACAAATTGTATGTTAAAGTTATGGCTAGCCATCACCCTACAAATTATAAGTCAAAGTTGTGGCTAGCCATCACCCTACAAATTGTATGTTAAAGTTATGGCTAGCCATCACCCTACAAATTATAAGTCAAAGTTATTGCTAGCCATCACACTACAAATAGAATGTAAAAGTTATGGCTAGCCATCACCCTACAAATTGTATGTTAAAGTTATGGCTAGCCATCACCCTACAAATTATAAGTCAAAGTTATGGCTAGCCATCACCCTACAAATTGTATGTTAAAGTTATGGCTAGCCATCACCCTACAAATTATAAGTCAAAGTTATGGCTAGCTATCACCCTACAAATTGTATGTTAAAGTTATGGCTAGCCATCACCCTACAAATTATAAGTCAAAGTTATGGCTAGCCATCACCCTACAAATTGTATGTTAAAGTTATGGCTAGCCATCACCCTACAAATTATAAGTCAAAGTTATTGCTAGCCATCACACTACAAATAGAATGTAAAAGTTATGGCTAGCCATCACACTAAAAATTTTTTGTAAAAGTTATGTCTGTAAACATCCCCCTTTTAAATGTATGTGAAAGTTATGGCTGGCCATCACCCTACAAATGTATGTAAAAGACATGGCTAGCCATCACACTTCAAATGTATGTAAAAGTAATGTCTAGCCCTCACCCTACAAATTGTATGTCAAAGTTATGGCTAGCCATCACCCTACAAACTGTCGTAGAAAATAACATTGCTAACAATCAACCATTCTGAATTTGTCCTTAATTCTATGGTCATGTCATTCCTTTACAAATTTACAAGCAATATACCACTATAGTCTTATGTATTCCCATATATCATTATCAAAACTTTACAATTTAAAATATGCACATTGACTCTTTCATAAAAATCTTACAACAAAAGTTGACTTCCAAGTAATTTTGTGAAAAGATGCTGGGGCTTTCCTTTTGATATATTTACAAAATCAGTTATAAAGTACCCCAAATGTTCATCCCTTAATGTCACTTACCTATAAATATTATTGTGGAATTTATTATAACTGGCGAGTGTAGTGAGTCCTCCCATACAAGCTGATAATGAGAAGAACACCTGTACTGCTGCGTCTGCCCATACTTTAGGTTCTTTTAACTTCTCCCACTTAGGTGTGACGTAAAACTTTATTCCTTTGATGTTTCCTTCCATCATTAAAGCTCGTACCAACAGGACCATCATAATTACCATCGGAAATGTTACCACAAAATATGCAATCTACAAAAAATTAGCAATTTCTGAAGTATAATGCATCTTAGTCTTATTTTACTTTAATTACAGTACTAATTTTTTGTGTGGGAACCAATTTCGATTGATTGAAGAAAAATTGTGTTTTCATGAATAGTTGATTTCATGGATTTGCCAGAGTCTGCATTCAAGCCTATGGAAAAATGTGTACTTTGTTGAACATTTAAATTTGTGACTCACTGAATAATAATGATTCCACAGTAGCTCAATTAATCAATTTTTTAAATTTTTTTTTTTTAAAGAAGTGATAGTTATTAGTTTTTATAAATTTGTGAGATTTTTTTTTTGGTAAGGATCCATTTCCATTTAATGTTAAAAAATCAAAAAGCAATAAGATGAGTTAAAAGTTAAACAGATATATTGAAAAAATATCAAAACTCCTGACTCTTTGCTCATTAAAAAGATTTATAATATATTTTGAACATGTTTCTATAATGAGCGGAGATTTAGTCTCCGAAGATATATTAAGAAATATTAATAACTAATGTTCTAACTCCCTCAGATTTGATAAGATATACTTACTTTCCCCGAGGTTCTGATTCCTCTAACCAGACATACAAAGACAACAACCCAACATAGTAACAGACATAATGCAAGCTCCCACTGGATACCTCCAACATTACCAAGACTTCCAGATACATTCAAAACTCTGTTACTGAAAATACAATCAGTTAATAAAGAATTGTGATTTAACATAAAAAAAACTTGACTCAAGGAATGAGCTTTTTCTCCATGTAGAAAATGAAAATAACTCTTCATAAATTTTATGTGTATCAAGCCCTTTCTGGTTTTAACTTCATGATAAAAGCCTCACTTTGTAATCAAACTGAAGAACAGCAAAACAGTGCTGTTCCTTTGCTATGGATTTTGTCTATTGTGTGAAGTTATTTCGTGTCATGAATTGATACACAATATCCATCTTTTCCATTGATTCATTTTTTTTTTCAAAACTTTGTCAATAGCTATTTGAACAGTGTTTAAAAATTGGTTTAAATAAATCTTATTTTTTGTCAAACAAGTGAAACTGCGAGCTACTGCTCACTTATGATACCCCCACCACAAGAGGATAATATTTATAGTGTAAAAATATGCAAGTGTTCGATAAACAGGAAGTTGTTGAGTAATGACTCTAAAAATGCATGACACTGTATAGCTGGCTTATATAAACCCTTAAACCAAATTTCAGAAATCCTTGTATCGTAGTTCCTGAAAAAAATGTGCCAAAAATTTTCAACTTGGCTATCGTGTGTAAAATTATACAACTGTTTGATAAACAGGAAGTTGTTGAGTGATGAATCTAAAAACGCATTACACAGTATAGCTGACTAAATAAAACTTGTAACCAAATTTTAGAAATCCTTGTTTTGTAGTTTCTGAGAAAAATGTGACGAAAATTTTTTACTTGGCTAATATGTGTAAAATCATACAAGTGTCGGTTAACAGGAAGGTCGCGAGTGATGAAACTGAAAAGGCATCACACAGTAAAGCTGACTTATATAAACCCTGAAACTAAATTTTAGAAATCCCTGTATTGTAGTTCCTGAGAAAATGGGACGAAAAATATTCATGGGACGGACGTACAGAGTGACAGAAGGGTGGACAGACAGAGGTAAAACAGTATATTCCCCTTTTTTTAAAGCGGGGGTATCATTACATTCTTATAGAAACTATCTTTAAATATATGTCTTCTATGCAAATCAAAAGTAACAGAGAAAGAAGAATGTTTGTACCTATTTTTTTTATATCTGTAAAAGCAGAACAGGGGTTGAAGTCATAAAACTTTGCTCAGTGCTTGGAGCACAAAAATCATGCTCGAAACACCAAATCCTATATTTTGATTGGCTGATTATCGAGTCTGAGTACAAAAATCTTGCTCGAAAGTTTTATGACCGTAAGGCCAGGGGACCATCCAATATTTGATATTTCTTCCTACTTGTCAGATAAAACAGATGATTTTTCATTTTCCAATCGTTAATTATCCCTTTTTAGATGGTGACGTTCCCTTGTCACCATCTTACGGTGTTTATATATCTTAACTTGTACGATTCGCTCGTGTATGTAACAATGTTTTAATTGTAACGAGAGAAATTTATATATTACTGAAAAATTATCACACCAGGGTTTTCGATATCACAAACTAGTCAAAACATTTACTAAATTTTATCATCGGTATAAGGACATCATTCGTAAATATAGCTCAACATGCAGACTTCTAATACGTTCAGGTATTTCACATCCAATTTTTTATGGAAATATTCTTTATAAAGCACAAAAATGTCAGTTTTCACCTCAGAAGCTAACAAAACCTTCAAATAGACTTATTAAGAAGGGATATAGTTACGATACTGTTGTTGGGTCATTAAAAATTGCATACTTTGGCGTTAATATTGATTCATTTATAGGGTCTTTGTATCAGAACTAAACACATTTATTTAAAAACCAGTTGTTGTCAGCACACGGGTTATGTTCTTCTCATATATGTTATGATGGTATGATACTAAACCCTTAACAGGAAGGATTGTGCCTGATATTCATATGATGAAGACATAATCTTCCTATCAGTTTAATTGAAGTCTGGAGCTGACATGTCAGTTAACTGCTAGTAGTCTGTTGTTATTTATGTATTATTGTCATTTTCTTTATTTTCTTTGGTTACATCTTCTGACATCAGACTTGGACTTCTCTTGAACTGAATTAACTGAATTTTAATGTGGTTATTGTTATGCGTTTACTTTTCTACATTGGCTAGAGGTAATAGAAATGGGGAATGTTTCAAAGAGACAAAAACTCGACCATAGAGCCACATTTTTTTGCCTGTCCCAAGTCAGGAGCCTCTGGCCTTTGTTAGTCTTGAACTATTTTTAATTTTAGTTTCTTGTGTACAATTTGGAGTTTAGTATGGCGTTCATTATCACTGAATTAGTATATATATTTGTTTAGGGGCCAGTTGAAGGACGCCTCTGGGTGTGGTAGTTTCTCGATGCATTGAAGACCTGTTGGTAACCTTCTGCTGTTTTTCTGTTCCATGCATGGTCAGGTTGTTGTCTCTTTGACACATTCCCCATTTCAATTCTCAATTTTATTGTTACTCTTTAAGTATCTTAATTACTTTTACAAATGACTCAAGTAAGCTTAATTCACATTAATATACGCAATTGTCTTATGCATAGGAACATGCTGAATCAGCTACTTACTAAAAATATTCCTCACTTGGAGTTGTCATTTTTGTATGACGATCTGTTGTTAGGACAACAGCACCAAACTCTCTTCTTAATTCTGTTATGCAATCTGTTACCAATTTGGTCTCATTTTGGCTGTACAGGGAACAGTTTGCCAGGACAGGGAAACAGGAATGATTTTGAAACTGGTTCTGGTATACATATGAACTGTTGAAATGTGAACAATTACTGACTTCAAATATGTTCTTACTACACTCTGTAAAAGATAAATTAAAAAGATTAAATTGGTGCATTTCAACATTTTATATGGATCAATCCAAAGGAATAACTTTAAGAAAATACATCAAATTCGTGTATTTTGTGTACTAATTTTTTTATTACAATATGACAAAATTAAATAGATCCTACCTTCATGCTTTGCCTCTGAAAGAGCTGCAATGATTTTCAGATTTTATAGTAATTATCTTAAGGAATGAATTTATTGCCTCCAACTTTTTTTAATGTGTTTATATTCTTACTGCAACACTTTAGGATCATAGAAACTCTTCACATCAGGAAGTAAAACAGTGTTGTCAGATCCTTATCAGTGAGGCGAAGAAATACTGACTATGTGTCTGAAAATGACACTTTTTATGCACCATTTATGGCCATTATATTTTCTGGTCTGTGTGTCCATCTGTCCGTCTGTCCCGCTTCAGGTTTAAGTTTTTGGTCAAGGTAGTTTTTAATGAAGTTGAAATCCAATCAACTTGAAACTTAGTACACATGTTCCCTATGATATGATCTGTCTAATTTTAATGCCAAATTAGAGTTTTTCCCCCATTTTCAGAGTTCATTGAACATAAAAAATGATAGTGCGAATTGGGCATCCGTGTACTAGGGACACATTCTTGTTTGTCATATACTTTTCAATGGAGCAAGATCTATTTTGTTCTATGGTACCTCAAATATGATCAATTGTCATTTGTCATACAATAACATTGCTGGGATATATGTAGACAGCCTTAGTGTGCTGATGTGGCTACAACAATCACAAGTCAATCAGTCATTTAACAGTATTAAAAGGCACTAAGGTGGTACCCAACACTTTCACTAAAATTAATTTGGCTCGTTTAATTTTCATAAAATTTTGACACAGTATTTGCTTTGCCCCTTTAACAAAAATATAAAAAATTCAAAAAATTTGAACCAACTGTTTAATCAGAAAATTTACACTGGTTATATAGCAGTTCAACAAACACTTATTTTGATCATTGAGATGCTTAATATTCCCTTAACAATACAACGTCATTAAAATGTTCTGCTGATTTTACAGAGTTATCTCCCTGTAGTGTTAGGTACCACCTCCAAACCTTATAATGTATAAAACCTTGGTTTAAAAAGACACAGTAAACAGTTGCTGTTTGGTTCTAAGATGATTAAATGATCAGCAATTGTAAAACAATAACAAAGGTGGCTTCTCCATGTCTTATACCTCCATAGCTTTGAAAAGTCACAGTTTATTGTTGTATTTTTCTATGAAGCTTAAAGTTGTCAACAATTCTCGAACAATTAAAAGCTTTTTAGAAACCATTTGGTTTAAATAGACAAATTAAATCTTAATTTGTAAAACCACATGGCAACACATTTGAATTGAAAACATTTTGAAAACTGAACAATTAAGACATCTATTTATTATTAATGAGAGATAATTAAACCACTTTCTGCTTGGAAAACCTTGTTCTGTAGGGATCAATACATATTAGATAACTGAAACTATTTGTCTCATAATCTCTATTTTAAATCAGTTAATTTCACAGCAGACTGTTATATTACTAATTGGACCTAAATTGGTTCCATTTAAAGAAACGAAAAATTAAAGATTCATATAACACTATATCAATTTATCATAACTCTCAAAATTCATTAGAATTATGTTATGTCTAGTGTAAAATTTTAGAAAAATAATGAATTCTGTTATAAAATTGTATAATATCTATATGATACAGATAAAATTTAAACGCATTCTTTAATTACTATGTTTATAGCATTCTTCATACTTTGAGAAGTTGTTGACAATTATAGATTTTACTCATTTCAAACATACTTCAATTAAAAAAAGAATTCTTTGAAAGTTTCAAATACCAATTATAAATAATTATTGAGAAATAAAGCTCAAGCAGAAGAAGATAGATTTATTGTTTATCTAATTGGCCTAGTAAATTCACCGAAAATTAAAGAAGACCATGTTATCCCTCTATTCCTTATTTTTAACTTCTTAATCAAACAACATAGCTGTATTGATGACACAATCTGACTGTGATGGCATATGCAAGATTTGTCAGATTTTTTGCCACAGATAAACTATTTTAGAACATTTTTCGTTAATTAACATACAGCACTAGCTTTTCCTTAAAACATTTTTTTGGGGGGATAGGAGGGTCCTGATCCCGAAATCCCGGGCTTAAGAACATGAAATTCTGAGGTCGTGAAATTCAAATAAATTTAATCCCAACATCCAGACATTCGAAAAAAGAACTCCAGGAACACGAAAGGGTCAATCTCACAATTCTGAGTTAAAAAACACCTGATCCCAGAGTCTCAATAAAGGTCCTATCACCCTCATTTTTGCTGGCGAATATATACCACTGGGTCAATGCCACTGCTGGTAGAGATTTATTTCCCCGAGGGTATCACAAGCCCAGTAGTCAGCACTGTTTGTGCTGACATGAATTATCATTGATATCGTTATATTTATAAATTAACTGTTTACAAAATTTTGAATTTTTTGAAATACTAAGGCTTTTCTACCTCAGGCATAGATTACCTTAGCTGTATTTGGCAAAACTTTTAGGAATTTTGGTCCTCAATGCTCTTCAACTTCGTACTTTGTTTGGCCTTTTTAACTTTTTTATGTATAAAATTTAGTCCTGGTATCTATGATGAGTTTATTTAATACACTGTAAAGAGATATTTATGGGCAACAGTTGTGCTGTTTATTTTTTTCTAAGCTTTACTGTCATGTCATGGCTGTGTTAACTCTTGAAAAGGTTATAAAGTGATTGGGAACCAAAACTGCATTGTTTTATTAAAGAACATAGATTCAACATTTGATACTGATAATCAGATAGTTTGAATAGTTTCAAGTTAAATAGTACACTTTGATGCTAAAACTTTAGAATGAATATATGTTTTATCATATCAAATAACCTGAGATACAATAACAAACAAACCTTCAAATAAACCAAACACTCACGATTACTCTCATAAATGTTTCAACACTTGAAATTTAAGTTTGTAAATACCCTTAGCATACTATTGATTCAGGGAAAAAAATGTTCATTGTAAGAAGGCATAATCCATTAAGGTTTTGAAGTACAAAATGTTACACAATATTTACCTGTCCATTTTTCCATATTTTGACCTATATTTTAATTCTACTCCAATCTTAATTTGACAAGCACCATATTCTGCTGACAATCAATAGCTCAAGTTTTTGGTTTGTTAAAAAGATTTATAGTATCAAGTTCAACAAAATATTAGTAATGCTACTTTTTGTCGCAGCTTTTTGCCTAGTTATTAGGCTACCATACTTGTCTATAAGCATGATTTATATTAGTCCAAATAAAATTAGTTGTCATGTTTAGAGATTATGTGTCACTGTGTCACATGTGTTTTCCTGCAATATTCTATTCAAATCAAATAAAGAAAATGAAGAATGTGTTCATGAAAAACAGCTGATTCCCCCGATTGCATTTAACTAAATAGAGGGACATAACTAGAGATCTGTAAAAGTGTCACCACTCAAGTTTGAACTTGGTCTGTGTTTTATGGTAATAAGTATAAGTTTCATAACATTTGGTTGATGTTAACTAAAAATGGTTGATCTAAACTGAAAAAAAGAGAAATAGAAACAAATTTTGTGAGGTACCTATCTATGGCCAAGTGTAACACTTAATGCCCCCTACGCCTATCTATATATAGTGGAGGGGCATAACAAAAAAATGAAATATAAAAACTTAAGAAACTGTTAAAAAAGCATACTGTTAAAAAATCTGGACTGTGAGAAGCAAAGCATCAAAATTTGTTAAGTACTTGTCGGGGTCAAAAGTAGCCCAAATACTCTAAACTGATCCCATTATCTAAGGATTTTACTTACTGTCTGGGTTATTCCATTTATTTCCACAATTAAACCAAGGAAGTGTAGCTGTCATGGAGGAAAACAGATAATGAACTGCCCAAGCATTCACCATGTTGTAATAGATAGAAACAACAAAGCTTGAGAGAACCATTGCCATACCAATACCTGAAAAACATAGGATTTTTTATTTACTTTTATTATTTTCATTATAAAGACATGTAAAAAGTACTTGAAGATTTGAACAGAGTTTGTATCTATCTGTATAATTTTGTATGGCGCTTACAGGTGATCTGATGAGTGCTTGGCCCTTAACAGTTTGCTCATGTTGTGCTACTACACCAAAATTCCAGATTAGGAGGAGATTTGAGCCCTTATAAAGATGTTAAATCCAGCCATATTCTTTGATTACTTGTCCTAAGTCAGGAGCCTGTAGTTTAGAGGTTGCAAATGGTTGCTGTCCATCATATTTGCCTTTTGTTCATTGTTTTTAGCATATTTCAGGGTTGTTTTTTTTTTTGTCTTTTAAATTGTTTTTCATTTTGTCATTCTATGCCTTTTTATAGCTTACTTTACAGTATGCGTTTTGCTCTTTGTTGTAGGTCATATGGTGAAGATATGTACATCTATTTCCTTACTCTATGTCTCATTGGCAATCTTACCACATCTCCTTATATTTACATAGTATGTATGGTCTGTAAAAGTTTTCACCAATCTCAGTTCATGGTCAAAATACTTAATTTGATTTTCATTGTTTTAGCTATAAAATGAATATTTCATACTTTTTTAGTAGCAAGACCTGCATTTTAATTAAATTTAGTTTTTAGTATTTTATTTTTAAAAATATTGTTCCATAAACACCTTCCTAGTCTCTCTTTTGATACTTTTTTTTATGTGCATAAAAGTCTTGCAAAATAAATTGATTGAATACAACTTTTCTAGAAAAATTTGTCCTCTGTTGACTTCCACTAAAATGTCTAGCTAATATATTTTACCTTTAAATAGTGGAACAGATCTCCATACTGTTACTGGACCTAAACTGGCATATTGTCCAAATGCTAACTCCATGAACACTAAAGGTATTCCACATGTCACTAACATTATTATATAGGGGATAAAAAAGGCACCTAAAATAGAAAAGAAGGATATGGTGTACTAGTTCATGACATAAAATACATACAGATACTTAAAATATAAGCAACTGAACATAATGCTTTTGATAATGAGATCATACAAACATGTTTAATTTTGTGTTTTCTTGTTTGAATATTTATCACTATCATTCTGGGGCCTTCTATAGCCTGCTGTTCAGTGTGAGCAAAGGCTCTGTGTTGAAGACTTTTCCTTGGCCTATAATGGTTTACTTTTATAAATTGTGACTTGGATGGAGAGTTGTCTCATATGACATTCATACAACATCTTCTTATTTATATCAACCCAAACAAATTCTTTATGTGCTAGTCCCATCAATCAAGAGCCTGAATATGGTGGTTGTGGTTGGTGGCAGTCTGTCATATTTGTATTTCATTTATTGCTTTATTTTAAATCTGGCCCACAGTTTGCTTTTGTAATGTCAGGGTCTCTCAAAGCAAACTAAACTGTTTGGATTTTCTTTATAGTTGAAGGAAATATAGTGACACATTGTTGCTAAAATCCAAGTAATTTGGTTTCTGGGAGATAGGTGTCTCATTGCTACTCATACTAAAATTCCTTTTTATTTTTTAACTTTATAAATTACTATCGCCCACATAAAATGTATTAAATTAATTGCAGTATTTAACACTGGTATCCTTAAAACAAGCATGTATAAAAGTTTGAAACCACATTTTACCCATAAAAAGACAAGTTTTCTGTTTTCTTACTAAACAAGTTTGTAATGTTTTGTTTATGGGATTGTATCTTTTTATGGATGTTTTGATTGGTCAAGACATCAATTATGAGCTTCTCACAGTGAAACAAGGAAGTTGTATTTCTGAATTGTCCAATTAAATACATAACAGGTATTTCCATTCAAAGTGTTTGTATAATTCTTTGATTTTCACCAGAGTAAAAATTTTTTGTCTTGTTGTGTTTTCAGGAGAGTTATGCATTTAATTCATCGATTTTCCTTGCTATATGCAACATATTTATCATTTGCTGACAGGCATTGTGTCTTTTTACAGTATGATCAAAGCCATGCAATACTTCCAGCTCAATACCTTAAAAGGATTGTCTGTAAAACCATCAATTTCCAAAGGCATGTCATATAACAATTTATATTGTTTGGAAACATAAAAAAAGTTGCAAGAGACAATGAACAAAAAAAATCAGATCTGATAGCGATTAATATATAATAAGACTTGGAGCTGCTAAGTGATGTACATGTAACTTAATTAAATCCATGTACCGGTACACCTGATACATTTAAAAATTGTTTTGACAGTTCATTTGTACTCTGATCATGTTTGACTAGCTAATTGCAATTATCTTTTTTATAACCATAGACCTAAAATTTGAAGTTTAAGCTTTTGTAAGCCAACGATATTAAGCCCTTTTTATCTATTTTGTAGGGTTTAATTTTCTGGTTTAATTGTGGTCCTCCATCTCCATGTATAAATTTACCATTAGTTATGCCAGAAATAAAAGATCTGCTTCAAAAAGAGATTCTAAAACTCTTCCTGTAAAGAAACCAATCATTTGATACCGGGATCGTGAATATTTAGTGATCATATATTTCTGAAACTAACCCAATTAAGAAGTGCATGGCTCAGGAGTTTATTGAGTTACCATTTTATTTAATTTTCCATGTTAATCTTCTAAAAGCCTAAGCCATGCATCAACAGATTAAAAGTTATTTAAGTAAATGATTGTTATAAGAGGGGGTAGGAGGGGTCCTGATCCTGAAATCCCTAGGTCCCAAATTTAAATAAATTTAAATCCCGACATCCCGAAATTAAAAAAAATAATTCACAGATCCCGAAAGGGTCAATCCCGAAATCCCGAGCTTAAAAAAACACCCGATCCCGGAGTCCTGATAAAGGTACAATCCCCCCGCTTATAACAACTTACCTCCGCCATTTCTGTAAACTAGGTATGGAAATCTCCAAACATTGCCTAAACCAACAACATATCCCAGACAAGACAGGACAAAGTCAAGACGACTACTCCAGTTACCACGGTGACTGTTGCCACTGTCGTCTGTACTCTCAGTGTCGCCACTGTCCACTGTCATCATGTCGGAGAGGTAAGGTCCAGATGAATCATCACTGCCCTGGGTTTCCTGTAAATGAAGGAATCGAAACATTTTGAAATTTGTCTTCGCACTTAGCTTTAATCCTACGAAAAAACTTCCATGTAAAATTATTATCAATAATGCCTCAGAGAATGAACGAATCGCAATAAATTTTCATAAAAAACCAAATTAAAAGGTGATATTTGAAAAAACTAATTTGTTTTCATCTTGATATCATATCACGTTAAGTCCTTCTAAGACAAACTATTATGACATATTTTTTTACTTCTGGGAATATACAAATAAGATGATTGATTTGTTCAATATGTACCTGCAAATTAAGCTAGAGTCAAGATTCCCAGTGGTACTGTTTTCAAAGCATCAAGTCGTCTAATCAATTATTATAACAAATAACCATAATTATATTGAGATTAACAGGTCATGCTTTAATTAACAAGCCACAAAGTGTTATATACGTAATCATAAACTGTTACGGAGACAATTACCTGGAAACTTAATGATAACTACCTACTCAGGTGTTCTATTTAAGAGTAATGAGATTTTGATGTGGATACACCTACATGGTGTGAAGAATCAAAAAGAAAATGAAAATTTTAATAAAATTTTTAATAGTTTTTTAAATCCTTTAAAGGTTATTAAATTTTCAAATAAGGTTGAACTGAGTGGTGTTTAATGCCCAGTGGCAAATACTACAAGCTTATCAGGATCAGAACATGTTAGTGTGAAATGAATTTGAACCCGGTTTCACATGCCAGTTCACTAGTTATATTGAACATATTTAAGGCCCTTTATAGCTTGATGTTCGGTGTGAGCCAAGGTTCCATATTGAAATCTGTACTTTGATAAAATGTCATTGAAATGTTATGCTTGTTTTTACCATTTCATTAAAACTTCAAAATACTGATTGCATAAAGACAGGGGGGGGGGGGGTGAATTTGCTATATGTTTTCGTCAATCAAAAAGTTCCATACCGATTGATTTAAATAGTGTTTGCTAAATGTCCAGTTTCAAGTATAATTAAATTGTGTTTGCAATAAGATTAAACACAAATGAAAATGAAGCAAATTTCTCTAAATGAATCCAAAAGTTCTATTAAAACAGAGGAGAAATTTTGTCAAATTGCAATATTCAATCTACAAACTGTTCACAAATAATTGTTTTCACAGGCTTGCAAAATTGTTTAGAATGCAGCATTTTCCACACATGCATCAACTGTTACCAATTGCACTCAACTTAATGGAATATGATATAAAAATCCAGAGCTTCATAATATCTCAATGTGACCTCATCACCATGGGATTTTCTGCAACACAGATAACCCTTGGGATGTTCTACACCCCAGCTTTCGATAGCAACTTTTTTCACACAAGCTTACTCTTAATAATTGCTTAACTCAAGCCTACCTTTGGGGATTTTCTAAACCACAAGATTTCTCAAAGGATTTTTTATACCCAAGCATATCCTTATAAGTTAAACACCTCAACTGACCCTGTGCAGAATCTACACTCTTACGGTAGGGACTCCCTAAACCTTAACATATACCTGGGGGAGAAGCACTACATTTATTTGTTTATTACTTATAGAATTCAGAATTAAATGTACATTACAATATGTTACCTGGAAATCTACCATCATCTCTCCAACGGAAAATATGAACGTTCCTTTTCACTTAAATAAAATCCATGACAGACACAATAAGCTTACTAAATCAAGGAATTCCATGTCACAACATTAGGACCGATATACTACATTAGATGCTAAGAAAAATGTTGGGAAAAAGGTAAAAAGAGGAAAGCGATCAGCTCATTAATACAATACCAATTAAAGGTGTTGGTATTGATTCTGAAATGAACAGCAACGATATACATATTTATGACATTAAATCTAGTGGAAGGCTGATGGATGTTAAAGCCTTTTTTAATTACAAATTGGGATCAACCTTTGAGTCAAAGGCTGCAATTTTCAATGTAATAATCATTTGTAGGTTCATAAAAAAAGAAATTTTTGATCTCGAGTGTAAACAAATGTATTTGAACTTGTAGTTTTACAAGGATTTAAAACAGAGCTTTAGAAAATAATATATTTTGATTGACTACTGTAAATTCAGAAATTATTGCAATGTTTATATTATTGCGAAAAATGTGACAGGGTAATATTCACAATAATTTGCATTTCCCTTTTTTATATGAATTAAACAGGATTTTTCACGATATTGTAAACATTAGAATCACATTTTGGTCTAAAATGACAAAATCTTAATAATAAATGCACGCAATAATTTTTGAATTTACAGTATGATGGATTGGTGGTTATATTTTAAAGTCCAGTGGCAAATATTATATGCTTATCAAAATGTGGACATGTGAATCTCTTTTGTTTTTACTCCTTAAAATGCTTGATACTGTAGAAATACAAGAGAAGCTTGAATATCAAGTCATTAGTTTAAATATGTAGAGGATCATACCCAAGAACTTCCAATACTATAGGCAAGCATGCTACCATGAGACCAAATAGGTGATTGATATTTAAAACAGAGCAATAACACATAAGAAACATAAGACAACAGTTTTTAACACTTGATGCATGTGTGAAACATAAGACAACAGTTTTTAACACTTGATGCACGTGTGAAACATAAGACAACAGTTTTTAACACTTGATGCACGTGTGAAACATAAGACAACAGTTTTTAACACTTGATGCACGTGTGAAACATAAGACAACAGTTTTTAACACTTGATGCACGTGTGAAACATAAGACAACAGTTTTCATTTCCACTTCATTGCACACAATTTTAGACAAAACATTGCAGGGGAAAAAGGACAAGACAAAACAAGTCCACAGAACACTGCTAAAAATAGACAAACATCAACTCCCCCCCCCCCCCCCAAAAAAAAAAAATAACTAAAAATAACTGACCAAACTGTGGTGCTAAGGATGTGAATTACTCAGCAGTTAATTGAAATACAATAGCAGTTTATGGGTGGGAAACAAAATATCAAAAAGTTAAATAAATCTATCCTAATTTCCAGCTGTTGCATGGTAAAACAGACCCCTCAATATCATTGCTAATATGGTAGTTATAGGAATTAAATTTCTATCCCATAATAAGTTGAAAATCATCTATCGATCTTAATGACAATTAAAATTTAAAATTACATCATGCAACAATGAAATAAGATACAGTTTAGACAAAATAGATATATCCCGTGTTTTCAAACCAATATCACGTAACATGAAGAAAATCGTTTTTATAACTAATGATAACAGCCTGCAGCCAGCAATTTCAAAATCCATGTTCCAAAACTGGAAATTAATATTTGAGAATCTTCCAGGGGATATGAGGTTAACATTGCATGAAGATCATTAGTGATGAAAAAAATACAAATTTCAGGTTTGAAAATGTGAAATTGGAACTTACCAAAGAAATTAATTAAATCAGGACAACAACAAAAATCCTCATTTTATTTGTACTTTTACGATCTTTCACTATCAACAATATATAAGCCACTAAATCTTTATTGTACTTTTAAGTTAAAAAATAACTTCTTGTTACAATTTATGAATGATAAAATTTAAGTTCACAAAACTTAATTACAGCTCACTGTCACTATTAAATGCACTATTGATTTTTCCCAACGGCAAAAGTTAAGATTAGTTTTATCGAGTATTGTCAATTACGAAAGTGACATTAAAATATGTTTTCTCAACATAAAAACCACGAAATTAAATCCCCACGAACTTACTTTTGGATACAAAACCAACGAAATTTTAACCCCACGAAAATTAGTGCTTATACAGTATGTCATATATCTTTTTAAAGTTTATCAAGGCATCAATAAATTTATGGTATTTGATGACCACTTGAAAGTCTCTAAGTGAAAGTTACAACTGTAACACAGGTAAAATGTTTATACTGGACTTTAGTTTTCTCGTTTGAATTGTTTTACATTTGTCATTTTGGGCCCTTTCGTAGTTAACTACATGGTATGGAGAGTTGTATTATTGGCAAGTGGCAATTATACCACATCTTCTTATTTTCATATCTATATCCTTTTTATAGAAAAAAAAAATTATAGAACCAAACCCTACATGCACTTCTGGTTGAAACAGTTCACTATATCTTATAAAGGTATAAGCAACAATTTTAAATTAAAGAAAAAGAAAAAAATATGTTTTTCAATTAATTGATTGGTGTTTAATGCCACCTTTAATACTATTGTGCTATTTTGTGGCATTTAGCTTTTAATGGTGGAGAAAGCCAGAGTGCTTGGAGAGAACTACTGACCTTCAGTAAGAAAACTGACAATCCTCGTCAATTCAAATTGGAGTTGAGCACAGCCACCATGTGTGAGATTTGTTGTCAGAGTAACTTTTGTAATTACTATCCAAACAAATCTTGAAGAAGTCAGAAAGGGTCAGGTCAACTGAATCAGTTTGACCAATTCATTTTTATTAATTTCTATACTTGCTGTTATGAATTAAGACTCATGTAAAAGTTTACTTAACAATTACTGTATTTAGGATACATAAATAATGTATCATGGAATTGTTGTTATTAACAAGAGATACAAATTTCCATTGATTTTGTGGGTTTAGCTGACTGGAGAATTTAAATGTTCATCATACATAGTACAAATTTCCTATAAAGTTAACCCAGCAATGAAGCAATGTACTCAGCTTCAAGTAGATGTAACCAAAGCTTAAACAACTGACATCAAAAGTGATACCAAAAAATTTAACCAGATAATGTACTTAAACTTCCCACCATAACATTTCTATGTACAGTGACAAAATACAAAATATTTCAAAAGAGAAAACTAACTATGTTAAAAACAAGAAATGAAAAAAATAAATAGCAGACAGCAACAAATCACAACTACTGAATTACAGGCTTACTTAAGACAGGCACATATAGAATATGGTGGCCGGGACTCATAATTTTTTATGTTCAGTGGACTGTGAAATCAGCATAAAAATTAGAAAGATCATATCATAGGGAACATGTGTACTAAGTTTCAACGCCAACTTCATCACAAGAGTGCACACAATGAAATGTCTCGCCTTCTTTACTAATCATTGATATTATGTTGATACTCCTAAATATAAAGCTTTATTACGACTGTCACATAAACTTAACATGAACCATGAAAATGAGGTTAAGGTCAGTTGAACCATATGCCAGGCAGACATGTACAGCTAACAATGCTTCCGTACAACAAATATAGTTGACCTATTGCTTATAGTTTAAGAAAATAGACCAAAACACAAAAACTTAACACTGAGCAATGAACCGTGAAAACCAGGTCAAGGTCAAATAACGTCATGTCTGACATATACATCATAAAATATTTCCATACACCAAATATAGTTGACCTATGACATATAGTATTAGTAGTGCGGTGACAGAAGTGTAAAAAGTCGTCTAGATCGCGAGTTTAATCTCCCCAAATAACACACGGCTAAAAATGGTCTTAACTTAAAGACAAATATGTCTTCTTTAGTTTTTGCCCTGTCGTCAAAATTTCGTACGGTCACTTTTTTCTAAAAAGTCGTTTTAATGACTGGTAGTATATTGGAGAGTTTCAACCCCCCTTTTTCAAAATGAAAAAATGTGTATATAGATATAGGAAGATGTGGTGTGAGTGCCAATGAGACAACTCTCCATACAATGTTTGCTTACATTTAATTGAAATAGTTTTTCCTGAAGCTATTAATATATGTCAAAATATTCTATTCAGTATTTTATTTTCTTCTAATCTATAAAATTTGCGAAGTTTAGACTATTTAAAATTGAGGTAATTTTAATTGCAAATTCAAACTCAAACTTTAGTTTCTTCTTCATAGTAGTAATAAAAATTATCCCATAATATTTTAAGCATATAGTATTTAATAAAACTTGTCAGTGATAAAAATTTCGGAACCAAAATATGAAAAAAACCTTAAGAAATCAACGGAAAAGAATCGAGTAAATATCTTCATTTTCATCACGGAACTCAATCACTTGCCTTCCGTCACATTTTGTGTATTAGTCAATAATTTGCTCTCAAATGATATATGAAATTACTACCTTTTTCGCTATTATATACACATATTTTCAATTAAAGTGCACTGATATATGCACATACTTTGTATGTATATGTTTATATTCTATGTTTTTTCGTTATAAAACATCAAATACTTTGTCAGAAAAGTCTTATTGTAAAATCAAAATAATTGACGGATAGTTTCAGTAAATATTCCGTGATATGTCAAGTCCTTTGCAAATTGCTCCATTAAGTCCAAAGAAAAGACAAAAGTTGTTAAATTTTATGCACTGCATAATATGCCACAAAAAACCCTTGATTGAAATTTTGTGTCAATTTACTAGTTTAAGGAAGTCGATTTTTGTATCTGCATTGCATAAAAGATTGGATGATCATGAGGTGAACATCAAGATGTTTCATGCGAAAGCTGTTAATTTGAAGAACTCTGTGAAGGCAGTTTATCATCGTTCATGCTACAAAACTTACAAAGTAAACATATTTGTTCCCCCTTTTAGAACGAGGAAGCTTCTAGTCTGATATTTAATGACGACATACAATTATCTGACTGTTATCCCTCAGTTTCGGGTATTTGTATACGTTCAAGAATGCAGTCGTTCAACAAAACATTTTAGAAAGATAAAAAAATACTCAAGTTTGAATCAGATGAGCGAATTAAAAATGTTTTATGCGTGTCAGATAAAGTTAAAGTTGAAATAGTTTCCCGTCCATCTTTTAAACTTCAAGCACTCTGTCATTTTGGTTGTATTACAAATTATTTGCTAAAAACGAAAAAAAAAAATCCAAACCCGTGGAAGCAGATATCTCAGAACACGATACTGCTTTTACTAATTTTATTTTGGCTATTGACAACGATTTAATGGTCATTCCTCATGGCACCGTTACTTGATAAATATAGATCATTTCTTCCGGCTGATTCTAATTTAAAATATTCTACATGTAAAATGCAGTCTAAACTCATTAATTTCTATAGAAATTCAGTTGTCAATCAACTTCAACAAGTTCAAGGCAAATATAACATAATATTTAGTAGCAAAATAACTATTTAAGATGCCATATAAGCTTCTAGTCAATTGAAAACTGACCTCGAAATCTCAATGTCAACTGTAATAGACACAAATAACGGACAGATATTTCATTCCGCTGCAAGTTTACTTAGAAAAGACATCGAAACTCTAAAGAAGACTACCCAACTTCGGATGAATTGTCTCTTTCTTCTCAATTCAGTCAATGCCTTCGTATTTATTGCAATTCATTCTATGGTTACTCAATGAAACTGCATACAGCCAAGACTATTCTCAGGAAATGGCACCAGAGAAATTGTGGAAATGCTAAGCAATTGTTGATGCAATCGTTTTTGTTTTACTCCTTTTCATTTAGAATTTTTACAAATGTACAATGAGCTTGGTTCAAAACACCTTGTTGAAACATTGAATGCCAATGGATTTTATGCTTCTTAAAGTAAAGTGCGACGCTATCTAGTTTGTTGCCAACCATGACATTGAGCGAATTCAAGATAGTGTGTACGTCTCATATAATGTTTCCCCAGCATCTTTGCAGACAAGCATATGAATGTCAACACACCTTCCTAGCCCCCTTTTACATATCTGTTAAATCTTGAATGAATTGATAGGGATGGTTTGAAGCTGGTATTTTTTTTGGAACAAATGTCTTCGGACTTCCTACAATACCTTATCTGTACTTGTAAAGAAAAACTCAAAATAACGTGTTTGCTTTGAGCAGAACCTTTCATGTGCAGACCTGTGGCCATGAAAGAAATGTGTAGAAATATTAAAACATGTCTTGTGACGGTTGATGAAAATGAAGATGATGGAGATAGCGGTTGATTTGGTATAAAGCTTGTTGCACTGGTACACACGGTTCCAGCCCCGAGGTTAGGGGAGTGTAGGCGTGCCCTTAAAAAGTACACTATCTGTATGCGTCTGTTTCAAGTCAAGAGACGGTAACGCAGTGTTTGTCGTTTGTTTCTATATACTATATTTGTTTCTTTCTTATTTATTTTGTACATTAATCAGGCCGTTAGATTTTTTGTTTGTTTTACATTATTCATTTCGGGAATTGAAGACTATGCAGTATGAATTTTACTCATTGTTGAAGCCCGTACGGTACCTATAATTGTTTTATGTCTCATTTGGTCTCATTGGGATAGTTGTCTCATTTGCAATCATATCACATCTTTTTCTTTTTGTATATGGAATACTTTTGAAGTTTGTGGTACGTTTCAAGCGAAAAAAGGGGGGATATAGTTGCAAAACCTATAATGTAATAGATATTAACCAAAGTTAAATACACAACAAAAGATAATACTATGGTAGTAGTAATAATTGTGAGAAAAAACCAAAAGCAACGAGTAGTCTATAAAAAAACCTGAAGTATCCGCAAATTCAATTTGAGGTCATATTTGACTGTAGTGTTCTATGGCTTTGGTTTGATACCTCACCCACTATGATAGTTTAAAAAATAATTTTAAAGTATTGTCCTGCATGACACTTGATTTTTACCTGAAATTGATATTTTTCATAAGGTTAAGGTGCTCTAAACATTTTATAGGTTGAAAACTTGATTTTTGAAGTTTTGTTAATAAAACGTCGTTTTAGGATTTTTTTGATAAAAAAATCTCAATGATTAAGGTTTATGTATAATAACAAACATTACTAAAGCCAAAACGGTATCATTTGTAATAAGGTAGAGTTTAAAAATAGAAAAAAATGTCAAAATTGAAACCATCTCAAATTTTCACAGATTTTTGCATATGACCTTTGACCTCAATTTAAAAAAAATGTGACCATATCAAGTTCTGACGACAGGCATATTATTATAGTAAACGATTTCCTCTTTCCAATGATATATTATGTAGGTGTGTGTTCGGTGGGGAGATTAAATTCAAAAAATTCTGCCTTCAGTCACCGCACTATAGATAAAAAGTCCAAAACTCAAAAACTTAACTTTGACCACTGAACCATGAAAATGGGGTCAAGGTCAGATGACATCTGCCCGCTAGACATGTACACCTTACAATCATTCCATACAACAAATATAGTAAACCTATTGCATAAAGTATGAGAAAAACAGACCAAAACACAAAAACTTAACTATAACCACTGAACCATGAAAATGAGGTCAAGGTCAGATGACATCTGCCCGCTAGACATGTACACCTTACAATTATTCCATACAACAAATATAGTAAACCTATTGCGTAAAGTATGAGAAAAACAGACCAAAACACAAAAACTTAACTATAACCACTGAACCATGAAAATGAGGTCAAGGTCAGATGACACCTGCCAGTTGGACATGTACACCTTACAGTCCTTCCATACACCGAATATACTAGACCTATTGCTTATAGTATCTGAGATATGGACTTGACCACCAAAACTTAACCTTGTTCACTGATCCATGAAATGAGGGTGAGGTCAAGTGAAAACTGTCTGACGGGCATGAGGACCTTGCAAGGTACGCACATATTAAATATAGTTATCCTATTACTTACAGTAAGAGAGAATTTAACATTACAAAAAATCTGAACTTTTTTTTCAAGTGGTCACTGAACCATGAAAATGAGGTCAAGAACAGTGGACATGTGACTGACGGAAACTTCGTAACATGAGACATCTATATACAAAATATGAAGCATCCACGTCTTCCACCTTCTAAAATATATAGCTTTTAAGAAGTGAGCTAACACCGCCGCCGGCCCCGGGCCCCCCCTTTAGTGCGAAAAATTTGGTTGATTATATAGGGAATCATTGAAGCATGACTGGAGCAGGCCCCACCTTAGGAAAAGTTCTGGATCTGTCACTGAACCTATTATACAAGAAGGTTATGGTCAGCAACTAGACTCTACTTCACTGAGGCCTTCATGATCCTTCATGTGTCACTTTAAAATATCTTGTGTAAAGAGATTCAATTGTTTAAAAATAATAGGGGGACTAAATATCATCATGAACATTAACACTTTAATACTTGTGTAAAAAGGTTATGCATTTCTGTATTGAGAGATTTATACTATCCCTAACCCTCTTTAACCCCTGACATAGTAATATAAATATATACAGCTATCAAATTGCATTTATATTATTTGCACTCTGTTCAAATATCCTAATATATATGTCAATAAAAAATAAAATAAATCTTTATTCAACAGAAAATTAATATTTGCAGCATGTAATCCTAGTCTACAGATATTTTGTTATAAACATCAATGTTGATTAATATAAATTATCAATACACAGCCTATCATAATTTTTCAGGTGTGAGGACAGACAAGTTTTTCAATTACATTTGCTAGTTATTGTCATAGATGAATTCACAAACAGAAAGGATTAGAGAAAATACAATGATCCACGCTTTTTAACTATTATGATGTTGACGCAAATTTTACTGTAAGCCTTCTTTCTGACCTAGCAACACTTGATATAGAAAATTATATAATCTAAAAATCACATAATATTGTATGATTTAAAAAAATCGTTTAAAAGAATGCCTTAAAATTCTTGATCTTTGATCCAGCAGTTTTACTTTTATAAGAAAGTAGTTTTAGGAGATTATCAAAATAATATTGATATTGATTATAAAGTTCAAAGATAAATAGGAGAATCCTTTAATGGTATATGTTTGAATCATTTATTTCATAAGGGGCCTCACAAGTTTAATATTGATAATTAAAAAATTTGCGGACCACATCTATGACGTAATAATAAAATTCAACCCCTCCTATGGAAATTCAGCTTCATCAATAAAACATGTATAAAGTTCAATGGTTTTTAAGACTTTTTTTTTTATTTCATCCACTGAGGCTCTATCCATAGTAATAAAGTTGAGGGAGAGGACATCACTAATGTTGTTTGAACTTGTGTCCAATCTCTTTTGCCAATAAAATATGTTCAAATTACTGTGGATTCCTTATTTTTCGATGGATACAAATTTTCGTAGATTTTGTGGATACAGGTGAACCACAAAATTCAATGTTCAACGAAAAATAATTTTTTTTTATAGGCTTGTGTGCAGACTTCTGCAAAACCACAAATTTGAATATCCACAAACATGCAAGTTTTCCTTATAATCCACAAAAATTGATACCCACGAAAATAACTGAATCCACAGTAAGCAATAAAGAATTGTGTATGAACTAAAGGAACTTAGAAAGTAATACTACAACACACAATTTAAAATTAAAGATCTGGCAGCCTTGGCCTGCAACACTTACAGGCAGACAATATCTACCAATGTTTATTACTGACCACCGTCCACTTAATGACATCATAATTCAATACAACAAAAATCTAACACGGGTAAAACTATGAATAAAAGGGTCTTAGGGTAACCATCCCCTAGACAGTAAACCGTCAACACAACTAAACCAAGAAAGACATCTAGAGGACACTATACAACTAGACTCAGGTGATGCTGGATCATACTTATGTTTGGACATGTCTGTGTCATTTTGGTCTTTTGTGGATAGTTGTCTCATTGGCAATCATACCACATCTTCTTTTTTATATTGATTCTGTGGAATTGTTATTATTCGTTGGATACCAATTTTGTGGGTTTCGTGAGTACAGGTGAACCACAAATTCAAATCTTCAACAAATTACAAACTTTCTATAGGCTTTAATTTGCATGCAGAAATTTCCAAAAAAATGAAATCAAATATGCATGAAGATGCAAGTTTTCCTCAATCAACAAAAATTGATACCCATGCACGAAAATAAATGAATACACAGTAATCAGTCCATGAATTATAAAACAGAAAATGAGACCTAATGGCTTTCCTGTACACTTAACCTGTTTAAATCCATAAATGTTACCCCATCAATGGTAAAAAAACGCTACCTATCAAACTTCCTATTTTCAATTTAATCTATCACTCAAAAAACCTTCACATGTATCAGAAATCATTACTGTTAGATACAAAAGTTCAAACTATTCAAACGATATCCCTCACTGTATATTTATTCAACAATCTAAAATTAAACATCATTTATTTAAAAAACAAATTTAGCAAATGATAATTAAACATGCATTTTACTTGCAATGGAAATAAATCTGTTTGGATACCTTTACAAGTTTTACATGATAAAATACAAAGTCCTTTACTGAGCAAATATAAAAACCTACCTTCGACAACAATCAAAGTTTGTTTGAATTGTAAACTTATCCGAAATTTAATTCTCTATTTGTCAATCATGTAATAAACAGTTGTATTTACAAGATTTCTCTTTTTATCATCTGAAGTAAAAATTTGTTTTACTTTATTTGATTTGAATTCCGCTGAATTTGTAAACATTTAATGGTCTAATGGTTTTAAACAAAATTTTATGGTAAAAATTTGGCCAAAATCTAAGGTGTAGAGTTCATCTATACGTCTATATTGTGTTTTTATAAATTACAAACGTACACAGCTATTATTCTCCACTATTGACCTTGCTTTAACGTGGTAAATTAAACGTGAATTGGAGAAATGTTTTGATTTAAATCACAATTATTATTCAAACATTTATATTTACAAACTTAAAATCAATTTAATATAATTTCTTTTTTCCTTATGTAAACATTACTGTTAACGAAATCTATTTATATTTTTAAGATTTGATATATGTGTTCCTCCTGAGATCACATTCACAAAACAACATTGTCTTTAAATCTCAAACAAAACTGTTATCATGAAATGATGTAAATAATACTGTAAGCGTCCTTTTAGTTAACAACATCTCTTTCAAATAGATCTATTGCTTAAGATTTTAGAGCAGCTCCCTAATCCAAAAAGAGGAAAGTTTGTATCGCAGTAATGACTTTACAATCTTTTCTTTTTGTTGAATTGCTCTGCTCAAATCATTTTTTTGAAAGAACTCTTGTATATCCCTAGTTTGGCATGAACTTCTTACTCATTTTGTAAAACCCCAGTATGACATGCACTTTTTACTCTTTTTGTATATCCCCAGTTTGGCATGAACTTCTTACTCTTTTTGTATATCCCCAGTATGGCATGAACAATTTACTCTTTTTGTATAACCTCAGTATGGCATGCATGAACTCCTTACTCTTTTTGTATGTATACCCAGTATGGCATGAACAATTTACTCTTTTTGTATAACATCAGTATGGCATGAACTTCTTACTCTTTTTGTATATCCCCAGTATGGCATGAACAATTTACTCTTTTTGTATAACCTCAGTATGGCATGCATGAACTTCTTACTCTTTCTGTATGTATACCCAGTATGGCATGAACAATTTACTCTTTTTGTATAACATCAGTATGGCATGAACTTCTTACTCTTTTTGTATATCCCCAGTATGGCATGAACAATTCACTCTTTTTTGTATAAACTCGCTATGGCATGAACTTCTTACTATTTTTGTATAACACAGTATGGCATGAACTTCTTACTCTTTTTGTAAATCCCCAGTAGGGCATCAACTTCTTACTCTTTTTGTATAACCTTAGTATATGTCATAAACTTCCTACTCTTTTTGTATAACCCCAGTATTGCATTAACTTCTTACTCTTTTTGTATAACCCCAGTATGGCACAAACTTCTTACTCTTTTTGTATAACCTCAGAATGTCAATAAACTTCTTACTCCTTTTTGTATAACCACAGTATGGCATGAACTTCTTACTCTTTTTGTATAACCTCAGTATGACATGAACTTCTTACTCTTTTTGTATAACCCCAGTATGTCATAAACTTCTTACTCTTTTTGTTTAACCTCAGTGTGGCATAAATTTCTTACTCTTTTTGTATAACCACAGTATGGCATGAACTTCTTACTCTTTTTGTATAACCTCAGTATGACACAAACTTCTTACTCTTTTTGTATAACCCCAGTATGTCATGAACTTCTTACTTTTTATGTTTAACCTCAGTGTGGCATAAACTTCTTACTCTTTTTGTATAACCTCAGTATGTCATAAACTTCTTACTCTTTTTGTTTAACCTCAGTGTGGCATAAACTTCTTACTCTTTTGTGGCAGGAAAGTTTAAGTTATTTATATATCCAAAGTGCAGCATGAACTTCTTACTCTTTTTGTATAACCCCAGTATGGCATAAACTTCTTACTCTTTTTGTATAACCCCAGTATGGCATAAACTTCTTACTCTTTTTGTTTAACCCCAGTATGGCATAAACTTCTTACTCTTTTGTGGCAGGAAAGTTTATGTTATTTATATATCCAAAGTGCAGCATGGACATCTTACTCTTTTTGTATGTATACCCAGTATGACATGAACATTTTACTCTTTCAAGTGTTACAAAAATACTTATGCTATTTGCATACTCAAATTGTGACATGAAATACTTTAGTCTTTTTGTATGACCCAATTTGCTATGACCTTTTTCTCCTTTTGTTTACCTCCTTGATGGTATGAACTTCTTACTTTTTAGTATACCCCTAGTATACCATGCACTTCTTACTATTTTTATATATCCAAAGTGTGACATAAACTTTTACTCTATTTGTTAACCCTTTCGGTCTGCTTTATTTCCTAATATAATATTCTCCAATGGTAAGACTGAAATTATACTGTTAGACATTTTTTTCTAACTTGTCAAAAAGTGTCCCAATGAAGTATAAACGAAAATCCTAAAGCATAGGAAAACTGTAAAATTTGTAATCTAGGACTAAATATGAGTTTCAATCTTCAAAATAAATAGAAAAGAATCCCCATTACATGGTTTTTACTGAAATATATAGTGAGGGTGTGCAAAGTTAATCAATATAACTTATCTAAAACAATCATTGAAAATGTGATATGAATAGAAATCGCTTTGGCATAATTCTTCATAGGTTTATGAAAGAGATAGGTCCCAAAACAGAAATGTGAGTTTTATAGTGAAATTGTCTTTGTACAATTGGAAAACACATACAAATAATACCCAAAGTTTTGAATGTAAAAAATGATGAGAGCAAAAAACACAACAAAATGGTCTAATTTATCAGTCAAATCTTTCAACTTCAAATGAGGGAATTGGTTTTGGTACAATTTCAAATTTTATTAACTGAAATGCATCATTGAAGTCATATCAGTACAAAAACCTTTAGATCTGTAGATCTCTAAAATTTGACCATTAATCTGTAAATGTGGGTTTTCAAGGCTGGTGATGCATACATAGCAATAAACCCCCTGTAGATACATCTGTTTTTTTCCTTCTGAAGTTCAACAGATTCCCTCAGGTTTTTTTTAACAACAGTTAAAGACTATTGCCTCAGTTTTATAGCTACAACACATATATTGCAAGATACCGTATTGTTTTGTAGCTTAAAGCACTAATTTTGCAAAAAACTGAAAACAATTTTGACAGTATCAAATAACATTATAAGTACTTATCAAATTTATTGACTAAGATGGTGCATAAAAGTATGATGCACTATTCCTATAAAATAATAATCTATTCAAAGTACAGGAAATTTGAAAATTTCATTGTATATATTTAATGTATCATGAACAGTTATGGGCTTGATACAATGAAATGCTACATATAAAAATTCTTAAAAACATTAATAATTTAATATATCAAACCTTACCTATTTGTGACTCGATCGAGCAGAAACAAGGGACCATAAAACTCACAAAAGATATACTGTATATAAAGTAATTTTTATGTGAAAATTTTGGGTCATAAATGAGGAGTTTAATATTCCCTGAGATTAATATTCACATTTCATAGCCTTGTACAATGCATTCAAAGGATATTGAAATGATTGTGAAAGGTAAGGGACGACATCAAAAGATCGATGTAGGATAAAAAACTTAAATCAAATAGTTTGGGGGTGAGGGGGTTAAAATTCTGCAAGTTTTGTATATCTAAAATTGATTTTTACATATATCCCTATTGGTAAATCAATTTTTCCCAAATTAAGTTAAGAGGGGGGTTGGGGGGGGGGTCAGTGAAAAAACTATGTGAATTAAGTTTTTTATCCTATATTGAACTTTTGATGTCGTCCCTAAATTTTTGTGGTAAAATGTGTATCATGAAAATAGAGAAAATGATAAAAACAAGAAAACATCCAGATATTGGTATTTATCGGACCACAGATGAATTATCACGTTGTGATTGGTTAAATGCCGTCACGTGGTGACCCCTATGAGACCGTATGGGGTTAGTAAGTTTCATATGGGGTTCATGACGCGTTAATGGCGACATCATCTATTAATGTTGTTGTGTTTCGTTGTTTATTTTTCAACAAAACGCCGCAGAAAAAGTCCAGCGTCCGATAAATTCGTTATACGGTTAACTACTGACCCCCTACGGATCCATAGAGGGTGAATAAAATTCATAGGGGACTCGGCCTCCGGCCTCACCCCTATGGATTTTACTAACCCTCTATGGATCCGTATGGGGTCAGTAGCGAACCATATAACTTATAATGTCTCTCCTTGTTTTTTCAATAATTTTCTTGGTAGGATACTATTGCAGGTTTTGGAAGTTAGGAGCTTTAAAACAGTTGTTCATTCCTTCAACTACTCAGAGAATAGTATTATAACTTCAAATTCATAAAATAATGACTTTTGAATGAGACCTTGAAATTCTATTGAAAATAGGATATTTGAATCTTGATGCAAACACATTTCTAATAGCATCAATGGTTTATCAGAAGTACATATACACCTTATCAGAAATTAATTAGCGAAAGTCAAAATTCTGAAAAAAAGAAATGGAAAGATACTAAGGAGGCAATCAACCCATAATGAAAAAAAAACCAGGCAAACAACACTTCACAGAAGATGGTGCAACACATGAACAGATTCTACAGAATAACCAGATCGAACATCGACGAACAACACCATAAGCAGTTCCTGTTCAAATTGTGGTCCCTACTATGTTACTCATGGCAAGTAAAAACTCTAAACATGTCAAATTTCAAACTAATCAACAACTGCTGTGACCTTGAACTTAACCTCATCAATCCCAAAATCAATCAAAGTTTGAAGAAGATACGACTTTTTTAGGCACTTTCAAACCACTTTTGGAATAGATAACTCTTTATGTGTTCAAAGATTTTGTCCTTTTTTTTCCAACTTTAGATACTTTATTTCACTAGTAGTTGTTAACAAAGCGCCTTAATGTTACAACAATGGCATTAAGGTTCTTCTCTGTATTGTTAATTACCAATAAAACCAGGAGTTTCATTGGCAAACTTTTTATAAATCTACATAGTATTACGTGTTAAAGATTTTGTCCAGAAAAAATTATCAAATATTGACACATCACAGTACAAAGCTACATCATGCAAAAAATTGTATTTTTGATTTAACCTACCTCTAAATCTATCAGTCCTTTCAGATTAGGTATGTACAGGTTAGCAGTGAGTAAAGCTAGTCCAGTCTCTGGTCTGAAGATGTCTGGGGTGCAGATGACATAGTCTGGAGGTTCAGTCCCTGGTTCCTGGTTTCCTAAGGGTCCTGGACCCCAATCAGTTGGAGTCTTTGTCAGGTCCTTGTATTTCTAAAATATAACAAATATTTTAGTTTTTGGTTGTACCATCAATTGCTTTTTATTATAAAAAGAATGTATTCTTTTAAGTATACATAAATTCATAATGATTATGTTCTATTGAATATTTTTTTTTTATTCATAACTAACAAATTCAGCAAATTAAAACCATATTTTTTAAGATAATAGATAAATTTCAAAATATTGTAATTTGAGTTGGAGAGATTTCATTGGCAGCCAATTTGACTAACTGACATGCAATACACACTAGTCTGATATGAGATCCATACTAGATTGTAGTGATGAATAAAGCTAAAATTTAAAAACTAGAGGCTCTAAAGAGCCTGTCTCGCTCACTTTGGTCTATTTGAATATTAAACAAAGGACGCAGACGGATTCATGACAAAATTGTGTTTTGGTGATGGTGATGTGTTTGTACTGAACATTCTTGCTGCTTACAATTATCTCTATCTATAATGAACTTGGCCCAGTAGTTTCAGTAGAAAATGTTGGTAAAAATTTACAAATTTTATGAAAATTGTTAAAAATTGACTATAAAGGACAATAACTCCTTAGGGGGTCAATTGACCATTTTGGTCATGTTGACTTATTTTAAGGTCTTACTTTGCTGTACATTATTGCTGTTTACAGTTTATCTTTATCTGAATAGATAATAACAAAAAACGGCAAAAATTCCTTAAAATTACCAATTCAGGGGCAGCAACCTAACAAGGGGTTGTCCAATTCATCTGAAAATTTCAGGGCAGAAAGATCTTGACCTGATAAACAATTTTACCATATGTCAGATTTGCTCTAAATGCTTTGGTTTCAGAGATATAAGCCAAAATCAACATTTTACCCCTATGTTCTATTTTTAGCCATGGCGGCCATCTTGGTTGGTTCCCGGGTCACCGGACACATTTTTTAAACTTAATATCCAAATGATGATTGTGGCCAAGTTTGGTTAAATTCTGCCCAGTAGTTTCAGAGGAGAAGTTTTTTGTAAAAGTTAACAGACGACCCCTGACGATGACGGACACAAAGTGATGAGAAAAGCTCAATTGGCCGTCAGGCCAGGTGAGCTAAAAAACAAGAATGTGTCCCAAGTACATGGATGCCCCATTCGCATTATCATTTTCTATGTTCAGTGGACCCTGAAAATGGGATAAAATCTCTAATTTGGCATTAAAAGCAGAAAGATCATATCATAGGGAACACGTTTAGTTTAAGGTTGATCGGACTTCAACTTCATCAAAAACTACCTAGACCAAAAACTATAACCAAAACTTTAACCTGAAACAGGCCAGACGGACGAACGGACGGACAAACAAACAGACAGACGGAGGCACAGACTAGAAAACATAATGCCCATAAATGGGACATCAAAAACTTTTTCAGTAAATCTATCTGAAAGTGCTGATTAGGCATTTGCACACTTAAACCTTCAACAGTGACAGAGGGGAAGTAACTCTAGCTCAAATTGTTTCAATTAGCAGTGACTACACAATGACTACAACGAGAATCTCTCTTCAAAGAAATATTGAATTAATGCTCCAAGAATACCACTGAAATTACCAAAGCTGTTTTTTATGACTTCAGAAAGCACATGACATATTTGAAATAATCTCTCAAAATCCCATTTGTCATCAAAATAAGATTTGAAAAAAAAATCTTTAGTGAATATTGTTCTATTTTTTATGTCAGTTTACTTTTACTCAAATTATTATGCAAACATGATTTGCTTCTACAAATGTGCCTTTTTTCTATCAAATCAACCAAAGATTTCCCCCAGAAAAATATTGATTGATCATTTCCAACAAAAAATTCATTCATGATATTTATATGTGTTGCCCTCATAAATACAATCACTGAACTTTAATTGTCGCATAAACAAGATGATGTCCCTTCATATTTGATTTCTCTCCTTTAACTGTGTTTGGAATGAAAGTGTATACAGTTACATAAAGCCACTTTTTTTATGAGATGCCAAACAGCATGCCATCATAATAATATGAAGAGTTGTCTCCCATGTTGTCAGAAATGATAAGTTACTTGCTAGATGAACTAACAGAAATGAACATCATATGATGTAAGAAAGCATTATTTGTAAAACAATAAGTAATGGTAAACAGAACAGCTACTTAATATACTGTATCCAAGCGGGTTATTTTCACCGGGTGTAAATTTTTGCAGATAGTCATGGCCAAAATAATTCCGCCAATTTAATAGTGCACATATGAAGGAATTGATAAAAGTTTTGAATTCGCCAAAATATTTTTCAAACCTTTTTAAGTGAAAAGTTTTACACCCACTATATGGTAAAATGTAAAAACACTTAAAATGTAAAAACATAAAATTATCAAGCTAAAAGACAGAGATGTTATCCATTCATTTGATGTGTTTAAGCTTGAAATTTTGCCATTTGATTGTGGATTTTCCATTTTGAATTTTCATCAGAGTTTGGAATTTTTGTTATTTTACTATTTTCTATATTCCTTTTTTGATAAAATCTTCACTATACGAATACAACTTTAGCTCAATTTTGAAGACTTCAGTGTGACTTTAAGATGAAGAACAGCCATTACATCTTTATTTGTTGTTTTGGTGTATTATCAGATAAATAACTGACTGTTATGCCATTAAAATACACAATATCTCTTTTATAATTCTGTTTCTAATAGGTAATCTGATAATTTAAAGTTATAATACTTGCTTGTCTGAAGGATGAGAAATCATTTCTGTAGCATAGAACTGCTGCATATAACAGTGGTAACAATGGAATGAATGTTATACACCAGCTTATCTGTTTAGTGAGAGATGGATACTCATATAACTTGTACTGTAATACTGAGTCTGTCATAATGGTTAGAATGATCAATGTCTGAAATATCAAATGGTCAAAGGGAGGTAATTCATTAATTTTTACTCAGATTTTCACTTGCTAGAAAGGACAAGGTTCACTGATGGCACAAAATGGCCTAAAATATCAACTTTATCATAAAACACCAAAAAGGTCTCAATTTAGTCCGTAAATGGGTCTATATAAAGAGTATAAATGCTAAATATATCAGTTCTTTTCATAAGAGTACAAGATATTTGCCAAAAGTAAGCCCATTTTGGACATTTTGTCAAAATATGATGATTTTGTGCATTTTTCAGACCTAAAAGCTTTTGAAACACATTGGCCGCCACTTACAATCCAAAATGTGTTGTAACCAAAAGATTCCAATTTTGATATAGATTTCATCAATATTAAAACTTTTTGGATCGTAGATGGAGGCCAAGGTTAATTATGCCAAAAACAATTGAAATTATGGACAAAAAGTACCAAAATTGACCTTTTAAACCAAATTATGCTCATTTAAGGGCTCATTGCTTCATAAATAGAAAAGGAAAGTGCCAGAAAAAATATTTTTGTCTTAGTAGTATTATCACAAGTATTTCTATGTGAAATTTGTAATTTTTCGGACCGATTTAAAAAACATAAAAAATTCAGGGCCAATTTTAACCCTTCGTGAACCTTCTCCTTTATTATTTCTTTTTTCAATTTGTTTTCTTAATATTGTTTAACCTGAATGAGAAGCGTTTAATGAACAAATAATTGAACTATTTGTATAAAAAAAACACACTTTGATTTAATTTGACATTTATGAATGAAAAAAGTTTCTTTAAAGAATGTAGAAATCTGTATGTACAAAATAAACCCTATTATCTAATTTGCTGTTTCAGAATCTTAGATCAAGGGTGATTTAATTGTTCCATGAAATGAGAATAATTTCACATCACTGATTTATTCTCCATTGTTTTAAGCTGTTGATAGTTAATAAAAATGTTCTTGTGGGTTTTTTTTTTTTTTTTTAAATATTACCCAGAATGCATAAATTCTAAACCTTTTTATTCTATAAGTTACAATCTTACCAGTATAACGGCTGGAGTAAGAAATTGCCATGTTATCTTCCACCAGGGAGAATCTGTACTGCCTGTCATGTCAGCAATATTATTCCACACCCGCTGGGCACCATATACCCACGCTAACAACATGCATTCACATAAAGTGATGAAAAACAATGAAAATTTTGTCACACTGTTCATCCAGTAAAATGAAATGTATAAACCTGCCTGAAATATAAAATGTTGATTGCTAATCATTAGGGCAAAAGATTCAATAATGGTTATGTTAAGAGAATTCTATGTATACAATTCCATTACCTGGAGCAACAATTTCTGTATTTGTCAAAGACTGAAAATATAATAAAATTGCTGAATAAAACCATTTTGTTTTGCAAGCCTCATTTGAGTCAAACAAGACACTTATTAGTGGCCAGAACAAAACTGGTGTTCATGCTTATAAAATAGAAACTAAAAAATAAAATTATTTGTATCAAAAAAACCAAATGTTAAACTGTCTAACTGCGAAGAAAAAGATCAGCTTTCTGGTCGAAACAATTTTTAATAGATTTATCATTTTCAGACTCCGAATTCAACTAATATCAAAATGCAGATTTGGTCTTGTGAGTACAAAGTTTGTACTTCAAGTACAGAGTAAAGTGTTATGACTAAGATCCTATAGAAATAGCATGATAAACAGATTTTCTGGTTTTCTATGTATAGAATTTTTCTAATTCAGCCACTTTTTGCTTGTTTACTGGCCTCACCCACTTAAAAGCTTCTCATTGTGTCTAGCGGCATATATTTTAATATCAATGTACAGAAAACCGAAAAGAGCATGGTTACAAATTATTACTTGGTAATTTAGATAAGATCCTCACCTGAGTAACAGTTATAATGCTAAGCAATGATATAAGTAGACACACAGATCCCGCCATTATGTATTTAAACTTCCATCGGAATCGATATTTTTCTGGTAGGAGATGAAGTAATGCTGACACAACATTCTGTAAATGGACTGCATGAGTATCTAGTCCAACTAAAGCCAAGGATATAAATAACAGTCCCAGCCATAGTTTGGGTGAGGTAAATCCATATAATACTGATGGTACTATCACAAAACCTAGATCTATTGCTAAAAATAGAAACATACCATAAGGTCAAGGCCAAAAAGCAGAAAATAAGGATATTGCAAAAAAAAAAAAAAAAAAAAAGATTACAATCAATTTATTGCTTATAATAGAAGATAATACCATCAGGCTATTGCTAAAAATAGGAAAGAAACATAAGGTTATTGTAAAAATAGAAACATACCATAAGGTTAATGCTAAAAAAAGTAACATACAACCAACAATTGTTATTGTTATAAACAGAAACAAAAAATTAAGTATAAAATGAAATATTAATCATGTTCATTATGAAGTTTCAGTGAAAAAAATTATACATGTTAAAGATTAGAAAACAAATATCCATTAAAAGAAATAGGAAACTGAATTCTCTGGAAAGCTCTAAACATTAAATTTGAATAATTGAGCTTTCTATATTTATAATTGTTGCTTTCCTATTGATTGCTGGAATGGTACCTGAAATAGCAGGAAATTAAGAAACTTGTGACTTCTGATTTACTACAGTTGTAATAGTCCCCAAGAGTACCTTTTACCCAGTAGTTATTACTTTTCACGGAATATTCCTTATGAAGATTGGTCTTATTTTAATGCCAGCATTAAACCTTTATATATTTATTTTTGGCTTCCTTCAATTATTTGATTTTATGGTAACATTCTCATTGGCATAGATTAAATTTCTGAAGTTGTTTTGAAAGTTGAAAACAAGAATGTGTCCATAGTACATGGATGCCCCATTTGCACTATCATTTTCCATGTTCAGTGGACCGTGAAATTGGGGTCAAAACTTTAATTTGGCATTTAAATTAGAAAGATTATATCATGGGGAACATGTGCACTAAGTTTAAAGCTGATTGGACTTCAACTTCATCAAATACTACCTTGACCAAAAACTTTAACCTGAAGTGGGACAAAGGGACGAACAGACGAACCAACAAATGGATGCACAGACAAGAAAACATAATGCCCCTCTAAAATCGTATGTATGAATGTGTTTGTAGATAGATGTTTTCGTGTTCTGTTAAATTGTTCCTTTTAAACATCAGTCATCATCATATATATATGATGATGACTGATGTACTCATATTTTGACTATTTTATTTATTGTGTCTGTTTAGTTAACGCATCAATGTAAATATAACGGAATTTGATGAGACTGTCATCAAAGTGAGAGAGTTAGCGCTATAAAACCAGGTTTAATTCACCATTTTCTACAATTGTACCAAGTCAAGAATATGACAGTTCTTGTTCATTCGTTTTTGATGCGTTTTGTTATTTGATTTTGCCATGTGATTATGGACTTTCAAAATTGATTTTCCTCTAAGTTCAGTATTTTTGTGGTTTTACTTTTTCCTCTAATATCGTAGGTGGGGCATAAAAAGTACAAAGTTTTATCAATATAAAAATCATCAAAACATTTTGATGGTGGATTATTTTAAAGTTTTAATTTTGGTTTACTAAAATTTTTATTGATATGAAATATTTTAACTAATGGCAATAATATTTGTCAAAAAGTTAACACAAGTAAAGGATCATAAAGGTTTCTTTTCCCAAATTTTCGTAGGCAGTAACAGCTCAAATCATTTATATTGCTGCACTCATAACACAAACACATGTGTACAGTACCTGTTATATTAAGTGTGTCAGTAAGTTTCTGTCCCGTCTTTTCATTGTACACACCAACCAATGAAAACAGTGTAAACCCAGCAAATACCATACCAAACAAATGTGCCAGGGTTGTTAACAAAGCATTTCTGTAATAAAACAAAACAACTTCACTATCATTCCAGCCAAAAATGCATTCAAAGTTGGAGAGCAAATGATTTGACATAATACATTCAAGCATCATTAAGTGAGTCATTGAGTCAAGATTGAAATTCTAGCTTTCGATGCCTTTTGTTTTTAAGTTTGTAAAGAGATCATTCTGATATTTTTATTCATTTATCATAACAAGAGTGCTTACTGAAATGTCTCGCCTTCTTTACTAACCATTGATTTTAAGTTGAATAGTCCTAAATATAAAGCTTTACTACAACTATCACATAAACTTATCATGATCCAAGAAAATGAGGATGAGGTCCAGGTAAGGAAGTGTCTTGTTTTATCTTAATTTCAGATTTTAAACATTTATTTTCAATAGAACATGATGTTTTTTTTTCTTCTCCAAACAACTATAAATATTAGACAGAGGGATTTGTATGAAGCTCCATTTCAAATTTAGGCCAACACTTAAGAACAATGATGGACAATAAAACAATACGTTTTTCACCCACTTCAATTCCCAATAGAGAAAGATATTGCTTTCATCAATTATATGACGCAAGAAACATATCGTACTTCATTATATATATAATAGAACAGGAAGATATTAGTTAACCGATTACACAGCGAAAATATTTGAGTCAATCCGATATCAAAGTCTGACAATTCATTTCCCTTTTATAAACAAAAATATCTAGAATTTCTACCATAAATTATTATGTTACAAAATATCATGATTATTGGTCATTTGTACTTGTATCCTATCATAAAGTCAAGTGAAATAGGAATATACTTTAAGATAAAGACGTGTATCGCCTGTCATAGATATAAGAAGATGTGATATGAGTGACAATCTTATTGATGTATAGCCACATCTCATTATATTCAAATTTTATACTGAACAAAGGACCGCCATCTGCAGAAGCATCAGAAAAGTACACCTTACAAACTTTTGGAAATGATGGTACCCAATGAAGGTTACTTAAATAAAAACAAATAAGGTCTTAAATAAACTTGTTTGTTTGCTGGTGCTGCTAGAAGAAATCAAAGCTTACATGTCAAAAAAAATTTATACAATGTGCTGGAAATTTTCAAAATACAGTCCACTCTCGTTATCTCGAAGTCTGCCGGACAAAGATCGAGCCCATGTGAAAACTTAGACTCATCCAAAATTTCAATTCAATCTAGTTCGAGACGAGAGTTAACTGTACCAGCAATGATGAAAATAAAGATATTTTCACTACATTTTCTAATGGAACAATATGTGTGCTGATTAACACACTTGAGACAAATTTTGAAAAGAAAGGTTACAATATTGATGTCAGGCTAAAACTATAAATGCCTGTACCAAGTCAGGAATATTACAGTTATCATCCATTCATTTGATGTGTTTGAGCTTTTAATTTTACCATTTGATTGGGGACTTTCTGTATGGAATTTTCCTCTTGAGTTTGGTATTACATGAAGTGTGATTTTACTTTGACATGACCCAATAGTTTTGTAAAATCCAAAAAATACATACATTTTCTCGAAAAAATTAAGTATGACTTTTTTAATCATTTTTTGGTATTTGGTTTTGAAATTACTGATTACCATTTTTTGAGAGGGTTGATGTTTCTTTGAAATTTTAGTACCCTGGCATTAAGGGCATACGATACAGTAACAGGGGAGGTAATGATGATGCTAACGTAAATTGTTATTTTCGCGACATCAAACAGTCACTTATCGGGAAAAGATGCCATTTTCAGCTGATTTTATCATTCACACTGATTTAATTTGAAAACGAGTGCATGGACCCCCATTTTTTAAACCGTCATTTTGTTTCATTTTGCAGGGAGATTATGTGGACCAAATTTTATAAAATTGTAAATAGAGCA
The DNA here is from genome assembly GCF_965363235.1 of Mytilus galloprovincialis. NCBI lineage: Eukaryota > Metazoa > Mollusca > Bivalvia > Mytilida > Mytilidae > Mytilus > Mytilus galloprovincialis. Next base: position 39,518,515 of record NC_134845.1, on the reverse strand, counting down.
ATTTTTTTAATTTTGATAAATATACAGCAAAAAATTACGTTTTTTTTCTCAATTCATGACCATTTGATAAATAGGAGTTATTTCTGAACAAAAAATGCATAAATTTTTAGAATACTTATAAAATACAGAAATTACAAATTATTTAACAAAAAACATTTTGTGTTTATCTTTTAAAACAAAAAAGTTATGTCTTTCTTTCGAAAAGAATCCCGAATTTTGAGCAAATATACAAAATTTCAACCTCATTTAACTCAAAAAGTAGCACATGAAGGTATATTGTTTATTACATATTTGATTTAATTGGGTAAAAAATATTCATCAACTTGTAAATACAGGATCAAAACTGTATCGTATGCCCTTAAGAACATCCTGTCCTACTCCGTAGAAAGTCACAAAGGGAGATAATTTACCTGAAACAATGACTGTGGAAGTGTGAATATCCTGACATTAATGTAATGCATCCTGTTCCTATTCCAAGGGAGGTAACCATTAACTGTCCTGCATCAACCCATATCTACAATGAATTTATATCACAAAACTTTTAAAAACCTTAAAACACACTGCATTTGTTTGCACCTGTCTTAGGTCAGGAACAGTAAGTTTGCTGTTTGTTGATGTGGTTCATAAATGTTTTTGTTTTTATAAAGATTAGACCAGTGATTTTTTTCCTGTTTGAATTGTTTTACACATTGTATAGCTTGTTGTTCAGCCCGAGCCAAGGCTTTGTGTTGGAAGCCATACTTAGACCTATAATACGGTAGTTTTCTTTTTACACACTCTGACTTCCTTTTTCAATCAAAACTGTACTTTCTTTATAACTTAAAAATACAATGTAATGAAGGATAAAAGCATAAGACCTGAAATTTCAGTGCTTAAATTTGAACATATGAATTTAGCAAAGTTAAAACAAAAACATCTAGATTATGAAATAAATGCTGCAAACTATAAATCTTACAGAACTTCCTACAACATCTACCTCCCACAATACATTTTCTTTTCCTCAAATGTCATTATCCTTTGGCATTACATTTTTTATATGCTTCCTTATTGTGATGACCTTCAAATGTAAATAATGATAGTAACTTCCAGAATTTATGATGTTAATACCATTGATATTGCTGTTTTATGTCTCAATAAGTTTGTAGAAAATTTCATATAGAAAAATAGCAAATATTTAAACCACTTATCTCCTAACCAATTCTGACATTTCAAAAGTACATGTACTACATACTGTAACATGTCTGATTATCAGATATGTCAAGACTAATCTATGACATATACTGTAACATAGTTGTCAAAAAAAACACTGGTAATAATTGCAAACTTCACATTACATGTATCACAGAATGTGAAAAGAAAAAGACTTTAATTTCAATTTCATTACAATAATAATAGAATTTTGTCACTTAGTCTTTATAACTGCAGTGTATTCTAAATGATTGAAGACCTACCAGGAAAGTTTTTTAATTATGAAGAAAAATCGTTATTTGCTCCTTCTCTGCTTATAATTAATCTCATGGAATTAAGGGGTAAGAGCAGAGACTGGATGGCTAGGAGTCAGAATAATGTGTCCCTGTAGAGTGACATATCTTACAGCAAATTTCAACCTTGTAAACTAGTAAAAATTCAGCTTAATAAGATGTAGTACGAGTCTGTTCAAATTCATATCATGTCAACATGTTCTCATCCTGAATATTGCATTTAATGGCTGTTAAACATCCATTCATCTATCCAGCCAGCCAAAATGCTTGAATATACTGGAGACAATTTTGCAAAAAAACTTAAGACTAAGATTGGTCTTAAGTATACTGATTTATTCATGACTTATGATCAATCTAAGTCGTAAGTTTTTTTTGTGAAATCCCCTGCAGGTCTTACTGATATAAGTAATAATAAATATAGTCACCTGTAGTATACCTAGAGCTTCCCAGTTAAGATTGAGGAAGACTTTAATGCCTGTTACTGCTCCCTCCTCAAAACAGGTTCTTACTAATATAGTAATCAAAAATGTCATAGGAATTGGGAAAGATATATAAACAGTCTGAAAAATAAAGAAATGTACAATTATTCAGCTTTAAATTCAATGGGCAAAATGAAGTTGCTTGCTGGTTTCATCTGAAAATTATAAAAATGCCAACAAAATATTAAATCAATCCCATTAAAAGGAGCAGAGAAAACATTGATGAAAGTTTTTTTCTTTAAATCAGATGGTCAGATGGACAAATGAACAGGGTTGAGCAGTTACTAGACCTGTTTCCATCTTTGGCGCCTTAGGTAAAAATCTAAATAGTTCAAATTCCGTACAAAAACAAACATTTTTCTCCGTTTTATTAGTACATTAATCAACTCAACTCTTTTACTTATCACTCTATCAAAATCACTCAAGCAAAATCTGTCTTCGATTGATAATGAAGTTCTTTACAAGGTATGAACTATTAATTTCCTGTAGTAAATCACTTCAGAAGTTATTACATTGATTTTTCATAATCTTCTTAAACTAATTAATGGTCTTCAAAAAACTTCAAACAAGCTAATTTCTTTGATAACAGTATTTTTTTCTTTATGGCATAATATATGAAAAAAATATGACAGAAACAACTTATCAACATCTGAGGGTCTGGATGCCAGGTTTACAAAATACAGAATAATTAACAAATACTCTTAAAAAATTGCGCCCAAAAAAATTCAGAATTTAGAAAAACAGACTAAAAAGGAGCAAAAATAATAATGGGATAGCTTAAATATATAGATAACAGAGAACAAGAGGCTCTCACAGGGAACATTTATGCCATGTTTGGTTTCATTTGATTCAGTGCTCCTCTAGAAGAAGCATTTGCATGTATTTTTGGCTAGGTGAGCTGAAAAGGGTTTATTTTTCAACCAATTGAGAGAACAAATATTGCCTATTTAAAAAAGACATTTTGGTCCAACTTATTAAATTTTTCATGAACTAAGGGACGACATCAAAAGATCAATGTAAGATAAAAAACTTAATTCAAATAGTTTGGGGGGGGGGTTGATCTAATACAAGATTTGGTTATACGACATTGATTTTTACATATATCCATATGGGTCAATCAATTTTTCCCAAATTAAGTTAAGACAGGGGGTGGGGTCAGTGAAAAAACTATGTGAATTAAGTTTTTTATCCTTCATTGAACTTTTGATGTCGTCCCTAAACTGACCAACAAGAAATAGACCTCCAGGTAATTTTGGGGTTTTGTTACATATCACCACAGATTTTGGGGACACTTATCCTTTTGATGTGATATATCATCAACAACTTTTGCACAGAGGAATTAGACATTTAAAGGCATAAAATTAGTATTCTGCATTTATGTTTTGTCATGGATACATGTACATGATATAGATTCTACAATGGAAGTGAGTGTGATACAATATTTCTACTAGTCATTTCAACTTTCAAATCTAAAATGTGAAGTTCACGTGAATAAAATTCATGAGAGCTTCACATAAACTGATCTCACGTGAGTTGTACATATAAGATTCTTTTAGGTAAATTCAAAAGAATTTCATGCGAGATACGCATTAATTGAATTTCATGTGAAATTGATGCCAGTTAAATTTGCTTGTGTATGTGGGCAGACTATTTATCTTTTTGATGAACTGCAAACAGTGTGATATATTTAGCTCTGTGATGTCATCAGACATGGTTGCCTTTTTTCTTGATGTCAAAGTAGCAAAGTCTGTGGAAATTCAGAAAAAATGACGCCATTAATGAATTTTGACCACTGAAGAACTGAGATCAATCAAATCACATGTTGATTGTACAGAAAATATATCATCCATTTAGGATATGAGTTTACTAAGAATTAGGAAATACATAATATGTCAAATAATTATGAATTTATTATACCCACATATATTAGTAAAATGTATATATAATTATCACCTTATAAATTCCTTACAAGGTAATACAAATGAAACTTAATATTTTTATCCATATAACGAAGATATCAGAAAGTAATAAACAACACAAAATCAATAGATTATCATTAACAATGATGAGAGAAACTTGAGTATTTGCTGAGCTATTCAGTTTTGACATAACAACTAATTTTTGCTATTTTCAGTTCTCATTCCTAAGTCATATTTGTTCTCAACATAAAAGACACATATCAAGTTCTGACCTTAATGAAATAAGTTCAGATTTTTGTTCTTTCTTATTTTCTAATCAATTAACTGACAAAGAGGTCTTTTCTAACTCACTCACTCAGATATCAATTAACCAACATTTTCCATATTAATATGCAATATTGGCATCATATAGCAATGTCCAAAACGGGTTGACAAACTGAGATTGACAAATCAACATAATGAAAAGACATCTGTTAATTCTCCGGGAAAGTATTTCTAATTTCAGCATCTTTTAATTTATGTGTCTTTGGGTTGCTGTGTATTTGAAATATGAATATCTCACATTTCCTTTATCTATGTCTATTCTCAAATATTCATGGATTCTTAATAAAATGTTGATTCATCATTATTTATGAGATACAAATTTTCATGGATTTAGAAGGTACAGATGAACCAAGAATTTAAACTAAATTTTCTATAGACTTGTATGCAGATTTTGATAAAACCATGAAATTAAAAATCAACAAAAATAAAACATTTCCTCAATCCACAAAACAATGTATAATGCGATAACAAAGTAGACTACGATCCAACACAGGATCAATACCAACAGTAAACGCCACTGGACATCTCCCAAACTCTCTATACCATTTGATATGTTTAATACTAACCTTTCCTATGGACTGTGGACCCCTAATGATAACAAAGTAGACCATGGTCCAACACAAGATCAATACCAACAGTAAACGCCACTGGACATCTCCCAAACTCTCTATACCATTTGATATGTTTAATACTGACCTTTCCTATGGACTGTGGACCTCTTATGATAACAAAGTAGACCATGGTCCAACACAAGATCAATATCAACAGTAAACGCCACTGGACATCTCCCAAACTCTCTATACCATTTGATATGTTTAATACTGACCTTTCCTATGGACTGTGGACCCCTAATGATAACAAAGTAGACCATTGTCCAACACAGGATCAATACAAACAGTAAACACCACTGGACATCTCCCAAACTCTCTATACCATATGATATGTTTAAAACTGACCTTTCCTATGGACTGTGGACCCCTAATGATAACAAAGTAGACCATTGTCCAACACAGGATCAATACAAACAGTAAACACCACTGGACATCTCCCAAACTCTCTATACCATATGATATGTTTAAAACTGACCTTTCCTATGGACTGTGGACCCCTAATGATAACAAAGTAGACCATTGTCCAACACAGGATCAATACCAACAGTAAACGCCACTGGACATCTCCCAAACTCTCTATACCATTTGATATGTTTAATACTGACCTTTCCTATGGACTGTGGACCTTTAACAATAACAAAGTAGACTACGGTCCAACACAGGATCAATACCAACAGTAAATGCCACAGGACATCTCCCAAACTCTCTATACCATTTAATATGTTTAATACTGACCTTTCCTATGGACTGTGGACCCCTAATGATAACAAAGTAGACTACGGTCCAACACAGGATCAATACCAACAGTAAACGCCACTGGACATCTCCCAACCTCTCTATATCATTTGATATGTTTAATACTAACCTTTCCTATGGACTGTGGACCCCTAATGATAACAAAGTAGACCATGGTCCAACACAGGATCAATACCAACAGTAAACGCCACTGGACATCTCCTAAACTCTCTATACCACTTGATATGTTTAATACTGAATTACTGAAAATACATTATAAATTTATGACAAAATTAAAATTTGTAATCCTTTCTTTTCTATAATAGCTGCTCAAAATTTACCATTGGTGTAAACTTTTCAAACCACTTAATTGTGGGAGATATAAGACCATGGTCACTTTCCATGATTTGACGCAACACATCATATTGATATACATATGTACTGTACCAATTTGTCAAAGGAGAAAACAGTTATGTTAGCGACATGAAAATGGAAAAAAAACTACATGTGTCAAAGCTACATGAATGGCGCCATCTCAAAAAGTTGGAAAATCTGCAATTTCAATAACACATGTGGATCTAAACATGATGGTAGTGTCACATATCAAAAATCAGCTCAAAATCTGGAGGCGTATAGAAAACAAGAGGGTCTCAAGAGCCTGAATCGCTCACCTTGATTTTTTGTCATTTATCTTTCATTTAAGAGTTTTAAAAGTGTCTAATTTCATCGTAGTTTTTTGTTTTTGTTTAATTAATAAGTGTTTAAAAATACAGTTTTTTGTCATACTTTCTTCAAAAGCAAAAGAAAAAAGGTGTTTGGTGTGAGATTTTGAAGTTTGTATCATTCAACTTAAGTTTGGTTGGAATTGGTTCAGAAGTTTCAAAGGAGAAGATTTTTTTGAAAGTTTGAAAACATGATAAACAAGTTGTGTAAAATTGTCTTTAAGGTGGTACCCAACACTTTCACTAAAATTAATTTGGCTCGTTTAATTTTCATAAAATGTTGTCAAATTATTTACTTTGACCCCTTAACAAAAATATAAAAATTTCAAAAATTTTGAACCAACCGTTTTGTCAGAAAAAATACACTGGTTATATAGCAGTTTGACAAACACCAAATTTGATCATTGAGAAGCTTAATATTCCTTTTACAACACAACGTAATTAAAACGTTTAGCTGACTTTACAGAGTTATCTCCCTGTAGTGTTAGGTACCACCTTAAAGGGCAATAACTCGTTCAGGGTTCAATTGACAGTTTTGATTACATAAACTTATTTGTAGATCTTAAATTGCTGAAAATTTTTGTTGTTTACAGTTTATCTTTCTCATTTATAATATTCAAGATAATAACCAAATCTGAAAAAAACTCCTTAAAATTACCAGTTTAGTGGCAGCAGCAACCCAACAATGGGTTATTAGATTCATCTGAAAATTTCACGGATGATAGAACTGGACCTAATGAACACTTTAATCCCATGTCAGATTTGCTCTAAATGCTTTGGTTTTTTTAGATATAAGCCAAAAACTGCATTTTACCACTATGTTCTATTTTTAGCCAAGTCCAACGCCCGCAATTTCGGCAAAAATTAGCAGAGTGGAACGAAACTTACAGTTGATCTGTAACTCATCATGGTTAACTCACATACCAAATATCAGCCTAATATCTGAAAGATTTTAGAGAAAACTCTGTATAATGGTTTGTTGCAGAATGACAGAATGACGTCAACAAGGGTAAAACTATATGGCATCGACAACTTCGTTGCGGAGCCATAAAAACCACCAATAGTGCTGCAGGTGCTGCTAGACACAATAATTCTTTACAATAATCAAATTTGTAAAATAATGTAACTCCTGTTAAAATTTCAAGAATTTTTCAAGATTTTACAAACTCATCTGTTTTATCATGTACCTTATACTTTTAATTTGAATTCCTATTTTTTCAGTTACAATACTTACTAGAAATATGTAGAATGCTGCAATGATGGGTCTGTACTATCTGTACTATTGACTAAGTAAATACTTGTATTGTGTGAACATCCTGAAAATAAATGATAAATAATGAGTAAGACTTACTAGAAGTCATGCTGGTTTACAAATACAATACCCTGCCACATGTCTGGTCTGTTTGATGTTGTGAGTTAAGCCTTTTTTCAACTTTTTTATAGTTGTTCTCATGTTCTGCTGTTATGACACTGTCCAGGTTAAGGAGAGGGTTGAGCGCTCAAAAACATGTTTAACCCAGCAACAATCTTTATGTGCCTATCCCAAGTCAGGAGCCTGTTGTTGGGTGGTATTCATTGGTTCATGTCTCTCATATTTGCTTTTCGTGAATTGTTTTGCTATAAATTAGGCTGTTTTCTCAATTGTAAGTTTCATATTTGTCATGGTGAAGCCTTTTATAGGCGAATATACAGTATGGGTTTTTCTCATTGTTTGTGGCTATATGATTGCTCCTAATTGCATACTTCCACTTCATATGACAGGGGCGGATCCAGCCATTTTAAAAAGGGGGTTCCCAACCCAGGACAAAAGGGGGGTTCCAACTATATGTCCCCATTCAAATGCATTGATCGGCCAAAAAAAGGGGGGTTCCAACCCTTTGAACACCCCTCTGGTTCCGCCAATGTATGATCTTTTGTGTATAGTTGTTTCATAGACTAACATACCTCATCATCATATTTTTATAACAATAGAAAGGTACAAAGTCTAAAGTCAAATCCATATGTCCTAGAGTTGTCAGCAACAAATAACATCACATAACAATCTGGAGGCTAAGATGAGCCAGAATGAGTCACAAAGCAATTTTACTCCTTATTTGCTTTGGTATGATGACTACAAAATGATTTTTTTTTTATATATCAAATCTCTACAGCTTAAAAACATTTTGCCTTATGGTTTCAGGAGAATATTTTTGAAAATTGCCAAGCAGAATCAATGTGTACTTTTAAAGGCAATCATAAACTCTTGTTAGGCCAAAGTACAACAGTAATGTCATGTTAGTCATTCTTTACTCTTTTAACTTTATTAATGTTTGATGAAAAGTATACGTACAGGTTTAATGCAGTAATAGCTCGTTGTGAACTTTTCATTGTATAAAATACTAGATTTTTGTTTTACGATTTTTTGCCTTTCAATTGTCAGTTAATTTTTACTAATAAAACTTGATGGTTTCTTAGCTATGTTATTGCCACTTTTTTGCACTATATTCAAGCTTATCTATTAGATGAAACTAGGTCACAAATTAAACTTATTTCAGCTGATGTACTGCAAGTTGTAAAAGTATAAGTACCTTGATATGTACAATTCCACGACTGATCTGAACAAATTGATATGAAAAACATGAAGAAAGACCACACTGTTGTCATGTTACAACAAAAACTCATGGCTCCTGACACACACACCATACATACTCCTATACCTACAAAATAATATTATATATTTTTAATGTATACTACTATTCTGTATCAACAGATTTACTATAAATCAGCAATAAAAAAACTGTTCCTTTGCTTTTTATTTGTTTGTTTTTTTGATTTTTATTGTTGTGCATGTATCGATTTTGAATCACAGCTAGATACCCTATATCCTTTTTTCCAATTAGACAATTAAAGAATACTGAAAGACGATGCAATTCACTGGGTGTTTTTATTTTTTTATAGAAATAATATAAAATGCATGTTCAAATTAGATGTGTCTTGTTTGAGTGGTCCAAGCACCTCTTGAGATACCTGACATTCAAAATATGAATCTGTGAAAGAAAGTATAAAGGGTAGCAGGTTCGTTTTCATAAATCATAACTATGGATGAGTGATTAGACTATAAATATGTAATCTACCAATCCCTAAACTACAACCCCTGTTCAATATATACACAAATAAAACTACAGGAGTTGCATTACCTTTCATTAATGGCAGAACACCCCATGCTGTGATTGGTCCACCTCTAGCATATTGTCCTAGAATCATTTCTAAATATAAAAGGGGAAATCCAAACACCAGCATCAGCACCAAATAAACCACAAAGAACACACCTAAAATAAAATAATATTTTCATGATAAATTTCAGTTCAGTTAATCAGATTCACATTACATGTATACGTTCATTTTTTTGTTTTCTGCATATTGTAAACCAACTTATTTTCCCAAGTTTTTTTTAGACCAGAAAAATAAATTGAAAGTAACTTGTTATGTACAAAATGTATATGTAAAACTTCTTCCCTAATATAAATACACAAAGTTGGTTTTTTTTTGGAAATCATTAAAAATAAATTGCTGCTAAGATATGGCAGGAAAGGGCTATAAACACATCCACCAAAAAAGTTTTGGTTTACAGTACATGTATATCATGAAGTCAGGAACTTTGATAAGATATATACTGAATGGAAGAACAATTTAAAGACTGACTAATGACTGTTCAGTGTCAACTTATTCAATATGTTTTTTTTTCAAAACATGCACTATACTATCCAAGTTCCAACTGCAAAGAATTTCAACCCCATAAAGTAAAACAGGGAGGGCTGAGTGCTCATGAACATGTTTATAACCCCACAACACTCTGAATGTGCATGTTCATTAAGAAGGGAGCTTATATTTCAGATGTTTTAATTGTTGCTGTCTGTCATATGTGTTTTTCTTTTTCTTTTATCATTTTGCCATTAATCAGGTTGTTGGTTTTTCATGATTAGAATTGGACTTGTTTCTCATATTGTCTTAGTCATGATTTTAATAGCTTACTTTACAGTATGGGTTGTGCTCATTGTTGAAGGCCATATGGTAATTTGTAGTTTCTTTTATCTGGACTATTTTGGATAGCTATCTTATTCAGAAGTAATTTCACATCTCCTTATTTTTAGATCAACATACTCATATTAAATTTAAATGTATAAAATTTTTATTTTAAAACATCTGTAAAAAAAATTAAGAATGTTGTCCTCACAGGGACCCATATCAAACTATACTCGATCATGATAATGAAATATAACTTTCGGATTTCTTTTTTATAGTGATCAGCTTTTAGTGGAGTATGTAAGTATAAAAAAGATATGGCAATTATGGGACAAACATTATCTGAGAGATGAACTGAGATGTAAAACTTGATTACAGTCATTGAAAGGAAGGTCAGAAAGACCGTCTAATAAAAAGATTGTTTTAACTCCCCATGATGCATATTGACAATGTTAAATAATTGCATTCAAATTTGATAAATAATTGAAATAAAGAACGGGACATTGTTGTTGTACTTTTAATACACCATCATTTCCTAAAATAACAGGAGAATGTTCCCGGTCTTTTGTAAATTCGGCCTATAGTTCTGTATGCTAGAATTGTCTCTTATGCCTTACATGTAATACTTGTTCTCATAACACTTAATTTCAGGAAAAACATGGTTCTAAAATTAATTTAAGAGTGCATTTATCTTTGATGTTTAATTTCAACTTGATTTTCTATTTCAAAAGATTCAAGTTCATTGAAATTAATATTGAGTCCTTTAAAGGTCTGTATAATAGAAAGAAATTATATGGTGTATCAACCACTTCATCAAAATCATAACATGCACAGGAAAAAATTAAAAGCAAAAGTCGTTAGAACAGTGCTTTGTATTGTCTGTGTTTAATTGTTTATTGGCTTACTTAATTGATAGTGTTTGCATTTTATACTTTGGAGGTATCTTTTCCTTATGCACTTGAGGCATTACTTGTAATATTAATAGAGTTAGTAGAACATTTAGTTTTAGAACCTGTAAAATACTTAAAAAAAAAAAAAAAAAAAAAAAAACTGGGTCTACGAAATGTACAAACAAACAAAATCTAAATGTTTGCAGTTAGTTTTCAATTTAAAATGTTTATTCGTCAAAAAATCATATAAACACACAAACTATATAATTTTTATTTCTGAGCAGATCACCTAAAAAGAGTCATAAAATATTCCAAACTGGTGTCAGCTCAGAAGGTTTTAAACACATAGATTTTAAATTTCCTGATATTTTTCTTATTCCTGTCCCAAAATAGTGAAAATAGATTGATTCTTATTAATTTTTACATTTTCATACCTGCCAACTGTCACTATTTGCGGGGGATTTCCCCCATGGAGGCTCCAAAATGGAAATTTTGAAAGAGAAAATTTGTCCACAATTTCAAACAAAACAATTAATTTTACAATGGCTATAGGCTTGTTAAAGTATGAAGAAGCCAAAAAAACAACATTAACATGTATTTGAAGGCCCCCTTGAAGGTTTTGTGGGACTATGGGAACCATTTTGCACGTAAAACCCCCATGGGCATTTTGAAAACTTTGCAGGTATGCATTTTAAACATATTTGATTCATGAAAACAATTTCCATTTTCATCTTTTCTTTTTGATGAATGATTTTTATTAATTATAAGCCAAAAAAGTCAATTTCAAAGTTATATACCCAAAAGAATTGTTTTCATTTGGATATAATGACTTTTCTTCAGGATTAATTAAACGTCGGACTCAGAGTTTAACTAAGCTTAATTACATGAAGAGGGTGGTAATAAAAGGGTTATTTTTGTGCAACGTGATCGCCGTTTCTTATTTGACGTTCAACGTGTTTTTACTTTTTTATTTGACGTTCAGTCGTGCAAGACGGGTGTCTCGTTCAACGTGTTCTGCTTATTTGATTTTACGTGCATCGTGATTTTCAAAGTCTTATTTTGCGTGCTTGGTATTTTTCAAATAAAATTCAAACACTTGGCAGGGATCGTCAAGAAATACTTTTTTAAAAGCCGTAAACCAATTATATCATAAATGTGTATACTTAATCGGGAATATCAAGTAAAACAAAGAGTTAATATATACAAGAAGACAGTGATTCAGTCACAAAAGGTTCACATAAAAGTATTTATTTTTCGTGCAACGTTCATTACAGAAATTATTTCACGTTCAACGTGAAATTATGTCTTATTTCACATTTTTTTCATGCAAGCACCCCCCCTTTACCACCCTCCATGAATTTTATCACTTTTTTTACATCCCAAAGATAAAGAAAATTATTTGCACGGAATGTAAATGAATGGGATATTATAATATTATTGAAATTTTGAGAAAGGAAAAAATTAACTAGAGGCTCTGAAGAGCCTGTCGCTCACCTGTATCTACTGTGGTTTTGGAAATCATGTAAAATAAGGTTTAAATCATACTAAATAGTATTAGGGTAGATGCCATGTTTGGTTTAATTTGACCCAGAACAAGGGTCCAGAAACGGTCATATACAATGTATGCCAGACATGACCGATTCTGAAATCCATCAATAATCTACAATGATTAATTGAATATTTTTCATGTTTCAAACATTCATATACACATCATTTACATCATACATTACTGTCATCGTGCTAATATCCATATTTATCAAATCAAGGAAGGCTATTTTCCCTGCGGTCAGCTGGATTTAATGACTTTGCATTATTAACTGTTTAAGAAGAGCATAAATTGTACCATTATACTGAACTAAATAGCTATATACATATATGTGGTATAATTGCCAATGAAGCAACTGTCAACCAGAGACCAAATGACGTTGTTGTATATATATAAGCAACAATGGCTGATAAGGTCAATATATAGCCTTCAACAATTAGCAAAATCCCAAACATAAAGTAAGGTATAAAGCAACCTTGAAATGACAAAATGTAAATAATTCAATTGAAAAAAAAACCAATGACATAATTGTGATAAAAATACAAACAAACAAGAATGTGTCCATAGTACACTTGCACTATCATTTTACATGTTCAGTGGACCGTGAAATTGGGGTCAATACTTTAATTTGGCATTAAAATTAGAAAGATCATCTCATGGAGAACACGTGTACTAAGTTTCAAGTTGATTGGAACTTCAACTTCATCAAAAACTACCTTGACCAAAAACTTTAACCTGAAGCGGGATGAACGGACGCACGGTACAACGAACGAACGGACACACAGACCAGAAAACATAATGTCCCTCTACTATCACAGGTGGGCATAAAAACAGATATAACAGAGACAGCAACCAAGGAAAATCACTGTTTTACATTTTCCTTAATTTGGACATGTAAATTCACAGTGTGTATATATATATAGTAAGGTTGAAAATGTAAGAGAGCACTAAACTCTGTATTTAACCTGAGACATTGGTGTAACAGCACAAAATAAGAGCTGTACAATTCACTTGTAAAGGGTTTGCCTCATCTGAATAGTGTAAAGCACAAAAACAACTATAAAATAAACAAAAAGATAAAAGTCAAGAAATACTGATCTTTTATGATTTTGTAGAAAAAAAACATTTAGTATTCTATGTCACTCAACTATTCAACAATGTTGAATTGATTGGTTGATTAAAGATTGTTTAACATCCAGATGTAAATATTAAATGCATATTATTTAAATTTGATTTGATCTAATCACACGTGTCTAAATGAAACATAATTCATTAACATCTAAATGAAACAAACTTCATTAACAATTATAAACAATCTCATTTTATAACAGCATTCAATGTAGATCCATTGTTGAAATTATTGAGAAATGTTGGCAAAGTCAAAACAATTCTTTCACAAAATTTCAATGACATGTAACTTCATGAATATCTTAAATGTTTCATCTCTTATGGTCATTCCTACTGCAATCTAATATCTAATAGCTTTAACATTTGATTTTTGATAAGGCTACATTAAAATTGCTAAGCTTGCATTTTAATGATACCTCCTCAGGCTCCTGTAAATTTCTCAATCATGTACATGTGCAAATGTTTTTTCTTCACTTACCGCCACCATATTTAAGAGACAAATATGGAAATTTGACTATTGTTTCAAAACTAGTAACAAAACCACAACAGGCAAGCAAGTATTCTATCTTCCGATCCCAACCAATATGTTCATCTAGTCTTGCAGAAGCAGTCTCTGGGTTCTCTCCCCTATCTACAGTACTTGGAATTTCTATCATAGAGTCATCATCTAGGTCAATACTGTCTCCTATACAATTAGCTTCCATTTGTGATGCTTGGGATTCCTGAAATTAAAAATTATTAAAAAATCAAAAAAATTATCAAAAAACAAAAATCTAATTTCACTTGCATACTGGATTATTATTTTTCATAAAATTTGATCCTAGTGTCAGAAGTTCAGCAACCTAAAGACATTCCATCTCCTGTAATATATATAGCTTTCTCTAACTATTCGTCAATTTATCCCTTTCCGCGCCCATTGTATAACAAAATTTAATCAACGTGTGGTTCGATTGATCTCAGTTCTTCATTGGTTAAAATCCAATTATGACATAGAATTTTCTTGCTTTCCTCTGAATTTTCTATTGTGACGGCATGAAAAAAGTCGACCATGCCTGATGACGTCACATAGAAAGAACACATCTTTTTGCAGATCATTCGAAAATAAGGAATACTTTTGCCTGCATATTGTTTGAAAATCATTAGAGAAACAGATTCTACCACCAAATCTCGTGTAATACGATATTTATCCACTCTGGACATTTAAATTTTGAATATTTAACTGTCTTAATTGAGTGGATAAATATCGTATCACACTCGATGCAGTTGTAGAATCTATATTTATTTATTTGTTTAATAACTGAGTTAAGTCATTTCAATGATAATTTATAGTGTGTATTTTAATGTTGTGATGCTACATTCAGGTACAAATGAAGGTTGGTACCCATGTTAAAATGCTTAAACCTGCTGCATTTATTTGCACCAGTCCTAAGTCAGGAACCTGTTGTTCAGTGGTTGTCGTTTGTTGGTGTGGTTCATAAGTGTTTCTCATTTTTTTTTATAGATTAGACCCTTGGTTTTCCTGTTTAAATTGTTTTCCACCATTTTTGGGGCCCTTTATAGCTTGCTGTTCAGAGTGAGCCAAGGCTCTGTGTTGAAGACCTTACTTTGATGGTTTGACCTATAATGGTTTACTTTTTAAAAACTGTGACTTGGACAGAGAGTTCAGTCTCATTGGTATTTATACCACATCGTTTTATATTTATCTACAAAGCAATAGAACATTGCTTTATTGCTGTCCTTCACAAAGTCACATTGAGACCTCATTGAGAAGTCAAATTATGGATCATAAGCTCACAGCTCACTAAAAGTTCAAGACCAAGTGTCTCTGGTTTGAGACGAATCATTCCCTGATAAAAATAATGCAATATTTGTGCAACTGCATTATATATATATATTCTTTCCTCCAAATACACATTGAATTCTCTTTTTGATTATTTCCTTATCAGTGAACAAAATAACTGACTATATCAAATTTCCAATTAGCAAAAATAACAGGCTTGGTATAAGAAAAGTTATAACTTTAAAAATATTTAACTGACAATTTATGGTTGTCTCTAAAAATAAAGGTTTAGACATTCTCAGGGACAGCCTGTTATTGCATGTAGCATCAACCATAATATCTCATTCATGGTCTAATTATAATACGATGAGACAATTTAAAATTTATAATGTTAAGATTGTAGAACATGACACCAATCAGTTTGCTGACAAGTTTGAAATCATTTTTTTTTTTTTAAAAGCATGAAAGGTTAAACAAATATTTCCTTGTTCTTCCATGGAATGACATTTCAAAAGGCTGATATTGGAAAATCATTGATTCTGACAATGAATGTGATCCATCTTTAAAGTTATAATAAACAAGAGGTTCTTAAGAGCTTGAATTGCTCACAAGTTCGCTACATTGAAGACCTGTTGGTGACCTTCTGCTGCTGTTTTTTCTATGGTCGGGTTGTTGTCTCTTTGACACAATCCCCATTTCCATTCTCAATTTTAATTTTATCTTGTATGGTGACATTGTGGGGCTAACAGTTTCTGCCTTTATATATCATAGTTTAAAAGATAAAAGACAAGAGCATGAAAAATAGCTAAGATCGAGAGCAAGACACTGGTTGAATTTGGTCTATTGGTTTTTGATTGGGAGATTTATTTTAAAGTTTACATCAGGCAGTTCAGTTCTCATTTTTGAATTGCTTACTACCGGTACTTGTCGAATTGAGGCTTTTTATAGATGCTTATCAAGATGCGATTTTCTCCTTTTATGAAGGCCTTACGGTGATCCATAATTGCTAAACTTCAACATCATTTGGTGTCTAATCGAGAGTTGTCTCATTGAAAATCAACCATCATCTTATTTTTATAAAATCGATAGATATAACAACAACTGAACCAAATGATCCCTAGATGCTATAGCTCACATGGCCAATGAGGTCAGATGAGTTAAACAGCTTAGGCAACATATGGTTCAAGGATGACAAATACAGGGATATATACCTAGCATTCAGATTCAGGACATTTTCCTTTAATTTTACTTGGAAAGTCAAAAATAAACATTCACTTTATTAGGGAGAATAATGTCAGTGGGGTATCCAGGGGGAGGTTTCCGGGGGTTGGAAATCCCCTTTTTTTTGGATGATCATTGCATTTGAATGGGAACATATAGTTTGAACTCCCCCTTGTACTGGGTTGGGAACCCCCCCCCCCTTTTTTTAAAATGGCTGGATCCGCCCCTGAACGTTATGACTATAATTCAAATTAGTCTAGGCTTGTACAGTCTAAAGTTCAAGGCAATGGATAGACGCAGAAGGCCAAGATGGGTTCAGTACAGAGAAAATCTGGCCAAGATTGGTTCAGTAAAGAGATAATCTATTTAAGTATGCCTATAGTGTAAGACATGCCAAAAGTGATGCCATGTACATCAGATCTGACTGTGACTTATAATAGCGATAATAACAGGTACTATCATTCCTTTATAATTTAGATTACCAACCACCCAACAGGCCAATTATCTTTAATATTTATACAGATTATGTATATAATACATTATCACATACTGTTAATTAGGAGTTAATTCTGCAGTGTGAACAATTGTCAGTCGTTATATCATACTGCAACTAATATACTTGGTGTCAGAACCTCTCGTTAAACTCTTCACAATAATATAACATTCATTATACTCCAGTGGTAAGCTTATTCAGTACCTGCTAGCTTAACACAGCAACAGAGACCCCCCCCCTCACTTCCATACCTTAATACATTCTTCAAAAAATACCTATACAGAGATACTTAAACAAGCATGCAGTGGCACTAAATTTAAATCCAACCAGCAATTGGAATTAAAGACATTTAAAAAAAAAATTAATTACTGGAAAGAAACAAAAAAGTTTTCTCTTTTTAAAAATCTTTTATAAGTTATGTATTTTTATAAAGGAAAGTAACTCTAAAACCAAAGTGATGCAATCAGCACAAAGCTTGTTGAAGACTGTACTTCAACCTTATATAATGGTATACTTTTACAAATTGTGACTTGGATGGAAGGTTGTCTTGTTGGCCCTGATCATACCACATGTTCTTATATCTATATGATAGAACAATCCATCAACTTATGAAACAAATGTCTAGACTGTAAGAAATTCTGCTCTGACAAAAGTGTTTTTTAAATAATTTTGAATATATTATTAAGACAGATTTAACTGCCTGCACGACAAGGGAATTGGTTAATTAAAACATATATGATTTATGCCTTTTCTAAGACTTTAAAACTCTTTGCAAGTTCCATGGAACCTGTGGAGCACTTTGAATATTGATTTTTATTTTACTGCAAATTCTTACAAAACATATTGTACACCACTGCAAAAATAGAACTTAAAAACCATAAGATTGAATATTGTGCTTTGTCATACTATGGATTTATTATTATTCGTTGGATACCAATTTTCGTGGATTTCGTGGGCACAGTCAAACCACGAAATTAAATATTCAACGAATGATAATTTTTCTATAGGTTTGTATGCAGACATCAGCAAAACCACGAAATTAAATATCCACGAATATGCAAGTTTTTCTTAATTCACGAAAATTGGTACCCACGAAAATTAATGAATCCACAGTACCCTTATTTTGTTAAAATGTTATAAATATATATCAGCAATAGTACATAAAACTGGTTTAACTTATCTGTAAAACATTATTTTGTAAAACAGTATTACATAATTTGTATTATAAAGCATAATGACCAAATATTTGAAACCATATGCAAATATGCAGAATAATCAATAAGGCTTACAAATAGCTAGTGCACATAAGTTTAATATCAGGTTTCAAATATAAGAAACAACGAAAAATGGAACATTCGTTTAGTATAAATAGAATACTTAGGATTCATTTATTTCATGGGTAATACTTTTTCAGGGATTGAGGAAAACTTGCATATTTGTAGATATTTAATTTTTTGGTTTGCAAAGTCTGCATATATGTGAATTCCTATAAGAGAATTTCTTATTTGTTGGACATTTACCAACAAAATCCACCAAAAATTGGTACCCAACAAAAAAAAAGTCCACAGTACCTCAAAATTATCAGATCTTCACTTTTTACAAACAATTTTTTAAGAACAATTATAGGGATAGATTTAAACATACTTTTTTATAGGCATTGGAATACAAACTTATTCAAAGATACTAAAGTATTTCAAACATTGCTCTTCTAATTGAGGTTTTCTTAATTGGGTTCCAAGCTTAACAATGCAACTATTTTTCAGTTTCTGCAACTCTTTGTGTATTTTAAACAGATCTGCATGATTAGAAGGATAAATTTTAGTGAACCACATGTTGGTATAATTGGTACATTGATCCTGTGATATCTTGCCAATACTTTTCAGAATACATGTATTAAACTCTACGAGATCATTAAAGAAACATATTCAACCACATTACGCTATCATTATATCTATCCATTCTCAACAGTTAAATCTATAATCTTTAAAATGTGACGCAATTCTCACATTTTAAAATTCATAAGGATAAATAAAACCATAAACAATCAATAAATAAAGATTCTTCATTTCATCTCTTGTTGTCATGTTGTCCAGGTTTATAATTAACCCCACTGCATGAAAAAGTTACAGCAATTATTTGTTACCAATGAAATTTTGACATAGTAAGATTCTCAGGGGCGGATCCAGCCATTTTAAAAAAAAAGGGGGGGGGGGTTCTAATCCAGGACAAAGGGGGGGGGGTTCCAACTACATGTCCCCATTCAAATGCATAGATCGTCCAAAAAAAAAGAGGGGTTCCAAACCAGGAACCCCCCCCCCCCCCCCTGATCCGCCACTGATTCTTATTTCCTGCCAGCAGACCTACTGACAAGCCAATGACCTTAGAAATGATAAAGACACTAAATCTAGTTCTAAATCAAGTATGATAAAATTGAGAATGGAGATGGGGAATATTGTCCCAGAGACAAAGGCCACCAATGGGTCTTCAACACAGCTAAAAAATCAAGCACTCAGGGGCGTGCTTCAGATGGCCTTAAACAAAATGTGTTCAGTGACAATGGACGTCATACATGTACTAAACTCCAAAAAATATATATGAATTAAACTTAAAAATACAAGACTAACAAAGGCCAGAGGCTCCTGACTTTGGACAGGCTAAAAAAAGCAGTGGGTTTAAACATGTTTTGTGAGACGAGTCCATAAGACAGCGAACAAATTGACCAGTGAAGATTTACACAAAACAAAAGGTTTTTGGTAATTATAAATCTTCTGTAAAAGAAATTGTATGGCAATTATGTAGTCTGGGTATCCACCACCATATTTTTTTCTTCATAATTATGACAGAAACACATACAAATAAAAGAACATGACATTTTCAAAACCCACTCTTGAACCTATACTATACTACAATTATCCTACATCATGAAAGCGTTTAAAGGAACAGACAAGACTGTGTTCCAAGTACACGGATGCCCCACTCGCACTATCATTTTCTATGTTCAGTGGACTGAAATTAGGGTAAAAACTCTAATTTGGCATTAAAATTAGAAAGATCATATCATAGGGAACATGTGTACCAAGTTTCAAGTTGATTTGACTTCAACTTTTTCAAAAACTACCTTGACCAAAAACTTTAACCTGAATCGAGATGAACGGACAGACGGACTGGCGAACGGAAGGACGAACGGACCCACAGACCAGAAAACATAATGTCCCTCTACTATTGTAGGTGGGGCATAATAATACTAGTTGAATACAAAAGGAAGAGCAAAACACTGCGCACAGAATGCTAAGATGTGTCCATTTTTTTTATTGAACACCGTCATGATGATGGACCCTACCTCCCCAACTCAATATTGTACTTTTTGAAGTCACATTCTACAATAATTTTTATCCAATTCAACTATCTGAGGTTAAAATTTCTAAAAGGTTGGTGATTTCAAATATATAATTGAAAAGTTATAAGCTGGAGTTGTTTTTCCATTTGATATTTGGACCCCAGGGTCTTTTTCAAAAGGTTCAAATATCATATGACACCAAGGAATAATTCAAACTAAAAATCAACAGATGAATTTCCAATGACTATCAATCAATTTATTTCAGATTATGATCATTATAAAAGAAAGTTGTAGACAAGTTAAGAAACACTGAACACTTGTCAGGACATTCACTCTGCAAATCACAAGAGACATTTCAAGCTGTACAAGCTATCAATAACGCATCATGCAAAACCATTACAACAATTTGTGTTCACAAAAAAGCCACCCAGATTAGAAACCATAATGCCCTTCTACTAATGAGGACAGGCCTAAAAAGCATATTTACTGGTACATGTTTTTTGCAAAATAAATAATTTCAATTTATTCTTGATTTGAACGGAATTCATACAAAGTAAAGATAATTTGTGCCCGATATTAATGGATGCTGACATTCAGCAATTTTTCTATCAATGCTTATTGTTCATTTTTTTCATTGACCTTGAACTGACTAACATTGTGTACACCAAAAACATTTATTCAAACTAGCATGAAAGGTCCATTTTATGGCTATTTGATGTTGTGGTTCTGACAAAATCTGCATACATTCTTATGGAAAACTTTGAATTTATTGGACATTTAGATTTAACAGGCTATTATTTGAACTTGGAATTATTTTTAATGATGGTATTTGCATAATTTCTTGTACTTGAGATTTTTAATAAATTCCATGTTTATTCTGTACTTTAATGCTCTGTGCTGCGCACGTTACACTTTCTATTATTAAGAAGATAGCACATTTTCAATAGAATGCACTGTGCCGAGCACAACACTATACAAAATACATTTTATGGAAAGTGTTCGATTACTGCTCAAAACATTATAATTCCAAATAAACATGAAATTTATTAAAAATTTCAAGCACAAGAAATTATGCAAATTCCATAATTAAAAATAATTCCAAGTTCAAATAATAGCCTGTTCTTTGCGGTTTTTATATAGTTTCAACATAATGGATAAGTTCAGCATTGGCCATAATAGGCTTGGCATACAAAACTATGTTCTGAGAGTGTGCAGTAGTGAATTAATGTTAGTATTGTGCATGTACAAGACAGGAAAGAAAACACCCAATATTCTGTACCTGAAAGCCAGTGCTTAAAGTACTTTACCTTATGTTTGGTAATAATATCCTTTTATGCATTCACATCTATTGCAGTATTTCAAACAAGAATCTTCCTAACAAAAAATATTTGTTTTAATTTTCATACAAAGCTTCATACCTAGTATCAGAACAATCCAACAGATCTTTTTTTTCTATGAACAGTGGACAATAGGGAAATTTTAATTCCTTGTTCTTTGGTCTCTGGTGGTAGTTGTTTCAATGGTAATTGTGTCACATCTCTTTAGCACATGGCCTATCTATAACTTTTAATCTAATATCACTACTTCTAATAATAACAATAATAACTGTTCTACAATATTTACATGTCTATTTTGCATTCAATATATATAAATTCTTCTTTCTTTAGAATCAAAATACACAACCTTTAGTAATTGACTTCTTATAAATTAAAAAAAACAGCTGAGAGAAGCATGCATGTATAAACGTGACATTTTATATAATGATTACTGTTTTTTTTCTAAATGAAATCCAGATTAACATTTTGTATCCTTTGACATAATGATCTTGTGTGACAAATGCTATAATTTTGTTCTATCACAAAGGGATTACTGTATTAAGTTTGTTCATGGAAATTAAAAGAGCATGAAAACTTTGAAAATCAATTTAAAATAACTATTTTTACCAGCTTATAACCTGGAAGTGGGGGACTAAAACACTCTATATAAATATATAATTACAGTGAAACCAGACTAAACCAAACCCTTTCGGGACTTGAAATTTTATTCGGTTTTGACAGGTATTCGGTTTCATCAGGTTCACAATGCATAAAATGTGATATGATTGGTCTTCAAAACAAGTTTGGATTAGACAGGTTTCCTGTTTGTTCAGGGTTCGGTTTAATCAGGTTTCACTGTATAAGGAAATGTAGGGTTAATGTCAATGAGACAGAAACCAAATGACAAAAACAGTCAAACACATCTGGAGGTTAACATTCAACCTTCAACAATGGTCAGGTATGACTGTATGAAATGTCAGATTCTAATTTTTCTAGTCTAAAAAAGCTAAACCAGATTAGAAGGGGGAAAATCTGCATTAAACACCAAAAATTCCAAATAAACAAAACACTAAAAGTTTTTCAAATTATATTACAAAGTTATTTATTTTGATCTCAAGAGAAAGAAAAATTTCCAAAGGATACCAATGTTATTCATCACTAATTATTAAATTGTTATCATTTATTTACATTACTGGTACAGGGTTTAATTCAATTAGCAACATACACATTATCTTTATCTTTGACTGTTTTTAATGTAAACAAGAATGTGTCCATAGTACACGAATGCCCCACTCGCACTAACATTGTCTATGTTCAGTGGACCGTGGAATTGGGGTCAAAACTTTAATTTGGAATTAAAATTAGAAAGATCATATCATAGGGAACATGTGTACTAAGTTTCAAGTTGATGTAACTTTAACTTCATCAAAAACTACCTTGACCAAAAACTTTAATCTGAACTTCACACTATCATTTTCTATGTTCAGTGGACCATGAAATTGGGGTCATAACTATAATTTGGCATTAAAATTAGAAAGATCATATCATGGGGAACAAGTGTACTAAGTTTCAAGTTGATTGGACTTCAACTTCTTCAAAAACTACCTTGACCAAAAACTTTAACCTGAAGCGGACGGACGAACGGAGGCACAGACCAGAAAACATAATGCCCCTCTACTATCGTAGGTGGGGCATAAAAATATTGATAATTCCAATTAAGTTATTCTTATATTTCTTGAAACAAAATGTGTAAATATTTCCAGTTATAACTATAAGGAACCATTGAAAGTGGATTATTTTCTAGGAGTAGATAACCTGTATTCCAATCTTTCCCAATGTCTGTCAGACATTTGGCAATGTCCAGTAATCACTGGTTTGGTCCAGAGAAATGTCATCAATTACTGTACTAAATGACCAGTGTAGATGTAAGAAATTTGGTCAGAATTGTCAGATTCTAATTTTTCTAGTCTAAAAAAGCTAAAAGGGGGAAATCTGCTATAAACACCAAATTTTCCACATAGTTAATTGGAATACTCATTTTGTAAGATTGCAAAACACTGACTGTACCAGTAATGTTTGAACAATGACTGGACCAGAAGACCAATGAGTTCCAAAAACCTCTTGGTATTTAGGATGCAGTCATCATGTAATTCCCAGTACTGAGACATTCCAGTCACCATGATGCACATAGAGATATAGTAGTTTTTTGAAGGGACCATCTAGTAATACAGGGTTAATGTATGCATATTTTTGAATGTTGTTCCAAGATTGCAAGTAAAATACATTCTATGAGAGATAGTTTTCACCAATAGTCATGCAAATACCCTATTATTGTATAGCAGTGAAGATTAAAATACTGTTCAAAACTGATTTTTTTTCACTGACATTATATCACTAATTTGAAGATTTATTAGCAATAGTCCACTAAAATGTACTCTTACTTTATGCATGGAATATAAATATGTTGACACAGAGATATATGTCTTGCCTTTTTGTTATTTTGATAGTATAATAAATATTGAAACCCAAATTGCAATATCTAAACATGTTTACTATCTATGCAAACCATTTAAAGTCAGTTACGATGACTTTAGGTGCAGGACTTAATAATCTCTATAAAAATCAGAAATGCCAATGTATAAAAAACTGAATACTAGAATCTGTTAAACTAGATACCATTGACTTGTTATAAGTGGTGTCCTTAACTTGTCGTCCTATAACCTTTAAGACAAACTTAAACTTAAAGTCATATGAAACCTTAAATTAAACAAGAACATGTCCCCAGAACACTGATGCCCCGTCTGTACTATAATTTTCTATGTTCAGTGGACAGTGAAAATGGGGGAAAATCTCTAATTTGGCATTCAAATTAGAAAAACATCTGTACTAAGTTTCAAGTTGATTGAACTTCTGTGAACTTCATCAAAAACTACCTTGACAAAAAACTTTAACCTGGAGGATGAACAGACAAACTAACGAACAGACGAACGAACAGATGCACAGACCAGAAAACATAATGCCCATAAATGGGGCATAAAAAAATTGATGCATATGCTTTTTTGAAGAAATTCGTTAATTTGTCCACATTTACTTTATTTTTTTTTAATTGCTTGCTTCCAGGAAGCAAGTCGACAACATATTTTCCGTATGCAAGTGACCATAATGTGACCCTTCAAGTTCTCATAAAAATCCTATGATCGCAATACGCATGGATCTGTCACTAAAATAAACTATTATCTGATTGCACATGTTATACACTTGCTAAATATCCATGCTTCTTTGTTGATTGTTTACTATAAGGTGACAGTTGGTAAACTATGGCTTTAAAATACGGCAATTAATGAGCTGCCATATTTTCACATCATAACAGACAGAGAGAAATAAAAATGAAGAATATACGATACGTTTACGTAAAAAATGATAAAATCATGCACAGAAGACTAATTTTATGATATATATATGCATTGGTTCAAGAATTGGATAAACATTATTTTTCACCAGTCACTCGTTTCATATGACTTTGATACATAAACTATACTTAAACAGTGAACTTAAACAGTTTCAAAGTCAACAGACCATGACTGAGGGGACAGGACCAAATTATCTCCATGTATATGATGTGCTCATACAACTACATACCAAATATCATTCACCTACTTCTAGTGGTTCCCCATAAACTGACCTCATATAATCACAAAATTATACATTGTTGATGCATATGACATCACTGCCATCTGTGAAAGTATAAAAAAAAACTCCAAGGCAACTTCTTTGATTCTGAGTATGATTTTCGGTACAGCATACATGAAACTCAGGATAAATTTTCCAGCGCTTTACAGTATGTGGTTCCAGGATATATTCACCAACTCTTAAAGTATGTGGTTCCATCTGAATCTTCACAGTAGATGTACTGACCCAACCAGTTTGACCTTATAGCCCTTGATTACTAGGAACTTGTTACTTAGCTAAGGTCTCTTTCTTCATTCAAAGTTTTTGACACTTTTGATTCTAAGATTATAAGGATAATATTCAATCAAAACTGCTATTTAAACTAAAATATAGAAAACTTTTCAATGCTAACTATTGAATGAAATATAAGCAGACAGATGGAGAAATGTTACACTTACTATGTCATGATTGCTTGGTTACTAGTAATATCTTTCCAAAATTGTAATAGTATGAATGTAATATTTGCCACTGAACAATCAACATACGCCAAATTACAACTGTTCAATATATCTGATAAAATCCATAAGAAATGAAACTGTGCCCAAAATGATTCATTTAGAAAAGAGAAAGCGTGTAACATTTTACTTGAGATATAAATGTTAAAAAGTACATGAGCAACAGATGTCTAAATAAGATGGAAATCAATTCTCATAAAATAGTGCTATTGTCAGTTTTATTACTGAGAGAAAAAAGAAGTCTGTGTTGAACTTGTCACTCATATTATTCTCTTATATAATCATTTATTGTGTGCAACATACAATTTCAATGTATAAGCTGTTTATCTAATATTTTTGATCTTTTATTCTGGAAAAGTTAAACTCCCTGTTACGAAATTAGACATATTTGCAAAATCTTACAGTTGCATTTATTCTTTCGTCATAAAAATAAGATTTTAATTGATTTTTTCGTCAATTACCTGAAAAATGCCACATAGTGCTAATTCCCATTTGTTTCCCGTGTGGCATTTGTTCTTTCCATTTAATTTCATGTTTCTAAAGATGATTGTAATTAAAATCAATTAAGTAAAAAGCAACAAAAATAATAAAAACAACATGATTATCTTTACATATATTTTTTTTATGCTAGAAGATCGAGAATCTAAAAAAATAATTCTATATGTGTGTGGCCTAACAGATTAACAAGTTTTCTTTACAAAAATGTAAAGTTTTGAACCATGCAAATATCTACAATTTATCTCATATCTGATGCAAATTTAACAACATTATTTAAATAGTACAGTGATAATCTAAAATATTACAAGAAACATTTCTTTAAAATTTAACTGTTTTGTAGTGATTTGTTTGCCCTAACTTATAATCTGCATTCACTACAACATATTGAATCATTTCAAAAATAAATCAGAAGAAAGGAAACCAAAGCATCAATTCATAAATTTCTTAATTGGTTATACATGACATGTACATGTATATGAAGATGTGGTACGAGTGCCAATAAGACAACTATACATCCAAGTCACAATTTATAAAAGTAAATTATCATAGGTCAAAGTATGGTCTTCAACAGACCACCAAACAGCAAGCTATAAAGGGCCCCAAAAATGACTAGTGTAAAACCATTCAAACAGGAAAACCAACAGTCTAATCTACATAAAAAAACTAGAAACAATTATAAACCACATCAACAAACGACAACTAACTGAACATAAGATACCTGACTTAGGACAGGTGCAAGCAATTACAGCGGGTTAAAAGATTTCAAAAGGTACCAACTTTCACCCTTATCTGAAACAATACATCACAACATAGAAAGACACACTATAAAATATCAAACACATAATTTCATTGTCAGCAAAAGAGGGGGGATAGTTACATACAACATGAGCACTCCAGAAAATCATCTGAAGGAAACTGTGCTTTAACTAAATTATGCATCATATCATTTCTATGGTATTCATTAAACCTTTGATATTTCATATTTTCATTAATGTCTACTTTTTGGATGAGAGATAATGCGAAACTGAAAATATTTACTTTAGGATCTTTAGAATCTAAGACATTCACAATTATAGTACTTATGTCATAAAAGAAACTTCTATGGTTTTGTTAAAAAATACTTATATTTTCGTTGATTTCCATTTTTATATTTTAACCTGCAAATATTAATTATAGGTAAGAATCAATTAAATCATTTCCCATAATATTTGTCCGCAAAAACAAAATTTTTCATATATATTTACTTGGTTCTTGCAACAGAAATTTTTGAAACATATTAAATTCAGAACCTATTGACCCCCATAATCAATTTTCCTAGATCATCATTTAAAGAAAAAACATCTATATATTTAACCACTAAATCTGGATTAAAGTCTTACCTGTTGATTGCAATGTACTATCTTGTATAAGAATTCCAGGTAATTAAATCACATATCCATAATAAATTCACCTGTAAGTTAAACCAACCATCAAATAATCCAAGAAATAAAATCAATCACTTAATAAACTTGCTCGTTTCCTTGATTTTTTTAATAAGATAATCTCTAATCAAAGTCAGGGTAACAACACCTTATATCAGACTGGTGAACAACACCTTGATCAATACATATATTGTCATAATAGTAAGATAAGACCATCCAGGTATTCACAGATCAAACGTTTCTCTCGTTAACCTATTTGTTAATGACATCACATCTACATATGAGCCTTAATTAGCGTTTATAAACCTGACACTATTTAGCAAACGAGCAACATATGTATTGGAAAAACGCATTGATTTACGTAATATTGAAGTATATTAGAATGTAAATTCTACTGCTAAAGGATTACATCAAAGATTAAAATAGTTATCATTCTCGGCCATTATTAGTGGTAACATACAAGTCATAATCAGTTTTTTATGTTTATTTGAAAATAAGGAGATTAGTATGATTGGCAATGAGACAACTATCCAACAGAGACCAAGACCCAGGGTTGCTTCTCAAAGGGGTTCAAAGGAGAAGGTTCAGTAAGACCCTTTTTGGCCCCAAAATATAGCAATTTTACAAAATTGTGAAATTGTAATCTTTTAGCTACTTATTGGAAAGTAGAATGCTTCTGCTACATAAATATAAGCTGTTTTTGACAATACAATGTACATATACCGCATACTAGCATCATTAAGTCATGCTAAATTAATGAAATCTTCTCAATTTTAGCACTTCAGTTAAATTTTAGACGGTTTCTGTCTAAAATGGAAGTGGCCGCATTCGTGTTCATTCATGATATTGGAATTTAAGTTGTAATTAATGATAATACATAATATATACATGTATAAAGGTTGAAGATGAACACGGATGTGGCCACTTTCAATTTTGACATAAACCATCTGAAAATTAGTGACGTTTTTTTGGCAAATTTAATAGATTTTTCATATTTAAGCTTGAATCGGAGCGTTTTTAATGACTTAATTAGTTAAAATCAGCCCTTACCGGACCTACTCCTTACCATATGACACCAATATTAATATAAAAAAGATGTGGTATGATTCCCAATGCCACAACTCTCCACAAGAAACCAAATGACACAGAAATTAAGTCTTGTTGAAGAGGCCTGTGTTTATAATTTATCAAAAAAAGTTGTACCGGTATATTGGGAAAAAATTGATATAATTTGAAAGAACCAAAAATTAATGATCATATACAGTTTCATCAAAAGAAAAACCAATGTACAATGCTATTATTGTTGTTCCTTATTTTATTGCTTGAAAGTCTACAAAAGTACAGTAACAAAAATGACTGTTTATATTTATACAAATTAACACAGAAAATACAGACAAAAAAGTGCAACTAGAATTTATAACTTACACAGCATTTTAATTTATAAAAGTTAGATCGGTGTCCACCTAAAAAATGCTCATTAACATCCAGAAAACCTTTTTTAACTCTTTGAACAAAAAAAAAGGATGTTACCTATATCAAGCTTCTACTTGGCTGTTAAACTTACAGGGGCCACCCTTAGAAAAATAAATCTGGATTCGCCACTGTATAGAATTATGACTGTCAATGGTCTTTGTACTCGGAATGCAAGTACATTCCTAATTAACTACTGATTGGTCATAATTATAATTCTAGCCTTAACTTGAGTGTTCCATAGACAATTCCACTAGCTATCAATGTATACCAAACAACAATTAATCAATCGTCCATAGTTATGACATTAAATCATTTGTATAAATATCCTTTTAACGAAGTTAAATGAGTAAGGAATAAAGGTTTTGATCCAATACTATTGACTGACTTACAAACAATAATACTTTCAATGGGAAGAACAACTACATGTAAGCTCACTCAAGTGGGATTTTTCAAATCTATTGATATTTTAAAGCAATGTCAATCCTTTTGCAAATAAATAAATGTCGTGTACAATACTTTTATGATCATGAAATTTCACACAAGGGTCAAACATAATATTAAGTTTGAAATCGAAGCTTCAAGCAAACATTATAGTTAAAGAGTTGTTAATGTAAAATGAAATATAAACAATGCATATTGTATGTACCCTTCACACTAATAGGAACAGTTGTAGGAAACTGGATAAGTCACACAAAACAGGATATAATTATTCTAATAATCTGGCACTAATTTGACAGTCACTTAATTTACTAGCAGGATATTAAGCTGAGAGAAAGGAAATACAAATTTTGGAGTCCACAACCTCCCACACTCAAGGTTAAAGCATCACTGTGCTGCCCCGGATTTAATTTTTGCTATGGTTAAATTTTTACCAACACCGTTTTTTGGTTATTAGTCATATGACACCGGATACGTTTGATGTTCACATTACGCTTTGTCACAAAACATAGAATTTAGGTGTTGGCCCCTCATGAAGTAAGTTTATACCTTTTTTATTGGTGATATTTGATTAATTAGTGTATTTTTATAAACATTATAATATCGAGGCGTTGAAATTATCTGTAAAATGGGTGCATTTCAATGAGAGGGTCTCACTAATTAGCGACAACAAGCGTCAAGAAGCGACAACAAGCGTCAACAAGCGACAACAAGAATTATTTTAGCGACAACAAGCGACAAGAAGACTATTTAGCGACAAGAAAACATTTTTTTTTATTAGATATAAAGAAATTTGTATTAAATGGTGTTTTTTTTAAATATACGAGCACATATGTCTAATTAAAATGTTTTATTACATAGATAGACGAAGAAAGGAAACATTTGTGAGAAAGAAATAGTGAACACCTGTTGAAAACTCAAGATTGTCATTAATTTCCTTTCATCTTCAATCAATATGCATAAACATGATAAATATCGTTTAATGAGACAATACGCAAATATAAAAAAGATGAAAACATTCACATTTCAATTTTCTTTTCCTCTTGTTTGATTTCAGTTCTTTGTATTTCACAATTTGTGTCAATATTTTCAGGACAATGATGCACAAATAATTCATTTTGCGAGCTTAATATATATATTGCACGAAAAGAGTTTAAAAAACCAAATTATAAGATAAATAATATGTTCTAAAACACAAGGAAAAGTAATCTCATAACATAATAATTAAACGTAATACTGGCTGTTATACATAATAGATGATAAAATTAAAAATATTATGTAAATAATGTTTCATTTTTTTCTATCAATTATAACTTTCTTGTCGCTAAAATTATTTTATTTTGCATATTCTTTTAATATTTATTGCAATAATTAATTTTAATTAAAAAAATATGTTTTCTTGTCGCTAAATAGTTTCTTGTCGCATGTTGTCGCTAAAATAATTCTTGTTGTCGCTTCTTGTCGCTTGTTGACGCTTGTTGTCGCTAAAATTCTTGTTGTCGCTAATTAGTGAGACCGCAATGAGACAAGGAACGTCCTAAATAGTGAACTTTACGGGAAATCTGTAACATTAATTGAAGTTATTTTTGTACGATTGTGCAGGTTTATTTGTATGTAACCTTTTGATATAATTGAAATGAATGTTTAGACAAATTATTACTTGTATTATCAAGACATTTTATGCTCAAATATTTTTACACACATAACATGCATAACAGGATAAATTTTACATGGTACATAATTTACTGATGTTTTATTCTAGAGACATTTTACATTTCAAACAATTTATGATTTGTTCCGCATTGATATTTGAAGTAACATTACACCTACATGTATTTTCAAGGAAATCTTAAAGATTGGACTAAAACTTTATTATGTAATTTTACACAATCAAAGCACTGTTAGTACTGTTTTGCATTTTGGTTATAATTTTCAGTATGTTTATTTTTATGTGAAATATTGGAAAATGTTTTGTTTCTAAATACCTTTTACTTATGATTGTATTTTTTATGTTGTAGTTTTGTACCCTCTCCGGGGGTTTGAATAGCAATAAAGCATAGAACATTGCACAGTACAAAATTCATACAAGGAACCAGCTTCACATCAGAACATGTCAGCTTCAGAGTGGACATCGGACAAATCCCTTAGACGTCAAAGGAACCTTACAGAAAAGGCTCAAAAGGCATACCAAGTAATCGTTCAGAAATATTGGACTACACTTACCGAAGTAAAACAGGACATTTATTTGTTGATTCAAGCTATTCGTGAAAGGACCTGCACAGTATCAGATGTTGATACGCATGTACGCCAAAAACTTGAACACTATCGTAGAAATTCAGAAGGTTTTCATAGATACCTATCATCAATTCGCACAAGATTTAGTGACATTGAAATGGAAAATAATGATCAGGAACTTAAAAACATTGAAAAAGAGGTCCAGTTTTATCTTAATAGAGTTGATGAACATCAAGGAACCTCAAAACAGGATTCAATGTCAGAACAAAACATTACTGTGATTCAGAAGGAACAAGATTCAGAAGATTTACTAACAGCTGTTCAGCTTAAGTCAGAGCTTAAAAGTGAGCCACCCATGAAAATAACATTAAAGTCAAAAGCCAAAAGCATTCGGTCAAAACTGTCTGGAAAGTCTAAAATTTCCGACAAATCAAATGTTAATTCATTATACATTAAACAGAAATTAAAAGTAGAAGAGTTGCGTGTTCGTGTGGAGTATGCGCAACAGGAAGCAGAACTTTTAAAACAAAAGGCCAACGTTGAAGCAAGTATTAAAGTTTTGAATACTCAGCGAGAATTTGCAGAAAGCCAAAAAGTGTTTGAAGTATTAGACGACTGTATGGAAAGTAGTGAAGAAGAATTTGAAGATAAACACTTGTCAGAGACTAGAGAAAAAAGAGTAAGACAGTTTGTCCTTGATCAAAATAAAATTTTGGATCCAATATCAAATGGTGATATCCTAGTTCCCAAAACTGATTTTGTTGAAAAAACTGACACAAAACCGAAACAGAATATTTATTGCGATAACAACAATCAAGATAATGATTTATCACCAGTGACTCAGATTACTACACAACCAGATCCAAATGTTGTGCAAACTTTAGATACTAAGTCGTGTACGTTGAACGCAAAGGCTGCACCATATTATCCTACAACTATTAATAACTCTAGTGAGGAATTGGCAAAATTTATTGTTAAAAAGATCTTCTGATATCTAGAATACAAAAGTTTGATGATAAGGCAGAATATTTTGGATCGTGGAAAAAATCATTCTGTGACACCGTGAAGGAGCTGAGCCTCTCAGCATCAGAGGAAGTGGATCTGTTGGTTAAGTATCTGGGACCAGAGTCGACAAAGTCTGCTGTTAGTATACGTTCAGCAAACTATTTGGACTTGTCCAAAGCACGTGACCGTATATGGGAACGACTACATGACCGTTATGCTAGACCGGAAATGGTTGAAACTTCAATTAAGCAGAAACTTATGTATTTTCCTAAGATTACATACAAAGATCCAAAACAATTATATGATCTATTAGACATTGTTTCAGAAATTGCAGCCATTAAAACTTATGAGCAGTACCGTCCATTATTTTCATACTTCGACTCTTCTGCGGGAGTTAACCCTATTGTCGCAAAGCTACCCTACCAGTTGCAGGAGAAATGGTCGACAGAAGCAAACAAGTACAAGGAATATCATTCCTCTTCATATCCACCATTTGAAGTGTTTGAAATATTCTTAAGAAAAATTGCACGCATGAAAAATGATCCGTCATTTATTTATGAGGATACAGGAATAAACTCAGCTAAGGTGCACAACATGACAAAACCAAAACAAAGGCAGCAGCAAAATGTTTCAGTGCTAAAGACTGATTTACCTGTTACGAAAAATCAACAGTATACACGGAACACTAGTGACACTGTCTGTCCGTTGCATAATACAAATCACACGTTAAACAAATGTCGACAGTTTAGATTAAAGCCGATAAGGGAACGTCAGGATTTTTTGAAGAGTAAAGGACTTTGTTATAGATGCTGTGGTCAAAAGGGTCACCTAGCCAGAGATTGTACTGCAGCCGTGACATGTGAAGTTTGTAAGTCAACTACACACCCAACAGCTTTACATATTGAGAAATTTACACACCAACAGCCAACCACAAAATTTCAAGAACAGAAAACAGAACCAAAGTTGGAACAGGACACTCAAAAGGTGGTAACTGCATGCACACAAATATGCAAGAACCAAGGAACTAGTAAATCATGCTCCAAGACGGTATTGGTTCGAGTGTATCCGAATGGACAACTAGAAAACAGCTTACTATTGTACGCCATTATAGATGAACAATCAAACAGGTCTTTAGCAAAATCTTCATTCTTTGAACATTTTAATATTCATGGACCTGAGGTACCGTACACATTATCATCTTGTTCCGGTAGCTTCTCTGAGTATGGAAGACGAGCAAGTGATTTTGCAGTTGAGTCCTTTGATGCTAGTTGTAAATTAAACTTACCTACTCTCATAGAGTGTGACCAGGTTCCTGATATACGTACTGAAATTCCGTCACCGGATATAGCTCATGCGTACCATCATTTGAAAGACATTGCTGATTTCATTCCTGACATTAATGATAATGCAGATATAATGTTGCTAATAGGTAGAGACCTATTGAAAGCTCATCATGTTATTGACCAACGATTAGGTACAGAGCATTGCCCATTTGCACAAAAACTCTTCTTAGGATGGGTAATAATTGGTGAGAGTTGTTTGTCCGCTACGCATGTACAACAGGATTCCGTATCAGTACTTAAAACTTTCACATTGAAAGATGGCCGTACAACTACATTAGAACCATGTAATAATAACTTTAACACAAAAGATGGTTATATATTTCAGACAACTCCTGATGATAATATTCCTGGACTCTCAATTGAGGACAAAGAATTTCTTGCACTTATGGAACATGAAAGTTACAAAGATGAGGAAGGTTGTTGGACAGCTCCACTACCTTTTAGGCGGGACAGAGTAAGACTTCCCAACAATAGAGTGCAGGCTCTCCGACGAGCAAAGTCACTGGACTATAATCTACAAAAGCACCCGGAAAAACATTCCCATGTTTATGAATTTATGGGTAAATTACTTACAAATGGTCACGCTGAAGTTGCTCCTCAAATCACAGAACAGACTGAGTGTTGGTACTTACCACTTTTCGCTATTTATCATTCAAAGAAACCAGGAAACATAAGGTGCGTTTTTGACTCTTCAGCCAAATTCAACGATATAAGTCTCAATGATGTTCTACTTAGCGGACCAGATCTAGTGAATAGCCTTCTAGGGATACTACTAAGATTCCGACAACGTCCAGTTGTTATTACAGCCGATATCGAACAGATGTTTTATAGGTTTTCAGTCCCACCAGAACAACGAAACTACTTGAGATTCTATTGGCACAAGGACAACGATCCAAAGAATGAAATGATAGAATATCGAATGACTAGACATGTCTTTGGGAACAAGCCATCTCCGGCTGTCGCCACTTTTGGCCTTAGAAACTGTGTTAAAACAGCTGAACAAGATGTGCGTGACTTTGTAGAACGCAACTTTTATGTGGATGATGCATTGTGTTCCTTCGATACTAGTGTTGAAGCAGTTGATTTAATTACTCGAACAAAGAAAATTCTAAAGGAAGAAGGTAACATTCGTTTGCACAAAATTTCATCTAATAATTTGGAAGTTATTAAATCCTTTTCACCGGAGGATCTTGCAAAAGACTTAAAGAACATAAATTTGGATCTGAATGAGGCCCCACTTCAGAGAAGCCTTGGTGTTCAGTGGGACATGTCCAAGGACTGCTTTACTTTTAGAGTTTCGCAACTAAATTCAACATCAAAACCATTCACAAAACGTGGTGTGTTGGCAACAATAAATGGTTTATATGATCCAATGGGTTTTGTTGCACCTGTAACTGTAGCTGGAAAGATTATTATGCGTGATATTATGGCCTTACACACTGACTGGGACGACCCATTGCCAGAAACATATTTATCTAAGTGGAGTACATGGAAGAATTCACTTGAACATTTGAACAACGTGACCATACCGAGATGTTTCACTTCATTTGAGTCATCACAGATTGTTTGTCGTGAACTGCATATTTTCTCAGACGCGTCAAAAGATGCTATTGGTGCTGTCGCATATTTGAAACTTTATGATGTCAACGGAGTATCTCAACTAGCCTTTGTTCAGGGAAAAGCAAAGGTTGCTCCTACTCATGGGCATACCATTCCCAGGTTAGAATTATGTGCTGCTGTGTTAGCAATAAATCTTAAAGACTCAGTAACTAGACACTTAACTTTGGAAATTAACTCTACATTCATGTACACTGATAGTAAGATAGTCTTGGGCTATATCAATAATCAACAGAGACGTTTTTATGTTTATGTTGGAAATCGTATAGATATGATCCGTCAGTCAACCAGTCCAAGTCAATGGTCATACGTACCGTCGGAAGATAATCCAGCTGATACCGCCACCAGATCTATTTCTGCTAGAGATATAAGCACTAGTGAATGGCTCTTAGGACCATCATTTCTTATGAAAGGAAGTGAATCTAAATTTGATCATAAAGAAAGTTTTTCTATGATAGCTCCAGATGATGACAAAGAAGTAAGGCCTTTGTTAGTTACATGTAAAACTAACTCAAGTGATAAAGAAGTGACATCTGATACAGAATTTGTGAAAATCTTTGAGTCATTTTCTAGTTGGTCCCGATTAGTTAAAACGATTGCAAGACTCAAACATATTGTCAAATCATTCAGTCAACCCAACGGTCAATGCAAAGGATGGCATATGTGTGCACTAAGTAGTGATGATTTACGTGATGCGGAGAAATTCATATTGAAGGAAGCACAACTCGAATACTTTTCTAAAGAAATCAATTCCCTCAAGGAGGGGAGAAATGTCTCATCTGGAAGCTCAATTATTTCGCTGTCGCCTTTGCTTGATGAAAATGGTATTCTTTGTGTAGGAGGACGATTAAATGTAGGCAAAAAATGTACAATTAATTCAGACAGGAATCCAGTGCTTGTTCCGAAGAAAAGCCACATTTCATTATTGCTTATTAGACACTTTCATGAATTGGTTCACCACCAAG
The DNA here is from genome assembly GCF_965363235.1 of Mytilus galloprovincialis. NCBI lineage: Eukaryota > Metazoa > Mollusca > Bivalvia > Mytilida > Mytilidae > Mytilus > Mytilus galloprovincialis. The sequence continues at coordinate 39,481,352 of NC_134845.1, read as the reverse complement.
GAAGACATATAACTGAAGGGAAGATTCGTTCAGTAGGGTACTGGATCATAGGTTGTAAAAGAATGGTTGGAACTTGTATTCATAACTGTGTTACATGCAAGAAACTACGAGGTCTCTTTGGAACTCAAATTATGTCAGACTTACCAGAAGATCGCATCACACCTAGTCCACCTTTTACTTTTGTAGGTGTCGATACTTTTGGACCTTGGAACGTGATAGCTAGACGGACAAGAGGTGGTCAGGCAAACCACAAGAGATGGGCAATATTATTTACGTGTTTGGTAATTCGTGCCATACATATCGAAGTGGTAGAAGAACTCAGTAGTTCATCTTTCATAAATGCGATGCGAAGATTCATATCTGTTAGAGGACCAGTGCGTCAGTTTAGAAGTGACAGAGGAACTAATTTCGTTGGCGCATCTGATGAGTTAAGTATGAATTCTATTTTTATTGAAGACGAAAACATTCGGAATTATTTGAATACCAATCAAGTAACTTGGATTTTCAACCCTCCCCATGCATCCCACTTCGGGGGTGTATGGGAAAGGATGATTGGAGTGACACGGAAAATCTTAGATGCTATGTTATTGCGTGCTAATTTGAAGGAACTAACTCATGAAGTACTAACAACTTTTCTAGCAGAAGTTTGTTCGATAGTGAATTGCAGACCGCTCGTACCAGTCTCGACTGACCCTAATGATTCTTCTATTCTGACACCTAATACGTTACTTACTCAAAAGGAAGGAAGTCTTCCAGAGACATTGCCCGAGTTGGATACGAAACAATTGTACAAATCTCAATGGAAACATGTTGTTGTTCTTTCTCAGGAATTTTGGAAGAAGTGGCGCGAACAATATCTATCAAATTTACAACAGCGACGTAAATGGAATACTTCAAGTGATGATATTAAAGAAGGTGACATAGTTCTTTTGAAAGACCGTGAACTAAATCGTACTTGTTGGCCAATGGCTATTGTCGAAAGAACATTTCCGAGCAGTGATGATCATGTCCGAAAGGTACAGATTCGTGTGGCTAAGGATCGTAGATGTTATGTGAGACCAATTTGTGAACTCATCCGTTTGCTCTCTGAGTGACTATGTAGTGATTTGATGTTTATAGACTGTTTAACAATGTTTAAGGATTGTAAGGTTTTATTTTGAAATTAACCTTAAAAGAGTTATTTAGATAGATACATGTACAAATACATTATTTTTTGGTATATAGTGATTTCAGTAAGAAATCAGGAGGGGAGTGTGCTGCCCCGGATTTAATTTTTGCTATGGTTAAATTTTTACCAACACCGTTTTTTGGTTATTAGTCATATGACACCGGATACGTTTGATGTTCACATTACGCTTTGTCACAAAACATAGAATTTAGGTGTTGGCCCCTCATGAAGTAAGTTTATACCTTTTTTATTGGTGATATTTGATTAATTAGTGTATTTTTATAAACATTATAATATCGAGGCGTTGAAATTATCTGTAAAATGGGTGCATTTCAATGAGACAAGGAACGTCCTAAATATTGAACTTTACGGGAAATCTGTAACATTAATTGAAGTTATTTTTGTACGATTGTGCAGGTTTATTTGTATGTAACCTTTTGATATAATTGAAATGAATGTTTAGACAAATTATTACTTGTATTATCAAGACATTTTATGCTCAAATATTTTTACACACATAACATGCATAACAGGATAAATTTTACATGGTACATAATTTACTGATGTTTTATTCTAGAGACATTTTACATTTCAAACAATTTATGATTTGTTCCGCATTGATATTTGAAGTAACATTACACCTACATGTATTTTCAAGGAAATCTTAAAGATTGGACTAAAACTTTATTATGTAATTTTACACAATCAAAGCACTGTTAGTACTGTTTTGCATTTTGGTTATAATTTTCAGTATGTTTATTTTTATGTGAAATATTGGAAAATGTTTTGTTTCTAAATACCTTTTACTTATGATTGTATTTTTTATGTTGTAGTTTTGTACCCTCTCCGGGGGTTTGAATAGCAATAAAGCATAGAACATTGCACAATCACATTGAAGCTGCAAGAACAGTCTGAAGGTTCATGCAAACAGCTGGTTAGGTAGAGCTAAATTAAAACAAGAATATGTCCATAGCACATGGATGTGACACTCAAACTCTCATTTTTTTTATCACAACAGTAGAATTGGGGGTCAAAACTCTTAATTTAAATTAGAATGATCATATCATATGGAACATGTGTACCAAGTTACAGGATGATTGAACTTCAAACTTGACCAAAAAGTTTAATCTTAAGCAGGACAGACGTATTAACAGACTGACAAACAACATAATGCCCCAAGTTGAGGCCTAAAAAATTTATAGTTCCTGTCATGGGGAATGCAATCAGCAAAATTTCATCCAAATTAAAATTACCAACTCTAAGTTTTTGAAGACAAGATTGACAGAAAATCAGATTTGTGTATGAAGCTAAGAAAAAGATGAATATGCAAAACATGCCCATGATTATTAAACTCATACAATGGTTCTTTACTTATTATTTAAATAAATTAAGCTCTCTTGCAATAAAGTTTTAGAAATGAATAAACAAAATGCTCATAAAATTACAATGATTAAGGAATTCAGCATGATATATAACCATGACAACAAATTTATGATATTTATCACATTTAATTGTGATTTGCAGCCCATTTAGATCCTAAACAAAATTGCAACAAATCAGGTTATTTTCACATCTGATTTTGTTAGCAGTTTGGGCTTTAAAAGGGGGTAGTTAAATATCCTGGCTGTTTTAATTATTCATGTTTAATCTACTTGGTCATTTACCAATTAAAAGGATGAAAAGTTTATGCTATTCAATAGATTGGAAACTATAAGTGATAAAAGTTTGTGGCCATTTATATCTAATACTTCATAACAAAGGAAATTTATTATCCAAAGACTCAAAAAACTGAATGCAAAAAAAAAACAAAACAAAAACAAAAAGTAATTAACACTCGAAATTTCAATAAGAAATATAAAACATTCTCATAAAATATTTACGATAAAATAAAATAAAAGTTACTACAGACAAGAAAAAAAATAAGACAGACAGGCAGTTGGACAATGACGTGACAGTCCTGAATATAATCCAGCCCATTAAATATACAGTTGTAAAAAATTCTTAATAAAAAATGTAACACATGTCTGTGTTAATCTATGATGTCTTCAAAAGCTTAGAAGACTTGCTACAGCTTAAGGTACATGCCTCTCCTTATGTTGTCACGAGACCTTAACTCAATTCATATCATTAATTTATTGTATAAAATGAAATTTGTATTTTATGCAATCCTTTGGGAAACAAATGCTACAAATAGATAGAAAACATTAATTTAGATGACAAAAATTGAACATTTTTCTATTTTTAATCTATAACAGCCATGTAGTTAGTATATTGACATGAGAGTAACTAGGAAATAGACATCCAGGTCTCTGATTAATATTATGAATAACAGGAAATTAGAGAGTTAAAACATCAATTATAGGAGGTATCTAAATAACAAAAAGTAACCAAAATAAACATTTAACGGTTATCATATGGTTTAGCAAACAATAGACAAACACCCATTTAATTTGTTATTTAATAAGTTCGGACACAAAACAGGAAGATGATCAGAACAAGGAGTAAATCAAAACCTACATGTTAAGAAAGACAGTTACTGCCATGTACAACAGAAATATAGGGGGTGTTTGGTGATCAAGTGGTTTAGTAATCACTACCCTGTTAAGGTTGTGGGTTTGAATCCTACTCATGGTGAGGTGTTTGACTATATATGATCATAATTGACAGGGCCATCTGCACCTTTGGCCACACATCTGATGTCCGTAGCCTTTAGTAAATTTCATTCAGACTTTTAAAAGAAAGTATTTGCAAAGGTCTGTTTAGACACATGAAAGAAATAGTAAAGTATTGGTCTTTGGACTATTATAGTAGTTGGAAATAGATTTTGGTGCAAACTGCTAGGAATGCTATAATTTTCTTCTGCCTAGGGTTGTGGTTCTTTCTGGTGCCCTCACGGTCTTTCTCCTCCAATGAACACTAATGTTGCCAGGATAAAACCTAAGCTTCTGAAAGTGGCGTTTAATATCAAGGAACAAAGTAATGTAAAAGCCATTACAAACTTTTTTAACCAAATCACTTGATGTGACAACCTAAGCCAAAGTCCCTGTTAGTCTAATGGTTGATGTGTGCTGTTGTCTGCTTTAATTGTTTTTCTTTTAAATATTTCTTTTAGCACACATAAAATTAGGTAATGATTTTTTTATTATTTTTCAATTTTGAGTTATACTTAAAATTGTCTTCCCGAGTCTTTTAAACAGCTTCGTCACTCAACATAGAATTGAGTATAGGTACAGGAATAATGTTTGGCTTACTGTTGATGACCATACCATGACCTGTAGTTATTTACCTTATTGTACTTCGGTTGATAGTTGTCTCATTAGCAATCATTTCAAATAACAGTAATATGTTTTTCTTGTCACCTAAATCTTGGACGGATTTAATTATCTTGATTATAACAATTATAGTACTATTTACATGCCGCCTTATTAAACAGATGTACAAACAACCAAGAAATACAGAAATGTCAAATGGCCAAATAATAAAAGAAGGAAACAATAGAAAATGGACTGATTTAAATCAGATAAATGGAATTTTCCATTGATTTTATTGGTCAGATTTTAACACTGGTTACCCCCTGGAGTCCGTTAAAAGTTTTATCTAAGACTGCGTAATCAATAGAGTCAACTATTATCTAACAATCGTAATGGTAATTTTCCTACAAATGGAAAGTGGAGCTGTTATAAAGAATTGCTTATCTCGATCAGTTGTAATATAAATCTGTGCTGATCTATAAATACTAATGTACAATTATTCTTATGGTATCAAGTAACCTTGAAAATTATGTCATTTTCCAATCCATAGTTTAAGAATCTAATGCATTCTGGGTATTACTTACAAATTGTACAGCAACTCACTTTGACAGGTCTAAACAATCTTATTACAATGGGTAATCAATCAACATCAGTTTCAGAGAAGAACATTCTTGAAAATTGGTCAAACAGAATCAAAGATAACCTTGGGAAAACAAGAGGAGGCCTTGGTGGGTGGCTGAGTGGTCTAAGTATCACTCTGAGTATCACTGGCCTTTCAACACTGAGGTTAATTGCTAGTTCAAATCACACACATGACAGGTGCACTTGACTCCAATATCAATCGACTAGGTTTGTCAGTTGTGCTACCAAAGGTTGGTGGTTCTAATCTTTCAAGAGACAACCATTTCCTCCAACAATGAAAACTTATTGCCATGGATACAAGAGAGCAATTATTTGTTTACATATTTACCTGTAACTTTTATACCCCAAGAAAAGAATCTTGTACATATCTGATTGGAAGATAAAGAATTGGAATTACTTTTAATCAAATGATTATCCAATTAGGTTTAAAAATCTGGAAAATTAAATTTACATTTTTACAATGTATAGAAAATGTATTTAATATCTGCATGTAAGTGGAGAGATGTTATATGCAACAACTCACAAGGTCCTGTATAGTCTTTTTTGGTGTTGCTGCTGGATTATGCAATTGTCTCTTTGCAATAAACAAAAATTCAGAATGGGAACATGTGAAAGAGAAATATTTAAAGAAACCTAAATTCCTTTGTTAGCACTATAATTCAGAAACCAAAATAAAAGGACAGCTGGCAAATAGCCCAAACAATTAAATTCTTGATTTAGAACTGTCTAATAGACTATGGAAAATTAAGAAATTTTAGAAAAAAATATATCAAGACTGCAGATGTCTTGTCTGATTATTTGTGTAGTTGGGTTGCTGTCACACTAATGCATCCTACATACCCTTTCATTCCTTTTTCAACACAAAGAGATTCAATCATTAATATTCCTCAATACAACAACAGATAATTCTTTTTTCTGTAATAAAAGTTTTTCTAACTAATGCTTGTAAGAAAAACAATAATGGAACAAAGTACTTAGTTGTATGACATAAATAAATGGAACCAAGACAAGCTAATTTTCTAGCAGACTTGTATTACAGCTGACATTTAACTGCTAATTCTCAAGAGTAATTTTTAATATTTACTTTGTTCTCAGCCTTTACAATATTGACTTAACAACATATCTTTCTAAGACACAAATGTATGATTTGAAGATATTTTATCTGGTACTAGGTTGCGCTGATAGCTTTTCACACTGTCTGCCGACTGGGGGCCGGTTCATGTACTGTAGTTTAATAATAAAAATCAATTTAAACTGATGTTTTTGGTGCATTTAAAACTGGAAGTAAATAAAGGAGAAATATTCTTTTTGACATTTATTCTTATTTGTGACTTGAAAGTGGTAATTTGGAATAAAATTATGTCATTTGTTGGTGGCAAAAAACTTTTCAAATGAAATGAAACAGGAATGCAAAAACAAAAGAATATTGAAAACTTGGTTAATAAATCTAAAAAGAAGATGTGGTATGATTGCCAATGAGACATCTCGCCACAAGAGACGAAATGACACAGAAATTAACAACAACGGCCTTCAACAATGAGGAAAGCCCATACCACATAGTCAGCTATAAAAGGCCCTGAAATGATAATGTAAAACATATTCAAACGAAAAAATTAACGGCCTAATTTATGTAAGAAAAGTGAAATAAAAACAAATAGTAACACATAAACAACTACAACCACTGAATTACAGTTCCTGACTTGGTTAAGTCTACATTTCTTTATGACAGTTTTATTGGACTTCCCCCTTTTCTAATTTACCTTGCAGTTTGGTATTTTATTAAACTTTTTTATGATATAGTCCGTAATAAAATGTCCATTATAATATTTCCATGCTATAAAAAATTCTGAAAATGTCTTAGTTAAATAATAATAACTTTATATATTTTAGATAGATTGATTGATTGTTTGTTGTTTAACATCCAGTGAAGACATCATAATGCCATTTCTTTTTTTTTTCAGACTAAGGAAAACACAGTAATTGTGACATTTGCCGGTAATTCGATTTCCTCGGTGACTGCTAATGACAATCATTTGTGTCTGCTGATTATATATTAATCAATTTTAAGATATTTTTTGTTACATTTTAATAATGCTTATGTCCGTCATCATCATGGTATTATCTTCCCTTCTTTGACAAATGATTTATTGGAATCACCTTACTATTTCTTACTACCTAGGAAATAAATCTTTGGTCGATCAGAATCAAAGACAGTAATCAATTTCAACTAAAACCTTACCATATAAAAAACTACTTAAAAAGAGCAGCAAAGATAACAGTCAGGGACATGAAAAATAATTTCAATCTCCAAAATCAAGTCCAAAGTAAACTGACAATGCCATGAATAAAATTCATGAGGATACCAATAATAAGTGGTGAGTAACTGAAAAAAAATGCATACAGGTAGACACAATATATCATTTTATGTCCATCAAGGCAAACACAGTTACTCAGGGCAAACCATAATATCCAGGAAAGAGTAACGGAAAACATTCATTTACAGATAGACAGAACATAACCTTGAATTTCACAAAGGCAACCATAATAAATGAGGATACTTGGAGAGTAACTGAAAACACCCTTAAACAGGTAGTCGGAACTTACATTTATTTTCATCAAGGCAACCACAGTCCAACCATGAAATCTGGAGAGTAACTGAAAACATTCATTCACAGATAGACAGAACACAGCCTCTTATTTTTATGAAGGCAAACACAATGATTAAATGAGGAAACCCATATGATACTTAGAGAGTAACTGGAAACAACTTATACAGATAGACAGAACACATCCTAGTATTTCATGAATGCACCCAAAATATAGGAGTAAACAAATGCTACTATGAGTGTGAATAGAAACACTCATATACAGGTAGACAAAACACATCCTTTCATTGTTAGTGAAGGAACCAATTTCTGAGGTAAACCAAAAATAAATGGTGATAAACTGTAACAAAACACTAACACATAGGTAGAGAACACCTTTTCAAACACTAACACATAGGTAGAGAACACCTTTTCAAACACTAACACATAGGTAGAGAACACCTTTTCAACACTAACACATAGGTAGAGAACACCTTTTCAACACTAACACATAGGTAGAGAACACCTTTTCAAACACTAACACATAGGTAGAGAACACCTTTTCAAACACTAAGACATAGGTAGAGAACACCTTTTCAAACACTAACACATAGGTAGAGAACACCTTTTCAAACACTAAGACATAGGTAGAGAACACCTTTTCAAACATTAACACATAGGTAGAGAACACCTTTTCAAACACTAACACATATGTAGAGAACACCTTTTCAAACACTAACACATAGGTAGAGAACACCTTTTCAAACACTAACACATAGGTAGAGAACAGACCTTTTCAAACTTTGTAAATGCCTCTTGGTGATAAGACTCACAAAAACAAAGTGAAACCTTTTTTCACAACTCAGGCTTGGAGATCACCCATAACAGTAAAGCTCCATTCTCAAATTTACGTAAGAGAAACATGAAAATTTCATAAAGTTATTTTAAGTGAAATGAATAATGTTTTAGATTGTGTAATAAAGATGAGAATGCACCAACTAACATGAATTTTTAAGATATAAAACAATTATTACATCAGTATAGATAACAATTTCATCATATCAAAAGAACACTTCCACAACTAGGACTTATTAAATAATGACATAAGATTAATTTTATTTGATATCTATCTCATTATTACATAATAGTAATTCTCTTTGATATGCATCAGATTTCTATCTTTCCTGTCTGCTATGGAAGAACTGAAGGATTGCTATGTGTACTGCTGACTGTAAGGTTAGAACTACTGTGTGAATATATTATCTTATTAAATGATGGATGATGGCAATCACCTTGTCCTTCAGATTGACACCTTTCCAAAATTGGGAATTATCGTCAATTAAACTTTGCCTATAAAAAAAGAGAAAGCTGTCCACAAGAGACCAAATTACACAGAAATTAACAACTATAGGTCACAGTATGGCCTTCAACAATGAGCAAAGCCCATACCACATACCAGTCAGCTATAAACGGCCCCAAAACCTATAAAAATGCCTACATGACAAATTAAATTTGCAAGCCATCACATGACTTTTGTTATTCAATGAAAAAATGCAGCTAATAAGAACATTGTTTCTAGAGCCAAATGGCCAATTATGTACTTGTATGTTTCTAAAAGGTTGTCTATATAATCAATTGTATTATGGTCAAAACATGAATGTTCTGATTTTTATCAAGACATGTCATTTCAAGAACAACAAAATTTCAAGGTCATTTTTACAAATTCATAAATTAAAGCATGCAGGAGTGAAGTATTTCAACAACAGACAGTTTTAAATCTTAAGCCCTGACAAGTTCAGAAATTCCTTTGATTAATTTCTGCTTGAATATATGCTTTCTTTTACATAGCATGATATAAAGAATGTCGGCAATTAATTACCTTTGTTTGACCTTGATAGATTTTTCTAGTGTCAAATGGCTCTCAATATATTTCATTTTTTTAAAGAGCTGGCATAGCCATATCTACTGACAAAGATGAATTCAGGAACTCAATAATCAATAAGAACTATCTTGCTGATGCTTTCAAGCAGAAAGTTTTGCAACTGTCTGTGCTATTATGACGTAAACAATTAATGGTCTTTTCATATGTTCCGATAAGAAATATTATTTTACATGTACAAACTTCAATTTTATCTTTTTTTTACTTGATTTTTATCCTATTAAATTTAATCATGCATCATCCATGATCAAACCACCTGCAGAAATGATCAGAGTGCAGTGGCTCCTGATATGTTAACTGTCACATAGACATCACAGAAAAGAGCATCTAGGTCAATAGATATCAGCAGTACTGACATTGACCTTGAACAACAATTACAGACTGTTTATGACTATTTGTTTCCTATTTGAACTGATATTTTATGTTCTCAGAGTATGGTCTGATTCAGAACAACATAAAAAAAGAGATAAAATATCGGTTGATCCAGATCTAGGCTTCTTAAATGCTATTAAATATAATATATGTAATTTTTTTTTTTATTCAACACATTTAAAGAACTCAGAACTTGCTGCTGTAAAGATCATTTTACTGTTATATATGTGAAATAATAACTAGAGGCTCTAAAGAGCCTGTGTCGCTCACCTTGGTCAACAAAGGACACAGATGGATTTCATGACAAAATTGTATTTTGGTGATGGTGATGTGTTTGTACATCTTACTTTACTGAACATCTTTGCTGCTTACAATTATTTCTATCTATAATGAACTTGGTCCAGTAGTTTCAGTGGAAAATGTTAGTAAAAATTTACAAATTTTATAAAAATTGTTGAAAATTGACTATAAAGGACAATAACTCCTTAGGGGGTCAATTGACCATTTCGGTCATGTTGACTTATTTGTAAATCTTACTTTGCTGAACATTATTGCTGTTACACTTTATCTCTATCTATAATAATATTCAAAACAATAACCAAAAACAGCAAAATTTCCTAAAAATTACCAATTCAGGGGCAGCAACCCAACAACGGGTTGTCCGATTCATCTGAAAATTTCGGGGCAGATAGATCTTGACCTGATAAACAATTTAACCCACGTCAGATTTGCTCTAAACGCTTTGGTTTTTGAGTTATAAGCCAAAAACTGCATTTTACCCATATGTTCTATTTTTAGCCATGGCGGCCATCTTGGTTGGATGGCCGGGTCATCGGACAAATTTTTTAAACTAGTTACCCCAAAGATGATTGTGGATAAGTTTGGATTAATTTGGCCAAGTAGTTTCAGAGGAGAAGATTTTTGTAAAAGATAACTAAGATTTACGAAAAATGGTTAAAAATTGACTATAAAGGGCAATAACTCCTAAAGGGGTCAACTGACCATTTCGGTCATGTTGACTTATTTGTAAATCTTACTTTGCTGAACATAATGGCTGTTTACAGCTTATCTCTATCTATAATAATATACAAGATAATAACCAAAAACAGCAAAATTTCCTTAAAATTACCAATTCAGGGGCAGCAACCCAACAACAGGTTGTCAGATTCATCTGAAAATTTCAGGGCAGATAGATCTTGACCTGATAAACATTTTTACCAAATGTCAGATTTGCTCTAAATGCTTTGGTTTTTAAGTTCTAAGCCAAAAACTGCATTTTACCCCTATGTTCTATTTTTAGCCGTGGCGGCCATCTTGTTTGGTAGGCTGGGTCACCGGACAACTTTTTTAAACTAGATACCCCAAAGATAATTGTGGCCAAGTTTGGATAAATTTGGCCCAGTAGTTTCAGAGGAGAAGATTTTTGTAAAAGATTACTAAGATTTACGAACTAGAGGCTCTAAAGAGCCTGTGTCGCTCACCTTGGTCTATGTGAATATTAAAGGAAGCAGATGGATTCATGACAAAATTGTGTTTTGGTGATGGTGATGTGTTTGTACATCTTACTTTACTGAACATTCTTGCTGCTTAAAATTATCTCTATCTATAATGAACTTGGCCCATTAGTTTCAGTGGAAAATGTTAGTAAAAATTTACAAATTTTATGAAAATTGTTAAAAATTGACTAAAAAGAACAATAACTCCTAAGGGGGTCAATTGACCATTTCGGTCATGTTGACTTATTTGTAAATCTTACTTTGCTGAACATTATTGTTGTTTACAGTTTATCTCTATCAATAATAATATTCAAAATAATGACCAAAAACAGCAAAATTTCCTTAAAACTAACAATTCAGGGTCAGCAACCCAACAACGGGTTGTCCCATTCATCTAAAAATTTCAGAGCAGATAAATGTTGACCTGATAAACAATTTTACTCCTGTCAGATTTGCTCTAAATGCTTTGGGTTTTGAGTTATAAGCCAAAAACTGCATTTTACGCCAAGTTCTATTTTTAGCCATGGCGGCCATCTTGGTTGGATGGCTGGGTCACCGGACACATTTTTCAAACTACTATTCCAAAAGATGATTGTGGCCAAGTTTGGATTAATTTGGCCAAGTAGTTTCAGAGGAGAAGATTTTTGTAAAAGATTACTAAGATTTACGAAAAATGGTTAACAATTGACTATATAGGGCAATAACTCCTAAAGGGGTCAACTGACCATTTCAGTCATGTTCACTTATTTGTAAATCTTACTTTGCTGAACATAATTGCTGTTTATAGTTTATCTCTATCTATAATAATATTCAAGATAATAACCAAAAAGAGCAAAATTTCCTTAAAATTACTAATTCAGGGCCTGCAACCCAACAACGGGTTGTCCGATTCATCTGAAAATTTCAGGGCAGATAGATCTTGAACTGATAAACAATTTTACTCCTGTCAGATTTGCTCTAAATGCTTTGGGTTTTGAGTTATAAGCCAAAAACTGCATTTTACCCAATGTTCTATTTTTAGCCATGGCGGCCATCTTGGTTTGATGGCCGGGTCACCGGACACATTTTTCAAACTACTAACCCAAAAGATGATTGTGGCCAAGTTTGGATTAATTTGGCCTAGTAGTTTCAGAGGAGAAGATTTTTGTAAAAGATTACTAAGATTTACGAAAAATGGTTAAAAATTGACTATAAAGGGCAATAACTCCTAAAGGGGTCAACTGACCATTTTGGTCATGTTGACTTATTTGTAAATCTTACTTTGCTGAACATTATTGCTGTTTACAGTTTATCTCTATCTATAAAAATATTCAAGATAATAAACCAAAACAGTAAAATTTCCTTAAAATTACCAATTCAGGGTCAGCAACCCAACAACGGGTTGTCCGATTCATCTGAAAATTTCAGGGCAGATAGATCTTGACCTGATGAACAATTTAACCCATGTCAGATTTGCTCTAAATGCTTTGGTTTTTCAGTTATAAGCCAAAAACCGCATTTTACCCCTATGTTCTACTTTTAGCCATGGCGGCCATCTTGGTTGGTTGGCCGGGTCACTGGACAAATTTTTTAAACTAGATACCCCAATGATGATTGTGACCAAGTTTGGTAAAATTTGGCATGGTAGTTTCAGAGGAGAAGATTTTTGTAAAAGATAACTAAGATTTACGAAAAATGGTTAAAAATTGACTATAATGGGCAATAACTCCTAAAGGGGTCAACTGACCATTTCAGTCATGCTGACTTATTTCTAAATCTTACTTTGCTGAACATTATTGCTGTTTACAGTTTATCTCTATCTATAATAATATTCAAGATAATAACCCGAAACAGTAAAATTTCCATAAAATTACCAATTCAGGGGCAGCAACCCAACAACGGGTTGTCCGATATATCTGAAAATTTAAGGACAAATAGTTCTTGACCTGATAAACAATTTTACCCCTGTCAGATTTGCTCTAAATGCTTTGGTTTTTGAGTTATAAGCCAAATACTGCATTTTACCCATATGTTCTATTTTTGGCCATGGCGGCCATCTTGGTTGGTTGACCGGGTCACCGGACACATTTTTTTAACTAGATACCCCAATGATGATTGTGGCCAAGTTTGGATTAATTTGGCCCAGTAGTTTCAGAGGAGAAGATTTTTGTAAAAGATTACTAAGATTTACGAACTAGAGGCTCTAAAGAGCCTGTGTCGCTCACCTTGGTATATGTGAATATTAAACAAAGGAAGCAGATGGATTCATGACAAAATTGTGTTTAGGTGATGGTGATGTGTTTGTACATCTTACTTTACTGAACATTCTTGCTCCTTACAATTATCTCTATCTATAATGATCTTGGCCCAGTAGTTTCAGTGGAAAATGTTAGTAAAAATTTACAAATTTTATGAAAATTGTTAAAAATTGACTATAAAGGACAATAACTCCTTAGGGGGTCAACTGACCATTTTTGTCATGTTTGACTTATCTTTAGGTCTTACTTTGCTGTACATTATTGCTGTTTACAGTTTATCTCTATCTATAATAATATTCAAGTTAATAACAAAAAACGTCAAAATTTTCTTAAAATTACCAATTATGGGGCAGCAACCCAACAACCGGTTGTCAGATCCATCTGAAAATTTCAGGGCAGATAGATCTTGACATGATAAACAATTTCACTCCGTCAGATTTGCTCTAAATGCTTTGATTTTTGAGTTATAAGCCAAAAACTGCATTTTACCCCTATGTCCTATATTTAGCCATGGCAGCCATCTTGGTTGGATGGCCGGGTCACCGGACACATTTTTTAAACTACATACCCCAAAGATGATTGTGGCCAAGTTTGGATTAATTTAGCCCAGTAGTTTCAGAGGAGAAGATTTTTCTAAAAGATCACTAAGATTTACGAAAAATGGTTAAAAATTGACTATAAAGGGCAATAACTCCTTAAGGGGTCAACTGACCATTTCGGTCATGTTGACTTATTTGTAAATCTAATTTTGCTGAACATTATTGCTGTTTACAGTTTATCTCTATCTATAATAATATTCAAGATAATAACCAAAAACAGCAAAATTTACATAAAATTACCAATTCAGGGGCAGCAACCCATCAACGGGTTGTCCGATTCATCTGAAAATTTCTGGGCAGATAGATCTTGACCTGATAAACAATTTTACCCCATGTCAGATTTGCTCTAAATGCTTTGATTTTTGAGTTATAAGCCAAAAACTGCATTTTACCCCTATGTCCTATATTTAGCCGTGGCAGCCATCTTGGTTGGATGGCCGGGTCACCGGACACATTTTTTGAACTACATACCCCAAAGATGATTGTGGCCAAGTTTGGATTAATTTAGCCCAGTAGTTTCAGAGGAGAAGATTTTTGTAAAAGATTACTAAGATTTACGAACTAGAGGCTCTAAAGAGCCTGTGTCGCTCACCTTGGTCTATGTGACTATTAAACAAAGGAAGCAGATGGATTCATGACAAAATTGTATTTTGGTGATGGTGATGCGTTTGTACATCTTACTTTACTAAACATCCTTGCTGCTTACAATTATCTCTATCTATAATGAACTTGGCCCAGTAGTTTCAGTGGAAAATGTTAGTAAAAATTTACAAATTTATAAAAATTGTTGAAAATTGACTATAAAGGACAATAACTCCTAAAGGGGTCAATTGACCATTTCGGTCATGTTGACTTATTTGTAAATCTTACTTTGCTGAACATTATTGCTGTTTACAGTTTATCTCTATCTATAATAATATTCAAGACAATAACCAAAAACAGCAAAATTTCCTTAAAATTACCAATTCAGGGGCAGCAACCCAACAACGGGTTGTCCAATTCATCTGAAAATTTCGGGGCAGATAGATCTTGACCTGATAAACAATTTAACCCCCATGTCAGATTTGCTCTTAACGCTTTGGTTTTTTAGTTATAAGCCAAAAACTGCATTTTACCACTATGTTCTATTTTTAGCCATTGCGGCCATCTTGGTTGGACGGCCGGGTCATCGGACACATTTTTTAAACTAGATACCCCAAAGATGATTGTGGATAAGTTTGGATTAATTTGGCCCAGTAGTTTCAGAGGAGAAGATTTTTGTAAAAGATTACTAAGATTTACGAAAAATGGTTAAAAATTGACAATAAAGGGCAATAACTCCTATATGGGTCAACTGACCATTTCCGTCATGTTGACTTATTTGTAAATCTTACTTTGCTGAACATTATTGCTGTTTACAGTTTATTTCTATCTATAACAATTTTCAAGATAATAACCAAAAACAGTAAAATTTCCTTAAAATTACCAATTCAGGGGCAGGAACCCAACAACGGGTTGTCAGATTTATCTGAAAATTTCAGGACAGATAGATCTTGACCTGATAAACAATTTAACTCCATGTCAGATTTGCTCTAAACGCTTTGGTTTTTGAGTTATAAGCCAAAAACTGCATTTTACCCCTATGTTCTATTTTTAGCCATGGCGGCCATCTTGGTTGGATGGCCGGGTCATCGGACACATTTTTAAAACTAGATACCCCAAAGATGATTGTGGATAAGTTTGGATTAATTTGGCACAGTAGTTTCAGAGGAGAAGATTTTTGTAAAAGATTACTAAGATTTACGAAAAATTGTTAAAATTGACTTTAAAGGGCAATAACTCCTAAAGGGGTCAACTGACCATTTCGGTCATGTTGACTTATTTGTAAATCTTACTTTGCTGAACATAATGGCTGTTTACAGTTTATCTCTTTCTGTAATAATATACAAGATAATAACCAAAAACAGCAAAATTTCCTTAAAATTACCAATTCAGGGGCAGCAACCCAACAACAGGTTGTCAGATTCATCTGAAAATTTCAGGGTAGATAGATCTTGACCTGATAAACAATTTTACAAAATGTCAGATTTGCTCTAAATGCTTTAGTTTTTAAGTTATAAGCCAAAAACTGCATTTTACCCCTATGTTCTATTTTTAGCCGTGGCGGCCATCTTGATTGGTTGGCCGGCTCACCAGACACATTTTTTAAAATAGATACCCTAAATATAATTGTGGCCAAGTTTGGATTAATTTGGCCCAGTAGTTTCAGAGGAGAAGATTTTTGTAAAAGATTACTAAGATTTACGAAAAGTGGTTAAAATTGACTATAAAGGGCAATAACTCCTAAAGGGGTCAACTGACCATTTTGGTCATGTTGACTTATTTGTAAATCTTACTTTGCTGAACATTATTGCTGTTTACAGTTTATTTCTATCTATAACAATTTTCAAGATAATAACCAAAAACAGTAAAATTTCCTTAAAATTACCAATTCAGGGGCAGGAACCCAACAACGGGTTGGTCGGATTTATCTGAAAATTTCAGGGCAGATAGATCTTGACCTGATAAACAATTTAACTCCATGTCAGATTTGCTCTAAACGCTTTGGTTTTTGAGTTATAAGCCAAAAACTGCATTTTACCCCTATGTTCTATTTTTAGCCATGGCGGCCATCTTGGTTGGATGGCCGGGTCATCGGACACATTTTTAAAACTAGATACCCCAAAGATGATTGTGGATAAGTTTGGATTAATTTGGCCCAGTAGTTTCAGAGGAGAAGATTTTTGTAAAAGATTACTAAGATTTACGAAAAATTGTTAAAATTGACTTTAAAGGGCAATAACTCCCAAAGGGGTCAACTGACCATTTCGGTCATGTTGACTTATTTGTAAATCTTACTTTGCTGAACATAATGGCTGTTTACAGTTTATCTCTTTCTGTAATAATATACAAGATAATAACCAAAAACAGCAAAATTTCCTTAAAATTACCAATTCAGGGGCAGCAACCCAACAACAGGTTGTCAGATTCATCTGAAAATTTCAGGGTAGATAGATCTTGACCTGATAAACAATTTTACAAAATGTCAGATTTGCTCTAAATGCTTTAGTTTTTAAGTTATAAGCCAAAAACTGCATTTTACCCCTATGTTCTATTTTTAGCCGTGGCGGCCATCTTGATTGGTTGGCCGGCTCACCAGACACATTTTTTAAAATAGATACCCTAAAGATAATTGTGGCCAAGTTTGGATTAATTTGGCCCAGTAGTTTCAGAGGAGAAGATTTTTGTAAAAGATTACTAAGATTTACGAAAAGTGGTTAAAATTGACTATAAAGGGCAATAACTCCTAAAGGGGTCAACTGACCATTTTGGTCATGTTGACTTATTTGTAAATCTTACTTTGCTGAACATTATTGCTGTTTACAGTTTATCTCTATCTATAATAATATTCAAGATAATAACCAAAAACAGCAAAAATTCCCTAAAATTACCAATTCAGGGGCAGCAACCCAACCACGGGTTGTCGGATTCATCTGAAAATTTCAGGGCAGATAGATCTTGACCTGATAAACAATTAAACCCCCATGTCAGATTTGCTCTAAATGCTTTGGCTTTTGAGTTATAAGCCAAAAACTGCATTTTACCCCTATGTTCTATTTTTAGCCATGGCGGCCATCTTGGTTGGTTGGCGGGGTCACGCCACACATTTTTTAAACTAGATACCCCAATGATGATTGTGGCCAAGTTTGGTTTAATTTGGCCCAGCAGTTTCAGAGGAGAAGATTTTTGTAAAAGTTAACGACGCCGGACGACGGACGACAGACGACGGACGCCGGACGCCGGACGCAAAGTGATGGGAAAAGCTCACTTGGCCCTTCGGGCCAGGTGAGCTAAAAATGGTTAAAAATTGACTATAAAGGGCAATAACTCCTTAAGGGGTCAACTGACCATTTCGGTCATGTTGACTTATTTGTAAATCTTACTTTGCTGAACATTATTGCTGTTTACAGTTTATCTCTATCTATAATAATATTCAAGATAATAACCAAAAACAGCAAAATTTCCATAAAATTACCAATTCAGGGGCAGCAACCCATCAACGGGTTGTCCGATTCATCTGAAAATTTCTGGGCAGATAGATCTTGACCTGATAAACAATTTTACCCCATGTCAGATTTGCTCTAAATGCTTTGGTTTTTGAGTTATAAGCCAAAAACTGCATTTTACCCCTATGTTCTATTTTTAGCCATGGCGGCCATCTTGGTTGGTTGGCGGGGTCACCGGACACATTTTTTAAACTAGATACCCCAATGATGATTGTGGCCAAGTTTGATTAAATTTGGCTTAGTAGTTTCAGAGGAGAAGATTTTTGTAAAAGTTAACGACGACGGACGCAGGACGACGACGGACGACGGACGCAGGACGACGGACGCCGGACGCAAAGTGATGGGAAAAGCTCACTTGGCCCTTCGGGCCAGGTGAGCTAAAAATGGTTAAAAATTGACTATAAAGGGCAATAACTCCTAAAGGGGTCAACTGACCATTTTGGTCATGTTGACTTATTTGTAAATCTTACTTTGCTGAACATTACTGCTGTTTACAGTTTATCTCTATCTATAATAATATTAAAGATAATAACCAAAAACAGTAAAATTTCCTTAAAATTACCAATTCAGGGGCAGGAACCCAACAACGAGTTATTCGATTCATCTGAAAATTTCAGGGCAGATAGATCTTGACCTGATAAACAATTTTACCAAATGTCAGATTTGCTCTAAATGCTTTGGTTTTGAGTTATAAGCTAAAAACTGCATTTTACCCCTATGTTCTATTTTTAGCCATGGCGGCCATTTTGGTTGGTTGGCCGGGTCACCAGACACATTTTTTAAACTATATACCCCAATGATAATTGTGGCCAAGTTTGGTTTAATTTGGCCCATTAGTTTCAGAGGAGAAGATTTTTGTAAAAGTTAACGCAGGACGACGACGGACGACGCCGGACGCCAAGTGATGGGAAAAGCTCACTTGGCCCTTCGGGCCAGATGAGCTAAAAAACAAGAATGTGTCCACAGTACACGGATGCCCCCACACACTATCATCAAAAACTATCTTTGCCAAAAACTTTAACCTGCAGCAGGACAGACACATTTTCTAAGTACAATGGACTGTGAAATTCGGTCAAAACTCTTATTTGAAATTAAAGTTAGAAAGATCATGTCATACGGAACATGTGCACTAAGTTTCAAGTAAAATGGACTTCAAAAACTACATCGACCCTAAACTTATACCTAAAGTATGACAGAGGAATGGAGTAAGGCACAACCGGACAAAAAAAAGAAGGAACAAAATGACCCACAGACTGAAAAAATATTGCACCGGGGTATAAAAATGAAATGCCATTATTCTTTTTATCAACAATATGTCTTAACAGTATTCTTTATTTATAACTAGAGGCTCTAAAGAGCCTGTGTCGCTCACCTTGGTCTATGTAAATATTAAACAAAGGAAGCTTATGGATTCATGACAAAATTGTGTTTTGGTGATGGTGATATGTTTGTACATCTTACTTTACTAAACAGTCTTGCTGCTTACAATTATCTCTATCTATAATGAACTTGGCCCAGTAGTTTCAGTGGAAAATGTTAATAAAAATTTACAAATTTTATGAAAATTGTTAAAAATTGACTATAAAGGACAATAACTCCTTAGGGGGTCAATTGACCATTTCGGTCATGTTGACTTATTTGTAAATCTTACTTTGCTGAACATTATTGCTGTTTACAGTTTATCTCTATCTATAATAATATTCAAGATAATAACCGAAAACAGCAAAATTTCCTTAAAATTACCAATTCAGGGGCAGCAACCCAACAACGAGTTGTCCCATTCATCTGAAAATTTTAGGGCAGATAGATCTTGACCTGATATACAATTTTACCCATGTCAGATTTGCTCTAAATGCTTTGGTTTTTGAGTTATAAGCCAAACTGCATTTTACCCCTATGTTCTATTTTTAGCTGTGGCGGCCATCTTGATTTGATGGCCAGGTCACCGGACACATTTTTTAAACTAGATACCCCAAAGATGATTGTGGCCAAGTTTGGATTAATTTGGCCCAGTAGTTTCAGAGGAGAAGATTTTTGTAAAAGATAACTAAGATTTACGAACAAGAGGCTCTCAAGAGCCTGAATCGCTCACCTGGTAAACAATGCCTTATTGAACATATTGAACCATGCCAGGCAAACATGTACAGCTAACAATTCTTCAATATTAACCTATTTGTAGATCTTACTTTGCTGATCATTTTTGCTGTTTACAGTTTATCTTTATCTATAATGATATTCAAGATAATGACCAACTAGAGGCTCTAAAGAGCCTGTGTCGCTCACCTTGGTCTATGTGAATATTAAAGGAAGCAGATGGATTCATGACAAAATTGTGTTTTGGTGATGGTGATGTGTTTGTACATCTTACTTTACTGAACATTCTTGCTGCTTAAAATTATCTCTATCTATAATGAACTTGGCCCATTAGTTTCAGTGGAAAATGTTAGTAAAAATTTACAAATTTTATGAAAATTGTTAAAAATTGACTATAAAGAACAATAACTCCTAAGGGGGTCAATTGACCATTTCGGTCATGTTGACTTATTTGTAAATCTTACTTTGCTGAACATTATTGTTGTTTACAGTTTATCTCTATCAATAATAATATTCAAGATAATGACCAAAAAGAGCAAAATTTCCTAAAAACTAACAATCCAGGGTCAGCAACCCAACAACGGGTAGTCCGATTCATCTAAAAATTTCAGAGCAGATAAATGTTGACCTGATAAACAATTTTACTCCATGTCAGATTTGCTCTAAATGCTTTGGGTTTTGAGTTATAAGCCAAAAACTGCATTTTACCCCATGTTCTATTTTTAGCCATGGCGGCCATCTTGGTTGGATGGCCGGGTCACCGGACACATTTTTCAAACTACTAACCCAAAAGATGATTGTGGCCAAGTTTGGATTAATTTGGCCAAGTAGTTTCAGAGGAGAAGATTTTTGTAAAAGATTACTAAGATTTACGAAAAATGGTTAAAAATTGACTATAAAGGGCAATAACTCCTAAAGGGGTCAACTGACCATTTCAGTCATGTTGACCTATTTGTAAATCTTACTTTGGTGAACATTATTGCTGTTTATAGTTTATCTCTATCTATAATAATATTCAAGATAATAACCAAAAAGAGCAAAATTTCCTTAAAATTACTAATTCAGGGCCAGCAACCCAACAACGGGTTGTCCGATTCATCTGAAAATTTCAGGGCAGATAGATCTTGAACTGATAAACAATTTTACCCCTGTCAGATTTGCTCTAAATGCTTTGGGTTTTGAGTTATAAGCCAAAAACTGCATTTTACCCCATGTTCTATTTTTAGCCATGGCGGCCATCTTGGTTTGATGGCCGGGTCACCAGACACATTTTTCAAACTACTAACCTAAAAGATGATTGTGGCCAAGTATGGATTAATTTGGCACAGTAGTTTCAGAGGAGAAGATTTTTGTAAAATATTACTAAGATTTACGAAAAATGGTTAAAAATTGACTATAAAGGGCAATAACTCCTAAAGGGGTCAACTGACCATTTCAGTCATGTTGACTTATTTGTAAATCTTACTTTGCTGAACATTATTGCTGTTTACTGTTTATCTCTATCTATAATAATATTCAAGATAATAACCAAAAACAGCAAAATTTCCTTAAAATTACTAATTCAGGGGCAGCAACCCAACAACGGGTTATCCGATTCATCTGAAAATTTCAGGGCAGATAGATCTTCACCTGTTTAACAATTCTACCCCATGTCAGATTTGCTCTAAATGCTTTGGTTTTTGAGTTATAAGCCAAAAACTGCATTTTACCCCATTGTTCTATTTTTAGCCATGGCGGCCATCTTGGATGGTTGGCCGGGTCACCGGACACATTTTTTAAACTAGATACCCCAATGATGATTGTGGCCAAGTTTGGTTTAATTTGGCCCAGTAGTTTCAGAGGAGAAGATTTTTGTAAAAGTTAACGACGACGACGGACGACGGACGCCGGACGACGCCGGACGACGCCGGACGCCAAGTGATGAGAATAGCTCACTTGGCCTTTTAGGCCAGGTGAGCTAAAAACTGCAAAATTTCCTTAAAATTACCAATTAAGTGGCAGCAACCCACCAATGGTTTGTTTGATTCGTCTGAAAATTTCAGGGCTGATAGATCATGACCTAATGAACATTTTTACCCCATGTCAGATTTGCTCTAAATGCTTTCGTTTTTGAGATATAAGCCAAAAACTGCATTTGACCCCTATGTTCTATTTAAAGTAAGGGCGGCCATGTTTTTTGACGGATCAAAAATCGAAGCACACACTTTGTACAGGATAATCTAAGGAACTATCATGCTAAGTTTCATCCAAATCCATTCAGTAGTTTCAGAGGAGAAGATTTTTTAAAGTTAGCAAATATGATGAACAAATTGTGAAAAATTGTCATTAAAGGACATTTACCCCTTAAGGGGTCAATTGACAATTTTGGTCATATTAACCTATTTGTAGATCTTACTTTGCTGATCATTTTTGCTGTTTACAGTTTATCTTCATCTATAATAATATTCAAGATAATGACCAAAAACTGCAAAATTTCCTTAAAATTACCAATTAAGTGGCAGCAACCCAACAATGGTTTGTTTGATTCATCTGAAAATTTCTGGGCTGATAGATCTTGACCTAATGAACATTTTTACCCCATATCAGATTTGCTCTAAATGCTTCCGTTTTTGAGATATAAGCCAAAAACTGCATTTGACCCCTATGTTCTATTTTAAGTAATGGCGGCCATGTTTTTTGACGGATCAAAAATTGAAGCACACACTTTGTGCAGGATAATCTAAGGAACAATCATTTCAAGTTTCATTCAAATCCATTCAGTAGTTTCAGAGGAGAAGATGTTTGAAAAATTGTTAACGACGACGACGACGACGGACGCCAAGTGATGAGAAAAGCTCACATGGCCTTTTAGGCCAGGTGAGCTAAAAATGGTTAAAAATTGACTATCAAGGGCAATAACTCCTAAAGGGGTCAACTGACCATTTCGGTCACGTTGACTTATTTGTAAATCTTACTTTGCTGAACATTATTGCTGTTTACAGTTTATCTCGATCTATAATAATATTCAAGATAATAACAAACTAGAGGCTCTAAAGAGCCTGTGTCGCTCACCTTGGTCTATGTGAATATTAAACAAAGGACGCAGATGGATTCATGACAAAATTGTGTTTTGGTGATGGTGATGTGTTTGTACATCTTACTTTACTAAACAGTCTTGCTGCTTACAATTATCTCTATCTATAATGAACTTGGCCCAGTAGTTTCAGGGGAAAATGTTAATAAAAATTTATAAATTTTATGAAAATTGTTAATAATTGACTAGAAAAGGACAATAACTCCTTAGGGGTCAATTGACCATTTCGGTCATGTTGACTTATTTGTAAATCTTACTTTGCTGAACATTATTGCTGTTTACAGTTTATCTCTATCTATAATAATATTCAAGATAATAACCAAAAACAGCAAAATTTCCTTAAAATTATCAATTCAGGGGCAGCAACCCAACAAAGGGTTGTTCGATTCATCTGAAAATTTCAGGGCAGATAGATCTTGACCTGATAAACAATTTTACCCCATGTCAGATTTGTTCTAAATGCTTTGGTTTTTGAGTTATAAGCCAAAAACCCCATTTTCCCCTATGTTCTATTTTTAGCCATGGCGGCCATCTTGGTTGGTTGGCCGGGTCACGCCACACATTTTTTAAACTAGATACCCCAATGATGATTGTGGCCAAGTTTGGTTTAATTTGGCCCAGTAGTTTCAGAGGAGAAGATTTTTGTAAAAGTTAACGACGACGGACGACGGACGACGGACGCCGGACGCAAAGTGATGGGAAAAGCTCACTTGGCACTTCGGGCCAGGTGAGCTAAAAACAGCAAAATTTCCTTAAAATTACCAATTCAGGGGCAGCAACCCAACAACGGGTTGCCCAATTCATCTGAAAATTTCAGGACAGATAGATCTTGACCTGAAAAACAATTTGACCCTATGTCAGATTTGCTCTAAATGCTTTGGTTTTTGAGTTATAAGCCAAAAACCCCATTTTACCCCTATGTTCTATTTTTAGCCATGGCGGCCATCTTGGTTGGTTTGCCAGGTCACGCCACATATTTTTTAAACAAGATACCCCAATGATGATTGTGGCCAAGTTTGGATTAATTTGTCCCAGTAGTTTCAGAGGAGAAGATTTTTGTAAAAGATAACTTAA
Organism: Mytilus galloprovincialis; assembly: GCF_965363235.1. Lineage (NCBI taxonomy): Eukaryota > Metazoa > Mollusca > Bivalvia > Mytilida > Mytilidae > Mytilus > Mytilus galloprovincialis. Next base: position 39,456,737 of record NC_134845.1, on the reverse strand, counting down.
GATTTCGAAAGATGGTTAAAAATGGACTAAAAAGGGCAATAACTCCTAAAGGGGTCAACTGACCATTTCAGTCACGTTGACTTATTTGTAAATCTTACTTTGCTGAACATTATTGCTGTTTACAGTTTATCTCTATCTATAATAATATTCAAGATAATAACCAACTAGAGGCTCTAAAGAGCCTGTGTCGCTCACCTTGGTCTATGTGAATATTAAACAAAGGACGCAGATGGATTCATGACAAAATTGTGTTTTGGTGATGGTGATGTGTTTGTAAATCTTACTTTACTGAACATTCTTGCTGCTTACAATTATCTCTATCTATAATGAACTTGGCCCAGTAGTTTCAGAGGAGAAGATTTTTGTAAAAGATAACTAAGATTTACGAAAAATGGTTCAAATTGACTATAAAGGGCAATAACTCCTAAAGGGGTCAACTGACCATTTCAGTCATGTTGACTTATTTGTAAATCTTACTTTGCTGAACATTATTGCTGTTTACAGTTTATCTCTTTCTATAATAATATTCAAGATAATGACCAAAAACAGCAAAATTTCCTTCAAATTACCAATTCAGGGGCAGCAACCCAACAACAGGTTGTCGGATTCATCTGAAAATTTCAGGGCAGATAGATAATGACCTGATAATCAATTTAACTTCGTGTCAGATTTGCTCTAAATGCTTTGGTTTTTGAGTTATAAGCTAAAAACTGCATTTTACCCCTATGTTCTATTTTTAGCCATGGCAGCCATCTTGGTTGGTTGGCCGGGTCACGCCACACATTTTTAAAACTAGATACCCCAATGATGATTGTGGCCAAGTTTGGTTTAATTTGGCCCAGTAGTTTCAGAGGAGAGGATTTTTGTAAAAGTTAACGACGCCGGACGACGACGACGACAACGGACGTCGGACGCAAAGTGATGAGAAAAGCTCACTTGGCCCTTCGGGCCAGGTGAGCTAAAAACAGCAAAATTTCCTTAAAATTATCAATTCAGCGGCAGCAACCCAACAACGGGTTGTTCGATTCATTTGAAAATTTCAGGGCAGATAGATCTTGACCTGATAAATAATTTACCCCATGTCAGATTTGCTCTAAATGCTTTGGTTTTTGAGTTATAAGCTAAAAACCCCATTTTACCCCTATGTTCTATTTTTAGCCATGGCGGCCATCTTGGTTGGTTGGCCGGGTCACGCCACACATTTTTTAAACTAGATACCCCAATGATGATTGTGGCCAAGTTTGGATTAATTTGTCCCAGTAGTTTCAGAGGAGAAGATTTTTGTAAAAGATAACTAAGATTTACGAAAAATGGTTAAAAATGGACTAAAAAGGGCAATAACTCCTAAAGGGGTCAACTGACCATTTCGGTTACTTTGACTTATTTGTAAATCTTACTTTGCTGAACATTATTGCTGTTTACAGTTTATCTCTATCTATAATAATATTCAAGATAATAACCAAAAACAGCAAAATTTCCTTAAAATTATCGATTCAGGGGCAGCAACTCAAGAACGGGTTGTTCGATTCATCTGAAAATTTCAGGGCAGATAGATCTTGACCTGATAAACAATCTTTGCCTTGACAGATTTGCTCTAAATGCTTTGGTTTTTGAGTTATAAGCCAAAAACCCCATTTTCCCCTATGTTCTCTTTTTAGCCATGGCGGCCATCTTGGTTGGTTGGCCGGGTCACGCCACACATTTTTTAAACTAGATACCCCAATGATGATCGTGGCCAAGTTTGGGTTAATTTAGCCCAGTAGTTTCAGAGGAGAAGATTTTTGTAAAAGTTAACGACGACTGACGACGGACGACGACGGACGACGGACGCCGGACGCAAAGTGATGGGAAAAGCTCACTTGGCCCTTCGGGCCAGGTGAGCTAAAAACAGCAAAATATCCTTAAAATTACCAATTCAGGGGCAGCAACCCAAGAACGGGTTGCCCAATTCATCTGAAAATTTCAGGACAGATAGATCTTGACCTGATAAACAATTTGACCTATGTCAGATTTGCTCTAAATGCTTTGGTTTTTGAGTTATAAGCCAAAAACTGCATTTTACCCCTATGTTCTATTTTTAGCCATGGCGGCCATCTTGGTTGGTTCGCCGGGTCACCGGACACATTTTTTAAACTAGATACCCCAATGATGATTGTGGCCAAGTTTGGTTTAGTTTGGCCCAGTAGTTTCAGAGGAGAAGATTTTTGTAAAAGTTAACGACGACGGACGACAACGGACGCAAAGTGATGGGAAAAGCTCACTTGGCCCTTCGGGCCAGGTGAGCTAAAAATATGAAGCAACATGAAATAGTTAGTAAAACGACTTTTAAGCGTACAAAACAGTTGTTACTATAATAGGTTGTTTGAATGAAGTTGCATAAATTTCATTGATTAAATAATGTGGATGGACTTCAGCATTTGACACTGCTGCACTGAGACATAACCTAATGCCTTATGCCTTGTTCACATGTACATTTAATTCGAATTCGCTAACTGCGTTCACACACTCTTCTTTTTTAATTCGAATTGATTCAAATTGGCTAATTTGCATGATCCAATTTGCATTAGAAATGCGTTTTTGTTAATACAAATTAAAGTTAACATCATTCAGACAGTTAAGCGAATTTGACGCGCATTGCAATTGGAATTATAATTTACATTTGGATGTAAAACGTTTTGAATGGGAATTAAACTAATTGGAATTAGTTAATGCAAATTGAATTCAAAATAGGTATGAATGTAGCATTATATTTGCGAGTATCAAGCCATGTCCATGTTATGTCCATGCTCTTAAAAATAGCAGACAGCAAGATCAAAATGCTGATAAAACTAGTACACTCTCATTTCTATAAATCATTTAAAATATCACGAGGCAGATATATTAAATAAAAGCAAATTTTCTCAACTAGATAAGAGTAATTCTTTCAATATCCTAACCTTGCAAATTGTCTCCCCTTATTTATTTTTTTTTATTATTGCAAATTCTTATGTAACATTACAAATAATGTTTTCTAAATCAATTTTCATTTCCTATAAACTGAACAGAATAACACAACATTTGAATTTAATTGACATGTTTAAATGAAGAAACAACATTGCACACCTGCTTTACAACAAGATCTAGTTCACAAATTGTAAGAATTAGATATTTATCTTCCAATGTTAACATATAAATCTTGATGCCTTACCTTCATAATACCAGACAACATTCTTTACAGCATTCAACAGTACATTTCTGAGTCAGAAGAAATCATGCACTTTTATTACTGATGTCCAAGGACAACAAAAGCAACTGAAGAAGAATTTTACCAACATAGTTGGCCTTGCATACTGCTTACATAAAGGCTTATTATTGCTTAATATTGTAAATTCAGAAATTATTGCGATGTCTTTATTATTGCCAAAATTGCAACATGGTTATAATTGCAATAATTCAAAACTGCATTTTATTGTAAAATGACAAATTCGCAATAATAAATGCATGCAATAATTTCTGAATTTACAGTATACAATCTTGGATTATTTTAACTTTGAAAAAACTTGATTTCAACACAACTAATAAGAGTATGACGTCAATTTTCTTTTATCGCGAAAGATATGATATTTTTTCACAGATTCACTTGAAGGTTAACTGTCGACTTAAACTTATGTAAATTCTTTTGTCCCCTCCTATAAATATAATAGCTATTGTTCTCTGTAGAGTTTATTCATGGAACCTTTAAATTTCTTCTAAGAGAAATCTATCACTCATTGACTAATTTACCTGATCAAAAACTAAACTTTCAATGAAGAAAATACAAGTACCTATACATGTTACGTACTAAATAAGGACAAAGAAAACTGCATGTGATGTTGTATTTATTCAAAATCAATAATGTATTTTCAATTTGTACAATATAAACTCTGATTCAAACATTAAAAGAAAAATTTCTGACATAATATTCAACATTGTATAAAAAAAAATACTGGAAAATGACAACTTTTGAATTAAATTATGTTCTATAACTTAACCAACACAAAAAAAAATAATATACAAATGATAACAGGAAAAATAATAAACTTTTGACAAAATTCAACATTTTGGGATTAAATCAGTATTTATTTTGAACAGATTGAAATATGTACATTGAAATTGAATAAAATACAACATCATATGAAGTTTTGGGAGTAGATACCTGTATTTTCATCATTTAAGAAGATGATTTTTTTTGTTACAAAAGTTTAAATCCCTTGACCAAGAGGAGATGTCTTAATGTGGAAAACTGTCATTTTGGTTTGCAATAATACTCCTTTTTGCAAGGCATTTAAAGAATAAGAATCCATACTGTTATGATACTTTTGATTGGCTGAACACATCACAAGCCATTCAAAATCAACATTTTATTTTTCAATAATTCAACATTAAGGATGTCACATGCTTGACATGACAATGTCCCTACAATGCATAGGGAAGCAAATGATCTTGATATAACTCGTTTTTTCATTGAAAAGTACATTTAACATGTTTACAAACATTGAATGATTCTTGTTCAAATTTTATAGAGTTGCACATATTTTGGTATGAATTGTTCAATTCTTTTAATTATATTCTTTGTGAGGGCAATGATATCTTACAAAGAAAATGTTTTACCCCTCCAATTGTAAACACAAAAATAAAAGCTTATGCTTTAAGTACATTGTAATTGCTTACCTAAATGTTTATCAAAGTCTAGACAAATTTGTGAAATGGATACAGGCATTGCTTTCCTGTTTCAGAAATCTAAACCATCATAAATATAATAGTATCAGAACAATCCTATAAGGAGCCAATCTGTTTAAAAGTATCTATAAAAAACATCTTCTGTCTATTATAAATTGTTTCCAATATAACCAATGTAATACTTGATCAAACTTAGAAGTATTAGAAAAGAATAAACAGACTGTAATGAATGGTTTTCTTAAGCTGTCATGTCTTTATCAGAAACAGATGACAAAAATTATCTCCCTTTCCAAGAAACTTCCCTGCATATATATATATATATATATATATATATATATATATATATATATATAATGAAATTAAATAAAGGCTGTCTTTTTCTTACGAGATTTGGAGTCTTATTTGACACTTGTACGTGTTTAATCTCTTTTATGTAAATTCAGAAATTGTGTGTGCATTAGTTATTGGGATTATTGTACAATGTACAAAAATGAAAATTAATTATTGCACTTTCAGAAAATGCTGCATACGAACAGATGCTATCAAAAGAAATCTGAATTCAATCTCATTTCATTGTGCTATCAGGTCATGGAGACTTAAATAATAAATTTTATTGCAATACAATTTCTTCGTATACTGTTGGACTCACCATGGCCAAAACTGGCGAGTCCGTGGACTCGCCTTCAAAAACCTTTAGTGAGAACCCTAAATTCTACATTTTCAAACCTACATTCTGAACCGACACAACAGCGATACTCACCTCATAGGAAGGTGGTCTCCAAAACTCATTACCACTCTCATCTTCTTTCAGTTTTTTGTCAATTACATCTTCTCCAATACAGGCTCTGCCTTCTTTTTCTGTAAACTGGTTGGACACGGCACCTTCTGTCAATTCAGTGCCTGATGTAAATATATTCTCAAATGTGACTTCCTTGATTCCCATATCGCTGGATAAAACTTGGAAATCTATGTCACATGTAATTTCTTCAATACCAATGTAATCAGCTGATTTTTCGTCAAGTATACAACTATCTTTGCTGGTAATCAGCTGCATTATCTATGGCTGAAAATTAAATTCAGAAATAAGTTAAAACAAAGGGACATAAAAATCATGAGATACTGTAGAATGAAAAACAAAGGGACAAGAAATTCATGAGATACTGTAGAATGAAAAACAAAGGGACAAGAAACTCACGAGATACTGTAGAATGAAAAACAAAGGGACAAGAAACTCATGAGATACTGTAGAATGAAAAACAAAGGGACAAGAAACTCATGAGATACTGTAGAATGAAAAACAAAGGGACATAAACTCATGATATATTGTAGAATGAAAAACAAAGGGACATGAACTCATGATAAACTTTCAGATGAAAAATGAAGGAGCAAAAATCTGATGAGATTCTGTAGAATGAAAAACAAAGGGACATAAATCTCATTAGATACTGTAGAATAAAAAACAAAGGGACATTAATCTCACTAGAATAGATACTGTAGAATGAAAAACATAGGGACATAAATCTCATGAAATACTGTAGAAAGAAAAATAAAGGGACATAAATCTCATAAGATACTGTAGAATGAAAAAACAAATCACATAAAACAGTGGTGGATCCATGGGGAGGGTTCCAAGGGTTGGTACCCCACTTTTTTTTAGGACGACCAATGCATATGAATGGGGACATATAGTTGGAACCCTCCCTTTCTCCTGTATTGGGAACCACCCTTTTGAAAATGGATAGATCTGTCCAGGTATTTACTCAAAGAGATACTGTAAAAGGAAAACTAGAGGCTCCAAAGAGCCTGTGTCGCTCACCTTGGTCTATGTGAATATTAAACAAAGGAAGCAGATGGATTCATGACAAAATTGTGTTTTGGTGATGGTGATGTGTTTGTACATCTTACTTTACTGAACATTCTTGCTGCTTACAATTATCTCTATCTATAATGAACTTGGCCCAGTAGTTTCAGTGGAAAATGTTAGTAAAAATTTACAAATTTTATGAAAATTGTTAAAAATTGACTATAAAGGACAATAACTCCTTAGGGGGTCAATTGACCATTTCAGTCATGTTGACTTATTTGTAAATCTTACTTTGCTGTACATTATTGCTGTTTACAGTTTATCTCTATCTATAATAATATTCAAGATTATAACCCAAAACAGTAAAATTTCCTTAAAATTACCAATTTAGGGGCAGCAACCCAACAACGGGTTGTCCGATTCATCTTAAAATTTCTGGGCTGATAGATCTTGACCTAATGAACATTTTTACCCCATATCAGATTTGCTCTAAATGCTTCCGTTTTTGAGATATAAGCCAAAAACTGCATTTGACCCCTATGTTCTATTTTAAGTAATGGCGGCCATGTTTTTTGACGGATCAAAAATTGAAGCACACACTTTGTGCAGGATAATCTAAGGAACAATCATTTCAAGTTTCATTCAAATCCATTCAGTAGTTTCAGAGGAGAAGATGTTTGAAAAATTGTTAACGACGACGACGACGACGGACGCCAAGTGATGAGAAAAGCTCACATGGCCTTTTAGGCCAGGTGAGCTAAAAATGGTTAAAAATTGACTATCAAGGGCAATAACTCCTAAAGGGGTCAACTGACCATTTCGGTCACGTTGACTTATTTGTAAATCTTACTTTGCTGAACATTATTGCTGTTTACAGTTTATCTCGATCTATAATAATATTCAAGATAATAACAAACTAGAGGCTCTAAAGAGCCTGTGTCGCTCACCTTGGTCTATGTGAATATTAAACAAAGGACGCAGATGGATTCATGACAAAATTGTGTTTTGGTGATGGTGATGTGTTTGTACATCTTACTTTACTAAACAGTCTTGCTGCTTACAATTATCTCTATCTATAATGAACTTGGCCCAGTAGTTTCAGGGGAAAATGTTAATAAAAATTTATAAATTTTATGAAAATTGTTAATAATTGACTAGAAAAGGACAATAACTCCTTAGGGGTCAATTGACCATTTCGGTCATGTTGACTTATTTGTAAATCTTACTTTGCTGAACATTATTGCTGTTTACAGTTTATCTCTATCTATAATAATATTCAAGATAATAACCAAAAACAGCAAAATTTCCTTAAAATTATCAATTCAGGGGCAGCAACCCAACAAAGGGTTGTTCGATTCATCTGAAAATTTCAGGGCAGATAGATCTTGACCTGATAAACAATTTTACCCCATGTCAGATTTGTTCTAAATGCTTTGGTTTTTGAGTTATAAGCCAAAAACCCCATTTTCCCCTATGTTCTATTTTTAGCCATGGCGGCCATCTTGGTTGGTTGGCCGGGTCACGCCACACATTTTTTAAACTAGATACCCCAATGATGATTGTGGCCAAGTTTGGTTTAATTTGGCCCAGTAGTTTCAGAGGAGAAGATTTTTGTAAAAGTTAACGACGACGGACGACGGACGACGGACGCCGGACGCAAAGTGATGGGAAAAGCTCACTTGGCACTTCGGGCCAGGTGAGCTAAAAACAGCAAAATTTCCTTAAAATTACCAATTCAGGGGCAGCAACCCAACAACGGGTTGCCCAATTCATCTGAAAATTTCAGGACAGATAGATCTTGACCTGAAAAACAATTTGACCCTATGTCAGATTTGCTCTAAATGCTTTGGTTTTTGAGTTATAAGCCAAAAACCCCATTTTACCCCTATGTTCTATTTTTAGCCATGGCGGCCATCTTGGTTGGTTTGCCAGGTCACGCCACATATTTTTTAAACAAGATACCCCAATGATGATTGTGGCCAAGTTTGGATTAATTTGTCCCAGTAGTTTCAGAGGAGAAGATTTTTGTAAAAGATAACTTAAGATTTCGAAAGATGGTTAAAAATGGACTAAAAAGGGCAATAACTCCTAAAGGGGTCAACTGACCATTTCAGTCACGTTGACTTATTTGTAAATCTTACTTTGCTGAACATTATTGCTGTTTACAGTTTATCTCTATCTATAATAATATTCAAGATAATAACCAACTAGAGGCTCTAAAGAGCCTGTGTCGCTCACCTTGGTCTATGTGAATATTAAACAAAGGACGCAGATGGATTCATGACAAAATTGTGTTTTGGTGATGGTGATGTGTTTGTAAATCTTACTTTACTGAACATTCTTGCTGCTTACAATTATCTCTATCTATAATGAACTTGGCCCAGTAGTTTCAGAGGAGAAGATTTTTGTAAAAGATAACTAAGATTTACGAAAAATGGTTCAAATTGACTATAAAGGGCAATAACTCCTAAAGGGGTCAACTGACCATTTCAGTCATGTTGACTTATTTGTAAATCTTACTTTGCTGAACATTATTGCTGTTTACAGTTTATCTCTTTCTATAATAATATTCAAGATAATGACCAAAAACAGCAAAATTTCCTTCAAATTACCAATTCAGGGGCAGCAACCCAACAACAGGTTGTCGGATTCATCTGAAAATTTCAGGGCAGATAGATAATGACCTGATAATCAATTTAACTTCGTGTCAGATTTGCTCTAAATGCTTTGGTTTTTGAGTTATAAGCTAAAAACTGCATTTTACCCCTATGTTCTATTTTTAGCCATGGCAGCCATCTTGGTTGGTTGGCCGGGTCACGCCACACATTTTTAAAACTAGATACCCCAATGATGATTGTGGCCAAGTTTGGTTTAATTTGGCCCAGTAGTTTCAGAGGAGAGGATTTTTGTAAAAGTTAACGACGCCGGACGACGACGACGACAACGGACGTCGGACGCAAAGTGATGAGAAAAGCTCACTTGGCCCTTCGGGCCAGGTGAGCTAAAAACAGCAAAATTTCCTTAAAATTATCAATTCAGCGGCAGCAACCCAACAACGGGTTGTTCGATTCATTTGAAAATTTCAGGGCAGATAGATCTTGACCTGATAAATAATTTACCCCATGTCAGATTTGCTCTAAATGCTTTGGTTTTTGAGTTATAAGCTAAAAACCCCATTTTACCCCTATGTTCTATTTTTAGCCATGGCGGCCATCTTGGTTGGTTGGCCGGGTCACGCCACACATTTTTTAAACTAGATACCCCAATGATGATTGTGGCCAAGTTTGGATTAATTTGTCCCAGTAGTTTCAGAGGAGAAGATTTTTGTAAAAGATAACTAAGATTTACGAAAAATGGTTAAAAATGGACTAAAAAGGGCAATAACTCCTAAAGGGGTCAACTGACCATTTCGGTTACTTTGACTTATTTGTAAATCTTACTTTGCTGAACATTATTGCTGTTTACAGTTTATCTCTATCTATAATAATATTCAAGATAATAACCAAAAACAGCAAAATTTCCTTAAAATTATCGATTCAGGGGCAGCAACTCAAGAACGGGTTGTTCGATTCATCTGAAAATTTCAGGGCAGATAGATCTTGACCTGATAAACAATCTTTGCCTTGACAGATTTGCTCTAAATGCTTTGGTTTTTGAGTTATAAGCCAAAAACCCCATTTTCCCCTATGTTCTCTTTTTAGCCATGGCGGCCATCTTGGTTGGTTGGCCGGGTCACGCCACACATTTTTTAAACTAGATACCCCAATGATGATCGTGGCCAAGTTTGGGTTAATTTAGCCCAGTAGTTTCAGAGGAGAAGATTTTTGTAAAAGTTAACGACGACTGACGACGGACGACGACGGACGACGGACGCCGGACGCAAAGTGATGGGAAAAGCTCACTTGGCCCTTCGGGCCAGGTGAGCTAAAAACAGCAAAATATCCTTAAAATTACCAATTCAGGGGCAGCAACCCAAGAACGGGTTGCCCAATTCATCTGAAAATTTCAGGACAGATAGATCTTGACCTGATAAACAATTTGACCTATGTCAGATTTGCTCTAAATGCTTTGGTTTTTGAGTTATAAGCCAAAAACTGCATTTTACCCCTATGTTCTATTTTTAGCCATGGCGGCCATCTTGGTTGGTTCGCCGGGTCACCGGACACATTTTTTAAACTAGATACCCCAATGATGATTGTGGCCAAGTTTGGTTTAGTTTGGCCCAGTAGTTTCAGAGGAGAAGATTTTTGTAAAAGTTAACGACGACGGACGACAACGGACGCAAAGTGATGGGAAAAGCTCACTTGGCCCTTCGGGCCAGGTGAGCTAAAAATATGAAGCAACATGAAATAGTTAGTAAAACGACTTTTAAGCGTACAAAACAGTTGTTACTATAATAGGTTGTTTGAATGAAGTTGCATAAATTTCATTGATTAAATAATGTGGATGGACTTCAGCATTTGACACTGCTGCACTGAGACATAACCTAATGCCTTATGCCTTGTTCACATGTACATTTAATTCGAATTCGCTAACTGCGTTCACACACTCTTCTTTTTTAATTCGAATTGATTCAAATTGGCTAATTTGCATGATCCAATTTGCATTAGAAATGCGTTTTTGTTAATACAAATTAAAGTTAACATCATTCAGACAGTTAAGCGAATTTGACGCGCATTGCAATTGGAATTATAATTTACATTTGGATGTAAAACGTTTTGAATGGGAATTAAACTAATTGGAATTAGTTAATGCAAATTGAATTCAAAATAGGTATGAATGTAGCATTATATTTGCGAGTATCAAGCCATGTCCATGTTATGTCCATGCTCTTAAAAATAGCAGACAGCAAGATCAAAATGCTGATAAAACTAGTACACTCTCATTTCTATAAATCATTTAAAATATCACGAGGCAGATATATTAAATAAAAGCAAATTTTCTCAACTAGATAAGAGTAATTCTTTCAATATCCTAACCTTGCAAATTGTCTCCCCTTATTTATTTTTTTTTATTATTGCAAATTCTTATGTAACATTACAAATAATGTTTTCTAAATCAATTTTCATTTCCTATAAACTGAACAGAATAACACAACATTTGAATTTAATTGACATGTTTAAATGAAGAAACAACATTGCACACCTGCTTTACAACAAGATCTAGTTCACAAATTGTAAGAATTAGATATTTATCTTCCAATGTTAACATATAAATCTTGATGCCTTACCTTCATAATACCAGACAACATTCTTTACAGCATTCAACAGTACATTTCTGAGTCAGAAGAAATCATGCACTTTTATTACTGATGTCCAAGGACAACAAAAGCAACTGAAGAAGAATTTTACCAACATAGTTGGCCTTGCATACTGCTTACATAAAGGCTTATTATTGCTTAATATTGTAAATTCAGAAATTATTGCGATGTCTTTATTATTGCCAAAATTGCAACATGGTTATAATTGCAATAATTCAAAACTGCATTTTATTGTAAAATGACAAATTCGCAATAATAAATGCATGCAATAATTTCTGAATTTACAGTATACAATCTTGGATTATTTTAACTTTGAAAAAACTTGATTTCAACACAACTAATAAGAGTATGACGTCAATTTTCTTTTATCGCGAAAGATATGATATTTTTTCACAGATTCACTTGAAGGTTAACTGTCGACTTAAACTTATGTAAATTCTTTTGTCCCCTCCTATAAATATAATAGCTATTGTTCTCTGTAGAGTTTATTCATGGAACCTTTAAATTTCTTCTAAGAGAAATCTATCACTCATTGACTAATTTACCTGATCAAAAACTAAACTTTCAATGAAGAAAATACAAGTACCTATACATGTTACGTACTAAATAAGGACAAAGAAAACTGCATGTGATGTTGTATTTATTCAAAATCAATAATGTATTTTCAATTTGTACAATATAAACTCTGATTCAAACATTAAAAGAAAAATTTCTGACATAATATTCAACATTGTATAAAAAAAAATACTGGAAAATGACAACTTTTGAATTAAATTATGTTCTATAACTTAACCAACACAAAAAAAAATAATATACAAATGATAACAGGAAAAATAATAAACTTTTGACAAAATTCAACATTTTGGGATTAAATCAGTATTTATTTTGAACAGATTGAAATATGTACATTGAAATTGAATAAAATACAACATCATATGAAGTTTTGGGAGTAGATACCTGTATTTTCATCATTTAAGAAGATGATTTTTTTTGTTACAAAAGTTTAAATCCCTTGACCAAGAGGAGATGTCTTAATGTGGAAAACTGTCATTTTGGTTTGCAATAATACTCCTTTTTGCAAGGCATTTAAAGAATAAGAATCCATACTGTTATGATACTTTTGATTGGCTGAACACATCACAAGCCATTCAAAATCAACATTTTATTTTTCAATAATTCAACATTAAGGATGTCACATGCTTGACATGACAATGTCCCTACAATGCATAGGGAAGCAAATGATCTTGATATAACTCGTTTTTTCATTGAAAAGTACATTTAACATGTTTACAAACATTGAATGATTCTTGTTCAAATTTTATAGAGTTGCACATATTTTGGTATGAATTGTTCAATTCTTTTAATTATATTCTTTGTGAGGGCAATGATATCTTACAAAGAAAATGTTTTACCCCTCCAATTGTAAACACAAAAATAAAAGCTTATGCTTTAAGTACATTGTAATTGCTTACCTAAATGTTTATCAAAGTCTAGACAAATTTGTGAAATGGATACAGGCATTGCTTTCCTGTTTCAGAAATCTAAACCATCATAAATATAATAGTATCAGAACAATCCTATAAGGAGCCAATCTGTTTAAAAGTATCTATAAAAAACATCTTCTGTCTATTATAAATTGTTTCCAATATAACCAATGTAATACTTGATCAAACTTAGAAGTATTAGAAAAGAATAAACAGACTGTAATGAATGGTTTTCTTAAGCTGTCATGTCTTTATCAGAAACAGATGACAAAAATTATCTCCCTTTCCAAGAAACTTCCCTGCATATATATATATATATATATATATATATATATATATATATATATATATAATGAAATTAAATAAAGGCTGTCTTTTTCTTACGAGATTTGGAGTCTTATTTGACACTTGTACGTGTTTAATCTCTTTTATGTAAATTCAGAAATTGTGTGTGCATTAGTTATTGGGATTATTGTACAATGTACAAAAATGAAAATTAATTATTGCACTTTCAGAAAATGCTGCATACGAACAGATGCTATCAAAAGAAATCTGAATTCAATCTCATTTCATTGTGCTATCAGGTCATGGAGACTTAAATAATAAATTTTATTGCAATACAATTTCTTCGTATACTGTTGGACTCACCATGGCCAAAACTGGCGAGTCCGTGGACTCGCCTTCAAAAACCTTTAGTGAGAACCCTAAATTCTACATTTTCAAACCTACATTCTGAACCGACACAACAGCGATACTCACCTCATAGGAAGGTGGTCTCCAAAACTCATTACCACTCTCATCTTCTTTCAGTTTTTTGTCAATTACATCTTCTCCAATACAGGCTCTGCCTTCTTTTTCTGTAAACTGGTTGGACACGGCACCTTCTGTCAATTCAGTGCCTGATGTAAATATATTCTCAAATGTGACTTCCTTGATTCCCATATCGCTGGATAAAACTTGGAAATCTATGTCACATGTAATTTCTTCAATACCAATGTAATCAGCTGATTTTTCGTCAAGTATACAACTATCTTTGCTGGTAATCAGCTGCATTATCTATGGCTGAAAATTAAATTCAGAAATAAGTTAAAACAAAGGGACATAAAAATCATGAGATACTGTAGAATGAAAAACAAAGGGACAAGAAATTCATGAGATACTGTAGAATGAAAAACAAAGGGACAAGAAACTCACGAGATACTGTAGAATGAAAAACAAAGGGACAAGAAACTCATGAGATACTGTAGAATGAAAAACAAAGGGACAAGAAACTCATGAGATACTGTAGAATGAAAAACAAAGGGACATAAACTCATGATATATTGTAGAATGAAAAACAAAGGGACATGAACTCATGATAAACTTTCAGATGAAAAATGAAGGAGCAAAAATCTGATGAGATTCTGTAGAATGAAAAACAAAGGGACATAAATCTCATTAGATACTGTAGAATAAAAAACAAAGGGACATTAATCTCACTAGAATAGATACTGTAGAATGAAAAACATAGGGACATAAATCTCATGAAATACTGTAGAAAGAAAAATAAAGGGACATAAATCTCATAAGATACTGTAGAATGAAAAAACAAATCACATAAAACAGTGGTGGATCCATGGGGAGGGTTCCAAGGGTTGGTACCCCACTTTTTTTTAGGACGACCAATGCATATGAATGGGGACATATAGTTGGAACCCTCCCTTTCTCCTGTATTGGGAACCACCCTTTTGAAAATGGATAGATCTGTCCAGGTATTTACTCAAAGAGATACTGTAAAAGGAAAACTAGAGGCTCCAAAGAGCCTGTGTCGCTCACCTTGGTCTATGTGAATATTAAACAAAGGAAGCAGATGGATTCATGACAAAATTGTGTTTTGGTGATGGTGATGTGTTTGTACATCTTACTTTACTGAACATTCTTGCTGCTTACAATTATCTCTATCTATAATGAACTTGGCCCAGTAGTTTCAGTGGAAAATGTTAGTAAAAATTTACAAATTTTATGAAAATTGTTAAAAATTGACTATAAAGGACAATAACTCCTTAGGGGGTCAATTGACCATTTCAGTCATGTTGACTTATTTGTAAATCTTACTTTGCTGTACATTATTGCTGTTTACAGTTTATCTCTATCTATAATAATATTCAAGATTATAACCCAAAACAGTAAAATTTCCTTAAAATTACCAATTTAGGGGCAGCAACCCAACAACGGGTTGTCCGATTCATCTTAAAATTTCAGGGCAGATAGATCTTGACCTGATAAACAATTTTACCCTTTGTCAGATTTGCTCTTAATGCTTTGGTTTTTGAGTTATAAACCAAAAACTGCATTTTACCCCTATGTTCTATTTTTAGCCATGGCGGCCATCTTGGTTGGATGGCCGGGTCACCGGACACATTTTTTAAACTAGATACCCCAAAGATGATTGTGGCCAAGTTTGGATTAATTTGGCCCAGTAGTTTCAGAGGAGAAGTTTTTTGTAAAAGATTACTAAGATTTACGAACAATAGTTAACTAGAGGCTCTCAAGAGCCTGTGTCGCTCACCTGTTAATGTGTTTACTGATGTCGGCCATCTTCGTTGGTAGGCGGGGTCATTAGACACTTTTTTTAAAAATAGATACCCTAGTATTATGATTGTGGCCAAGTTTGGTTAAATTTGGCCAAGTCGTTTTAGAAAAGATTTTTATACAAGTTACAAAAATGACGAAAAGTTGTTCAATATTGACTATAAAGGGCAATAACTCCTTAAGGGGTCCTCTAACAATTTTGATCATGCTGACTTATTTGTAGATCTTACTTTGCTGAACATTATTGCTGTTTACAGTTTATCTCTATCTATAATAGTATTCAAGATAATAACCAAAAACTGCAAAATTTCCTTAAAATCACCAATTTTAGGGCAGCAACCCAACAACAGGTTGTCCGATTCAACTCAAAATTTGTGAGGGGATATATCTTGTTCTGATGGACATTTAAATCTTGAAAGATTTGCCCTAAATGTCTTAGTTTCAAAGATATAAAGCAAAAACTGCATTTTACCACTATGTTCTAATTTTAGCCATGTCGGCCATTTTGTTTGGCAGGCTGGGTCATCGGACACATTTTTTAAACTATAAACCACAATGATAATTGTGGCCAAGTTTGGTTAAATTTGGCAAAGTAGTTTTGGAGAAGAAGATTTTTAGAAAAGTTACAAAAAATGACGAAAAGTTGTTAAAAATTGACTATAAAGGGCAATAACTCCTTAAGGGGTCAACTGACAATTTTGGTCATGTTGACTTATTTGTAGGTCTTACTTTGCTGAACATTATTGCTGTTTACAGTTTATCTCTATCTATAATAGTATTCAAGATAATAACCAAAAACTGCAAAATTTCCTTAAAATAACCATTTCACAGGCAGCAACCCAACAACAGGTTGTCCTATTCGTCTGAAAATTTCAAGGCAGATAGATCTTGACCTGATCAACCATTTTACCCTATGTCAGATTTGCTCTAAATGCTTTGGTTTTTGAGTTATTAGCCAAAAACTGCATTTTACCCCTATGTTCTATTTTTAGCCATGGCGGCCATCTTGGTTGGTTTGACGGGTCACGCCACACATTTTTTAAACTAGATACCCCAAGGATGATTGTGGCCAAGTTTGGTAGAATTTGGCCCAGTAGTTTCAGAGGAGAAGATTTTTGTAAAAGTTTACGGACGACGGACGACGGACGACGGACAACAGACGACGGACGCAGGACGACGGACGACGGACGCCAAGTGATGAGAAAAGCTCACTTGACCTTTCAGGTCAGGTGAGCTAAAAATTGACTATAAAGGGCAATAACTCCTAAAGGGGTCAACTGACCATTTCGGTCAGTTTTACTTATTTATAAATCTTACTTTGCTGAACATTATTGCTGTTTACAGTTTATCTCGATCTATAATAATATTCAAGATAATAACCAAAAACAGTAAAATTTCCTTAAAATTACCAATTTCGGGGCAGCAACCCAACAACGGGTTGTCCGATTCATCTGAAAATTTGAGGGTTGATAGATCTTGACCTGATAAACAATCTTTGCCTTGACAGATTTGCTCTAAATGCTTTGGTTTTTGAGTTATAAGCCAAAAACTACATTTTACCCCTATGTTCTATTTTTAGCCATGGCGGCCATCTTGGTTGGTTGGCCGGGTCACCGGACACATTTTTTAAACTAAATACCCCAAAGATGATTGTGGCCAAGTTTGGATTAATTTGGCCCAGTAGTTTCAGAGGAGAAGATTTTTGTAAAAGATTACTAAGATTTAGGAACTAGAGGCTCTAAAGAGCCTGTGTCGCTCACCTTGGTCTATGTGAATATTAAACAAAGGACGCAGATGGATTCATGACAAAATTGTGTTTTGGTGATGGTGATGTGTTTGTACATCTTACTTTACTGAACATTCTTGCTGCTTACAATTATCTCTATCTATAATGAACTTGGTCCAGTAGTTTCAGAGGAGAAGATTTTTGTAAAAGATAACTAAGATTTACAAAAAATGGTTAAAAACTGACTATAAAGGGCAATAACTACTAAAGGGGTCAACTGACCATTTCGGTCATGTTGACTTATTTGTAGATCTTACTTTGCCGACATTTATTGCTTTTTACAGTTTATCTCTATCTATAATAATATTCAAGATAACAAAAAACAGCAAAATTTCCTTAAAATTACCAATTCAGGGGCAGCAACCCAACAACGGGTTGTCCGATTCATCTGAAAATTTCAGGGCAGATAGATCTTGACCTGATAAACAATTTTACTTCATGTCAGATTTACTTTAAATGCTTTGGTTTTTGAGTTTATAAGCCAAAAACTGAATTTTACCCTATGTTCTATTTTTAGCTGTGGCGGCCATCTTGGTTAGTTGGCCGGGTCACGCCACACATTTTTAAAACTAGATACCCCAATGATGATTGTGGCCAAGTTTGGTTTAATTTGGCCCGGTAGTTTCAGAGGAGAAGATTTTTGTAAAAGATTACTAAGATTTACGAAAAATGGTTAAAAATTGACTATAAAGGGCAATAACTCCTAAAGGGGTCAACTGACCATTTCGGTCATGTAGACTTATTTGTAAATCTTACTTTGCTGAACATTATTGCTGTTTACAGTTTATCTCTATCTATAATAATATTCAAGATAATAACCAAAAACAGCAAAATTTCCTTAAAATTACCAATTCAGGGGCAGCAACCCAACAACGGGTTGTCCGATTCATCTTAAAATTTCAGGGCAGATAGATCTTGACCTGATAAACAATTTTACCCCCATGTCAGATTTGCTCTAAATGCTTTGGTTTTTGAGTTATAAGCCAAAAACTGCATTTTACCCCTATGTTCTATTTTTAGCCATGGCGGCCATCTTGGTTGGTTGGCCGGGTCACCGGACACATATTTTAAACTAGATACCCCAATGATGATTGTGGCCAAGTTTGGTTTAATTTGGCCCAGTAGTTTCAGAGGAGAAGATTTTTGTAAAAGTTAACGACGACGGACGACGACGGACGACGACGGACGCCGGACGCCGGACGCAAAGTGATGGGAAAAGCTCACATGGCCCTTTGAGCCAGGTGAGCTAAAAATGGTTAAAAATTGACTATAAAGGGCAATAACTCCTAAAGGGGTCAACTGACCATTTCGGTCATGTTGACTTATTTGTAAATCTTACTTTGCTGAACATAATTGCTGTTCACAGTTTATCTCTATCTATAATAATATTCAAGATAATAACCAAAAACAGTAAAATTTCCTTAAAATTACTAATTCAGGGGCAGCAACCTATCAACGGGTTGTCCGATTCATCTCAAAATTTCAGGGCAGATAGATCTTGACCTAATAAACAATTTTACCCCATGTCAGATTTGCTCTAAATGCTTTGGTTTTTGAGTTATACGCCAAAAACTGCATTTTACCTCTATGTTCTATTTTTAGACATGGCGGCCATCTTGGTTGGTTGGCCGGGTCACCGGACACATTTTTTAAACTAGATACCCCAATGATGATTGTGGCCAAGTTTGGATTAATTTGGCCCAGTGGTTTCAGAGAAGAAGATTTTTGCAAAAGTTAACGACGCAGGACGACTACGGACGTCGGACGCCAAGTGATGGGAAAAGCTTTGGGCCAGTTGAGCTAAAAATGGACATAAATCTCACAATATACTGTAGATTATGAAAAACAAAGGGACATAAATCTCACAATATACTGTAGATTATGAAAAACAAAGGGACATAAATCGCACAATATACTGTAGATTATTATGAAAAACAAAGGGACATAAATATCTCATGTGATACTGTTTGTTTCCTTTGATAAAACAGGTTTTATTTTTAAATTTTTCTATATCCTAGATGCTGATAAAATTTGTCAAGAGAAATGTTTTTGTGATTTTATGAGTTGGATGATCTTTATCAATATACTAGTTATGAGTTTGTTTGCCATCAAGTTGAATTTAATATAACAAATTATTTTTCTTTACAAATAATGTTTTTCTTCAAATTTCTTGAATTTTGAGGGACATAACAAGTTAAGAACTTATTTCTTTCCAGTATTGTGAAATACAATGTAAAACCTCACCCCTGATTGTTATTCTAGATCATTTATAGACTCCAAAGCAACAAAGCCCCCTCCTTTTTAGTGGGAAAAATTTGGTTGATTAAATATTGAATCACTGAAGCATGGCTGGCACAGGCCCTTGCAGAGGCGGATTTAGAGGGGGGCCCAGGGGGCCCGGGCCCCCCCTTTTTGGGAAAAAATTTGGTTGCTTATATAGGGAATCATTGAAGCGTGACTGGAGCGGGCCCCCTCTTAGGTCAGTCAGAGGGCCCCCACTTATGAAAATTTCTGGATCCGCCACTGCCTTGGGACAGTCAGTAACCCCCAACCACCTTATGAAAATTTCTGGATCCCACACTAATTGAACAGTTTAACTATGCAAAAAATCTTATATCTGGTACAAAGATATACATGTATATGTGTGTGTAGATTTTTCTGCAATTGCAATGATTTATATATTATGTTCATTTTTAAAATGGCAATAACTTATGATTAGTAGTTTTTCTATGATAGCAGCTCTGTTTGAATCTAATCAGCAACAGTAATGTCACTTGGTACCAATGCTGTGAGAAATATTTTCATTCACATTTCCATCATCTGCTATGATGAGAAATGTCCTAGACTAGATGGTATCAGCAGATTAGGGACAGAAGTCAGATGTAATGAACAGTTAATGATTCACGCTCATGGCAACTGACAAAGTGAATTAAAAATCTGGGTTTGTATCTATGAAGTAGCTTCCAGAAATATTTCCCACGGAATAGGTATCAGGCCTTGCAGTCATAGAGTATGATTGTGGTCCTCACACTTAGAACTCAACCAATCACTGAATCAAAGTAACTGGATATGGTGTTTCAAGAACATATTTTGTACTGTGAGTAATAAATAACATGTATGCCAGAATGCCATGATAACCATGGGATTCCATCTGTCTATTTACCTTTTGGGAATCTTTTTTTTTTATTCAGTACCACATTGGTCATTGCTAAATTGGTCAATATCAACTGTTATAAATTGAAACATACTTATTTGAAAGTATCCATATTTCACAAAAAACAGCTTTTAAATTGCATAACAAGTAAAATTGAGAAAGGAAATGGTGAATGTGTCAAAGCGACAACAACCTGACCATAGAGCAGATAACAGCCGAAGGCCACCAATACATTTTTAAGGAATAGAGATTTTCTATGTTTAAGCTGAATCAGTAAAACCAATTTGTTCATGACACAAATTTAACCAGTCATGGAGTGAGTAAAAATAATTTCAGCAATCAATAGTGTTTGACAGAATGTTGTTGCTTAATATCCAGTGACAAATATTTCATAGAAATTCAAAATGGAAACAAATCATAAATCACTGCACTCAGTAGGTTCTGCAAAGAGGATTTACCACAATGAAAAGGGGAGGGGGAGAATTTTAAATACCCCCTGGACATGAGGGTATCTTGGATAGATTGGAGTATTATTTCATTGACTTACCTCTACCAAAATGAGCTTCAGACTTTAATATTGGTATGTGTTGCTCCTAAACCAAGCATGTGGAAATAAAGAGTAAATATAAAGACTGGTCAGCTCCATTTCAGAATAATGGGTCAAGTAAGGTTGGTCTGATTTTATGCAGACTTGACCTTGTAGGCCAATAAGTGTAAAATTCTTCTTTGCACGCAGGACAAGTTCAGAGCAGAGTCTGCTCAATGCTATTATCCTATTTTAAATAAATATGTTATCACCCTGAATATGTATGAAGTATTTGCCACTTAATGTTAAGTTTACATGCAAACAATTGACTGATCAATGATTAACTTGTAGATAAGTTCCTTTTGATTTTTGCACATATCTTTATAAAAAGACCTTAACCAACAAAATACAAGAACAAAAATACCTTATTCCACTCCCGATAGTCTCAATAATGAAGTTTACAGTGCACAACTTTCAAACTCAGTAACATCCAAATTGCTTACATTGTAGTCAAAACACTTGAAATAATTATTATTAATGAATGAAAACAATTTTAACTGTCTGTGATGACTAAAGAAGACACTTTAGATCACTTTATAACAGATGTACACACAAAAAGGTGCAGAAACAATAGCTATTGCTTTTTAAGAAGATGAAGTGAATGATATTGATGTATCTTAGTAATGCAAGTTTGTATGGTGCATTTTATCAATAGGAAAAAACTGATGACTCAAATTCATCTCAAAAAGAAATACAGCAAAAGGGAGATAATTCATATTTTTTTTCAATCATTATTACAAAGTCACTCTTCAATCAAGGTGCCAATCCTGTACTTCAACTCGAGTTGAAAAATGAGTTTTTCAGAGCATTTAAAAAATTGAAATTTTTGGCTAAAAAAAATAAATTCTGACATCAATGCTTTCTGTTTGATTCAAAATCTATGCTGAATAGAAACATTAATGGGATTAGAAATAAATTATGCATCTTTAGAGTGATATCAAAACAGGGAAGTGGAAATATATCATGTTTACTACAAGTAGTGTGGGCTGGTGTAAAAACAAAAGTAAAAAAATGCAGCTTGACTTTGAGATTTCATAATCTTATGTTTTGTGGCACATTTTTCTATGAGATCACAGTTTCACAATTTTACATACATGATATGTCCATGAATTTGTTTCTATGTATCATTTTATTAAATGAAAATATTAAAAGATCATGCAGTTTCAAAAGAATGTAAGCTAATGGAGCATTCAATTACATTTTACAAGACTACAATTTAATCCAGGTGCACGTTGAAGAATGTCAAATCCCCCTTCTAAAGTATGCATGGTTTTAAATAGTCCCCAAATTTAGCTGGGATAATTTCCCGCTTATATAGCCCTTATTGTTTTGAATATCATGATTATTATACTACTATATCACTTTGTTCAAAGTTTTAAACATCTGCTTGACATCTGGTTAAGCAACTTTTACTTGACTAAAATATAATTTGATTGGCAAATATAAAGATCACATAAAATGTTGAAAAAATTTGTCCCGCATTTGGACATTAAAATTTTGGTCCGACTATTGGCAATACTTGTCTGACCTAACCAACATTTGACTGACATTTCAGGAGGTCAGGCATATGTTGGAACCAATGTTTCTGTATTCTGTATCTGTAGCAGCTAGACTCATGGTTGAGATCAACAGACATATGAAGTATGAACAAAGTGTATGTATTCAAGAGATTCATCTAAACTAATGCATTTATTATAAAATTATAATATCCTCCATTGAAACCATTGCATAATTCCCCAATTAAACAAATATTTTTATAACATATGGGCAGAAAGTTTTATATAATAAAGCAAGTTCTGAAAGGAGTAAGTTCACAAAGGGTTGATGTTGCCCCTTATTTTTTTTTTCTTCAAAATACTTCAAATTTTCATGGAGATAGTTGCAATTACCTTTAATACAAATCAACTGCTTGTTGGCAAAGCACATTATAAATAACAAATTTATTACTCTTAATTATGTAATATTTGAGTTTCAATATGAGTTTTGGTCCATTTTTTTCATAATTTACATTAGTTATTATATTAGCATACATAGCTTTGGCAACAATCAAAGATCCAGAAATTTTCTGTGTTTAGGGATTCAATATAAACCTTGACACCCTTAGGTTACAGATCATTTTAAATAATAGATTGCCCCCAATGATCCACTTTAGCATTTCTGAAGGTCCAAAAATACCTGATATAAATATGTTATGAAATTATCAACAATATGTGCTGACTATTGAGCCTCAAATGCACTCTAATGAAGTTATTATTCGTCTAAATATTAATTTCAAAGCAAAACATTGAAATTTTGATACCTAAGAAAGAAGTACAAAGCCAAATCAGAGCATAAATGAAACGTGTCCCTTAAGAGGACCTTCTTTTCTTTCCATATTTCTCGACCAATTTCCTATTTCATACAATTTTAAGCATCATCTCTAAGATATAAGCTATAGTCCAATCTAAAGCTAAATTTATGTTACCTTTAACCCCTCGATTATCTAAAGAAATTAATCTTACCTGAAAACAATAAAATTCATCTTCGGTTTTCATGTTGATTTCTCTGACGAACAGAAATAATCAGGTGCACACTGCTGCAGTCAGACGCTAATATTGATCTTCTTCTGTAACATGGGATGACTGTACTCAGCTAACTTTACAATGCAACTGTAAAAAGACGCAATAGGATTGATAAATATCTGGTGGTAATTAATAAATATGTCTGTCACTTAAATTATTGAATTTATAAAATAATATAAATCTTTGAACTGTATTTTTTTCTAAATCACATGTAATGACTGGCATGTGTAACTGCATAAAAAATTAAAATGTTTGGAATTCGAAGAATTATTATTTTTTGCCTAAGAACTCTTTAATATAAATGTTATAATTGATCATATGTGTCATATAGACAATCAGATATAGAAAAAAATTGTTGCTGAAATATTGATTAGAGAAATAGGAACTTCTTATAGAAATTCAGTGACATAAAGCGAGTTATATATGTATGCAACGTCGTTTCTATTCCAAATTAGTTTTCTGTATTTTTCAGTTTAAAACTTTTCTTTCAAATAGCATATGAAGTACTACATAATTGTAAAACACTTTTAGCATCACCTGAAATAAAAATCATGGAAAGGGAATTAAGATGTGATGTTTATGACAATGTCAATTAATCAAGTGTGTGATAAGGTTACACAAAGACCACGTATCACAGTATTAAGGGCATACGATACAGTTTTGATCCCCGTATTTACACTTTGATAAAAATTTCCATACAGACTATTTTTACCTGATTAAATCAAATATGTTATAAAACATATACCTTCATGTGCTACTTTTTGAGTAAAGTGAGGTCCAAATTTTGTATATTTGCTCAAAATTTTAGATTTGAGGCCGTAATTTCCTTTTCGATAGAAAGACACAGGAAAGTAAAATCACTGTTACCATGTTTTTTTGTAGTTGCACAGGAAAGTATAAATTTCAGTGTTATAGTATTTTGTTACTCAGGCAAATGATATCACTGTGTTAACAGTTTATTTTGTTAATACAAAGACCATTTTTATCAGTGTTAACAGTTAATAATTTAACCAGGGAAGTCAAATATCTGCGTTAACAATTTATTGATAACACACAAGTCATATCATACATGTATGTGTTACTAGTTTCTTGCTTCAAAGGCAAGTCATATAACTGGTTTCAGTTTTATTGGTTACACAGGCAAGTCATATAACTGGTTTCAGTTTTATTCAGGTTACACAGGCAAGTCATATAACTGGTTTCAGTTTTATTCAGGTTACACAGGCAAGTCATATCACTGTGCTAACAGTTTATTAGTATTAAAGTTTGTTTTGCTTTCATATTTTATACAGTTAAGCATAGAAAATGTGACTACTAATGCAGAGTTATGACATTACATTTACCGCAACTGATTATAGGGACCTCAAGTGTATTCTTTGAAATCCTTCAAAATAATCTTGGTAGCCTTCAAGTTATAACGTCTTTCTGGAAACATCTTTCTAAACTTTCGTAATAATATTTAAGTTCTGAAAAAATAAATCAAATGTATTTGTCAGAATTCATTTGAATCTAGGATTGATTCTAAAGATTGATTTACTTTTATGTAATATGAAAAGTGCACAAAGGTGTTACTATGATTCAATACAAATCAATAATTCTGTTCTAGGCAACTAACACTCAATCACAGCAAACAGTACAATTTATCACATAGAATCTATTAAAAAGTGAATAGCTTGGGGCTTTTTTCACCTGTGTTATCAATAAATTAACCTTCATTTTCTGAAAATGATTAAATTATTGTTTTTAGGACAGATCAGGCCATTGGTTTTCTCTTTTGAATTGATACATATGTTGTTGTGCATGGCCTTTTATAGTTTGCTACAGGATATTGGTTTTTCTCATGGTTGAAGATTAAGGTGACATATAGTTGTACACATCCTTGTCCTATGGGCCAGAGTTTGGTGTCAGGAGGTTTGTTGTCTCTGACATTTGCAATCATTCCACATCTGTTTATTATTACATTTTCTTATACTAATATTTCTGTTATTCAAGTTCCTGGGGACTTTAAATAACAGATAAATTTATCCATGAGCCCATCCATATTTCAGGATTATATAAACATAAGGCTTGTACAAAACTGATTTTCTTACCTGGGTCATTTTCAAAATATGTTGAATTTGGTAATTGAAAAAAATATTAAAAGTTACTTATTCAAACAACCCTCTACATAAGGAAATCAAAACAAACAGTACTTTAAGATCAACAGTTACATATTAAAAGATGCAATCTTAATGATGTCATACAAGAATATCTTGAAACATTTTTTGATTGGTGGTACAATATTTTGTCTATCTTGTTACTATTTTCAAAAGAAATTTTGGGTTATTAAGAAAAGGTTTAGATAGAATGTTAAGCTTGTTTTACCTAGCCAATTAGATGGTTTTCAAGAGAATAAACTTCTATATATTCATTCTGTAAAATAAAAGATTGTTTGCCAATTTTCCAGGTTGTACTGAAAAATGAAAAAATTGGTTTTCAAAGGTTGTAAAAATTACCACCAGTAATGCAAGTCTAAGATAGCAATTTATATTGTTCGGCATTTTTTCACCCTTTCAAATAAACCCAACATCAAGTTAATCCCTCATAAGTTAGTTTACTTTTCTCTTTATTTCATTGGTGACAGGAACGTACGTTTCTGGTATATCACTATATAAAAGTCTATCCCATAACCTTTTTGTCTATCCTGTTACCGATATCAGTTTTTTATTTAAATGCTTAATTGGGAAGATTAACACGTTATAACCTTAAGATGAGTTCTAACAACGAAATATTTCATTCGTTTTGCACCTATATGTTAAGATAAAAAATTTAACGATATTTTTGTCTACAATTGTCTATCCTGTTACTTTAACCATAGCAACCATAGTAACAGGATAGACAAATTTCTTCGTTTTTGATTGCTGTTGTGAAATAACTACTCCCTTTGGTGAAGTGATTATGGTTTTCTATTGTGAATTTGGTTTCCAACACGTTATTGCAATTTTTACAAGCATACTGTTGGTGTAATTAATCAAAATTGTTGGTAACAGCATAGACATGAAAAAAAGTACACTGTATTTTTTTCACTAAATGTCTTAAAATTTCTTTTCTCTACACTGTCGTTCAAGAAACGAGGCGTTTTAAATGTAAAGATTACTTTGCATTTTTGAAATCAACACTGACTGATTCAATATTCATAGGAAGAATAATTTAAAGGCTGATTTAAGTAGCGGTAACAGGATGGACATGAACCTCCCGTACGCTGATTGAATTTTAGTTTGCAGATAATATGTTACATACAATGATAAAGAAGCTACGATTTTTCGTTAAGAGTAATAATTAACGTTCTTAAAAAGTCCCTTTTGCAAATATCAAGGCGATCAAAAAATCTGAAAAAAAATCATTTGAAAATTTTCTGACACTGTACGCACACAAATACCCCCAAAATCAGACTTAAATGCAGTTTAATCTTATCAAAATAGATGTAAGGTGTGTTTATTATTAATGTTCTGAATCACAAATCCGACAAGCTTTTATTTAAACCATTACAACTGAAATTTCCATTAGAAATAAAAATTTTAGCATGGGTGTACTGAAAATTCAACATTTTTTGAAAATGACCCACCTATTAAATTTTTTACATTGACACATTTTAACTGTCATCTACAGTTTACAAGAATAAGTATAAAGATATGGTTTTGATTTAGCTTGGTTGTACCTGTAGAATACTTATTTCAAACAGGATAGCACATCCTCATTTTTACGGAGATGATGTTTATCGAGAAATTTAGAAACAATCCAATACTTTAAATAAACTTGACCACTGACTGTAGTAAGGTGCATTCTTACCACCTTACAGGACATTGTCAATTATGTTTTGTCTATGTCATTATGATCAAAAACATTTCACTTTCAGTCTAACATACACTGAAGTATGGATGGGGGAGGTTGCTTGTTCGACCATCAATGATGCTTTTTTTTAAATCAGAATATATTCAGTTAAACTATGATCTATGTGTAGACTGAATTTTTCTGTCTCTTTGTGTCCATATTTCACCCTTCCTATATTTCATTTTCCTCATTTTGACCTTTATGATATTTTTTTTTTTGTATTTTTTATTTTTTTGGACCGTGTTAAAAAATAAAAAAAAAAAATACCAATGATAAAAAGGAAATATGAAATGTCAAAAAAAAAACATGAAGCGGCAGATTATTTTAGGCTAATTGTGGCCTAACACGGCCGTTTTACTTTTAGCCTGAAACTGTGAAAGTGAAGATGACATTTTTTCCACCAGTTCAAATTTCACCCTGATATAATTTTGCTTTACCATGGCAGTATGATCTGTACAGTGCAGGGGCGAATCCAGACATTTTTAAAAGGGGGGGGGGGTCCCAACCCAGGACAAAAGTGTGGGTTCCAACCACATGGCACACGTCTCCATTCAAATGCATTGCAGTGGCGGATCCAGCCATTTTAAAAAGGGGGGGTTCCCAACCCGGAGTAAAGGGGGGTTCCAACAATATGCTCCCATTCAAATGAATTGATCGGCTAAAAAAAAGGGGGTTCCAACCCCCGGAAACACCCCCCCCCCCCTTTGGATCGGCCACTGCATTGATCGTCCAAAAAAAAAGGTGGGTTCCAACTTTTGTTCTATATAATATCTAGTCCAAATAATTATACCGTCTAGAAAGGCTATTTTTTATTTTGTTGTTACGCCTTCCTAGGCGTCCAAAAAAAAATATCAAAAAGCCGTACTAAAACGGCATAATTATTAGGACTATATAATATCTTCTGCACTTCTTTTCAAAATGAAGTCTATACACAACAGTTACACCCTTGTGTTTTATTTCTTCATTTACATGTGCCTGACCTCATTTATATTCTGAGATGTGCAGAAGGATTTGTAAACACGTCGTCACATCTTTTACTGCCGGCAGCTCGAACAGGAAACCAGTGTATCGGAGCACGTGTAAATTTCCCGCCAAAATGTCATTAAACCATGTTTTCATAAGTTGCTCACCTGGTCCAAGGAGTCGTGTGTCAAACGACAACAAAACAATGGATTATGCAGCTTTTCCGGAATGTCAGGTCAATTCTTGTGGAAATTACCTGGTCTATCTGTGGTTGTAACAGTAGTTTGATTCTGCTAGTCTACTATCTCCAGACAGAGATGCTGAAAATTCCTAGTGTTTTTTTTTTCCGGTGTAAAATATCCACCACTCATCATGTTGTTTTAAAGAGTTTTTAGAGAGGGTTAACTTTGCTGTGAACTTTTCAGCTAGATTTCACAGGCACAAATCATGGATAACATCATTCGTAATTAATAAGGCTAAGCCATCGTTTTTTTTTTTTTTATGTAAAAACCTCATAGAAATGATCCAGTTGTTGAAATAAACACCATCTATAATATTTATGTAAAAAAAAAGGTTATCGGGACGTATTGGGTTTGATGTCTCTTGAATAAACTTCGTTGTATTCACACTCACCGTGTTGCGTTTTTTGTTGTTGGATAGTACTATCCCACCAATTCCAATAACTCTGCTGATGTTTTTAATCATATTCAGTTATGAAAATCAACGACACATATCATCACAATTCTTCAACTTTAGATGTATTGGTAACTTACCTCAAATATTTCTGAAGAGTGATTTATGAATCAACATACACATCATTCCAGCGAATATAGATAATGCTTTATCTTAATTGTGAGTTTCATTACCATCAGTTTGTATTAAATGTCTGTTTCGTTTCTGTTGTCTATATATGACATTCTAAGACTATCTGTTGTTCTGGAAATGGTATTTTCCTTAATGTGTTAACAACCAATCAAGTTTGAGGATTAGAGAGTATATAAATGTTAATCTTTGAGCTATGAATGTGTTAATCATTTTTACTCGGGGTTTAAATGGTATAAGATCTACTACTTGTTGCATTTTCCCATTTTTGTCATTTATTCAGCACTGCTGGAGTAATTGGATCTGGTGCTACAAAAATGTATATCGAAAAGAGGAGAGGATATGCCATGAAGACAATTGAAAACCATAATATGAGTTAAATAGGAACAAACAAACGACAGTTGAAAAAACGATGAAAAGACGACAACAGGATAGACATTTTATATTAAAAACAGTCTACTCAAAAGTAAAATCACAAAAATACTGAGCTCCGAGGAAAATTGAATCGGAAAGTCCCTAATCACATGACAAAATCAAATGACAAAACACTTAAAAAACGAATGGCCAACATCTGTCATATTCCTGACTTGTAACAGACATTTTCAAAAGTTGAAAATGGTGGATTGAACCTGGTTTTATAGCGCTTAACCTCTCACTTGTACGACAGTCTCATCAAATTCCGTTATATTTACAACGATACGTGAACAAAAAGACACAATAACGGATAAAATAGTCAAAATATGGGTACAGCAGTCATCACTGTGTTACAATTTTAAAAGAAACAATTTAAAAAAAAGCACACAAGCATCTATCAAATTAAAAACTCATTCATTGCTTCTCGTGTCTGACGTCATAAAATTTATACGTCACATAGGAAGAAATTGTGTCGTTCAATGTTTATACAAAACAATTATATAATTTCACATTAGGGAATGTTGGCATACAGGATTAAAAAATCAAAAGTATGTTTGAATTAAATTCAGAAATAAACCGAGATTTGAAATTGTCCAGAAGTTCATTAGAATTGCTAAGAATCCACAAATGGCTAATACCACTACGCGATTAAAATAATTTTGTCGTTTGTCGTTCAACGTATTTTCTAATTTATAATAGAACTATAACATAATAACATATAATAGAACAATAACATAATGACGGAATCTTTAAAAGTACAGAGTCACGTTATAAGAACCAAAGAAACCCAAAAAGTCGCATATACAAAACACACCAGCAAAAATGAAAGATAATACAAACACATTGACGGGATGTATAAGTATCGAGCCACGTTAAATGGATATTACAGAAAACAATCCAAACAGGAAAAGTGATATTAATAATAGAACAAAAACAAATGAAAGAACAATATAACACGTTTTTAAGATGATAAACAACGTCAGTACGCAGAATCGAAACATCAAGACCATCTTGTATTATTTGTGAAGTTGATACGGAATATATATCAACAAGGTATTGGTACCTTCCGCGATGAACTTTTTTAGAAAAAGAACGAGACGTTCTTTGACATACCCCTGGTTCATCAACTTTTTGCACAGACGCTGGTGACGCTTTACAAAGTCTGAGTAGGAGCTGCAAGCTCTTGAATATCGAATAAGTAAGGAAATTTATATTCCATATGCAGGTGAAGTTGGTATATTGCTACTAAGGTGGGGGAAATTTATAATTTCTAAATTAAAATCGTCTCATTTGTCATAGATTCTGGTACTGAGATGACTGTGTATGCCAAATTCGAGATATAAGTCTAAACATGAGGCGGAGGAAACCGTGTCATTTGTTCCTTTTATTTCTAGTTCTGCGGGATATATTAATGGAACCCAATCAGAAAAGTTCTGATTGTTTATGGAAAGAACATCATCAATATATCTGAAAGTGAAATTAAATAATCTGGCTTCTTTGATCTTCTTGATTTTTACAAGTGTCTGAAGGAACTCTGATTCATATGAAAATAAGAAGAGGTCGGCAAGGAGAGGCGCACAGTTCGTTCCGATAGGTATGCCGACAATTTGTTGAAAAATTCTACCTTCAAAATCACTCGTTCTTCTGTGCAGCATGTTTAAACCTTTTGTTTCGCCTTATGATATCCCAAAGTAATAAATTTATAGCGTATGCTATCATTTTTATGTTGAAAGGCAATTTGGATTATTTCTTTCAGGCGATTTTTCAATTTCACATGGGGAATGGTGGTATACAGGGTTGAAAAATCAAAAGTTTTGATAAACTTATTTCAGAAAAAGACCGAGATTTAAAATCATGTAGAAGTTCTTTAGAATTTTTAAGAATCCACATATGGTTAATACCACTACGCGAGTAAACAGTTTCACAGTATTCAACGGAAGATAGCAAGACGTTGCTGATATAAATTACCTATCAACTTCAAAAATAAAATACAATGGTCTTGAAGTATATAGATTCTAGCTGTGAATTTACATTGTTTATCCTCTTAACTACTAGTATAGTGGTCTTTGTGTTTGTCTTTTTACATGTGAAACTTTACTTTTTTTTTGTCAAGGTAGTTTTTGATGAAGTTGAAGTCCAATCAACTTGAAACTTAGTATACATGTTCCTTGTGATATGATCTTTCTAATTTAAATGCCAAATTAGAGTTTTTACCCTCATTTTACGGTCCAATAAACACAGAAAATGATAGTGCGAGTGGGACATCCGTGTACTATGGACACATTCTTGTTTTTGTATTCTTGTCTTTCATTTTTGCTTATGTGCTTTGTCAATAGAGTGCCTGTATGCCATTTGGTTTTATTGTTTGTTTCTATTGTGAATAAGATTATAACACAATGTTGACTGCAGTACCCAAATTTTTGACATTTTTACCTATCATGATTGTTTGCTTTGCCAACACATTGTTGTCAATATAATGGAAATTGTATGCTACTGTCAAACAAGGGAGTGGTTAGTTAGCTACAAAACCAGGTTTAATCCACAATGTTCTGCATAACGAAATGCCTGTACCAAGCCAGGAATATGAAAGTTAGCCCGTGTTTTCCATTCGTTTGATATGTTTGAGCTTTTGATTTTGCCTTGAATGTTAGTTTTGAAATTTCCTTGGGGTTAAGTATTTTTGTTATTTTTCTTTTATTTGTCTTCTTGTTTCGTGTGGTCAACAAAAAAATCGAGCTTAATTTTACGATGGTGAAATGCCTCCTATCTTTTGATAACGTTAAAGGCGAAACAAAAGGTTTAAACATGCTGCACAGAAGAACGAGTGATTTTGAAGGTAGAATTTTTCAACAAATTGTCGGCATACCTATCGGAACGAACTGTGCGCCTCTCCTTGCCGACCTCTTCTTATTTTCATATGAATCAGAGTTCCTTCAGACACTTGTAAAAATCAAGAAGATCAAAGAAGCCAGATTATTTAATTTCACTTTCAGATATATTGATGATGTTCTTTCCATAAACAATCAGAACTTTTCTGATTGGGTTCCATTAATATATCCCGCAGAACTAGAAATAAAAGGAACAAAAGACACGGTTTCCTCCGCCTCATGTTTAGACTTATATCTCGAATTTGGCATACACAGTCATCTCAGTACCAGAATCTATGACAAATGAGACGATTTTAATTTAGAAATTATAAATTTCCCCCACCTTAGTAGCAATATACCAACTTCACCTGCATATGGAATATAAATTTCCTTTCTTATTCGATATTCAAGAGCTTGCAGCTCCTACTCAGACTTTGTAAAGCGTCACCAGCGTCTGTGCAAAAAGTTGATGAACCAGGGGTATGTCAAAGAACGTCTCGTTCTTTTTCTAAAAAAGTTCATCGCGGAAGGTACCAATACCTTATTGATATATATTCCGTATCAACTTCACAAATAATACAAGATGGTCTTGATGTTTCGATTCTGCGTACTGACGTTGTTTATCATCTTAAAAACGTGTTATATTGTTCTTTCATTTGTTTTTGTTCTATTATTAATATAACTTTTCCTGTTTGGATTGTTTTCTGTAATATCCATTTAACGTGGCTCGATACTTATACATCCCGTCAATGTGTTTGTATTATCTTTCATTTTTGCTGGTGTGTTTTGTATATGCGACTTTTTGTGTTTCTTTGGTTCTTATAACGTGACTCTGTACTTTTAAAGATTCCGTCATTATGTTATTGTTCTATTATATGTTATTATGTTATAGTTCTATTATAAATTAGAAAATACGTTGAACGACAAACGACAAAATTATTTTAATCGCGTAGTGGTATTAGCCATTTGTGGATTCTTAGCAATTCTAATGAACTTCTGGACAATTTCAAATCTCGGTTTATTTCTGAATTTAATTCACACATACTTTTGATTTTTTAATCCTGTATGCCAACATTCCCTAATGTGAAATTATATAATTGTTTTGTATAAACATTGAACGACACAATTTCTTCCTATGTGACGTATAAATTTTATGACGTCAGACACGAGAAGCAATGGATGAGTTTTTAATTTGATAGATGCTTGTGTGCTTTTTTTAAAATTGTTTCTTTTAAAATTGTAACACAGTGATGACTGCTGTACCCATATTTTGACTATTTTATCCGTTATTGTGTCTTTTTGTTCACGTATCGTTGTAAATATAACGGAATTTGATGAGACTGTCGTACAAGTGAGAGGTTAAGCGCTATAAAACCAGGTTCAATCCACCATTTTCAACTTTTAAAATGTCTGTTACAAGTCAGGAATATGACAGATGTTGGCCATTCGTTTTTTAAGTGTTTTGTCATTTGATTTTGCCATGTGATTAGGGACTTTCCGATTCAATTTTCCTCGGAGCTCAGTATTTTTGTGATTTTACTTTTGAGTAGACTGTTTTTAATATAAAATGTCTATCCTGTTGTCGTCTTTTCATCGTTTTTTCAACTGTCGTTTGTTTGTTCCTATTTAACTCATATTATGGTTTTCAATTGTCTTCATGGTATATCCTCTCCTCTTTTCGATATACATTTTTGTAGCACCAGATCCAATTACTCCAGCAGTGCTGAATAAATGACAAAAATGGGAAAATGCAACAAGTAGTAGATCTTATACCATTTAAACCCCGAGTAAAAATGATTAACACATTCATAGCTCAAAGATTAACATTTATATACTCTCTAATCCTCAAACTTGATTGGTTGTTAACACATTAAGGAAAATACCATTTCCAGAACAACAGATAGTCTTAGAATGTCATATATAGACAACAGAAACGAAACAGACATTTAATACAAACTGATGGTAATGAAACTCACAATTAAGATAAAGCATTATCTATATTCGCTGGAATGATGTGTATGTTGATTCATAAATCACTCTTCAGAAATATTTGAGGTAAGTTACCAATACATCTAAAGTTGAAGTATTGTGATGATATGTGTCGTTGATTTTCATAACTGAATATGATTAAAAACATCAGCAGAGTTATTGGAATTGGTGGGATAGTACTATCCAACAACAAAAAACGCAACACGGTGAGTGTGAATACAACGAAGTTTATTCAAGCGACATCAAACCCAATACGTCCCGATAACCTTTTTTTTTACATAAATAAGGGACGACATCAAAAGATCGATGTAGGATAAAAAACTTAAATCAAATAGTTTGGGGGTGGGGGGTCAACATTGCTGCAAATCTAAAATCGATTTTACATATATATCCCTATGGGTCAATCAATTTTTCCCAAATTAAGTTTAGAGGGGGGTGTGGGGGTCAGTGAAAAAACTATGTGAATTAAGTTTTTTATCCTTCATTGAACTTTTGATGTCGTCCCTAAGGCCGTTAGTTTTCTCGTTTGAATTGTTTTACATTGTCTTATCGGGGCCTTTTATAGCTGACTATGTGGTATGGTCTTTGCTCATTGTTGAAGGCCGTACGGTGACCTATAGTTGTTAATGTCTGTGTCATTTTGGTCTTTTGTGGATAGTTGTATCATTGGCAATCATACCACATCTTCCTTTTTATTAATTGGTTACAGTGAACTATATATTCGTTTTGTCTCTACGAATAGTTGGCATATTGAAAATCATGCAATGTCTTATCTTTTTATTTTTATAAGAATAAGTACAGTATGTATATCTGGAACTTAAGGTGGAGTGATATTGTGCATTAACAACTTTTCAAGATAAGTAAAACAACTATGGATTTACCACCATCATGCGATTCAGAATTCTTTCAGGTTTATACAAAGTAAAATCACAAAAATACTGAACTCCGAGGAAAATTCAAAACGGAAAGTCCCTAATCAAATGGAAAAATCTAAAGCTCAAACACATCAAACACATCAAACGAATGGTTAACAACTGTCATATTCCTGACTTGGTACAGGCATTTTCTAATGTAGATATAGCTATCTAAACCTCTCACTTGTATGACAGTCACATCAAATTCCATTATATTGACAACGATGTGTGAACAAAACAAACAAACATAATAGGTAAAAATGTCAAAAACATAGCATTCAACTTTGTGTTATAATCTTAATCACAAAAAAAAACCAACAAAAAAGCACAAAATTGGCAATAGACCAAGCATATTAGCAAACATTAAAGACAAGAATATACAAATTTTCCAGTGTAAAATAACACAATGACGGGATGTAAAAGTACAGAGCCAGGTCATATATGTAACAAAGAAACACACAAATGCATATAGACAAATATTTACACAATTGTGGTTGATGGATCCAATTTATTGTCACATTAATCTATTAAGTCTGTTTGGGTTGCTCCTACAATTGTCAATATAACAGAACTATAAACAACTGTTATACAAGACTTAGTGGTAGG
The DNA here is from genome assembly GCF_965363235.1 of Mytilus galloprovincialis. Taxonomy (NCBI): domain Eukaryota; kingdom Metazoa; phylum Mollusca; class Bivalvia; order Mytilida; family Mytilidae; genus Mytilus; species Mytilus galloprovincialis. Next base: position 39,420,388 of record NC_134845.1, on the reverse strand, counting down.
TTGGTTAACTATAAAACCAGGTTTAACTCACAATTTACCTTGCAAAATGCCTGCCCATATACCCAATCAGGAATACAGTAGTTTACTTCACTTGTTCAGTTGATTAATAGCGTTTAAGTTTGTCAGCTTTATGATTTCCCATTTTGGAATTTGCCAAGGAGTTTGGTAATTTTGTTATTATTTTTCTGTTTGTTCCGACGACATGCCAAACAGAATAAAAATTAATGTGTATGTCCTATGTCAGGACAAACTTGTTTTGTAGTTTTAAATTCTAAGACACGTTATGACGGTGATCTGTGAGCTATAAAGTTTTGAATTCGGTCTTTGTCCCTTATTTCCTGTCAGTTATGAATAACGAGAGATGTGCGGTATATGTCAATGAAACATCAGTTCTACCATTGATATTACAAAACAAAAAATGAACATATATAGGACAAAAGGAGTGTTTTATAGTTGATAACGTAGTCTATTTGTGTTTGTAACAACACTTGTAATTTAAATATTTTGTCTTAAAGTGTGAACAATTATTTTATATGTATACTGACTGACTTTAAAAACGCAACACTCATTTTGTAGATTTTGTTTTAACAAATCATGTTTGATCCTCATACAACTACTATTCATGCTTATCATACTTCTTTCTCTTTCGAAAAAAAATCAACATCTGACTTAACTATGGTTATCAAACATACCGAATTATTGAGATCGCACGAATTTCAGAAAGCGAAATTTCGAACCAATAAAAGATGTTTTCATTTTTTCTTCTTTGTGAAACAGTTCTTTCAATCCTTGGCCACACTTAAATCAGTTAAAAATGTTGCATCTCCATATTACCAATACTGAGGAATAAAAAAATGAATCAACCCATTATAATACTGCAAACAGGTAAATGTGAATATGCTGCAACCAGACAATTTGACCTCTGAAAGTCGTCTTACTGTCCTTTCGACAATGATACCGGTACGGTATTTGTTGAAGACCATCAATGGTCAGATCAACATATAGTGAAAATGCAACGCCAATCGGATTTGATTACGCAACGTCAACTGCTAATCAAATTGCCAAATGCCATTTTGCACAGATTTATGCCATAAATGTTTCCCATTAACTGAACTGTCAAAGAATCGACTTCAGAAAAACATTTAAAGCCTTAAAGTTTCAACCGTATAATTGCCAAAACCAATTGTAATGGGTGGAACAACGTCAAAATCAGATGATCGAAAACAGAACCAAAAACGTGCCGAGCATAATTCGTTTACCTTTCTGATAATTAAATTGGCGTTTGTTACAGGCTTTCATTGCTTTTGACGGTGACACGTTCATTGGTAATGGGGAATTCCAGGGTTTCAGTGTATACCACAGTATTTGAACGTTGAAAATGACATAATCAATTCAACTTTCGAACTGGCAATTTTTTTTAAACATTGAAGGAATGAAAGAACTTTCTGTTCATACATGTAAGGTTGTTTACAAAAAAATGAATATTTGAAAATGGGAATTAAAAAGAATAATCTAGTGTTGCGTTTCTATAGTCGGTCAGTATATTTATATCAAAAGAATTTCCTGATGTGCACAACATTTGGAGATTAAGTTCCCTGAGGGTATCACCAGCCTAGTAGTCAGCACTTTTTGTGCTGACATGAATTATCATTGATATGGTTACATTTATAAATTAACTGTTTACAAAATATTGAATTTATGAAATACTAAGGCTTTTCTACCTCAGGCATAGATTACCTTAGCTGAATTTGACAACACTTTTAGGAATTTTGGTCCTCAACGCTCTTCAACTTCATACTTTATTTGGCCTTTTTAACTTTTTTGGATTCGAACGTCACTGATAAGTCTTTTGTAGACGAAACGCGCGTCTGGCGTAGATACAAAATTTAGTCCTGGTATCTATGATAAGTTTATTCACCATTTTCATCAACTGTTATGTGTACGGGTCGATTCATTATTTCTTTCTGGGGTTTTACCTCGAAGAAAAGTAGATATGTTGGTTATTTTATCCGATTAAACAACATCTTGTACCAAAAATGGAGGTGAGTGTCGTCAGGAATGTAATAATGGAATATCAATAGTAATAAACAGAGACTTAAGAGTTCTGTTAGGTTCAGTAAATTAGAATAATTCAACACTTATTATTTATATGTTCCAATAATTGTAGTGCATTTGTTAATCTTCTTTTACACGTGTCTACGTAAACCGGAAAGAACAATATGATTACGAAACAAGTGAATATAAAATTAGGCACGATGAGAGGCAGAAAACCGAAAACCGAACTGAACAACAATCATGTTTCAAATGGAGCTGTTAAACATGTTAAAAAAGATAAAAAGAAAACAAATCAAAATAACCAACAGATGTTAGTTAATGTTTTATTAGGATTTCTAGGAGTTATTATTGCATGTGGAGTGTTTCTATTCATAACAAGAGACCTCGTTCCCGAATATGAAAGGAATCCTTTTGAAAGAACTAAAAAAGAGGCTCCAGTTGAGAATAAAAGAAGTGATGATGCTTCGAGTAAAGTTATTAATAAGAAAAATACTCATCAACAAAGAAATGATGATGCTTCGAGTAATATTATTAACAAGAAAAATTCTCATCAACAAAGAAATGATGATACTTCGAGTAAGACTATTGATAAGGAAAATGCTCATCAACAGAAAGATTCAATACTGACGGAACAAAGTATGATGGAAGAAATAATTAATCAAAACCCACACAAGACGGTAGATGAGCAAGAGAAAGTGTCGTCGAATGGTTGGAGAGAAGCTGACCCACGTGTCATAGCTAAATATGATTCGACAATTTGTAATATAGAAAAACGGAAAATCGAAGACCTCTCAAGTGAAGAATTTGAAAAAGTATACAGATATAAAAAGCCGGTCATTGTTATTTTTCCAAATGGAACGGAAGACTGGGCAGAGGCAGATAAATGGACTGTGTCCAACCTGAAAAAAGAGTATGGCGATTTTAGAATATATTCCGGTAATGCGCGGGAGATTGTACGCAGAGGAGGAAATGGAGAAGTAGGGTCGTCCTTCTCTGAATTTGTGGATAAGTTAATACAACAAGAAGATGAAACAGGGGAACCATTGTACGTATTTATATTTTGTTAATGAAATTCAAAGCATTACAGTGCAATGTTTACTTCGTTCGTCTGTTGCATCGTTTCGTATCAAAGTTTAATGAAAATATGATGCAGGAGAGATCATAAGACGTCAATGGTAAATGTTAAGTAATTTATAACAGTCATTAGAGAGTCAATGCATTGACAGACAAATCAATTCTTTAAAGGACCAATGAATTGACCAACAAATCAAGAAATAATTAAGGAGATTGTTGATTTTCCTCAATATATCTAAGAATGTCGCCTTCAGTATTCTTCTTATATATGAGAAATGAAACTCTTCTTTGGGCAATTAACTGATGTATGTTGTTAAAATTGTTCAGACTGCAGTACCACAAAATACCAGCAAAGCGTAAACGTGATATGCCATGGTATTAAAAAGATTTTTTCTAAATAGATACAATCTAAAAATCACCTAGGCAATACTCATAGATAGTGTCCTACCTCAGAAGTTTAACTGACGTTATAAAAGATTTCTCTTGAGCTGAGACTATTTCAATTAACAGCAGTCCAAGTCTGAACTACCAACAAGGATTTATTTGAAGAATCGAGCTACGATGATTAAATTTTAAGATTTTAAAATTCTTTGATTAATCATAAAAACATCTTTCATAACCAAAGAACGATAATTCAATACTATAACATAGTTTATTTTTTTCAGGTATGTGTTTGACAGAAATTTCTACAATTCCTCCACACTGCCAAAAACCTTGAAGCCTCCAAGTATCTTTAAAATACAGGTGAGGAAAAATCATAGTTAATATTGTTATCTGTATTTCTTGAGTTATTGTATTTTTGCAAGATGGTTTAAGATTTTGTCGTTAAAGTGAAGGTTTTGTAACTTTTTTTCCCAAATCCAATGATAAACCAACAACTTGAAGAATGTCATTCAGGCATTTTCAATAGTAGCTTAAATAACAGTATACGTAATTTATACATTTAATATTTCAGATCTTTCAGCGCAAATTGCATTACACTATGTTAATGGTAAATAATTGCCAGTAACATATGTGTCTTACTGAAGAAATCTAGTGAAAATATATTGATAGTTTATTGCATTATCGATACTATGTGTCGGTGTCTCAATTAACTATAGCGACATATATTTCTGTCTTAAATCTTTAGATACTAGTATAGTTTAAAGCTATTTATTTATAGTGGAGAGATAAACAAGATATTAGAACTTATATTAATCCCTTTCCACTTTGCTGCCTTTTCTTTTTCGAAATCTACAAAGGTGTCTTTAACGTGCAAGTGATATAGCTCGCTCTTAAAACGGGTCAACTATTTGTCGTCCCCTTTCAACGGACTATCATCGTTTCTCAAGACCATACTCGCAAATAGCGTCAAGGGAGAGCCGAAAATTTAGTCTCTGAAATTTTCTCTCCGGAACGGGGATAAAACCAGGAACCTTTGTGTTTTTAGTCCGATGCGCTAACCACTACACCACGGCTCTTCGTGGTACTTCTTCTAAATAATAGTATAGTCGTCTGATTGTAGATTGATACTTAGTATGAGTTCACATAGCGGGTAATGTTTGCATAGTTGATCCCTGCCTACGCAACCTGTGTCACACCTGTTTAATACTTTGATTAAAATCATCATACTCGATTACTAGTCACAAAATTTGAAAATCAGTAATCTACTGTCCCCTGAATTGATTCCACAATGACTTCACAAAAATACTTTATATTATATTAGATTACGGCGATGAAAGGTTCAATTTTAAATACTAGTAACATCACTCGATATATTTTTTACCATTTTATTGGATTTCCAGATCTAGATAAACCGTCAATATTCAAGTAAGATATTTTATTGTTTTGTTATATATATATATATATATATATAATCTGCAGACTACTTTTTGTACTTTTTGTAAACAAAAACAGTACAACATTATAATAGAATTGGATTATCATCCCTTGATTTTAAGATTGAAGTGTTTATTTTGTTCTGGGTAATTTATACTGGTATCAAGTTTACTTTAATTACATACGTTTGTATTTTTTGTAAAATGCTATGATGCAGTTGACCATACATTTGTTTAACAAGAGTTATGCTGTTCCCTTATTTTGTCCTTTAGACAAGAGAAATTAAGCCGATGGTAAATCTGAGAATGTAAATGTGCAATGTGTTGAAGAGACAACAAACCGACCAGAGAGCAGAAAACAGTCCATCGCAACTTATAGGTCTTCTATACAGCGAGAAAAATCTTGCACCTGAATGCAGGCTTCATCTTGTCCCTAAACAAATAGGTTAACTAGTTCAGTAAATAGGCGTCAATCTAACCTCCAGAACACATAAATTAACTAAAAAATCATACGATAGTAACAAAGGCGAGAGTTTCCAGACTTGGAACAGGGGCACAAATGCTTTGGAATTAAACATGCAAGTGGGATTTAAACCCTTCCCTTTTCCTGGCAAGTATAAAATAACAAACACATATTAATAAGTACAGTAAAACTCAGTTCAAAAGAAGTTTGAGTCCGATGTCATAATAGGTAACAGTAGAAAGTAAAGCAAATGGTACATGTACTATGTTAATCGCATTACAAACATTGAAAGGTCCAACAGTTATAGATTCTAAAACAGATAACTAGTCATAGTCTACATCAGACATCTGAGTATACTCTCCTGTTTCTGTAGAATGGAATCGACGACAGCATATTCTTTTTGGGAGCTTCCAGAAGTGGAGTGTCATTCCATAAACATGCAGATTCTTGGAATGGTGTATTATATGGCAGAAAAAGGTGGTTCCTATATCCTATAGATCATACACCACCTGGAGGTATAGTTACTTTACTGTGAAAAGATAAATGCATTTCAAGTCTAATTTACGAATTAATGAAGGCTCAAAAACAAGGTGGAAAATGCAAGATATGGTCAACTTTATAAGTTTAATACGAACACACAATATCATAGCAAAAACCGAAAAACAATCAAAACACTAACTTCAGTCTACAAAACACAATACAGGACAGTAAAATAGAGCAACAAGAACCTCAAAATCCAGGGTAATCTCAATTGCCACGGGAGAATAAGCAGATCTTGTTGCACCAGTATTAAATCCTGCCTTAAATCAGGAAAATAAATTTTTGAATAAAAAATATAAAGGTTCGCTAGCTTTGTTTAGGTCATCGTACTATGATCAACAGTACTTCAACTTGATTTTGTGTTTACCTTTCTTTTCTAAGAGCGCTAAATATCTTACACACAATGCTTTCATTATTTATTCTAAGAGTAACAAACATAACACATGATGGCGAATAATAGGAAAGAAATTCCTGCATGTAGATATATAAAATAATAAACTGAAAGAATTATTGTTGAATTTGGCCGAACATATCGACATTTTAGGTCCTCATTACTAGTGCTCTTCAAATCCGTTCATTGTTTGTTCGTTGGAAAATTTTGATTCTAGCAACACTAATTTATCTTTTGTATTTGAAACGATCGTCTGGCGTGCAAAATTATAATCTTTCCATCTTCAGTGAATTGTATAGAGCAAATCGATTTGTTAACCGTAAAACTCGTATTTACACACTCTTTTACTTCAGGTGTGTTCACTGGATATACAATGTTAGAATGGTTTGACATGGTTTATCCAAAGATAAAAGCTGAAGAAGATAAACCTATAGAATGCGTACAAGCAGCGGGAGAAATACTTTATCTTGTATGTACAATACTTTGATTTGGGTATTTTTCTTGCCTACTAAATAAAGGCAACAGTAGTATACCGCTGTTAAAAAAAAGTCATAAATCGAATGAGAGAAAACAAATCTGGATTACAAACTTAAGGTGTCATACCACCAATTAAAAGTCCCTATCTGTTCAACCAAATTTTACAATTTTCACAACTTTCTAAATATTTCACATTTTTGAAGTTTAACTTCATAGAAACCAGGTATATCCTGAATCGTACATGTACCAGCTTTCTACATGCCAATTTTCAACAGATGTTTAAAATCATATAAAAAAGAAAAGGTCTTCCGAATAGAAGTACCACTAAAAATAATCCCTGGTTTTCTGGAAATCTTAAATTAGTAAACTATGGAGTGCATGAATCCTCAATTTTGAATGCAAACTCATAAACAAGTAAATTTTAGCTCAAAATGGTCTTAATATATTTCTCTTTCACCAAAAGTTTCATTTCTGCCAATTTGTTGGTTAGTTTAAGGAAACAATGACATCAAATGCACTAATTTTTGTCCGAGTAGGCCTACTTTTTAATTGGTTGTATGACACCTTAAACCGAGGGAAACAAATCAACTATAAGAGCATCGAAACGAAACAACGAAACAACAGAAACACTGAAGTGCAAGAAAAATCAAACGACTATTCAACTAGCCCTTGAAAATATTAAACAGTAATGAAGGGGGAACTGTAGTCACTTTTTATTTACTTTTGTGATGAAAGTTGGTGATTCAACTTTCTTGAAAATATGTAGAAATGCACCTACACATCATCTGTGTATAGTCTTTGCTTTGAAAATCATAAGTTTCGATTTTTAAGTAACAAAAGTTTTTAACATTCAGGTTAGCATCGATGAATTTTTATTGTCAGCTGATGGTAAAAATGTAAGTGTTACAAAGAAAATAAAATTTGCACCACAATATTTACATTAAAAATAATGGAAGTTTAGAAACATGAATTATCATAAACTTAATATTATTTATAGCCTGAAGGATTTTACCACGGAACAATCAATATTGGAGATACAGTTGCTATTGGGATACAGAAAAAGGAGAGCACTTTAGGAATACAAAAATTGTTCTACGAAGGTATAATGTACCCTATAATGAAATGTGGTCGGTTTGTGGTGTCCCATTTGATATATTCAACGATTAAGTATACAATGTTTTTAGCATCAATGATGTAACTAGCATCTATATTTGATGCGTTATGACTGGTATACAGGTAAACATGATTTTTTTTTATTTCTAATTTTACAAAATGTTTTGCCATTGAAAAAAACCTTAAACTAGATTTAATTAATCTTGCAATTAGTATTCATGAACTTCCGAACTCCTGCGAATTCAAGATACACTATGAATGTTATTTCGGTTAGTGTGGTACATTATTTTCTTGAAAATCATAAAGTTAGATATTCCAAAACAATAATATGATAACACTTGAATCAAAAATAAGAAATTTGAGTGCATTATACAAGGCAATTGATCACTTAATATAAGCAAAGTTTTTTTTTCGGTTTTCATTACATAATTAGTCCGCAAAGGCAGATGAAGATTAAATTTAAACATATCAGGTTTATGGGTATGAAACAGTGTCAGGTGAACCAGCTGAATCTGTCCTCACAGGATTAATAAATTTCAATTTCTTAACATATTTCTTACTTTTCTCGCGATATGTTTTAAAATTTCGATAAAAAAATGAATTATGGAATGATACTAGAATTGATTGTTTTAATTTCAGATCGTTATTTAGGTGAAATGCTGGCAAAAAGTAAAACCTCTGAAGAGAGAACAGAATGGTCCAGAAAATTTATAGAATTATATACAACAATACTCGAGTTGTTACCGGGTTAGTATTTTTTTTTTTTAATTTTTGAAGCATTTTTAAATTTGCTTTTATAACAGAGTGCTTTATTTTCCGTCAAAATTTTAAAAAGACAGCAATTTTGATAATCACAAGAATATATGGCTATAAATCAAGCCATTACCGAAGTTATTAGTCCAAATTATTATGACGGATTGAAAGGCTATTTCAATTTTTTCTGTGACGCATTTTTTCATAACAGCACGAACAAATAAAAATATAAAAAAAAACAGATTTGAAAATTTTGAAAATAAAATTTTATGGATTTTTGCATTAACATCAATATTTTCACGAAGGTCAAACTGCTCGAAGAAAAAGGTATTACCATTGAACGTAAATGATACCAAAACATGATATTTCGTTTTTTTTTTTTAACGTATCATTTCTCTTCTGTATAGAAAGCACTGAAGTTATGCAAAACATCGCAGAATTATTACCTAATGTAGACAGAAAGAGGGCTAGTTTGGATATGGTAAACAAAGTACTAAAGAAAGATCCATATTTCCTGATGGCTATTCTACATAAAGCTGAATTATTAATGAATGTAAGTTTTCTTTTCATAAAGCAACGTTGTCGAAGTCGGTTGCATGGCGTTAATGGGAAGTATTTAATTTTATTGAATAATTGACAATTTGACCAGCTGTTTTATTATCACCTTCACTAAAATCCTCTTAGATCGAAAACGTTGATTTGATTCTCAGTCGTATAAAAATGTGTTCGAATCAAGTACAATGAACGAAAGTATGTTTTTTTTCTCTTTATGTGTATGTCAGTATATATTTGACATCTGGCCAATGTTTCACATTTCCTAAGTGGCTCCGATTTGTATTGTAGTTTATCTGTGCCTATATATCAACGGTCTGGTTGTCAGTCAATTTTTATTTCCTTTGTATTCGTTTGTGTTGTTCATAAATTGTTGTCATTATAATGGAATTGTATGCGACTATCATACAAGAAAGATGTTTAGGTAGCTAGAAACCAGATTTATATATAAAAAAAAAAAGAAGCTATGGTATGATTGCCAATGAGACAACTGTCCACAAGAGACCAAAATAACACAGAAATTAATAACTATAGGTCACCGTACGGCCTTCAACAATTTGCAAAGCCCATACCGCATAGTTAGCTATAAAAGGCCCCGATATGACAATGTAAAACAATTTAAACGAGAAAACTATCGTCTTTATTTATGTAAAAAATTAACGAAAAACAAATGTGTAACCCATAAACAAACGATAACCACTGAATTACAGGCTCCTGACTTGGTACAGGCACATACATAAATAATGTGGCAGGGTTAAACATGTTAGCGGGATCCCAACCCTCCCCTAACCTGGGACAGTGGTACAACAGTACAACATAAGAACGAACTATAAATCTACCATTTTCTACAGAAGGAAATGCCTGTACCAATTCAGGAATATGACAGTTGTTTTCCATTCGTTTGATATGTTTAATAAGTTATCAAAGGTACCAGGATTATAATTTAAAACGCCAAACGCGCGTGATGTCTACATAAGACTAATTAGTGACGCTGAGATCAAAATAGTTATAAAGCCAAACAAGTACAAAGAGGAGGGGCATTGAGGACCCTAAATTTCAGCTATTGATTATGCCATTTAATTAGGGACGTTTTTGATGCGTTTTTACTCAGATTTGTCGACCAAATTTGGGTGGAGGAAATTAAAAATCAGCAAAGTTTAGTAACTTATAACTATGCATTGAAGTAAAGACGAAATATTGTGCATTTCTATTAGAAGAGAGAGATTCATTGAATAAACCCCAATAGATCATAGGATATTTTTTTATAATTCCCAACTCATTGACATCGCCCCTTGTATATGCTTTTTCATAGTAACTTTTGATTTCTGATTCATATTGAGTAAATGAAACAGATGTTTGTGAAGGCTTTGACAAACGCAGCAATATAGCTTTGTTTAGGGATACTACTGAGTGATAAGCGAAGTGAAATTATGTTTTAACCTTTGGTTTAGATTGAAAAGAACAAAAATCTCGGCATAGAAATTTACTAATGTTCAATTATTTACGAAGATAAAAAGCAAAAAAGCAAACAATCATCGCTTGGTCATAAAGATGAACCACACCGGGTGTATCGAAGGAATGAAGGATTAGTTCTCCATTCGAAAGAAAAACACCTTTAAAACGTCACAATCGGTTGAAGGACAGATTTGACGACTATTCTGGTTTGTAAAGATCGAAGTCCGCAAAACATGTCACTTATGACTTGAGACGCATACACATCGTAGGCGTCATCCAATTTCGCGATGGTGAACGTAAAACTTTTGTAGTGTTGATTTCAGTCTTCTCATAACTGGCACATCTGTTATTTTGTAAGGAGGACTCCCTTGTTATATGGTACATATAGTGTAAACATTGATGATCGTAACGCAAGATATTTAGATAGCATGCGATGGGACAGATGTTTGTTACTGCTGTTTTCTGAGGAATGGGAAGTTGCCAATTGAAAGTTGAAATAATCCCTGTTGTAATAGATTTAACTTCGAAGTCATGTTTCTGTGCCAATATCGAAGAAAAGATGAAGCCATAAATATCATTAGGATGATCTGTAGTTGTGAATTCAATGTTTCAACATCCTTGTCATTACCACACCTCCCTAGTCTTGAAATTTACTTAGATAAGGTTAATTTTAAAGGTAAATTGTCAAATATTTTTTGTTTACCATACCAGAGCATTTAATAGCTGACTACTAGTATACGGTATTGCACATTGACGAAGGCTAAATGAATATCTATAGCTGCTACATCCATGTCATGTAGTCTCTTGTTGATTTCAAATATAAATGGCATTGCAAATTTTTTATCATAAAAATAAAGAAACAATTTTGAAATTTACACAATACCATGCTTTATAACTAGCCAGGTGGCATATTCGATTTATTTATAATTAGAAAATGTTTACAATAAATTTAAACTGCACTATACAGTAGCTGAATACATTTTCTGTCCAATAGACTAGAATTTTAAATGAATTTGTCTATTTTTTGGGCTAAACCCCAATGTTTGGTCTTTTGTCGTTTAGGTATTCACGAGTTCAGATCTTATACATCTTTGGTTTTCTAACATTTTGGGTTGAGCGTTTCGTGATGAAGTTATAGCCATCCGACGCATTTTAAACTTACGTCTTTTGACTTTGTGCCGTTTGATTGGTATTTAATAAACGTATGTCTTCTTCTTTGAGCAATATTGAACACAATTGGTACTACGGTCTTCTAAAAAGATTTTTTTTTTTTTTCTGAAAAAAATCTAAAAGCATAACTTTCGAATAAGCTAAGCTCAAAGTACTTTCTTAGCATTTTCGTTTCTTCTGTAGATGAATGAAGCATATAAGGCAGAAGAATTGCTACAGGAGGCATTACAATTGAACCCAGAATTATTTGATACACGTGTCATGTATGGACGTTTACTCTACGATACAGGTAGACCAGAAGAAGCAGTTTTTCATTTCAGAAAGGTAAACTAACAAAACACACCTTACAAATACAATTAAATGGTAATTAAACAGCCATTTGTAATCCAAATACAAACACATATAATCATAATTATGTACATACTTATAAATCAATATAAGGTCAATGTATATAAATAGTGGTTAATACGTCATCGTGTTAAATTCAATATACTTTAACACCAGAAATAAAATTTTAAATGAATATCTCCATTAGAAATTAACGACAGATCCAGGTGTCTTTGTATAAATTGTATAGTCCTTAATGTAAACAACTGAGCAATAGTCGTAAAAGTCCAATTTGTATAATTTCTTTGCTAAATTCTTTAGTATGAATTATACAAAAGTCTACTAGATTTAGTTTTCGTTGCACGCGGTTGCTGATTCTCTTTCTTTGCAAAGAATATTTACTAACATAATATATACAATTTAATAACATTGTTAAATTGACTTTTTCATAAAATAAATTGCCAAATATTAGTACGTTCATATGAACTGAAATGAACTCTAAATGATCTGTATGTTTAAATAAAAAAAAACGATGAACTGTCTATCGTAGCTACTGGGAGCACCTTAGATGAACTGACAAATACTATTTCTTTTATGTTTAGCTTTTTTTTAAATGACCAAACCCGTGTTACAAATTTTTATTTGAGACCACTCTGTTAGCAGAGTATAGACAATTGTGAAACAAATATATTTAATTGATTTAGAATCGATAGATATTATGTTATAAAATGTATAAAGCACTAATTTAAAAAATACTTAACAAAGGGTTAAAGGGTTGAAGCTAAAAGCATTTCTTCGTAAATTTTATTGACGCCTTTTCAAGTTGGTTGACATTGTTTTGAATATCTGTTACAAAGACGACAACGGCTATGTCCCAAATGTCGTACCAATAATTACATCTTCTTTTCCTCGAATGTGGAGACCAAAGATAACAAAGGGATATTCAAACTCATACATTGAAAGCAAACTGACTATGTCAGGAAATATTATTGTATGATAAAAACAACCAGCAGTTTACAAAACACAACATAGAAAACCAAAAATCCCCGCCAAAAAAAAAAATCAAAATCGAAGGTGATCTCCGATTTCTGTAGATAATGACGCAAATGTGAGTAACTGTTTAAAGACACGAAGCTGTGTGACGGTGAAATGTAAAAAGAAAAGAAAATTAATTAATATACCTTCAATATACTCATAGTCTAAACAATATAATGCTTATAATTCAAAGTGTTCAAAATATCATACTTATAAATGTGTATTCTTTTTCATTGAAGGCCACAGAACTTCGACCGAATAACATACACTTCTGGAATTATTTAAAGAATGCACAGATAGCCAGTGATGATGATAGAGGAGCTGAAGAATCAGATGAAATCATATCATATTTGAAAAGCTTTGAAGACTAGAATTAATTTTGATCAATAATTTACACCATTTTCCTAATGTTTTTAAATGAGCTTTATACATGTTTTCCTGCATTTTCATCACCTTTTGTTATACTTTACTTAAATGTATTATGAATCTTGTTAAAAGGGAAATGTGTAAGATGTTTACACAAAGTTTCTGCATCAAGCAAGTCCAATTAAACAATTTATCCATTTTCAATCTTATAACAAATGACACCTTGTATGTTTCTAGCGACATAAAGTGAGCTATTTTTACCCATTTTAGACGAATATTGGGAATACTTGAAAATGAATAATTAAGTACTATCTTACATCAATAGTTTGCAAATAGTTTTATTCGATTATCTTTTTTTTCAAACCTGGATAATCCCAGGAATCTGCATATCAGTTTCTCCAAAATAATGTTGCTAATAAATAAAAGCAACAACAGTATTTAGCTGTTCAAAAGTCTTTTTTTAAATAACTGGCAACTTACATTTGCAGATGAAACAAAAATGAAATAAATTTGAACGAAGTTTCTCTTCTTTGTGAATCTTTTTAATATGAAATATGTTGTGTAATGTTTTTTTTAATTGTTTTTCAGCCAACTTCTGGTATTTATTTTTTTTTTGCTGTCTTTTTTTCTATGTCATTTTCTTTTCTGTACTTTTTTTAATAACGATGAAAACATTGATATTTCAATCGAACAATGAAATATAAAACATTACGAAAAAAGTGATAATGAAACATTGGAAAATGCTGTTATGGAAGGAACAAATGCATTTAATAACTCAAAACAAGCTGCCCTAAATATGCATAACTGGATCTTGGTGAGTCATATTATATCATAAGTGGGGTTTTTTTTTAATTCAAATTGTATAATACTGTTTTGCCATTATCATATAATAAATATTTACAATGTATAACAAAATACAGCTTGTTGTTACGCACCATAATTGGCCGCTTCAGAATCCAAAGAATCATGGGTAATTTCATTGTACCAAAAATGAAAATAATGTAACGTCATTGGTTAAATTTCCATTGTTTGTGACATTTTTAACCAATCAGGACGTTTTGGTGTACACTTTTGAAAATATTACCCAAGATGCATTAGATTATGAAACGGCGAATTATCTGAAGTTCAGTATAGCTCAGTATAGAATAACAAATGTCATAGTCACATAATTATTCATACATTACAGTTTAATTTAGATTTATTTCGTACTTTCACCCATCTATAATGTTGGGTCGATGTTTATAAGGCACCAGAAAAACAACATGTTTTCGTTGTAACGCTTTATGAACACTTAGGTGCTGCAATAAATATTCAAAGAGCATATTTAAATACTTTTTTTTATCAAATGCTATAAAGGAAATGTAGGTCGTGGATCCCCTTTCTTCCTCGCAGCTTTTGGATTTGTCCTTAGGTATTCCCGTTTCCATTTCAAATAGGCATAAATTATAATAATGGCAAGAACAATGACTACTATCACTGCTGACACAACGACTCCTGTGATCCACACATAATCTGTAAAAACGAAATGAATTAATGACTTAAGGAAAACGAGTTTATATTTACATGCTGTACATTATGTCTAAATTCATTTTTATGTGTCATATACCAGGTTATGGAAGATGTCGCTTAAATATTAAACATGAACATTGAACAATATTGCTCTAAAACAATGCATTTGATTTCTGAAAATATATGAATACGTATTCTCAGAAATAGCTGTCATTATAACAGACAAACGTACTAAAAAATAATTGACAACGCGGTTATTATGATTTGTATGTAATCATTTCCATTAATGTTTCTATGTTCTATTATAAAGTTTCATCAGATAATAATCTTTTACAGTAGTTTGTCAATTTACATATATATATATCTTATATTGTGTGTTTTAAGTAAATTTATGAAAATCTAGAATAATACTGATGTATAAGTTTATGGTATCAATATCAGTTTTTAATGTATTGGTTGGTATACATAGAATTGGCTTATGACTTGTTATATTCATCTTTATTTCATTTATATGTTGTTTGATATTATAATTGTCTGTATTTGGATCACGCCTCTATTGTGCTCTTTCCAATAAAATATTGAATTGAATTATAAAGACGATATTCTTGAACTTGAATCATCTTTCATTGAACCAACTTATATGAATGTTCTTTCAATCTATATGTTTTTTGTTGTTTTATTGTGCATCTTTAAAACTTTAATAAGCAAGGGTCTACTGGATACTTATGCAGCAAATAAAGGTGTCTAAACGCGGTATGTCTATCGTATGTCGTACAATTTTGCGCCTGTCCCAAGTCAGGAGCCTCTGGCCTTTGTTAGTCTTGTATGATTTTAAATTTTAGTTTCTTGTGTATAATTCGGAGTTTAGTATGACGTCCATTATCACTTTACTATTATGCATATTTTAGGGGCCAGCTGAAGGACACCTACGGGTGCGGGAATTCTCGCTACATTGAAGACCCATTGGTTGCCTTCGGCTGTTGTTTGCTCTATGGTCGGGTGGTTGTCGCTTTGACATATTCACCATTTCCTTTCTCAATTTTAATTGATACATCACGCTCTAGCATGTGCAAATGAGAGGGGCGAAAGACGAATGAGGAACAGTTAAACTCATAAATCGAAAATACACTGACAACGCCATGGCTAAAAATAAAAAAAGACAAACAGACAAATAATAGTACAGAAAAAAACAACATAGAAAACTAAAGACTGAGCAGCACGAACTCCATCAAACACTGAGGGTGATCTCAGATTATAAATTAACTGTGATGTGTGCTCCCCAACAGAGCTACGAGGAAAAACGATCAAAATTAACACTATATAAGTTGCGTCTTAACTCACTGACTTGAGACATGATTTCGTGGTATTCAGAAAATAAGATAGGCATCAGACCTGTTACTTTACCAAATGTGATATATTCCCGATTGTTGCATTGTTGCATTCGTGCGAATTTTTTCCTTTATCTCGAAGTTCTTCATGAATTGATTGAATTTTAATATCGGCGGTCAAAAGTGAATGAGTGTCAGTAGTAAACAAATTTTGATCTGAAACAGTCATTTTGATCGATTTAGTCTATGTTCAGTAGCAGTTATTTACCTCTCAACATCAACGTCATAATGAATGTCTGAAAAGCTACCAAACAATATATCTAGACGCATTACCAAAACTGATGAATAAGAACATACAAAAATTGTCAAAATGAAAACGGTCTCGGGAGCATGACGATTTTGTGCAAATACTCCTTCTTCGTGTGCTAGTAGTAGAATATACACCAAGACTATATAAGCTAAGTGGCCAAATCATTGTGTTCTATGCAAAATACCAAATCAATCTCCAGTACAAAAATTAAACAAAAATCAAAGCAAAACAAATAAAACCAAACAACAAAATAAAACAAAGCATTCGGAACAAAATCTGCTTGTGCAAACACCTTACCTTTCATATGGGTAACCATGTTTATGTAACGGAACCTATCCAAAATGAAAACGTGCTATAATTCAAATTTCTTGAAGGCACTTTTTTATACTGTAAATAGTTTTATAAATGAAACAAGAATGTGTCCATAGTTCACGGATGCCCCACTCGCACTATCATTTTCC
Organism: Mytilus galloprovincialis; assembly: GCF_965363235.1. Lineage (NCBI taxonomy): Eukaryota > Metazoa > Mollusca > Bivalvia > Mytilida > Mytilidae > Mytilus > Mytilus galloprovincialis. The sequence goes on along the minus strand of NC_134845.1, from coordinate 39,403,192 downwards.
ATGTTCAATGGACCGTGAAATGGGGGTCAAAATTCTAATTTGGCATTTAATATAGAAAGATCATATCATAGGGAACATGTGTACTTAGTTTCAAGTTGATTAGACTTCAACTTCATCAAAAACTACCTTGACCAAAAACTTTAACCTGAACTTCGCACTATCATTTTCTATGTTCAGTAGACCGTGAAATTGGGATCAAAACTGTAATTTGGCATAACAATTAGAAAGATCATATCTTGGGAACATGTATACTAAGCTTAAAGTTGAATGGATTTCAACTTCTTCAAAAACTACCTTTACCAAAAACTTTAACCTGAATCCTGGCGAACGGACGAACGAACGCACAGACAGACAGACGGACGGACAGACTAACGGACGTTCAGACCAGAAAACATAATGCCCCTCTACTATCGTAGATGGGGCATAAAAAAACTCCGTATTATGGTTTGTTGTGGAATGACGGAATGACGGAATTACGGAATTTCGGAAAGACAGACAAGGGTAAAACTATATGGCACCGACAACTTCGTTGCGGGGCCATAAAATTTGAAATAAAAAAATAAAGAAGTGTCATACTCAGGATAACGAGGTTAAAAGCAGTTACATTTGCTTTTAACTGGCTGTGTATCTGAATTGTATGGCAAGTTTGACAATTGGAATCTAGATTGACTACATTAAAATATTGAAATGAATAAAAACAAAAAGAAGAAAAATCAGCGTCCGGATCAAAAGAACATAAATCAAACATTTTTTATAATAATTTCTTATTTTTTTTAGCTCGACACCATACAGCTATGTCGTAGTTGAAGATACGACTAAGAAAGCTCAAAACGGTTAACATTCCAGCTGGAAGTCTTATCGCTCTCTATTAATTCGTTGGAGATCGGTCTGATGTCGTTCGGGTGTCTTTTATATGGGGGCTGGCTTTAGCTCCAACCAGTCAATACACCGACGTCCAGACTTCAAAGAAATGCCCCAAGCAGTTATCAAACATGTTGTTGCACGTCAGACCATTATTAGACAATGTGTTGAGGTGCAATCTCCTGGTGTTTTTTTTTTCTTGATATTTTTTTTTTCTTGTTTTGATGTTTACGCATCATTAGGAGTATTTTTCATATAAAACCATGTTTTAATATTTTTTAACATGATGGTGTTGGAAATTCTTCAAACAGGCATCAGTGGAAATTCTTTCTGTGTCGTCATATCAAGGCTTTAATCTTTTATATTTCGAAGACCAATCGAGTGCATCTTTGTCTTATATATCATTCACTGTAAAAAATCTTGAACTCTCTTTGAAAATTTGGAGACATCGCCAAACCAAACCTAGGTTGAAACTTAATCTTGGTTTCTATATACACAGTAAATGACAATGACAATATATATATATATGTACATAATTTAGTAATTTACTCATTAGCTAGGGAGAAAAAAACTTAACTTTTTTACAAAGTGGCGCAGATTTATATTTTTCTATAAAAATTCTATTTAGAATTAATATTGATTTTCCCCCTATTTCGAATCCTGTTTTTTTTTTTTTTTTTTTAATATAGTTTTTTTAATTATTTATTTACTTACCTCGGTCTGCAAATTGACCGAACGGTTCTGACATTGGATTACCAACCTAAAATAGAAGAAACTGATGTACAAAATTCGCAAAAATAACAAACATGTTGACGATAATCAATGGTTATGAAATGTAAAACGCATGAAACATTTATATCTGTTAAGTTCTTTCTCGTTCTTGGTATTTGAATAATACACTAGTAAAAAGAGGGACGAAAGATACCAGAGGGACAGTCAATCTCATAAATCGACAATAAACTGACAACGCCATGGCTAAAAATGAAAAGGACAAACAGTAAACTGTATCAACTGTACTGCACCAGATGAGTATTTCGACAATTATGACCTCTTCGGTGATGCTGGGGCAAACGCATTTGAAAATCCAAACCCTGAAACAAATGTTGAAGGACTGATCAACAAAAAAGACACAAAGTATAGCCAAAACCATACTGAGAATCAGAGCTCAGCATGAGGGAGAACTATTCCTTTATTGAAAGAGATGAGAAAGATACCAGAGCGACATTCAAACTCAAAGATCGAAAATAAACTGACAACGCAATGACTTAAACAAAACAAAAGGACAAACAGACAAATAAAAGTACAAATGACAAAACAAGAAAACTATAGACTAAGCAACACGAACCCCACCGAAAATGGGGGTGATATCAGGTGCTCCGGAATGGTAAGCAGATGTTTTAAAATGAATTCTAAAATTTTATAACAGTAAATTTCAATCACAACAATATTTGTATTTTCATAGCATTGTATTCATAGTATTGACTACTAGGCTGGAAAATGTCATGAGTATAAAAAGTACAATTTGTTCAACATTTATTTGAGATCAGAAATTATATTTAATATACAGTAATCAATACAATCTTTTGTTGTTAAGTTAAATTGAACTTGGGTTGAAAATTTGGTGCTGATGATTCTGTATTGAACTTATTCATTAAAATGTCACGAATTTATTGATTTATTCAATCTTCATTTGATCAAATAAAAACAACTATTAAACAAAACCCAGAATAGAGCAAATAAATAATCTGAATACCTTAATGTATACCATATACAAGCTAGTAAAGAGAATAAAAAGGTTTATGAGGCTTCAGACTTCTTGAGTAACACTAAATAAATGGAAAATTAAACAAATAAAAATTGCTTGAGCGGTTTATTTTCATAATATCCTTCAACCTCTTCTCAAAGTATGTGTGTCTCAGTTTCAAGCGGGTCCTTTAAGTCTGTAACGACATGTTGTATTTCTGAATGAACTTGAAATTGATAATAAATTCATGAAAAGAAGGCACAAACTTTGGTGGCTGCAGATTTTGGACGAGTATCATCCAAAATAGCACAAGAAAAACATGTTTATACAAAACCTTCGCCCTATTAAAGTAACACTATATATTAAACCGTATGAAATCCTTGCGAATGGTTTATTTTTCTCTAATTTCTCGATTGAAATAAAATCATGAAAATGTTTCCTCCTCTGAAATGATTACTCAGGGAGATAAGAGTGACAAACGAAAAATTTAAATCCCTCGAACTAGTTAGGCCTTTGAAATCAAGAAATTAAAATTTTCGAGAAAAATCCGGAACAGTATTGTCTTTTTGTTATAAGCTAGTTAATTTTGGAGATATCCGTAACTCGACTTTTATCTTGCTGACTCGTAAAATACTCTGAGTTCTTCCCTCTTCTTTTTACTGTAGCTTGTCTTTTCGTTATTAGTCTTGTTGGCAATGGTGAATATCATAAAGTAGATGTGGTGTAAATGCCAATGAGACTATTCTTCACAAAAGACCAAATAACTCAGAAATTAACAACTATAGGTCACCACACGGCCTTCAACCATGAGCAAATCCCATGTCGCATAGTCAGCTATTAAAGGCCCCAAATGACAAACGTAAAACAATTTAAACGAGAAAACTAACGGCCTAATTTTTGTACAAAAAAGGCTGTTTTTCGACTCATGAATGAGTTTTGATAATTCCTGACGTATGGGTATCTATTATGTCTACTTTTCTTGAGAAAAATCGGTAATCAAGATTTCAAAGGCAAGAATGACAACAAAAACACGGTTTAATATCGAATATAATGCAAACAATAAAAGTCAAACAATTATTGCAAGATAAAGTTATTGCAAAACTGTTTAATTAATTATTTAAAAGTTGCATAATATGAGCATTAAATTACATGACAGATAACCCCTTTATTCTTTAACCTAGAATACCCTGACTTGAACAAATATTTCTAAAACGGAAATCGAAATTACTTATTTGTTTGATATCCATTGGTTTATATACAATCAATTTGATATCCTATTAAAATGTCTGAAAAGTGTGGCAGTATGGTATTTTGTTCAATACATAGAACTTCGGGGTAACATTTTTACTTTTGACTGTTATGCTTGTCGGTATTAAATTTATGAAAGTGAAATAGTTGTACTTTAGGAAAATAATTAGATTAACTTTTGCAATGATTGGTTAAAAGTGTCAAAACTGAAATGTATTATCGGTCAAGCAAATAAAGTCTATACAATTTCATGAAAATCAATCCAGTCCTGTTGCATTAATTTTAATTACAAAGGCAAAGGGTCAAGCAGCTTAAAAGTTTCTTTAATCGTAACTCGGTAATGTTTGATATATTTTAAAACGCGAATTATACTCCAGCTGTATTGTTATAAGGGTTTAAACATATTTCATACAGAGTGTAAATAGAAAAACAACACATGAAAAAATTGACCATTTGTTGCAGGAGTTCACAGACTTCCTTTGAAAGGCAGATTTCTGACAATGTTTAAGCTTTCCCTTTGTGAATTCCTAACGTTCACAATTTCGACGTTTTTGAACAATCAATGCAAGAGTAACCACATTTCTTCGGAAATATACTACCATGGTTAGTTCGAATATGATAGTTTTTATTGGCATATATAGTTATCAAAGTGCGTTTTAAAACATATTCTGATTTGTTTATGCGACATATTTACAGTATTAAACATGGTTCAACCCACCATTTTGAACTGAAAATGTATTGTACTAAGTCAAGAATATGGTAGTTGTTATCAAATAATTCGTTTCTATGTATGTTGCCGTTTGTATTTGTTGCACTTGAGTGTTACTGTTGTTGCTTTGTTTTCCTCTTATATTTGATGTGTTTTCCCCGGTTTTAGTTTGAAACCCGGATGTGTTTTCTCTCAATCAATTTTTGACCTTAGAATACCGATATGTTCTACTGTTGCCTTTATTTATAGGGGATATTTAGTTTGGATGCAACCGTATTAAAACATTTCACCGGGAAGTGTATGTTCCGCTACCTTATATACTGTAGGTATAAAGGAATGGTGATTTCGATTGATGTGACCCAGTAGTACACCAACCGAACAGCAAGAGGTACGTCCAATTAGCTGTATGGAGTTAAAGAAACGTACGGTCTGATTGGTGGATGCCCAATTTAGGTCATATAAGAGGTTCGAACTCATGCTTCTGAGATATCGTGGCAACGTATCGCCTTTCACTATGCCTGACGTACTAGATCACCCGACCACGTAGACCACTCGATGAAAACAACGCTCAAACTTTTGCGTTGGATAAAAACCGCATGTTTATACGTGTGCATACAAAACAAGGTCGAACAGCAGGTGTTTCTATACCCTGCTGACTGCCATTGACGATTGTCAAATATACAGTTCACCAGATTAACAAAATGGATCTTAATAATTAATTTAATACCGAACAGAAAACAATAAACTTTCGCAAAAGATGCAAACATTAGTACACCATATCCGGATTTTGACAATTTTAATTTATAAGTTTTTTGTTTTATTCAATGTCTATATTATGATGATTGTATTATATGTATTACAAGTGGTGAGACTCTAATAAAATATTGAATCTCCAGTTATAATTGTTAAAAACAACATGCAGCTCTATGAGATATATGATTAAGGTATTACGATTGAGACACAGCGTATTAATCTAATTACAGGGATTGTGAAATTAAGTATGAGTTAAATAACAGCTGTACATGATGTTGCCAATTTTACAATGAAGTCAACAGGTCGACAACCAGAAAATTAAATATATTCTAAATTGACCAGGGACGTAATTAAAACTAAATCAAAACCGTCAGGATCAATACCTAAAGAAAGAAATAAGTTCAACTGAGTTACATACATTGTATGGTAAATCTGGGGTCGATTAACGAGAAGAAGAAAAATAAAGACCTAAACAAACTACATACATGCATATGGGACTTATCAAGTAAATGCGGGGGATTTTTACGTCATCAAAGTCGTGTATTAATATGGTCCGTTATGTTTTCAGAATCTCCTTTTGTTTTATTTCTCTGCCCTTATACATGTATTTAAATGTTATATTTACAATAAAATCTAACAATTAGTATTACTTTTAATTATTCAGAACAAATTCAGTATTTTTCACTTTTAATATTCCAGTAACTATATAAAATGATATATTAGCATCAATATGTCTTTAGGTGTTTTTGTAAAATAAATATAAGAACGATACCGTATTTAGTGGTGCATTATCTTACAATAATAAGCTTCAAATATTAATTAAAGTATTACAGCTCAAATATATCTCAGATCTAAAACTTAATCCGTCTTGCTGTTAGCTTTTGTTTTTGTTTTTGTTTTTTATTATGGATTCTTTTTTCTTATAAAAATTATTTAAGCCTGGTATCTGTGATGAGTATATTTACAACTACTGGGTTGATGCCACTGCTGGTGGAGTTTAAGTCACCGAGTGTATCTCCAGCCTAGTAGTCAGCACATCTGTGTTGACATGAGTTATCATTGATATGTTCATAATTATAGATTAACTGTTAACAACACTTTGAATTTTTGAAATACTAAGGCTTTTCTACCTCAGAAATGGATTACCTAAGCTGTATTTGTCAAAACTTTTAGGAATTTTTGGTCCTCAAAGCTCTTCAACTTCGTACTTTATCTTGCCTTTTTTATTTTTTTTAATTAGAGCGGCACTGGTGAGTCTTTTGTAGACGAAACGCGCGTCTGGTATGGGTATAGAATTACAATCTTGGTATCTATGATGAGTTTATTGATAATCTCAAGAGGAAAATATACAGAGAAACAATACCATTGAATAATTGTTTTGACTATTCGCATCATATACACTATGTAAGGGATTTCTGACCAAATGCATGATATCTTTCAGAAAGCCAGTTGCCGACAAACGTGCTCTATGATATTCGATATTTGCACTGTGTCGATGCAATTGCTGATGGACGTTTTTTCTCGAAGACATAAACAGTCTCGATAGACATTGCTTCGATACTACCATTTTTATCATATATCTATCTAAAATTAGCTATTGATAAATGGGAAATTAAGGTCCCAACTCTATCAGACAAAGTCGACCATGTAAATTATTTTCCTGTTACTTTTGGTCATAGCTTTTAATTTTTCTACGTTGTTATATATCCTATTCTTTCAAATATTTTGGTTTGAGCGACCGTCCCTAATAAAAGTACACCCATAAAAATACTTCGGATAGAAGAAAAAGTGTTACTTTTACTGGAAAAGTTAAAAGCAGAAAGACTTGTGTGTAAAATTTTAAAAGAATATTAAACAGTTGGATCTACACTTTATAGATATACTTCATACGTAAGTAATTGATTGACAAATATAAACAAATAGTTTACTGTTAAATGCAAACTAACTGACATTTTCGTTTGACTGTGGTATATAAAAACTTCAATAATTTTGTCAAGATAAGTATTTTCCAATCCAATTTCATTGAAATCCTTAGAACACCCGTTATCAACTTATACACTTAAAGAAAAGCCTTTGACCTCTAGTATTCAATTGACTACATAATGTATCACTAAAAAGAACAGACAGATACATTGTAGCTATAGAAGAGGGAAGTAATCATTTAGTCAGTTCTTGTTTTATCATGTTCAAGGTCCTATTTTTTATTTATAATTTCTTGTAATTATGCATTAATCATTACTAATGATATTTTCAGTTTATGGATAAAAAAGATAAATGATTTATCACAAAGTTAATTTCATACGGGAATTAATATCTACAAAGCAGGAAAAGCATAAAAAACATATACAAATATAATAGTTTTTCATGATTATTACATACAAATGTTGGAGTATTTTTGACAAAACTTAACTGACAAAAAAAACATACTTCCCACAAACATCTGTTTGAAAGTTTCTTAGATTGACAGTGTTTTAAAGGGTGTATTGTTTACTTTTCCTCTTCTTTTTTTTTTGGTGAATCCAACGAGAAATATTACTCGTCTAATCCTATAACGTTAAACTATATTTCTCAATCATAGAACAACTCTCCACGTGGGATTTACTCATTTTTTGAAGGTCGTACGTATGCCTATAATTGTTTACATCCCCTTTATTTGAACTCTGATGACTAGTGGTCTCACTTGTAATCATACCACATTTCCCTATTTTCATAAAAAGTTTAAAGCTATGCACCAGGGAGATATTCTACTAAATTTCAAAATATTATCATTGAAATTTTCATGACAGTACTGATGTAGTGAGCCGCTACCGAGCTGTTGACACCAGGTCCTTATGAACGCCAGTCTGCGAACAGAGATATTGACCAAGTGGTAAAAATAAAATGATACCAATAATATTTTTTGTTATTTGATTTTGCCATGTGATTATAGACTTTCCGAATTGATTTTCCGCTGATTTCAGTATTTTTGTGATTTTACTTTTTATATAAAGGCACATTGGTATAATTACTCCCAATATACCATAAGTTTTGACTTTAGTAAAGAATCTATTAAGCATTAAAGAAGAATAAACTTTAATCTATTTTTGGTGAATGTTTGCATAAAAGGACATATTAAATCCCGATGAAAGACAAATAATGTACTAGTAAACATTTCACCGCCAGTTTTGTGCTTGTCTGAAGTCAGTTGTTGTCTTTCAAGATTCGCCAGTCTATAGAAATTTTGTGTTTGTGTCGGTTCTTTATCAGTTTCTATAAAATTTCGTCATAACTCTTCTACACAGCTACTTTTGCATAGGTACTATTTCCGTACTAAAAAAATGCAGTACTAGAAATTTACTTTTAATATTTAGTACTATTTCTTTACTTTAAAACTATTGTAATATTTAGGTACTTGTATTTTACAGTACTTGATTTGTACTAAATATTTTTGTACAGAAATAATATAATATTCCATGTTTGAAAATCATAACTTAAAGAGATTTTAAATAGAAAAACTTTCAAAACGCTGAAAATGTAAAGGTAGTAACCAAAAATCTGTAGTACCTAAATTTCAAGTACAAATAAAGTACTGTAAAATACAGGTACCTAAATATTACAATAATTTTAGAGTAACAAAATAGTACTGAATATTAAAAGTAGATTTCCAGTACTACAAATCTTTAGTACAGAAATAGTACCTATGCAAAAGTAGCTGTGTAGACTCCGAATTATTTAGAGCTTGACATGTTGAATGAACACCACTATGTCGAAGCTTGTATATTGACGTAGGTGTCTTGGGTTTCCAACACGTCTTTCTATTCAATTGTAATAATTATCATATTGCCGGAACCAGAAACGCGAGTTGCGTTCCTCCATTTCATAAATGCATTGCCCAATGTACCTTCATTTTTGGGTTCGCCTGGTGTTTTAAATTTACTCAGAGAGTTTTGCAGTCTTAAATCCAGTTTACACAAACTGTATAAAATATCGGTATATTACTGTTCCGATATTTTCAGCTATGTTTTTGTATTGAAACAAAAGATTTAATATTGTCGTAATACAAAAAATATGTTATGAAGGATTAAATACATTGTAGTCATAAAATATGTAATAATCAAATATTTTTATAATTAAGACGGTAAAATACTTACAATTTGCAGTTTTAATCACAGCCATTAAACTATTACATGCAATCCATTGTACCGTGATTATAATCTATCTCGATGTTCAACTATTCATTTTAATATATCCCTGCAATTTGCACAATAAATATACTATTAAAATACCTAACACATAAAAAGTTTAAAACCCGTCGTGCACAAGGTTAGCGTTAAGATTGAAAGTCTATACTATATAATTAAAGTATTCATCCTTTTGAAAATAAGAACCTTCGTTTTTTAAATTCAAATAAGAGTTAAAATGTTTTCTTATACGAACTTTAAACATAAGTCTTTGTATATTTACAGCGGTGTATACATAATATATTAGACCAATCGACCGTTTCTGTTTTGTATAGTACAGTGTTGAGTATATTATTGTGTATTGACAGTTTTTATTTTGTAACAATGTAGGTATGTGCTTGTGTTGGTTACCCTAAATGCATTTAATCATTGACATTAAGTCAATAGTCCTATTGTTAAAGGAAGTTGAACATTTATATGATAAAATATTACAAATATTGACAGTCTGTTCAGATTTGTTCTCGGCCGTTTGGCACATACATGGTAATAATAACTAATGCTTGTTTTCTTTTCAGTTTGATGTCATTTTATATCATTGAAATCTTTGACTGACTTTATTTTGTACCATCAACATTATATAGCAATTTGCATTAAGATGGAGTTGTCTGTTTCCTCGCAATTGCGACATTTCCATTTTTGTCACAGTAGGTATAGTGCCTGGATGGGATTGTGTTTTTTGAGTGGATCGGTCCACCTTTTTTCGTGTGTAGACCGGACCTTTTTCTTCCAATTTCAAGTTTTTCTGTAAAATTTCTTCAAATGTGGGGATATTTATGTTCTGTGCCCGCATTTTCATTGATTTAACATTCGTAGGTATATTTAAAAAATGGCTTTATTTCACATTTGAAATTTCAATAAGCATTCCAAGGTTATATTAAACTTGTATAACATCAAATAATAAGTGGTTAATAAAAACCTTTTATCCCATCCTCCGATTTCACGTCTTATATTATAACAATAAATGTCTGTTTACTTGCATTTTGCATCATACTCACACGGGGGAAAAACACGGTCACACTCGATAAAACGGGATGCCAAACCGGACAATAGACCTATTTTGTTCATTTTAGTTTTCGATCATTTGATGCGTTAGTTTTTAAATTATTCGCTTGAAAAGTAATATTCTAGTTTGATCTCTCTTATTTTTTTATTGAGGATAATCAAGGTTGTCGATATTTTACGAAACTTTCCTTTGATCTTACTGACTGATACATGTAAGTACCGTTCTCATCAGAGTCGAGTGATATGAAAAAGTATCGCTAGAAACTAAGGAGGCACGTGGCGATGTCAATGAAATTGACATGAAATTGAAAACGTCTGCATAGGTAAAATAGCAATAAACAAATTATCAATGCTTTTTCACTTTCGCCGTATCGGACCAAGCGAGAAAATCAATCTCGTTGAGATGAGCAACGATAATCTATGAATAGCATAACAGTTAGGTTTAATCAATTTCAAATTACAGCGTAGTTTTGCAGTCTTCTTGGTTTGTTTCGTCTTTTTTCAATGTAAAATGTTCGGAACTCCACTGTTTTGTTTATTTTGAAATCATTTTGGTTTTTTTAACATGTGCAAGAATTTCCACCAGAAATGGCATAAAAAGTGTTCACTGACCTTTGGGTGTCATATTTGTACTGATCAATTGAAAACTGATTCGACAATCCTATAAATGTAAAATTTCCCCTTTTTAACTTATAAAATTCAACGTAGCTGTAGAGATATACTGTTAAAAGCAAGAATGTATATTAAAAACTACGGCAGTTCATTTAATGTCATTTATCTGTTCACATATATAAGTTGTCGACATACCTCGATATAAATATATTTCAACATTTCAATGAAGATTTATTTCTACATTATATCGCACTCTATCCAAAACCAATGACAATGACCGACGTTTCTTTTAGAAAATATTTTATATCTTCAATAAAAAAATATCTGCACTTAACATATAGAGATCATTGTACTCTGAAATAAGATGACCGAACAAAAAAATCAAGTCCTACTTGTAAATACTATTATAAACACTTACTTACGACTGCAGTCAGATTTTGCAATGCGGTAGACAACATTATTATCAGACAAATATGCAATCTAATTAAAATACAGATCTCTGATTACTTTAGTACGTTATACTACTCATATGTAGCATAACGAAATCAGAGATCTGCTTTTTATATTAATTAGATTGAGAAATAGGAACTGTGTGGTCAAGGTATTTATTGAAGCATTCTCTTTTTACTTCGAAACAGTACAACAAACAAAAAATGAGAATGGAAACAGGGAATGTGTCTAAAAAAACAACAACCGGACCAAAGAGCAAAACACAGCCGTAGGCCACCAATGGTTCTATTACACCATGTCAAACATAGATCATTGAGCTTTGCAACAAAAAGGTGCAGGTGATACCACTGATTAAAGACTGCGGTAGCTACTCTTGTTTCTCAGTATCTTGACTGGTTCATAGACACAAGCATTGTTTTCCCTGGTCTATTCCCGTCTACAGTAAAAACCGTGCTATAGACGGACGTCTTTTTTATTGTAAGGGATAATAAAAATACGTAGACTTTAACAAAATTTTTTAAATTTTTAAAAATTTGAACCAACCGTTTTGTCCGAAAAATTACACTGGTTATATAGCAATTTGACAAACACCAATTTTGATCATTGACAAGCTTAATATTCCCTTTACAACACAACGTAATTATAAAGGTTTAGCTGACTTTACAGAGTTATCTCCCTGTAGTGTTAGGTACCACCTTAACATTTGGGTTGTTACTTGCATGATCAACAAGGCGGTGTCATATGTGGAACAGAATCTGCTTACTCTATTGACGCACCTGAGAGTATCCCCAATATATGGTTGGGTTCGTATTGATCAGTCTTTATGTGGCTATATATGTTGTGATGTGTGTTATTTTGTTTGTCTGTTGAATTTTTTCTCTATTTACCCGTGGCATTGTTAGTTGGTTCTTTTTAGGCTTTGTTTGGACTTGTTTGTTTACTTTTTGGCCTTGAATGTTTATCCCTAATATTTTATTAACTATTTTTTTATTTTATATAGATTAGACCGTTGGTTTTCCCGTTTGAATGGTTTTACGCTAGTAATGTTGGGGCCCTTTATAGCTTGTTGTTCGGTGTGAGCCAAGGCTCCGTGTTGAAGGCCGTACATTGACCTATAATGGTTTACTTTTTTAAAATTGTTATTTGGATGGAGAGTTGTCTCATTGGCACTCACACCACATCTTCCTATATCTATTGTGAATTTAAATGTCCCTTTGGTATTCTTCCCTTCTCTTTGTATAGCTCTTTGCAACACAAAGAACCCTTGGTACAACTGTTCAGGAGGCACAATGGGCTAACTTTTATCTTATATACCTTGGAGGAAAACTCTTTTCAGCTATGCCGCGTGAAAAAATCTGCCTGTGGTATTCATTGTTTCTTATCTTTTGAATATGTATGAAAAGTTGCCACTGATCTTAAACAAACAATAATTCATTATTTTCAATTTAAGACTGAACGAATTTCTATGTTGCAAATAATTGATATGCCGGATTTTCTATCATGCTACGTGATACAGATCTCGATAGAATTTAAATTTTTTTAAGAATTGCGTGAAAGTACAACCTCGCCCTCTAATCTAATAATGAACTGGTAAAGGCGTTTTTATATGTATTGTAGCTAGGAACTTATATTTAGCGTCAAGTTAAAAATATTTCATGCATATTTTAGACGAGACAATGAACATTAAATCTTATAGGTAGGATAAGTAAACTGGATTAAAATAGATGAAGGGCGAAAAATATGGACTTCGAATAGAAAATGGGGATAGTTTGGGACATATTGCTTCGAACAGGTTACATACATGTTCCAGTTGTTCAAATGATTGTGGCAGTCTGTCAACAATTTTTTGGGAAGGAAAGGGTTCTTCAACGTGCAGGGGCTGTTGCACTTACCTTTCAAAAGGTATTGGATTCAATGTAAATACGTAACTGCGTATTTATAAATCCCATACCGCCGAATGTGTGCTCTTTGTGTTTTGTTTGTAAGATATCCAATAAATCATGATTTGTTTCGGAATGAATTTTCAAAATGCGTTATACATGTACCACCATCAAAGATTTTGCAATGCTACTTCTTTCAAAATATGGTAAAGTACAAGCGGTATAATTTCATCTTCAATGCAAATTCAAAAAGTGGAATTTAATAAAAACTGACAAATCAAACACTATCAATCATTGGAACAAGTGAAAACTGACCTTCTGTATGCTATTTTCGAAGAAAATAGAGAGAAAACTCTGGTTTTATAACAAGCTTTACCTTCCACTTGTATGCAACTGTTTATAGGTCCATTATATTGACACAAATTAGTATAAAGATTAAAAGTTAAAGTTCCGAAATCAATACAAAAAAGAACGCAAGGACTTGGCGGAAATCCTTAAGTTAGTAACAAGCTGGTCTGGATGGGGTTTACAAAATAGAGAATAATGGCAAAAAATATTCTGAAAAAAATCAAAATTAACGAAAAATTGTTCCAAATAATATAAATAGAGAAAAAAAAGAGGAAACAGATGTGGAAAAAACATAAATGTGATGCTATAGATATAAAAAATTGAGAATAATGAGGGGGTTAAGAAAAACGATAAATGATATAAAAAAAAAAAGAAAAAAAGAAAGAAAAGACAGCGAAATACAGAATGAAAACAACTCCCCACCACCAAAACTTAGATAAACCTTAAGAAATCATTTTTTTTTATACAGTATTAGCCAGTCGATAAGTCAATGCTACGTATAAAGAAAAAAACTGTGAAGAACTGTAACCTAGTTGTACTATGTTAATTTATCAGATTGTTTGAAGTTTATAAGGTTAAATATTTACCATTCACTTCATAAATCACACCTTTTTCAAATTTTGTTTCCAGAAGTTCAGTCATATATTGTTTGAAACAAAGACACTCAAAATTGTTTCAAGGATTACTTGGTGTCTTCAAAAAAGACATTACAGCTTTTACATTAATGCTAGCAAGACAAATCTTTGTTTGGCTTGCTTGCTTTGTTTGTATCAATGTTTTCTCAAGCATGGTAATTAAGATAGGCGGGACTTCAGTTTGTATATATCATACTTAAATTTTATTGGACGTTATGTTGGAGGTTAAGGACACTAAATTTTAAAACATCACATGACACATATTCTCACATGTTTCCTTCCTTACCTGTAAATATACAATACAGACAGGATTCTACTTCGTCGAAATTATCTTCTTATTACGCCAGTTCATTTTCACAATCGTAGAAACGGAAGACAATTTTTTTTCAGAGATCCAACTTAAAGACTGTCGTCAAGCACTTTTAGTAAATAGCTATTCGAACACACCTACTCTGATTTTGTGATCCATTGGATAGGTATTTCACTTGACCCCTATATTTCATCTTTTAGTACTGTGATTTTTTTTATGTTATAAAGTCAACCTTTAGCTTTGCTATATAAAATGATAGAGTCTGAAGCGAAATGATGTGTCAAATACTCTTGTTTTGTACATTTTCAAGACAAAAACACACCCTAACATAAAAAAGATTTTCTCTTTTCGATACAATTGTTTCCCATTTTTTGGAATATTTTCTTGAGTTGCATAATCGAAGGACAGACATGGAAATAACTGACTGAACTAATAGATTGATAAGTTATAAAAACAATATTAGGTCAATTAATGTTGAAGGCCAGTTTCTCAGCCTCATACAAGAAAAAAGTTTATATTTTTCTTTCATTGACAAACTATTGTATTTTTACAGGTGAGAAAACATGTTAGAATATTTGTCATGTGATGTTTTAAAATTAAGTGTCCTTAACCTCAGACATAACGTCCAATAAAAATCTAAGTATGATGTATACAAGCTGAAGCCCCGCCTATCTTAATTACCATGCTTGAGCAAACACTGATACAAACAAAGCAAGCAAGTCAAACAAAGATTTGTCTTGCTAGCATTAATGTAAAAGCTGTAAGACACCCGCGCATACATTGTTTGTTTTTTGTACGCGTCTAATGAAAGACTTTCTCAATGTTTACATCATTTCTTCAAAGTGGTCAATCGTATTTCTAAGGTTCAATTACTTACCAATGAAAAACTGTTAGAAACTTTATTGGATTGATATATCTCTTGCTATTAACATTCTTAGTTTAATCTGCTGAAAGAAAAAGACGTTGCTTACAAATTACAGTTTATATTAAGTTATCATTAAACAGTATATATGTTTATGAATAAAAAAAGAAAAAAATTATCAACGAATGTCTATGTGTATAATATGAATTGGTAGAAAAAATATATAAATGGACGAACATACATTTTCAAATATTTGTCAAACTGGTAATTGTCATGTTGGGGACTTTTGTAGCTGACTGTATGGTATGTTTTTATTGTGACCTATTGTTGCATATATCCAAGCCATTTAGAATCAGTTGGATTGTTGTCTCATATGCCATCATACAACATCTTATTTTCATAATGCTAAATATATTATGAAAAAGAGGCAAAAAATACCAAGGGGATATTCAAACTCATAAGTCGAAATAAACTTAGTTACGCAAAGGCAAAAAAAGAAAAAGACAAAGTTAAAGACATACAACAAAAAGCAAAACACATCAAAGAAATCCGAAGACTGACCAACATGAACCAAACCGAAAACGAGACTGAGAGGATCTTATATGATCCAGAAAGGTAAGCAGATCACGTCATGTAGCAGGATCATTGATACGGATGATCGAATCAACAGAAAATATAGACTTGACTATTTGACCAATCTCCACGTTTCCAGGTTTTGTGTGTTTTTAAGATTATAAAAACTAAGTATACCTTTGGTTCTCGACCTCATGGCGAGATTGGTTATTCTTCCTTTATTGAAAGTTACGGACACTATAGCTCGTTTTTTTTTTCATTTTGTGAGAAAATGCTGAAATGTACAACCACACCTGCTGAACTGTAGGCAGATAAAAAAAATGTTCCAATGGCCATTTTAAGAGCTATGTAGGTGGTAAAATAATGCGTATGTTACAACACGTACCATTTCTTAATTTTTTGGGGTAATTTTTTGAACACTTACACCACAGTTTATTATTCGTTTTCCACCATACATTTCAAATGAAAAGATCCAGGCATCTTTTTCTCAGCATATCAGAAACAATGTCTGCTGCTTGCATTTGAAAGACAAACATTCGAACTATCTCTATGTTTTCGTTGATTGATTGTAATGATAACCACAGTTTATTATTCGTTTTCCACCATACATTTCAAATGAAAAGATCCAGGCATCTTTTTCTCAGCATATCAGAAACAATGTCTGCTGCTTGCATTTGAAAGACAAACATTCGAACTATCTCTATGTTTTCGTTGATTGATTGTAATGATAACCACAGTTTATTATTCGTTTTCCACCATACATTTCAAATGAAAAGATCCAGGCATCTTTTTCTCAGCATATCAGAAACAATGTCTGCTGCTTGCATTTGAAAGACAAACATTCGAACTATCTCTATGTTTTCGTTGATTGATTGTAATGATAATTATGCATATTTGGAAAATAAAATGCATTCATCAACATCTAAGTTAATGTAAAAATTTAGTACCAATTGCAGCGCTCACAACAAGTGTTTATGTCATCAGGTTTACTTTGGATCAAACCGTTAGAGATGTCAAAATACTAAAACACTGGGAGCATTAAAACCAAATATAGACATATTCTTCTATATATATAATAAACAATAAAAAATTCAAATCAGATTTCTTTCAACTTACTTGGGGAATGATGAATAAGGAATTTACGCGTGTGAAAAAAAACCAACCTGACTATCACTGGAAATCATTGTGTCATACAAAATAGCATATTACTAAGTGCAAAAAGGACATTAATGCTTGATGTTGCTTCGATCTCTTTTACTTTGAATACATATTGAAACTACCCAATTTTGTTCATGTTATCTGGTTTTATTGCTTTCACATAAAAATGTAAATTCCCTGTATATAAAGATTCTTTATAAACTCCAAAGTCAGTAAAACTTGTATTATAGCTTATGACCTATGTGTTTCTCTACATGATAAGATTATAGTCGTGTTTTCTCATTCACAAGTTTAACATTTGTCTAACAAAACGGTTCTGCGAATGACATAAAACCTGTTCAAAGATTAAAAAACTATAACCTTTAACCTTCATTTCCATTTCGGTAGAAGAATCACCAGCAAGTACAAAAGAAATAGGTTAATACCTAAACACCGGGCACCAGTTCCGACTTATTACACCCTAAAATACCACGCGAACAGATTATGCGTTTCAAACACGTACAGGAAAAAACATTATGTATGCATTTAGATATACAAAATTTCGTTTTACGATTTGACATTAAAATACTTTCATCGGGTCAAAACTTAGCAGTGACGATTATTATCTTTAATATGTGTCATCGGTACAGGTTCTTCGCTGAAAACAATAAAAACTGATTTGTATGTATTGTTACCATAGAGGATGCCATGGATTAATGTCCTAAGCTCACAAATATTCTCCTCCCTGCATCGTAGAACATTACAGGTGCTCGGTTACAATGCATTTTCTTGTCAATCACATCAGATGTAAGGATGTTCAGTCTTATTTTGGTATCTTTGCTCCTCTTTGGAATTGCACAAGGTAAGAAATGGGAAACAATAGTTTGCTAGCATTGCTACTCTTTGGAATTGCACAAGGTGAGAAATGTGAAACAATCGGTAGCTAGCTTTGCTTCTTTCTTTCTTTTGGAATTCCACAAGATAAGAAATTGGAATCAATTTTTAACCTTTTTTACATCAATTCATCATAACTTGCTTTTTCTTTCTTTCTTTTTTAGTTGATATTTAATAGAACTTAAACCGAGTTAAAATGAATTAAAATAATAAAGATGATGACTTTTTAAGGTTATACATCTGTACTTTCAAAACAATGATCGGAATTGTATGAGCATTCCCAATTAATTAAGGTATTGTGTATATCAGCATTATACATAACTCTAATGGAACGGAGTGCCATATATTTTATGCAACTGTCTTATAAGACTGAGATGTTTAGTTAGCAATAAAACCAGGTTTAATCCACTATTTTCTAAATAAAAAAATGTCTGTACCAAGTCAGGAATATGACAGTTGTTATCCATTCATTTGATGTGTTTGAGATTTTGATGTTGCCATTTGAATAAGGACTTTCCATTTGGAATTTTCCACGGAGTTCAGTATTTTTGTGATATATTTTTTTATATGTATAATCATTGTGGAATAATTGACCAAGTAGACCAGGTTAAAATGGGAGTCCAGAGAAACTTAAAGTTTAATAGGACTTTGACCTACATATGTTAATTTCTTTGCCATTTTGGTCTTTGGTGGAGAGTTGTCTTATTGGCAATTATTCCACATCTTCTTATTTTCATATGGTCTTCAGTTGATAATAAATGGGATCGGTTCTAAGTTTTTCTTTGTTGTCTGACGTAATGGTTACTAAGGTTGGTTTATTGTTTCGGATTTCCATATTTTATTTAGCACCCATTGACGATACAAAAACAAATCTAAATGCGCATATGCTGCATCCAATTTCCGACGCAAGGTCATCCGCTCTCCGATCTTTCCCGAAGTCTTACAATTAACTATGGATTACCAAAATTATGAGCTTCGATCTTTGCTTAGAAATTGATGGTGGTGCTTGTTTTACCTGGACTCCCTTCATGTCTCTGCTCCTTTTTTTCACTATTCCTAATCTCGTTTAATACCTCATATCTTGAGTTGAGTCATATAAGTGACTTTGATATAAATCATATTCCTGACTGTTGGGATGTTTAGCAACCAACAATCAATCAATCATGGCTGTTGAAGTCAAGACGTTTCAACTTTGTCCCAAGTTACCACATTGTGTATACTTATTCATATGTAATATTTCTATATAGCTTTGTGGAATACTATCTACAAAACAAATCTTACTGCTTTATAATCTTATTATATACACGTGTTGTATGTCCTCCAAGGTCCTTTCTATTCAGGTCTGAAGTTGCTGTGGGAGATTCATTGTAGCTTTTTGAAAGTTTTTTGACTCCTTGTCTAAATAAAGGCACTAGTAGTAAGTCATACATTGGTTTAACTGAAATAAATCTGGGTCACAGACCAAACCCGAGAGAAACACATCAACTATAAGAGTACAACGGGACAACAGAAGGACTGACCTGCTACAAAACCCAACGCCAATACAAACGGAAAAAGACTCTGTTATAATAAAAAAGAAAAAGAACAACTGCTATATTCTTGACTTGGTACAGGACATTTTAAGAAAAAAAATGGTGGTTTGAACCTGGTTCACAAAGTTTGATGATGCACTTTTGACAAAATTAAGATTTAAACAATTTATTAGTAACATTATTTTTTCGGAGAATTAAGTAATTCATATAATGTTTATATTTTCAGCAAATGATTGTGGTGGTAAGAACACAGGGCATGGTCCTTTTAAAGGCAAACAATTTCTGGATGGCAAATTAAAAGGCAAGGTTAACCTTTAAGTTATTTTGAAATTAAATCAAATAAGTATACATCAAGATGAAATTGGAACATGTTCAAGGGAGACAATACACGCCTTGATTCGATAGACTTTTTGGAATTGAACATAGTACAAAGGTCACTCTTGCATACAAATGACACATTAAACGAATTAATTAACACAACATTCGTTTCTACCTTAAATGAAGATTCTAAATTTTCAATTTAACCAAAATTTGTTAATCTATAAGATAGTTGCAGATATAATGAATGATAACCCATAGTATAGTATATTTGTTTGAAATCTTGTTAAACCTACTAGGGGAAATGCATAAACTTCTTGACTTTCATAGCTCATAATTAACGTGTTTACACATAAATACAATACGGTTTTTATACCTGTACATGCCTCTTAAAGTATAAGACACAATACAGATCGTAAACTATGCTTGCATTCAATTACCTAAGTAAAGATTAAATTAAAGCCTTAACATTTTTACATTGTGGTTTTTTTTTTTTTATTATTTATCAATGTCGTTTTTTTAATATGTCAAGATTTGACTAAATACCGATATCCCAATATATTCAGGTAAATACACTACTCATGCTTTAAAATATGAGATAGTACCTGTTCTAGTGACATTCGTCTTGCAACTTGTGTTCGAATATTAGACACGTTTATTTTGACAACAAAATAGAAAAGAAAAGATTCGGGGTATCCAAATTGGTGTTCTTCATCTCAAAGTCATAATGAGGACTTCAACACGGAGCAAACAAAATCAAACTCTCACCTCACTGCAAGTTTAAGACGGACTCTATAGCACCGGTTTGATTCTAGGGAAATTAACGATCAAGCATTAAACATTTGAAATGAAACTAAACAAGCTGTAAGTTGTTGAGCTATATAGGGGAGGACATATTTAGCTCAGTCGTTTAGAGTGCTGGCTTCGAAAACAGAGGTCCCGGGCGTTACATTGTGTTTTTAAATAAGAATCATGCTCTCTGTGTGTATGCAGACACCTAATGACTCAAGCGATCATGCCAAAATACATATATATAATTTTATATATATATTAAAATACCGATTAACACATATATAACAGATACCAGTTTTAAAATTGTGTACGCCAGACGCGCGTTTCCTCTCCAAATGACGCATAAACAAGTTTAAAAGGCCAAATGAATAACGAAGTTCAAGAATAGATGTATACAAGAATTGTTTATATATCTGAACATTTTTTAGGTTTTGGAATTATTGCTACATCGAGACCATTTAGATTCGGTTGTTGTGGTACCATTAAAAAATGGCGAGCTGTAACGAAAGGCCCCGGGGAAGTAATATTCCAAGTATGGAGACATTCCGACAAGAAAAACCATTACATTCTGATTGGACAGAACCGTGTCAAGTGTAAGCAACTTTACATAAGAATTAGGAGATGTGGTATGATTGCCAATGAGGCAACTATCTACCTAAGTTCAAATTTAGTGGAGATTTCAATTTCACAATTCACTTTATTTTCGATAGAATAATCGTACTACAAAGGTAAAGATTGCAAGAATGCAGTTCCAAATTAATTGTATTTCAAAGTTAGCGTGATTTCGTTTTAATATACTTTTTATACACTTTAGATATGCTTGTAGATCATAGCATTGTTGTTTATATCATTTGTCAGTATAAAAATGACAACGTCTTGGAAAAACATACAGTGATAGCATTATAAGAGAAGAAATAAAAAAAAATGAAATGTTCTTAAATGTAGTTTTCTGAATATTGAAACTTTTTTTTGAGTTGTGCATTTGTAATTCTATCCTCTTGTTTGTCTTGTTGGTCTATTTCACATTATACTGTTACTATTGAGAAAAAAATACAAGAATAAGTAGATCTTGTTTTGATAAGCAACATTTCTATTTTGAAAAGAGGGTGCGAAAGATACCAGAGGGACAGTCAAACTCATCGATCGAAACTAAACTGACAACGCCATGGCTAAAAATGAAAAAAAACAAACATACAAACAATAGTACACAAGACACAACATAGAAAACTAAAGACTTAAGCAACACGAACTCCATCTCATAACTTGGGCTGATCTCAGGTGGTCTGAAAGGGTGATCAGATCCTGCTCGACATGTGGCACCCGTCGTGTTTCTCATGTTGAGGTTATTTCACAGTTTTCTATCCTATATTTATCATGTCATTTATTATGTTGTTTATCATTTCTTACAGTCGATAAGGCTGGGGATACAACAGTGGACATACCACAAAGCGAAAGAATTTCCGTTAACAAGGGTGACTACATAGGATGGTACGTAGGCATGAACTTTTTTTAAGTTTCGGTAACGGTTGCAATGTACTCATGTACATTTTACTGTTTAACAACAAATCTACGATAGTAGTAAAATTGAGAAAGGAAATGGGGAATGTGTCAAAGTGACAACAACCCGACCATAGAGCAGACAACAGCCGAAGGCCACCAATGGGTCTTCAATGTAGCGAGAAACTCCCGCACCCGTAGGCGTCCTTCAGCTGGCCCCTTTAAAAATATGTATAGTACAGTGATAATGGAAGTCATACTAAACTCCAAATTATACACAAGAAACTAAAATTAAAAATCATACAAGACTAACAAAGACCAGATGCTCCTGACTTGGGACAGGCGCAAAATTGCAGCGGGGTTAAACATGTTTAGGATATCTCAACCCCCTCCCCCTATACCTCTAGCCAATGTAGAAAAGTAAACTCATAACTTTTTGTAGATTCATGAAACTCAATCGGTAAATATTTTCGAAGTTTAATACCAATATTAGACATGAGACAATAAAAAAGACAGTGTGTGAAGCGCGATTCTTGAACAAGCCTTATTGCGAACTCAAAGTATGTATAAATACATAGTAGGGAATCAGGAGAAATTTAGAAAAAATACGCTACTTGTAAAGAATAGCCTGTTTAGGAATCTTCACCTGAAGGAGTTGAGCCATTGCTTGTAACAAAAAAAACGAGCTTAATCAACTGAGATCATACCAAAATGTGTTTGAGTAATAATGACAATTGACGAAGCCCACTGACTGTACTTGTCGGTGATGGCTTATATACTTGTCTACCATCGTGGTAGTAAATAAATCGATCTTTTAGACTCCCAAAAAAGAAAAAGAAAAACGTAAAATATACGATTACCGTGCTTAATATAAAAAAGAAGATGTGGTATGATTGCAAATGAGACAACTATCCACAAAAGACCAAAATGACACAGATATTAACAACTATAGGTCACCGTACGGCCTTCAACAATGAGCAAATTCCATACCGCATAGTCAGCTATAAAGTGCTTTAAACACGTGTTTCTGAAATAATATTCGGATATCTCGAGACCACACATATGTTTCTGAATAACCTTCATTCATGAGATGTGTTTGCGATTTTGGTTTTGCAATTTGATAAAGGCCTTTCCGTTTTGCATTCCCTTGCAGTTCAGTTTTTTTGTTATTTTACTTTTTTCTTCATAAGATATGCTCGAGACAACGCACAAGTTTTTGAAATAAACTAGTTCGAATTCGTTACAGAACAAAAAGTTGGAAAGCCATAAATATAAAACGCCGCGAGCTTAAAAACAAAAAACTGCCTAAATAAAACAACCAAAAACCGCATGAGGTTAACTTTGCCTGATGGAGTTTAAGTCTTAACTTAATGCAATTACATGATTTTATTAACTGGACATTTAGACACAATGAATTACTTGAACTGAAGTGTTGGTTATTAAACGGAATGCGTCTGGTAAACTTTAAAAGATCACGTGTGTTTATGTGGTTCATAAGTGTTTCTCGTTTCTTGTTTTTTACATAGATTGGACAGCTTGTTTTCCCGTTTGAATGGTTTTACGCTTGTAATTTTGGGGCCCTTTATAGCTTGCTGTTCGTTGTGAGCCAATGCTCAGTGTTGAAGACCGTACTTTGACCTATAATGGTTTACTTTTATTAATTGTGACTTGGATGGAGAGTTGTCCGCTCATTGGCACCACATCTTCTTATATCCACATAAAAACTCGATAAAGAATAGTAAAAATGTATATCCAATGGCTAATTTAACCTAAGAGAATTAATTTTCCGCAAACAATGCTTGATCAACAATATGTACGAGATCAGAGGTGTAAAAAGGATAATTCAAAATCATCTTATTATTTAAGAAGAAGTATGATACATATTCCTGTGCTCACAATTGCGCGCTCTTTCTTTTTACAAAAAAAAACATAATATTTTTGTAAAAAGAAAGATAACTCTATTTCTATTTTTCAACAAAGTTGTATTACAAAAGACTCACTAGTGACGCTCAAATCAGAAACGTTTAAAAGACCAAATAAAGTACGAAGTTGAAAAACATTTAGGACCTAATATTCCGAAAGGTTTTGAAAAATACGGCTACGGCAATCTCTTCCTTGGGTAGAACATCCTAAGTATTTTGATTTTTATCTGAAAGCATATGAAGCATAAACATGTAATTCCGATTCTATTTATTGATGTTACACGACTTGGCCATTTATTCCTTTGTGTTAACTTTTCAAGTAAAGAGTAATTCTGATCTACTTCATAAATATTGTATATCAAATGTTTTCTTTCACCAAAATGTCATCCAATGAATCAGCAAAGAGAAAGGGGAAAAAAACAAAATCAATACGAAAAAAAGGTAATAAACATTCCGATCAAGGAAGTACGAGAGTATAAAAAAATAATGACGGAATGCTTTGAAATTTGTTAAAATATAGTACTTACACACGTGCTATCTTAAGATTTATAATACAAAGCATAGATCGCCGTGCCTGTTTTCAAACCAAAATACTGTTTAAAAGTCTATTGTTTTGTAAGGATAACACACGGATCGATCACATAAGATATTTTCAGAAAATAAAATAAATAATTGAACTTCGTTCCTACTTTTCTAGTAGCACAATGGATAAATCTACGGTTAATCCTTTTTTCTTTCTTTTTTTATAAATGTAAATTGATAGTATCAAGAAACAGCTGCATACGTTTCTGCGTTTCTGCTTCGAAATTTGTTAATTTCAGTAAAATTCTGAACTGATTCTGTGATGATGAAATATTCCCACACGACCTTATTATAGTTGCAAATTTCAAATTAATATTTCAATTGTCACGAGATGTGAAAAAAAGGAAATGCTCTATGAACAACCCAATCGTAGAACCATGATGAACTAACATACTAGTAACAGGTTTTATTTTTTCAATGTCTTTTTTGAACACACCTTTGTCTAAAATAAAATGTAAACAAAATGAGCTCCGAGGAAAACTCAAAAAGGAAAGTCCCTCATAAAACCGAAAATCAAACTCTCAACAACATCAAACGAATGAATATATATAACAACTGTCATATTTCTGACTTGGTACAGACATTTTGTTATGAAGAAAATGGTGGATCGAACCTTGTTTAATAGCTAACTAAACCTCTCACTTGTATGACAATCGCATCAAATTATATATATATCTTATTTTTAGGTATACAGTAACAGAAGCTTTCATTGTGCACGAAGAAAATGTAGGCAGCAAAGATCATCATATAATAGAAAATATGCCAGTTCCAGTTGAAGGACAAGATGTTGACTGGTCTAAAAATAAAGTCAAAGAAAAAAGAATATACGCA
Source organism: Mytilus galloprovincialis (assembly GCF_965363235.1). NCBI lineage: Eukaryota > Metazoa > Mollusca > Bivalvia > Mytilida > Mytilidae > Mytilus > Mytilus galloprovincialis. Next base: position 39,377,480 of record NC_134845.1, on the reverse strand, counting down.
GTTGAAGCAATGGGAGAAGACAGTATGTAAATGTTACTATTTCTTCTTCTTAAATGAAAACTAAATGGCTTCTCTGATTTAAGAGGGTCTGGATGGGGGTATACGTTTTTGAAATCTTTAATTTTCTAAGCCTTTTCTGTATTTATTTGCCATATCATTATTTATTCTTTCTTTATATTTTAGCAAACAATTATTCTCTATTCTTTATTTTGTAGGTAAATTTTCTCTATATCTTATGTTTTTTTTATTGCTTATTCTCTTTTCTGAAAACCCCGTTTATACCCTCATTTGTTGATATTTTCCTTTTTTTGTGTCGACATTTCTGTCTGAGGTACACAAATTTTTCAATTTCACAATGGATTAAAAACATGTTCGATATGTCGATTTTCACCTCGAGTCAACAAGTTCGGAAAAGCGAAAACTGTAAAAGTTGGAGAAAGCTGCTTTCAACTAATACCAACTGATCAAATATGTCTAAAATTATTATATAACTGAATTATAAACTGTGTTATGTTTCGTTTTTAAAAGCGTCAACTTATTGTTAAAAATATTGTAATTCAACGGTTTGTCAAATGTTTTATCTACAATTTTTTTCCAGCCTTAACATTTTTCTCTTTGGGTTGCACATTTTGTCGATAATTCTCTATCATGCGAACTCCATCCACACGTCATACAATCATAGCTTTCAAAATCAATGATTGGCGCTAACTGATAAAAATGAGCAAAACCATAAAACTCTTCGGAAGTACCAAATTTATGAAATAATATTTTCCTTTTCTAATAGAACTCATTGCTTTTATTTTATATTTGATAAAGGTGTTGCACCAAGTTTAAAGAATTTACCATTCACCAAAGTCTTTCTTTTAATTTAATAAAGGTGTGGCACCAAGTTTTAAGAATTTACCATTCACCAAGGTCATTACAAAAGCTGCAGTGGATAGTATGACTGACAAAATGAATGTTTACGACGTACAAGGCACGGATCCTGACAAACAGGACATTCCTACATTATTGGTTCATCTAGAAGCAGTGAATGCATACTTTCAGATAAGAAAGAATACAAGTAAGTACGAGTAGACAAGGAGAGCCGTGGTGTAGTGGTTAAGTTAATGGACTACTAACACAAAGCTTCCTGGTTCGATCCCCGTTCCGGAGAAAAAGATTTCAGGGACTGAATTTTCGGCTCTCCCTTGACACCATTTGCAAGTATGGTCTTGAGAAACGATGATATTCCGTCAAAAGGGGACGATAAATGGCTGACCCGTTTTAAGAGAGAGCCATATCTCTACGTAAAAGACACGTACCCTTGTAGATTTCGAAAAAAAGAGTAGGCTAATGCTGCTACAAGGCAGCAATCGCACTCGCAAAGTTGAAATAGATTAATAGAAGTTGTAATAACTTGTTTCCAAATCCACTATAAATAAATATTTTTAAACTAGACATACGCTTGTCTATAATAGTTACATCCACTTCATTTGAACTTCGGTGGATAGCTGCCGCATAAGCAATCATACCTCATCTCCTTATTTTTTCCATTTTTTATATCATTTCCATGAATTTTGTTTTATTATTAGCATAAGCCTGAAGATGTGTTGTGAGTGCCAATGAGACAATTCTCCACCCGAGACCAAACGACACAGAAATTAACAACTATATATCACCTTTCGGATTTCAACAATGAGCAAAACCCATACCGCATAGTCAGCTATAAAAGGCACCGACACGACAAATGAAAAACAATTCAACAAGAAAACTAGCGGAAACAGAAACAAACGACAACCACTGGATTACAGGCAGATTCAAGCGTTTATTATATTTTTCTGGCAACATAATGTAAGATCTATGAATATTTAATTCAAACTATAAATGCTCAAAGTTTGCATAAACCTATCAGTATCAACTCGGTTAAGAGATTTCTATCATACATAAAAGGATAGGAAAACCGTTCAAACCAAAACAAGGTGTTTTATTATATATTTATTATGCATTGCTATTCAAATATTATTCTTTTCTCTGAATATATATGAATTTGTAAAAATATTTAGATTAGAATATGATAAAGTTCGTTGGTCTTTTATCAAATTTCCGATATTTATGCTACGAGTGAAATTAATACATAAAGTGGCTATTTAGGACACCTCGGTAGATTTTACAACTCGCAGTGTTAGGTACCGGGATTTTCTAAAGAGGTTGCAATACCGAATGAAACATAAACACGAGTTAAATATTTATACAAAATAACTTTACTTTTCAAAAGCAACAGAATGTGAATTTTATAAGTACTCATTATAAAAATCACTGAGTCGGAAGAAGTTTCCTTTTTTTTAGGGGGTGTAATTTATTTTTTCATGAATGAATTCAGAAACAGGATCCAAACATGTTTCTTTATGTAAACCATCCAATTCAGATAACAAAGCTGTCTTCTTTAATTGCATGCAGTGAGGTTCGTTAGGTTTCCTAACACATGTTTCATTTTTCATCTGCATTAAAAAGGATGTTTGGCATATGTCAATTGAACAGCATTTAACACAATGAAATCATGAAAAGCTATTCACGTTTTTTTACAAAATTTACCTAGGAAATAGTGGAAATTACAGTTATAATGATTTACTATCAAATATGTTGCTATGTCGTAGAAACGACGTGTTTTTTTTTCTTCACTTTGGTCTTTACCTGTATGCTTCCGTACACAGAGGTTTTTAATATTTTGTTTACATTACACAGGTATGGTTCTTATGGTGAAGCACGCTCCTTTGGGGAGTCATGTACTGAAGATAGAAGTAAAGGATACATGTGGTAAAAACAAGATCGACGAACTGACTGTAGAAATAAAAGATGATTCTCCTGTAAGTCACGTGTCTCGTCATCACAGAATATTACACATGAAGGGAGACACATTTTGGGATGGGTTAATGGAGGTCACAAAGAGGGTTCTCGGGACAAAATGAATATAGTGGGAACTGGGAAACAATTACAAAAAGAGCGAACTATATGTGTAATTCCACTATTAAACATATGGCTAATTTCCGTGTCATTGCATACAATACATTTTTAAAGCCAATGATTATGATTGGCCGTCACACTGTATCAAGTGAAGTTAACTACCTATTTTCTTGCAGTTAATTTTGAGCGCTTATAACTGTGCTATCTACCAGCAGTTAATTGTGATCGCTCATAACTACGCTATATACCAGCTGTTATTTTTGAGCGCTTATAACTGTGCTATCTACAAGCAGTTACTTTTGAGCGCTTAAAACTGTGTTTTAATTGTTAATATTTGTCAACAGTTACCGAAAGGGTCTGTTACGGAATTAACGTACAGAGTGAATGCATTCTACAATCAAGAAACATTGTTGTCAGCTATATAGCTCGTGGAAACGCTTTCTTGTCATCCCTACATACTGTTGTAACGTGTACACAGGGTAAGCGTGTCTATTTCTATCTAGAATGTGTTCGTTACCAGTTTGATACTGGATCCAAAATGTTCTATTTACAGAATATATAACAAATGATCTTTATTCAAATATTTACGTCAATGAACCAAATTATGTACAACTGCTCTTTGCAATCTTTAATAAACTAGCTATAAACAATTCTTCTTTAATATATATATATATATATATATACAACTGGTACAAATTTGTACTATTACAAATTTGTCCTAGGTCAGGAACAAACTTGTTCTCCTGGTACAATAATGTACCCTACAAGTTTACACACTTGTCTTTGTTCCGTTGGTACAATTATGTACTTTACAAGGTGGTCACACAGACTCACACTTGTCCTATACGGTACAATACGGTTCAGCTTGTAAACGTACAAGTCCGTATTTCTAACAGGAACCAACCTGTTCTTTATTACACTTAGTAATATTATCTAATAAATCTAATATAAACGAGACTACGATCTCGAATACCAACGTACCGTACCTTGGTATTATGTCTACGAAGACTTATGACAATCGACCCTGAGCTAGGAATCTCTCCTGCTTATATACCCCAATGGTAGCCGTACCATTATTATAGGAGGGGTGTTCTTCCAAAGTGTCTCATTACTCGTACTGACAGTTTCCTTTGGAACACCCCTTCACGTTTGACCTGACCCAAAGTTTACCCGCGAAACATCTTACTCTTTTCTATGTTTTATTAAAGTATATATACAATGCATAAAATAATGCTTCTACCGAACTGTAACCAATGTAAACAATCTAACCGTAGATTCAAAATCATCACACTGTTATAAAGACAAATCGAACCGTGCTAAAGCTGGGAGTAAACAATCATTATTATACTGTTTCAAGATATCATTTGAAATAATGTATTAAAGGTGAAAAATAATTATAGATTAGAAACCTTTCATCAAAGATCGAATGAAGAAAAAAATAAACATAGATTTTTTAAATCAGAGTTACATTAAGTTTAATAGTCTCTGTTCTGTTAATATAATCACTTGTTGAGTAAAATAGTGAATATAAAATGAGAATGACTTGCATATCTTACACTATAGCATTTCTTCAACAACCCCTCAATAAAGTCATATTTAGGTGTATTGTGGGGACACTCCGCATCGAAGTCGAACAATAACCGATCTTTCTCGCATATAGTTGCACAGTGTAGGAGGAATTTAAGCGTTAAAAGAGGTTTTCTTTACATTCTCTTACCATTATGACTGACAATTTTGGCACGGGTCCTAAGATATTCATGTAACGGGGTATTTTCTAGGCAAATACAACATACACGATGATATAGGGTTCTTTTCCTTTTATTACACAATAATTAGACCCATGTATATGGTACATAGGTCTGTGTAATAGCTGGATGCATCACAGTGCTGTACGTGTATATAAAATCTGAGCACTACTCATATATGTACGACTAAGAATAAATCCATATCCTGAATATAAGAATATTGAAAATCCAAGAAGTATAATATAAATATCATGAATGTCAGAGTTGAATATATCAAGCAGGTAATTTTCACTGCATTCCAATATGTCTGCAGTCTAAATCTACCAGAAACAAAGAAAACCTATAGTAAGGCCTATGGCCTGAAGATTGACCAATCAAAAGGTTAGAATTTTCCTTCCAAATTGATATGAAAGAAAAGAGGTTCACCAAAGGGAAACAAGAATAATTCTAGAACAATAGTGCTAGAAATAGAAACAATGAGTAACTAAACTATCAAGCACTGCAATAAAATTGATAATCAACAATATCATATTTTAATATATCAATCAAATATGACTCTGCCACATTCAGATCTTTTAGAAGTGAATAAGTCTGATAGTCCACAATCGTTTACGATGGATTACACTGTTGTTCAATGTATCAAAGGTTCTTAACAATATTCTCTCCCCGTTCATTCTTACTAAGCGACACCACAGTTTAACCAACTACTATTAACACGATACAGCCGGATATATCATTTCGATTTCAGTTTCATGTTACATTCTATACTTTCTGCAATAGACTTGAAAACACAAATTACACGCCAGAAAATAAGACATAAACAAGATGGCGAAATACAAAAAAAAAAATGCGTCCTTAAAAAAATATCGTCGATGTTAAAGTATTATTTGGTACTATAGTACATGTATATTAATAAAAGAGTTGCTGCACAAGTATTGGGAAAATCATTGCAATAATACTATATTATACAGGAGCGGAGTCAGCATTTTTTTAAGGGTGGGGCGTTATTTCACAAAACTGAAATATGTCATATACAATAAAAAGGGGGGGAAATGGACGAATTTATGTCCAAAACATATATTGTTTTCGATATAAATTGGGGGAGCGTATGCCGTCTTTCCCACCTAAATTCGCCACTGTAGCTCTTACTTGTAAGGTCGAGTACTCTATCTGTTATATGAGTTTTCTACTTTCTGCTTGTAGACAGACGCACCTTCTGTAGTAACTAAAGCACCAACAGTACCTACAACAACTCCCGATGATTATTATAATTATGATGATGATGATGATGGTGATGACAATAACGCTGTTAGTGGAACTGCAGCACCTGCGTCGGGCACTCTACAAGGTATGTTATCATTAGTGGTACACCTTTTTTATTGGCGGCAACATTTGTATTGCTGTTCAACCTCAAAGTCAAAGTGAGGCTTACATATTCAATATTTGACCTGCTTTAGTTTCGCTTGTTCTCTAGTGTCCGTTTTGGCAACAAAGCTTTAACATTTCATTCTGCTTTTGTATGAACATTCGCGAAAAAGTTTTACATATATCAAAGAGACAACAACCCGACCAAAGAGCAAGGCTGTCTCATTTTGGTAACGACTTACAGGAGACGCTATCCAGATAAACACGCATGTTCATATCTCGTGTTCATAATACAATTTATTTATTGTTATAATATCTATACATGCGGGAAATAATAGAGAACAGTCCACGATCATTAGAGAATAAACTGTATTAAAAAAGGACATTGTTATCTTAATATGATTTACCAGAGAGTCTTTTTATGAAATATGTCAGATGTGATGAATAATTTATTTGCTACAAGTTTTTGTTTTCACATAAAATATCGAAATATACATATGAACAGCGACAATAAAGGAAAGTTTAAAGTTAATATTCATAGATTTTTTATTTGTATATTTTAAAACACTGTCATACATCCAAATATACTATCCACACTTGTTTGTATATTATTATTATAAAAAATACGGATATACCATTAAGACCATGAAGATATATCTATGAATTTATGTACTTATGTTTGTTTTTTTCAGATTTCGAATGGGATTGGCTTGTTGCTGTTTTAATTGTAGCAGGATTGATTATTTTATTTGCAGCACTTATTTTCATCTTCCACAAGAACGGGTGGCTACATAAACATCATAGAACTATGCCAATGAGGAAAAGTCCAAAGGATGTCGAAAGTTCCGATGGTCTTAAAACTGAGACAAAAATAGATGACCTCAATAAAACTGAAAACAAACCGGATGTCACAAGTAACAATGATACAAAACCGAATGATGTTCCGAAACAGGACGGCATTAAATCAAAACCAGATACTACAAAATCGAAATATTCCAAAATTAGATACTAAGAAAAATGTATACATATATATTTCTATTGGATTGTTTTTAATACTAAAATTTATTCATTTGGTGAAACACATGAATGATAAATCGTAATTTGATTTTCACCATTAAGTAGGAAAATGGCATCACCTTTTCTTAATTTATTTGTTATTGTTTGAATGACATCGTTTGAATTTATATTATTTTTTGGCTTTTCAAATTGTATTTGAGATTGCATTTTATTTAAAGAAGTATAAACATTAGTTATTGATTATAAAGAAGTATAGCAATTGAGTAAAATAATGCTTCTTTCTCATGTAACAACAGAATGTTCAACGAGTATCAAGGTGCATGGCCATGGTACGATGTAGTAGAGTAACGAATAATGAGATGCTTAAGTTGATTCTCAACAAAAAATGATACAAGAATGAAACTTAACAGAAATCGATGATTACTTCAAAATTTTCAAAATCACTAAAACCTGAACAATTCGATTCTTATTTCAATACAACTTTTGAGTTGTACCAGAAGTATCGGACCAATTTCGAAACTCACAAAAACGGGTATCAAACGGTGAACTTTGTGAAAGTGTATGAGAGCTCGTGACTTTGCAACAGAAATTGGCCTCCGATGTAAACAAATTGTCGGTTCAGCTTTTAAATTAGTATTGCACAGCCTACCAAACCCCAATTTTGTTACGGCATACAGACTGTTTATTGAACAGATGCCAAATCAATTTTTGTTACAGTTTATTTTATCTCGATAGTTTATTTGAAATAAAATGACGTTCAAAGAGGAAACAATGCAAGTAAAGACATCGATGATATACGACATTAGTCACTGAAAACCAATTTAGTTATTAACAATGTATTTCTATTCATAATTTGTTTATCATTCATGTATATCTTTTGTTTTTCAAGCAGAACATAAATTAATTATTTTTCATATTATTTATTGAGTGTTTTCTTTTCATGATTTTAAAGTAATTTTAGAATCCGAGTCAGATTTCCATTGTGTTATTATGATATTATTCTCAAAAAATCATTAGTTAGGTGGCTGTGTTTGTTAAAATGGCGCGTAAACTGTTACTCTTGTTTATAAATTAAAACTTTTTTTTTATTTACAAAAGGACTACATACGAGTAAATATACAATTAAAATGTTGGGTAAGATTGCAAGGACATAGTGCCCTGTTAAGACATAAGGGTCGTAACTCTAACAAATCACCTGTGCGCTTGTAGTGCCTAGAATTCATATGTGTATTAAAAGTTTCAAAGTCACAAAGATTAATTAAATTCTGTGTCACAGGAGTTCTTAAAATGGGATCATAGATACCAATTACAAACGCATCATTGATTATAAGAGTTATCTCCCTTAACCAAGGTCTACTCTTTAGTTGACATATTGTGCCTGTGATATAAGTGTGAAGTTATATACTTACAGTTTGCTTTCAGATAAGATGTTGTATGTACAGTATTTCCAACATACAATGTATGTTTAGTTTGTGTATATCTGTGATATTGAATGTGATGCTTTCTATTTGTCTTCATATAAAATATTTAAAACGTCAAAGAGTGTTAAATTGTTTTAGCTTTCTGTCTTTGATTTGAATTAGCACTTGTTCCAGTTAAAATCCTCATTCCTAGAAATATTGAAGTTTCATAGGAAGTCCAAAAATTATGCAATGAAAATAAAACTCAGTTTATTATATATATAAAAAATCACAAACATTAATTTGCGGTGATACAAAATAACAAAATAAACGACACAGCTGGGAATCACAACAGTGGATACATCAAATAAATCCTTTAGTTGGCTTTCAAAAAAGATACCGGAAGTGCATATTTTGGCTTAATGTGGAGCTGACATGCTCAGACTTCCTACATTATTGGAGGTTGGCGCGCTTCCAGTTATCCTTCAATGGATTGGTGTTTGTGCATTTCATTGCTTTTAATTGACGTGAGATTTATTCTCTAAATGATACATAAACGAATAAAAAGTCAAGATACAACTATCAATAGTTTGTTAACATCAATTTATATATTTTACTGTTTTAGCACCAATAGCTATATACGGTACATTGGGTCAGTAGATTCAAACTTTCTAAGATTAATATCAATAAAAAAAAAAACCTCCCCCATCCTTATAAAAAAATTACTTTAACACAATAGTTTTGTATAACTCCAACCGAGGTCATGGAGACAAGTCCATTTATGACAAACAAAACAAATTTCATATTGTATAAGGGAAAAATATGTCGTGAATAAATTCCTGACTTCGATTTAGTTCTAAAAGTTTATATAAGTAATTAAAAAGCTATGAATAACATTGGATAATGAAGACAAAACTGTGAAGCTTTCCCGACTCCGCTAGGGGAAATATTAATAACAATATATACGACATTATATATGTTGTGATGAATGTGGTGAGCAATGAATTGAGCAATAACAACGCATACATTAATTTAAGCTTGACAAATAAACAAATTTCTCTTGAGAGTTATTGACAAAGTTAAAGATTTAAGAATTATATTGGAATATCTTTCTGGAGGGTTGACTCTTTATTTGAATAATATGAAAATAAAAAACACATAATATGATAGATATAAACTTGTAAATTTATCAAAACGTTTGAACAAGTTTTAGAAAAAGCGGATAACACAAAGACAAATCTTGCTATACATGGTGGGAAAAAAACTAGAATTATACAGACGTGTCAACGTTTACCGTAGTACTACTATAAATATGTGACGAGAGCTCTCGAATTTATACCCCCTCCCTATATTTGTAGAGCCATGGGTAACCCCTCAAATCACACATTTGTGTATGTAACAAAATACAGATTTAACGGATCATAATTGCATCTGGTAGGATCGATTCTGAAAATATAAGTTTGTGATCGCATAGATTGAAGATTTTTTTGTAGATTTAGTTAAGTCCGTGTTTTCCAATAATATTTGGAAAATCCACAAAACCAGGTTCAACCCACCATTTTTCTTGAAATGTCCTGTACCAAGTCAGGAATATGGCAAATTTTTTTTTGTGGCACTTCACTCAGTGTTTCTGTTGTTTCGTTGTTTTCCTCTTATAATAGGTGTTTTTCCCTCGGTTTTAGTTTATAACCCAGATTTGTTTTCTCTCAAATAAAATTATTACTTTTTAACAGCGGTATACTACTGTTGCCTTTATATATTGATGGAAATTATACAGATGAACAGTAACAGGGCCGTAACTACCTATGAGGCAGGGGAGGCAACTGCCTCCCCTGAATTTTCTACACCAAAATTTTCTTTTGAAGTAAAAAAATAAAATATTGACAATATGTACACGAAGAACTTGAATTTATATTATAAACAACACAAGTTAACAGTTTTAACAGTGTTATCATGATACGTGATATGTATGTCATTTTTCGGATTTTTGATCGAAAGTAAACCGTTTCAGTATTTTTTTTTTTTTTTTTTGGTGTGGCCGTCCGTCTGTTATTCAGTATTGAGGGGGTCAGTATTCGTATGAGAACACATATGACACTTTGCTTTCGATAATTTTAAATAAAAACTTAACTATTCACATTTATTTGGGAGCTCAATTATTAAGCAGAGGAAGTTCCTTTTGTATTGTGAATCTTTTAAGACATCGGAAATTCGTTACCAGCAGAATCAACTGTTGGATCGTTTTTTTAAGTTTCCCAATCGTACGAGAACATTATGGTCGATGCCTTAGTAGGTAAAGACTCCCATTCGTTGTAGCAGGGACTTTCTATACTACGTATATTACTAGACTAGTATAGAAAGTCCCTGGTTGTAGTTATATACATGTCTGTTCAGCTTTCAACAATATTGAATTTTCAAGATCCTCGATAAAAAAATATCTTGCGTTTTATAATCTTGCTTTATATGTTTTTTTGAACTTACCAGTTTCTAAAAAAAATATCTTTAAATACAGAAAATACAGATAATAATTGTTTGCATGAAAATTGCTCCAAGGATCCAGCAAAACTGATCTTTCTTAAAGTAAGGAAATCAAGGGAAAACGGGTAATTTTAGCCTTATCATTTAAGAAAAAAATTCACGGTCAAAATGTATTTAATGTTAACAATTGTAGGTCAAAGTACAGCCTTCAAGACGGAGCTAGCCTTGGCTCACCCCGAACAGCAATCTTAGCTTGCATGCTTTTGCATAAAAGTTGCTTCCATTTTCAAGCAATACTGATGTTTCTTTAAAGTAAGGAAATCGAAGGGAAACGGGTAATTTTTAGCCAATGACTGAGAGAAAAAAAAATCGACGGGGGGCGTAGCCCCCTACTCCCTATCAAAGGGTGCTCAATCGCCGGTCCCAAACCCCTGCCTCCCCTGAATTCGAACCCTAGTTACGGCCCTGAGTAAAGTAAAAGGTGTACAATTTCATTAAAGATACTAGTACCGAAAATTTCTAAATATTTCATTGAAATCAAGTCACTGGTTCAAAAACAGCCGAAGATCGATGTACCGACGGACGAACATACATACATTACTATATACATATCTGTAATTATAAATGAATAAATATTAAACTAAATGCATGAGATTAAAAACAGAAATCCGGTGTATGCTTCTTCAAGATGTGTAAACAAATGGAAACATATAATCAAAGGGTGCAATGATAAACCATAAGTCGAAAACATACAACACTATGGTCATTAAACAATACACAGAATACTAAATTGATTGTCATCATGCTAAGCTTTTTAAATTTTTATACTGTTGGAAATGTTAGGAAAAAATTATCTCAACTTTTTACAAAACAGTCTTGCTTGCTGTTCGGTGTGAGCAAAGGCTCCGTTTTAAGGGCGATACACTCACCTATAATGAATGGTTTACTTTTTACAAATTGTGACTTGGATAGAGAGTTGTCTCATTTGCATTCATACCACATCTTCTTATATCTATTGATTGAGCATTTTTTGTGAGAGTATTCGTGTTCTAATATAAAAGTCAATTTATTTTTCTTATATATGATATGAAATTAATTGTGATATTCAAAACATTTATCAGGACATTGGGTCCTCAATGCTCTTCAACTTTGTATTTGTTTGGCTTTTTAACTATTTTGATCTGAGCGTCACTGATGAGTCTTATGTAGACGAAACGCGCGTCTGGCGTATAAAATTATAATCCTGGTACTTTTGATAACTATCAGATAAGACTTGGAAACTCATTTATAAAGTCATTTTATATCCAATTACAAACTACTATGACTGAAGTTAAAAAACTTTAATCGAGGTTGAGTACTCATTAAACAGTGGAATTTCCAAAGTCAAGATCCTAAGCGTTGGTCTACTCTGATTCATATTACATTTTCCTCTATTGTGTGTTATTGGCAAAAATGCTATCTATTCTCTATTGATTCCATACACGATTTGTTTGTAGCCTAAAATAATTTGCCTATACTGCTCGTGACGTCTTCATGCTGAATCCTTTGGTAGTGAACTGTTGAAGTTTTAGTCTGAGACAATGTGGTCTTTTTAATTGAAATAGGGATCCTAATGAGCTTTCAGCAACAGCGAGTACTCTCAAATCGGGTATTTGTCATTGTGTTGGTTGTTTATATGCTACATTTCAATGAGTGGAACACTTTTCAACGAAATTGCATTAGCATTTCTGAAGATTAACTGTTATATAACTGAGAAGAGGTTAAGCGCTCACAAACATGATTGCTACGTCAAGTTTAGTATCTGCATTTTCCAAGGCTTGGGCATGTTATTTAGTGCATGGTGTTTAATGGTTACTGTTTATATTTCATTTAATATAATCGTTTAAATCAGACCATTTGTTTTTTTTTTCTTTTGAAATGTTTCTCATTTTATTATCTTATGGCATTTTACAACTTAAAATACGGTATGGATTTTGCTCATTGTTGAAGGCCGTACATTCATCTATAATTGATTATACCCTCGTCCTGTTTTTCTTTGCAGAATAGGTGTCTCCGAGGAGGTTGATACGTTCATACCGCATTTCCATATTTTCAATATATAACAGTATGATATATTATTGCTACTCGTATATTAATTGAACTTCAGATGCCTTTTCTTTTGTTTTGTCGTGTTGTTAGGTAGATGTCAATACATCTTTATACATAATATATTTTCATAGTGGTAATCCTTATTCTCGGTTGTTGGCTTAATTTGATTTTTATGGATACCCCTGGGCAGCTGTTAAATTTTGTCTCATCTTTTAATATTTCACAGGTAAAGATATACTACTAAGAGCTGTATTAAACTGATTTTATGTACTGTAACCATAGTGGTAGCCATGGACTAACAAATATCTGCCCTTCCATCAGTTAGGCGTCACAGTGCAATTATTAGTGTATCTGAACAGTTGTTTATGATGCAACCTCTCATTTTGGTAGTATTTTCAATCTTAGGATTTAAACATGGTAAGAACTGATACATTTTATCGATATCATTTCACTATAATTAGCATTTTTTTTATTTTCCATATATAATTGATTTAAATTAGTTTGTTGTATTTTGAACGGAATTTTGACTGACACATTAACAAATTTTCCTTAGAAAACGGCTAATCCAAAAATATTGCAGTTGAAGCGATATAAATTGATCGATGTTCTTTAGAAACGTTGACTGGCGCTTCTCGACTTATAATCATCTTGAGACATGTACCTCTAATTCGCTCACAACCTCATACCATACAGCTTATTATCTCTCCTGAAAAAAAAAAACAGAAATGCATTATCTCCCCTGAAAGAAAAACCAGCAAAACAAAAGATTTGCGGTGAAACTGGATAGTCAACTTTAATACGGATTTGTCAAAATCATTTGAAGATTTTTAAAGGAAAGATATTTCAGCAAAAATTAAAACGTTTGCTAAGAATGCCCTTTATGTTTTTTATTCCACATTGATACTCAAAGTTTTGTTTAAATCTGTTTAAATTGCAGTTCTGAACTGCCTCTCGCTTTTATAGTTTGTTAAAATTTCCAGCAATACGCGAAAATCCGGCATTGCTCTTGTTATTAATAATAATACTTTATTCAGAAGCAATACAGCTTATATAATATACAATTTTACAATATTTTTTTGAATGCATCAGTGAAATATAAATACAATAATTATACACAATACATGTATGGTGGAGAATGAAAATAAATTCATATGATTAATGATTAATACAATCTACATATTACGATTTTTTTCAATATTAAACAAAAATTTACCAAAATTATTAAGTTCTTTCACATTGTGAACTGATAACAACTGTATAAGTTTAAAAGTGGATGGATATTGCCAATAATATTTCTTAATGTTATATTTTTCTTTCATCACTATATCTATTACATTCTAGAATAACATGGTATTCATCTTCTACAATATTGTTATTGCACATAGTATATAATCTATATACGAAGCTGTCATATAGTCTCATAGTCTTTTTTCTTGATAACTTGATAGTTTTAGTTATTAATCATGTAAAATTCTTACCTCCTACTTTGACTTTCTCAGTTACTGGACAGACTTATTATTTTCAGTAAATGCTTGTGACGGTGTGAAACAAGGATACAATGACCATGGAAACGGAAAAGATATTGACAACCAATTATCAAGTTAGTTTTGTTATTTAAGTTTACAGATAATACTTAATTAGACTATTTACCGGATTTGTGATAACATAAGCAGCACGACGGGTGCCACATGTGGAGCAGAATCTTCTTATCCTTCCGGAGCACCTGGGATCACCCAAAGTTTTTGGTGGGGTTCGTGTTGCCTAGTCTTTAATTTTCTATTTTGTGTCTTCTGTACTATCATTTGTCTGTTTGTCTTTTTCATCTTTAGCTATGTCGTTGAGTTTATTTTCTATCTATGAGTTTGACTGTCCCTCTGGTATATTTCGTCCTTCTTTTAAGAACCAATGGTTTCAACTCCTCGAGGCAAAGTTGACCTCAGCTGGATTTAGTAACTATTTTATGGGCCTTTTTGACCTTACTGACCATTCGGTCTAATAGCGCTTTACGTGTTTAAGTATTTCGATTTCCTTGACTTTTAAGTTTTTGGATTTGTTTTGAATTTATGAGTTTGAGTATCTCTTTGGTATTGTTCTCCTCTCTTCTACAGCAATTCATATTTCACACAAAAAAAGTTTAGCACGAGATATTGAAAAAATTATAAATATTGTGATTTCAATTCTTTCGTTTCGTTTTGTTTTGTTTTATCATGATATGTATATATTCCATGTATAATCTAAGAGACTCTTTAATAATGCACTTCCATTAAACTTCTTAAAACACATTAAGCTATCAAAATGAATGTTCGACAAGAACAATTTTAATAATATTTCAAAATTATTTTCAACAACAATATAAACAAAACAAATATTCGTTTGACCAAGTAGGTCAAATTTTCGAAATTTTTTATCCAGGTAGAACGTTTGACCATTGCAGACGACTCAAATTTGTCCTTTGCAGTTACATTTGTACCACCTCTCAATTTAAGAATAGACTAAGCTCGATGGAATATTTATACTTAATCATTTAATCTCCATCAGGGAATTTTAACATACTAGTATAGGAAAATTCTATATTTATATTAAAGACTATGGAGTAATTGCTACCGATAGTAAGTTTACGTTCGACTGTTGTGGTACTATAAGAAGATGGCGCGCTACAGCTGGTGGCCCAGGAGAAGTAGATTTACAAGTATGGCGACCAACTGGCAAGGAAAACGAGTTTAGACTGATGGGACAGAATTCTTTGACATGTAAGTATGACCATTACCTGACGTCTGGTATTACCAAAACATATAGATCTGTATTGTCATTGAGGTAGAGTGTATGTTTCTGCTACACTGTATTTGGTCGGGTTGTTGTTTCTTTGACATATTCTCCATTTACATTCCCCATCAGTTACCTGAGTACTATGCATCCATAGAGTGATGATGCGTGTATTTTAAATTTAACTACTGGATTACTCGGGCACCAGTATCAGTGTTCAATTATGTGTACCTGTAATTTTGTGTCCTGTTTTGATACAAAGTCTGTTGACGACAATTCAACAAGATGAATGAAAGCAGTGTTTAAGTTAAAAACTTTTCCGTATAACAAGATGCATAAAAAGCTGTGTCAATGTCACCTATTGTTTAAGGTGTTCTGTGCGATTTTGGCGTGTTCTTGTTTTGTTATTTACCCGTACAACAAGAGGAATGAAAGCAGTGTCCAAGTTACATATTGTTGAACGTGTTCTGTGACATTAGGAAGTGTTCTTGTTTTATTATTTTGATTATTTATAGGATATTACAAAATTTGTGTTATAGGTTCGTTTTCTTGAGAGGTGGTTATGTTGTTATTATGATAAATGTTAGTGTTATGTGCTTAGTTCGGTTTAGTTTTTTGTGTGTTGTTTTGATTTTTGTATGTTTGCTTTTTTTGGGAAAAGATGTGGTTACACTGTATTGTATTATTGAACCGGGAAGAATATTCGTCAGTCAACAAGAATAAACTCATTTAACCGAGTATTGGGTTAACGAGACCTGATCGCGTTTCCCAACATAACAGTAACTGCTGCAAATTATTTTTTAAAGTTTTGTTTAATTATTTGATATTTTGTTTAAATGGCGATGCATGACGATTAACCCTTTCGTTTTAGTTGATAAAGCTGGGGGTGTAGTAACAAATATACCAGAGGAGAATAGAATTTCTGTTGAGAAAGGTGATCATATGGGATGGTAAGTAGATTATACAAGCAAAGATCAATTAGTATTTTCAGTATCAATTCGCCATTTCTAGACTCTAAAGCACTATCGGTAATTGTGTGTACACTTAAAATGATTGACATCTTTTCGTTGGTAGACATTTCATTGTCTATACTGATTATAAAAGATAAGATGAAAATTGATATTCTGCAACTTATGTGCACGTGTACAGTAGTGAAAAATATCTTTTCCCGCGGCAAAAAATAGCATCATTAGTAGCAGATCAAAATAATCCTCCGCCACATCCTGAAAATTAAATGGTCGTACTCTAGGATATGTATCAATGAATCGGTGTAATCTTTTCTATTTAAGGCACACAAAAACGAGTGGTACGCTTATTTTTGAGGATGGCGGAAGTGACGGTAATTTCGTATTGCAGTCTATGCCAGGAGCGTCATTTGGAGCAATAGTTGATTGGTCGGCTGCGACAAGGGTCGATAAAAGGTCATACTCCATTGAAGCTATAGGAAATGAAAGTATGTTTATCCATCTACATGTATATTTAAAACAAGAATGTGTTCGAAGTACACGGATGGGGCATCCGCACTATCATTTTCTATGTTCAGTGGACCGTGAAAATGGGATAAAATCTCTAATTTGGCATTAAAATTAGAAATATCATATCATAGGGAACATGTTTACTAAGTTTGAAGTTGATCGGAATTCAACTTCATCAAAAACTACCTCAACGGGACAGACGGACGATTGAACAGACGAACGAACGGACGTACATACCAGAAAACCTAATGCCCATAAATGGGGCGTAAAAAAATCAAAAAAAATCAGAAAGTTGATTTTCACTTGTTCCTTTTGTTGATAACGTTTGATATTGTCAGTTTTTATGGATATCACCTGATTGATTTTACATTGGAATTCTGTTGTTATAGGTTTTTTTTTTTACCTTTTAATTGAATTGAAAAATAAATAAAAGTTAACCTTTTTTTCTAATTTCTTTGTCGAAAATTCTGTTGATATTCTTTTTTTACCATCTCGTTGAAAGGAAAAATAAATAGAGTTTCACCTTTTTCCGAATTTCTTTGTCGAAAATATCATTAAATACGTTCATTGTATAATATTTATGATGAGAGAAAAGCTAAGTTGAATATATAAGAGAGAGGCGAAAGATACCGAAAGAACATTCAAAGTCATAAGTCAAAAATAAACTGATTACAACATGGCAAAAAAAAGTCCAACAGACAAAAAAAACAGTATATAAAACACAACAAAGAAAACTAAAGACAGTACGGCAAGAACCGAGGGTGATCGCAGATGATCATAAATAATCAAAATCAACGTCATATTGGCACTTAACTTCCATGAAAAAAGTGAAATAACAAACAAAAATTCGAACTCTAAGGAAAATTCAAAATCAAAACCAACGAAATAGAGAACATTGTTACATAAATTGTCTTTTAATATTGCTGATATTTCTTCTTAGATTTGCCACCTAGTTTTAAGAATTTACCACACACTAGTATCATTTCCCAAGCTGATATGTATGATCTTGACCAGCAACCGACTGAAGTTTTCCTGATAGAAGTAACTGATACTGATGTTCATGATATACCTGGGTTGAAAGTGGAAGTATTCGGATTTGATCAATACTTTCAAATAGAGAATACAAGTACGTAAACAAATAACCAAGGTGTGAATGAAGAAATGTTTGCAGAAAATAAACCAATAAAATAATGATTATTAAAAGTAAAATAACAGAAATACCGAATTCTCAGGTAAATTCTAAACGGAGCGTCTCCCAACAAATGACAAAATCAAAAGCTCAAACACATCAAACGAATGGAAAACAACTATCATATTCCTCACTTGGTACAGGCATTTCATTACGTAGAAAATTGTAGATTAAACCTAGTTTTATAGCTAGGTGAACTTCTCACTTGTATTTCTACATTAAAGAGGAATTAGTTATTATACAGACAAAAAAAATCAAATTATGATTTTTAACATATTTAAAAAAAACATATTGAAATAATTCGCTATCAGCTATCAATTTTTGGTTCATTTTGTCAAAATGTGCAAGAAAATCATCACAAATGATACATTTAGAAACATATCTTCGTTAGTAATTAGCTTTTTCAAACAAATAGTCTTTGAATCAGGGTTTTTAGAGGCCTTAGATTTGTAAGTATTGTATTTCAACTTTCTGTTTTTTTTTGTGGTGCTTTGTCTTGTTCATATTGTTCTTTTAATCACGTTTCCCTTAATCTATTTGCCAAGTTCGTTTGCTAGAAGAAAATGACCAACTTCAATTAAATCTTGTTATTTTAACAGATATGGTTGTAATCGTAAGCGCACCTCCTGTAGACACATATGTACTGAAAATAAAAGTAACTGATCATTGTGGCCTCAACAAGACAGAACAATTGACTGTAGAAATAAAAGACTTCGGCACTGTAAGTATTTAAAATCAGCTTATAAAAAATATATACCAGTGATTAACCAAGACAACACAAAACAATATAAATTCGAATCTACGTTGCATTTTTGGTATACTTATTTTTTTTGTTTGTACATAATACTTTTTAAATTAGTTTGTGTCGGTCCAAATGTCCGAATGTTCTTTATACTATTTCTTAAGACCATGGGGTTATTATTTTCGATTCATTATATCGTGATTTTTATGGAGGTGTTGTTCCATAATTATTAGATACGAATATTTTCTGTTCCTTTGTGTGTTTTTGTCTGGACACACGTTTTCGTGATTCTGAGTTGATTCTTTCTAGTATATTCCAATGTTCACCGGTTATCGTTAATACTTTCCCTTTTATCACAGTTATTCCGATTCGTCCATCTGTTTTTGTATGAATTGTGTATAAATACATGGATATCGACAGTAACTTTAAGCAATAATTATATATCTCATTTTTCAGATAAAACAATGCCAGTAAGGAAAACTGACAAGATATAAACTGATTGCAACAGTTATGAAAATACAATGCCTATATATAGAGAAAGGAATCAAAATCGAACTAGCCGATAAAAAGATGAAATTAAATTAATGTTTTAACACAGCAAATTTCAACACCGCTCTGTTAACTACGTATTCATTCTGTAAAGCGTTCATACATTTGGCATATGTAAGCATTTCATATATGTGTTTTTTTATCTGTAGACAACTAAAGGTCCAGACGAACCTGTTAACACAGCTGCTTCATCCGGGGATTCAGAAGGTAGGTTATATTTTTCAATTATACTTAGTACCGCCTCCGGGTTTCAGGATTTCTGGCTGTGTTGAAGACTCATTGGTGGCCTCGGGCTGTTTTCTGCTCTTTAGTCGGATTGTTATCACTATGACACATTTACCTTTTCCTTTCTGAGTTCTATTATGTTTTACTGTACTTAATTGATACAATTTTGTCGACTTGTCTCTTATGTCCTTTTCTTTTTGAGTCGCTGTAGAAGGATCATTATAAAAATACATGCATATTTCGATAAGCGAAAATTTAGAAAAATGATGTCATTGTTTAAAAAAATTAAATATGTCTTCCTATTCTATAATATGATAGCACCTTTATTCAGAAATATACAATAGGAAAAATGAAGAGTTCCTTCAATTTTATCAATTTTAGGTCATCCTGATAGAATCGTGTCAATGGTGTTACCAATATAAAAACATGCATTTAGTTATTAAAAAATATATTTAAATACTGTTCCAATTTAATTGTTGTTAAGGTTTAAATTACTACTAATTGACATTTTTTTTATAGGTATTCATTCTATTTAAACATAAATTTCAGAATAAATTGTTGTAAAAAACTTGGCTGTCCTAATTATGGTCGTTGTTAATATTAGAAAATACTTTTAAACTGAATATATGTAAAATGTGTAAGACTGAATGATTAGATAATACCAAATCCTTCGTATACTCCTAAAAACACTTTCATTTGTTGATGAAAAATTAAAATTATTGCTTTTTTATATAGTAACACTACTGACCCTTCAATAGCCCCAATGACACAAAACTATCACCATTGACAACAAATTTCAAATTTTTACTTTCATTAAGTACTGAAAACAAAACAAAAAACTTAGCAAAAGAGAAATAAAAATAAAATAATTCTTAGGTTAACGGAGTTCGCTTCTCAGTTTCAAAATAAAACCAGAGGATTCCGAAAATCTGACTAAATTCCAAAACATGACAAGCGAGCTTCCTTAAAAATACCAAATTGTATAACATAACATCATTAACTAAAGATTCAATAGTGTTACTAAATAGTGTCCTTGGTGTTACCAGTATACACCAGTTTGTGAAAACTTGGTATAGGTAATACATTGTACTGTTAAACATTGTTAAATAAAAATTATTTATCATAAATAATATGATGTTTCGCTTGTTAAACATGAAAGAAACACAAAAAAATGCTGATTGTCATAGTATATTCATCGGTGTTACTAAACTGGTCAATGGTGTTATTAATGTGGTCTCACCATTGACGGTAACACCAATGATTTACAGGTATATTTTTAGATTGAGTTGCAAAATATTAAGTGCTCCATCCCCCTATTATATATGTTGTCCCTGGTGCATGTTTCTACAATCAATATCTTTTCCTCAATCAAAGTTTAGGAAAGCTTTCGGAAAATCATTTTATAAGGGTACACCATTGACACTTTTTTCATTTACGATATAGCTTTTACCTCCTTTAAAGATTTTTTCACTAATTTTCAACACAGGTTGTTGTTTTCTTTCACATAACATGCTTACAGGTAACATTGCTAGAGGATAAACTATTGTAAATGCTGAAATCTTGAGAAAGATTACTCTTACCCAACCAATTTGCCTTTTAGTTACACCAGTGACTTAAAAAAATAAGACTCCTCATTTAGTGGCAATCTTTTATTATAAAACCAACATACACCTCCGAAATCACTAAGCAGTGTTTGTATGTATCAAAATGCAATAAATTATAGTTATTAATTCTAATAACAAATGATATGAATAATAGTCCTATTTTAGTTTAAAGAAAAAAATAACAGTTAATTCTGGCTATATCCAAGGGTTTCAGAAAAAAATAAGGTTGTTTTTATAACATTTCATACTGTAAACTGTATATAGTGTATCACAAAACATTCATATCTAACATTTACAAGTGTTATTTTTGATATATTTTCATGTCTGTGACTTAAAGAGACCAAATAACATAGTTTTGCATGTTTTTTTTTTATAATGACCCATAAATGAATTATACACTACATTTTTCGAGAATTTATCTTGATTCCTTGAATTAGAAACAAAATCTGTCCCATATTCATGCTAGAAGAATTAAATTAACGTGTCTTATTTTTTTCTTCAGATTTTGAATGGGATTGGCTGATTGGTGTTATAATTGCAATAGTAATTATTTTGGTTATAGTAGCACTGCTTTTCTTTTTCCGAAAGAAAGGATGGTTGAAAAAAGCTCACAGAACTGCTCCTAAAAGAAAACTAGCAAAGGACGAAGAAATGGATAATGGAACCAAAACTGATTCAAATAATCCCTTAACACAAACATAAGACAATTCCATCATCTACCATTCAATGTAGATTACTACAAACAATATTATTTTAATCATGTTAACTTGTTAAATTGTTGGATTTTCTGAAGCAAGGTTTTGATAGTACGCTGGGTGCTTTGGTTACATTTCTAATTTATAGATATGTGGTACAAAAGGTTTGTTTACAACTTTTACACTTATGTATTTTATAGCAACATATTTTTGGTCTCTCCATTCTTCTTATACATATGTTATGAAAGTTACCATATGTTTCATTTAGGATTCTACATGTGCATGTTTATTTTTGTAACCGGCAATTGTGATATATTTGTTATTTTATTGTTCAAGTCAATATGCATGCATTGTATTTACACAGATGGATGTAAGATAACCGTTTAAAGGCCCGTTTTCAGTGATTTCATTTGACAATTTCTTGAATTACAGAAACGAGGGGAACACTTCAAAGAAGAGGGCTACGAGCACGCGAATAAATGATGTCATGTCATATAACATTAAGGAAATTCTAGCAGATTTTTAAAACATCATGAAAAAATAACTGGTTCAAGTTCTTGCTCATACATCAGAAGTGAGTTATGGGTGTATTTGTATTGCACATTATTGGTAAGCTTTACTTGCTGTCTGATGATGATTTGTTGACACTCTGAATGGATCCAATATCAATATATAAATAAATTCAACATAAATACCAGGATTGAAATTTTATATTTGCGCCAGACGAGCGTTTCGTCTACCAAGGACTCACCAGTGACTCTCGAAAATAAGAACGAACCCTCAACATCCAATATGCAAAAATGTAAGGAATTATGAGAAAAAATCACGAATAACATACCAAAATGACGAATCCTGAATTTTATACAAATATGCAAGCATGAAAGATATTTTTCAGAAAACAAATGGCCAACATCATACCAATTTTAATATCATTTTTAATATTTTTAACTGCAGATTCAAAATTTGATCTTAAACTTAATACTCAAAAGTAAAATAACAAAAATACCAAACTCCGCGGAAAAAAAATGGACCAATCAAAATTCAAAATCAAAAGCTCAAACACATCAAACGAAAAGATAACTATTGTTATATTCCTGACCGTATTTGTAATTTATATTTGTCGGTTTATATTAATCATTTCATAAAGAATTTGAAAACAGAAACTAGTGGAAATTCCAAAGTGAACGAAATGATACAAATGTACAAAAAACAATATTTCCTGAATCGTCAAAGATAGAATTGTAGTGTTTAAAGTTTGTAATATCTCCATAATGATCTTACTCTAATGTAATCTTCATGGTTGTAGTCCTTAACGATGTGTAGTTTAATGAGGTATATTCCAATTTATAAAAAAAAAAACCAACATTCTAACTAATTCTAGAAAAAAAAGAGAAAAGGAACCGATTTCAAATAGAAGTTAATAATTCGAAATTAGTTTTGAAAATTTCAAATGATATAGGGAATATAAAAGACTCATATAAATAAAGGCAACAGTAGTATACCGCTGTTCGTAAATCAATTGAGGTGTCAGACCACCAATTAAAAATCCCTATCTGTTCAACCAAATTTTACAATTTTCACAGCTTTCTAAATATTTTACCTTAAGTTTAACTCCAAGGAAACCAGGTATATCCTGAATTGTACATGTATCACCTTTCTATATGCTAATTTTCAACCAATGTTTAAAGTCTTGCAACAAATTTCTGATCCTGAAAACACAGGTACTACCAAAATAACTCCCCGTTTTCTGGAAATCTTAAATTAGTGTACTATGTAGCGCATTAATCCTGAATTTTTAACGCAAACTCATAGACAAGTGAATTTTGGCTCAAAATGGTCTAAATATATTTCTCTTTTACCAAAAGTTTCATTTTTGCAAATTTGTTGGTTAGTTTAAGTAAACAGTGACATCAAAAGCACTATTTTGTGTCAGAGTAGGACTACTTTTACGTTCTAAATTGGAGGGAGTAATTGGTGGTGTGACACCTTGAGGAAAAACAAATCCGGGTTACAAACTAAAACTGAGGGAAACACATCAAATATAAGAGGTGAACTACGACACAACAGAAACAACATTAAAATGTAACACACACAGAAACGAACTATAATATAACAATGGCCATTTTCCTGACTTGGTACAAGAAATTTTAAGAAAAGATATCGTGGATTGAACCTGGTCCATATACATGTAGATTGAACAAAGTCATGCGCTAGCAAAGTCACTGACTCAAGACAAGAACATGAACTTACGGGGGGTCACTTTTTGAATGAATATTACATGATATTAATATATATATAAACAGATACATGTAATTTTCATCGTGGTGGTTTAAATTATTTTGTTTTATATAATGACAAAAGTCGTCAATTTATGTCATTCGTCAAATCGTGATAATGTCTTTCATGTAGTTCAATAATTCATAGATTAAAAGTAAACGTATGTTGTTTGGGTGTGATTATTGAGCAATAAATAAAAAAAAATGTTTCGAATTATCCTTCTTTATACCATTTGTATTTGGTAATGCGCAGCCACTTTATTGCAACAATATCATCTTAGTTATAGACTTACCTAGGTCAAAACAATTCTTGATATGCACGCCAACGAAATCAAGGACCTAAAAAGGGATGTTCTAAATCAGAAAAACGAAATAATAAAATTGAAAATGACACTCTCCAATGTGAAACGACTATAAGGTATTCATGATAATTCCTTGTCGATTCTAGATTGAAATAAACAATTAATTTCCCCATAGGCGACAATGACAGCCTTTTTTGAGATGCAGACTTTAGAAAGTTGATTTTTTTTTACCGAAACCTTACTAGAATTACAGAAAAGTTATTCGGACAGTATTTTATGTTAAAAAAATATAGGTTCGTGTTGCTTTTCTTAAGGTCATACGATACAGTTATAGGGGAGGTAATGACGTTGCTAACGTAAATTGCTATTTTCGAGACGTCAAACTACGACTTATCGGGAAGACATTCAGTTTTCGACTGAATCTTATCATTCAAACTTATTTAACTTGAAAACGAGTTCATGGACCCCTCTTTTTTTAAATGCCATTTGGTTTGATTACGGAAGACGATAATGTGTGCAAATTTTCATGAAAACGTAAATAGTGCAATTTTTTTTAATTAGATAAATATACAGCAAAAAATGATGTTTTTTTCTACATTCGTGAACATTTGATAAATATGAGTTATTTGAAAAAAAACAAATTGTATAAATTTAAACTACATTTATATAAAACAGAATTTACAAATTATTTAACAAAAACGAGTATGTGTTCATCTTTTAAAACAAAAAAGTTGTGCATTTCTGTCGAAAAGAAAATACGTCCACAAATCCGAATTTTGAGCAAATATATAAAATTTCGACCTCATTTTACTCAAAATGTAAGGTATATTTTTTTTTATTACATATTTGATTTAATCGGGCAAAAAATACCCTATATGCAAATTGTCAGCAAACTGTCAATATGGGGTCAAAACGGTATCGTATGCCTTTACCGTATTTTGTACTTATCTCCCATGCCTATCAATTTTGCACTTAAGGTAGATCATAAGTAAACATTTTTTGAGACAGAATTTTCTTATACTTAGCCAAAATGAAGATTTTACTATTATCTTTTCAAAAATATGAATAAAAGTATGGGTCACCGTGCTATTTTTCAAGCTTTGAGTCGTTGAAACTTGCCTACATTTGGTTAGATTGTTCATGGAAAAACACATTTGTGATCATAAAAAAAACTATGAGATAGAATTTTGAAATAAATTGTGAAAAGATAGGTTTTGTAATATGCGGGAATTTCTCGCTACATTGAAGACCTGTTGGTGACCTTCTGCTGTTGTTTTTTATTTGGTCGGGTTGTTGTCTCTTTGACACATTCCCCATTTCCATTCTCAATTTTATTTAATAAGATAAAAAGAAAGAATGGTGTCACCGAACTTGTTTTCTCGCTACAAGTAAAAAGAAAAATATCCCCTATCAGTCCAGTATAATTTTTTTACTACAAGAGTTATCTTCCCTTAAATAGCTCATTTGAAAAAAAATATTCTAAAAGCAAAAGAAAATGATATTTGTTTAAATATTTTGAATTATACAATAAATGATCAAGTTTTCTTTATCATATTAAACAGTCTAACCATTAAATTACAAATCTGTCTCCTAATTTGCAGATTTAGGCAAATGACTAGACCGATTTTTTACTGTAATTGTTCAATCCAAGATGGCCGTATACCATGAATCTACCTTAAGAAGTAAAATCCAAAATAGTAAACAAACCAAAATCAACTCACCAAAACCAAGATGGCGGCCTCCATTCGGCGTCCTTACTACTTGTTCCTGACCCACGGCAGAAATTATTCAAACGCTCACCAATCGCCTTCGGGCACCGAGCCGACCGTGCGAGGGCTGTATAGCCAGTCAAGGTCGTTAAACACCACCACATATATATATCTACCTTAAAATTACGTGTCTCGTCCTAGTGTTGATGAGACATCTCATTTGCGTTAGGGCTAAGGAAAATTATTTGTTTGATATAATGCAGAATCGACGAAGTCCCTTATAATAAAAAAAAACCGGGCGCACATATCAACCAGTCAGGATTAGCCATACTCTTAGTTCTGAATACCATGCTATGCTCATAAAATGGCAGCGCCCTTACAATCTAATGGTGTATTGTACCCTCTAAGACAACTCATTATGAAGTCACAAACCAACTTAGAGTCGGCACTATCATAAAATACTGTCTTGAAATATCACACAACCGCGATAAGCACATAAGAGCATCATCAGAAATAAAATTAAAAGGTTGAAGGTAATTGCTAGTTATTTGTATTCGTAGTTATGTTTAATAAGTGTTTAAAATAAATAAAATCATACTTGATTAAAGAATAAAATGTCCCATCTTACAAGTATGTTATTTTAAAGATAATAGACTTACGTTGAAATTATTAAAATTTTCATATCGTTGCCCTTTAAAAAGAGTGCGTGGATAATAAGCAATAAATGACGAAAACGTTCGCGCTTATACTATGATACCAGGCTCGGGTGGTTTCATTTGATACAATATGTTTTACATTTGTCTATTCGGAACCTTTATATATGAACTTTCCACAAAATGTTTTAAATTTCATAATTTTATAAAAAATATTCATCACAATATCATGTTAAGAAAATATTATCATACCATAATTTGTACTAGACAGACACGGTTGGTCAAATGTTTCAACGTGATAATATATCACCTTGTACCCAGATTGACTATTCTTTATTCTACTCATACTCCTGAATGACACGTGTTTGGATAGAAGCAGCAAATGCTAATAGTTTTTAGATTTTGTTTGACCTTTTGGACCTAGCTTATGATAGAATATGTCGTAATTTGAAATAGAGGATAGCACATTAGAACGAAACCACAATTGAACCAAAATCATTGTTGCATCACTTCACTGGCAGTTTCATAGGAGGAATCTTCATTTGTACATTAAAACAAAAAGTGTACCCTTTTAAAGAAAGAACTATGTGAAAATCACTACAACCAGCGTCACTGTAATGTATGAATTAATTTCGTTTGTCTTATATAATGATAAAAGGCGCCTATTGTTATCTATTGTCAAATCTTCATACTTATCTATTATGCGACGTGTTTCAATTTGTTCATATGGTTTGGAAGCGGTTCAAGTACGATGTTCATAAAAATCCTTGGGATAATAAATTTCTATGCCACATTTCTTAGCATACGTGCAGACACCACATTGCAACAAAATCGGTAGGAAGAGAGACTGAACCTGGTTGAGACAGTTATTGTGAAGCAATTCAACGAGATAGAAGACCTAAAAAAAGTTGTTCAGACTCAGAAAAATATAATAACTCAATTGAAGATGACACTTTCAAAGGTCAAACAATTACAAGGAATTCATGACAAATCCATTTCGGTTCTACGAAAACTCATGATAAGTGGAATCTGTATATGTAATTTAAAACAAAAAGTGTAGCCTTTTAAAGAAAGAAATATGTGAAAATGACTACAGACAAGAGTCAATGCATACATTCATTTCAATTGTCTTATATAATGATAAAAGGCGCATATTCTTATCTTTTTTTAAATCTTTAAACTAATTTGTAGTTTATCTATAACACGACGTCTTTCAAGGTGTTGTGAAGTTTAGAAACGTTATCAGTACAATGTTCATAAAAATTCTTTGGATTATAGTTTTCATTGCCACATTTCTTGACGTACGTCCAGACACCACGTTGCAACAAAATCGGTATGAAGAGAGACTGAACCTGGTTGAGGCAGTTCTTGTGAAGCAATCCAACGAGATCGAAGACCTAAAATCGGTTGTTCAGACTCAGAAGAATGAAATAACCCAATTGAAGATGACACTTTCCAAGGTCAAACAATTACAAGGAATTTATGACAAGTCCATTTCTGTTCTACGAAGACTCATAATGAAGTCAAAGATTATCTTGGAATCGACACCTAGAGAGATTTTTTGTTGGGAAAGGAAAACCAAGTCAAGAGCTTTGAACCAAATTCAGAAATAAAGACGGGCGAAGTTTCAATTAACCGAGGTCAGTACTGATTTCGTTTTTATGATCATTTAATTTCAATAAATATGGATTAAAATTATTTACTAGTATATCTTAGATCAATGACAGTGATTCCAATCGTACGAAAATTCTGAGTTTTATTGTTTAGATAGTTTTAATGTCATTTAACTGGTGTTATGTCCCTAAGCATAATCATGACGACAAAACCTTGGAATCCACAAAACTTTAGGATACAAACAAACAGATTACATGTCTGAACGACTATCAGGCTGGTATTTAATGTTACCAGCCCTGCTAGAATCATTGGCACAGTTCGAGAATCAACGTAAGAAAATGGTAAACCACGTGTTGCTCTCGTTCTTTTTTATACCCATAATTTTATTGAAAAAGATTTCTCCTTTGCAAATTTCAACTTAATTTCAATAATTTACTTTGATTTGATTTGAATCACCCATCCTGTTGTATTCCAGCATCAAGACTTCTCAACGTGCCAACTTCAGCACCAGAAATTGGAACAGTTGCATTCTATGCCCTCATGAGTCACGATGAGTTGAACCCAGGACCGCACCATACTATAGCATTTGATTTAGTGAAGACCAACATTCACAACAGTTATAATCCTTTCACAGGGGCATTTACTGCTCCGATATATGGAGTATACGGATTTATATATACATTGAGAATGAACTGTAGAAGTCATGGAACATTCGAAATTATGAAAAACGACGAGGTAGAGGGAACGATTCATGTGAATGTGAATGTATGTTCTGGCCAATTTTCGACAGGAAGTATCATTGTAATCTTAAATATTGGAGATACGGTGTATGTTAGAACCCAGTCCACCTTAACACCTGGTGGTCTCATTCAAAGCAATATTCATGGTGGTCCGTATTTTGCTGGATGGTTGATTGCATCACTTTGAAAATTTAATAAAAATATTCTGAACATGAAAAAGTACTAAATGTTGAACCCAAATTCTGACGATGGAACAGGCTTCGTAAAGATTTGTGTTCTATTATAATCTTATTAAGTATGTTTTCATAACTTTTGCCATGTACTCGGGTCTTTTCTTAATGGAAATGAAACAGGAGACGTGTGTAAATAATTAATGGGACCGAGAAGTCAATTGAACGGGAAAAAATAACGAAAAGCATCTATAAGACACCTTACAGCCCCCGATAATAGAACATACAACAAGCAAAGATCTGCAATCAACAACAAGTTACAAAGTTCTTCAAATAAGAAAAAAACATTACCAAGACATGACATAAAACAACAACTTCCGAAGTCTCTAACTTTTGACGGGAAAATGTTCTGTGGTCAAATTAGTCTTTATAAATATGAAAAAGAATGTTCAATATATATCTTAATTTTTTTTTTAAACACACGGTAGGCCAGCAACGAGTCCTTAACACAGCGAGAGAATCCCACATCCGCAGGAGTGCTTTAGCCGACTCTTAAACAAAAGTGTGTATTAGTTCATTAAAAATGGACGTTACTTTAATCTCCTATACACATAAATGAATTAAATTTAAAAACATACAAGACTAACAAAGGCAAGAGACTCCTAACTTGTAACAGGCGCAAAAATACGGCGGGTTTAAATATGTTTAGTGAGATCTCCAATATTCCTCCAGCTAATGTAGAATAAGCAAACCCACAAAAATACACTCAGTAAATCTCAGTTTAAAAGACATATGAGTCCGATGTCAGAATAGATAACAAAATAAACTAACCAATATGACAAAGATACATAAATTAACAAAGGATTGCTAGCAGTTACAAACATGAGAGCACCAGACCTCAATTAAACTGATTGAAAGAGTGTCTCCATCAAACGAAAATCAATCTATTTATGGGTTAAGTATTAGATCATCATAAAATACATGAGAAAAATATAACCAATGTCAACAACTTGCTTCAGAAAAAATATGTTTATTTCGTATACAAATCTATGAGTGAATCAATATTCATACCAAAATATGCCATCTTTAATGACCTGACAACGCAAGAAAATATATCATATTGTACCCAATCAGACTATTTTTATTCCGCACTTAATCAGAAATGCCACGTGTTTGGATGAATACAGTAAATTCCAATAGTTTTAAGATATTGCTCGACCTATTTGACCTTTACATATGTTCAATTCAATCGTAATTTGAAATCGTGGATAGCACGTCAAAACGAGACCACAGTTTAACCAGAATCATGGTTGTATCACTTCAATGGCAGTTTCATAAGGAGAATCTTCATTTGTACATTAAAACAAAAAGTGTAGCCTTTTGTAGAAAGAATATGTGAAAATGACTACAGACAATCGTCATTGTATAATATTATTTGGTTTGTCCTATATAATGGTAAAAGGTGTCTATTCTTATCTTTTGTCAAATCTCTATACTAACTTGAAGGTTTATCTTTAATACGAAGTTTTTCAAGGTGTTTGTGTATTTTGGAAGCGGCGTCAGTACAATGTTCAAAAAAATTCCTTGTGATAATAATTCTCTATACCACATTTCTTGGCATATGTGCAGACACCATATTAGAACATCATCGGTATGAAGAGAGACTGAACCAGGTAGATAAAGTTCTTGTGACGCAATCCAATGAGATCGAAGAATTAAAATCGGTTGTTCAGACTCAAGAAAAATGAAATCACAAAATTGAAGATGACACTTTTTCAGGTGGAACGATTACAAAGAATTCAATCCATTTCGGTTCTACGAAAACTCATAATAAAGTCAAAGAACAACTTAAAATCGAGACCAGGAGAGAATACTTTGATGAGAAAGGACAACCGCGACAAGAACTTGGAACGAATTTCAGAAATAATACCAAATGATGTTTCGATTAAACGAATTTAGTCCTTTTTTTTTAATTTAATTTCATTGTATATTGAAAAAAATCGTACATATCTTGGATAAATAACAGGATTCCAATTTCACAGATACTTGGCATTTGTTTGTCTAGTGCTAGTTTCTTTGTTGATCATTTTATGTCATTTAACTAATGTTCTATCCCCAAGTATCATTATGACAAAGCCTATGATTCCCCAAAAATTTGTAAAAAGCTTAGACACATACCAGTTAAAGTAGCTGAATTACTCTTAGGCTAGTATGTTATTTAATCATCTGTCTGTGAACCCTTGACATAATTCCAGATTCTACATAGTAAACAAATGGATAAATCGACTTGTCTTCTCCGTTCCATGTTGATATTCGTCATCTTACTGAAACTGATTTCCCTTTGAATAACTAATGCAAATTTCATCTTAATTTCACTAATATATTGTCATCTCATTTATTTCACCCATCACTTTGTATGCCAGCATCAAGACTACTAAACATGTCAATTTCAACACAAGACGTTCAAACTGTTGCATTCTATGCACTCATTAGTCACAATGAATTGAACCCGGGACCGCACCATACCATTGCATTTGATTTAGTGACTACCAATATTCACAACAGTTATAATCATTTTATAGGGGCTTTCGCCGCTCCGATTCATGGTGCATATGGGTTCATATACGCATTGTGAATGCCTTGCAATGGGTATGGAACATTTAAAATCATGAAAAATGATGAGGTCGAAGGAACAATCCATGTAAATGTCGAAAATGGATGTTCTGATCAATTTTCGACAGGAAGCATCGTTGTTGTCTTAAATATTGGAGATACGGTGTATGTTTGAACCCACTCTACCGAAACACCTTCTGGTCTAATTTTAAGCAATATCAATGGTAGTCCGTATTTTGCTGGATGGCTGAATCGCTTTCAAAATTTATTAAAATTGAGAAACATGATAAATAGCTAATGTTAAACGCCAACCCACGATCTGTCGGAATAAACTCGGATGGTAAAGATTTGTGTTATTGATATACAATCTATTTTTGTAACTTTTAACGTAGACTAATGCCATTTCTTATAATGAGGGAAAAAGGTGTGTGGTATATATCATGGAAAAAGCAACTAAACGACAAAAAAATACTAAAAATCATTTATACCGCACCATCCGATCAGCAACAATACACAGATGTTCACGCAAAATATCAGCTCTACATTGTCTACAAAAGTTCTGCAATCAATTCACCCGATGTTCTAATTACAAAAACAATTTTAGACAAACGCTCACGAAAATTCTATAGTTAAATTAATTAAACAAAAAACTCATCAAAGATACCCGACTTACAGTTTGATATGCCAGGTTTCGTCTACATCGTCTGCATTTTGTTTAATGCTTAGTTCGTTTCTGTGTGTGTTAAACTTTAATGTTGTGTCGTTGTTCTCCTCTAATATTTAATGCGTTTCCCTCAGTTTAAGTTTGTAACCCGGTTTTTTTTTCAATCGATTTATAAGTTTCGAACAGCGGTATACTACTGTTGCCTTTATTTATACTCACTGGTTTCGCTCGAATCAGAACAAATGGAAGAAGAACTAAATTGATTACCGAAAATTAAAAAAGGTTGGGCTAAATAAGTCCAATCTATGTTATGGTTGTAGAAAAAGCAGGGGTTTTTTGTCAGTTAATTTACAGAAAATTTCCATATGAATAATATTTCATGCCAACACAAAAGTGCTGAATACTGGGTTTTGTGAATTAAAATTTTCATTAGAATAGACAAAGACAATATACTATATAAAGAGTGTCGTACAAACATTGTACATACTAACATTTTAAATTCATTGTTTTCTCACTGACAAATTTTAGAAGAAAAAACGCTTGATCAAAAGTAAAATCACAAAAAAAACTGACCTCAAATGGAAATTCAAAATAGATAGAACAATGACAGGAAGTTCAGAAACACGCCATTGTTACAAAATCACACTAAAAGGCATATTAGAAAAAAAAATCCAAAAATTATCATAGAACAATACCACAATAACGGGATGTACAAGTACACAGCCACTTCAAAGAGATACCACCATAAACAGATTAAAAGGTAACAGTAATATTATAATGAAAAATCAAAGAATACTATAACACGTAATTAAGATGAAAAATGTCGTCAGTACCAAGAATCTATAATTCAAGACCATAGTGTATTATTTGTGCAGTTGATTCGGAATATTTATCAACAAGGTCTTGGTACCTTCCAATGACCTTCTTTTTAGAAAAGAACGAGAAGTTTTTGGACAAACCCCTGCCTTGTCAACTTTCTGTCCAGACACTGGTGACGTTTTGCGAAGTCTGAATAGTTGCTGCGTGCTCTTGAATAGGTTGGATAAATGTATATCCCATATGCAGGTGAAGTTGGTAAATTGCTACGAAAGTGGGGGAGGGGGGATTGATAATTTCAAAATAAAAATCATCTCGTTTGTCATTGATTCTGGTACTGAGATGACTGCGTATGTCAAATTCGAGTTATACGTAAAAGATAACGAGGCAGAGAAAACCGTGTCTGTTGTTTCTTTAGTTTATAGTTCTGGGGTTACATTAATTGAAACCAATCAGAAAAGTTGGAGTTGTTAATGGAAAGAACATCATCAATATATCTTAATGTGAAATTAAATGACCCGACTTCTTTTATCTTCTTGTTTTTTTACAAGGCCTGGAGGAGCTCCGATTTATATGAAATAAAGAAGAGATCGGCAAAAAGTGGCGCTCAGTCCGTTCCCATCGGAATGCTGGAAATTTTTCGAATAAGTCTACCGCAAATTCTACAAATATGTTGTCAATATGAAACTCCAGCTTACTGATCACTATAGTTCCTCTGTGTAGCATGTTTTACCCTTTTGTTCACTATTAACAAAATATGCCGTATGGTATGCCAAGTAATAAAGTCATAGCGTATGTTACCATTTTTATTTTGAAAAGCATTGTTGACTATTTCTTTTAGACGATTTTTCAGTTGTTTTGTTTTAGTCATGCATCCCATTATTTTACACATTTCCCTGGATATACTTTTCGATTAATTTGACATGACATATTTGATAGTTATCAATTTTGGCTACTTGATACCAACTATTATCTCAATAACCTGTTGTGTCTGTATGTCTGTTTGGGATGAGCACCCAATTTTGTCAATATCAATAAACACTTGTCATGCAGATTGACGGATTAGCTAGCTATATAAGTATGTGTTCATTAATGTATTCATCAAAATATGTCTGTACCCAGCCAGGGAAATTAGTTGTTTTTCTCTCGTTCCATTTGTTAATGAAGTTTAACCTTGTCAGTTTTTATTGACTTCTCGTTTTCCATTTAAAAAAAACAACAACCTTTTATTCTATATTAAGAATAGTTTGCCGTAATAAAAGCTTGCAGATGATGGAATGTATCGGTTCTTACTTGACAGAACAATTTGGTAAAGGTTGCTTTGCCTCTTCTTTACACCATAGGTAGTTAAGTAGTAGTTACCTTAGTATGTCCGATACTTTTTTACAATCACGGTACAGTTTTTCACTTTTTTTTCCTGCCCTAAGCCCAGCTTTTAACATGACAATGTCTTATCTTCGGTTTCAAAAACATGACAGATTTGTAGGTTCATAGATAT
The DNA here is from genome assembly GCF_965363235.1 of Mytilus galloprovincialis. Lineage (NCBI taxonomy): Eukaryota > Metazoa > Mollusca > Bivalvia > Mytilida > Mytilidae > Mytilus > Mytilus galloprovincialis. The sequence continues at coordinate 39,342,147 of NC_134845.1, read as the reverse complement.
TTCCGCTTAATAAAGGATATCAGGGAGTAATCGAATATTTTCGAAGTAACACACTTCTTAGTCTAAAGTCATCTGTTATCCTCTCTTTCCACCATTTGTCCTTGATCTATCTGAAATTGGCGTGTCATATTATTCTGTTATGTTCCACATCTATATGTCTCTTCTCGTTTCAATCAGACGTCATTTTTTATATACATTAAGATTTTGTTTATAGTTTTCAATATTGTGTTATATGTACTATTGTTTATCTGTTTGTCTTTTTCTTTTCGTTTTTAGCCACGGCGATGTCAGGGTTTTCCCCCAACTTAGGAGTTCGAATGTCCCTCTGGTATATGTCTCCTCTCTTTTATAAGGTGTACAACCTTTTGATCATCTGCAAATGTCTCTTGTATTTTTATTTGGAAAAATACAAAGTCTGCCATATTTCCAATTCATTGAAACCAACTGTGCTTGCTTTATTATGAATACACACAACGGGCAAGGGTGATGAATTATGTTTCTTTTCTTTATCTTGCATAGTGTTGAAAAATCTTATCTACGTATCTACGGTCAAATTGTGATATTAACTGGAACATAATTCTTTATCTACAATTCACAGTAGACGGATTTAAAAGTACTATAGAGGTAATATCAGTGTAATGTTGATAAAAATCCATGGAATTGTAATTTTGTTCGCCACTTTTCTTAGCATATGTGCGGACATTTCATTGCAACAACATGGTTATGAAGAAAGACTTAATAAGGTCGAATCAGTTGTTTTGAGGCAAACCAAAGAGATCGAAGACCTAAATATGGTTGTTTTGACTCAGAACAAAAAAATCTTACAACTGAAGATGACACTTTCCAAGGTGACACGATTACAAAGAATTCATGATAACTCCTTTTCTGTTCTTCGAAGACTTATTCTGAAGACAAAGTCTAACATAGAGTCGTCACCAGCAGAGGATACTTCGTTGAGAGGGGACAATCAAAACAGGGACTTTGAACCATTATCAAAAATAAGAAAGGGAGAAGTTTCACTTGATAGAGGTTAGTGCTTGTTTTTCATGTTCATGTTATATAAGTATGTGCGCAATAAAATGCAATTCAGTTGGATGAATACAAATAGGTCCACATCTCACAAACACTTTGCTCGTCGTTTTCGGGAAGATATATGTTCACACTATATGTGTGTTGTTCTTTTTTTTTCATTTATATGTTTCGGAGTTTAGTGTGACGTTCATTTTCGTTGAACTAGTACTCATTTTTGTTTAGGGGCCTGCTGACGACCGCCAGTGTTGAAGATCTATAGTTCGCTTTGGCCTGTTTTCTACTCGTTGGTCGGGTTGTTCTTAAAAACTCCCCGCTTCCATTCTCAATTTTATAGAATGTGTAAGGATTTAAGGACTGAAACCATGAAACAACAGGTGTCCCACGTACTTCTATCAGGTCATATTTATTATGATTTGATTAAAAAAGACTTTTATAATTTCCGGTTTACAAAATCTTTAATTTTTCGAAAAACTAAGGATTTTCTAATCCCAGACATAGATTACCTTAGACGTATCTGGCACAACTTTTTTGGAATTTTGGATCCTCAATGCTCTTCAACTTTGTACTTGTTTGGCTTTATAAATATTTTGATATTAGCGTCACTGATGTGTCTTATGTAGACGAAACGAGCGGCTGGCGTACTAAATTATAATCCTGGTACCTTTAATAACTATTATTCATTCAAAATTGTATCATATTTCAGCATCACAACTTATGGATAGGCAAGCGGTAAGACAAACTTCCCAAACGGTTGCATTCTATGCACAACTGAGTCACAATGAAGAGAGCCCAGGACCGCATCACATTATAGCATTTGATTCAGTTAAGACCAATATTCACAACAGCTATAATCGTTATACAGGCGCCTTCATTGCTCCGATCAATGGAGTATACGGGTTTATATATACATTGAGAATGTTTTGCCGTAATGATGGAGTATTCGAATTTATTAAGAATGACGAGGTGGAGGGAACGATCACGGTGAATGTCGACGGTGGATGTGCTGGCCAATTTGCAACTGGAAGCGTCATCCTTGCCTTAAATGTTGGAGATACTGTGTATGTAAGAACCCACTCTACCGTATCGCCTAATGGTCGCATTCTAAGTGATAAAAATGGTAGTCCACACTTTACTGGGTGGTTGATTGCACCGCTTTGAATACTAATAAAATGTTAAAGATGAAGTGTTTCTGTTTCATAAGACTAATTAGTGGAGCTCGCATAAAAAAATAAAGAAACCACATGAAACATGTTGACATACACACAAAAGCAAGCAGGCGCACACAATCAAAATGTACCAGTAAACATAAGCTCCCAAGTAATAGACAAAATGTACAGGTAAACATAAGCTGTTCATTGATAGACAAAATGTACAGGTTAACATATGCTCATTAGCAATTGACCAAACATACAGATCAACATAAGCTCCTCAGCAATAGATAAAATGTACAGGTTAACATATTCTCCCCAGCAATAGACAAAATGTACAGGTAAACATATTTTCCAAAGCAAGACAAAAAATGTACAGGTTAACATATGCTCATTAGCAATTGACCAAATTTACAGATCAACATAAGTTTCTTATCAATAGACTAAATGTACAGGTTAACATATTCTCCTCAGCAAAAAACAAAATGTGCAGGTCAACATAAGCTTCTCATCAATAGATAAAATGTACAGGTAAACATAAGCTCCTCGGCAATAGACAAATGTACAAGTTAGAATAAGCTCCTTGGCAATAGACAAATGTACAAATTAGAATAAGGTTCTCGGCAATAGACAAATGTACAAATTAGAATAAGCTCCTCGGCAATAGACAAATGTACAAGTTAGAATAAGCTCGTCATCAATAGACAAAATGTACAGGTTAACATAAGCTCCTCAGCAATAATCAAATATCTACGTAATATGTCAAATTGTAAATGATCTAGAGTAACATTTCAAAAACTATCAAAGATCTGCAATCAAATATACAGTTGGAAAAAAGTATTGCAACACCAAATTGAAATTGAAATTAAAAAAACACTTTTCATTTTTTTTGGATATAATTTGGTAAAATAGAACTAGTTAAACATTATTTAAGTATCACCTGAGTTTAATCAATAAATATCGACTCGATATTTTTTATCTGCACATGCAGCTACTGTACCCGTAAACAGCAAAACAGTTGTTTTTATCCTCTTTGTTTTCAACCATTTAAATAACCAAATTTTTAAAGTTATGTGATTGACACCTTATAATGGGTCCTTGACAACTCTTAACTGCAGCCAGATGGCAGATTATCAGCACAAGGGAAGCAGGGATGTCGATGTAAATCTGCACGTATTGTTGGTCATCACCATTTCACTATAAGTCGTTTTGAGAATAAATCAGGCAATAAACGCTGTTAAAGACATTTCAAGATAATGAAGACCCCCTATACCATTTGCTAAGGAAAATCAAGCATAATGAAGGTTGGTCAGAAGGAAACCCATTGCATACAGGACAATCCTAAAAAGAGAGTGGTGGCCATACAGGAGCTTTTTAACAAGAACTGTTCGAGATCGACTCATCGCTACTGGTGATCGTGCGATAAGACCATTTCGGAGACCTTTGCTAACGAACAGACACACAATTTTCCGTATCCAATGTAGTGCAGAGCTCGCCAAAGTTGGAAATTAGCATCGTGGAGGAAGATTCAATGTTCAAATGGAATTCGGTTTATCTTCCATGGCACGATCGTAGCCCGGATTTCAACCATATCGAGCATATTTGGGCACTATTGGGCGGAAAGTGCGCGAAAGGACACCCCAGTTCAAACCCATCATGAAATAAACAATGCCCACATCAGAAATGGTTGCTGCTACCTTAGCAACAACTTAGTCGATTTATGGCAGGATTCAGAAGACGTTTAGATGCGGTTATCCGTTTGAATGGAGGCTGCGCACAAAGTACTAATTCTTTGGCGTATAACGATCAACCATGATATGAACAGTCATCTAAGGATTAATTTTGAAATGTCTGACATTGTAAAGTTCGACTACAGTAAAAGTTGTAAAATGCATTTTTTGGTACAAAAAACACTCCATTTTGGTATTAAAATTGTGGTTATATAAATTATTTTTTTTCAAACATTTTTTGTTCGTTTCAATGCCAATGTTATCATAAACTATGTTTCAATAATATTGTACACATATTTTATTATATTTCATCCAAAAAAGAGGCTCATTTTTTAAATTTTAAAAAATCAAGGTGTTGCAATACTTTTTTCCATGTGTATATATACAAGCGTTCCAACGGGGAAAAAATAAAGACAACCATTTTCTAGATTCCTGATTTTGGACAGGCATATAATCAGTCGCTTCACAACAGCTTCTTTCTAATTGAATAATGGTCAAAAATTGGCTAAAAGATATTATCCAGTTCTGTTTTGTTGGTTTTGAGCTTTTTTATACTATGCTATCTCGATTGAAATACATGCAAGTTTTATTAAAGAAAATGACGTTCGAAAACTGTTTTATCAAAATGCCAGTACAATGTATTTGTACTGCCAAAATCGTTAGGATACCCGGATCAAAATCATTCCCCCCTCCTGTTTAATCCTTCACAAGAAAGTTTTAAATTCATTTGCATCTACGTAGCATATTTCAGTTTTCTTGTGTCATCTTTGCTTTCATATTTTATTCATCTTTTCCACAACCCGTTCTGGATCTGAGACTGGCCTGTCACATTTTTATGTAGGTTTTTTAAATGTTTTTTAGGTTCACCAATTTTTTTTTGGTGACTTGGAACCCAAACATTTTCCACCTTGTAGTTGATTAAACAATCCATATGAGAATTCTGCACATACTTTGGAAGTCAACATGATTAGCAAATGGGTAAAATGCGTGTCTCTTTCGGTTAATTTAGTCTAATTATTCGTAATTTTATTGAAAATACCTTCCTTTTAATTAACCGGTGTTAACTACACCTTATTTTCAATTTAAATTGTCATATCTTTTATATCCTTTTGTATTCTAGAATCAAGACTTCTGAGTGATGTCACATCAGCGCAAGACATTCGAACGGTTGCATTCTATGCAATAATGAGTCACAACGAATTGAACCAAGGATCGCACCATATTATAGTATTCGATTAAGGGAAGACCAATGTTCACAACAGCTATAATCAATTTACAGGCGTCTTCACTGCTCCAATCAATGTAGTATACGGATTCATATATACCTTGAGAATGTATTGCAAAGCGTTTGGAACATTCGAAATTGTGAAAAACGACGTAGTAGAGGGAGCCATTCATATTAATGTCGAAAATGAATGTTCTGGCCAATTTGCAACAGGAAGTATCATTGTTGCCTTAAATATTGGAGATAGGATGTTTATTAGAACCGTAATCCCATATCACCTAATGGTAACATCCTAAGTGATATGAATGGGCATCCATATTTTGCTGGCTGGTTAATTGCATCGCTTTGAATAATAATGTAATTGTTTTAAAAGATGACTTCTTCAATGTTATATTCTAAGTTAAGCTTAAAAACATAAGTTCTAATAATTACATTACGTCATCCTAAAATTAATTTCATATCCTAATGAAGCTTAACATTCATGATGACATGTGCTATCACAAAAAAGTGCACAGGTTAAGCTGTAAATATATAAACTAATAAATAGTTATCAAAGGTACCAGGATTATAATTTAGTACGCCAGACGCGCGTTTCGTCTACATAAGACTCATCAGTGACGCTCATATCAAAATATTTATTAAGCCAAACAAGTAAAAAGTTGAAGAGCATTGAGGATCCAAAATTCCAAAAAGTTGTGCCAAATACGGCTAAGGTAGTCTATGCCTGGGATAAGAAAATCCTTAGTTTTCGAAAAATTCAAAGTTTTGTTAACAGGAAATTTGTAAAAATGACCACATTATTGATATTCATGTCAACACCGATTTTTCATGATCATAGCAGAGAGAGGCGAAAGATACCGAAAAGACATTCAAAGGCATAAGTAAAAAATAAACTGATTACAACATGGTAAAAAGAAAAAGTCCAACAGACAAAAAATAAACAGTATATAAAACTAAAGACGGTGCGGCAAGAACCGAGGGTGATCGCAGATGATCATAAATAATCAAAATCAACGTCATATTGGCACTTAACTTCCATGAAAAAAATGAAATAACAAACAAAAATCGAACTCTAAGAAAAATTCACAAAATCAAAACCAACTAAATAGAGAACATTGTTACATAAATTGTCTTTTAATATTGCTGATATTACTTCTTAGAAATGCCACCTAGTTTTAAGAATTTACCACACACTAGTATCATTTCCCAAGCTGATATGTGTGATCTTGACCAGCAACCGACTGAAGTTTTCCTGATAGAAGTAACTGATACTGATGTGCATGATATACCTGGTTGAAAGTGGAAGTATTCGGATTTGATCAATACTTTCAATAGAGACTACAACTACGTAATCAAATAACCAAGGTGTGAATGAAGAGATATTTACAGAAAATAAACCAATAAAATAATGATTATTAAAAGTAAAATAACAGAAATACCGAATTCTCAGGTAAATTGTAAACGGAGCGTCTCCCAACAAATGACAAAAACAAAAGCTCAAACACATCAAACGAATGGAAAACAACTATCATATTCTTCACTTGGTACAGGCATTTCATTACGTAGAAAATTGTGGATTAAACCTAGTCGTATGGCTAGGTAAACTTCTCACGTGTATTTCTACATTAAAGTGGAATTAGTTATTATACAGACAAAAAAAATTATGATTTTTAACATATTTAAAAGCGGAATATTGAAATAATTCGATATCAGCTATCAATTTTTGGTTCATTTTGTCAAAATGTGCAAAAAAACATCACAGATGAATTATCATATTATGTTTAGTACAAAATACAGCAATTTTGTATATCTGATAAAGGTTCTTTTTTCTAGTCTGTATCACCTACCCTGTATCGCATACCCCGTATCGCATGGCTAAACCCGTATCGTATTGCAAAACCCGTATCGCATACCTGGCATGACGTCACAATTCAAAAAACGTAAAAGTTTGACCTTTGACGTTCAGTTGCTGTATTTCCTGGCATAGGAAAAAAAATGAGTTCTCGCTAAAACAAAACCGTCCTATCATTTCAACTAAAGTCGATAATTTTTCCAAAAAATATTACCCAGTAACTTTACGAGCGATTTTTATATATAAAAAAGACACAAAAAAATGTAGAAATAGATGAAGTTATATTGTTTATTTGGTCATAATTTTCATGAAGTTTGTTTTATTACCTGATGGATTAAACACAAATGCAAATTGTTAAGGTTGAAATTTTGGTTAGTTGAAAATGTAGATAGCAAATTTTTCAAGAAATATTTGTCTTGCTGTTCACCTCTTCAGCAAATTAAAATGATCATGAATGATATCATCGCCAAATAAGCAATAAAACTGTAAACATTTCTACATCTTATATTCATTTGATAAATGTTAATTTTAGTTGAAATAATAGGACAGTATCGTTAGTGAATGCATTTTAATACATGGTCTTTAACATATATTTGGAATGTAATAAGATTATAGGGGCACTACGATATGAATATAATGCAAATAAGGATGTCCAAAAAAAAAAGCAAGTCTACTGGAAAAATACAGAAAAATCATTATAGAATTGAGAATGGTAATTGGGAATGTGTCAAAAAGACAACAACCCAACCATAGAGCAGACAACAGCTGATGTCAACCAATGGGTCTTTGCTAGCTTATAATTTCAGACGATAAAAAAAAATGGATATCCCATAAATCTGATTCTATCAAAATATATCATAAACAGAATAATACATGGCAAAATCCGTATCGCATGCTGTATCACCACTCGACCAATATCAGCCCTCGGGACATTCGGCCCTCGGGACTGATATTGGTTTATCGTGATGTATTATTCTATATTTATCTAATATGTATTCACGCGACTTTTTAATCTAAACCGGAAACGGGTTGCGCTTAACTCTATGTTTATGTAGCTAGAGAAAGGTTTCGTCTTTGAAGGTAAATTATGAGAATGATACATTTAGAAACATATCTTCGTAAGTAATTAGCTTTTTCAAGCAAATAGTCTTTGAATCAGGGTTTTTAGAAGCCTTAGATTTGTAAGTATTGTATTTCAACATTCTGTAAATTTGTGGTGCTGTGTCTTGTTCATGTTGTTCTTTTAATCACGTTTCCCTTAATCTATTTGCCAAGATCGTTTGCTAGAAGAAAATGACCAAGTTCAATTAAATCTTATGTCATTATTTTAACAGATATGTTTGTAATCGTAAGCACACCTCCTGCCTATATATAGAGAAAGGAATCAAAATCGAACTAGCCGATAAAAAGATGAAATTAAATTAATATTTTAACACAGCAAATTTTAAAACCGCTCTGTTAACTACGTATTCATTCTGTAAAGCGTTCATATATTTGGCATATATAAGCATTTCATATATGTTTTTTTTTTATCTGTAGACAACTAAAGGTCCAGACGAACCTGTTAACACAGCTGCTTCATCCGGGGATTCAGAAGGTAGGTTATATTTTTTCAATTACACTTACCGCCTCCGGGTTCAGGATTTCTGGCTGTGTTGAAGACTCATTGGTGGCCTCATGCTGTTTTCTGCTCTTTAGTCGGATTGTTATCACGTTGACACATTTACCTTTTCCTTTCTTAATTCTATTGTTTTACTGTACTTAATTGATACAATTTTGTCGACTAGTCTCTTATGTCCTTTTCTTTTTGAGTCACTGTAAAAGGATCATTATAAAAATACATGCATATTTCGATAAGGGAAAGTTTAGAAAAATGATGTCATTGTTTAAAAAAATTAAATATGTCTTCCTATAATATAATATGGTAGCACCTATATTCAGAAATATGCAATAGGAAAAATGAAGAGTTCCTTCAATTTTATCAATTTTAGGTCATCCTTTGATAGAATCGTGTCAATGGTTTTACGAATATAAACACATGCATTTAGTTATTAAAAAATATATTTAAATACTGTTCCAATTTGTTGTTAAGGTTTAAATTACTACTAATTGACATTTTTTATAGGTATTCATTCTATTTAAACATAAACTTCAGAATAAATTTTTGTAAAAAACAAGGCTGTCCTAATTATGGTCTTTGTTAATATTAGAAAATACTTTTAAACTGAATATATGTAAAATGTGTACGACTGAATGCTTATAGATAATATCAAATCCTTCGTATACTCCTAAAAACACTTTCATTTGTTGATGAAAAATAAAAAAATATTGCTTTTTTATATAGTAACACCATGTAGCCCCAATGACACCATTGACAACAAATTTAAAATTTTACTTTCATTAAGCACTGAACACAAAACAAAAAACCCTTAGCAAAAGAGAAATAAAAATAAAACAATTCTTAGGTTAAGGGAGTTCGCTTCTCAGTTTCAAAATAAAACCAGAGGATTCCGAAAATCTGACCAAAATTCCAAAACATGACAAGCGAGCTTCCTTAAAAATACCAAATCATATAACATAACATCATTAACTAAAAATGTCAATAGTGTTACTAAATAGTGTCCTTGGTGTTATCAGTATACACCAGTTTGTGAAAACTTGGTATAGGTAATACATTGTTGTACTGTTAAACATTGTTAAATAAGAATTATTTATCATAAATAATATGATGTTTCGCTTGTTAAACATGAAAGAAACACAAAAAAATGCTGATTGTCATAGGATGTTCATCGGTGTTACTAAACTGGTCAATGGTGTTATTAAAGTGGTCTCACCATTGACGGTAACACCAATGATTTACAGGTATATTTTTAGAATGAGTTGCAAAATATTAAGTGCTCCATTCCCCTATTATATATGTTGTCCCTGGTGCATGTTTCTACAATATATATCTTTTCCTCAATCAAAGTTTAGAAAAGCTTTCGAAAAATCATTTTATAAGGGTACACCATTGTCACTTTTTTCATTTACGATATAGCTTTTACCCCCTCTAAAGATTTTTTCACTAATTTTCAACACAGGTTGTTGTTTTCTTTCGCATAACATGCTTACAGGTAACATTGCTTGGGGATAAACTATTGTAAACGCTGAAATCTTGAGAAAGATTACTCTTACCCAACCAATTTGCCTTTTAGTTACACCAGTGACTTAAAAAAATAAGACTCCTCATTTAGTGGCAATCTTTTATCATAAAACCAACATACCCCTCCGAAATCATTAAGCAGTGTTTGTATGTATCAAAATGCAATAAATAGTTATTAATTCTAATAACAAATGATATGAATGATAGTCCTATTTAGTTAAAGAAAAAAATAACAGTTAATTCTGGTTATATCCAGTTTCAGAAAACATTAAGGATGTTTTTATAACATTTCATACTGTAAACTGTATATAGTGTATCACAAAACATTCATTTCTCTAATTTTTGTGCTATTTTCACATTTCCTGACCGGTGTGAGAAAAATATTTCTCCTCACTAGTGAAAAATCTGTTCTCGGCAAATGATTAGTCGAAAATTGATTATGACGTCTACATGTTTTGTTTTCTTCTGAATTTTCCTATTGTGACGCCATGAAAAAAGGCGGCAATGCCTGATGACGTCGCATATAAAGAACACAAGTTTCTGAAAATCTTTGAAAAAGAAGGATAAAAATCATTAGAGAAACAGATTCCGACACTATAACTCGTGTATTACGATATTTCTCCACTCTCGACAGTTAAATTTTTGTTATTTAAAGAGCTCGGCAAGCCTCGTGCTTTAAATAATAAAATGTAACTGTCTCGAGTGGAGAAATATCGTAATACACTTGTTGCAGTGTAGGAATCTATATATCTAACATTTACAAGTGTTATTTTTTATATATTGTCATGTCTGTGACTTAAAGAGACCAAATAACATAGTTTTGCATGTTGGTTTTTTTTATAATGACCCATAAATGAATTATACACTACATTTTTCAAGAATTTATCTTGATTCCTTGAATTAGAAACAAAATCTGTCCCATATTCATGCTAGACGAATTAAATTAACGTGTCTTATTTTTTTCTTCAGATTTTGAATGGGATTGGCTGATTGGTGTTATAATTGCAATAGTAATTATTTTGGTTATAGTAGCACTGCTTTTCTTTTTCCGAAAGAAAGGATGGTTGAAAAAAGCTCACAGAACTGCTCCTAAAAGAAAACTAGCAAAGGACGAAGAAATGGATAATGGAACCAAAACTGATTCAAATAATCCCTTAACACAAACATAAGACAATTCCATCATCTACGATTCAATGTAGATTACTACAAACAATATTATTTTAATCATGTTAACTTGTTAAACTGTTGGATTTTCTGAAGCAAGGTTTTGATAGTACGTTGGGTGCTTTGGTTACATTTCTAATTTATAGATATATGGTACAAAATGTTTGTTTACAACTTAACTTATGTATTTTATAGCAACATATTTTTGGTCTCTCCATTCTTCTTATATATATGTTATGAAAGTTACCATATGTTTCATTTAGGATTATACATGTGTATGTTTATTTTTGTATCCGGCAATTGTGATATATTCGTTATTTTATTGATCAAGTCAATATGCATGCATTGTATTTACACAGATGGATGTAAGATAACCGTTTTAAGGCCCGTTTTCAGTGATTTCATTTGACAATTTCTTGAATTACAGAAACGAGGGGAACACTTCAAAGAAGAGGGCTACGAGCACGTGAATAAGTGATGTCATGTCATATAACATTAAGGAAATTCTAGTAGGTTTTTAAAACACCATGAAAAAATAACTGGTTCAAGTCCTTGCTCATACATCAGAAGTGAGTTATAGGTGTATTTGTATTGCACATTATTGGCAAGCTTTACTGGCTGTCTGATGATGATTTGTTGACACTCTGAATGGATCCAATATCAATATATAAATAAATTCAACATAGATACCAGGATTGAAATTTTATATTTGCGCTAGACGAGCGTTTCGTCTACCAAGGACTCACCAGTGACGCTCGAATACAAAAAATGTTTAAAAGGCCAAATAAAGTACGAAGTTGACGACGCAATAGCCAAAATTGATCATTTGTTGTAGTTTGAATGATGAGTTTGAATATCCCTGTGGTATCTTTTGCCCAACTTTTGTAGCATTCTCCGACGATGGCAAAGCTTTTTACATCAGTCTTTATTTTAGTTATTTAGACAAAACACATCTTAGCTAGCCACGGGTTACGATCCATTGCCCTCCAGTATTAATCCGCCAGGGTGGAGAAGTGGGGGAGTGGGTAGTAATCCTTGGCTAGCGGAGATGGACAGAACAGGGCTTTTTACAAATAAACAATTAACAAAAATGTTAACAGTAAAACTAAGAATAAAATACCTAACTTGTCATAGGCACATCAATTTGCAATAATTTATTTAAATCATTTTTCGCAAATAAGAACGAACCCTCAACATCGTTCCAATATGCAAAAATGTAAGGAATTATGAGAAATAATCACGAATTTCATACCAAAATGACGAATCCTGAATTTTATACAAATATGCAAGCATGACAGATATTTTTCAGAAAACAAATGGCCAACATCATACCAATTTTAATATCATTTTTAATATTTTTAACTGCATATTCAAAATTTGATCTTAAACTTAATACTCAAAAGTAAAATAACAAAAATACCAAACTCCGCGGAAAAAAATGGACATATCAAAATGCAAAATCAAACGCTCAAACGAAAGGATAACTATTGTTATATTCCTGCCCGTATTTATAATTTATATTCGTCGGTTCATATTAATCATTTCATAAAGAATTTGAAAACAGAAATTAATGGAAAGTTGACGAAATGATACAAATGTACAAAACAAAAATATTTCCTGAATCGTCAAAGATAGAAATGTAGTGTTTAAAGTTTGTAATATCTCCATAATGATCTTACTCTTACGTAATCTTCATGGTTGTAGTCCTTAACGATGTGTAGTTCAAAGAGGTATAATTCATATTTATAAAAAAAAACACATTCTAACTATTTCTAAAAAAAAAAAAAAAAAAAGAAACCGATTTCAAATAGAAGTTATTAATTCGAAATTAGTCTTGAAAATTTCAAATGATATAGGGAATATAAAAAGACTCATTTAAATAAAGGCAACAGTAGTATATCGCTGTTCGAAATTCGTAAATCAATTGAGGTGTAATACCACCAATTAAAAATCCCTATATGTTCAACCAAATTTTACAATTATCACAGCTTTCTAAATATTTTACCTTAAGTTTAACTCCAAGGAAACCAGGTATATCCTGAATTGTACATGTATCACCTTTCTACATGCCAACTTTCAACCAATGTTTAAAGTTTTATAACAAATTTCTGATTTTGAAAACACAGGTACTACCAAAATAACTTCCCGTTTTCTGGAAATCTTAAATTAGTGTACTATGTAGCGCATTAATCCTGAATTTTTAACGCAAACTCATAGACAAGTGAATTTTGGCTCAAAATGGTCGAAATATATTTCCCTTTCACCAAAAGCTTAATTTCTGCAAAATTGTTGGTTTTGTTAGTTTAAGTAAACAGTGACATCAAAAGCACTATTTTGTGTTAGAGTAGGACTGCTTTTACTGTCTCAAATTGAGTTTACCTATCAATGCGGAGCGGAGATTTGTAAACGGATATTTGCGACAGTAAAATCTACGTTTTCTGAAGGCCAAGCTTAAAATACAATACAGTTATCTCCATTTTAATGCTACATGTCATTTAATAAATATTTTGGCTTAAAAAATGGCATAAATGAAAAAGTCTGCGAAACTGTTGCATCATGTGAGGGAAACACATCAAATATAAGAGGTGAACTACGACACAACCTTAAAATGTAACACACACAGAAACGAACTATAATATAACAATGGCCATTTTCCTGACTTGGTACAAGAAATTTTAAGAAAAGAAATCGTGGGTTGAACCTGGTTTTGTGGTATTTAACATATACATGTAGATTGAACTAAAAGACATGCGCTAGCAAAGTCACTGACTCAAGACAAGAACATGAACTTGCGGGGGTCACGTTTTGAATGAATATTACATGATATTAATATATATATAAACAGATACATGTAATTTTCATCGTGGTGGTTTAAATTATTTTGTTTTATATAACGATAAAAGTCGTCAACTCATATCATTCGTCAAATCGTGATAATTTCTTTCATGTAGTTCAATGATTCATAGACTAAAAGTAAACGTATGTGTTGTTTGGGTGTGATTATTGAGCAATAAATAAAAAAAAAATGTTTCGAATTATCCTTCTTTATACCATTTGTATTTGGTAATGCGCAGCCACTTTATTGCAACAACATCATCTTAGTTATAGACTTACCTAGGTCAAAACAATTCTTGATACGCACGCCAACGAAATCGAGGACATAAAAAGGGATGTTCTGAATCAGAAAAACGAAATAATAAAATTGAAGATGACACTCTCCAATGTGAAACGACTATAAGGTATTCATGATAATTCCTTGTCGATTCTAGATTGAAATAAACAATTAATTTCCCCATAGGCGACAATGACAGCCTTTTTTGAGATGCAGACTTTAGAAAGTTGATTTTTTTTAACGAAACCTTGCTAGAATTACAGAAAAGTTATTCGGACAGTATTTTTTGTTCAAAAAGTATAGGTTCGTGTTGCTTTTCTTAAGGTCATACGATACAGTTACAGGGGAGGTAATGACATTGCTAACGTAAATTGCTATTTTCGCGACGTCAAACTACGACTTATCGGGAAGACATTCAGTTTCGCTTGAATCTTATCATTCAAACTTATTTAACTTGAAAACGAGTTCATGGACCCCTCTTTTTTTAAAATGCCATTTGGTTTGATTACGGAAGACGATAATGTGTGCAAATTTTCATGGAAACGTAAATAGTGCAATTTTTTTTAATTAGATAAATATACAGCAAAAAATGATGTTTTTTTCTACATTCGTGAACATTTGATAAATATGAGTTATTTGAAAAAAAAACAAATTGTATAAATTTAAGCTACATTTAAATAAAACAGAATTTACAAATAAATTAACAAAAACCAGCATGTGTTTATCTTTTAAAACAAAAAAGTTATGCATTTCTGTCGAAAGGAAAATACGTCCACAAATCCGAATTTTGAGCAAATATATAAAATTTCGACCTCATTTTACTCAAAAAGTAAGGTATATTTTTATTACATGATTTAATCAGGCAAAAAATACCCTATATGCAAATTGTCAGCAAACTGTCAATATGGGATCAAAACGGTATCGTATGCCCTTAACGTATTTTGTACTTATCTCCCATGCTTT
This sequence comes from Mytilus galloprovincialis, assembly GCF_965363235.1. Lineage (NCBI taxonomy): Eukaryota > Metazoa > Mollusca > Bivalvia > Mytilida > Mytilidae > Mytilus > Mytilus galloprovincialis. The sequence goes on along the minus strand of NC_134845.1, from coordinate 39,326,779 downwards.
TCAATTTTGCACTTAAATTACGTGTCTCGTCCTAGCGTTGATGAGGCATCTCATTTGCGTTAGGGCTAAGAAAAAATTTTTGTTAGGCCTTTGTTATAATGCATAATCCACGAAGTCCCTTAAAATAAAAAATAACGGGCGCACATATCAACCAATCAGGATAAGCCATACTGTTGGTTTGAATACCATGCTATGCTCATAAAATGGCTGCGCCCTTACAATCTAATGGTGTATTGTAACTTCTAAGACAACTCGTTATGAAGTCACAAACCAACTTAGAGTCGGCACTATCATAAAGTACTGTCTTGAGATAACACACAACCGCGATAAGCACATAAGAGCATCATCAGAAATAAAATTAAAAGGTTGAAGGTAATTGCTAGTTATTTGTATTTGTAGTTATGTTTAATAAGTGTTTGAAATAAATAAAATCATACTTGATTAAAGAATAAAATGTCCCATCTTACAAGTATGTTATTTTAAAGATGATAGACCTACGTTGAAATTATTAAAATTTTCATATCGTTGCCCTTTGAAATATGATCTTGTCTGCATTGATTCAACTTAAAACTATTGTCTAATCGGTTGTCAGGTGGAATTTTTAAATTTTCACAAACATTTAAAAAAATTCTAATTTAATATTTCGTGGAAGGGCAGACTAGATTTTTTTAGTGGTTGAAGACTATAAACCTTAGTTATCACACACAAATTTTTTTTTTTTTCGAAGATATGTATTTTCATCATCCAACTTGAAAGACTGTCGTCAAATACTTTTTGTAAAAAAAATAGCTATTCAAACACACCTAGTCTGTTTTTATGATTCATTAGATAGGTATTTCACTTGACCCATTTATTTCATCTTTTAGTACTGTGATTTTTTTTATGTTATAAAGTCAACCTGTAGCTTTAATATATAAAAATATAAGAATCTGAAGCGAGATGGTGAATCAAATATTCTTGCTTTGAACGTTTTCAAGACAAAATATTCAACTCAAACACACCCTAACATAAAAAGGTGCACTCGATTTTCTCTTTTCGATACAATTGTTACCAATTATTTAGATTTTTTTCTTGAGTCACGTAATGGAAGGGCAGAAACGAAAATTACTGAACTAATAGATTAATGTGTTCTACGTCCGTGGTAATTTTTTCCAAAAATCGGTGGTAATGCATTTTCTACATCCAACTTGACAGATACACATGTCGTTGACTTTATATCTAATTGTTCTGCTTAACTATGTAATAGATAAATTGAAACCTTATGCAAATGCTGTTTTTAAAATAGAACACTTCGTAATTTAGAAGAAAATTGTCATTTTATTTGTTTCAATTAACTTTTAAATTTTTTGTTACTATAGCAAACATTACAGTAAGCATTTATCGCCTTCTCTAACAAAGAGCTTCGATTCATTTGTTCTGTTTCAACCTGGTATCCGCCTGATAAAAGGCGCATATTCTTATCTTTTGTCAAATCTCTATAATAAGTTGTAGTTTTATCTATAACACGACGTCTTTCAAGGTGTCGTGAAGTTTAGAAACGGTATCAGAACAATGTTCATAAAAATTCTTTGGATTATAGTTTTCCTTGCCACATTTCTTGACGTACATGCAGATACAACGTTGCAACAAAATCGGTATGATGAGAGACTGAACGTGGTTGAGACAGTTTTTGTGAAGCAGCCCAACGAGATCGTAGACCTAAAATCGATTGTTCAGACTCAGAAGAATGAAATAACCCAATTGAAGATGACACTTTCCAAGGTCAAAGAATTACAAGGAATTCATGACAAATCCATTTCGGTTCTACGAAAACTCATAATAAGCGGAATCTGTATATGTAATTTAAAACAAAAAGTGTAGCCTTTTAAAGAAAGAAATATGTGAAAATGACTACATACAAGAGTCATTGCATACATTCATTTCGATTGTCTTATATAATGATAAAAGGCGTATATTCTTATTTTTGTCAAATCTTTAACCTAATTTGTAGTTTTATCTATAACACGACATCATTCAAGGTGTTGTGAAGTTTAGAAACGGTATCAGTACAATGTTCATAAAAATTCTTTGGATTATAGTTTTCCTTGCCACATTTCTTATCGTACGTGCAGACACCACGTTGCAACAAAATCGGTATGAAGAGAGACTGAACCTGGTTGAGACAGTTCTTGTGAAGCAATCCAACGAGATCGAAGACCTAAAATCGGTTGTTCAGATTCAGAAGAATGAAATAACCCAATTGAAGATGACACTTTCCAAGGTCAAACAATTACAAGGAATTCATGACAAATCCATTTCATTTCTACGACGACTCATAATGAAGCCAAAGATAAACTTACAATCGGCAACAGAAGAAAATACTATGTTGAAAAGGGACAATCAAGACAAGAACTTAAAACGAATTTCAGAAATAGTAAAGAGTGAAGTTTCAATTAACCGAGGTCAGTGCTGTTTTCCTTTTTAATAAATGTTTTATTTCATTGTATATGTAATTAAGTCATTTATTTTTGATAAATAACATGATTTCAAATTTCACAGAAACTTGGCATTCATTGTCTAGAGCTTGTTTCTTTGTTGATGTTTCCATGTCATTTCATGAGTGTTCTTTCACCAAACATCATTATGACAAAACCTTGGGATCCACAAAAGTTTTTAAAATACTTATACAGAGACCAGTTAAAGTAGCAGAATGACATTTAAATCATTCTATTTCTTGTATGACCACATATTTCTTACGTTTTGATGACGTATTTTTCAACAGACTATCGGCATTCCAATGGGAACCCATTGTGCCCCTATTCTTGCCGACTTGTTTCCTACTATTATGAAGTTGACTTAATACGGGAACTTCTTATGATAAAGATAAGAAGTTAGCAATATCCTTTAATGTTACTTCCCGCTATACAGATGATTTTCTCTCACTAAATAATTCAAAATTTGGTGACTATGTTAAACGCATCTATCCCATCGAGCTAGAGATAAAGCCTCATATCTTGACTTACATCTAGAAATTGACAATGAGGGTCGGTTGAAATCAAAACTGTACGACAAAAGAGATGATTTCAGCTTTCCAATTATGAACTTTCCATTTCTATGTTGCAACATTCCATCAGCGCCTCCATACGGAGTATATATCTCCCTATTGATACGATATTCCCGGGCTTGTATTCCTATCATGATTTTCTTGATAGAGGGTTGCTGCTTACAAGGAATCTATTAAACCAAGAGTTCCAAATGGTTAGGTTGAAATTATCCCTTCGTAAATTTAATGAACGCCTTCACAAGTTGGGTGACCGTTATTGAATAATCGTTTCACAGACGATATCGGATATGTTCCTTACGTCGTAACTACAATCCCCTTTCCTTTTCATGAATATGACCTACCAAATTAGAATATTTATCGGGTTTGTTATAACATGAGCAACACGACAGGTGCCACATGTGGAGCAGGATCTGCTTACCCTTCCGGAGTACCTGATATCGACCCCAGTCTTTGTTGGGTTCGTGTTGTTTTTATTTTTCTAAGTTGTCTTTTGTGTACTTTATGTTGTCTGTTTGTCTTTTTCATTTTTAGCCATGGCGTTGTCAGTTTATGTTCGATCTGCGAGTTTGACTGTCATTCTGGTATCTTTCTCCCCTTTTTTTTTAATAATCGTTCTCAAATCCTTTACATATTTCTAGACTCAACGTAATGAGCAAATGGATAAATTACTTCTTTTTTTTCGCTCTTAATAAAAAAAAAAGAAGATGTGCTATCATTGCCAATGAAATAATTCTTCACAAGAGACCAAATGACACATAATTAGCACATATAGCTCACCGTATGGGCTTCAATAATGAACAAAGCCCATACCGCATAGTCAGCTATAAAAGTCACTGAGATGACAAATGAAAAACTATGCAAAGAGAAAACTAACAGCTTAATTTAAGTACATAAAATGATCAAAAACAAATATGTAACACAGGAACAATCGACAACAACTGAATTTGTTTATACATTACTTTTTTTGCATTTTACTAAAACTTCATTATGTCCGTTTAAATAACTTATGCAAATTCTATCTTGATTTTATTAATGTATTGTTATTTCAATTGATTTAACCAACTCTTTGTATTCCAGCATCGAGACTTCTAAACGTGGCGACTTCAGCACTAGACATTCGAACTGTTGCATTCTATGCACTTATGAGTCACAATGAATTGAACCCGGGACCGCACCATACTATAGCATTTGATTTAGTTAAAACCAATATTCACAACAGTTATAATAATTTCACAGGAGTTTTCACTGCTCCGATTCATGGAGCATACGGCTTTATCTACGCATTGCGGATGCCTTGTAATACATATGGAACATTTGAAATCATGAAAAACGACCAGGTCGAGGGAACAATCCATGTCAACGTCCAAAATGGATGTTCTGGTCAATTTTCGACTGGAAGTATTGTGATAGTGTTAAATATTGGAGATGCTGTGTATGTTAGAACCCACTCTACCGTAACACCTACTGGTCTCATTTTGAGCGATATTCATGGTGGTCCGTATTTTGCTGGATGGCTGATTTCATCGCTTTGAAAATTTAATAAGATTGCGACAAATCACTTATGTTTAACTCCAACCAACGATATGTAGTCGTGGCATTATCAGTTTGTTTGTGATCTATGAGTTTGGCTGCCCCTCTAGTATATTTTCGCCTTCAGATCTTTCGAGATACTAACCCTCCCTTTTTTGCCACAAAGAGTGGAGTAACAAAACGAGCACTGAAGAACATATAATATAAATGGATACAGAAATGGCGTTTACCCCAAGTTGTTAATCAACTGATAATCAAATGATCCCGTTCTACGCTGTACTGACTTTTATTGCCACAAACAAAAATGTACAGATTTATTTCATAATCATGGATTTGAAAAATTTATTAAATAAAACAAAGTTGAGACAATTCAAAGGATGTTATACAAACATTTGTACACACTAATACTTCGTTCATTACAAATTTGATGATGACATAACCTGAACAAAACGACATTCTATTATACGAGAATATGGTAAAAAAAAACACAATATTTAAAAAACAAATTCTTGTATTTATATGTCCATTCGTTTGATGTGTTTTATCATTTGATTTTGCCATTTCATTAGGGACCTTCCGTTTTGAGATTTCCTCGGAGTTCAGTGAATTCACTTTTTACACAATTGTTATTTTAAGAATTAGTTGACTGGTGTTATCTAGAGGTAAACTAACTGTTTTCTAATTTAAGGACAGTTGTCCTACCACACAAGTTAGATTGTGATTATTTTCATTTTTTTTTTTGTATCGGTATTTCAAATTTTTTACAGTTTACTTTCAAATAAAAAATAAAAATAAAGGCAACAGTAGTATACCACTATTCAAAAGTCATAATTCCATTAAGCAAACATAAATCCAGGAAACATACAATAACCGAGAAAAACACATCAACTATACGATGAACACAACGGAACAACAGAAACACTGAGCTATAACAAAAGCAAACGCCAACATACATAGAAACGGACTGTAAATAACAACTTCTATATTCCTGACTTGGTACAGAACATTTAAAGAAAAATGGCGGGTTGAACCTTGTTTTATTGCTAGCCAAACATCTTGCTTATATGGCAATATAATATTATCATTACAACATATAAACCAAAGAAAAACAACGGACACCTCAATAGAATGTAAGACAGCATACCAGGACACAAACGAAATATAAATCACGCGTCACATGAAAAATCAACGTCACAAAATGTGATGTTGATTTGTGTGATCTTTATATTATCACAGGTTAGTTTCTTAAAATAGAACAAATTTGTTTTATTTATAGTCAAAACTATTTCTTAATGTGATGTATCGAAAATATATAAATCAAACCACACACAAAATAAACAAACAGCGAGTCAGCACAAATTGACACACTGGACCTAGATGTATAAAAGTGTTGTTTTAGTAACTATATTTTCCAAATTTTATCATACCGAGATTAAACTACTGTAGAAAGTATTAAACTGAATGTTTAATAATAAGGTCAAGGTCATACCAAAGCACACCAGTTCAACTGTATTCGGAAGGACTATTGTCTTAATTTCTTTTCCAATACGGTACATCGACGTTGTTGACATACACTGTAAAAGAGCAGAAATCATTTAAATAATTAAAACTAACTCACCAGATATGATTGGCATACTAATGTTACCAATCGTTCTCCTTCTTTTTCAACACCATTGAACTAAGAAAATAGTCTTGAATGACAAATGCCTCATTCTTACTGTGATATTTCGATCGTCATTGATGAATCGTTAGTAGACAAACCACAAAATTCAAATCCGGGTATCTTTGATGAGTTTTACAACCACTGGACCAATGCAATTCCTAGTGAACGTTTTGTTCCCGATGGTATCATCTGTTCAGTACTCATCACTGCAATATAATTGATAAGTTGATTCAGATTTGATACAGTGTTTTGATTGAAGCACGTCGACAGTTATGCAGATATTATCATAATTCAGGTGACAGTTATTGAATATGTGTGAACCATATTACCACCGATAAGCTCGAACTACCATTGCCAGACATTGATTTTTTGGAAAAAAAATTATTGATCTTTTTGGTGTTAAAACTACAGTGCATACATACATTTTTACAATACATAAGTGAATGACATGATATGTATGGCATTGTTATACTATTGATATTTTACGAATAAGACATAGTAAAAATTTACAAGTAAATGATGTGAATACTCAGTATATGATACGTCTAAAGGATACTTTGGAATACATTAAATGTATATGATCATCTCAAAAATTAATTTAGTTAGATAACTTCCATTCCGTCTAATTGTGTTTTCTTTACATATTTCATGTAATACTTTGCCTGTAGAATACAATAATTTAAAACTAAGTTATTAGAATTCAATACACCAAAAATGACACTGTCTTTATTCAAAAATACTTTTACTCCAAAAAAACTAAACACCACCAAATAGAAAATTCTCTCCGAAATTGTTTTATTTCTATACATTCAAAAAATTTATGCTCAACAGTTTCTATTTCTTTACAACTTTGTCATATCAGCGCCAGACATTCGAACGGTTGCATTTTATGCACAAATGAGTCACAATGAATTGAACCCTGGACAGCACCAAATTATAGTATTTGATTTAGTGAATTCTAACATTCACAACAGTTATAATCGTTATGCAGGCGCCTTCACTGCGCCGATCAATGGAGTATACGGATTCATATATACCTTAGAATGTATTGCAAAACGTTTGGAACATTCGAAATTGTGAAAAACGACGAAGTAGAGGGATCCATTCATGTTAATGTCGAAAGTGGATGTTCTGGTCATTTTTCGACAGGAAGTATCATTGTTGCCTTAAATGTTGGAGATACGATGTTCGTTTGATCCCGTAATCCCATATCACCTAATGGTAACATCCTAAGTGATATAAATGGTCTTCCATATTTTGCTGGCTGGTTAATTGCATCGCTTTTGAATAATAATGTTTTAAAAGATAACTTCTTCAATGTTATATTCTAAGTTAAGCTAAGAAACATAAAATTACCACGTGAAAAACTATGTCTTTAGTTTGCAGTACTACAGGTCATTGGCATTCTTTGCTTATTTAGTATTCAGTACTTCGGTATAAAAATTGATTCATTGCAAACATTTTTAAGATTGTCCTTTCATAAATATAAAGATATTCAAGGAACTTTTTAGGTTTCAACTCTCGCAAGCGGCGATGACCTTGGATATAATGGGTGTCCTGTTTGGTCAAAGAGCACTTCCATTGTTTAAGTTCTAATAATTACATTACATGTACGTTTCAGAAGAATCCGTTATTTTGATTGGATAACAACGCTTGTGCGTCATAATAAAATTCATTTTCATATCCCAATGAAGCTTAACATTCATGATGACACGTGCTATCACAAAAAAGTGCACAGGTTATGCCCCCCCCCCCCTTCCCCAAAAAAAAATTAATGGTTTGTTTGGAAATTAGTGACGGAATTCCCAGAAATTAGAGATCCTATTGTAAAACAAACAAAATCCTCGTCCTCGTCCATTCACTAAACTGTCAATGACATGGAGGGGTAACAGAGAGGCGGAGTTTAAATCATGGTTTAAGCCTCGGTCACACATTACCGGATAGCTCGAACGGACGCTTAACGGATAACTTTTTTTCAATCCGTTCATGTCCGTTAGACGTCCGTTCTTATCCGTTCAGACGTCCGTCGATATCCGTTTCATGTCCGTTTAGCGTACGTTTTATCCGTCGACGTCCATTCTGTCCGTTGGAAAATTTGGAGCATGTTTAAAACTTTGAACGGACGTCCAACGGATAAAATGTCCGTTGAACGTCCGTTAGGCGTCCGATTTGTACGGTACTCGTCCGTTTTGTTTCCGTTTCGTATCCGTTACTTGTCCGTTATACATCTGTTGGAAGGTCTGGTAGACAAATTTATCAACGGACGTCTACCGGACGTTTAACGGATAAAACGGATGTCGAACGAACGTGAAACGTACTTCTACCGGACGTATAACGGATAAAACGGACGATGAACGGATCTGAAACGGATAAATGCCAATTGAAAATTTCGCGTCAGAAATAACAATTATTGGTATGTCAGATTTTTGAATATTCATGCGATTCACATGTATTATTATCGTCGCCTTTAACGTTTCTGTATATCTTGTTCATCCGTTTTATCCGGTACGCTTCCGTTAGGTGTCCGTTTTATGCGGTACTCGTCCGTTGGATATACGTTCGACATCCGTTCTGTCCGGTACGTTTCCGTTTCTCGTACGTTGCATATCCGGTTTGTGTCCGTCGTTGTGCATTCGTTGCGCGTCTGTTTTATTCGATCAGCACATCAACGGACTCCCAACGAATAACAATTTTGTCAACGGACAACTTTTATTTTCATCCGTTATGCGTCCGTTCGTCCTATCCGGTAAGGTGTGACCGAGGCTTTAACTTGAACAATAACAGATTAAACCATAGTCCAAGCTCCGCCTATCTACATGAAGTTGCATTTACAAAGTATGTCATGATTCTTTTTAATGGAATAACATATCAATCTTTATATTAAACCATGTTTTTTTTTCATAAACCGAACTATTTAGCAGATTATCAGTTAAAAACTTCAAAGGTGCCTGTATTCAAAAAGAACTTAAAAACTCACTTTTTTCGACAAGCATTTTTTATCCCTTAAATTCGTTTCTGTGATACATTGTGCCATAGACGTTAGCCTGATTTTGATTTATCGAACCTTTCTTTTAACTGGAGATATGTTTCATTTATAATATGTACATTGTATTTTTTTTTTTTTTTTTTTTTTTTTTTTTTTTTTTTTTTTTTTTTTTTTTTTTTTTTTTTAGTAGCACGCATATTTTTCATTTCAGTAATTATATTTTTACATGGTAATATTCCTTTTTCATCTTTTGAATACGTTTTCAAATTTTCAACTTATATTTGATAATTTGTAATAGCAATCTTATTTTAGACTTTTTTGGCTATTTATTTTACCAACTTTATTCAGTATAATTTTTTTACTCGTTTTTTTATTTTGATTCATTGATATATATATTCCACTTTAAAAAAAAAAAAAAAAAAATTCCACATTATTAATCCTTTTATCTAGAAAAGTTTTAATTCTTAAATATTTATTTTGTGGGTTCATGTTTTATATTTTTATCACTGTCTGTGTGTATATTTCGTTTAACATGTGATGTAAAGCGCTTTGAGTAATATTGTTTTAGATTTAGCGCTATAGAAAAATTGTAATAATAATAAAAAGGAAAAATTAATGTCGTATTATATTACAATTTGTTTTTTAAATCACTGATAACAAAATCAATATTAATAACAATAAAATTGATATTCAAAGATCTAATTACAGTTTGAATTGTAACCTTATAGAATAGGATCGATAAGTTTACCAGGATCGTTTCTAAATTTGTTTCTAAATTCCCAGGCACGCGGCAAACAACATCTCCCTAACAATGAGGATGTGTTATCCCTTTTGAAATAAGTTTACTTTATTACACGTACAACCAAGCTTCAACTGATTTGTATAGTTCCTTCTTATGTTTTACTGTTACATCGATCACTGTCCAAGGACACCCCCTTACATGTTTAATCCCGCCACATTCTGTATGCATGTGCCTGTCCAAAGTTAGGAGCTTGTAATTTTGTCGTTTGTTTATGTGTTAAATATTGTTTGTTTTTCGTTCATTTTTGTACATGAGTTAGGCTGTTAGTTTTCTCGTTTGCATTGTTTTACATTTTCATTTCGGGGCCTTTTATAGCTGACTATGCGGTATGTGCTTTACTCATTGTTGAAGACCGTACGATGACCTATATAGTTTTTAATTTCTGTCATTTTGGTCCCTTGTGGAGAGTTGTCTCATTGGCAAGCATACCACATCTTCTTTTTTATATTTCTTACCTATTCTGTTTTAAATCAAGAAATCGAAACCTGATGACCCTGATTATAATTTTTATTTCTTGTAAGCACATTATAATAGTGTTCTTCTCACATTTGACAGCCAAACTTTGCTGTTTAGGTTTTCTTCCTACCACACAAAGTTGGCATTTCCACTAATTAACTACAAAATCTGACAGTTTTACACAACCTGTAGATTAAAAAAGCTCTGTTGTATTCAGGGTGTGCTGATCAATTTTGATAATTTTCACTTGAAAAATATCTTTTTGAAAAAGGCACAAAGCCCACTATCCGGTGTTTCAAAAACAGTTACAAAATTTTAAATATAAAATTTAGAAAGGAAATGGGGAATGTGTCAAAGCGACAACAGCCCGACCATAGAGCAGACAACAGCCGAAGGCCACCAATGGGTCTTCAATGTAGCGAGAAACTCCCGCAACCGTAGGTAAGCTGGTCAATTAAAAATATGTATACTAGTAAAGTGATCATGGACGTCATACTAAACTCCGAATTATACACAAGAAACTAAAATTAAAAATCATACAAGACTAACAAAGGCCTGAGGCTCCTGACTTGGGACAGGCTTAAAATTGCGGCGGGGTTAAACATGTTTATAAAATCTCAACCCTCCCCCTATACCTCTAGCCAATGTAGAAAAGTAAACGCATAACAATACGCATATTAAAATTCAGTTCAATAGAAGTCCGAGTCCGATGTCAGTTAGGAGATAACTGTATTGTATTTTAAGCTCCGACGGCATCAATTGGGAATTTGATGGTTGCAAATTAAGTTTACTAGCGACGCGTTAGCGGAGACAGTAAACGGGTATTTGCGACAATAAAATCCCCAATTGATGCCGTCGGAGCTAAAAATACAGTATTGTTATCTCCATTCTAATGAAACTGACAGAAAACAACGTTAAAACATGTATTTAAATTCTGTCATATGCCGTCTGCGCTTGCGCGTACGTCCCATAGCATCAATTGTCAATTGATGCCATGTAAATAAGTGACGTTATCCAATCAAAATGAACGTTACAAACGTTGTTGTATTAGAATTAAATATGCATGTATTCATTGATAGGTAAATAAAATTCAGAATCGAAATGGGGAATGTGTCATAGAGACAACAACCCGACCAAAGAACAAATAACAGCCAAAGGCCATCAATGGGTCTTCAATGCAGCGAGAAAATACCGCATCCGGAGGCGTACTTCAGCTGGCTTCTAAACAAAAATGTACACTAGTTCAGTGATAATGGACATCACACTTAATTCCGAAATATATAAAAGAAACTAAAATTAAAAATCCTACAAGACTAACAAAGGCCAGAGGCTCCTGACTTGGGACAGGCGCAAAAAAATGTGGAGAGGCTAAAGATGTTTTTGAGATCCCCTTGGCAATGTAGAAAAAAAAAACACACAGCAAACTGTTGGCAACACTCCTTTTGCGCCAATTACTGTTTTTCAGGGGTATCATTTGCGCCAATTTTTTTTTTCTTCAAATGTATCAATTGCGCCAGTTTTCGAAACTCATTTGCCCCAATTTACCTGAACACATATTGATCGTACATATTAAAGATTAATATATATTTAGTATCATTTTTGTCTGAGTGGAAATCTTGCACATATACATGCGACAGACCCACAAAAGTTAGAACGTCAAATACTACGAACAGCATGCAAAAGAAAGGTACAGACAAAGTTTCCGAAAGACCAGCTAAGATCATATGTTTGGAGCTATTCCATCATAAAGAGGAACATCTACAGAAAAATGACTTGAAGTGCATAAGACAGTCTATGTACAGAGAGAGAAGATAACTGTACCCTGCCCTACCAAAACGTTCAGTAGAATTTCAAGAAATTTTAAGTGAGGTAGAGTGATCACAAATAAAGAAGAAGAGTATGTTTTAGTAAAAGATATTGAAAGTGGCATTGTTATTCTCGGTTGTGAAGCCAACTTGAAATTTCTTTGTATGCGGGGCAGAAGATGTTTTTGCTGATGGAACATTTAAGTGTTGTCCGAGGAATATCCAGCAATTGTATACAATACATGGATTCAGGAATGAACATTTAATTTATATTCCACTTTAAGATTGCCTTTTGCCTTCCAAATCAGGAAACTGTAATAGAAAAATGTTTTCTTTGTTTAAGGAATGTTTTTCTTTAAATTGGCGCAATCGTATATTTTATTTTTGTCGCAAATGATACCATGTAATTTTAAAACAGGTGGCGCAAACGTAGCATTAGAGAAAAAAAGTTGTGGTGCAAAAGGACGCATTTTTGGCGCAAACGGATCGTCTCCCAAACTGTTGAGGTCAACATGTAAGATAGGATAGATAGTTTCAAAATATGGGTACTACCTTTGTGTTTCTTGATTTTATTATTTAAATGTTTATATTTCTATAAATAATCATGCGGTAGGTTTCTGGTTACAATAAAATGTTTTTCAATTCCTAAATATGAATGTATATTTTGCCTTTGGACGTCAGCAAAGTAATATACCAATCACTCATCTGTACATTATTAACCACATGCACATGAACTAGTTTGACGGTTTTAAGATACACTAAAAACTCTTTGTTATTTTTGAATAAGATTTATTTGTAGAAGAACAAAAGTATACAAGTATAATAGTCCCATATAGTTGTACAATAGTCCCTGAGACAGAGAGAAGTTTTAAGAAATGTTAGTCTAGCATTCATTTTTACAACAGTGAGACTTTTTAACAATGATTTCAAAAGTAAAATGTTGGGTTTTTTTTAAACGAAGTTTTTAATTGTTTAAAACTTATGATGTATGTTTATAGACCAGTACCTATAATAAGTATAAAGTCCTTGTATAGACTCAAAATAAGAAATACGAAATACACGGCAAACCACTGTGAAAATTTAGTTAACAAAGATTGTATGCAAGTGTTGTGGCCATATACCTTCGTTTTTCTTCTTTTTGGTTTTGTTTCAAAACACATGGAATTGGTTGACCATTTATATCAAACTACATGTAAGAGTCCCAAGTGTTGAAGTTGAAATCATCCCTTCGTAACTTTTATGAAATATGTTTGTCCTAGATTGGGACGGATAATTTCAAAACCGGAAGTTTTATTTATATATATATGATTCCATCTCCTTTTCCAAGAATGTGATCTTCCGAATTAAGACTTATCAACAGGTGTTTACTTGCATAAGCATCACGACGGGTTCAACATGTAGAGCACAATCAGCCTACCCTCCCGAAGCACATGAAATCCCACACAGTTTTTGGTGGGGTTCGTGTTGCTCAGTTTGCAGTTTTCTATATATAAAAAAAAGATGTGGTATGATTGCCAATGAGACAACTCTCCAAAAGAGACCAAAATGACACAGAAATTAACAACTATGGGTCACCGTACAGCCTTAAACAATGAGCAAAGCCCATACCGCATAGTCATCTATGTTGTGTTTGTTTCCTTTTTAACCATGGCGTTGTCAGTTTATTTTTGACTGATGTGTTTGAATATCCCTTTTGGTTTCTTTTATTAGTTGTTTCAAGGATTTGTATAGTACTATACAAATCCTTGGTTGTTTTATGTGAAGAAATTTGGAAGTGAAATCTGGGTAAGGTGAAACAGGGTATCTTTTGCCTTTGTTTTATTAGTTTGATGACTATGTTGCCTACATCTTTATCATAAAACTTAATAAAAATCTACAATAAATCTGCCTCATCTCATAAATTTCATTTAGAAATTAACAATAACGATTGTTTGAGAACAATTCTTTACGACATAGTGATGATTTCAGATTCCTGATTGTGAACTTTTCATTTCTATAACTTTCTAGTAACATTCCAGCAGCATATCGAGCATACATCTCCCAGTTTCACAGATGACAAAATATTGGATTCTTTTGTAACCAATACCACATCCTTTTTTCCTCAAATACGACTGAAAGAATAATACCTATTACTTGATTTGTACTAACAAGAGCAACATGATGGATGCCACATTAGGAGCAGGATCTGCTGGTCCTTCCGGGGCACCTGAGATTACCCTGATGAGGTTGTTGTTGCTCAGTTTTTTTTATTTTCTAGGTTGTTTGGTGAAGTTGTTCTTCTTTCTCAACTTTGGCATTGTTTTTTTTTATACTAATGAGTTTTAATGGTATCTTTATACTCTCTTTTAATTTTTGCTTGCTTATCTTACAAATTATTAGATTAGAAAAAATATTCCAAATAACAAATGAGAGTTGGGAAAATGAAGGAATCCACTACAATGGCAAACATAATACAAAATGTATCAACAGAAATCCAAATTTCAGTATCATTTCAATTGATTTTCTATAGGGTGTCTTTTTTATGTTGTAATGTTACATTGCTGTCTCAGGGTTAGGGTGAAGGTTGGCACCTGTTAAAACAGTTTAACCAGCTGCATTTTTATGCACCAGTCCTAAGTCAGAAGCTTGTTGTTTACCATATAAGTGTGATTTAAAGGTGTCTCTCATTTTAAATTATTGTTTCTTTTATAAAGATTAGATCATTGGTTTTCCTGTTTGAATTGTTTTACACCAGTCATTTTGGGGCCTTAATGGCTTGTTGTTATGTGGGGAGTCAAGGCTCCATGTTGAAGTGCATACTTTGACCTTTAATTGTTTGCTCTCTATACATTGCCACATTGATGGAAAGTTGTCTCATTGGCACTCATACCACATCTTCTTATTAATATAAACAACAATACAAAGGAGCAGTGTTAGAGATTTGTGAACACATTATACTGAATTAACCCTATGACATTTTGTGACAGTATCAAGTTTTTTTTAACCATGTGCTGTGTGTTGTTGTACATATGTCTATTTTTCAGGAGTTGGATGTTGGTGGTTGGTGTGATGGATAATGGTTATAGGTAATTCCTTGCATACTTAATATACATATTACAATATGTCAGTAGAATCACATGCTTATAAAGAAATAATAAAAAATATATGTAAAGTTATTAATTTATCTTTTTTCTTTTATTAAAAAATATAATATTTGGTATGACGTATCATGATTTAATGAATAATATATACAATGAATGATTGTATGAAGACTGGAATTTTCTCCCATGGAAATTGGAGTTACCTCCCATATGCACTTTTAAAGTTAATAACAAACATATTTGAACAATTATTATTATGTCACTTTGTGTATAAATATGATAGAAGACATTGCAATTAGTAAATGCAACAACTGTAACATAACAAAATCATAAAACTAAAGCTAAATAGAATCTAATCCATGTTATACCACTAATATATTTGGTTTAAAATCGTTTGACTTCAATAAATAATGCAAGTATCAACAACAAATTTTACACTTTTCTGTTTTTGTGTAAAAATTAAGAAATCTATAAAATTCCAAAATGAATTGAACTTTTCAATGAAATATTTCTAGGATTTAAAGTTGCTTTGAATAAGATTTTTTTGTTATTATTTATCATTATGTCACTATTTATATCGTTTTTTCCCCCAATTGTTTTACCAGTAACTTAAATGATGCCTTTTATTTGTTGTTGAATATATATATGTTTCAATCTAAATGTGACCAATCATTTAGAAAATGTTATAAGTTCATTATAAAACAAACCAATTAATAAGAAAATATTTCATAAAATTAAATGTGCAATAATAAGAAAAGGAACAAACTGTCACTGTTTGGCAAAAAAACAAATCAGGACAACAAATTATTTTAAAATGACAACAAAATATAGTAAAGCTAATCAAGATAAAGAGAATAAATATAAGAGAACTTAATAATAAAGCTAAATAGTAGAGAATTCTTGTAAAATTTTATAAATATCCAGATCTTTTTTTATATGAGTTTAATGTTATTAATTGCACTTTGTCTGATCAAAGATATGATAGTTTGACCTATTTTAATGTAACATGCCTAAGTAAGGTAAAATTAAGCATATTTATTGTAAGTATAGTTTATGACATTTAAATTGAACCTTTGGCACATTAATGTCCCTAAATATTTACATGATAATCGACACAAATGAAAAATATCATCCTTTTAAAGGAAGAAAAACACAAAAACATGGACTATAGCATATTGCTTATTGTTTCCCTTACTTTGTGTATGAATCATGACTGAAGGTTTTAGAACATTCAAATTTTGATCATTAAAATATGAAATGATTTTAATGGTTTAATAAAAAACACTACATAAAAATTGGTATAAAAATATCTAGAAATTGTTCAACATGTAAAAAAAATTGCATATTTTTGTAAGTAATCATAAACCAATAGATAAAAAAATTAGTTAGAACAAATATTTCAACAACTAATTTAAAATTACACATTTTAAATTCTTAATTCCTCCTCTGGATCATGTGACAAGATAACCTGTCCACTGCCATGGTGACGACCTCTATTTTGCATACCACGATTTGTATTTTGATGTGAATGTACCATGTTTTGCATGTTTTGTCCATTATAAGACGGCTCCGGACTCCTTGTTGCTAATGGAGACAGTGATGGTGTAAATGACGGAGTTAATGCAGGGGAGGTAAAACTTGATTCATGTGCTATAGGAGAACGAGGCATATTTTGAAAAGATGTAGTCATGTTATTATTAGTCCGTTTCGATTTGTTTGAACCATGACTAGATCTGATAGGCTGAGGAACAGAGGTGGGCGGAGCATTTGTAATGATTGGCGGTGGCACCATTTTCACCTGAGGATTCAATGAAGAGTTTATAGTTCTCTGAGGAACTGTTTGCACTGGCTGTTTTTTTGGTTGAATAGAATCGTCTTTTAATCTAGCAATTTCAACAAAAACATGAGCTAATGGTTGATACTGTGGTCCCCAATTCAACAAATAGTCCCAGTTATAAGAACCTGAGTATTCTTCTTCACTATTTATCACATTAGATACTGTTCCCTCATGTTGAGGTTCAATTTCATGGAAACCCATGTCTTTACCACTTTCACTATAGCTTATATCATTAATTGGACCAAATTTGCTATAGTCTATTTCAGAAATATTAATACTTTCATTGTCCCCGCCTCCTTCATCACAATAATGTTCCGTCGGTTTTGATTTTTTATTAGTTACAGTTGTGTCTATGCCAAGTTTGGCTAAATAGTCTTTAGAATTTTGAACCGAAGGTTCTGATAAATTGTCATCATCTGGTAGACCAGAATCTGGCATATTTTTACTACGATATCCACTTGATGAATTTAGAACAGACTGTGAATTAATCCTCATAACTTCATCATCCTCATCTGCTTCCACAGAGCCACGCCCACTTGAAGCAGAGTGATGAGATTGTTCAGAAACATCTGGTGTTGTAATCATGTGTTCCTTGTAGTTGTAAGCCTCTCTAGCCTTTGGAGAAGAGGCAGGAAAATCAAAAGCATCGTTAAAATCTCCCTCATAAACTTGTGCTACAGGAGGCACTTTCCTGCTTCTATAACGCACTACAACAAGAACAACTATTATTAATGATATGATCACTATTATCACTAAAACAATGATTATAATAACAGTGGTAGATATGCCTTCTTCTGGCTGAGTCTGAGGAAGAAGTGTACATCCAGAACAACTTTGATCAATTTGTATTTCTAAAACTGCTGTAGTCTTTTTAGCATCTTCTACAGCAGAACTTGCTTTCACTACTAAAGTTACTAAATCACTATCCAATGAACGTTTCTGACGTAAATCTAACCCAACTGATCTTTTCCTCCGGTTTTGAGGGTTATCATTAAATCCAAGTTTTACATAGACAAGTCCTGTTGTCATATTGATTCCAAAATAGTCTAGATTGTCATTGTTTTCACTTAACGTGTAGAAAATCCTACCAGCATCACCCCCATCTTTATCTGTAGCGTTAACCTGACCGATCACCGTATTAGGCTTAGCATTTCCAGGGACAGAAAAAACAAACTTATCAGAGAAAAATTCTGGTGAAAATTCATCCACATCAGCTATTTTAATGACAACAGGAGCAGATGTGTATCGACCTCCAACATCCGTAGCTATAATGGTAAGTTCATAATTATGACTTCCTGTTTGAAGAAAAGGAAGATTTTCATAATCAAAATTTCTCTTAGTATAAATATTTCCATTTTTTGGATCAACATGGAAAAACTGATCATGATTTTTGTCAGAATCAATCTGATAGGTCAAAATTCCAAAGTGACCAGCATCTTTATCATTAGCATGAACCTCACTGACCAGTGTCATATTTGGCTCTTTTTCTTTAACAGTGAGGAAATAAAACGGTTGTGGAAAATGAGGTCCATTATCGTTGACATCAGTGACATTTACTTGGACCGAGGCATATCCAGAAAGCCTGATACTATTTGTACATTGTTTGCAATCTTTAGCACATATAACTAATTTATGTGATGTCCTTGTTTCGTAATCTAAAGGTGACCCTATATTTAAGTTTCCATTATCAGGGTTTATTTCAAAAATCCCATCATCATTCCCTGAAGTTATAGAATATGATATTTCAGCATTTGATCCTGCATCAGTGTCTTTTGCAGAGACCGACATAAACACTTGTCCTGTATTGTAATCTTCTGGTAAAGTTATACCGTAATCGGCTTGTGAGAACTCGGGTACAATATCATTCACGTCTCCGATGAAAATATTGACATTTGTAGAAGTGGTTTGAGGTGGTGAACCTCTGACGACGGCTGATACTTGGAGAGTATATTTGTCCTTTTTCTCCCTGTCCAAATCCCTGTTAACAGATATAATTCCTGTTTTCTGGTTGATACGGAATTTGTTGTCTAGACCACTGACAATTGAATAATCAATTATATGACCAGATCCACTGATTCCAACTTGAAGCACTGAATAACCAGTTCTTTCTGATTCACTCACAACTGACCTAAAAGTACAGAGAACATATGTTAACTACTTTATTATGATTAAATGAAAAATATTTATTTATTATTCCGATTGGACCATTGTGACATCGTGGAATGAGGTATAAACAAGAATGTGTCCATAAAGGATGCCCCAACGCATTCTCTATGTTCAGTGAAATGTGAAATTAGGGTCAAAACTTTAATATGGCATTAAAACTAGAAAGATCATATCATAGGGAACATTTGTACTAAGTTTCAAGCTGATTGGACTGTTATTTTCTGACATATTAATTGACATTGTGTCTCTTATTTGATATTTCTCGTGTGTTTACAAATATGTTAAAATGTTTAGCAATATTTCTCTTTTTTTATATTTTTGGTGTCCGGGTCTAAGCAAAAATGTTGAAGATTACCAGTGCATTTCTAAGCAGAACTGATATGTTTTTTTTATTTAGTGCTTAGCATTTAGTTCTTAGATGAAATACATAAATTAGCAAGCATTGTACTGATTTTGCCTTTCATTTTTGAATGTATATTCCAAGTTTACAAGGTTATTCTTGGCCTTTGAATTATGATAGACTTATGACATAAAACTGAGAATGGAAATGATGAATGTGTCAAAGAGACAACATCGGACTAAAGAGTAGAAAACATGAATACTTACGTGTAATTAGCAGATTCAAATACAGGGGGACTTTGATTGACTTGTGTTATGTTGACCTTGACAGCAACAGTTGATGACCTTGGAGGGGAACCAGAATCCTGAGCCTTAACAGTCACAGTAATGATTTGATTGGCTGAATTAAATACTATCTCCTGAGTAGTTTTCATCTGACCTGTAAAAATATATAAATTCTGTGAATAACTTGTGTTTGTTTATTTATAAGTTTCATGGATTTCTTGTGTAAGCTTGAATAGACATATTTCAATTGAATGTAAATTTGTCTGTCATTACTTAAAATCACACAGGTTCCCGTAAAACATTCAGAGCCAAATACAGCTAAATACCAAAATGAAACGTTTATTAAAATTCAGCCAAAAACATTTGATTTAGAATTCGTTTTTATCATGAAATTTAGAGAACTGTTGTATATCTTAATGATCCTTAATACTACTACTTAAAGAACAAAATCTATATTATACACTCAAAATTATTCATACATACCAATAAATCAATTAAACAATGCATGATTCATTGAAACACTGAAGTGACTGATTTATTTATCTCTTCAGTTTATGTAATTTTAGCATGTTTAAGTGCAAAATGAATATATCTGGTAACCTTAATGTCAGTAAATTTCTAAAATATAACTCTAGAATACATACCTGACTGAGGGTTAATAGAGAATGAAGCCGTATCATCATTGAGGATGCTATACACTATCTGAGCATTTGTCCCAGAATCAGCATCTGTAGCATTAATATCTACAGAGAGAACAGTTCCAACTGCTGATAACTCTGCTAAAGTTGCCTGCAAAAAAGAATGAGGATAAGCATTAAATCTTCCTAAGGATCTTATATTTGAAATGACAATTTATAAACAAGCCCTTTGGTGTATATTACAGATATTTATCAAATGATAATTCAAAGTTGCAAACTTTTTTATAATGGTTGAAAAGTACTTTTATTTCAAATAATTCAGTATGATCTGATCATCTTAAGCTAATCAATGGCTGTCATTTTTTAAAACAAATATCTAACTTTTTTCTTTACCTTATTTTCTTAGTTTACATATGTAGAAGTTTGCTGAATTTTTGGAAAAGTAATTACCCTAATAATTCAATAAAACTGTTTTTTAAATAGTCCTATACTTACATGATAGCTAGATTGAGTAAACACAGGATTGTTGTCGTTTTCATCAGTAACATTTATTTCTAACGTGGTGGAAACCGTGGGATCTTTGTTGGGCCCATCTGTCACCTGTAATTATATTTCATAGTGAGTATTTATGGAGCAAAATCATTTTAAGGCAAACTTAATTTCTTTGAAATTTATCCATTAATTGAAAGTCATATTTTCTAGATATATCTGTGTGCTGTCGAATGAATACAATTGTCAAGCCCTCAGTCGACAATTAAATCAAATTCATTTAAGTTTAACTGCTGTTTTATTTTGTGTTTTTTTATCATTACAACCCTGCATGTATTTTCTATTGTTTTAAAGATTTCTCAGGCTTTGCTTCAATGATGTTTGAAAAATTTATAGAAAATGTTTACGTCAACATCATTTAAAATATCTAAAATGTAGAGAGTCTTAAAACAACAACACTTTAGGGACTGCTGCAGAAATTTTATTGATCGACATGTTTGGGTGCCTAGGTCACGGTCATCAGGATAAAAACAATACTAAGTACATAAAATCAGGTTGTAAAAATTTAAACGTCACAATGTTACAATGGTAAGTAACGTTATAAACAGCAACTGAAAGTGAAAGTGAAAGTGAAAGTTCATTGTCAGTATGTAAGTAAACTATAAAAAGAAATTAAAATAAAATGTTTTTGTTGCGAAAATATTAGTTCAAATTATTCTGCGAAGATGTGTTTGTCCTCTTGCACAGTGGAACGAATTCTACAATAAGTTGTCAGACTGTGTATAGATATAGTGTGTTCATCTAACTTTCTTCCCAAAAATAGACAACATTTTACTAGTCAATGTGAACAAATTATACAATAAGTTGTCAGGCTGTGTATAGATATAGTGTGTTCATCTAACTTTCTTCCCAAAAATAGACGACATTTTACTAGTCAACGTGAACGAATAGATATAAGTTGTCAGGCTGTGTATAGATTTAGTGTGTTCATCTAACTTTCTTCCCAAAAATAGACGACATTTTACTAGCTATTCCGTACCATTTCCACTGGCTTATCTGTTAACATATTCTAATGTTCAAATAACTATAAATCACCCTTACCACTAGCTCTAGTGCATAATGTTTTCTGGATTCATGGTCAAGTTGTTTAGCCAATCGGATCTTTCCACTAAATCTATCCATAGTAAAGGTATTCCCGGGATTTCCTTGACGAGCAAAGTCATATTGTAATACTGGGTTATCTCTATCATTAGCTGTTATCATGGCTACCAACGATCCAACTGCTCTACCTAAAAAAGTTAAATAACAAGTTTATTAACATTTGGTCCTCTAATTACTTCCTATTTTACAATACCAGGAGCGGATCCAGCCATTTTAAAAGGGGGTGTCCCACTACATGTCCCCATTCAAATGCATTGATCGTCCAAAAAAGGGGGGGTTCCAACCCCCGGCACCCCCTCTGGATACTGAATACTATATCATAACATGTTCAAACAGAAGAATGCGTTGGAAGACAAGAATGTCCACTCTCAAGCTTTGCTATTTACCAAGTTAAAAAGGGACTTAACTCTAGAAATATAAATGATTCATTGCCAAAATTATAAATCTGTTGGGGTTTTTAGAATAGTATAATCTAAAGGATCATATTGCTTTTTCAAAATGTAAAGCATTAACTCAATTACCGATAGTTTTAATGAAATGCACTTGGAGATAACTCACCTTCAGAAACATTTATTGGCTTTGTCAGTGGAAAGTTAGGAGGTTGATCGTTGATATCAGTAATATCTATTGTGAGCCGACATTCACTTGACCTGGGAGAAGTTCCTCCATCTTTAGCCTCGATCGTTAGCTCATATTTCTTTTGGATCTCATAATCTCCTCCATATTTGACCTTGACAATGCCACTGTAGATGGGTTCTATTGTGAAAGCCTCACGAACATTCCCGTTAATGATATTATATGTTATGTTTGCATTTCTACCATCATCTAAATCAGTAGCCAGCACCTGTACAAACAAAAATAAAAAAGTATTGTTTTTGGAAATTTACACATCATAATCATTTTTTTCAGAAAAAAGTAAGCTTTTATTGAAGAAATCATATATCTGCTTGGCCTTTAAAAAAATTTTTAATCTTGAAGTTTATTCAATATCGTATCAAATTCACTGCTGAAATTATTTCATCACAATTCAACACTAATTGGATATTTTTTTAAATACATTTTTTCTGTAAATCATATGCAATTAAGAAGATAAAAACAAACAAAAAAGATCAAATATATTGCATAATACTTGTCAAGATTTTATTTTATATTTAAAACATGAACATTTTTATAACAGCTTACTGATAAAATAAGAGATTTCAACAAATTGCAAGGTTATCAGATTTTACTTTGTCAATATCAGAAACTTTATGAATTCAGCATTTCCTAATTCCTTTGCATGATTGCTATCATTACCTGTGTGACATAGGCACCCATACTGGAGTGCTCCTGTACTGAGGCATAATACTGGTTCTGTGCAAACTGTGGACTGTTATCATTTTTGTCTATGAGCTCAACCCACACAGTGGTGTAAGCATACAGTACACCATCAGTGGCAGATGCAACAACCTCCATTCTTCTCTCCTTTTCATAATCTAATGTCTGTGGAGTTTT
Organism: Mytilus galloprovincialis; assembly: GCF_965363235.1. Classification (NCBI taxonomy): domain Eukaryota; kingdom Metazoa; phylum Mollusca; class Bivalvia; order Mytilida; family Mytilidae; genus Mytilus; species Mytilus galloprovincialis. The sequence goes on along the minus strand of NC_134845.1, from coordinate 39,303,005 downwards.
GACAGAGATCACACCTTGAAAAAAATAAAACATGATAAGATATAATATTTATTAAATGTCATTCCATATTCAGTGTTCAAGACCTCATTCAAAATGTCTTTTCATATAATTTTTTTTTATGAGTTCACTGTATATTTTCTAGAAATTTTCAGCTTCACAGCAAATAATGCTTTTAATTTTTCTACAGAAAAAATGTGGGTGTATTATAGAAACTATATATCAGCCACACAAAAAAATGAATAACTGTAATGAAAGACCATAATTATACTGAAGTTGATCTAGGGGTAGGAATCAACTAATTTTATCTCATGTATCAAAATATTTCTGTGAGAAGCCTCTCTTTATAAATTTCCTTAAAAACTGTCAACACAACTACAAGGGTGAAATATCAATATTCCGACATTTTTTTTACGTGTCTAAAGTTTTAGATATACTTACTAGTCAAAATCAAATTTTACGAGTCTTGAGCATAGGACTAGATCATCACTGTGCAGCCTGTTTAAATAACAGATGACAACCCTTATTGTTTCAAATTTTCTCCTCACTTGGGAGCTTCTGACTCCACAAAAAATATCCTAAAGTATTGTACAACCTACCTTGAGAGTTGATACTAAATGTCTGCCCCTCATTTCCACTGACTATACTGTAGGTAATGGTTCCTCCTAAGCCTCCTCCGTAATGTTCAGCCTCTACTGTTTGTACCTCACTGGTTTGTGGAGAATGTTCATTCAGTGAGGTGGTATACTGTTGTTGTTTGAACCTCAGGCCTGATGTACTTGGACTACCAACTGTCACAAGCACAACTCCTAAAAACAAAACAATAATTGATATATTTCTTTGCAACGTTTAGATATATCATTTTTTCCTTCTTTTTTTGTCATAATTTCACATTGTTCCTATTCAATTCAATTTTCTCTACTTCTTAAGATAACTATGGTTTAAGATGTTTTCATTTCTACTCTTTTTTAAATAAGAAATATTGTTCAGATATTTTCCATTCCACTGAAAGTTTAACATGACAACAAGAATGTTGTGCTGTCAAAGTATATTTTCTCCTCCTAACATAAGTAACTTTTGAAAGTTTCTTGTGAACAATTTTATTACATCTGTTACCGTTGGAACAATTATTCTATATCCTTTATTCCTTTTGGAGACATTACTGTTAATTTAATCCATTGGAAATGATATTCCATAATAATTCTTCAATTTAATAAAGATTTTTTTATTGTATGAAATGATAAGTATACCTACACTCATTAAAATTTGCATATTTTCACGAATGACTTAAACAAAATGAAGGATTCAGTACAAGAGAGTTAGATACAGCAATAAATGAAAATAAAAACATCATGTGGCAATCATATTGTTATTAATAGTTTTTAATTACCAGGAATATAGATATATAGTTTTATTATTAAAGTGCAGCCTGATATAACATAATAATACAAATACAAATACGAAACATATTTTATGTCAGCCATCCTTCATAGGCTTATGATGCACTGATAATATAGATAAGTTATAATTGAACAGGCTACCTAAAATTTACAAATGTAAGTTATATAATGCTCGTTGCAATTTTTGAAAAAAATATTATATATGTCTCACCTGTTGATGTTTTTCTTGTGCTACCAGAATCCGTTGCTAATACTCTGAGGTTGTATAATTTCTTATCACTTGGTAAATTAGTATTGATGAAGATATTCCCACTATCTGCAGTGATGCGGAAATAGTTTGTATTCTGTACTAAACTGTACGTAACACGACCATTATCTCCAGAGTCTGCATCTCTTGCTGTTACTGTCGTCACCAAGGAATTGGATGAGCTACCACTGGCTATGTTTTTACTGTACGGGAACTGTGTAAAGACGGGTGCATTGTCGTTTATGTCATCAATTGTTATTGTGACCACAACGTTAGAACTGAATTTGTTTCCTCCGCCATCTTTAGCAACAACATTGAAAGTGTAAGATGACTTCCTCTCATGGTCGAATAAACTGAAAACGACGATCAAATGTGATAAAACAAAATCAATAAACACTATCAAGTTTATACCAATACTATGAATTGAATGGTTTTTCTCTTAATGTCCAGTGACAGATACTTCATGCATATTCAGTATGATTCCATACTTTGATTTCACTCTACATTATATATACTCTCTTAATATAGCACTGTCCAAATATACAAAATCAGTTTGTGAAAAAAAATCTTTCAGATTGTAATGTATCAATCACTTAATTACTTTCAGAAAATAAAGTTGGAAAAACTGTCTGTCTTGTTTTTGATTTTACTCTGTACTTGTTGGTTCCTTTCTATGTTTTAATGCTCCATGTGGAATGTTGAAATGGCACAAACTAAAACTCTTAAATTTGACTTACCGACTTGTGATTATCTCCCCTGAAACACTGTTTATCTGGAACTGTCCTTCTGTATCGTTACCAAGGGAATATGTGACCTTGGCATTGTCTCCCTGGTCAATATCCATGGCCGACACCAATAAAACTGTTGACCCTACAGCAATATCTTCTGGAATATTATGGCCGTAACTGTCCTTGGCAAAAGAAGGAGCATTATCATTCACATCAAGCACATGTACAATGACCAAACAGGTGGCTTTACGACTTGTTTGTCCCTGGTCACGGGCACCAATGGTTAAGTTGTATCTAGAAACTGCTTCCCTGTCTAGAGAATTACAGGTAAGTTCTCCTGTCTCACTATCTATTTCAAAAGCATTACCCGTGTTTCCAGCTACAAAATAAAATATATTTGTGATAATCAAAAAATATAATACAAGAATTTAGCTAGGAATTTCTATAAAAGATAATTCTTTTGAGAAGGTAGCTTCTATAGGAACCTTTAATTAAAAAAATACAAACAAATTGGTTAAATCAGTTTTTCTGTAATTTTGGGGGCTAAGTAATGATGCCAATTCTTACTCTTTCAATAGCATGTATAAAATGGTATGTTTTTAGGAAACTCCATCCTTTCCAAAATTCAGAAAAATAAAAAAAACATTATACAAACAATGACATACCATCGATAGTATAGAATATTTTGCCATTGTCTCCATAGTCTTTATCATGAGCCAGTATCTTCTGCAAGCTCTGTTGTCCAGCATTCTCTGGGATATCTAAAGTAATCTTTGACTCCTCAAAGACTGGTGAGTTATCATTCTGATCTTGAACATTAACGATAATAGTAGTTGTTTCATATAGAGAAGGATTTCCATGGTCTTGGACAAAAGCTGAAAGATCAACAGATTCACGTCAAATTCAAACTCATGATTTATGTTATTATTGTAGATTCACCAAACAAGCAAAAATTTTTTTTTTTTTTTTTTTTTTATCAAATACTACTATCTGAGAATGTTAAAAACATATGGCTAAATATCAATTTGAATTTTTGAAATAAAAAAATATTCAAAACATGCCATTTGGGTTGTTGGAATGTCAATTAAAGTTTAATTCTAAGTTTTTCTTTAGTGTATTAAAAATGCTGTGTCATTAGAGAGAAATTTAAATTGAATGATTCCTTATTTATTTTATTTCCTTGATCAGTTTCAGAGTGAAAATACATTAAATTATCTTTGATTAATTTTAATCATTCACCCTTTTAAAACTTTAATGTGATCGGTCGAGTGATTTCTTTTTAAAACAAATTCTGCATTGTGCAAAAGAAAATTGTTTTTATATTTGTATTTATTTGAATGAAACAGTGTACGTCATCAATTGTTTGAAACTAAAGCATGTCGTTCATTTAAATTGCATTCATTTAAATTTGTGTCTGAATGATTCAGACATACTTAAATTTCTGACATTAGACATTTTTTAATCAAGTCTACACTTAACAATTTTTAAATTGTGATTACATGAATGTTTAAATATTTCAAATCATGATTGGGAACATCTGCACATGTACCTTTTATCAAGTAATCAGTAAAATGTTTTATTGGCTATAAAAGTAATGGAGATTAGCATCTCTAACTTAAATGACAATTTATTGGGTTAAATAAAAAACTTTAATAAGATAAAACCTGTCTTCCTAGACATCCCAATTTGTAATGATAAATCATACAACATCTAAAATTAATATATTTCCTCATAAAGTAATTTTTTGTTTGAATATCTGATTTTAAAAAAAAAGTTACATATACAAAATCCTTGCTGAAAGGAATCATATTGTCAATTCTTAAATGCAATGATGACATGACAATTTAGCAAATTGAAGAGTTCTTGCAATCATTCATACAAGTAAATTCTTGACTTTTCATTTTCAGAAAACACAAAAAACACACAAGACTCTGGTTTGGGACTGTTGAGGTATCCAATCAGAAGTTTGGAGTATTTCATTATTTTTTTTCCATATTAGATTCAGGGATTATACATATTAAAGAAAGACAGCATAGAAGGACTCTCCATCTTATTTTTTATTACCTGTAAGTAAATATGAACTCTGTTCTTCTCTATCAAGGGTACCAGTTGCTGTTAAATGTCCAGTGATGGGATCCAGCACAAATCTGTCATTTGCAACACCCTTTGGTAAAGAATATGTCAGTTTGCTGTTATCTCCTAGAATAGAAAATACATTCACATTTATAACGCTTTTGATACTTTAATTATTTTGATAAATAACCTAAATGAATTCTATTTCAAGTTCATGCAGGACAATTGTTTTGAGATGATAGGAGACAATTTAGGGATTTCACAAAAAGTGGAAAAAAGTTGTTCATGTTTATGTTCTTTTTCCTTAGAATTGTTTTAAATTTTTTGATTTCTTCTATCTTTTTTCAGCTGATGGTCAATTCAAGGAGTACTCTTAATGTTTAATACCTTAGGTTCATATGTGGAGGTTTTTCCATTCTCTACTCACTAGACATGGTTCCCGAAGTTTGACAAATAGCTATGAAGTCACATGCCATTTAGTCTTTTCAATGATCATATGATATTGTGGATCATTTTTGTACCCTTCCAGAGTAAATCAGTTCATCATTAATTTTTTGGTGGAGTATGCATTTGTCAATCTTTACGATTTCTGAGTAGAGTAAGATTTGTTTGTCTATCTATAGTTTTTCTATATGGTAATGGTGTTGTGTAATTTTTTAACTTATGATTTTTTCAAGTTCTTGATATTTTCCTGCTGTTCTTTTAAAAGATGCATTTATATTACAGCATATCGTAAACCATGTTAAGTCAATGCTCCATGTTGAAGGCCGTACTTTCATCTATAATGGTCTACTTTTTACACATTGTGACTTAGATGGTGATTGGCACTCACACCACTATGAGTTATATGATTCGCTACTGACCCCCTATAGATCCATAGAGAGTTAGTAAAATCCATAGGGAGTGAGGCCGGAGGCCGAATCCCCTATGAACTTAATTCACCCTCTATGAATCCGTAGGGGGTCAATAGTTAACTGTAAAACGAATTTATCGCACACTCAACTTTTTCTGCTGCATTCTGTTGAAAAATAAACAATGAAACACAACATTGATAGATGACGTCACCATTAACGTGTCATGAACCCCCTATGAAATATACTAACCCCTAAGGTCTCATAGGGGTCACCACGTGACGGTGTTAAACCAATCACAAAGTGATAATTTCCCTGCAGTGCGATAAATCTTCTTATTTCTACATATTCCACCTACCTGTATCCTGATCAGTAGCACTGATGACGAGTATAAAATCTCCTCCGCCATTATTTTCTGTAACCACACCACTGTATGTTGACTTCTGGAACACAGGCTTGTTGTCATTGACATCAACAACCTTGATAGTAAGACTGGTGTATGCTGTCCTTGGTGTCACCCCTTCATCTCTGGCCATCAGATTTAATATGTATTGAGATTTCTCTTCCCTGTCTAGGGCAGACTGGATAGAGAGAAGTCCTGGAGATGGAAGAGAAAAACATTTATTTTATAATTCAATTTTTCAGATGTGTTTCTTGTTTTTATATAGATAAGACTTTTGGTTTTTCTGTTTGAATTGTTATACACTAGTCATTTTTCAGGTCCTTTTAAGATTGCTGTTCAGTGTGAGCCATGGATCTGTGTTTGACCTTCAATGGTTTACAAATTTTGAATTAGATCGAGAGTTGTCTCATTGGCACTCATACCACATCTTCTTATATCTATATCGCTCAAAATAAACTTACTGGTACATGAATATGAAATCCCTTTTTTTTACAACTAGATGCAAATGAGATGAAAATAAGAAAACCACTTAGAACCTTTGGAGAGGATTTTGTGATCAAATGATCAAAATAAAAGGTAATCTTGTTTATAAACAATGATAAAAAATATTTGTCATTTCAATATAATTACCTGATTGAGAGTTAATTTGAAATTTTCCTTCATCATTACCCCCAGCAATGCTGTACATCACATGACCATTAATTCCACTGTCAAGATCAGTAGCCACAACATAAATAATCCTATATCCTACAGCTTCGTTTTCCTTGATGTTGATTGGTGCATAGGAATTAAATATTGGACTATTGTCATTTTCATCTTCAATAAATAACCAGACTGAAACTGCTGTCTTTTCCCGACATCCATCAGTTGGGCAGCCATCATGAGCTTCAACAACCATTGAAATTTGGTGGACAGTTTCGTAATCTATATTTTTCTTTACCCTCAGCGTTCCAGTCCTGCTTTCTAGTTCGAGTAGGTCTAAATTTGGATTTTGATCTTTTAAGGAATAATAGACTGTTCCGTTGTCACCAGAATCACTATCGGTAGCGGTAAATTGATAAACAATTTGCCCAACAGGCAAGTTTTCTCTCTTTTTCATTACAACGGGATCGAATTCAAACTCTGGTGGGTTGTCATTTAAATCAATCACTTTAATTAAAACACTAATCACAGAACTTTTAGGGTTATAAATTCCATTATCAATAGCTTTGATTCCAATAGTATGAGAGGAGGATTCCTCATAGTCGATTTCTCGTACACAATAGATCTCTCCAGTTGAGATATTCACAGAGAACAAGCCAAAAACATTACCTTCTACCAAGTAATATGAAACTCTTCCATTTTCACCAGAATCTTTATCAAAAGCCTTTACGGTGGCAATCACTGAACCCACAGGGGTGTTTTCCAAAATTTCGAAAGTTTTATTCTCACTAGGGAAAATTGGTGTTTCGTCATTATCATCTCTGACACGAATAGTTATATCTGTTTTGTTTTCTCTTTGAGGATTTCCATTGTCTCTGGCTATGATCTTCAACATGTATACCATTCTGCTCTCATAGTCCAATACTTCAGCTGTGGTTATTAATCCTGTTGTCGGATGGATTTCAAAGTTTCTCAATGACTCCTGGTCACTAGCTGTAAAGGTTATAAACAGAGAGTATGTATCAACAAAAATCAAAATCAAAATTATGTTTTTAAAGCAACACTTCACACTGTCTTTTGGACTCAATGTATCAGAGCACTATACTTAAAACTAAAAATTCTTGAATCAGAAAATAAGCAAATTTCTGCTTATTCATATTAGAACCAGTGTTTTCCCAAGTATTTTCTAAGACTAAAAAATTCAGAGCATACAATGAAGACTCTCCTTCCCAACTCTAATAGAATAACTTTAAGAGATCCCATTGACCACTGTTGATGTTGATTTAGCATCCAAATTTGATATGAAAGATATTTGAAATATGACTTCAAAAAATGAATTTATAATGAACAGTAGACTAATTTCAGTAGTTTAACATTTCGCTTCTGTGTGTATTTGTTAACTTTCCTCAACAGGGTTAGATGATCTGAAACCTGACAAATTCTGCAAAGAATATATTAGTTTAAATTAAATAGTGACATTATACTTATGCTACTGTATTCTGAACTCATTAATTGACATGTAAGTGTATTCATTATGTTCGTCAGTTGTATTAGACTAGAATTTGATTATTAATCAAGAGAAAATTCATTATTCAATTCTGCAATTAATAATGCAAGTCACACTTTAAGTGCATTGTTTTTCAATCTTTTCCCTTATTTCTTATACTGGTGCGCTAAAAACGTATCAATCCATAGAAAAACATGAACCTACAATACAGTCATGTATTTTTTAAGCTTTCCTAAAGATTTTACATAAACAGTTAGGATAAACCTACCTGGATCAAACATGAACATAACAGTGCCATTCTCAGCATTATCTGGATCATCAGCTAGAATCTTGATCACTACTGTCCCTTTCATTCTGTTCTCATCTACAAACTCTTCCAATGGCAGTTGGTTCAGGATCTTTGGTGGATTATCGTTGACATCTTCAACCTTTACAGTTACATGGGAGATATGACTTCTTGGTGGATTGCCATGATCCACTACTTGTACAGAAAATTTAAGCTGATAATCTTTATCTTTGAGAGATTCTCTGTCTAGTGTTTTAGTGGTGGATATCTCACCAAGAAACGGATTAATGCTAAAATCACTGACCTGGTCAATAATAGAATATTCCAGTTTTGAATTATTACCTATATCTCTATCAGTGGCTGTGACCTTGCCTACTACAGTGGAACCACCATTATTTTCTTGTATTTTAAACACATAGGCAGACTGTGAAAATATAGGATTGTTATCATTAGCATCGGTAACAGTAATTTTGACTTTAGCTGTTGCAGAACGAATTGTTTGTTTACCGTTGTCCCTTGCCTGTACGGTGAATGTATATGTATCCCTTGTTTCACGATCTAACTCAGACCGAAGATAAATGTACCCACTTTGTCCACTTCCACCGTGAATTCCAAACATCCCAGAATCCTCATGTAATAAAGTGTACGTCACCTGATCGTTGTCAGCGTCCATAGCAGTAACTTCTAAAATTCCTGTATCCATTGCTGTTGTTTCTTTCACATCTTGTAAGTATTCCAATTTCGTGAAAATTGGTGGATTGTCGTTGACATTAGAAACTTTGACCTTCAGTGTTAAATTTGAATTCAAAGAGGGTATCCCCTGGTCAAAAGCATTGACAATTATCACATATTCTGTTTTGTTTTCATAATCCAATGCTGTACGTAATCTGATCTCACCACTGATGGTATTGATTGCGAAAGTGTTTTGAGGATTCACAGAGAGTCCATAATGGACTGTTCCATTTGGTCCACTGTCGTCATCAGTGGCATGGGCCATGTAGATTGTTGTGGTGAGATCCTGATCCTCAAACACAGTGATTTCAATTGATGTGCTGATAAACTGTGGTGCATGGTCGTTCACATCTGAGATTGTAATATTCACCTAAAATAAAAGTGATTCATGAGTACTTCATACATGAAATCAATATTCCAAACAATAAAAGTATTTCTAATTTTTATCATATATCAAAGATGGTATTTTTTGGTAGAATTATGTCTGTATTTCAATAAATTCTCCTTGTGTGTAAACTGTCGTTGTTCTGTTTATTGGAATCAGGTCAAACAAAATCAAAACATAATTCTGCCAACTAAATTAATAATGTCACTGAATTTATTTGTGCTTAAATACATCTTTGCTGTTATAAAAAAATATACTGAACTTTGTGATGATGTAGTATGATTTTGGAACTGTACTATAACAATTCAATACCCTTTCATGAAATCATGTAAATAAACAAGATATAAAATATTGGGTAATTATCAATGAGACAGCATAGTAAATGTGAGGACAACATTAAAGCTACAGCAACTGAATGGAAGCAAGTTTTTAGCTGTTAAATTCTTAAAATTATCTGGTCATCAATAGGTCAATAATAATACCTGAGCAGAACCATAAACAGGAAGGATCCCAGCCTCAGCCTTGACTTCTAACAGAACAGATGGATACAGATGATGTTGTAGTCTTGAAACTCTTGTTTTTATCTCCCCTGTCTGTTGATTAATCGTGAAGAAATTATCAATGTTACCAGAAGCAATGGTATATAAAATATCAGGACTATTTCCAGCTGAGGGAACAGTGGCTGAAACACTACCAACGGTGGTACCAATTGGTACAATCTCCTCTACAGAGAATCTATATGTAGCCTGGTTGAACACAGGTGGATGGGAATTGGCCCCTGTGACACTGATATTTATGGTAGCTGGTTGGGCGGCACTGAGTCCACCACCATCAAGGGCACTGATTTGTAGGATGTAGCGCTTCTCTGTCTGTGGTAGAGCATTTATCAAGGTCACCTTGCCTGAAAAATAAAATGATATTGTTACTAACATTAAGATACATATAAAATAAATAGCAGTAGGTAAATTGTATTTTACTGAAAATCATTACCAAACTCTCATCCAATCCAAGATAATCATTCTGTAAGGTTATTCTTATACAGTATAGGTTTTTTTTTTCCTTGTTGAAGGCTGTACGGTTGCCTTTCATTGCATACATCCACTGTATTAGAACTTTGTTGGATAATTGTTTCATTGGCAATCATACCACATCTCCTTATTTTGATATCAGGATTGAGAAAAGTATGCTACAAACATGAAACACTAAAAACATGTGGATGGCAAATTACCTTCTGATTTATGTTCTCAGATCCAGAAGATCACTTTTGACCGATTAGGAGTGGAATTTACAAAATAAAATCATTATTTCAACCAAATTTGGATAGACTAAAAGATTAATCTGTATCATGAAATTAATCAGTTATTCAAACATTAAAGCTAAATGTTCTTTTATGTTCTTATTTGCATATAATATATTATGCACTGAAATCATCACTTTGGACAAGGTGGATTTGACGAAACAATGCCTGGAATCTTTCTTTAGACAGTTACATTTTGAAAATGTTTTAATATATCCATATTTATACAAAGAAACACACATTTAATGTTCTGTTAGTTGTAAATTTAACAAGAATAAATCTTTACAAATAGATGAAACTTAAAACGTTTTTACTTTTTCAAATTTTTATGAGTAATAAAACATTTAAAGTTTTTATAAGATATATAACTTCATAAAATTTACAAGTTTTGGGTGATAATTTTAGACAGATGGTCACATACATCACAAACTAATGTTTGTACGACACTTATTTCTAACGACTTAAATAGTTTTATTGCTATCAATATAATTCGTATTCGAATTGTGTACCCAATTCACTGGATATAACTTTATATGATCCAAATTATCTACCTGCAAAGGTATTCTATAGTTATATTCATTCAGCCATATCATAAATATTAAAGAAGATTTTATACTGCACAAAACAATATTTATGAAAAAAAAATCAAGCATTGAAGTCTAGATTTAATTGATTAATCGTTAATATTTAAAAAGACAATTTGATGCATTCTTACTCCTCGAACCTCGTCACAGGAAGTTAACAAAAGAATTTCTGTTTAATGACAAAGCACTTAAAAAGATGCATAACATTTCTACTTTAGGAATAGCTATGAATATCAAAAGTACCAACTTAAAGTATCAAAAACAATTTTCATTTTACTGGAAACTTGTTCAAAAAGATTTGTCGTTTATTTTAACTGCATATGCACAAATTTTATTTCTACATCCTGTCATTAATTCTTTATTAGCAATTGTTTCTCGTTGTCATTAATAGGTTTTCTTTGTAACATGTATAATGACTAATGGAAGGATGTTATTTCATTTTAATTTTTTTCTGTTACGTGATTTCAAAAGAATGAAATATGCTTGAATAGGGCAAAATTTGAACAATTTGACATTGAAAGAAGTTTATACCGAAATTCATGAAAAGATGTAAGTCTAAAGTTTCCTACCAAAGTCAAATAGTTGCAATTGGTCTCTCATCATAATAAATTTCCGAGACTAATTTCATACTATATTCATTGTAGAGTTTATTTTCTATATTCCGTTAATGACAAAAGTAACATTGCTTTACAACATCTATTACTTTTGCCTGAAGTTTAGTCAAGTGTGTGAAAGGATTGTCCACCATGACTTTATAAATCATTCCATAACAGCATGGCTGGCATAAAGCCAATACAAATAGTTCCATCTATCTTACATAGTTCACTTTCATTAAAATCTTACATGAGTACCTGTCTAGAGAGAAACTTACCTGAGTACCTGTCTAGAAAGAAACTTACCTGAGTACCTGTCTACAGAGAAGAGATTGTCATCATTTCCACCAGCTATGCTATATTGTATAGCACTGAAGTTACCGCTGTCTTCGTCTCTAGCCTGAACCGTGATGATATCCTGTCCTGGTCGTAAGTTGACATTGACATTTGTACTGTAGTTTAGTGGATAAAACTGTGGATGATTATCATTAACATCCTCGATGGTGATGCTGACGATTACAGAACTATCTAATCCACCTGAAGTCAAAGATCATTTATTTTTAAATAAGCATATGTACATGCGTGAGCATACAAATTTCCTTTCTGTAGTATCAATATATATATACATATATATATAGCATTAAAATGTTACAAAATACGAGATTTTTTTTTGTGCTTTAATTTGAATATTTTAGTTTGTTAGGATCAGAGAAGTCTTGCAGCTATCAATAGGAATTAAATACCATAGACTTTATTTACTGCAAGTATAAAAGGTTACGCCAACAAATCGACCACAAATACAATTCCTTTACTTGTGTTGTTAGGTTGCTGACTCTTTGAAGTATACCCGACTATTTCCTTTCATTCATATTTTACTGGATTAATACCAGATTTCTCATTACTCTTCCATATTCTTGCATAAAATAATTTTGGTCCACTTGAAAAGCCCTTTCAAAATTAGAAAAAGGATAAATATAGCTGACCCACTTTGAGGTATTTTTTAATCAGACAGATACAAAATAAACCAATTAGAAATTATTACTTAATCATGTGTTGAATAAACATTGACATTTATGTATATTTCATAAAAAAATGGAACAAATGAGCATAAATTCTGTTGTTTTCACATCAAATATGTGTAATCCCCAGATGAATGTATTGTCACATCTGGTTTGTGTGTAATCGAAATACAAATCTTATTAATAGCTACTTTATAAAAGAAATATACAGGAGACAAAATGCTGATATGGAAATTTTCAAAATTGAGTTACATTATTTTTATATACATGTTCTGTTATGAAAACTGTATTTTACCAACTGCAAAATCTTAAATGAACTAATTTTAGATAAATTAACTATTTTTTTTTGGTTTATTTTTTTTTTCCTCGTCTTTTTGTCAATAGAAAAAGGAAGGACATATTTGACTGATATTTAAAGATAACAATATAAAAAGATAATAATAGAAAGATACATTCTCAAATATAAAAAGATTATATTTCCCATTAAGACAGTAGATGTAACTTGTATGTCCTCCTTACATAGTAAAATTGAAACAGCCCTATAGCCACTATTGATAATGTCATGATTACTAAATCTTTTGAGTGTTTCCTTTAAAATCCTTTATATAATACTGTGGTTTTGTATATCAAAGAAGAAACCCATTTTCGTTGATTTAAAATATTAAATATAAAATTTCATGGTTTTGTCAAAATCTGCTAACAAGCCTGTTACAAATTTGTATTTCAATATGCAGTTGACCGTAACACATTAAAATGGTTCCCATTAATCTTATAAAAAAATCCACAGAGGGTGATTGTCAATTGTTTTATAACTGATCTATCATGTTCCTTGCCAAATGTCCAGTGGCAAATATTTCATATTACATATATTGATCTTACCACTGTCAGTAGCGTAAACAGGAAACTCATAGATTTTCTGTGTTTCATAGTCCAGTGTCTTGGCTACACACAATCGACCAGAGGTAGGTCCGATATTAAACACATCAATACTGGAGTGAGACATGTTGGCCAGATGATAGGAGACTTGGGAATTTCCATTGCAGTCTGGATCATAGGCAGACACCTGAAATGAAAAATTTCAAAAATATTCATTTTTTCATTCATAAAAAGATGCAAATGAAACAATATATATAATGTGCAAGATGATAAATAGAAACAGTATAATTTGCATGATACACTGGTCTAATTGTACAACTGTCCAGTATCTTAAGTGTCCACCCATTTTGCCTGGTCATCTTATTATGTTCTAATTCTATGATTGTATTACAATAATTTTACCAAAGTAGTTCGAGTGAAGTAAGTCTGCAAAAATATTTTCTGTATGGGAAAAGAAAGTTTGGCAAGTTGGAATCTAAAGACAAAGTTATCTAAGCAATTATAAACATTACATAAGAATGTAAGGGATCTGTCATTCTGACAATAAACAAAAGTGGTTGATTGTGTCCATCAGGTGAAGATTGAGTCAGTCCAATCATATGTAATATGCTACTGATAAATATTATTTCTATGTCTGCTTTATTTATTCTTTATGCTAAGACACTCTCAGACATAGAGAAGAGGTTTTCAATACACAATTGCATAGAAATAAGAGAAATATGTTATTTGATTTTTAAATATGCCTCAACATAAGACTGTAAACAAACTTATGCTAGCTGATACTGAATTTGTGCATTTTTAACCCTTTCTTTGAAATATGTTCATTATACATATTTTCTAATTTTGTTGAAGTACTTATATATGGGAAGATCCAGGTTTCAAATCTTCAGCTATTTTCTAACTGTAAGTTTCAGGTAAGAAAGAATGGCTTTTTGTTCTGTGTTAATTGTTTGGAACTCATGGTCTTAATTTCAATGTCTCTTGCACATATTTTTTGTGTACACTCATGTTTTTTTTTCTTTTCAATAACATAACATGGAAATTGCTCCAATAATACAACTATGAAATGAACGAAATATTACATTTCTCAGGAATTCAAGGCACAATAACCCACAAGAAGCTGAATGCAATTTCAACAAAGGGGAGTAACTCTATAAATCTTCCATGGTGCTAATCAACATCAACATGGAGCCAGGTGTCTTCACAGAATCAAAGGTTACATGATTTACATGACTGTTAATCTTATCTCAACATCTAGACAATAGACATTACCATGTAATTGTTATCTATGCCTATTCTAAATTCTCTATTTACTTTGTTCTCAAGTGCATTGAAGTTTGGTATCTTTGTTAATACTGTTTTGTTTACAGAAAAAAAAATATTCTCACTAGTTTCTAAAAACATTTTCATTCCACATTTTTAAAAAGCTAAAATTCATGGCCATAATATATTCAATGTAAATGTTAAGTTTCTTTTAATTACATTAGATGTATGTTTCATTATGATACTTTACTCTGATTGACTAATTGCACATCACATGTTATTCCGTAAGCAATTGCATTGCTCAATAAAACTTTTCATTCATGATAACACGTGGTCCCACAATAAAGTGCACAGGTGAATTAAATAAAACAATAATGAAATTCGTGTTTTCATGATCATTGCTAAAAAAATGTAATTATAAGTATTGAATGCTTCTTTTTATAACTTCATAGGGTTGTAAAAGCGTTGACCGTGCGCACATTTTTAGGAAGTGTACTTCGGTCAACGCTTTTACACCCCAATGAAGTTACAAAAAGAAGCATTCAATTCTTAAATAAACTCGTCAAAAAATAATAATTAAGGTACGATTCCATGCATAGTCATGATAAGCTAAAATAAAATAGTTTCCAATATTTTATACCTTTTATATGTTAATATAAACTCATGGTTACAGATGGCATCTTTCTAGTCAAGAAAACATAACACAAAACCTTTTAAATATGCTAATTAATGGTTTTATTGATGTTTACTGCACAATTATCATGCAGTTTATTAATAAAGTGCAGCGATCTGCAACATATCACACAAACAGTAGGAGATCATTTGATTCAATTTTATCATTTCTTTATACTACACCTACATCTTGTAGGACCTTGCTCCATAGTCTTTTTAAAATAGACATCATTGAAAAAAGGTCAAAGAGTTGACGATATTTTGTTAGCATCAACAATTTATCATATAAATATTTTATAAAATGGAGAAAAAAAACACCTTATGCAATTAATGTGTCACAATTATCAAAATTCCACAACCACCCAAGACTGAGCTAATAATTCTTTATCTATACTATGGCAAAAACTATCTTCCATCTTATTTGTACTAATTACCTACATTCCCTATTGAAATTGAGAAATATTTATTATTATATATCATCTGTCTTGTTGTCAAACCTTAAGAAAATGGTGTCCCCGTCCTTCATTTTACAAATATCAAAATAATCATGACACTTTCATCAAAACTAACACTGGTAATTTAACTGTTAATTACAACAGACATATTGAAATCGGGACAATGGCTGCTTTGAAACTTTTAACAAGATTTGAGATTACTATTTAGAATTAAACCCTGCTGAGGATTATGACAAACCTTTTCAAATATATCTTAGATTTTTCTTTGAGACAAGTTTAATAAAGTCTAAATATACCCTAAAAGTAATTTGATGCATTTTATAGTGAGCAATTTAAATTTCATTTCAAAAAGACGGAATTTAGTTTATGATACAATAAAATGTATTCTAAATCTAATCTTCAAAAGAAATGGAACAAAACTTATTCTAAATTTTAAACAAACATAAGGTTTTAACCTAAATGCTTTAAAATATTTCAATTTACTCAGACATAGGAAATATTACATAGAAGATACATAAATCTTACGAGAGTTACGTAATTATGTAAACGATCGTTTAACGCTATGGTGGTAATTAAAATAAGGTCATATTCAAATCCCTTTAATTTATTCTGTATCAAACATCATCTCTGAACAAATATGAGTTTTAAAAAAAATTCTTCCTTTTTTTCTTGTATACTTCAAAAACATTTTAGAGTGCAGGAAAGAACTAATAATATATATAAATCTCCTACTAAAAGATAAGTTGTCCCCTGGGCCTCTTAATGTTAAAGCATGCTGATAATTTCAGCTCTTGATCCAGTATATTAAATTCTAATCAGAAAATAAATGTTAATACAGACTCCTATAGACAAACTTTCAGAGTATCAAATTCAAATTTCCCTCCTGAAAGATCTTCATTCTCTTATTTTCCATAATTTTTCCTGTCTACACTTGTCTGCAAGCAGTGTTGCAAGCTACCTGATACAAAACTTTTTGAAGAAATAATTGATTTATTTCCCCCTTTAAGCATTTCAGCTGACAAAATAGGGGTAAAACATACAGCCATAAATCCTTTTTATCTTAATTCCCAATCAGCATGTTACATTCTTTACTAATTAGAAGAAATAAACTTTCTGACAGCTTGGTTTTTTACAGTTTACATAAATAAAGCTTCAATTTCATCTTATCTTTCAAAGAAACCTCACTTAGCAAACTTCAGATACGAATCAACGGTCAAAAGATCTACTAAACATGTTTTCTTCCTGAGAAATGAAATAATATTATTTCTGACACAAGCTTGGAACAAATTATTCCACTTCAAATGTAAATTTCTTCAATATGGTAAAGAAGTCTCTTCCTGTTTCAAAATTATGAAAGAAAATAGTGTAGTAGTTTTCTTTTTCTTTGAAGAGTAAAGAGTAAAGTAATAATATTGACTCTTAAAACTTTTCTTTTTTGCATGTAGGTTTTTCTAAAAAAATTATTCTGAACATTACATAACATTCTCAAGTTCAATTGCAGAATAGAAGGAATGATTATTATGGTTGAGACAAATGCTTCATATTTTCTGCTTCAAAATTGCTCTTGAGTATACTTGACTAAACAAGACAAACAGAATTACTTTTCCAACTTTTCAAACAGAAACTTCTGCACTAAAAACAAAACAATTTTCCAACAAAATTTGAAATATAAGTTTTTATCTAAGTTTTAAAATTTTATTGGACTATATTTACAGCAGTAACAGTGCACTACCTTAGTGCAAAAAAGGGAAATTTGGAATTGCAAAACAGACACCACCTGACTTCTTGAAAAAAAGATGCATAAAACAAGGAAATAATAAAACAGAAAAAAACACCATATGGTCCAGATAGCATGACTTGGTCATTATAACAGGCACAAAATTCATCCATTTTGCAAGCAAGCATTTTGCTTATTATATCAGAATTTCCTTTAAACTGATTTTCAATTACAAAAAGTAATGTTTAATCATTTATCTTTTAATAATATAATATTAAATATAAAAGAATGTGCCGTAGGAACATCTATATAAAATGCTCTGATCTTTTAAAGGGATTGTGTGAGGTTCATTACATTTTATATTTAATCATATAAAATGACCCAATCTATTTAAATGTTTTCTTACTAGAAATTAACAGGTATATGTTACGATTTATGTATAAAAGTGTCTATCAAAAGTCCCTATAAGGACATGACGTCATTGATCATTTTGAGCAATACTGTGAAAATACCTTTAGTGCAGATATTTAGTGGTTTTTTTTTAAGTTTGTCGAAAAATCTTCTGATTGTGGGTTGTTACATTTGAAATAATGGTTTAACCTGAAGGTTTAACATTCTGTAGATGAAAGATAAGTTGAAAAGAGAAAGTTTGTTGCACATTAAAATTTTGGTTTTGATAGCACAAAATTGGGAAAAAACTGGGTACCTCATCATAGTCTCGACAAATATACCTAACAACTGCAAAATCTTTGAAATCTATTCATCTAAATTTGGGTATATATGAAAGACTTTGTACTAACATTTTCAAAGTACAATCTATAAATAACATAAAATGACACAAAGAAGTATGGTTTCTCCATTCAATACTATGTTAGACAAAACTATTACAAAAATATGTGAGAAAAAAAGTATAATGCTTTCATCCATTACATAATAATGAAGTACCATAAACCTGCAATTAATTATTCTAGTTCTTATGTTCGTCAAGTGGTACAACACATCCACAAGCTACAGACACTATTTTCTTATAAGAATTATGTTTTAATAATTACGTTCCATTTTTTGTTCAAGTATGTCGTATTTTACCAAAGACTTGTTGACGGATGCTTCAGAAGTATTGCCAGATGATCTAATGTATATTACGTGTTAATTACTATGCTTCGTTAGGAAAGTCATTGAGAAGTGAAGTACTTCTGGCTGCTGCTGCAAGTGCTTTGGTATGACAGAACTTAGAATGCATGTACACGATATTGAAATGCATATTACATAAAGATTTTGGCATTCAAGCAAATTTTAGTTTGCGTTTTGTTTTGTGATATGCTTATGCTGTTGAGATTCAACAGAAATTTCTATATATCATATTGATGATACTTTGTTATTGAAAAATGTTTTTGGAAAAATAATAATTGGACAAATTATGTAATTCCTTGAAGTAAAAAATTCTTGCATCATTAATGATTTATTATTCTGACACAATGTCTTAAAAATACTTTTAAAATGATAGGCCTTAATTTTTTTTCCCTTACACAAGTCAAGTTATAAATTAAGGAACAAAGAAAAAGGTATAAATAGTCTCCCTTTGTAGGCTTGATGAAGGGGAGATAACTGATTATTTAGGCAAGGCACTAGCTGCCAAGCAGCTAAAGCATTGTGTGTATAAAAATTAAAATATAATCTATAATTTTATTCACTGGAGTCTCATCCTCACAGAGGGATCTCTTTCTTTGTCATCCTTCTATTTTGTCAATGGCAATATTTTATGTCTGAATCATGTCACAAAATTTGCAGGAATTCCCCATACTACCCTTATTAATGCTATGTAACAAAACCCAAAATAACAATACAATATTTGTTCTATTTTGCACACAAAAAAGACGGGTATGTTTTCCATTGTGATAGAAAATAAAGGATAAATGATCTTTGGCGATTATATTATTTTACATTTAAAATAAAAACCACACAAATAATTAAGGACAGACAGACGCGAGTCTAATAAAACATCAACAACTTTCACTTTTATAATGCCTCACACAGTTTAATAGTGTAATACAAGTTTAATTTAGCAAAAAACTTAATATCATATAATATAAATATGACAATACTGAATAAAAACATGAAATTATCCCTATACAATAGTATCATATTTAATATTAATATTAAATAGTAGTATCCTTGTTATAGTAAAAGAAGTTGACCTGATCCGAGCAAGTCTTCCTATTATATTACAATCCTTCTTTTAAATCTTAATAACTTTATTTCAATAAATTTCACACCAAACAAAGACTTCAGTGTTGTTTTTGTTGGTAACTTAATGAAAACAGATCCGGCCATAGAAAAAAAAGTTATTTATTAAATAGAATGTTGAAGAGAGAAAGTAAAGAGGCAGATGCCTGCATCAAATAACAATTTCATAATAATAAAGTGAACAGAAAAGGGAAAAAGTCATTTCAATCATTTTTTAAGCAAATATCTAATAGAGAATTATCAAGTACAAAGAGAAATGTACTGTAGACTGAAAAAAAAAACAAATAAAAAAGTGTCAGAAATATATTTAATTTATGATTGCTATGACAAATTATTGTACTTGTGACTAATAACCTCAAAATATAAAAAAGTGGCAAAATTAAAGTTCTTGTCCAATTGAAATTTTTAACACCTGATAAGACACCTGAAATGTGTTTTTTTCTTAAGTATACAGTATCACCTGATTGAAGTTAATTATTGTATATTAAAGCCCTGAAGATGAAAACTGACAAAAACATAAATCAAAATTGTCTCTGTAATTAACCAATTAAATTTGACCTGGTAAATATTGTAACCATTTAAGACTTATTGAAAAATATTGGCCCCATGCAAAGAAATTGCTTTTAAAAAGGTTTAAAATTTTCACTTCCATTTTCGATTGAAAGACCAACATTCCTTTGCCAAGACAAACATCAGTACTATACTTTTGAATGACGAGATTAACTCTTAACTTACTTACTTACTAAAGGACTACTGAAAATACAATCGAGGTACTAATACCTAACATAAATTGAACCCGAATAAGTTGAAATAAACATAGATATTTTGGCAAAGTACAATCCTTGGTCATTTCTCAAGCACTCTTATGACTGTTTTTAGAAACACTTATTATGTCTAAGTTCCTAAAATATAACATGACTTTTTCATCTAAGCAAAGTAATTTATTCAGCTAAAACTTGACCTAGACTTCTTCCATTATCTATAAGAAAATGCTTAATATTTACATATGAATAGACTAAAAAATAACATTTCAAATGGAGATCTCAAGATTTGAAAGAAAAATTTGAATAAAAATTAGTATTTTAGAGAAGACTCGGCAAGGGCATGTCTGTCCTAAAGCTGTTTATGTATAACAAATAATTAATTTTGTATCTGAAAGTTCTTAGTGCAATGGATCACTCAAATATTCATTTTGTCAATTCTAAATTTTATTTTTTTCAGTTACTAATCCCTAAACATTTATACTACAGTACTACCATCAATGTACATGTAAAAGTAAATCTCAATAGCTCAATATTATATAATTATGAATTTTTGTATTGTCTACACCAAAGCCATCAAGACAGCAACAAATATATTTGACTTGATGAGAATAATGATGATCACTTTAGACTATAGACAGCAGCTGAAATACTGTGCTCATCACAACATTACAGTAAATTATCTTATCATTTTATATTTCTACTGCTGGAAGAACATGGGACTTTATTTTTTATCATTTTCAAAAATCCATAACAAAACTTTTATGAGGACAATGAATCTCACAGTTTTAAAAACTGAATGATATTGTGTTATTTTGTTGTAGAAACATATATTCTATAGCAGAATCTTAGTATTGAAAGAATGGTTAAGGCATTCGTTACACAGTATGTAGTGATTTGAGCTAAGGATTTCTATAGTAATTCTTATTATAAAAATTCTTGTCTGAGTCAATATAAAAATTAGGAGATGTAGTATAATTGTTAATGAGACATTTTTTTCTACTCACAAAATCTCAAATAAAAGAGTTTATTTTTTCATGGTGTCCTGGAGGTAAAATGTTCTATGCACACTGGTAACATTGTGTTGTTGGGTTGATGTCCTATTGATGTGAACCATTCACCTCTTTTTCTAGACAGCCTGGAACCAGCTATTCTTATTTTTATACAAACTGTTGTTTTTTGTTAAAAGATTTTGATAAATAAATTATAAATTATCATAGATACATCAACATGGAGTTCTCAAGTCCATCAGTAGCATCCACTCATCTTTCAATAACTGCTGTAATTCTAGAAATCATAAAACAGAACTTTCTATTTTCTCTGCACTTAAAAGTTGATGGTTTCTCTCAGTAAAAACTTTCATCATATAAACTGTTTATAACATCACTATACTGATGCCTATCTGTTTAGTGTTTTTTGCACAGTTAAAACAAGATATATTACTTGAGTCTGCACTGTGTTTTCCCTGGCAAAAAAATCTGTTTATTTTCTTCCTCACTTAAATCGTCAAAAGAAATCTATTTCGTTTTTTTGTTTTACATCAATATTCAGTACAAATTTCTGTTTACTTTTTCTCTGGCACTTACTTTTTTGTTTATAATTCTATTGCTACAAAACTTATCTAATTCTTATTACATAAATATTTAAAAACTTTAAAATCTTTAATACCATCTCCAGAAAATTTATTGTACAGTTTTTGTAAAAAGCAGTATCAATTTGTTTACTTTTACATTTTCTAATGATTTTTTTATCTACCTCAATTTTTTTACCTATGTCAAAATATAAATAGCTATATCTTTTTATAACGTTTTAATTCCATTATAGATTAGATAAGTAAAAAGATTTGACTAACTTAAATATTGAAACATAGTTTTTATAGATTAAGTTCTGACATAATTAAAGAAGCTAAGATACTCTGATCTATCCTCGATGCTTCCAATGATAAAACTGAAGTATCTGAACTCTCTAAAAACAATTTTCAAATACCAACATGTACTGTAAAATCTATATACAAACAAAAATATGGTTATAAGGGTACTTAAATGTATAATTTTTTCTTTCCTATTGAATAGTGGAAATTGGGACAGGAGGTTTTTGGTCCATTTTTGAGTTTTCATGTACTTCACTGTGTCAATATCAAAATAGGACCTAAAAAATTGAAGCACAGTGGCGGATCAAGAACTTTTTATAAGGAGGGGGCACTAACTGATCTGAGGCAGGGTTTCGTGGGGAGGGGGCTTCAGTTATGCTTCAGTGATTCCCTATATATTATAATCAACCAAATTTTTCCCACATAGGGGGGGGGGGGGGGCCTACTGGATCTGACGATGAACCATAACTTTATATTCAATCATCAACTATTGAGATGATTAATTGATGCAAAATAAAATTGTTTTTTTGAAAACAAAACAAAAATGATTCCCTAATTTATACTTATAGTTAAAAACTTGATTTATTTTATTTCAAAATTGTCATTTAAAGAAGTAAATTTGTCATCAATATCTAGAAATCGAATAAAGACTATGATATTTAAAAATGAGGTCACCTTCAAAACTAACAATACCTGCACTTTTCATTTCAATTCAAAAAGTTTTAAGCCTTTAACTTATCATTTCAAACCATATTGAATTTTTACCTTTAATGGGCTGACAAAACACATCAACTATATCATTTACTTCTGAACAGATAATGATCCTATATATATGTTAGTCTGTAATATTTGTGAAACCACACAGGGGTCAGCGGAAAACAAGATTGCTATGAAAATCCTAGATACTTGTCCCAAACTGTCAAAACATCAAATACTAAAAATCCTGTTCTGTCTTATCTTAAAAATACTCCACACCAAGAGCAATTGTTTAATATTCAATCTCAATTCAATACCTTAAAGTGGAAATATTTCCAAACAAAGAAATGACTTTATTTTGAAATAAATAATAATATAAATGGCAATATTATATCAAATGCGGTTTAACATAGATTTGTAACATTTCTTATCATACCATATTGATTGACACTATGGTAAGAAAATACAAAGAAAATTGTCGATTTTACAGGTCATAACTTTGCCGGGGTTAAGCAATCAATCGGGTTAGCGAGTACAAAGGAATTGGTAATTTTGACTAATCAGATAAACATTCCCTTATTTAAACAACTGCCCAACTCTCCTTTATTATTTACAATATTATTCCTCAAACAATAACTCGATTAGAAAAATAATTGTAAATAAATTAAGTAAGACACATCCACATGAAAATCAACAAAAACTAGAATTATCTCCCTTGAATATTAAACTTTTTTTTTCTTTTCTGAAGATAAATATCATAAAATATTTTATCATATTTTTATAAATCCTCTCACATTTCATTTAAATTTAATGTATTCAACACAATTAAATATAGCCTAACACAACCTTAAACTTTGGTTTGTACCTTGTCCTAAATGTTTTAAGCAGATTAGGTCAGTTCTAGCGTGAAACAAGATCTTTGATTTCGCTAACATAATTACTTATTTCATTGTTGTAATTTTCACCCTATCCAACGTTAACCAAATATTTATGAGAAGCTTCAATAGAACAAGCACTGCCTTGTTAACTAACAGTATTTTACTTCTTTTCTAAGTTCATCTAATAAACAGCTTATTTACGAGCTGAAAATGATAGGTTTTCATTAAAAACGTAACCATATTTTACAAGTCTGTTTTCAATATCCTTATGTAATGAACCAGAGAAATTATTAATTCAAGCTTGAATGGTTGAAAAATATTTTAAAATGATATTGTGCTCTCTGTAAATTATAAATTGTAAAATTTAAAAACTCTTCAGAACACCACATGAAAGGTTGACGACTTCATTTATATTGAAATCTACCAAACTTAATGTAAATAAAAATTCCATCAATTGCTAAATAAACTACCCATTTTAACATACATAATATAGAGTAGAAATAAACTTAAGTTCAATATAAGTATTATATCTCTGTATGAAAAGAAAAAAACATGGGGTAACCAACATTTATTGACATAAAACGCAATCTCTTTTTTATTGACCTGTGAATTATATATCTTGTCTTTTCAATACAATGTTGTATTTATTGGTGTCTAGATGGGTAAATGTACCCTAATAGTCCACGATGAAGTTATTACATCAAAGTTTCTGGGGCAGAAAGGTTGAAGTAAAGATTCTGACAATTATTGTCCTGAATCAAAGAATTTTTCAAGTCAATGTCCCACATTGACTTAAAGTTAGGTTTTACTCAAGTTCATTTATTTGTAAAGATGATCGTTGCATATGAGAAGTCATCTTTCCTGTACCAGAGTTCTATCAAGATATTTAACTTTGAGAACCTACAGAAATGGACAATTGTATCTTAAACTAAATATCTGAAGAGGGACAAGTTTGAATTCAAATTGAATCTTAGCTCTGTTCAAGAGGTAATTTTTAACTTGAGACTTAAATTTATAAAGTTGTCTTCCTGTTGCATGAAAGCATGAAAACCAGTTTAATCAAACAGATGAGGATTTTTTTTCTCGATAGAACTTTGTATGAAAACTTAAAAGAGTTATTGAACTTGAATAACTATATACACAATAATTCTTTTTTTTTTTTAAATTCCCCAGACTCTTCAGATTTTGTCTTGGGAATTCACTACGTCAGTTTGCTAGATTTTTTGTCTCTCTAGGTTTATAGGTTCTCATTATTGAATATTTGCTAGATTTTTTGTCTGTTTCTACTGGTTTATAGGTTCTCATTATTGAATATTTTCTAGATTTTCTGTCTCTTTCTAGGTTTATAGGTTCTCATTATTAAATATTTGCTAGATTTTCTGTCTCTTTCTAGGTTTATTAGTTCTCATTATTAAATATTTGCTAGATTTTCTGTCTCTTTTGAGTTTTATAGTAAGAGTTCAAAACACTTCTATCAATCATGGTACTTCTAAAGCATGTCACAAAAATATTAACAAATATTAGACCGAAAAAATAAACAATTAAGACTTGAAAAGAAATCCGACTTAAATCTTAAAAAATATTGTATAAAAATTCCAGCGTCAAATCTTTAAGCAAACAGTATTTCTGTCGACTGTTAATCCAGAGAGGAAAATGAATGTGCTCTTGAAAAACCTTTCATACAAACTTTCAACTTAAACCCCCAGACATTAAAGATAAACCCCAAAACAAAAGTAGATTTGACGGAGCTGGATGACAGGAAACTAACATCTATAATCAATTACCAAACATGGCTGATAACTCTGGCGGTACTTGTCTATAATACCTATATAACCATAACTTTGGAGACAAACTTTAATTCAAAAATTCCACCTCGTCTCAATAACTTTTTGTAAGCTTAATATAACTTAATGTAATGTTTGATGCCCATTTGTAACACTTGAAATTTAATTCTAGTTTTACTGTGTTTAACTTGACATGACCAAATATTTAGCTAGCATTATAGAAACACAGAAATGTTCCCCAAGATAACACAACGTTTTAATCAAATGGAAAAACAATCTTTCAATAGATCTAAAAATGTGGCACAATATAATTGTATCTCATTCTGGACAAAATATTTTCTTCAGTTTCCCATATCATTTTAATTTTAAGTAAGATTTCTACACACAAAACCTCCCATCCTTCCTAGATTATTTAATAAACAATGTTTTTGCATTTCTTAGTACAAAATTATTAATCAATGAAAGGAAAGTATTCATTCCAACCCAAAATAGCACATTCGTCAGTAAAAAAACAAGCTAAATTAATGAAAATTAATATTTTTGAGTAAGGTAGTGTCTGTTTATATAACTTATTTGATGAAAATTAATATTTCTTGAGTGAGGTAGTGTCTGTTTATTGCTAATTACGTAAATATTAATTACTTGTATAATTCAGATGAAAACATGTAAGAAATGATTTACGATCGTTCCTTACATAGTATAACAACAGGATGGTAGATGTACCTACCATTAATGGTCATTATCGTTGTCACTCCTACAAGTCAGGACAACAACCTAATTAATTATAGTCATTGTTGTTTTTGTTCTGACTGAGAGAACACAGCAAGGGCATCCTTTACGACCACTTAATTACGATTTAAAACATCATCAAATGAATTGCTTGTCAAATTTTTTTTATAAAGATGTGAAAAATAAATTTTGGTCAAAAGATGAGTTTTTGTTACGTAATGGAATTTCGGTTCAGTAAAAGGAAATAAACATACTTTATGCATTTCAAAATTCTTAGCGAGAAATAAATATGTGGACACATTGAAATGTCTTGCCTGCTTCATATTCTATAAAAAATGAATCATATGTTAATACATGGTTAATCCTGAGACTACTATAACATGTGTTATAGTAGTCTCAGGTTAATCTTATAAAAATTCAGATGTACTCTGCAGTTAAATTTCTTTTCATATTTAACAAATATTAAAAATATAAGAAGTGTGTCGATCCTATGCTCTTGATTAAGAAAAAGAGCAGCATAATCTTTAGTCTCTTGTCATTCTGTTACATAATTTACCAATTTCATTTTTTTCATGGAAAAAAAAACCTTCTAAGTTCAAAGGACATCTACACTTAATAAGGTGTCAGAGAATTTTCTTGCAACAAAGCTTCTACATAAATTTGATACAAATCCATTGAGAAAGATTGCATATGCTAGTCCCTGTTTTGACAAGATGGAATGTAACATTATAACTCCTTTAGCAATAGTATTTATTCTAATTTACTGGACTAAGCAGGCTTACATCCAATTGTACAATAATATTAACATAAAATCTTACCACATTTGGCAAATATATAAATGTTTTCATTATTACAGTTTTCGTAAGTTTTTTTTAATGTATAAAATGCCAATGTGCCTAAATCTACTATATTAAATTAAGCGACAATGAATCAGCACTTATCTCTGACTCTTATTTAACATTTCTGACTTTGAAATTCATCTAGATGCAAAGTTATGCAAGAAAAGTAATATTTTAGCTGTACCTATTCAACAAAAGTCACTACTTCACATTTAACATATTAATATAATCCATGCATTTTATTTCGCAAGGTCGCATTTTACAATGCATTAATAAAACTTGACTCCCTGTGAAATAACATTATATCTGTATTTTCTTAACTAGACGATTTTTATGGATGTTTTTTAAAGTTGAATTCACACAATATGGTATGAATTTCATTCAATTACAGACAGAAAAAGTCTACATCACATATTAAATTCTCGTAAAACAGTATTGATTACTCCTCTAAAGCAGGTGACATCTTTTTTTGCCAAACAAAGAGACACAAAACACCCGAACTTGTAAAATTTTATGTATCTGACATAAGAAACCTGCAACCTTTTGAAAATGCCAATGTTTTTATACTAAATACTAATGTTTTTGTGTACAGGTATTATAACTAGGCAAAGACATCTTCATAATCTGTCGAAATATAGATTTCCAAGTACAATGACAAAGTAAAATCATTAAAGTGCAAACAACAATAAAATGGCTGCTTTTCCAAGCACATTTAAAATTTAAAGGCAAAAAAACATCATGGATAGATACTGGCTGGTCAATTTCAGTACTTATCGGAGACAAGCTTTCCCACCGAGCTGACAAACGCTTTATTCAGTTAGATGATAGATATGTTTTAAATTATTGATTTCCAACCATTTTCTAGCTATTATTTGACATAATTCTTATAAATTCTTAACAATAAGTCTGTGTTACTTTGTACAGCTTAGTTAATCTTGCTATCGATCTGTGAACATTCCGACATCTGCATGGTGTCTTGTCCCCATATACAAAGATAATGCATATCTCTTTGACGAAATTAAAATCTTCAGTTTAAAATCTACACATTACACTTTCGCTAAAGGGGTCCACAAATGGGGGTGAAAGAATGTAAACTTTCAATGAAGAGTTGGTACCCATCATAGCAAATATTTTGAATTGAAGGTCAAAACTTATAAAAGGATGGTTTGGTGATAAAAATTGTTACAACATTTATATCCAAATAATGATCTCTGCAAAATTGCAGTAGACATATAAATTCAAGTTGGTACATAAACTGACTGTGAGTAAAAGATTGAAAATTATGACAAAAATTTCAGATAAAACATAATTAAAATTTTATATGTGCTTCTTACATGTGATCACTTAATAATTCTTTTTTCATTTATACATGTATAATGTACTTTCAACTTCTTCAATCTGTTTCAAAATCAAACCCCCAGCATGCATCAGAAAGCAAAATTTGAACACAACCATTCAGGATCATGCTTATACCTTACTTCTCAATGTATGCTGCAGGTGTAATGTACTTGAAACTTAAGCTTAAATACGACTAGCAAATATTTGTGAAAAAGACATGGCCCTACAGTAGATATTGGCTGTATTGATTGCCACATTCTTTTATCCTATTAATCTATTTGGTGTTCTCATTTCAAAAATTTAAAAGTTTGCTCAATAAACATTAAAAGATCAATATTCTTTAAAAATCAATTTATCTAGTATTACCCGGTAGCCTCGCCTAACTTGAATGTGGTGAAACATTGTATTATTGTACAATCTGAACTCAAGTCCTAGTTTAAGTTAAAAATATTACAGTCGATTTTGTTATGTAAGTTTGAACAATTAATTAAATTTTAAATTTGACTTTGAAATGAAATATAAGAAGACCTTTTACATTAAAAAAAGTTTGAAATTGATTTTTAATTCGTTTTTAAATTTTGGAATAAGGAATTCATTTATCGTTTAAGTCTGCTTGGAAATGTTTATAAATAAAGGTGTCTTCATTTTTCTGTCAAATCATTGCCAAACAGTCCATAGTAAACATACAGAAATTACTGTAACAACCTGTCATACTTAAGCTGTATTTACTTATATTAAAAACCAAAAACTAGATTCAAAGACAGTTTTACTGCAAATACAGATTCTTCTTTTTGAACACACGCTTTGAATTTTCCCTCGCAAAGTCACAGAAAGTAAGTATTTAAAGTACTTTCACACCCTTCATTCTGTCGAAAATTCATGCAAATCCTAAATTATATTACTCAATATGTATAGCAATATAATATTTTGATGATTTATAATTTTTTCTATATTGATGTAAATTTTTCACTTAAGAATCTAGATTTAAATTCATTTTCTCTTTTCAAATATTTACATTTATAATAATCTTAACAGGTTTTCTTTATAACCTTAGAATTCAAAGTATAAAACAGCATCTTAAAACAGAGAAACAACCAGTTGTAAATCCCATGTGGAATATTATTGCCTAATTTAATGTGCAATAAATTTCATGTAAGTGTTGTTGAAATCAGTCATGTGACTTTATTGTGGCAGAGAAAGGGTAAACAATTGTCACATTTCCAAAGAAAGTGCATATCTATTCTAATTTTTAATTTCAGGTTTCAATTCGACTGGATACACAATTTTATCAAAATACAACTTGAAACTGACTTAAAAAGTCAATGGTACTAGTTAATTCAACTCAATCAACAGTTGCTTGCTCTAAAAAGTATATCTATTTTTTTTTTATTTTTATAAAAGACCATGCAACCTCTGTGAATGTTGAAGGATTAAGTTATGATAAACTGTTCTTAACAAAATTGAGAATGTAAACGAGAAATGTACCAAAGAGAAAACAACCCCGCCAAATTTTTAGAAACAACCGAAAGCCACCAATGGGTATTCAACACACACCCAGAGACGGCTTCTGAACTGACCCTTAAACAGAATTGTGTACTAGTTCAGTTAAAAAAGATGAAAAAATAGTTGATTGATATGCACTTAAACTTAAAATGCACTTGGAATATACCATCCAAAGGAAAACCCTGAGGTAATCACATGAACTCTAAATAGAGATCAGCATACATTGTGGACTACTGGACAATTTGGTTTCCCTTCACCTAAATAAAATATAGTTTGTCAAGAAAATGGTTGATTATTAATATAAGTGTTTTCTTTTAGTTGTAAATATAGCAAATACCAGTCGTTGCATATAAAAAGTTGATTAGACCTCTGTTCTATCTATGTGTATTATAGTTTAATTCTTGAAGTAAAAAAACACAAATCGACTATTCTAACAATACACATCATCAACACAGTGAATCTATTAAATAAGACTTGACAAAATTATAACCAGTGCTTAATAAAACCTTTATTATGTAAATAAGTAAGTGCACTGAATACAATAGGGAGTTGGTACTAACAGGATTTATAATTTTCGCCGAAAAAAGAATGTAATGTTTAAAATCTCTTGACATATTTCAAAATCTAATTTTATTTGATCAGACCTGAACAAATGTCCAATTGTTTGATCAACACAAGTACTAAAGCCTTTATATTTACAGGATAAAGAAAATATGACAACTCGTAATTCCTCAATAAACCCGTCATAATAAAAAAAACAATTCGGGAAACACCTGACTGACCCTATTTACAAGGACAACAAATTTTCACCTCCTTAATCTAAAAGCTGTTCATTTTGTCATGTGTGTCCATTTATTAAGAGCTAAAATGTTTGCCTATTTATTTTTTGACCGTTGACATCTTGATAAATCTGTACTAAAGATGAAACAAACATGAACTTTTTATGTGTGCATTTTCCTGCATGCACATCTTTTGACATGAAAGAAAAAAATAAACAGCCTGCAGCTATACAATAGAACCAAGCTTAGCAAACCAAGAGGTACAACAAGGGGTGAAAATCCCTAGACGAAAAGAAAGACCTTAAGTTATCTCATGAAACATGGTAGGTCAGCAGAGATGGGATATACACCGTAAAATTTCCGTAAGCCCTATTTCACTTAAAGATTCTTGATTGCCATCAATAACAGTCCAAATGCTGTTGAAATAAGCAAGAAAATCAGAAACTCCTGAGTGACCTTAACAAGATGTCCAGTAAAGAGGTCGTCCAGGTTCATACGGTAGTTTAGATGACAGTTTAAGTTCACGTTTTGACAATTACATCAGGACCACTATTTAGTGACATCAGTTTAGTTAGAAATGATATGTGGTTGCTCTCAATGTGTCACATGTCTGTGGTAACTTTTACTAATGGCGTTCTGTTCAGATTTTGGCATATTCCTGGATGACGTTCAAGTTTCTGTACAATTCTTACAATTACGTAACCCATTAACCCACTGTAGAAGACCATATTTAGCTTAATTTGTCAAGAACTTATATTATAACAATAGCAATCTTTTACAAATGAGAAATGATGAGACTTATTATCATTTATTTCAAGTATATAAGTAAAAAAAAAATGCATATCATGACATAGAACATATGCAAATGGATAAAAAAGCATAATTCTGTAATTTTTATAAACTATAAAGATATATTAAAGATAGTTTTAACAAGATTATGGACAACTTACAACAATTGACACCAATTTATGATGTAATATTTGTTTGTTAACTTTGCAAGCAACTGTAGATTAAACTTCCTGGTCTGGCTTTTCACTCACTCATTTAAGAAGGAGAAAATATGATATACTTTTAGATATTAGACATTTTCAACAAGAACATGTTTTATTATCTATAATAGCAAGACAGTGTTATGCCAAAAGACTCAGTTGGATGTTATTAGCAAAATAGAGCAATGTAAATTGAATGATATCTAGCACAATTTATTATAGAGAAATCTCAATCTTTTATTTATATATGCATCCTTTTTTCAAGCAATAAATCTTGAAAAAACAAGTTTAAATCATTTGAAGGACTTTGATCTGAACGATATTTATTTATCCTGCTTTATCTAATGAATTGAGATATCTACCCAGATGGCAGTTCAAACAGCAATATATTAAAACAAATAGAAAGAAATCCATCTAACACCTGAATGCAAAAATTCTTTTAAAAACTTCATTTGTTATACAAACAATTATTACTTTTCATTAGATATATTCTGATATTAAAACTAAAAACAATTCAAAAAAAAAACATCCCTGTCAAAGTTGAAAATAATTTTGTTGTACATTGCATTGTCATTCTATCATGGCTTATCTCATTTAAAGTAGGTAGTCAATTCTCTTTATGATAAAAACAAAAGAAGTACGATCATTTAGACTTTTCAAATCTAAAAGGTTAAAGGGGAATTCATGAGATAAAATTTCTTAAGATTTAGCAAACATGTCTAAAATTTATCTAAATTAAAGTAGCAATCATATATTTTGTAAAGTTTCAGCCTATTCAAGCTTAACAGCAACATGGCATGTAAAGTAAAATGTATCACAAACCGGAACTTTAATATTATGAACTTGATTTTAACCTTTTAAAATTTCATCTGATTGAGTTGTCTCCCATGGTGAGTGTGAAGAGCTGTTTCCCCTTAGGGGACATGCAATCATTTATTTCATTTTCTGTTGACATTGTTTATGTACAAAATAATCCATTTCTTTTGTTTGGTGAATCATTCAATGGGAGCAATGTTATAAAACTAATACTTTACTAATTCATATGAATTCATCTGGGGGATAGCCATGCAGACATTAATGTTATTCTTAGTTATGCCTTTTGTCCCAAGTTGATATGCTTTTCACTCAGTTGTTTGATGTTTAGATATATTTATGTTCTTAAATTTCATTCCTAACCATTTAGGGTTAATGAACTTTAGTAAAATTAAATATGAATTTAACAGTAAAAATCTGTACATTTAAGTATGAAATATGCAAGGGTGAAGAGACAAATAATTCTTAAATACTTAATAACCACATTCACACAAAAATAAACTTTGGTTCTATTACGATAAATCAGTATTTTTTTCCAAGTCCATTCATCTTTTCATGATTTCAATCTTTACTTGATCACTAAATATGGCAATTTATATTCAGATTTTAAATTTAACTGGACATAAATTACATCTCTTATGAATACAAACGATCTCAGCATATATATACAAATTTCAAATGTGTTGTTGACAAAGACAGTTTTTTTAAACATTCACTGTATCCTCGTTTTTCAATATGATAAAAAGTAATACGTTTAATTAATAATTAATAAGCTTCATAATTTGATTTAATTTTTTCACATTATATTTTTGACACTTTTGATTTTGTCTTAATTCCTGAATCAGAAATATAATGGATTACCTAACCAATCATTTAAGTCCTTATAACCACTGAATTAACTTTTTCTAATATCCAGACCATAATACCACTCCTAGAGAATTAAGATTTTAAAAAGATTTCAACGATTATAAATTATCGATTTCAAATTACACAGAAAGTTTAAACACAAAAGCAATACTTTTGACACAACCAATTTGTGAATTATAGAAGGTCACTCATGATTACGATCAATGTTGAGGAAATGCTTTATCCATTAGTTCATCAGAAAATGTACAATATGGTTGACAAAACGAATTTCAAAAATGATATCAATCACGATCGTCAGTTCCCTTTAATTAAAATGACAACTAAATTTCTTGTTTAAAACTTTCAATCATGTTTTCTAAGTTACAGTAAATAATACAAATCAAGATATTTGCTGTAATTTATCAAATAAACATTATCTGACATATTCTCCCAAACCATTCTGATATCCCGCTACCATCAGAACTGTCTGAACACATCAGAAGGTGAATCATAATCACTCTACTAATTTAATTAAAGGATAAAAAACTTTCTATATGTCCAATTAAGAGTTAGTCAGTTCACAGCACTGATCAGATAAATATAAATCATTAATTGATTCTATCACTTAAAGGGGGAGATAACTATCTCGTCTTGATTTCTGATTTCAACACTTACTTCTTGACCTCTAATTACAGTATTGACAGGGGAGGGTGAATATTCGTTACACATACTGATATCACGAACCATCACTTAAGAATACTCAACACTGTCATACACCTAACTTGGTATAACCCTGTAACAGTCTGCACGGCGACTAAATTTTACATGATCGTTTAATTATGTGATTTTTTTGTAAAATTTATAATTCATCTGCGTTTTTTCAAAACCTGACAAAGATAAGTCACACCCTATTTGTAAATTTTTAATTCAGATTCTAAACAAATAATGCTGTCTGCTCGAATTAATAAAAAAAAAAATATTTTGCTTGTTCATTCATTGTCCATCTAAACAGTGAACAAGAACTTCTGAGAGTTAAAATTTGACTGATTATCGCTGTTTATACTTCACTGATATAAACAATCATTAGAAGTAATTATATCAGATAGTCCTATCATGTGTAAATATCATCGCCATTAAACCTGACCCTAAGGATGTCCCTGACACTGCTCCTCATGTAGTATACTCCCATGTTAAACATAGATAAATAAATGTTAATTAAAATGTTTTACTTCAAACATACGCCCCTCAATACATGGTTAAAATGACTAAATTGTCAAACAAAATTAACAGAAGCGTGAAATGATGACCAACATAGAAAAATGTCTCAAAGCACAAAAATATATACTTTTCATTGTTCCGGCTTTCACATAAACTTAATATTATGAATTAAGAAATGACATTAAAACATAATAAGGACTGCCCGTGGGGCTTAAATATTTATATTTATGTACATTGTACATAGCTTTTAGTGGTTGTCCTTGTCTTAACCCTGCAAGATATTTTTGTAGAACAAATATGACGTCACTCAATTTTAACAAAAATAATATAATTTTTCAAAAGTAAACAGACACTAAACAGACATTTCAAATGTCTTAGTTATTTTTGTCATTGAGTAAAAGATTGAGAATGCAGAAGATACCCAAAGGACTATCAAAATTCATGTAAAAGAGAAATGGTCAACCTCTTGGTAAAAAAAACTATGATAAAACAATGAAACAACAGTCTACACAACACTATCGAAAGGAACTTTGGGTTGATGTCTCTTTGCAACCCACAATTTTTATTTATCACACTTCAATAAGAAAACAGTCACAGGTCTACCTTTAAAAAATATGAACTAACTATTTAAATGCTCAGGCGAACACTAAACTTGTGTATGTATTTTGGTCTGTATCTCCATGATTAATATCTTATCTGTTTTACCAGTGTGCTTGCTAGTGACCTAACTAACGTGAATGGTCAACTGCTAAACAGTGATACCCACAAAATAATATTATATTCAACAATCAATTCATTGTCATATTTCAAATAGTTAACCATTTTCTAAATCTCCTAATCTCCCAGCAATGTATCTTCAATGTTATCAGCTGAAAAACTTGAAAAATTCAACAAGTCTTATCAAAATTATTACCCTCCGACCTTTCTTACATTGAGCTGAACTCAAGAGTTAATCCCCCTTATATCCCAGTTAACACCTGTCACTAGGTGATCACAGTAAAATAGCTATTTATCAAAATATTTTAATCTATCTGTATTGGCTCAATGATGAAATGTGTTGCTTAAAGAAATATCATATCATGACTATCTAAAATTATTTTAATTCTGCGGGAATAAAAGTCATGCTGTCCTAGTTAATAGATCATGTGGTTGGACCCTATAACTAACTAAAATGATACTTAACAAGAATGCATTTGTGTTGCGTATAAATTACAGACTGCAAAAATATTGCATACATATATTATTTCCACTCCATCAAAATTCATCTTATTATGGTCTTTGCATTGTAATGTAACAACAGTGTTGAAATTCAAGACAAAACACTTTAAGTCATTTGTCATCAAATTAAAAAAAAGTCAAGGTGATGAACGAAAATAAACTGGACAGATAATGTTTCAACGGGAATTAGTACCAGGGAGAAACATCTTACAAGTATAATGTATTCCACCCCCTAAAACATATGTCAAGACATTTGCCGCTGGACACTTATGTCGTTTCACCTCATAGACATTTTTTTAAAAGAAAATTTTTTTGGTAGTTTTAATAGTTTTCAATGGGTTTTGAAAAATCTTGAAAAATCTGCTCAAAAATAAGACCAATGTTTATTAAATAAATTGAAAATTTGAAAAATTTAAATAAGTGAATACTTCATTCAAACAAACATTTAAAAAAAATATATGACTAACTGACCACAGGGCAACACCAATCCCCAATGAGAGCCTCTACTTGACTAAGACAATATTAATGACCTAATTGTTCATATTCTGACAAGGATTCATAAAAGATTTGTCATCTAAAAAGGTACTTGGTTCACAAACAAATACATGACAAAAAAACAAGGTAAAACAAGGTTTAATTGTGAATTTTATCCACATTCCATCTAATTTTGTGCCCTTTCAATTGTGTTTATGTGTCATTACGACTCAAAACACCTATCTCCACTTATTGAGATCAATATATTTGCTATAGGCCTTGGCAGGCAAATTATTCTTTTTTAAAAAATTTTAAGAAAGTTTTTCAGTTAGTAAGAATTTGTTTTGGCCATATGCCAGCTAAAGTTTAATAAGAAGGGTAATTTACTTTTGTGATTATCTTAAGTTAAATATTGACAGTGCAGACTGGACAAATTTAGTTTTCACACAAATTTTTTTATGGTCATCCATCAATAGCATTAGCAGTCTTTTTTAAGGAAAAATATTTCTGTTTTATATCACAAAAATATCATTTCTACAAGAATTTTCTATATAACTTTAAAGATTTTGGCTATAACGGTTGGTTTCAAAATCTGAATCATTATGTATGTATTTTGCTCTGGAATTCACAGCACAAATTTGCATATCCTAAAAATTATAGTACTGTAAAAAACATGATTCACCATGATAAATGGATTTTAAAAACAAAACTAAAATAAGCGATTTTTAATTTCCTGATTCCATATATTAACCTAAGGCATGATTTCTCTTATTTAATTCTAAATTTAGATTGCCTTTAAAAAAGGATGCCTAATAAAATCAAACATTAATGTCCATTGCCTCGATATACCAGTGCTGAGTCAAGACTGCACACTTCTTTTAGATTCCCAAATTTGCATATTGCCTACACTAAATGAAAGGTACTTTCTCAAGAAGATTTTTTCTGCTTTGTAATACATCATATATTTGCAACAAATGTTTTCATTAAATGGGACACCTACTTTACATAAATAAAATTATTGTTATTTCACAAAATTACACCTTTGGTGAATGCATTACCTTATCTTTTGTAATTATTTTCGTAAGTGTGAAATTTTGTAACATATCTTAACTTCAATTAAAATATGTTTTCTTGTACAGTAACCTAATAAAGTAAAACCCCTTACTAGTATGCAAACACATATTGTAAAAAAATATATTTATTTAAAAGCATACTTTAATTTGTTATGAGCAATACAATAAATTAATTCACCATGGATATGAATTGTTACATGTTCTTGGTATAACTATGAGGAGACCACCACTGAAGAAATTATCTAAAATTACCAATCATAAATTCAGCTGTTTAAAAAAATAATGAAAAATATCTAAAAGTTATATGTCCCTTCCAATGATTTACCTGAAAAAATCCTTCAAATCATATTTACAAACAAGCTGTGAGAAAAAATGTCTTGTCCCCAAAATCCAACAGTACCGAGAAGAAAAAAAAGAGAAAAATTTATTATATGTATACTTAACAGACATGAAATACATCATTTTTTTCAATCTCCACCCTTGATAAGACAAACTTCTAACAGTTAGCACCATATTGAAAACTTCTTGACCCAAACAAAAACGTCACTTGAAATCTTAACTTTTAAGATATTGCTACATACTTTAGTGACCTTCTCACATGATAAATACTTTTTATCTCCAAATGGTACTTGAAATTTTAATTTTCTACCTGCAATGTCGACCCCCTCCCTCAGGTGAGATCGCCTTTGATGTTAGATCAAGATCGTTACCTGTATCCTTATGAATATTTACCTATGCCTTGGAGAAAACAAACAAGATGTGAATAATTTTACAATTTATAAAATGTTTTTTTGACAAAAGTAATTTTGGTTTTTGTTGAATATATTAAGATATGATTAAATTCACGTTTAATAATTCTAGACTCATCAATTACAGTTTAAGTAAGCGTTTTGATGATAAATCACCAAGAAGGAAATAAAGATGCACTTTATACTCTCCCTGCTGTTATACAATTTGATAAATTTGTATATACTTCAGGAGATAGTGGATCAATGTTAATGAAACAGCAACTCAACAACACAAAAAAAGCAAAACACATCTTATGTAATCTCATTACAAGTACACCTTTACGTAATATACAATAATCCTATAAATGTTTTTATCCAACTCTAACACCAACAGAAAAATACCTCTCATATAAGAATAAAATTATTTATTCAGAGGAAGGTCTAGTTTCCACAACCTTATCACAATTTGTGCTTTTGTGGCAGTATTGGCAGACAAGACAAACAAAAGACTGACCAGTGGTCACCACATATATGCAGGTGCTATAAATGAGCAAAGAAAAAACATTTCCTTTCAGTATTTATCAAAGTCTGAGTGCCCTATGTTACTTGACCTCATACAAGTTCACGCTTATGTTTAGAATACAATGTTAAATAAAGGATCCTGTAAGAAATAGCCATTTTTTAAGTGGCTTTACACTACAAAGTACAGCTGTTACCTTTAGATGGTCAGTGTGAACCTTAAATAGATAGCAAACTGTCAACCAGTCTGTGTACGATTAAATCAGGTATAAAGACGATACCGCCCATTTTTCTTATGAAAGATATATTCATAACATCATAAATCCGTGATGAGTTTTGTTCTAACAATAGACTATGATTTCATAGTAGTCAATAACAGTTTATTTTACACATTATGGATTCATTGATTATATGACAATACATACACATAGTACAAAATCTTATGCTTCAACACACTTGAAAAAGTAGACAAATCAAAGTCGGAATTTAAACTGCATCTAGCCTAACAAAAGACTCAGTAAAAAAAATGTTTTAGCTGAAGTATTTACACAGCAGGAGAAAAAGCAAGAAGAATCAATTCATCGAGATCAAACCAACCGAAAGTAAACCAATGCATAGACCGTGTCCTTTTACTCTATACAAATGTAAAAACTTCACTGACTTATAACTTTTATCCAATCTTAACTAATGCATTCTTAAGCGTCTTTTCCTGCTGTTTTTTAAATGAAAAAAATATTAAATTTTGGAAGGATGGTAAAATACACCATTTTATCTAGGGTTTACTAAAGTGACAATACAGTCATGTTTGTAAAAAATCTTTTTTTTTCAAATTTCTATATTCAAAATTTACATTGAATTAATAAAATTTCAAATTTTGCTCTTGATAGAATTACTTTATAAGGTGTACATTTAATACCAAAAGATTTTAAATCTTACACTCAAATATCCCTCTTGTACCCCTAAAACAGTTATAAAAGTTAAAACCAGGCTTAATCTGTTCTTATGATGACACAGGGACAGAATGTCACCTACATTTATAGATGTTCATACAGAGTCTAATGGTTTTCAATAGTATATGTATAATTCTAGCATTTACTTGGTGCTTTATAAGTTCAATATACTTCTATTAGGTTATGGATGATTAAAAAAAATTAAGGTTGAATTTGGAGAGAGAAAAAAACCTGTGTAACTTTTAATTCAGTACAGTAAATGTTGAAAAACACTGCTCTAGCTATAAGAATACAGATGAGTACTGATATTTCCTCCCTCCCCCATAAGTTCCTCATGGATATGGTTTCTAAAATTTCAATAAAATAAAGTTACTATTTGCAATAATTTGAATAGAATATGCAACTAAAATACTGAAATTTCACAAAATTGTATTAAAATTTTATTCCTGATAACAAGGCGAGTTTTAAGAATTTATTTCCTAGCACCAGCTAATGAGCTTAATTATTTCCAAATGAAATTTGAAAATATTTTGAAGGTTCATAAATGTTTACAAAATAAAAACAAATTCACAATGTTCAAATTCCAACTATTTACAGAAGCTTCCTCAATCTGAGCATTGTTCCTATGGAAACTGTATATACCTAAATTTTGTAAATTAAAACTCATTGAACAATGAATTGCAATTCAAACGTAACTATTATGGGCACTATTTAAAGAAACAAAGTTATGTAATACAAAAAACTGTGTAGATTTTTATATCAAATGAATGATGTTACCAAACTGTAACTAGAATTGTATACCAGGGGAGGATTCCATGTCAGATTTTTAATGAAGCATTGACGAGACAATTATAACTTATAAAGACAGTTGTATGTCGATAAAAACGCTTCTTGCATGCCAATGAACAATTATATGAATGGAAAATTCAAACAATTAACATACTCCCAAACTGATTCAACACTGTGTTCACGGCCAACAATAAATTTAAATCGGTCTGCCTTCCTTTCAATACGTTAAATTACTACCTTTCAAAAGAATAGAAAGATTGTCATCAAAATTGTACCTCGGGTTTGTGACCAATGTAATAACCTATACTGAGACGGAATGATGTATTAGACCCACTGAGAACAAATTATAACTTTTCACCTTTCTCTAAATGAACAAAGAACTCTCTTAAACCTTAAATTCGAATGATTTGCAATTATACCTTAGTAAATCACCCTGCCTCTCTAAGCAGATCACTGTTTCACTAAGAAGCCATTCATCATATAACATGGACTGAATGAGTACTCTTGTCAAAAACAAGCCCGGGAAAAATCCCACTGAAATGGTTTCTGAATGTAATTTTATTTTGTGTTGACACTAAAGCTCTTTACATGTCCTATGATTGATTATTGGTATGTCATGCCACCACTTTCAGCAAATTTAGTAATATCATGGCAGCTAAAGTTTATTTGTGGAAAGAGAGCTGGATTTTCTATGAAGTAAAACAAAAGCAGATTTTGCTGGAAAAGACTTGAAAGCTGCATGCAACAAATTTAAACTTTTTCTGGGTTTTTTTAAATTGAAATCACAAATACATAATCTGTTACTACTCGAGGCATGTACCTGACATATTTTTGGCAAGATCAGTCCATGTTTAACATACACTCTCTCAAAAAGATCTACTCCTACAACGACAATGCTAAAAATAAAGTTTGATAATGTCTATAGGCCTCACAACTGGTTTGTTTTCATAGTAAATTTGTGTAGTAGCTGATAGCTATCACCGTGATAGAATTTCACAATAATCTTTTGTCAAACGGACCTTACAAGATCAAGTAAATAAAAATAATACTTCAAAGTTTCTCTTTTTTATTCTATTTGATATGTCAAGACCCATATTAACTTACAGCCATATTTTTTTTGCTTTTAAACCCAGGCAAGTAGTTTATTTATTTGTATATAATGTTTTTGTTTTGGTAAATTAGATAACTATAGAGCTCATGATCAAAGAGACGCCTTTGCTTACAACTGTATTTTGTCATGTACTTTAACTGTTTTCAGTCATTTTAACTAATTGTTTTTGTATGATTTACATGTTGATAAAGGGCGGTATGGTAGTTATACATGTTGCCGATGTATCAAATATACACTTCTAAAATTTGAAATATGATAAATTTACTAGGAAGACCAATAAATTATAAATATACAAGTTGTATAGAACCAATCAATTTGCTTCAATATATTTATTTTTCAAAAAAAGCAAACCAGTCTCTGAAATTGATGCAAATAAAATCTAGAAATTAATTCGATTACAGTGAAAATGCGTGTCTAATTCAAGATAGCAAATTCTAATTTTGTTTATGCATTTTTCAACAGCCAAAAAAAAAAAGTAAAAGAAAAATTATTTTAACTTTCTTTAAGATAGGATATGTGAACAAAAATCGACAAAAGTCTCACTAAATATCACAATGACAGCTTGCTTAAGAGCCTGGAGTCACATAAATACTTCACAACAAAATAAAACACTCAAGTTTAAATATACCAATATAAGTAGTGGTCAATGAGGCAATACACAAAATATTTATGGACAATATTTTATGTGGATGTTATTGTCCATACCTAGGATTCATTTAAAGTTGGTCATAAAATGGTATATACCTAAAGCTTTTAAAGTCATAAAATCTCCCCTTGTCTAGATTTGGCCACAGCAATAAACATCAATTTCAATGTATAAATGTCTCTATTCACAGCAATCATAGTTCGTATTAAATAAAGAAAATTTCAATACATTTGTACCACATTTTGATGAGAAATCTTTAAAGGCAATACTAAATATGATGTGTTTTTGATAAACTTTTGTTCAACAGCAATGTGCTGCACTAAATTAAATTAGTTTGTATCTTTCAAACATTTATTGTAACAAACAAGCTAAAAAGCAGTCAAATGGCCAAGTTCCATTCCAAAATGATAAGAGTATTCATGCAGTCTCTAGAACTACACCTTTTCAGTTCTAACTGCATGAGAAAGAGCATCCCAAAAACAACAGTACATGTAACACAATTTCACAAAGATTTTTACCCAAATTATTGTCCAGTTGTCTAAACATATCTTTTTTTTGCTGTAGACCCTAATAATTGTCAAATTAATTATGCTGTTCTAAAGTAAATATCACTGTGATTTACAGTGTGCTCCCTCTCTCTCAGTTTTGAATTTAGCCAACCTTTTATTCTATTTTTTATCCCTCTGTTCTATAACACACATTTGTAGCCTATTATATGTGCCAGAAATAATACAAATATTTTGAATAAGTTAAAAAGTTGTTTTGACTGAAAATTGCTTTTACAGAGGAAGCTACTGAAATATACCGTCTGACCCAAGGCATGCTACCAACATGGCAGAACTCATTCAGAGTTTTACCTAGTGCATATACATTGAAAATATAATAAATGACTTAAAAAACTATTCTGGTAATTAATTATGTGCAGTCGTAGTTTAACACTTGATTTAATTTTCAGAGTTGCACCC
Source organism: Mytilus galloprovincialis (assembly GCF_965363235.1). Lineage (NCBI taxonomy): Eukaryota > Metazoa > Mollusca > Bivalvia > Mytilida > Mytilidae > Mytilus > Mytilus galloprovincialis. The sequence continues at coordinate 39,259,518 of NC_134845.1, read as the reverse complement.
ATTTCAACTAGGGACTATTAACTCACCGGAAATTGTGCATGTAATGTAATTTTAATGCAGTAACATCATAAACAATATGGCCTTATACATATTTGTTCATCATACAAGTTACTGGAAAACATGGTTGAGGAATTTTAATATTCTTTTTACTCTAAATTAACATTGTTTCATCTGTTCAGTGCCAGGGGTTTGACAGCACGAAATAATTCTGTGGATCCTTAAGGCATCATTATTGCAATTCATTACATTAACTACTACAGGGGTAGGGGTGGGTGGTATATGAATGCCCATAGGGATCTTGCACAAACAGGTATTTTCTCTTATTGAAACTTACATCCTGATTGAAAAAGTATAGGTGTGTTGGGGGGTTTCAGGAGTGTCAACCTGGGTCCTGGAACAGCAAAGGTTAAGGAATTATAAAAAAAATCTGATATATCCTCAATACAAAAAAATAAATTATGAAAAAAAATAACTTGAGGTGTCCTTTTCCAGATCACAAAAAAGTGCTCATGAAAACTAGAAGAAAATATGTACAATCAAGTATGTTTTGGCAGATAAAGCATCTAAGGACAATAAACATAGCAATGAAATAACAACAGCTAACTCTGAGATTCACAGAAAAATCAACATCAATTCATAAGACAAATATTGCAGTAACTTACAGTTTTATGGTTTAAAACAGAATGGAACCAATTATAGAGGATATAGTTGAGCATTATTAACAGCAGTCAAATGAAAATAAATATTATAATTATTTATATTTATCATTTTCCTGTTGTTTGAGAAAACATATTTGCCATAACTCGCTAATGATATGATTGGATAAACATGCTTTAAGCATCTGTTTAACAGAGATCTTGGTCGCTTTGATGATTTTGCTTTCCATCTCTGCGACTGCTTTGTTTTGAATTCTCTAAACATTTTTGCCATAGCTGTTCTAACAAGTGTAAATTACTTTTAACTTGCAAGAATTTTTATTTAACGAAGAAGGTGTAAATGAGATATGAATTGCAGTATATCATGTCAGAGAAACACAACAAAAGCTTTTTAGTATGCTTTATAATTAATTGGAAGGTTGACATTTTAGTGCTATGTCAGAACTAAAATACATGAACAAAAGAAATATGTAAAGTACAAAAAGGAGATGTGGGGTATACAATAATGAGACAGTAACTCAACAACACTAAAGAGACATTTTAGAGGTAAACTACATATGAGGGAGATGGAAAAAAATGTGGCTTTTTTGGATTCATCAAATAATTAAAATAAATGATGGGATAAATAAATGACTGAAGAAACAAAAAAAACTTTAAAACCACATACTGTTAGTTGTTGTTGGTTATACTTGTTTTCATTTATTAATTAGAAAATGCAGGCTGTTTCAGGTTTGAACTGCTTTCCATTCTATCATGTTAGGGCCTTTTATAGTTTACTAAACATTTTGTGTTTTGCTTATTGTTGAAGCATACTAGTTATACTGCCAATATTACCCATGTCATTTGGTCTCTAGAGGATAGCTGTCTTGTAAGTAATCATATCCCATCTTCTTCTTTTCAGGGCCGTAACTAGCCTCTTTTAATAGTGAGGCAAAATATATTCGCCGAGCGGAGAGAGGCGAAAATTTTGGGCGAGGGGTCTGGGGGCCGCTTAAGGCCCCCAGAAGCTCTGAGAAAAATAACGCAAAATCTTGCATTCTGAGCGTTTCCCAGACTCTTTCTTGCATTGAAACGGCTTAATTAATTTTTAGATATTTTTTTCGACAATCAGGTCCCAAAGCAAAAACAAAGATTCATCGTGATTTAAGGCTTTTAGGTATTAGATACAACATTAAAAGACCGATATGTAGGATAAAGCAAAAATCGTAATTCTCATAATTATTAATACCGTATCTGTTTGTCTGTTCTTGTCTTGTATTGTGATTAGACTTTGGTGATTTTCTATGACTAGATTTAAATATAGTGACATTGCAGTATTATACTTTAAGTACTAGTACTGCTTAAGTCCACACTAGGGACAATCTTCACCTTGTTTTACGATCTTTTACGGTATTAATGATTCTTTAAAAGTATTGTTGAAAACCATCCGGCAACTATCAAGATGAAGAGCAGGAACACAAACTTTGACCATTGATCATTTGTATTTTTTCTATGCATTGACTTTGGGTGCGATTATGTCCCCATACTCCTTTATTATCTGTTAAAGGGTCTCAACACGACTTAATGCAAGTTCAACCTTTCAATGTAAAAGGTCATATATGGCAATACCTTGGTTTTTTTTCTTCAAATTATTTGATACCGGGAAATATGTGACCTTACTTTAATTCAAACCATGTCAGCTATCTAGTTTTATTTACAATAAAACAAACTGTTTTGTATTCTTTGATATCAAATTCAATTATCCATGCAGAAAGGACATTATTTTTTGTGTCCACTGAGTAGCATCGAATGTTCTTAAAATATATTTCTCGCACAATTCTGGACATCGGTGGACTGTACAACATTGCGAAACCACGTTTACAAATGAAAATCAACACTCAGACTATAGTCATAAAGTAGGACAATAAATGAACAAAAGACGAACCCGGAACACAGAAGTACAAACAATAGACCATCAACTCTGAAAACTAAAAGGAAAATAGAAACATGGATAACGAAAAACATCCAGGAGATACACCAGAGAGTGAAGAGAACTTGCTTCTTGCAAGACACTTTCCGTGAAAACAATTTGATATGAAAACGAACTTTTGTTTCATTTTTTTTTTTTTTTTTGAAATTTTTTACATGAGGCATTTGCCTCATTTGCCTCAATGTAGTTACGGCCCTGCTTTTAATATCAATTATAGCAGCCACAGATGTAACAAGTTTATGTCAGTCTGCCTTTCTTTTCAAGGCATTCAATTTTATGGTCCTGTTTCCTATAAAACTATTCTACTATCATAAAAATTCTATTGATTTTTTCAAGCTAAATCTTCCTAGTTTCCACTATTATAGATCTTTATGTTCATAATAATCTTAGACCATAAAATTTGACTAATTAAGTTCACAAGTTCAAGCCATTCATTAGTATAGTTCTCTAAACCATCAAACAGAAATAATATTCTGAAAACCCTCTTTATTTCCCTGCATTTTATTGTGAAACATTTTACTATTGGAATGTAAAGCTTTATAAGATTTCTTTGATTTTTATGACAATTTATTCATAGGGGTTGTGAGCATGCATAGCAATTTGCTCCAACTGCCTGTCGTGTGATGACAATTAACCGCATGAACTCTACTTATGCCATAAATACATGTTAGTGAATGAGCTATCCTTCATGCCACAATTACCCAATGCAAAATACCCAAATTTTTCACAAATGCAATACAACCAGAGGCCGTAGGAGGTTATTCAGCAACTGAATTTTATTAGTACTTCAATTGAAAGAGACTTCAAATGGTTTAAATTTAATGTCCTGACAACTGTCATTATGAAATTATGTCTGGTCAACTATTGGTCAAATAATCTGACTTTTTTGTGTTGAAAAACAGCAGTTGATAACAAGGGTGTTATCTCCCCCTGAAGCAGTTACCACAGGGACAACACGTTACATCAAAAGAATCTCCATTTTGCATTTAAACCTATTAATCAAATTTTTAATGAAAATTTTCATCTTGTGTGCGAATCAATTAATGGGATTCAACGAGGCTTAAAATTGGACATCTTGCTCAATTTCTTTCTTCTTATAGGACTGAATATCAACACTTTTGATATTAACATAATGTTGACATAAGGAATTCTTTGTGGTATAAAGGTAGAAATTATTCCGCAATGCACCGAACAAGAAGATTTCTGCAATGTTTCATGTGACTGATTTCATTTTCTGTAACATATTTTCTTATCCATTCAATTTAAAGAAAGGCTTCAGATCATTCTTAAGTATCTTTAAGATTATTTTTTTTTTACAGAGACAACTTCCGCTGTTAAAATTTTGCACCTAGTTTCCCTGAATTAATAAGAACAATAAAAAAGTTGAAAATAAATTTAGGAATAGAAATTGAAATGTAATTTTAAAGAGTTATTGCCCTTGTTTATGATTCAGAAAATGAATTAAAACCTGATAATTGTTTTCTTCAATTTTCGCTAATTTCACAGGGTGTAAATTCAAGTCATGCAGAACAATTATTTTAATGTATACTTCTGCATTAGTCCAAATATTTCAAATAAGACTTTTGTCATAAAAAAATTAATGATCCTTTCAGTGGACGGCACTGATGAAAAATGTTAATGCATTGCTTCAAGTTATAACTTTAACCTTAAAAACAAACAAAAAAACATTTGATATATATCTTTTAAAATATTCATTTCCTCTCCTACTTATAATCTGTGATTTCTCATCTGTTCAATTTCAGGTAAAACATTATAGAGTTTTACATACCTTTTCAATGATACAAAATTTTTGATACAACTCATAATCATCATCATCATGATCATGCATTATTTATATACATTTGTACAAAGTTATAGAAAAAGGGTTATATTTTATTTATTTCAGAAAAGGACCAAACAAAATGCAGCTAGTGAGCTTCATAAACCTCGAGAGTGTAAAACAGTGTTAATTGAGAATCTAAATATTGGTAATGTTATTTTTTCCAAGTAGCTACTTTTTGAATCACAATCCTAAATTATATTTTCAAACAATAAATGTACACATATGAGTTAGTCAGTGCAATTTAGTTTAAAACATTAAAAAATAATTTTAATTGTAAAAAAAAACTCAATTAGCTTCCCATCATTGTTATCAGTAGACCATGGATTAATTATTGGTATCTGCCATCAGTAATTACATTACTAATTCCTATACTAATGACATTTTTGAGTGAAATTGTATTTATTACAGATTTGGTAGATAAAGAGTTAAAAAGCATGTCATTTCTTTTCATCTTTTGTCTAATTCCAAGTCATACAGGACATTTAGCTGCTAGTGTTTCATGATTAGGTAGATAAACATTTGTGAGAACCTCAACTATTTTCCCATTTTATCAGGGATTTAAAACATTTATAGGATAAAACCTGCATTATTGTGGAATGTTATAAAACAACATTTTTTGTTTGTTTTAGTATTACTAGCAATTATCTATTGTTTGTTTGTTTGTATTTGACCAATATCTGAGTAATCCCCCCTTAGTATTTTCTATAACGGGGATTATTACTATCATTATTGGTCAAACTTAATTCTGTTTGATAGTTAATTTTGTTACACAATTTTGACACATTCACTGATTACAAAATTAAAATGGCCGAATGAGATTTTAAAGAATCTAAATCTTTGTAAACAGTCACACATACATGTATATCCCTATTTCAAATTATCGAGGTTGGTTCTAAAGTCGAAAAGACAACATGCCAATGTTCGATTATTTAATAAGATGATATAATACCGGCTAAAGCCATAGAAACAGAGAACCCAATAAGTACACTTTAGATTTAAAAAACCTTAAGGTTTTAATCCCAAGTTAAATACAAACCGAGCCAAATTCTTTGTTTCTGAGTAAACAAAGACCAAATGTAAAGGAAAAGAATGGTCACACGGGTTTAAAGTAGTTTTCTATTTAAAAAGATCTGTATAATGACTTAGAATATACAAAGAAATATCAAGGCTTTTCTATGGTTATAACGGTGTGTGACAGTAAATATTGTAGACCACTTCACATAAAATCACTGACAAAATCTAATTGATCACTCTTGTTAAAATTCAAATTTTCTGAGTCTGAATTTTTAAAACCTTTGTGAAGAATAATTTGAATATTTTTTTTATGAAAAGAAGTTGTACTACCACTCACTAACTATCTCTCTAAATAGACGTTCTGGCCTATATTTTTCCTGAAATAATCTGTCGCCATTCTTAGGAATTTTTCTATAAAATTTGAAAAAAAATCTATTTTTATACATTTTTTATAATTGTAGTAGAAGGATTAACACTATTTTTGATTGAAGGTTGCTTGCTTTACATCCAAACTACTTAAGAACTTTTTTATATTCACATCTATACTAATGTGATTTGCTTGAAATTCCATGCCCTTGGCAAATATTTATATATATATATTCAGAGATTTTGGATATAATACCAATGAATTTCAAGGCTATATATTTAAAATTGTCATACTATGATAGTCGTTAAATTAATTTAAAAAAAATGAAAAAATGAACTAATTCTATTCAGTATTGGGTCTTTAATTCTTAAATTTTTCTACTATAAAGCAAGCTTCATGTGTAGCCGAAGAAAACATGTATGTTGATAACATTCATCCTTCTAAACAACATTCATTTTAATGTTTACAAAACAGTCAATTTAGTAAAAATCTGTTTGTTTAACATTATCTATATCTAGTATACAAAGTTTCTAAACTCTCCGTCCATCATTTCACTGGAACACAAACACACGATTTTGTCTCATCTCAGTTCAAACAAAACCTCGCCAAATACCAGCGATATCAAACAAAATTGGAATTAAACAGTAACACATCCAAACATTGCTTTGGTCACTCAGTAGTTTATCAGTTCATCTTACTGGTATGCCCTGACGTGACCGTCTAACAATCTATACTATTATCAGTGTTTTCATGGTCATTTCCAACAACTCAGACTTCAAACACCATTACATCAATAGAAACACTATTAGACGGATAAAGAACAAAGTTAACCATAGAAAATAATACTGCATTCTTTGATTGGATAGTACTTAAAAAATCTTCAATTTCACCAAAAATTTAATAAAAGCACTCGAACCATGACAGAATGGGGAAATGTGCAAGATATGAGTACCATATATTTTTCAATTAACGTAATAAAACAAATCATAAATGATAATTTATCAAAACGACCTTGTTATTAGGTTTCAAAATAAAAGTTCTAAAATAAAACAATAATAAATTTTACATAAAAAATATTTAATAATAGATTCAATGGTAGATGTGATTTCCTGTCACGAATCATTTCTGTCGTAATGTTTTTTGACATCTACTGTATGCATGTTATATAATTATGCCAAGAAGTACTGTCATTTATTCCATTTTACTTACTATCACTACTACATACTGGAATGTGAGAAAATCATAATTTCTCATGCTGATTCTATCTTATACATTTACTGTTCACATTTGCCATTTGCAACATAGGCATTTTCTTTCAAATACATACATGTATTTGAGTTTTTCAAAGATAACGAACATGAAACAAAAGGAATTTATGAAAGTCCTTCATTTTCAAATTCTCAGCATGCCAACCAATTTTTTTTCTCCATTTTTTGATAAGCATGATTCTCATTAGCCTTTGTAGATGTTAAAGTTGTTTAAAAAACAAGCTAGTCATTTTCAGTTTTGGAGGATTTATCTATTTCAATTCAAATTTATTATAAAAAAGTTATTATCTTGAACTGTCGCTTAAAATATAGGAAAGGTCATATTGTGAATCATCAAGTAATACTGAAACTATTTTTTCCATCAATTAAATACTAACAAAATGTCATCACTCATCCTGGCTTTAATTTTCAAAAAAAAATTCTGATTGTAATTCAAATTCAAACTTGTAGTTATGGTAACCAGTTTAAAATTTGACTTTCTAATCATGCTGTTCAGTTTACGAACATTCTTTTTATTACTAAACATATAATTGAGATCTTAATCAGAATCATACAAAAGAAAAGTCCAAACAGACCACAACAATGTATACGTAAATTAACATTTCTTTCCAACACAAAATTACCTTTACAAAAGATGTCACCCAAGATCAAATTTCATTTTGCGTGATCACGAACAAAGTGAATCTGCTCTTTTACTTAACGAGTGAACCCCTACGAGCAGACATACTTTTTAAAAGCACCCGCTGACCATCAAGTCAATTGTTTATTAATCGTTTTCATTTCCGCTTAAATTTTTTCCTCATATAATCGTACACAATTAACCATTAACAAACAAAAAAGGAAATAGATTTGAATACACAATCTGGAATGTATATATTTCCATGGAAGACATGAATGAAAAAGCATTTTAGTCATGACTTAAAAGTTGTATTTTTACAATATAATTTTTTATTCATAAATGTCCTCCCTTTGTCATCAGTGTCAACAACAAAATTGAAACAAGATTGACAATTCCAACAACAATTGCCTCTCAAATGAAGAAAGAATGAAGTTTAATACCTGATACAAAACTATTTTTACTTTTGTTTGTTTTAAAATTTAAGAATGAAGATGAATTTACTAGATAAAAGTCATGTGGTAGGTGGTAGGTGGTAGGTGGCTCAGACTACTAAAGTGGTATCATGTGGTAGGTGGCTCAGACTACCTAAAGTGGTATCCTCAATAACCTTTTATTAGAATATTGCTCACAAACATTTTATGAAATAAGTCTAATGTCTAAATTTATACATCAAGATAAATATGAAAATAAAAAGTACATTTTGTAAAGTTCTGACATTATTTGAAGTTTATTCATTAAATTTTAACAGAAATCAGTAAAAAAATGATACATGTCCGATAATTTTGTATCATGACTTTTTGATATTTTTCTTTATTTTCTACACCTGTGATAGTTCAGGTAAATTTGCACCACATGTGCGAGTTTAGAATGATTCATGAAAATGACTATATAATAAAGATGGACCATTTATCACTGGTCAAAACTTGTGAAAAAACTGAGAACAACAATTCATCACTCTAGCTTTATAATAAAATGAAATAATGGCCAACATTGAGGAGATATCTCACTACCATATAATAAAATGAAATAATGGCCAACATAGAGGAGACATCTCACCACCATTTCTATTTTTAATTTTTTTATGAAGTTTTTGTCGTAAATTTACATAAATGTATACATGTAAACTCTACTGTGTGTTACGGTACACATATAGCACAATTTGTGCTATCCTTTGTTTATATTTTCTAGGACATGACTACATAAATACTGGTACTTGGTGCATTTAAATTTTTCAAACCATAAGACTTTCAACAAGTGCAATCTTGTCCCCTTCAAAATATATGCTTTGAAACATCAGTTTACATTAAAATTTTACGACTCTAGCTTAATTTAAAAAAGTCCATCAGCGTAATCTCTTTATCTTCATGGAACATCATTCAAGCAACTACTCAGAAGAAAACCTCCTACATAATGATACATAATGAATGACCGGCATGAAGTCAGCATTTATATTGAAGAGCCAGCTTTTTTAACTAGTAACTCTGAAAAATGTTTTTCTTCATTGTGCCCCAACCATTGCCCTTGCAAAACCAAAAGAACCAGAACGTTTCAATATAGAAATTGATAAAAGACTCTATGACCTTTCATACCAGAAAGGTGGAGATCCAGATAATTTTACAAGGGTCCTTGGTTCCAGCCTATCAAGTCGTAGATATGCTTGGATTTACAAGAAACATACAAATGTATATTTGAAAAGGGGGGGGGGGGGGGTGAATGCCAGTGTCTGAAGTCTTTCTGAAAATGAGAAAATCTAGCAACTTGGACATTTGATTTTACTTTTTTTTCAAATTACATGTATGCTTCATTTCATCAACATTTATATCACTTAAAAGCTTACCTGTAGGAAACAAAATCCTTGTGCCGCATTTTCTTTGACTGCTGTCTTGTAAAAAGACTGGTGAAATTCTGGTTCCATATCGTTCACATCTTTGATCGTCACCAGGACAACTGCTGTTGAGGAAAATGGAGGGACACCTGAATCCGTTGCAACAACAGCAATCCTTGGTAATGCATTTAATTCACAATCCGTTTTATCCACACGCGTAGAAATAAATCCAGTGTTACTATCAATTTTAAACCAGTCAGAGTTACTATCGGGTGTGTCTAAAATTTTATAAGTTACTTTAGCATTTAGACCTTCATCTTTGTCAGAGGCGCTGACTTTAGTGACAGGTGTGCCAACAGCTGATTGTTCAGAAATCTCTGCTAGGTACTGGGATTGTGTAAAGATTGGTCCATTGTCATTCACATCTTCTACCCACAGAGTAAAGGAAGATGAGGCATGAAGTGGCTGGTTCCCTGAATCTACAGCTATTACGTTTAAATCATATTTGGAAACAGTTTCTCTATCTAAATGATGTTTAACATAAATATAGTAAATGACTTTGTCATCTGTTTTTAATCCGAAATGTCCAAGGTCCCCTTGCAATGAAACATTGATGTTTGAAAAATATTCATTTGGATGATCAGGGTCACTAACTGATATTCTAACAACCAGAGTACCATAAGTAGCATTTTCGGCTATTTTTGCTGATTGGTTTGAGGTAGTTAAAAACACAAGATTGATTGTAGCAGGTTTTTCATTGATATTTTCAACAATAACCTCTATCCTTGCTGAGGATGAGAGAGGTTGGGAACCATTATCTGTAGCTAACACAGATAATTCATATTTCTGTGTCGTTTCATAATCTAAAGGTTTATTGACACGTACAATACCAGTTACTGGATCTACGGCGAAATGTTCCTCAGGGTTCAGACGATGATCTAATGTGTAGGTGATTCTTGCATTTTCCTCTGAGTCTTGGTCTGTTGCCTCTACTCTTGCAATACTCGTTCCGACTGCTATACTTTCGTTGACTCTAATAGAATATTTTGTGTGGATGAACTGTGGTGGGTTGTCATTTGCATCAATTATGATGACAGTAACACGGACATCCCCATATTTTGGAGGATCCCCTCCATCAGTTACACGAATGACTAAGTTGTAAACAGGCTTTGATTCAAAATCAAGAACACCTTTAGTTTCAAGTTCTAAATTCAGCCAGCTATTACCTGACATCTTTTTACGCAAAATAAAATGATCGTCTTCATTTCCACTTATAATGACAGAATCTTGAATTCCATTTTGTCCTATATCACGGTCAACAACACTTCCAACGATGACTTTAGTTCCTTGGGGAGTAGTTTCTGAAAGACTCAAGGATTTGCTGCCATTTGGAAAATATGGTGCATGATCATTCATATCTGTGACATTTATATAAACCTGAATTATTTCACCTGATCCACTGAAAAACACAAGTGCATAATTCTCTTTTGTTTCTCTATCTAACGATTTACTAGTTCGTATTTCACCAGTTGTTTTGTCTATATTAAAATCTTGTGTTTCTTCAAAAGTTTCAAAAGGAGGCACAGCATTTGCCATTCCATCTCCAATTTTACCAACATAAACATTTGGAGGTTGTTCTTCTCTTACACTTAAATACTGGCTTGATTCTCCACAACAGAAATGATTTAATAAAATAAAACTTGCTAAAAATGTTAATAACAGATTATCTGATATTTTCTGTGCCATTGCACAAATCTTGAACCTCACCATTTTGATTTAAAATATTTTGCTGTAATATGACAGAATAAATTTTGTTACAATTTATTCCATATCAGTATTTAAAAAATAAAATAATTTCTTACATGGTTATTCGAATATTTATAGTTATTTTAAAATTCTCCATTTGTAATCCCATAATATGAATGAAGATATAATTGTTTCACAGTTTAGTATTTTTCACAACATGCTTTCAGATATTTGTTGCTTGGGTGTAAAACAAGTCCGTCACACGAGACCCCATTATTCAATTACAACGGTATACAACATTGTCACTTCTATAATTTACCTGTGAAAAAAATCACACCTGCGTTTTCAGTTGACGTTTGATGAAATTCATATCGTATCATATCAGATAGATAAAACACAATTTAAGTTTTCGTCCAAATCCATCTTATAACCTTGTTTTAGTCCGTACACATGATTAATTTGTAGAATTTCATGCAATATACACACTTACTACCTGTACTGCAGTTTCTATGTTTAGGTGTCCAATCAAGCCTCGGTTTCGTATCGTTTGAGATTTACCGCTTCGGTAGAAATACGACTATTGAGTCCATTTGTAAAGTAATAAATTTGACAGCCAATCGATGGATCAACAGAAAGACAGTAATCCAATTTATTACCTAGCTGAAATACGGTTATTCAATTAAATCAAATTGAAGAAAAATAATATGTGTAATGTGTGCAGAGACATCCCAAAATTATAATTCAAATTGATGAATATATTTTGTCATAGTAGAGAAAGGAAAAGAAAAAAAAACAAAAAAAACAATAAACAAAACAAAACAAAAATTGACTAAATCAATTGGAATTAGATCAGATTAATATAAGTAATTCCACTTTATAATAAAACCGGCATTTCCTTTATATTAAGAAAACGAACACGCAAATGAAGACAAAATGCAAAAGGAAAAAAAGGAGAAATTATAAAAATAAAAAAAATAAAAAAAAAAGGTTTTATTTGACACTTAATTGATGTCCATCGTCGTCCGCCAATTCATTCTTCTTCGACTTTTTGTGCTCTAAATCATAATTTCTCCTTTAACACTACCAGTAGTAGTACTAGATCAAATGTTACCACACTTTACCTGAATGTCCTGAATGTTTCTGAGGGATTTTATCTAAACATTGAAATTTATCTATTGCTGCAATTAAAATTTTTTGGTAAAACTTAAGTTTGTTATGTCAGAGACATATATACACATATATGTCTCTAGTTATGTTTAATAATTCGAGGTTAATAACTGGAAAAAAACTAAAGTAGTTAGATCAAAACTGATAAAAGATGAATAACCACCGAGTCGAGGTTTCTTTCCTAAGGACAATCCATTTGGAGTTATTGCCCCTGAATTGACAATTTTTATTAATTTTTTAGTCAAAATAATATACAAAAAAAAACGCATGCATATATTAAATATATTACGAATATTATAATAGGTTGTTAAAAACTCTAATGAGAAATGCATGATTTATCACTTATTTCCAAAACATATTAGAATTATCTAGAAATCTAGCATAGATATATATGTAGAAACTGTAAACAGATTGAGAAAAATAGGCAAGTGATTCCGTCTATTACGAGCCTCTTATCTTAATCAAGATGGTAATTGTAAGACTTTGGACATTCTCGTATGAGGGTACATTTCAATATCGTGAAGAGTAAAACTGCTGGTACAAATGTTATTGTAAGTACGAAACACTATAAAGAAATAGATAAGCGGCATTTCGAACTTCGAAGCCTGATGCCTGAAGCATTCATATCATTTATTATTTTTATCTATTTTCAAATATATTTTATCAACGTCTTAAGAATTCATTATTGAAAGTTAAACAGTTTGAAGAAATCTCTAGACAAAATTGTCGGTGGCATATCGAATAATTTTCATTTCTATAGACCAGGAACATATATATATATTGATATACTGTTCCGTCAGTATAGACCTGTTATATTTTTTTTTATTCCGATGTTCAAAATCGAAAAAGGAAGAATAAATTATATAAAGTGTAATGTTTAAGTTAGGTAACAATGTTGATGCGAAAGTATAACAAAAATGTGTTGGTCTTACGGTATGCACCTTTTTAAGTTTTAGTTGATCGCTCGACATAATTCCTATGGGATTAAAATTGAACTCCTTGCTCAGCATCTTGATTCCTAGATGTGAGTGTCACTGTGTAACTCGACGGTTTTGTTAGAGTGCATAAAAGAATAGCTTTTTTGCTAGCAATATTTTGATGAAAGTTATAAATGGTAAACTGGCAATATGACAATCTCTGTAGATTCAAATCGGAGACAACTGTATGGTACTTTCAGTTTGAATTCACTGCCAAATAAGTCAAGGAATATGACATCAGTTGACCAGTTAAAAATTACAACCTGTTGAGATGCACAAACTTGTTTTTGCAGTGGCTGTTAACACAAAAAAAGCAAAATAACACAAAAAAAAATCGAAACGAAAAGTCCTTTATCAAGCACATCCAACTAATGGAAAATATTCAAAATAACTATCATATTGCATGCTGACCTGATGTAGGCATTTCCTTGTGTAGAAAATAGTGGAATAAATCTGGTTTAATAACTAGCTAAACCTCTCAATTGTACGATAGTCGCATAGAATTCCATTATATTATTAATTCGTATATTTTAACAAATTTGATTCGTTTAGGGATAGTCACATGTTAAACTATATTTTCGAAGGTAGAGAGAAAACGGCGGATAGCAAAAAGCATATTGACCTGCAAAAAGCATATTGCACGGTTATTTTTAGAATACCTAAAAACCAATATACTTTGTGACGTCATGTAATGAATTTCAGGATATTGTTTAACGTTTTGAAACACATGATATCTGTGATCGATTATTTGACGAAAAAAATCTTCAAATACATAAGATGTCCCCAAAAAAAAGTAAATGAAATAACAACTAATATGTTGTTATTGTCAAGGAGACAACGTAATATCTATAGAATTCCAACAAACCTAAATGACGATCAGAAATTAATAATATAACAAATATAGCCTTTGTATGAGGTCAATACAGGATATATCGACCCAAAGAAGTATATCGACCTCGGACTTCGTCCTCAGTCAATATACTTCTTTCAGGTCAATATATCCTTGTATCGACCTCATACAAAGGCTATATTTGTATAATATTGGCAACATTGTGTGAGCGAAATAAACAGACACAATAGGCAAAACTCTGCTGTTTCGTGGATATTACTACATGTTTTACGATGCACGCGTATTGGCTTCATGCATGTGTGTTTTATGCATGGAGAAGGTTTGGTACCATTAAAACGTTTAATCTCGCTGCAAATGTTTGCACCTGTACAGTAGTTGTCGTTTGTTTATGTGTGTTTCTCGTTTCTCGTTTTTTATATATATTAGACCGTTGGTTTTCCCGTTTGAATTGTTTTACACTAGTAATTTTGGGGCCCTTTATAGCTTTTTGTTCGATGTGAGCCAAGGCTCCGTGTTGAAGGCCGTACATTGACCTATAATGGTTTACTTTTATAAATTGTTATTTGAATGGAGAGTTGTCTCATTGGCACTCACACCACATCTTCCTATACCTATTATAATAGCTCTTTCTGCTTATGTTGTAAAGTTAGAAAAAAAGTACTATTACCTCATTTCTTTGGTTTTTTTTTAATGATTATTCAATGATGTACTTTACAATAGTATGTTCCAATTTATAGAGCCATTTATCCATATTCTGTTTTTATTTCAATCTGATTTTTTTTATAAGCGTATCCATTTGATGCTTGTGTGTGATTTTGTGTATTGAGATGTTTTGTATATTTGTTCAATTCAAATAGGGTGACTATGTTGAACGCATATATCCCATCGAACTAGAGATAAAGGATATAACAGATACAGTCAAGTTAAGTCTGCCTCATATCTTGACTTACAACTAGAAATTGACAATGAGGGTTGGTTAAAAACGAAACTTTACGACAAAAGAGATGATTTCAGCTTCCTTATTGTGAACTTTCCATTTCTATGTAGCAAAATTCCAGAAGCGCCTGCATAAGGAGTACGATATTTCCATGCTTCATTGTATTTCCTATCATGATTTTCTTGACAGAGAGTTGCTGCTCACAAGGAAGCTATTAAACCAAGAGTTCCAAACGGTGAAGCTGAAATTACCCTTCGTAAATCGTTTGTTTACGGACAGCATCACGAGTTGGCTGGGTTCTGGAATATCGGATCCGTTTCACAAACCATAGCGCATATGTTCCTTATGACTACAATCATGTTCCCTTTTTCACGAATGGGATCAACCAAATTAAACTTAATACAGGGTTATAATAGAACTAACCGAAGAGCACTGAAAAGAACGTGATGCCACACTGTGGAGCAGGATTTGCCGTTACCCTTAGGCCTTCCAGAGCACCTGAGATCACCCTTATTTTTTCATGGGGTTTCGTGTTGCTTAGTCTTTATTTTTCTATGTTGTATTTTGTGTACTATTTGAATTGTTTGTCTGTTTTTTTTCATTTTTAGCAATGGCATTGTCAGTTTTATTATTTTCGATTTATGAGTTTGACTGTCCCTCTGGTATCTTTCGCTCCTCTTTTATTGTCGTTTGGTGTTTTTATTCCTCGTTGAATTACATATGAGCAGACACAAATTAAATTATCAAACTAACTTAATGAATTATTTCAAGGAAAAACAGTGAGGAATCGGTTCTTCTTCTTCTTCTTTGCTAAGGACTGGATTCTTGAAAAGAATGTAATAAGTCCACTAGATGGAGAATGAGACAGCAATTCTCCTGCAACTATTTACAAATAAAACGTTCCGAATATATACAAATTAAAACTATGTACACTTGGCTGCTTTCTATGGTGTTGGTTTCTGGGGTGCACTATTGTTGGCTAGTGCACCCTGGAACCCCTCTATTGTCAGAGCTTCAGTTGTAGCTGTTTGAAGGTGGTTCACTCTTGTATAGTCCGTGGAAAGTATGAGTACTTATATACTCTATGGTTTGCTGGTGGTTGATATAGGCGTTGTTTGCCTCTAGTGCGCCGATCGTTTTGACGTAAGATGGAACTGGCATCAATGTCCACTAGTTCATGCTGGATCTTGTAAAGCATGACGAGTCGATGGTTACTTCGTCTGTTAGCTAGTGGTTCCCATCCTAGTGTCTTGACCATAGTTGTCACACATCCAGGTGTTCTATCATTGTAGTTGTTTGTTAAAAACCTGGCGGCCATCCTTTGCACTTGTTCTAAGCGGTTTATGTCCTCGGTGGTATGAGAGTCCCACGCCGCACTAGCATATTCTGGTCTTGGTCTGGCAAGAGAGATGTAGGCTGCATTTCGTATATTCTTGCTGCATTCTCGACGGTTACGCCTAGGGAATCCGAGGGATTTGGATGCTTTTTTGGCAGTGACATCAACATGATGTTTCCATTGTAGGTCCTCACTGAAATTTACTCCTAGATATTTGCTGGTTGGTTCAGTTTCGAGAGTGTGGCCATATAATTTATAGTATGTATCTTTTTTGGATTTACTGTTGGTGCTAATGCGGATGACGGTGAGTTTTTCTGGGTGGAATTTTATCTGCCTTTTGGTTTTCCAGTCTTCTAGTGCTGAAAGATCCTGTTGTAGTTTGGCTTCGTCCTGGGAATTTGTTAATAAATACTAAGAAGAGTAAGAAACCTAACACAGTCCCTTGTGGGACCCCTGAAAGTCCGTCTCTCAGTGTTTACTTACAGCCCTCAACTACCACTTGTTGTTTCCTGTTTTCTAAGAAAGAATATTGTATCCATTTCTGGTTTTCGTCTCTAATGCCCTAGTGGTTCAGTTTGTTGAGTAATCTGTAGTGTGGGACTTTGGCAAAAGCATTAGCAAAGTCGAGTAAGATTACATCCACTTGATCTTTCCCTGATTTCAGTTGTTTGGCAATTCCTTCTATTGTTGAAATTAGTTGTGTCTCTCAGGATCTATACGAGCTTTGAATCCAGGCTGACTATCTGTCAAGATGTGATGTTTTTCTAAAAATGTGATGACTGAACTGTGCATGATATGTTCGAGAACTTTGCATGAAATAAAAGTTAGTGAAACGGGTCGATAATTTGCTGCTATATGTTTCATTTTTTTGAATAGTGGGACTATTGTTGCTTCTTTCAAGCCGTTTGGTATTTCACCGTTGTCAATGGTGGTTTGGTAAAGACGGGAAAGGATGGGAGCCATCTCATTTGCTGCTTTTTTAAGTATTAGTGCTGGAACTTGTTATCTGGTCCTGTAGCTTTGTGTTGTTTAAGGTTCTTTAATACCTTGTATACTCCATTTCTGTTTATGTTGATTTTACCCATGGTGGGATATGAGCTTGGGCCTTTGTTTGGTATACTAGTCATGTCTTCTTTAGTATAGACCGACTGAAATTGGTCGTTTAAAGTTTCAGCCTTTTGAGAGCTTTCACTATGTAAAAATCCGTCTTTGTTGGTAAGAGCAGAAACACCTGATGACTCGTGTTTCTTACTTTTTACATATGTGTAGAAGCGCTTAGGATTTTCTCTGAAGTCATTGCTGACAACATCTTGGATGTACTTTATATGAGCTTTTCTTGTCTCCTTTTGGGTGTTTGCTTTTAGTCTTTTGTACTTTTCCCAGTCGCTTGTGTTATTAGTACGTTTAGCTCACAGGCACTTGTCTCAGAAAAAAAAAATTCCTATATACCTTAATGTTATATTAAGGTATATAGGAATTTTTTTTCTGAGACAAGTGCCTGTGGTTTAGCTTTGGAGTGAGCTCTTTGTTGTCTTCTCAATGCTCTTCTTGTCTGGGTGTTTCTACCCATGGGTGTGTGTGCCTGTTCATTGTTTGTTTTGTTGGTACATGATTTTCGATAAGATGTTCCAGGATTGTTTTAGTTGCCTTCCAAATGGAATCCACTGTCTGGTATTTCGATTGACAGAATTGTTCACCAAAGTTCTTAAGAGAAATTTTAATTGCTTCGAGTCATGTTAGCCACTTTTTTCCACAAGAAAATCTTTCTTCGTGTTGGCTTAACTTGATTTGGTTGTATATTTGTGTCGTACAGTACTACATCATACATATATCCTGTACATAAAATTCAAGTTGTTTATTATAAAATACCCAAAACATGTTGTTGAGGTGTGACCGTGTGTTTGACTTCGAATCTTACTGCATGATTGGCGGTGCTCCTAAAACAGGCGGAAAGTACAGAATAGGTAATAAGTAAACAGTGATGTTGATCAAATAAGTGACTCTTGAAAAATAGTTATCAAAGGTTAAAAAAAAAAAAAAAAAAAAAAATAACCATAACCGTTGATTATTATGTACAAATATATTCTATAAACAGTGAAAAAAGACGATTTAGTTAGGTTTTTTTTCTAGTCGGAACGAGTTCTTGTATTCTCCGGCATAGTTCTATTTTTAATAGCATCTATACAATTTTCCTAAAAAACGAATTTATAGATGATCAAAAAACAATATTTTTGGGGGTATAAAAGTTTAAAATCTGCCTAAGAAATGAATAGAAATAAATGAAAAATTGAATTTATGTATATTTGGATTAATTACCGACAAGGTATAACAAGTTTTAGGAATACAGTATTTTATTCGTTTTAGCAGCAAGATTATTGTGCAATTTGTCTTCACCAAATTAAACCAAATGGAAATGAAAATGGAAGAAAATCGAAAGTTGATTTTTAAAAGCTTTTTCGAATTACAACCGTTGCTTAATCCTCAAACTCGTCAGTAGCTGCGAACTACAGAAAAGATGAGTGCGAAGGTGTTGCCTTCGTCCAGGAGCGAATTGGACATTTACCTGAAGGGAAATGAATTGAGGACGAAATTTCATGACTTGTTTGATGCATATCACATTTCTCAGGCTGACAATAAGTAAATAACTCAATTGATTAAAAAATGGGTTTAACGCAGGTTAAAGAATGATCTGTTTGTATCTGGTGTTTGTTGAATCTTGATCTTTTATTTTGCTTTAATATCCTCATTAGGCTCATACTTTTTATGACACATCCGTATCAGAGGGGCATCAAGTTTTACCCTCGTCTGTCTGTACCGTGTACTCAGTGTTCTCCCCAGGCCGTTTTAGCGTCGCGGTACCGCGACGCTATATTTCTTCGCGTGACGCTATAATAATTACCGCGACGCTATTATTATTACCGCGACGCTATAATTATTTTCAGGATGTTATTTTTCTCGTTCCTAAATTTTGAACTTTCATCTAATTACCACTTATGATCATAAAGAAAATATATCACTTTTAATTGTAATCCCTTCAAGTCGGACAATAGAGGCAATTTAGAGTGGTTAAATAGGTGTTAATTGCCCTTTGGGTGATAACTGTTTGGATACAAATACCCCAAGCTGTCACTTTGACATGATTAATACCACGTGGTTTGCAATCGGCAAATTTCGACAAGGAAAAAACGTAATCAGAAAATCATAAAAAAATCGAAATATATATGTTTACTAAATGAAATTTCAAAGAAACAAACAATTTTTCTCTTTTAAAATGAGGTTGAGTCTTAGCTTTTTACGACTTTTGATATATATTAGTATTACTTTCTTTCTCTTCCTATTAAATCGAGAGTGAAAATTTTGATTTTGGGCAAAATAAGTTTTGTACTTTCTTTAGAAAGTGATCAAAATTTGCTTGTGCACATGTTTCATCCATTTAATGCATTAAAAACACCATATTCATTCCAAATCTCTTGTCTAACATTGTTTATTTTCGTATTTTTCATTGCTTTCGGCGGCCATTTAATATTTTAGTGTAAACTACTGATTGGAACCGGACCAGATATGACAAAAATCCGCATTTTACAATAATAACTACATAATGCACAAATTGCTCAGTAGACAAAAAACAATGATACATAAAGAGAAAACTAAGCATTGACAGACTACTTGTAGATAACTTTGTTAAAAATATATCATTTTGTAAAAAAAAACAACTGGGACCATGAACCAATATGTTTCAAAGACATGATAAAGAATTTTTTCTATTCAAATTTTTTATTAAGAACCCATGTTTTTTCCTACATACATTGTATTTAGTGCAATTGTATCTATACAGGTTGCACTATAATAAACCATTCATTCATTTAGCTGGGTATAGGTAGGGAAACTGGAACCACACATATATTTTTATTTAGACTAAGAGGAAAAAAATAATTCTGGAACTATAAATGAATATAAAAAACATAAACTGAAATACTGTTATCATGGTTATAGTTTAATTGTATTCTCAGTTATGAATTCAACAATATAAAAACAAAGAATAGGGTGGAATAGAATATTTTATTTACCAAATAAGGGCCTATAGCATACAAACAATATAATACATTTTGTAATAAACAATAATGTATATAACATAAAGGAAATAAAGCGTTGCCACGACACGATAAATTACATTGAAAAAAAATACAATTTATTTTTTTACGCCAAATGTGATGCTATCCAAAATTTCTGGGGAGAACACTGGTACTTATGTCCCAAAATTTGTTTCCTTTTCTAACAAAAGTTCGCCTCAACAAAATGTTTTGAAATTTATACACAATGGTAAAAGCTTATTACCACAAAACATGGATCACATTTGAATTTTGGTAACATCACTTTTACCATGAGACATGATTCTAGAGTTCAGTTCTGGAAATCTCTGAATTCGGTAACATTGTCAACGTATATTTGTTCTGCCTAACAGAAGTTACACTGGAAACTTTGTTATAAATAGTGTCATAATACCTTTTCCTGTTGGAACAAATATTCTATACCATTTATTCCGTTAGGAACATATACTGTAATATTTATTCCTGTGGAAATAATATTCCAGAATATTTCTTCCTTTTGGAACTTATATTATGAAGGAACTTCTATTCCGTGACAACATTAACAAAACAGTTTCCAAATTAATTAACTGAACCATTAACAAAGTTGTTAACTTCAGTGTTTATTTGGTTTTGGCTTTTATAAATAAAAAATGGCATGCTGGGAACAATTTCAGACGGAACTATGGACAAATTTCGAGAATTCCGCCTGGTAAAATTAAAATCTATGCAGGGGTTGATGAAAACGCAAATGTTCCAAAATCCATATAATTTTTATATGTATCTTTTAAAGCAAAAATGAAATAAACACAGAAGTTAAAAAATTTGTTGATAATTTAGTTGATATAGTTGGTAACTGTTACCAAATTCGTGAATGTTGCAAAAATTCATAGATTTCTAGAACTGAGTTATGCCCATTTACAAATGAAAAAAGAGCTAAATTGTTTTCGTACCCATTCTCTTACTCTGATTTGCCTCAAGTAAATGTTATAAACATATACACACTGCTTCTTAACTCAAAACACAGATTACATTGTAAGTACAAAATTGGGAAGCGTCACTTTACCATTATTGAATTATGTCTCGTTATTATTTTATATGCAAGCGGGGGCATCTTTTGTGTCCCATGGACACATTCCCAATTTATTGGTTATAAGATACAAATTTACAGCAAATTCTTTGCTTCTAAAGGATTGTGATAGCTTTTTGGAAATTTGTCCCAAGTGACCCAAGAATCTGTCCTGCTTGAACTGCATATATTATATATTGAAACTAACAATACAGGCAATACAATAAAATTTTATTTACTAATAATCTTCTCATTTACTTTCAATAATTTTTTTTATCAGAAAGAAACAAGAAAAGAAGAAGGCAAAGAAGAGATCAAAATCAAAATCTAAAGAAAAAAAATCTAAGGTAAGTTTCTCAGATGGAACCACTAACTACTGTTCTCACGTGGCAGTTTTACATTACTGTACCAGGTTTTCGGAAGGGTTGAGTGCTCATATACATGTTTAATCCAACCACATTCCTCCTTGTATAGTGTAAGTACATGTGTATATTGCTCAAACAGATGATTTTATTTTAGGTGTAGCTAATACCAAAAATGCAATCTAGAGAAATTATTTGCTTGAATGTAACATTGGGACAAATAAATTATGGTGCAAATGAAATACAAATCCAATTGAGCCTAGTTTGCAAAGTCTTCATATTTCCTCAAACTGTCACAGTTGTTGTAGATTAACAAATTAAGCCTACTACCGGTAACTACTTAATCCTCTGAAAAAATTCAAATAAACATTGTTGCTGAAATAGATTGTCTCACAAAAAATCCAGACTAGTTAACATACATACTGTTGTAGAAGAAGGCTTCTTACACCTCTGTCTTGGGTTTGGCAAGTGTTGACACCCGCCACATGACCAAGGTCTGGAGTTTTTTATTTATTAGTTTGTTTCTGTATGATATAATTGTTTTTCTTTCATTATTTTGTACATAAATATGGCCCTTACCTTTCTCGTTTGAATTGTTTTACAATTGTCATTTCGGGGCCTATTTTAGCTGACTATGCTGTATGGGCTTTGCTCATTGTTGAGGGCCATACAGTTACCTATTGTTGATAATTGTTGTGTCATTTGGTATCAAAATGAGAGTTAGTTAATCATACCACATCTTCTTTTTATATTTGCCTCAAAAAATCAATAGGGGCCTCAGTGGTTGAACGGTCTAAGTAGTTAATTACTACTGTAATCACTAGCCAGTCAACACTGAGGTTGTGAGTTCGAACCCTGCTCAAGCCGGTGCACTCAACTCTAATCTTAATTGACTAGGATTGTCAGTTTTCCTACCAAAGGATGGTGGTTTTTTCCGGGCACTCCAGCTTCCTCCTACATCAAAAACTGGTTGCCACAAAATAGCCTATATGAGGTGTTTAAAAGTGGTGTTAAAACACCAAAAATCAAAATCAAATAAAATATGTTTTAAATTGCAGAGAGATAAAAGCCCAGAAACCTCTGAATCAGCACCACCTACATTAGAGATATGTGGGAACCCTTCAATGTTTACAGTTTACTCAACTGTCAGACAATCCATACTGGAACAATGTATGAAAGAGGCTACACAGATCTACCACCAGAGTCAGTCATTACCATCAGACTCAGAAACAGATGAAGAACGAGAGGAGAAAAGTAGAGAAGGACCGATCAAACTTCCTAAGGTAAACATTGTTATACATGTACTGTAAATAATTATTGTGATTGTTGAGCAGTGGAAAATAATTTGAGATTCATTAATCAGGAAGTAAGGCATACAAATAATCCTATCAAAAAGAGAAAGTATGCCCCTAAAATTGCAAAAGTATTACACTTATGACACTTTTATTTATAAATGGACAGGCTAATATAATCTGGTCAATAGGCTCTTTGCCAATTCCCGTAATTGACCCTGTAATTAGAGATCCCTAATTTGGTTGTCTCCCTTATGACGGACATTATTTTTTATTTACAATGGAGAGCTAGCAGACAGAGCAAATTTACCTGTGCGTAATGTGAGAAATCTTTAAGGTTTTTATACGACCGCAAAAATTTTAATTTTTTGGTCATATATTGCTATCACGTTGGCGTCGTCGTCGTCCGAATACTTTTAGTTTTCGCACTCTAACTTTAGTAAAAGTGAATAGAAATCAATGAAATTTTCACACAAGGTTTATGACCACAAAAGGAAGGTTGGGATTGATTTTGGGAGTTTTGGTCCCAACATTTTAGGAATTAGAGGCCAAAAAGGGCCCAAATAAGCATTTTCTTGGTTTTCGCACTATAACTTTAGTTTAAGTGAATAGAAATCTATGAAATTTAAACACAAGGTTTATGACCATAAAAGGAAGGTTGTGTTTGATTTTGGGAGTTTTGGTCCTAACAGTTTAGGAATAAGGGGCCCAAAGGGTCCAAAATTGAACTTTGTGTGATTTCATCAAAAATTAAATAATTGGGGTTCTTTGATATGCCGAATCTAACTATGTATGTAGATTCTTAATTTTTGGTCCCGTTTTCAAATTGGTCTACATTAAGGTCCAAAGGGTCCAAAATTAAACTTAGTTTGATTTTAACAAAAATTGAATCCTTGGGGTTCTTTGATATGCTGAATTTAAAAATGTACTTAGATTTTTAATTATTGGCCTAGTTTTCAAGTTGGTCCAAATGGGGGTCCAAAATTAAACTTTGTTTGATTTCATCAAAAATTGAATAAATGGGTTCTTTGATATTCCAAATCTAACTGTGTATGTAGATTCTTAATTTTTGGTCCAGTTTTCAAATTGGTCTACATTAAGGTCCAAAGGGTCCAAAATTAAACTAAGTTTGATTTTAACAAAAATTAAATTCTTGGGCTTATTTGATATGCTTTATCTAAATATGTACTTTGATTTTTGATTATGGGCCCAGTTTTCAAGTTGGTCCAAATCAGGATTCCATATCAAGTATTGTGCAATAGCAAGAAATTTTCAATTGCACAGTATTGCACAATAGCAAGAAATATCTAATTGCACA
Organism: Mytilus galloprovincialis; assembly: GCF_965363235.1. Taxonomy (NCBI): domain Eukaryota; kingdom Metazoa; phylum Mollusca; class Bivalvia; order Mytilida; family Mytilidae; genus Mytilus; species Mytilus galloprovincialis. The sequence goes on along the minus strand of NC_134845.1, from coordinate 39,234,818 downwards.
ATATTGTGCAATAGCAATTAATTTTAAATTGGAGTTATCTTTCTTTGTATAAAATAGTAGTTGATAATATATGTTGGAAATTTGCCAGACATGACTATGATGTCATTTTCTATTTGTATTTGCCAATAACTTTATGTAAATAACTTCATTGGAAATTTGCCAATATAAAATGTTGCTGATGAAGCTTTTTTTCCTTATCTTATCTAAAATGTTTTTAGATAATGTATGTTGGACATTTGCCAGACATGACTATGATGTCATTTTCTATTTTTATTTGCCAATAACTTTATGTAAATAACTTCATTGGAAATTTGCCAATATCAAATGTTGCTGATGAAGTTTTTTTTTTTATTGTTTTATATAATAAACAATGTATATTCACTTTTACTACCAACCAATCTTTACCATTCAGTGATAACAAGCACTTTATTTTACATTTTAATATTTTATGATGTATTTAAAACAGTAGTTATTGTTGCAAACTCCATTAGAAATTTGAATTGATATCAGTTTTGGAAAAAGGGAAACGGGGATGTAAAAAAAAGGGGGGGGGGGGTTAAATTTTTCTCATTTCAGATTTCATAAATAAAAAGAAAATTTCTTCAAACATTTTTTTGAGAGGATTAATATTCAACAGCATAGTGAATTGCTCAAAGGCAAAAAAAAACTTTTAAGTTCATTAGACCACATTCATTCTGTGTCAGAAACCAATGCTGTGTCAACTATTTAATTTTAGATTTAAAAAGTTTGAAGAAGAAATCTTTAATTGATTTGTAAAATCTTGACATTTGTTTTGTGTAAAAAAAACCCATGTAATGTCAAAAATTTGATCACAATCCAAATTCAGAGCTGTATCACGCTTGAATGTTTTGTCCATACTTGCCCCAACTGTTCAGGGTTCGACCTCTGCGGTCGTATAAAGCTGCGCCCTGCGGAGCACCTGGTTAAATCTTTTAATTAGATTAATTTGTTGTTTAGCTAAATACTTATGACATCAGAAATTATTTTTCAAGAAAAAATTAGTTAAACCGCAGATACATCACTTTCAATTCATCATGCTTTGCATTGGCAAAAGGGAATCTTGTCCAGTATGGAACCAGTCTATGATTGACAAAGGGAAGTAATTTGTTTAAAAAGTGTGTAATAATAGAATCAAATCGGTAATTGGCAAATGGACTATCAAGTGCAGAAATTTCATGCAATGTATCTGTGACTTCAAAACATGTTGAAATTGTCATATGTGACCAATTTTACATTAAGTTTTCAGGAAAATAGATATGAATGTTCTACCATGTTGTATGCATTTTTATTGTTATTGCAAGTGTGTATGAGTATTAAGTATTTTATAAAATTGTCTGTTTCAGATTGTTGGTCTTGGATTGACTGGTGTTTTTGAACTCGTCAAAGATACAAGACAAAAGTATCCGGAGCTTTGTGTAAGAGCTCTGACTGCCTTGCTAGATATGTTACAGGGACAACAGCCTGAGAGCATGAAGTCTGAACCAGCTGATGTGATAGGTACATTTTGTATTTCGAGTCATTTGTTAAATCTACAAAAGTGTTTAATAAATCATTCTTCCAAGTATGCACACATTTTTTCTGCTGGTACACAAAAAAGTATTGCTGAAGGTAAAATTTAGGCCACAACACTGCTGTGTCGAGAAAAATATATCCTGTTGTGAATTTTTAGCTGGTGTGCAAAGGGAGATAACTTCATATTGCTAATTCAAAGATCCCATTGATAAAATTGCAGTTGAGTCAGTCAACCTGTTCTTAAGATGAAAACTTTTTCCCTCTCCTTATTAATTTTATTTCCATGATATATATGTAGCAATCACAAATTCCTTTTTAAGAAATTTGATATATTAGATAGCTTTATGTGTTAGTTTTTAAATGTTTTGTTAACCATATTAAAGCTTTATATTTAAGTTTCAATGAATGCGTATTAGAAAAGAATTTCAAGCAAAGGATTGTATTGTTTCAGAAAACTTCTTCAGTCTGTTGATGGAAATATCGACTGAGCCAGGACCAGACAAAGACTTGTCAGCTTTAGCATGCTCTTCTCTGCTAAGTCTCGTAGTGGCCCTTGGAGACACAGGGAAACTTCTGACAGCTGTAATGGCAATGTTAATGGCCAATGGTTCATTGTCATCACAAGAAATTATGGTATGTAATTTACACTGAAAATAGAGAGGTGAAGATACCAAGAGGATTATCAAATATCGAAAAAGAAACTGACAATGCCATAGCAAAAAAACTCTAAGACAAGCAATAGTATACAAAATACAACATAGAAAACTTAAAACTGAGCAACGCTTGATTATTTCCAAGGTGCTCAAGAAGTGTTAGCAAATCCTGGTCAACATGTGGCACCCAATGTGTCGGTTAGATTGTGTCTTTCAATGGATTATTTATGTACAGCTTCGACAGCCATAGCAAAAAAACTCTAAGACAAGCAATAGTATACAAAATATAACATAGAAAACTTAAAACTGAGCAACACTTGATTATTTCCCAGGTGCTCAAGAAGTGTTAGCAAATCCTGGTCAACATGTGGCACCCAATGTGTCGGTTAGATTGTGTCTTTCAAAGGATTATTTATGTACAGCTTCGACAGGACAGTCAACTTTTTACCTTTCAAGTATAATTTGTGAGGTTTTAAATTCAAATTGACATTAAGACACTATGGTAATGTATCAATGATATTTTTCCACTATAGACTTCTTGTTAAGTACCAAGCTGTTCAGAACATATAAGCCAATATGATATCAATGCAGGTATAAATTACCTTTTTGAAGTTTACTGTGTAGGTTTATTCCTAAAAAAAAATAATTCTACCACTGTTGATAACAATATTTCTGCACTCAAAAAACTTAAATTAAAATAAAATAATATTAAACTGAAATGTAGTTCTTATTAGCAATATTATATTTAGAACATTTTAAGAGCTACCTATAATAAAATGATTTTGAATAAGATAGAAAAAGATTCAACAACTTTTTCCACAAGGAACTTCTCTAAAAGGTAGAAAATCAAAGTTTTTAGAATTGTTATTTTTATTTTTAGGTACCAGGCATATTGACAGGACTACAGAAGAGTGTGCAGGCTGTTTTACTGGGGAAATCTATACTTCCTGATTGGTTACACCAGGGGATCAAAGTGGGGGCAGAAATAAATAGATTTATAGTAGAAGATCTTCCAGAAATAGCAGGTATTACATCTAGGAATTAAAATGGGGGCATAAATATATAGATCTATTACAGAAGATTTTCCAGAAATATCAGGTATAAGTACATTAACTTATACAACCCAACAACTTGATCTGTCATGGAATAAAATTTACTTTATAATATAAGTTCCAAATGAAAAACAAGTAGTTGTTATTCATGATGGATAAATGTTTGGAGGAACTTTTGATATGAGGAACACAGAAAAGTTTTAAGGTCAACTTGATAGTGACAATTTGTTGACCATATTAGATCAAAAGTAAAACAATCAGAATGTTATAGATACTTTTCACTTTTATTTTATTTTCTAAAAGTGAGAAGGACACTGTTAAGGATTTGAATTTGACACACATGTAATAATATTAGATGTTTTTTGGGTTTATTGTGTTAGGTCACTGTCTCATTAATGTACACTCCACTAAGTTTGTATACATATTTTCATTGTTATTTTAGCAGATTCTACACAGAACTGTGCCATAGCTAGTGATGGAGAATATTTATACCTACTAAACAAAGAGGGGATATTTAAAGTAGGGTCTGGTTACAAAGGAACAATTAAGGTATGCAAATTACACTCAAGAATGTCTTTTTTAATGGGATTTGGTCCACTTTTTGTATAAAGATAGCGGTTTATTTTCTAGAGGAAAAATTGAGTAATTAGTATTACTCTTTACACATTATTTTGGCAAACATTTGAAAAAAAAGGCTTCATCTATAATGAATTTAGCTGTTTCCTATTTAAAATGGCTATGAAAGCACAAGCCCAACAGAAAAGTGAAGACTATTAACATGATGGCTGTTCCATTTCAATGGATGTTGGTGGTTGAAAATACAGAATTTGCAGTATATGACATATTTCTATTTCAGAGTCATGTTTACCAATACAGTAAAGATTTTCCAAACAGTGCTAATTCATGGTTGACATGTGCTGGTGTAAGTAAAGAGTATTCAAATTTATAAGTGTTTTTTTCTCTTCTAAATCAGTTATGAACTGAATATGATGTGGGTAATAGGTCAATGAGTTAAAGTGCTCAAAGTAAGCTCTAGAAAGATTCACTTGATTTTTTTACAAAAGAAAAATGTTAACCAACTGCGATTTTCATGATTAAAAAAAATGTCAATTTGAATAATTATGAACATGTAAAATGCACGTTCCTAATATAGATACACAAAGAAAGGTTAAAAATCATGAAAATAAAATCTCAAAGAACTCAGCAAAGGTCTAAACAGAGGAAAAGAATTCTGCAGGATAAGACAGATAAAGCAAAAGGATTCAAAATGCACATTTGAAATAGTATAACCATATTCTATAGGAGAAGGTATAAACCTGTTGAAATATATTTTTAAGATATGAAAGAAGATTTTATTATTATTTTAGCAGGGTTTTAATAACTTTTCATCATCATATACTGTTAAAAAGCAAACTACAAATTTGAACAGGACATTGCAATGTTATTTATACAGAAATTGATTTACTTTCATTTCAGGATCAGCTGTTTTGTAGAACAGATGACAACACACATCCTTGTCTTGCTGTTGTTGACAGTAAAACATTTGAACTGAAAGATTCATTTCACTTGGATGGTTAGATATATGCATATATTTTAGAATTGTTTATGAAAAGGCAGAGAAATTCAATAGATAAACATTGAAATAGAAAGAAATAGTTATTTTTTCTGAAGGTCTTCATTCAATTTAAACACTTTCAAGTATATAAAATGCATGGTAAAAAACTCTAAAAAAAAAAATCTTGTTCGATGAAGAAATTATCATTTTATCCTTCACTGTAGACTGTTTGATCCAACATGTTTTTTTTTATACGACCGCAAAATTTTTTTTGCGTTTGTATAATAGTGTGATGTCGTCGTCCAAATTCAGAGCTGTATCAAGCTTGAATATTTTGTCCATACTTGCCTCAACTAGTCAGGGTTTTGACCTCTGCAGTGGTATAAAGCTGCGCTCTGCGGAGCACCTGGTTGTACATGTAAGTCAGAAGACACACCATTTTACCGTTTGTGAAGGTTGTTCAATATGACTGATCTTAAATTTATATTTACAATTTTCAGTTTAAAAACTACCATAGATCCTTAGGAAATTCATAAGACAACTTTCAATTTTTGAAAAATAGAAAATTTTCCAATCTTACATTATTTTGGGAATCAAAATTTTCCTATATTATATATAACATGCAGTTGTTACAGAATAGACAGAATGAATCAGCAGCATGTCTTGTTAGAAGAAACTGATTAAAAATATTTTTCAGGGGCACGAAAAATATTTAATTAATAAATTATAGAATAATGCAAAACCTAAAGAAGCCAGGGATATATAGAAAAGGAGCAAAGATCAAGTTCTTATTTTTATCTGTTGAAAAAAAAGAAAGAAAGACTATTAAACATTACAAACTGTAAAAGACATTCACATATATCAAAAAAAAAAATTAACAATATTTAAAATTAATACCATTTTTTCTCCCTAGGTAAAGGTCATGGTCCTTGTGCCTTGTTCAGTGATGGAGATTACATAGGTCAGATAGCTTCAGCTAAAGATGTAAGTTTGTATTTACACTTCTCTAATAAGAAGATTACAAAAAAGCGATAATAGAAATACCACAAAATACAGGATAGTACAACACACCACTTTCACCACCAACAACTCCTCAAAATAAATAATTAATACATACAAACAACACATGGATTGTTTTTATACAATCCTTTCCCCAAGAGCATCAAATAAGTAAGTAATTAAAAAAAAAGAGGAAACTATTTTCAATTCTATAAAAAAAAATCATAGAATTCAAAATACCACTAAAAGGCTTGTATTGTCCACGGTTTTATTCTCCAAAATTGGCCCTGCCAGCAGGGGTGTGAACTATAGATTACAATAAGCAAGAAATAAGAGCCAAAAATCAAATTTCCAGACTTTTGTTATTGATATTGTAGATGGTGCTCTTATCATTTTTCAAACTAATATTTATACCTAATCCATATTCATAAGTTATTATTATTCAATATCAAATTAATATTGATAAATTTAAAAAATTTCATGTGAAACTGCCTTGAATAAAAGTCATAACATTTAGTATAACCTTTCAATTTTTACATCTCACATACTTAATTCATGAATGAAAACACAGAACATTTAGTAACAAATATTTGCTTTTCCCACAGGATAGTTTTGTAGTAAGATTGTATAATCCATCAGTTTCTCCAATGTCAGTAGTAAGTGAGTTACCGCTCAAATTGACCAGGAAATGTATGGATGTTTTTGGTTCAGCTCAATATGACCCTGAAACAGAGAAAAGATCAATCAGTAAGTTTATTTATTATACTATGTGAAATTGTCATTTAAAGGGCACTAGCTGTCAAATTCATGGTCACCGATTTGACTCAAATTCTCATATTTGATTTATAACAATGTAAAACATTTATCCAAACTATCAAAAGTCTAAAATAAACAGTTTACAGAGCATGGGGTAGATAATATATAGGTTCTTTCGTGTGTATTTTAGTCCAGACGCCATCTAATTAACTATCGATTTGACATCAGATGACCATATAAGCGATGTAAACATAAATAAAGATATGAAGAGATTAAACCAACACGTGCAATTGGATTTTTATAGGTCTGTTTGATTTTATTTTATAGATTAAAAATAGATATTTCTCATTGTTTTAACCGTATAAGAATGATTTTGTGTGCATCGAATTAGTAAGCAAATGATTTACCGTAGTTTCACTTTCATTGTTGACATTCTTTTTCTTTAAATAACCAGTACACTTACAATGTATGCGTTGTCAATTTCTAGCTAGGGGTTAAATTGAAATTCACATGAATACAGATTTAAAGAGGTCGACTCATTCACTTGCAAGTGAATAACTAATTATCAATGTTTCTTAGCGTAATTTGACAAAATTGAACCTTTTTGGCTGCAAAAAGCGAATTGTTATTTCACTATTTCACTTTCATTATTGATTGAACAGAAAAAAATCAAACTTTAGATTTTTTATATATCTCGTAGCTAGTGCCTCTTTAAAGACTGCTTCATTCTTTAGGGAAAAAAGGCATGCTTTTTACAATAGACTGAAAAAAAAGTTCTTTTCAATTTGTTAGCTGTCCTTTTTTGAGAGATGACAAAATGTATTCCTAAATTAAACCATCATCAGTTTAACTCCCTTTGTTCTCTGAATAGTATGTGCATGTCTTAAAGAATGTTATTACTCTGTTACTTTGAAAAACTTATCTCCCCTTAATCCCAAATATAGAAGTAATGATTATGTCAAAGAATCCTAAATTTACAGGACTTACATATACATTTAGTTTAAACAGTATTTATTAATGAAAAATTACAAGATATATATTACAATGTTACATAAAGTTCAAATATGGAATTCGGAAACAAGTTTGGAAAAACTTTTATAAATCTGTCTCCCTCATTTACGTTTTGATTTTTTCAGATACAGGTTTTGATGAAGATTCTGTGTTTATTGTATCAGGAAAAGAATTCGCCTTGGTCAGAACATCTGGAAACAAGGTATATGAACTGATTTGATATTGAAATGCATTTTACAGGTGCAATAAAATGATTTAAGTGAGAAAATAACAGCATGATTTATGAAAAAGTAATGCTTTTTTAATTTTAGAAAATTTAAGGTTTATTATTACAATGATAAATTGGTTAACAGATAACAGATCTATTTTATGGAGCTCAGTTGAAGAAAATGTAGAAACTAATCTTTACAAATCAGAAACAGGACAAACGACTTTTAATGAAAAATGTTTACCATAATTGAGTATTGAAGCTTTTCTTAAAGACCAAAGAGGGGTAAGATACCAGAGGGACAGTCAAACAAGTACCAATATGACATTCTTGAAAATTTGTAAATTTATGTAGATTTTGATAAATGTCATTCTTATAATGCTATTAAATGTATGATGAATCAATATTTTAGGTACTATACACAGGAAGATCTCAAGCTTTAGGAATCAAGCAGGGAGGACCTTCCCAAGGGAAATGGGGAGAACTTCCTATTACCAAGTCACCAAAGATTGTACAGATTTCTACTGGTCATGAGGGTCAACACGCATTATTAGTGTCAGAAGATGGCAGTTTGTTCTTTGTTGGTACTCCTAAAAGAGGAGAAGATGGAGATGCTAGCTCTTGTAAGGCATTGGAAAAATATTTATTATTTAGTTAAATGTTTCGATATTTATGATTTTAATGCAACTGATAATTCATCTTTTTTGTTTGATATCAATTTTTGTGGTGGTGTCATTATTATTTCTAGTGTATCTCATTTCATCTTTTAAGGATGTTTGCTTGTCAAGTTTTGAAATTTTTGTCAGATTTTCTGAATCCTCTGGTTTAATCCATCTGAAACATTTTTGCTCATTGACCCCCATTTTTCTTTTTATTAATCTTTTACATAAATCTTTTACATGTATAATTATAAGCCATCTGTAACAGTCTTATAAAATCTTTGTTATTTTATAATAGTTTTTGAGAACTTAAACTTGTCAATGATAAAGCTATGAAAAATCAAGAGAGAACATTTTCCTGCATAAAGTTCAAAGGCTAATATCTCAAAAACAAGCACATAGACCTATATTTTACTTTGCTCTTTTGGTTCCTTTATTAAACCCCTATCAATATATACTTGTGTTATAAACAGGTTGTTATTTTGAAACTGAGTAGCTAACTTCCTTAATTATTTTCTTCTATTAAAAGAACAATAAAATGTATTTAGTCAAGTATTTGAATTTTGAAAAATTAAGGAAACAAAATAGGAATTTTCCTACTAGTAGATAAAAAAGAAACATTCATAATACATACGTGTTTCTCGTTTCTCGTTTTGTTTATATAGATTAGACCGTTGGTTTTCCCTTTGGAATGGTTTTACACTAGTAATTTTGGGGCCCTTTATAGCTTGTTGTTCGGTGTGAGCCAAGGCTCCGTGTTGAAGGCCGTACTTTAACCTATAATGGTTTACTTTTTAAATTGTTATTTGTATGGAGAGTTGTCTCATTGGCACTCACACCACATCTTCCTATATCTATATTCAGTTCTGATTTATTTACATTCATTAAACTATCGCTGTTATCTTTTTACAGCTAAGGCTAGGAGACAACCTAAAGCTGTTAAACCAAAGAAGATAATCCGGATGGAGTCCATGTCAAAGCATGTGGTATATACAGCATGTAATAATGGGAGTAGTGGTATATTGACCAAAGAAGGAGAAGTCTATATTTTTGGAAAAGATACAACACATTGCGACCATGCCACAGGTAATTTTGAGGACATAATTTATTTACAAGGGGAGGAATATTGTACATTGTAAAATACAAACATGCATTTATGTTTTATGTGTAGGTCTTTAACCTATTCCTTCAAACAAAAATCTCCTCAAAACAAAATATATATATTAAAAACAAAAGTGAACCAACGCCTGTTTAAGCTGTAGGTCAGTAGAGTCTCTATAGTGGTTACCTCGGATATGCAGGGTCGTTATGATAAAGAACATAAAATATAAGACTCTCTACAAAATATAAATATAAAAAAAATGCCTTATAACATTGATCATGAGTTATCACATAATCTAATTATTCATTGTTTATTTCATTTGTACAATAATCATTGTGATTGCTGAAATTACTTTATTAAAACTAAACAATTTGAGAAAACTAACCTTGCAAAATTGAACCATTAGTAAATATAACTATGTAACTGTTACCTTATATATGGAATAGAAAAAACTGGAAGGAATTAAATATTAATATGTTTTACCTTTCAAAATGTTTTGATATGAATGTGCATTTAAACAAATGGAATACATTTGGTTAAGATTTATTTAAGTCTTTTATTTTTCAATTTTCTTTCAATCAAAGATAATGACTTTATATAAATATTTATTAAAGGTCAAGTAACAGATTTGAAAGACACAGTAGCTACACAAATAGCTTTAGGAAAGGCCCATGCAGTAGTACTGACAGATAGAGGACAGGTGTATACATTTGGTATCAACAATAAAGGCCAGTGTGGTAGAGACTTCTTACCAGGAGGAGCTGTTAAAGAAGGTAAATCTAACAACAATCATCGGTAAATTGCTATTATACCCAATTCCAAAGGTTTTGGCTATACTGGTTTATTTCGGTCCACCTTTTCTTCATCACCCTGTCTTTAACACATTTCTGTTGCATATTTCTAACCAACTCCCAAGTCATAGATATTTACCTGTGTCACCAAAGACAGAAGCAGGTCTAGTTATTTCTTGACTCTATTTGTTGGTCTCCATGGAAGTTATATTTTAAAAATAATAATTAGCAAGAACAATACATTTTTAGTGGTTTCAAATTCACACTTATAATCTCAATGTTTATATTCAGGAAAATGAAATAAAATATTTAATATTTGAAACAAAATACACAAACAGAAATATTACACTTATTGCACACTACATATATAAATGTATAAATGAATGATCAAAGCCATGTTAATTAACTTTCTACTCCTTGGTATCAAATGCCACTAAAGGTTATAATTGTCCTTGGTTTTATTGCAAAGCCTGAGTACCATGTAAAAAACACAATCTTCCAAAGTAAAAAAAAACCTGACGATCCATGTCAGGGGCCATTTTAAAAAGGGGGGGGGGGGGGGTCCCAACCCAGGATAAAAAGGGGGGGGGGGGGTTCCAACTATATGTCCTCATTCAAATGTTTTGATCGGCCAAAAAAAGGAGGGTTCCAACCCCCGGAACCCCCCCTCTGGATCCGCCACTGCATGTCCATTAAAGATTGGAGTTAGAATACGACACCATCCAAGCAATGTTGAAATTCACAATCTTAGAATGACAGGCTTATGATCACTGTAGATAAACTAATTAATTATATATGAATTGACAAATAAAAAATTTATATTTTGTAGCTAATAATGTAACCATGGCAGAGGAAGAAGAAGAAACAGAGGTAGAAGATGGCATATGTCCTGATGGTATGTAAATATAAAAAAAAAAACGTTTCATTTTCAGGAATTGAAAAAAATAAGTGATATTATAATGTTTAGGAAACCTTTATCAAACATACTTTAGACCAACAATTTAGAAGGTCAAACATATAACATGGCTGATTGCTTCAAAAGCCAAATTGACCTTAATAGAAGTAATATATGATAGCATTATTGCACCAATATTTGTGAATTTTCTTTTTTTTGGGTCAAATTTGCTACCTCATTGGACTATAACAGTTGTTCTTATTGCAATCAAAGTGGAAGAATCGTTTTCTCTAATAATTTAATAGAAAGGTCAATGATCCGAATTAATATGGTGGAAAAAAATAAGAGACAAATTTTATCAATGTGTGGTTTATAAATTTACCATAGTTGTTCAATGTTCTCCCCAGATATTTCGTTTAGCATCCTGGTAAACAGTGAAAATTGAAATACCATCTTGTTTCTAAAAATTTTAGCATCACATCCATAATATAATCTATAGGAAAACCACTTCAGATAGCCTCACATTTAAGATTATAGCATCACATTACCGTGATGCTAAAAGGCCCTCGGAAGACTCTTGTTGTTAGAACAGGTTTAAATGCATTCAGAATTATAGAAACTGTTTATGCAATTGTCTTCTTTTTTAGGTAAACATAAATGGAAGAGGGACCAGTGCATGGTGTGTACTGTATGTGGAGAGTGTACTGGTTACAGTCTGAACTGCTGCAACAGTGGAGATAAGGAAAGACAATCTGCAATGTAAGTACCAGTGCACTTAAGAATACAAAATATCACTTAGTTTGTGGACATCATCAGTTTTTATGACCAATTAAGATTTTGGATAAGTAGTGAGGATTAATTGAATAAACTTTTGTATAAAATTCTGTATAACTCTTTGTTATATAACTTTTGTTCAAGAAAGAATCTTTCATTTATGTGTATGACACTCCAATCAAATATAAGCTGACTATCACTTATTGTCTCTTGACTTTCAACAATCTTGAAACAGCAGATTAGATTTAGAACTGTCTTACACATGTTAAATATAGACAAGATATATGTCTAATATTAATTTAGTATTGATTATAATCCATTTGATACCATATTCCTTGGATTTCATTGGTAAAAGTGAACCACAAAGCTAAATGATCATAGAAGTACAAATTTTCTTTAGACTTAATCACAGACTTTAACAAAACCACAAATTCAAGTGTCGGCAAAGATATAATTATTTCTATCAATCCACAAATTCAAAAATTGATACATATGAAATTGAATGAAACTACAGTATTATTTGTTTGATACCAATTTTCGTTCATCAAAATAATACATTTATGTAGGCTTGTATGCAGATTTCGACAAAACCATGAAATTAGATATCCACAAACATCTTAGTTTTCCTAAATCAAAGAAAATTGGTACCCAGGAAAACAAATGAATCCACAGTATTGTGTTACTATTATTATACACATAAACTTAGTTAGAACTATTAAAAAAAAAGTATTACTATTTGTAATGACCATTACACAAATTAATGTTTCAGGCTTTGTGGGTGTGGTGCCGGTGAATCAGGGTGTTCAGAATGTGGTATCTGTAGAACCTGTGCAGGAGAACAGGTGCTAGAAATGGAGGATCATGGGAAACAACTAGAATTGTTGGCTCGTCATAAAGATTATCTACCTTTCGATGTAGAACAGTTACTTGGTGGAAATGAAAAACGTAAGGGTTTTATAGGTAATTGATATAAGTCTTAGATGTAGAAAGGGGGAAATAATCATCTTTATATTGTTATTATAACTTAGCAAAAACTTACAGTTTTTTTTTTTACATTATTCTTGATTTGTTAGTTTTGGGATAAACAATGTGTGTGTTTTGGCAAACCTCAGCTATTTATAGGTTAAAAAATCTGCTTTAATTCTCAGGTTAGGCCATTATGATAACACATGAAAAGATGACCATGCTATTATCAACTGTATAATTTTGTTTTTGACAAAGTTTGTATAAATGCAATTTAGATTGAATTCATTCCAGTAAACTTTTCTATAGTTTGTTAATCTTTAAATGGGTATAGATTTTGGATCTTTAGTCATGTAATTTGATGTAATGTAGATTTGATCATGCATTGTATGGTCCTTTTCTTGACTAATTGTTTTATGATTTTCTTGACATACAGTGAACCATGTACCAGATCTGCCAGACAGTCCTTTGGCTCAGTTCTTTAAACGACTCCTTTCGAAAAAAGAACCCAAGAAGAAAGATGCTGCCAAAAATCAACCTAAAGGTAACCTATCTAATATGATTATTAGTATCACATGTGAATCAGGTAAAAAAATAACCAGTACATTTCGAAAGAGTTATGAGCTTTAGACTTTTTTATGCCCCACCTACGATAGTAGAGGGGCATTATGTTTTCTTGTCTGTGCGTCAATTCGTTCGTCCGTTTGTTGTGCGTCTGTCCTGCTTCAAGTTAAAGTTTTGGTTAAAGTTTTTGGTGAAGGTAGTTTTTGATGAAGTTGAAGTCCAATCAACTTGAAACTTATTACACATGTTCCCAATGATATTATCTTTCTAATTTTAATGTCAAATAATAGAGTTTTTACCCTAATTCCATAGTCCACTGAACATAGAAAATGAGGGTGTGATTGGGGCATCCATGTACTGGGGACATTTTCTTATTACAGACTGTTTTATCACCAATTTTTGCTTTTGCAGATCATGATTCATAGCATATTCAATAAATTGTCTGTGGATAGATTTAAAAGTTATTTACAACTGGTTAGGCAATAGTACACATTAGAATAAATAAATTTTGTGTTTTTACTGTCTTCTGATTGGTTAAAATTATTAGTTTTATTTTCAATGTTGTCAATTTTGATGGCGACACGCCCACTTTGACGTTGTGTATTCATACGCCAACATGTGTGTACGTTGTTATTGTTAATATAAATAATATAAAAAGTTCTTTGAGCCTTAGTTTTGATAGAAATTTATTTATAATGAATGGCAATAATTTATTTTGATTTTATTGAACCATAAAACTAATTTTTAACTCTTCACATTTTACATAATCCGCTTCGCGGATTATTCAATGTGAAGAGTCAAAAATTAGTTTTATGGTTCAATAAATTCAAAATAGATAATAGCCATTCATTAAATAAACAGTAATTTTTATTTAAATTTTTTACTTTGATATGTATAAAAATAAGGAGATATGATGTGATTTCCAATGAAACAACTATTCACCAGAGTTAAAATGAAGTGGTAGTATCAAACAACTATAGGCCACTGTATGGCCTTTAACAATGAGAAAAAAAACCAATACTGTATAGTCTGCTATAAAAGTTTGAAATAAGCTAGAATAAGAAAACATAATTGATGGCTGTTAGTTCACTTCTAGGTGTCATTTCTATTATTTGTATCTTTTAGTTTGAAGTCTTATTGACACATATCCATGGCTACTTGTATCCATATAACAATGTTTAAATTTTATCTATAGCAGCTGAACCACAAGGAAATGACCCTGAAGGGGACTATAACAAAGTTGTCAGTCTGCCTCCACAAGAAATCTGTATTGGTACAGGGGAGATTACTGTTACACAGATATCATGTGGACAACATCATACAGGTATTCTTACAATGTCCTTTTCTTTTTCCTTGATCCATGGATAATTAAAACATATCTGCATTTGTAATAAGCTGTAATCATTTACATTTTTCAATATATTTACATGTACTCAGTAATCCTGCTTTTTGAACATACATTACAAGTAATCCTAATAATTTCGAGTTGAGAGGTTAGATTTTACATTTATATTTGTGAATATCAGTGGCTCTGAACAAAAATGTCATTTTCGTTTATTATGATTACTGTTAATTCATTGAGAAGGTTCTGGGCACACTCAATAAATTTTCTTTTTTTTGTTGAAATAAATTGAAAAATCTTTCTATCACAGACATAGCATTTTTGTCGAGCCTTCGACTTATGTTAAAAAAGCGAGACTAAGCAATCCTACATTACTTCGTCGGCAGCGGCGGCGTCCACAAATATTCACTTTGTGGTTAAAGTTTTTAAAATTTTAATAACTTTCTTAAACTATCCTGGATTTCTACTAAACTTGAACAGAAGCTTGTTTATGATCATAAGATAGTATCCAGATGTACATTTTGTAAAAATAAAATTCCATTTTTTCTGTTTTTTACTTTTAATGGACTTAGTTTTTCTGCCAGGAAATATTTTAAAATTATAATAACTTTCTTAAACTATCCTTGGTTAGTACCAAACTTGGGATAGTTTAAGACAGAAGCTTGTTTATAATCATAAGATAGTATCCAGAAGTAATCTGTGGAACCCTTACACATTTTTGTTATTTATTTACAGTTGCACTGTTACAGAATGGAGAGGTTTATGTGTTTGGTAATAATAACCATGGTCAGCTTGGACAAGGAGATACAACTATTAGGTACATTAAATGCTACATATAAGGAAAATAATACCATATGACTGAATGTAGAAAAAAAATGATTCAAGATATAGAAAAACGCAAAGGCACTTATATATCAACATTATAAGGGCATGTCTCTGTTAAAAAAAAAATACATGATTTAATGATTTTTATTTGTTTGGCAAAGATGTTTGCAGTTTATTGCCTTTGAGTCTTGGATCTCTTTTTAACATATTTATGTGTTATTAGACATAACTGTAATTTGCATTTGATGGAAAGAACTATATGCTTGCAATATTTAAATTACTTAAATGGTGACCTTGAAATATTTAATCTTTAATAATTTGTTATGTTGGGAATTATTACAATATAACGCTAGCAAATATAAAAAAAATACCATTTCCTAACACAATCCTGAAATAGATAAAGAAAATACTTGCTTGTGATCAATTGAAAGCTTGTAATGTATGAATGTTTGAGCAGTTGCAAAATTGACAATTTTATATTAGTTAATTTCATCAATCAGTGTCTACATTACTCAAATATTGATAATAGTGTACTGTATATTTGTAAATACATGAAACACAAAGAAAAATTGACACAATTTAGTATCATTTGTTATATTTGACAGAGGGGCACCAGTTAAGGTAGAGCTACCTATGGGAGCGACACAAGTAGCAGCAGGAGCACAGCATACAGTTGCTCTTTTGTCCAATGGTCAAGTCTATACATTTGGTAACCATAAGGTATGTATGGATTAGTTCAAATACTTGAAAAGAAGATTTAAAGAATAAATTTTGTATTGTAAGATTGAAGTCCTAATTTCAAATACTTTTCTGTAGATATATTTGGCATGATTGATAGACTACTGAAAAATCTTTGAAAAAAATGATGATATTTTATACTGTCACTACATATGTAATAGGATTTTTTCTTCAGAATTTTCAGATCATATGAATTTTAATATTAACCAAGATGTTAGATACATGACAGTCATGACATTCCTCTTTCATCATTATGAATGTAATACGTTTTCTATTTTAGTCAGGAGCATTAGGAAGAATAGGTCATGATGAAGCCGGAGGGGTTAAGAATAAAAAAACGTCATGGTATGCATTACCAGGCCCCATACCAGGCATTGGTAAGTCTTGATTTTATTACCAGAAAATCATCACATGTGGCAAGGGCAAGGCCCCTTATTTGGCATTTTTATTTGATAACCTAATTGACTAAAAAAAGGCAAGATGAAAAGATGAAGGAACTGAATAAAAATAAAAAAGACACGACTCAAAGAGTTTATTTTGTACAAATGGCAATCAAACCTTTACAAATTTGTATTTTGCTATAATTGAAAGTTTGTCAATCAGATATAACTACAGAGGCCCAAAAGACAACTTTTGAATGACTTAAAGTTCTATTAAAGGGAAACTTCGCAAAAAAATCAAAAATTGATATTATGTCCATTCTGTATAAAAATGCTCAAATTTATAGATATTAAAGTTTTATTCCGCTAAATAAGAAATCATCATCGATTTTAAATTTTGAGTATCAGTTCTCTACTCTCCGCCATCTTGTCATCTTCTCCGATGAAAAATCCCGATATGTCAATAAACCACAAAGGAACAAAACTACAGTAAACGATGTAGTCGTAATTGCGTGTCGATATCTTGTCAATCGTACGGTTGGTTTATCTGACTGACTAACTTGATACGGAAAATGGTCTTGTATTTTTAAATAACCATATAGTCTGTTATTTTTAAACTGATAATATTGTAATTAGTTAAAAAGTCAAAGTTCAAATCATAAAATGATAAATAAGTGTTCCGTGGAAATTGTTTTCGAAAATCTAATTCGTTCATAATTCTTTCAAGTAATAAACTTTATTTAAATAAATTTGGATCTTCCCTTATCTGATCACCAGCATGGCTAAAGGTATTACTTCCAAAGGTATTGGAAGGGGTGTAAGGTGACACGTCCAGGTATTCAATCGATTTCCTGTCCGGCGGGCTTGCAAGTTCATGCATCGTTTCACTTCTGTAGGTATTGATCAGTGTACACGACCGTTACTTATAACTTTCCATTTTGAACTATCAGGTGCATGTATAATATACATTTTTGTCTTGCGTGTCCGAAAGTGATATAATATACTAGTCATTACTGAACTCATACGCTTGTTTATAAATAACATTTCTGGTGTAAAGAATATTATTTATAAAAAAAAAAATAATACAAAAAAAAATAATTGAAGAAATACAAATCTATTTACATATTTTTCCAAGGGTTAATTTGGGAAAATGTAACATATACTCGTTGTCAATAGTTTAGGACAGATTGGAACATACCAGAATTATTTATCTAAAAAAATGTGCGCACTTGTCGACGATTCGTGTATAATTACGCCTGGTAGAAAGTTACGGAACTATAGTCAATAGCGCAATTTAAAATATGTATACATGTATACATTGAACATAAGAAAGAAACATACATTTTGTGTAAATTGTGGTAAAAGTTTTGTAAATAGACTAGTCCATGTATGCCAACAGTATGTAATCAACGAATTCGATAGACTATTGTATACCAAAAGAAGAAGAAGAAAAAAAAGAAACAATTTGATTTAAATACAGGTCAATTTATAACTTGGTTTGGTTCATCGAAGTTAAGAACATAGTAAACTCACAGATTTATATATCAATTAAATTGTTCTCGAATAAAGGACGAAATTCGTCATCATCACAATTGTTCCAACATTCATGTAAAATATATGCAACTGGACGTACACTAATAATCCCCAAGGAATGTGAATATTTTCTAGGAAAACTATTGAGTATCAATTTCGGGATTTATTTTCTTTCTTGATATTCAAAGACAGCAATTTAAAGAATAAACTGCTTGTCGGATATTTGTCCGCTTTAGGGGTATTCTTGCAAGTTGAACAGACTTATAATAACATTCAAAAATAGGGAAAGATAACATTAAATTCGTTGTCTTTTAATTTTTTAAACATCGTTGATCAAATAGTTATTTAAGTATATATATACGTTGGGAGACGACGATTATTATAGTTGTCTCAGATTTTTAATAAGGACGTTCCCCATTATGAATAAATTTGGTTGACGTTTATCACACTTGAAAAGAATATCTATTCGTAATTTTTCGATTCCATTACAAAAATATTTTTTTCTTTATTCGTACATATTATATTCCGCTTCGGTAGAGTTATCTTCAGATAGTTTCATATATTAATTAATACATGGCTTTCAAAAGTCTAAATGTAAGTGTTCTCGTACATTTTTTCGCCTAATAAAGACAAATAAAAATGATTTAGTAAAGCTATTTCTAATTTCTAAGTCCCCCTTTTTTATGAGACATAAATCAAGGACAAGACTTGTATATCATTTCATTCTGACATATGAATTAAGTTTCCCGTCTTTAACCGAAAATTGTGTATTTCTTAGTAAATTAACTTATTTGAATTCAAATAAATAATAGCACCAAATATAATTAAATAATTCCACGGCGACCAATTTTTATTTGTCACCAACTTGAATATGTATTTTTAATGTGTGTATTAAATGCTACCACTGATCCGATTAGACAGTCACACCTGGCAAGGTGTGCCCTAGAGGCGTGGTTAAATACCGAAGTGCAAATAACAATTTACCTTTCAACAAGCCATCTACGAGTATTGCCACAGAACCGTGAATACACACATCGTATAAACCTAGCCATAGCAGAGATAGTAAAAGGTCAATAATAGTACACCAACATATTGTCTTTACAGATTATTGTACTTTAATTTGTTCACCTTATCAGTCCGAAAATGCATTTATTAAAAATAAATTTATAACTTTTTGTGTTGTCTACAAAAATAATTCGAATATATACGTTTAACATAGATAATTTATCTCACGAATGAGTACAATTGAACGTCTGTGCGTTTTATCTTCTTATTATCGGATGGTTATTAGATAAAGCATAAGTCATCGGCGCGCTTACGATTACGTTAAAATATGATTAAAAACCAAGACTTTTAATGATTGTATTTTAAATCCCGGCATGCAAAAATCAGGAGAAAACGTCACGACCTACAGGAAGTAGTTGAAATTTTTTCATTAATTATTGAATTTCTCCTTTATTACTGCACATATAGCGATAAAACTTTGTGAATATATATATTATGTCATAATGAACATATTTAAACCATAAGTAAAAAATCGTGAATTTTCCCTTTAAAAGTCGATTGCAAAGGATGTTGAACTTAGACTAAATTTGGCATAAAAATTTAAATTATTTGCATTTTCCCTCACAGTACATTGATTGTGAAATTTATATTGTGCAGTATTATAGGATAAAAAAAAATGCTTAAGTATAAAACTCTAATGTTAAAGTGACTTAAAAAATAATTTTGTATGTCCTACAGGAGCTAGATATGGTAGAAGAGCTACATGGATTGGAGCAAGTGGTGACCAGACATTTATGAGAATTGATGAGTCCCTGATTAATGCTCATATACTGGCTGCTTCCAAAGTCTTTGCCAATCAAACTAGTATTGGTAAGAATTGAAACAATAATAGATAATTTTGTCTTCTCTCTACAAATTTGTATTTACTTCATACTAAATAAGTTGGTTTGGCAGAAAACCAAAGTATGTAAACGTCTAAAATGTATACTTAGTAATAATTACATGATAGTTAGGCCAACTAAAATTAATTAGTAGATTTTCATCCAAATTTTTGAAAAAAATGGGTCGGGTGGAAGGATTTAATTTTTTATTTCTTATGAAACCCTCTTGTGACGTGTTCTTCAAATATGCAAGAGTAATAATAAGTTTATATTATGTATATACATATAAGGAATGGGTACATAATATTTCAAATCTTAACATGAATAAAAATCTCTAATTGGCAACCACTGTTCTACATGTAATAGCTGCTTTAGAAACCTAAACAGCAAAAACATAAAAGAAGAATGCTCCCCTCAGTTAGACTATCTTCACCACATTTAGTGTCTTTTTAAGCGACCATTTTTTTGTCTCCATAAAATTAAACAAATATGCAACTAAAGAATTACGAGTTCAGAATAAAATGAAACTGTTTTGAAAACGAAAGGGTTGGTGCTTTTATGATTAATATGTAAAACATGAACTTAACCAAAAAAGAGAAGATGTTTAATAGCTCTATTAAGGGTATTGGGAAAGAAGGTGTTTGTGCTGTTTGTCATTAAAAAAGCCATGGGTAAATCTAAGTGTATGTTTGCCGACTTTTTGAACTCAATTGTACTGTCATAAATCTAACAAGTTCGTGCTTGCGTCATTTTAATTATACAGTTATGGTTTTGTACGAATGTGTTCCACGATTCAAGCTCTTTTGGTATAATTCATAGTCCACAATTCCTGCCACAAAGTCATTTTATCAATAAAAAAATCCACCGTTTTCTTAATCACAGAAATTTGTGTCATACCGCGATTTGCCATCTTGGACACAGCGTATAACTTGTAACCCGATTATTTCATGCCCTTCTTGAAATCAATCTCTATTCTCGGTAGATGATTTTGTCATCGTAGAGCTGCAGAATCTTTTTTCATTACTCAAAGTAATACAAAAACCGAAAATTGAAACAGGAAGTCTGAAAGGAAACAAAATTTTTGACGGTTACCGGAAAGGGAGATGAACAAATCCGGAAATCGTAAATTTTTCAAAATAAAAAAAATTGGGGCAAGACGATTTCAGAGGGGCGGGCGGGGATGAAAATCTATCAATTAATTTTAATTGGCCTTATAAGCTTGGCTGATGTAAAACACCAGATTTCCCAAGATCCTTTTACTTTTGGAGAGTATAATATAAATGTTCGCTTTGAACTCAATAGTTCACTTTTATTTACTCAAGGCTATTGGAATTTTGGAATAAATATTATTTTACATTGATCAAATTCCTGTTTGCTGAATATTGAAAGCTGTTTTACTTTGGTTTTAGTTAATTTATTAATTTGTTAAAAAAGTTTAAATTATAATATTTCATTTGATTATTACTTCGCCAGGTCTGATACCAACTGGAGAAGAGAATAGAGCAGTTATGAAATGTCTGATGATCAACAAAGTGGATGGCAGCTGTAGAAGGTAAGTCTTATGTCTGGTTTTTGGGTACAGTCAATATTGACTTCAAAAGGTTAGAACTATAAGGTTCACTACTAATTTTGAAGGAAAAAGGTTTCGAAGGGTTGCGTCACAGCTAATTTGAAAGGAAACTGTCATAAATTTTGCAGAATTCTGCCAAAAGTCAAGATTTTACAAAATTCATCTCTATGTCGTCACAAATATATCACTTATGATGCAATTGTTGAAAAGATTTGTAACCTGCAAAAATATTGGACATTTTAGCAAAAGTAAATTTTTACATCATTTTCGCAGTGAAAAAAAACCCAGATTTTTAGGGCCAAAATAATGAGCAGTGAGCCAACTCCTTTGTATCTTGTATATCAATCTAAAAATTGTTTGGCTAAAAAGTCTCACTCATTTTATTTCAGTTTTGGAGGCATTGACCAGATAGATCTTTCTAAACAAGCTGTATGTCTAGATCCTGTGTATGATGTTTTATGGAGGCAAGTTATTTATAGATGCACATTAGTAAAGATTGGATAGTAAAAGTCAAGTAGATTTGACAATCTTATTACAATTTATAAATGGATAATTAAAAATATATAATATTTTTGAACAACAGATGCATATCACAAAATCAAACATTTTTGGTTCATTTCAGATTGTTACAGTGACTAACAGTTTAAACAAAATTTCAACTTTGATAGTAAAAAAACAACTTTAACAGTGCTTATTTGCTTTCAAAGTGGGATTGACTTCTTTTTTTACTGATCAAATCAAATCAAATCAAAATTTTATTTATTGTCGATACATAGTAAAAAAAGTAACACAAGCTCTAGTGAGCTTTTAAAATCGACATTATAAAAAATTACACACAAGCAAATAACATGCAAACAAAACACACATATTAAGACAAACATACATACATTATAGCAGGATATTGAAAGCACATACATGACATAAGCAAATAAAATTATACTGTTCAATACTTATATGTATCACACATGTATGAGACTTGCAAGAATAACACATTTGCCTCAACATAGTGCAACTCATATTATATTCTGATGATTCACATATATTAAAAGTTTGAAATATGTATAAATTTTATTTTCATTATAGTTACAGTCCAGAAAACAGGGAAGTAAGCTGTTTTAACAGTTTGGTGACAGAAGCACGACCTTTGACCTCACAAGGTCACCAACAATGTGGTTTATTTAAACCAGAATTAGCTGTTCCTGTTAAAATGGGTCATAAAGCTACAAGGTCACATTGTGCATTGCATGTTTTAGGTATGAATTGGATTTATTGTAATTTTAACTTTATAACTTTGCACATTTCATTCCAGTTGTTAAGTTTTAACAATTGTATCTGAAAAATGTACTGAATAATCTCATTGCCTAATAATATGTTTACACTATTTAAATTTCTTTCGTTTTTCTAATTGAAAAATATGAAAAAAAGGAAATAAATAAAACAAAATCTGGCTGTATATGAGCAAACACTCATGTATTATTCTAAGAAGTTGTCAAAAGTATATTAGCTTATGGTTGAAAGATGTTTAGTGGTTTTCTTTAAGTCATTGATTTGAAAGGTACATTTAAATTTTAATTCGTAAACTCAAACGAATATAAAATATTTATCAAATAACCACAAACTCTCACATGGGAGACGCCACTTGCAGAGACAAGTGCACATTTATTATTCGTATATGTACAAAGAAATCAATGTTTTTGTGTAAATACACCGATCATTCTCAGCTGGTGCTGGTTACCGCATACTAAAGGTCAACAAATCTGAAAGTAAATAATATAAAATTATTATATTATTTATTTGGAAAAGTGCTACTGGTCACTTTAACTGCAATGGCTCGAATGACTTTAAACTACCTGAATTCATTCGTGCATGAAACTTTGAACCCCATTCAAACCGACCTTACTATAAATAACTAAACATGTGTTAACTGTAAACAACAACAACATTCTTACATGTTCGACTTTTGTACAACTTTGATAAATACATGTAGTAAGTGCTTTGATACTGACATGATTTGTGGTAACAAACTTTTTGTAACATCTCTGTTGAGAAGTTTTAAAAGAAGTAATGTTCTAACTTTATCAGGCAAAGTCGACTTGAGATGACTTTGGTTATTGTTATGCCCCTGTCATATATCTCTTTATGTGTTTTAGCCTTGTGCATCCTTGGCTTTCAAATGTTTGGGCAAGTCTTTCTGATGAAGGTATACCAGAAAATAGCTTCAGAAGCACTCAATTGATAAAGTTTTATTTTTATTTGATGTATTATGAATTGATATACAATATTAGGTCAATGTCAGGAAAATATAAACTTTTTCGTATGAGGCTGAGAAAGTGGGGAAAGGAGAGGTTCTACAGAGCCCTTCTCAAGTATTGCGCCGAGTACAAAAAAGTTTATATTTTTATGATATTGACCTAATATTATTTTTATACTGCAACTAAAATTAATGAAATGATAGCTTTTTTAATTGTAAAACAAATGTCAAACTTATTTTCATCCCTTAATGGACCTCCGATTGTGGAGAAATGGTTCCATGATGAAATTGACATTATATAAGATATAGTTATGTACCTATATTTAGGAAATAAACATAACTAGTTGCAGTATAAATCCGCTTATTGCACTAAATTAGATAAGATATGTGCAAGGTTACAAGTTAGCATGCTACAACACACAAACTCATTTTGAAGACTTGATATTATCAAATATTACACACTATCCAAAAAGTACATGATTCATTTGCTCAACTATATGTGTAATGTGTAGTAACTTTTACCAACAGGTTGTTTAGACACTCTGAATCTAGCCCAGCAATTAAATCTAACAGTGAAAGAAGAGGCTAAGGAGAAACAGTCTACAGCTAAAGTTTACTCCAAAGAGGACTATGCTGTTGTCAATAGATTTGCTAGTAAGTATAATTATAAGTTCATTCTAGAACATTTTATTATGCCCCTGTCATAGCGGAGAGGGTATTTAGTTTCATCCTTGTCCATCTGTATGTCAGTCTGTCAATATCCATGTCCCGAAATTGGTTTCCTCAACCAAATGCTATAAAAAATTGTACAAGATGCTAGTTATAAAAAAAAGTTTGAGTTTGGGTAGCATCCTTTTTATCATTCTTGAGTTATGTTTATTTAAAACATTAAATGCAATGTTTGACACCGTCCCCATTTATTAGTATTTGTGTCTGATTCTATGTCCATCAGTAGTTGTATATGTTAACCCCCGACTGTGCAAGGGTTGTATAGCCAGTCAAGGTTGTTAAAAATGTTCATCATCATGTTAACGAAGCCTGGTAGAATTAGTGTATACACACCAAATTTAGTCTTTTAAGATATGAAACTTAGTTTAATGACATTGTTCAAACAAAATTTAAATTCAAAACAGATCAACAAATTTATTTTGGTCTTTGTATTGTTGGTTCTCTGTTTTATTTTCATTCTTTATGGAATTGTTAAAAAAAAATTAGCAATATATTACCACTATAAAACTCCTTTCTATGTTATTTATTTATATTTCATGGATACATTCAGTTTAATTTTTTCTTGCAGGTCATGGAGGAGGGTGGGGATACTCAGGTCATTCAATGGAGGCTGTCAGATTTATGTGTGATACTGATGTCTTGTTGGGAGGATTTGGTCTTTTTGGAGGACGTGGTGAATACTATGGCAGAATCAAGGTAAGAAGAATATACATGACATCACATTTATGACTTTTATTGTTGTGAAGGCAAGTTATGATCTGAAAATATACATTTTAGAAGTTTGATTTGTAATTTTCTAAAAGTTATATCTGTATCTGATTTTCTTGAGTGCTTGCCTTAATAATTTAGAATTAGTGAATGAATTTTCAATCTTCTAGCAATGACTCTCAATGGTTATCTGTACAAAATGTATATATTTAGCTATAACACAATGAAACTACCACAAGTCTTTACTCTTTTGTGTTGAAATAAGCTTAAAACATCATATTGCCCAGTATTGCCCAGTAATACCCATTTCAGGGAGTATTGCCCAGCCCGGGAAAACCCGGGTTTTCCCACCTGGGTTTTCCCGGGCGGTAATACTTTGCCAACCCTGTGCCTTATGTAATGGAGGTTGTGGGTTTAACCCTTGTAGAGTCTAGCCAACATTACAAAATTAACATTTACTGCTTTTCTGATAAGCACACAGTATTTTAGAAAAGAGCAAAGACTGGTCAGCTCAGAGTTAGAATGTCTTTTCACAAATTCTCTTTTCATTTTTTTTTTCCAATATTATGAATGAAAGTTGGAGGTCTGCTTAGTACAATAATACATTCACTCTTGTTTTTATTGACAATCTTAAAACAGATGATTCAGTTTACATAACCAAAATGAAAGCAAATAAACAAGTTTATTTTGCATTATGTATGATTCTAGCAAAAGAATGTTTATTTTCTAGTTGTTTGAACTGGGCCCAGATGGAGGGGACAATGAGACAGATGGAGAAATGCTTGGAGAATCTGATGAAGTGGTATATGAGTGTGGAGCCAGGTAGGGTATTCTTGTCAGATATCAGTAGGTCTATAGATTACACATTTCTATTGGTTGATAAACATCATTTGATGCTAGGAGTAGCTTTCATAATTTAAAAAATCTACCGCTTGCACATTTTTAATATCAGGTAAAAATTTAAAAGGAGCATTTAATTTTTTGCGTCGTATAATGCTATCATGATGTTGTTGTCTGCATCGTCCGAAGACACATTAGTTTCCGTACAATAACTTTAGTTTTAGTGAATGGATCTCTATAAATTTTTACCAGAAGGTTAAATACCACTAAAGGAAGGTTGGAATTGATTTTGGGGGTTATGGTCCCAATAGTTTAGGAATAAGGGACCAAAAAGGGGGGCCCAAAATAAGCATTTTTGTAGTTTTCAAACAATAACTTGTGTTTAAGTGGATGAATCTCTCTGAAATTATACCATAAGTTTCCATACCATGAAGGAATGGTAAGTATGGACTTTGGCGGGTTGTGGGTCAAAATGTTTTGGAATTAGGGGCAAAAAAGGGGAAAAAATAGTTTTTTTTCTGGTCAATGGACAATTAAGACAATTTAAAAGCAGTGTAAAGGAGGTAATTCAAAAACATTTAACATACAATGTTGGGTATTGTCAGAATTAACTCCCTTACACTACTTGTAAATTATTTATAAAGAAATATCAGGTTTTGTACTAATTGCAAAAAAGGGGAGGGGGGGTAGAAGCTTTCAATTTTTTTTTCCAAATTTCTCAAATATCAAATTTTTGAAAAGTTTGAAGAAGAAATCTTTAATTGCACAATATTGCGCAATAGATTTCTAAGATCTTGACATTTGTTTTGTGTCAAAACTCCTATTATGTCAAAAATTTGATCACAATACAAATTCAGAGCTGTATCAAGCTTGAATGTTGTGTCCATACTTGCCCCAACTGTTCTGGGTTCGACCTCTGCGGTCGTATAAAGCTGTGCCCTGCGGAGCACCTGGTTTTAATTTTAATAAGAAACTTGTATATTGCATATTTAGTGTAATTTTAATTTGCATTTTTGAATTAACAATACTTCTTACAAGAGGTACATCACTTGATTTTGATCACCTTCAATTAAAAAAAAATGCATTTCATGCAGTGACAAATTTATATCAGTCACTTGCTTTTAGAATGATGTGCAAACATTTCAGTTATTTTTTATTTTTTTAGGGAAAAATATGCAATGATGTTTGATGAACCTATCCAGATACAGGCCCAATGTTGGTATGTGGCCTGGGCCAGAATTTCTGGTCCAAGCAGTGACTGTGGATCCAATGGTCAGCCAGTTATTTCCACTGATGACCAGTAAGTTATGAGACTTATTTGCCACAGAATTAAAATTACAAATAGAAGTAAATATAATGCTTAGATCCTTTACAATAAAATTATAGTATTTTTAAAGATCAACTTATAGTAAGTTTTGTTTGTTTTAATAAATGACTTGTCACTTGTGTTGTATTTTTCTATTGTCATATTGACAATATGGAATTCATTATTAGTTGTTCTCAAATTCAAGAATAGAATCTCAAATCAAAATGATTATGGAAGATTATTGAAATTAAAGAAGCCAAAAGGTTGTGCCAAATGTTGTTAAGGTCATCTATGCATGAGGATAGAAAAACTAACCATTTTCCAAAAAAAATAATTTGACATGACCTTATTCATATTTTCTTATTTCTGGTCTTTTTATTGCAGATTTTTTAAAAGTTTTAACTGCAGTTTGTGTTTTAAGTAGCTCCTAATACTAACAGGATTTAAATTACCTTTAGTTACCAGGTTAAAATAAATTTTTAATAAGTGAATGCTTCTTTAAAATAGTGATAATTATGTGTTAATGTACTCAGACCTTTATTTGGTGAAGTTGCTGACATTTTAACATGCAAAAAGAAGAAGAAAGTTAGCATTTAAAGGTTAACTTTGTAAGGTAAATATGAGGATAAAGATTTATTTTGAATTGGATATTCCTTGATTTATTTTCAGAGTTGTATTTAAATTTAAGAGTTCTAAAAAGTCCAACAATGGAACAGATGTGAATGCTGGACAAATACCACAATTATTATACAGGTAAGGTTGAAGTATTGCATTAATATTTGTGAACACTGGAAAGACAAGTATTGTATAGTAACTTTCAGGGAACAACGGCAAAAAATATTATAATAGAGCTGAATTATGGACCACGGTAAAATTTCGTTTGATACAAATAAAGACAATTATCAATACAAAAAAAAAGAGAAAGAATTTGTGCAAAGAAGTCCTTTACAGTTTATCAATTGTCATGTTTTGCCTGTTCAATTGTAAGTTAACATTTTACATAATCCTCCAACAACCAACATGCTTTGAGTAATTTTGCTTTCATCAAAAGGACAGATAACAATAAATGTCATTGACCCATGTCCAAAATATAGTTTCACCTCCTGCCATCAACATTGACCCTAAGGAGGAAGAATACAATAGACCGTTTCAACAAACTTTTGACAGTAAAAGTCCCATTAGAGATATTGATACTAATTTGTGGCTAGTATGTACATATGCCACCAATACATAAGGGGTGTCATATTTTTACAAATTGAAATTGTGATATGCATAGGGCTATGGATTTATGATATGCAATGCACAAGGCCTCACTGTGATTTTGAGATGAAGAACAGCAATAAAAGCACTGTTCCTTTTCTATTTTGTGCTTTTTACTGTGCACATCCAGATATTTTGTCATGGAAAGTTACCCCATGTCCTTTCTTATCTAACAGATTAGACCATTTATAATTAAAAATGCTTACATCTTTACAGATTACCATCTAGAGAGAACAGTGGTGTTGTCAGAAAAGTAGATTATGTTGAACCAGCACATATCCTTGGTCAGGACTTCTCTTGCTCAGTAACCCCTGTAAGTTGGTGTTATTACCAGTGTATATTTATCATAGTGTGAGATACTCATCCATTAGGCATTAAGTTATATGTCCATCTATTAGTCCAATGATCTATCCACTTGTCCATCTTGTATAAAATTTCCATTTACGGCAAAATGAAAATGATAACGCATAAAAAATATATGATGATGGGGGTGCGATTGCCAATGTAATTAAATTTTAAAGGTATGCTTGATTTTTCAGCATAGTCAGGATAAGGCATAGTTTTGATATGAAATGACTGCCACTTTAATTAAACTTGTGACAAAAATGCTTGAAATTGCAGAATTTAACATAAGGGTAATGGGGCTATGAATAAAGGAATTTATATCTACAAATCAGAACTTTTTGAAAAAAAAGTCATTTATTAATGCTATTCAACTAATTTAACAGATGAATACGATATGTGCATAATGGGGCATTGGAATGCTTTTATATTTCTTTTATTTTAACCTTGAATTTTATGTATTCTCTATCATGAAAATAAAAAAATGAAAATGATTTTTTTTTAGTTTTTAAGTCTAACATATCTCCAAATTAATTTTTAGGAATCATAATACATTCAGTTCATTAAATGTATCAAATGATTATATGAAGTTTCTTCAACTTTATTTTCAGGAATGTTTCGAAGCTCTTCTCTCATTGATCCAATGGTCGTGGACTACATTTAATTCTTCCATTATTGAAGCAGACGGCATAAAGGGAGATAATTACAACGCTGCTTTATCAGACATCAAACAATTAGTCTACGTCAACAAGGCCTGTCTACGATTGATTAGAACTTATGTAGGACAAATCTACCCTGATGGAAGTAAGTCTACAAACTGCTGAACAAATTTTGATTATTTTAAAGTTATTTTGCTGCTGTAAACATTTCTCTTGTAATAAAATATAAAGGGTCATTTAGCTTGAAAATATCAGGTTACAAAATATGACAATTTTGAGATTGTTCAAATCTATGTGATTCTCAAAGAATAAATCATATTATTGACTACTTTAAAGTGAACATGTTTACAGCAACAAAAATCTCAGTCAATATAATCCCTCGAGCTCAGCTCTTGTGGTTATATTGGTGTATCTAGTTGATATAGGTGATATTGACCATATCAGATGATATTCTCTTTTTTAAATACCCTGAGTCTGATTAAGTATAATGATAGTCTGTTTTATATGTTGATAATACTGAATGTTTAACAACAACTATCAATTAACTAATATGTGTTGATAAAAATCTGTTTTTATTTTCATTTAAATTTGTAACTTCCCTTTCTTCAGCAACTTCACATAGAACAGTGACCGAATCAGAGAAATTAGCAGAATGTATCGGCAAAACACAAGACTTACTTAGAACAATTTTAGCGGAGGAAGTTCAACCTTCAACGAAGGTCAGAGTGTACCTCTCTGAGCCAGGCAGTCATTCCTTGTTCCATCAGTTAGAAGAGGAAGTACTCAATGAATGCCACATCACATTCAGAGCCTGTTTCCATGCATTTTATCCCACGGGAAATCTGAAGTGGTTATGTTTGTGTGATCTCCTTGGAATGTTGGACCCTGTAAGTACAATTTATAACCTAAAATGCAAAAGTTAAATATGTTGTACATATTATGACTGAAGTTTTACATCTAACAAAGAAGGTAACCCAAGCCAAACATATTATGACTAAAGTGTTTAATTTGTGTAAGAGAAGGTAACCAAAAGTTTTGAAAATTTGTTGGTTTAGTGTGATTAGATTCTACAATACTATTTGAAAATAACAATCGTACATTTTTACACAAAAAGGGTCTTGTGGATTGATGCGTTTCATCAGTATTTCAATACTGTACTCTATATCAAGGACAATGAAAAAAAATGTAATAGGAGTAAAATACGGGAGCCATGACCAGGCTTCAATCACAAAAATTTTACAATGCTCAGTTCTTCATTTTGATTTTAAGAGCTATTTGTGGTAATGATACATACCTTCAAATTTTGGATGCAGATATTTAAGAATTATCTTTAAAAAAAATGTATGGAGCAATTTAGATGCCTGTAAGTAAAGTAAGATCTCTGAACCTGTATTTCAGTCAAAATGACAAAAATTGTCTCTAGCAATTTTACAATGCAGTTACATCCGATCTAAATGAATGTGTAGGCAAAGGTAATTTCTTTGGTTAGCTTGCTTGCTAGCTGAACCGTAAACTACCCTCCTTTAAGAGTAGACTAGTCCGACAGATAACCAATCTATCTGTCTGTAGGACTAGGTTACTTCGAAAGAAGGGTATTATTTTAATTTTAGTTTCTTGTGTACAATTTGGAAATTAGTATGGCGTTCATTATCACTGGACTAGTATATATTTGTTTGGGGGCCAGCTGAAGGACGCCTCCGGGTGCGGGAATTTCTCGCTACATTGAAGACCTGTTGGTGACCCTCTGCTGTTGTTTTTTATTTGGTCGGGTTGTTGTCTCTTTGACACATTCCCCATTTCCATTCTCAATTTTATAGTATACATAACCTAACAATGACTTCACGGTTCAGCTAGCAAGCAAGCTAGCCAAAGAAATTACTTTTACCTACACACTCATTGACATCGGCTGTAAGATAGTTTAGGCAACAACTATTTATTTAAATGTAAATACTGAAATTATTTTACTTGTGAATTTATTGTCAATATCTTCTTTTCCAGGGGCACTTCAAACATATGGTATATGTTCTTAGTTATATCATTAAACTGTTTCAGCATTATTATTATTTAATTGACATATATTGTTAAAGTGATATTAAATGGATGTTTTGGGATCATGACATATTTTGGGAGGGATGCCATGCTTAAATTCTTAATGCCATGCTTAACTTTCTGTGCTATGCTTCATTTAAATACTGTAGCCAGTTATTAGCAACTGAATAAACTTTTAGGTTTATTTTTAAAATGATCCACAAAATAGGAATTTAACTTTTTGTTTTACTTTTGAGGCTGTCATTTATACATATTAAAGGCAAAAATGAAAAGAGCCAAATAGTGATATTGGTTATAGTCTAGAAATAGTTTGCTTTTGTATTGTTTCCAGAATTCATTAGTTGATATTTTTTTAGGAACAAATAGAATTATATGTAGTTTAGTTTAAAACTAAGCAGTAATTCTCAAATACAGAAAAATGGAACTTGAAAAGTTTGTTCAATTCAAAAAGTATTACAATTGTATCAGAAATTAAGAAATATCAAATTATGTGTCATTAATGTGTGTACCACACACATACATATTTATTGAATGATTTAAAGAAAAACCTTTACAGAGATTGTAAAAGTAGAGTTCTGGTATCTAATTTAGATATGATGAAAGTTAAAAAATTTAAGGAATTGCTGTCATGACATTTAATTTAATACATTGGTTGATAAAGAACATCCATGTAATAGCACTCATGTATCTCTTATCCTAGTCTATACCTAGTTGTATTATTTTTCCTTGAGCCTCAAAAATAATAGCCTATATATTGAGCATGTAATCATCAATTCATTGTCTGTCGAGGGGCAGTGGATTTCAATAAACATTAATTATATTAAACTACCTCTGAAATATTTAGGTTCATAACAGAAATTAATAATAGCATTAAACACTACTGTTGATAGCTCATTCATTTACAATAATAATTCCATATGAGTATATTTCCAAGACATGTAATAATGTATGACGATATAACATGGCCACCAAAAATACTGCACAATACAACATACTACACCAACCATGAATATTTGACTCCTCCGGAAAATAGATATACGAACAAAAAACAAACCAAAAACAAATGGTTGAGATAGACTTTGTAAGGGCACAAAATGTTGTTATGTTAAATGAATTTTTTTTCCTCAAACGCATACTGCAAAATGTAATTTAAATTATAATATTGTGACAAGTGGTTCATAATTTTCAATATTCCTTTAAAAATAGCTTTGAAATTGTTTAATCTCAATTTGTGTTTAATATAATTCAGACCAAAAGGTTTTTATATCCCTGGTGTAGTTTACATATAATTGTAATGAAGCATAATAATATTATGTATGATATTATACCAAGCTCATTTATCTGTCTTTGTGGGGAAGACCTAGTTTTCATCCCCATCAACTGTTTGTGTTCCTGTCCCAATGATCAGTAGTTATTCCACTGATGATAACAATATGTTTCCTTTTAACTCATATTTATATCAGAAATAAAAAGCAGTTTACTTCTTTTAACTCAAATGTTTATGAAATAATAAAAAAAAATGCAGTATCGTGATAATCATAGTTGATTGTAGAATTTGTTCAACTAATTTATGTTTTTTAAGTTCATTCTTTGGTACAATGTCATCATTTAAATACTGGTTCTTTTTTTTTTTAATGAAAATGACACTTTA
This sequence comes from Mytilus galloprovincialis, assembly GCF_965363235.1. Lineage (NCBI taxonomy): Eukaryota > Metazoa > Mollusca > Bivalvia > Mytilida > Mytilidae > Mytilus > Mytilus galloprovincialis. Next base: position 39,201,234 of record NC_134845.1, on the reverse strand, counting down.
ACATTTTAAATAGACATCTTTTTAACCTCAATTCTATAACTTATTGATAAAAAAATTCCAAAAGTAAAATCATATCTTAACAATTGCAGTTACAAGTAAAACTATAATAGTTTATATTACCATTATTGTAGGAAATGCTGAACATAAATGGTTATGGTAGATTGCTTGCTGCTGTAATGGAAGCTATGTGCCATCCAACCATCCGACTCACCAACATAATGCCAATCAACAGTGAACCGATGACGGAGGAGATTCTTAGACGGCAGTCGGTTGTCATGGATGACAATACAAACAGTATGGCGAGAATCCACGATCAACATAGATTTCCTTTACTGGTTTCACATATGACATACAGAATGGAGGTTTGTGTCCAAAAATGTCAACAAGTATGAAAATGAATGATAACAATACAACAACAAAAAAGAAAACAACATGTTATGAATTTTATGCTTCCAAAGCGCTTCTCTTGATTTACTTTCATCATGAATGTCCAAAGCCAAATATTTACAACATCATTTGATTGGAAAATATTTTGAAATACCATTATATTTATAGGCTCATGTATGTGGTTGTGTAAAAATATGAAAAATGAAATATGAAATGCAATAGAAATTTAGTTTGAAAAAGATTTTCACTAAACTTAAAGTTGAAAAAAATACTATTACACATTTACTGCACCCCTTAACAAAATTCCTGATTGCAAACAATTCATGAAATAAAAAATGTCAAATTTCCAAAAAATTTGGTAAAGCCTATGGACTTTTGACAATATTAGAAAGGAAAATTATAATGATATTTACATTTCAGATCAGTAGACTATTTAATCTATGAAAGAGGCAAATAAAAAAATCTGAACAATCATGTTTAAAAAAAATAATTAACAATGCAAGTTTGTCAATTTAGAAATTCCAAAAATTTTGTTTTCATTTCAGATGGCTGGATTAGGTGGTAACCAGGTATCATTTCGTGAAGTGTTAGATAAACTATTGACAGTTATAACGTTACCTGTGAGACAAGAGCTGGACAGGGATAAACCCTCCTACCCTTCAGTATTGGTGGATAATACATGTGCTTTACTGTCTACTATTATCAGTGAACTGTCAGCTACTTCCATTGGTTTAGAGGTAAGGTTATAGGTCAATGTTATTCAAATTATTATTTAGTATGTTTAAAATTCCAAATGTACCATTTTTTTCTGCTGAGAAAAAACATTGGTGCGCATTAACAAATAAACTTTTAATATTTTGAGTTGTTTGGTACAAAAGATATATCAAGAGGAATTAAATTCAACCAAAGTAGAAAAAAAGATGGATAATTGAAGAAATCTACTTCAACTTACTTCTCTTAATTTGTGAGCTATTTTCACATTTATTGATCGGTGTGAGAAAAAGTTTCTCCTCACTAGTAAGAAATCGTCTCGGCAAATGATAAGTTGAAATTTAATTATGATGTAAAATTTTTCTTGGTTTCTTCTGATTTTTGTGCCGTTATGCAAAAAGGCGACTATGCCTGATGTCGTCACATATAAAGAACATGACGTTCTGCAAATCTTTGAAAAGTGAGGATAAAAATCATTAGAGAAACAGATTCCACCAGTATGACTCTTTTTTTTTATTACATATTTCTCAACTCTCAACAGTTAAATCTTAATAATTTAAAATGCTCGGCAAGCCTTGCACTTTATATATCAGAATTCAATTGTCTTGAGTTGACAAATGTCATAAAATGTCTATGTTGCAGTGTTGGAATTTATGTGTTACACATATACATTTTATTTGGAATATACTGTCTACTATGCAGTTAGAGTGGATTTAGTTAAAGGTTTGATCTCATTTTCATAGGTGATTAATTATTGGGATTTAAGGTGGTACCTAACACTACAGGGAGATAACTCTGTAAAATCAGCTAAACGTTTTAATTATGTTGTCGTTGTTAAGGGAATATTAAGCTTCTCAATGATCAAAATCAGTGTTTGTCAAACCGCTATATAACCAGTGTAATTTTTCTAATAAATTGGTTGGTTCAATTTTTTTGAAATTTTTATATTTTTTTCAAAGGGTCAAAGTAAATATTTTGTCAAAATTTTATGAAAATTAAACAAGCCAAATAAATTTTAGTCAAGGTGTTGGGTACCATCTTAAGGAAATTCTGCATACAAATCATGCCATTGCAATTTGAAATAAAAGGAGTCTTTTGTGTGAAGCATATCATGTGGCATTTTTGTTATGATGAAAACATTGCTATAATTTATGAATTTACAGTATGTAATTGCAAATATTTTGTAGATGGATTTATCCAGTACACCCACACCACTACTAGTAACACCAAACCGTTTTACCAGAACCAGTCAGAGTGCTAGTTGGAACACAGGGAACGGTAGTCCTGATGCTATAGCTTTCTCTGTGGACAAGTCTGGGATTGTTATTGCTGGAGTGTGTATCTATGGGGGAGCTGGACAATACCAGTATGAACTGGAACTCTTAGATGATGTAAGTTTGCCATTGATATTATAATATGGATAAAGTTATGTGAATAAAAGAATTAAACTTGATTTAAACAACATGATTTACTTTGAATGAGCCCAAAATCTATGAAAATTAATTATCTTGAATAATTTTTATACTAATATAATTGATGATCAAAACCTTATAGAATGAATATGCAAGATATTTGTAAAACAGAAACTAAATATATATGACAGATATCTGGAGGACAGAGTGAGACTTCTCCAGCACAGAGATGGAATAGTTTAGAGTTAGTAAAAGGTTGTTATGGTCCTGAAGATTGTGTCAATGATATAGCTGAAATCAAGTTTGATAGACCAGTATCTATTAAGGTTAGTGATTTTTTTTTTAAATATACAGAATTTTTTGCAAGACCATAAGAATTTAGATGTATATGTAGTATATAAACAGGTGAAGGGGGGATTTTTTAGTCTGATACTCTAACTCAAAATACAGAGGTAACTTAAGTCATAGAGATACATGCACACAATAGAACAATAAAGAATGGATCCTTTGATCCCTGATAAATGTCCAAATTACCATATATTCCTATAATGGATATCTACTTCTTTATGTTCTTTGAGAAATAACTATTAAAAAGCACACGAAACATCTCTATACAAAACTGAATGTTCAAATAAAATAGTTTTCACTGTATTGTTTTGATTTTTTTATTATGTTATGTCCTCAGGAAGGATTAAAGTACACACTGAGGTTGAAAAATCATGGTCCAAAAACATTAAATGGTGATGGAGGTATGAACAAGGTTAAATGTCCAGATGGTACCGTCTTCACTTTCTCAGCATGTTCTCTGAGTAGTAATGGTACTAACCATATGAGGGGACAAATACCACAAATTTTGTACTACAGGTATATATAATGTACTATAGCTTTACATGTAAAGCAAATTTGACAATGTTGTTAAGACTTAATTTTATTGGTTAAGCTATCAACCTTTGATCTTACTTTGCCTTGTAAGACTCATTCTGATATATTTGACACTTTCTGTCTTATTTGTAAGATCAGTATTAATAATGTATGTCTTTATTATACTACTGTGAATACACGTTATCACTAATCCCGGCTGACCCGGCCGCTTGAACTTTTGACGCATACAACAATCACTTTTCCATTGTGGCGTCAGATATTTTGTATTGTGACGTCAAAATTTAACTGGAACCTGTGTGATATCCAGTAATGGCGGACAAATAGCGATAAGGTGTATTGAATTAAATAGTTATTGTATTTATTCACTGGAACAGATCCAAGGATCCACAATTTTTTTCACACAATTTCAGTTGAAAAGTTTCAATAATATTAAAGAATGAATAATTCTGGAATTTCTTGGTTTCATTTGTTTATCAAATTGACCGGAAATCACTGTCTTTTTTATTACTTTCAATGTGTTTGAATACTGTAAACGATATATTTTCGCAAGCGATATAATTTCCAGACTTTCGCGAGTAGAAAAATAATGCGAATATAAATCATCGCGAATATGTGAAACTTGGATCATTACTTATTAAACTTCATCAAGGAAGTCAATTAATCGCAAAATTAAATAGCCGCAAAGTGGTCTAGAAAGGGTAAACCGCGAAATAAAGTATCCGCGAAAATAAGTTGGTTTACAGTATAACAGAAATATCAAACTACTGGAGTGCCAGTTTCTTTTTTACAGGAAAGGGATTATAAATAAAAACAAGTGATCACAAGTGCAAAATGGTGATCAAGAAAAATGATTTCAAACATTGAGTCAATGAAATGCAGAAATTATTTCTGTTAAAAAATAAGATTTGCCTAAATCCCAATTACTCATTTAGGACATAAAGCTTCCATCTTAGGACATGACTGGCAAATATAACCATTTCAGGACCCTTGAATTGTTACAATTCCCTTTGTAAATGCCCATGTAACACCAATGCATTATAGAGAAAGATTTCATAAAAGCCATCTATGTAACCATAATCATCAATGGAAGAATATTAGTTTTTCTGCATCCATAGTTTGAAATGGTTATCTTACCAACTTTCCTTAAATAATCATTTTCATATGCAGTGCTCCTCAAGATGGTGAAAATCAACAACAAAGTAACAAGACCTTAGCAGAGCTACAAGCTAGGAAGAATGCCATAGATATTGTAGGGGCTATTTGTAGAATGGCTACAGATATGTTACACAGAGCCAATAGTCTACCACCAGAAATTGTTACCAGGATTCTTGGCAATTCACATCTTTTCTCTTCCCTGATACCAATGATTCTGGCACACATAGGACCTGTTGCTTCACAAGACCCAAGGGTATGTTTATATAATGACAATGTGTGGTTTATAGAAAATTCACAATAATTAAATTATGAATAAAAATTTGAAATGTTTACACCTAAAAAAATTATTCGAAACACATTAAAGATGAAAAAAAGAGTTCACAGATATAAATTTTTTCACCAATCCACAAAAAGTACAACTTACCAAACATCTCTTTTTCTTTCCCAGGGCATTGCATTGAACCTTTTATGTCAATACACCCATAAATACTATTAAATATTTTTAGAAAAAATAGAAAAGAATTTTTTTCAAATCAAACCTGGTGAAAAATGTTTTAGATATTGAAAACCTTTAATTTTTTTTAAATTTTTTTTTTGAAGGGATCAGTGCAGGTCCTTGGAATGATTCAGGAAATATTACCAGCTGTAGCCTCACTGAACAACCACATATCTCCTGCCCCAGAAATGGATGAACCTGCCACAGAAATAAATGGTGGGACAACATCACAACATTATGCTATTGTTGAGAGTGAACACCCATACAAACCAGCTACAGTGTCACACTATAAGGTAAAGGGTCAAAAGTATATAAACATTTAAGAAACTTCATCTAACCATTAAGTTCAATATGTACCAGTGTTACTTGTAAGAAATCCAGGAAGGGTATTTCATATGACCAGAATGGTCTTGTTATGATGATATCTCAAAATATTTTATACTTTAAATTTTAATGAATCTATTTAAAGTTTTTCACCATTGGTACATTTAGTGGCCCAAATATGGCAAAAAAATGCAAAATTTCTTCTATCAAATCTTCAAAACTAAATATACATTGAGTGGTTGTTGCTTTTCATAATGGTCAGAGAAACAATTTTATGTACATAGATATAGGAAGATGTGGTATGAGTGCCAATGAGACAACTCTCCATCCAAGTAACAATTTATAAAAGTAAACCATTATAGGTCAAGGTACTGCCTTCAACATGGAGCCTTGGCTCACACCGAACAGCAAGCTTAAAAGGGCCCCAAAAATTACAAGTGTACCATTCAAAGGGGAAAACTAACAGTCTAATCTATATAAAAAAAACAAGAAATAATCTATTTTTAAAACAGTGTAGTTTTTATTAAAACGATTTCCTTTTCACTGCTTTTTTATTTATTTATTCGAGATAACAATAATAAATTATATAACTTTTTCAAGGTGACCTTTCCTGAACAAGTGAAATGGATGGCAGTGGAGTTTGATCCTGGGTGTGGAACAGCACAGACTGAGGATGTCTTACAGCTGTTGATTCCTACCAGGCTAGGTCCTGAGGAGGTTTCATCACCACCTGCTAATAGAAATGAAGAAACTAAAACCAATAGGAAATACTGTTCTGTATTTAAAAAGTTTTCTGGAGCTGATAATTGGCCTAAACAGGCACTTATTCTGCCAGGTAAAATTTGTTGATTATTACCCTTACATTGAAATCAGATGTCTTAAATCCAAACATTTGAATGCCAAAGATTTATTTACTTATGGAGCTAAATGACCAAAGAGTCCCTTAAAAGAATAGGCAAAAATCAACTAATTTCAGTGCTGCCTGAGAGAGTTGACACCTGAAAAATCTAAACCAGTAGAAATATGAATGTTCATGTGTATGGCATTGACACTTTATTTTGGACAATGATAGTTATATCTTAGAATGAAAATAAATTTTAAGGTTATGAATCAAAGAATTTTATAACATTGCAGTTTTAATAGCAGTTTGCTGCATACATATCAGAATTTTCAGGTTAAATACAAGCTTTTTGTGTTACTATAGTCAAGAAAACATGTATTTTTCAGGTAACAAAGTTGTGTTTTCACTAGAGACAGCATCAGACTATGTTAAAGATGAGAAAGCTTGTTTCTTTGGATTTAAGTGTGTTGTTGTTGGTTATGAATGGAAAACAAGACCAGAAGAGGTAAGACACAGTAACCAGGAAGTAAAATCATTCAATCTTATACCATGACATTGTCCGAGAAGTTTGTATCTTAGAAAAAATGTTTTTTTAATGATTTTTGTTTTAGTTTGAAAAAAAAAATTAGCTGCTCATTTCTGTACATCAATAGTAGTAGATTTATTTTGCTTCTTACAAATGTGCTAGTGACAGATCTCGGTTTAAAGAACCGTAGACTTGCTATTAAAGAAGACAATTTCTTATATTTTCAGATAATTGCTCAGTTGGAAAGAGAACTTTCTTATCTTGGTGGAATGTGTGCAGGATCTTTGATAAAAAAAGACATCTTGTTACCTCCAGGTAAATATATTGTAAAGGATAATTTGAATAAGAATGGTCACAGTTTTAATATAAAGAAACCTGAACCTGAAAATTTAAATACCATTTTATGTGCAATAAGTTTTTTTTTTCAGATAATGTAGAACATATTCTGAAATTTCAAATATAACTCAGGATCTTATACTTAACACATGAATTTTTAATAACTAGATACAAATCACTGTTTTAAATTATTTGATTTGCATGAATATTACCATATCTTTATTTTGAAGGCATTTGCATCCTGGCCATTTTTGTTAATTTGTGATGAACTGCACAATTAAGGGGGTACCTAACACTTCAGGGAGATAACTCTGTAATATCAGCTAAACATTTTAAATATGTTGCCTTGTGAAGGCAATATAAAGCTTCACAATGATCAAAAATAGTGTTTGTCAAACTGCTATATAACCAGTGTAATTTTCTGATAAAACGCTAGATTCAAATTTTTTGATTTTTTGATATTTTTGTAAAAGGGTCAAAGTAAATAATTTGTCAAAGTTTTATGAAAATTAAACGAGCCAAATTAATTTTAGTGAAAGTGTTGGGTACCACCTTAAATTCAACTTGATTAATTTCCTACCATATTTGCTTGGATCATGCTTGGATCATTGCACATTCATTGCATTTTTCCTTAAATCAATAGAGAAACAGATTCCAAATTTAAAGTTTTAAAAAATTGCCTACATAGAGTAAATAAATATCGTTATCAAGGAAGTGGTTTGATAGAATCTATATATATATAGTTTGATCTTTGTACAATTATTTGTCTATTCATAGTAACAGTTGAGGAGTTAGAAGAAGACATGGAATACATAGAAGAAGGTTCATTGATGGTATGTCTATCTGTTTGTCTGTTTTTTTATGCCCCACCTACGATAGTAGAGGGGCATTATGTTTTCTGGTCTGTGCGTCCGTTCGTCAGTTCGTCCGTCTGTCCCGCTTCAGGTTAAAGTTTTTGGTCAAGGTAGTTTTTGATGAAGTTGAAGTCCAATCAACTTCAAACTTAGTACACATGTTCCCTATGATATGATCTTTCTAGTTTTAATGCCAAATTAGAGTTTTTATCCCAATGTCACGGTCCGCTGAACATAGAAAATGAAAGTGCGAGTGGGGCATTTGTGTACTGAGGACACATTCTTGTTTGTAATAAGTATTAAATTGCACCTGATATGACTTGTCATGATGCATTACTTTGAAAACAAGTGTCTCTATTGGCCATAACCATAGTGAAAATGATAAAATGCCCTTTCTACTGGTACATCTATTTCAAGAATTTCTGTTCATTTAATCAGTAATTAATCAGGGTGGAAATTATTAAGAAGATAAAATATGCCAATTGATCTAAGTAATTGAAATCATTTATGTATGATTTTAAGGAGTGAGGTTTACGAAGAGATTAAGCATTACTTTGTATATTAAATGATAAGTTGTGTTCAGATAGACTATAACCCCGCCGCATTTTTGCGCCTGTCCCAAGTCAGGAGCCTCTGGCCTTTTTTAGTCTTGTATTATTTTAATTTTAGTTTCTTGTGTACAATTTGGAAATTAGTATGGCGTTCATTATCACTGAACTAGTATATATTTGTTTAGGGGCCAGTTGAAGGACGACTCCGGGTGCGGGAATTTCTCGCTACATTGAAGACCTGTTGGTGACCTTCTGCTGTTGTTTTTTTCTATGGTCGGGTTGTTGTCTCTTTGGCACATTCCCCATTTCCATTCTCAATTTTATTGAACTGCATTCTTTCTAGATAACTATTACTGTTCCTTGAGACAATGTTTATAGTTAGAAAAATGTAAAAGACGACAAACACAAACTAGAAAGTTCTGTAGATAAACAAAAAACAAATACTAAGTTTACGAAATCTTAAATCAAATTGAATACAATATAGACACAAAATGGGATGAGTAAACACATATATATATATAGCCGAAGATGGTGTTTCATGATTAAAGATGGATATGTCACTTTTTCTTCCCTTACAGGTATTCAATGAACATTCAAAGTTGTTAGGTAAAGGATTTGCCTTGTCACACCCACCATCAATCATGCAGGCACTAGAAGGCAATCTACCATTCTGTTGGCAGTCCAATGAAAGATCTTTCCTGAAGGATTTTATTGCCTGTAATCCAGGAACCAGTGGTGGGCGAATAGCCAGGTAAGTAATGAGCTGACTTTGTATTTAAACTATTCAGGAACCAGTTGTGCATGTACTATCAGATAGACATTGCGTTTACTTTGAAGGTGTCTAGGTTCAATCTAATAGTTATTTATATTTGAATAACTGGAATACACCTACTACACAGATTTCTCTATAAGTAAAAGTTATAAAAAAATTGCATTTAAGTTAAACACCTTCAAACTAACATTCTTCTTGATGTCATACATTTCTTGTTAGTACTTAGCCCACTCCAATGTGATATTGTAAATTTTGTGGGCGTGTTAAAAATTAATTTCTTGGTATTTAATCTTATATCTAAGTCATTCTCCTCATAAAATAATCAGACTTATGACCATCTTAGCTATATAGGAAAATAACTGATAGTCATTTTTTTTCCAGATGGCTTCAACCAGACTCATATCTAGACCCAAGCCAATGTGAACTTGTCTATAATAAGGAAGACCTTCGATGTAGCTGGCCAGCTCTTCTCACAGTGAACACCAAAGACCAGTATGGAAATCTTGTGCAAGTCAGTAATCTAAAGGTTGAGGTCAAAGCTATACCTGTCGATCAAGGAATTATGGGAGATGACAGTAAAAAAATGAGACGCCTGAGTCGTCCTGACAACAGTAATATGACCTTTGGAGGTCACCCTCCTCCTTGTTTAGATGTGCCCTATGAACCTACAATTAAAGACAAAAAGGATATATTTCATGCTATCTGTATGATGAAGGTAAGATTATAGTATGTAAATAATGTAAATTCAGACATATTGATTTTTGGTGTTTTAACGCCACTTTTAAGCACCGCATTTAGGCTATTTCGTGGCGGTCAGTTTTTATTGGTGGAGGAAGCTGGAGTGCCCGGAGAAAACCACCGACCTTCGATAGGAAAACTGACAATCCTAGTCAATTAAGATTGGAGTCGAGTGCACCTGCACGAGCAGGGTTCGAACTCACAACCTCAGTGTTGACTGGCTAGTGATTACAGTAGTAACTACTTAGACTACTCGGCCACCGAGGCCCCTCAGACATATTGTGTGCATTCGTTAAATGAGAAATATATAAATGGGAAATTTAGTATAACCTTGATATAAAGTGACAATCCGTTCTTTTTATATCACCTGCAGTTAAGAAGAAAGTAACTTTATTTTCCTTTATATTAATCATGCTTAATTTTACCTCAAATAATTTTTTTCAGCCATATGAAAACTATTCCTTTGAAGAATTACGGGTGGCAGCCCCAGCTGTGCCACGTCCAAGTGAAAATATGTTAGTTAGAAGTAATAATGATGGGACATATTTAGTAAACTGGACTCCAGGAAGTGTTGGACTGTACAGTATACATGTCACCATTGATGGGTTTGATACCGGTAAGAAAGAGCATGATAGGCCCTCAGCATGATAGGCTCTCAGCCAATTTATTGCAAGACATTTACTCATATTTGGCAACTGTTGAAGTTGTGGACATTTTTAGTGAATTTTTGACTTTTTGTTAATTTTGAACATAGATATTTTGGATTTTTCTGTTAATCTTGTACAACAGACATGGTTAACATAGGGAAAATATTCCGTCATATTCTAGCAAACTCATAATAAATTACTTCACTTAAAATTTTTATTTTTCAATATATTTTTCAAAATAGTCTGGTCAATACATCTAGTTTACTTTTTAGTGAAGCACTTTAGCTATTACCAATGAACGGCTAACTTCTTAATGTATGGGGAAACTATTAGAGCCATAAAAACGTATTACAGGCAGAACTTGTAATAATTATTCTTTCTTCATTTATATTTTTCTTGAATAGAAATGACAATGATGATATGTACAGATATTTCAGAGGATGACATTTATAAACTTTTTTTTATTACTATTTCAAGGCGAGGTGTACAAAGTAGACGTAAAAGATCCACCACAGGGCATTACCCCACCCAGTCAGACTGAGAAGAAACCACATCACACTAACAAAGTATGTATATAAGAGTAATGCATCAAAAGTAATTAATTTACTTTCAGTATTAATAAAAGAGAGATTTAAGGTATATGATGCTGTGACAGGTTTCCTATAACCTTTACAAAACAAAATCATTTTTGGTATTACTCATACTTGCAAACATTATCAAGATAGCTAATAATACATTAAAAGGATCACAGGAATTGCCAGAACTGTTGGACAGTACAACATACCACATTTGTTGAATTAGACATTGTATCCAAATGCATTTTAAATCCTCTTGTATTTTTGTGGTTACAGGTAATGATGGCTCACTGCACTCTCTCCTTTTATGATATAATATTCATTATTTTCAGTTGAGAAAGTTTGTACAGAAATATAGTTCTGGGTTGAGAGCTAGAACTAACCCATCACTGCAAAGTGAACAGATAGGAGTTATTCCCCCTGAAGGAATAATTGCATTTGTTGATGAGGTAAGTGATACGGACAAGTTTGGAATTTTTTGTGTCATGACATCATAGTAAATTGAATTCGTTTAAAGGACACAAGTGAAAATGATGTGACATGACATTCAAATCCGTATTTAGATATTTTACAAGACAGCTTAGAACCTATACACCAGTACAACAGCAGACACACATTAAATAATTGAAATAAATGTTTCTGATGTCTAACTTTTGAGTAAAAATGAAATGGATTATGTTTAAGGGTAAATGCTTGTGTATCAGTAGCATATGGAAAAACTTTAAGCATTGAATTTGAAAGACTCTGAACTTGTTTATGTAGTAGCACTTTCTAGGGCTTATTAAAACACAATACGTTTGTTGAAGGTGGTTCCTTTTATTTCTGGACTAACTTCAGGATAATAACAAATATATAAAAAGATACCCTACAAAATAAATACAATAGTAAGATTCTGACCGTTTATCAAATAAATAATCTGGTACATAGGTTTCTATCCATGTATTATGATAAACAAATGTTTTACTATTTGAAATATAATTAAAACTGTTCTGCATGTATTTACAACAATACGCTTATATTGTTGAGCGTAACTGACAAAGTCTAGTACATATGCACTTAACGACTCGTATTAAATAAACAAGTCTAATATACGAAAAATAACTAAAGCGGTTAACACAAACTTTAACATAAGCAAATTAACAAAACTAAAAGCAACAGCTGCATGCTGTATGAATGCCGTAAGCACAAAATAGCAACAAACAAAAATACGAACATTACAAAAGTAACACTTAGCTTACCTCGCATGAGGTGCAAAGGCCTCCTGATTTATCTATATGGAAATTAATTCACATCATCCCAGGATTACTTAAAATATACCTGTATAACAAATAAACAAATTGTAATCCATGTTTTACTGTAATAAAAAACCACCTATTTACGATTTGTACTCTTAGCTAAAATAATCAATCAATACACGTAACTGTTATTATGTTTATATCTTTACCTTTAAAAGTATTTAACACATTCATTCCGGAACACTCGAATTCTCATACAATGTGTATTAGATTCATAATTTACCAAATTAGTTAAAAGTACTTTATTTATGAAAATATGTAAATAACGTCTCTTAAGCAATTTAATCAAACAGATAATACTTTACTGTACTTTATCTATTTTATATCGTTTTAAAGCATTCATCTCGCATTCAACATTTACACATCGGCCTTTTCATTCTAAACAGTCATTCTAGGTAAAATAATAAATGTCTGGACTATTAACGTATAATTAGTAATAGAGAAATATAACTGACCTGAATACAGAATAAAGAAAACTAAGAAAGAATACAAGTCCAAACTTAGAATGATATCAAGCATATATCAATATGTCCACCAGTATATAGAAAAGTGATGACCAGCATAAAAAAACAAAAGAAATATAGCGCCAAAATATAATGACCAATAGAAATAAAGAAAGTGTGCGGTCCACTGAAGCATAAAAAGAAAACCTTTGAAGTAAACTACAGTGAAACCAAAGTTACCCAAACCAGTAGAAAATGTCGTATGTCAATAAGTCCAACTGTCAAATACGTAAATAAAATGAACAAAGCATATATATAGACTAATCAACTAATTACAATCTGTAATTAGTATACTATAGCTTCAATTAATCAATATAAATCATATAATATACAGAATACAACACAATAAACTAAATATAAAAATATACACAATTACTGTAAAACCTATAAAATACAGTCTACCACATTTATCTTTGTAACTTTAACATTGTTAGTATTGTAAAAATTTAATAACTTAATTGGAAGGACTAAATTATTTATAATGTTAACTAATTTAGATCCACAATGATGATGGTGTATGGCTGAGACTTAGCCAGGAGTCTATCAGAGAGCACTGTACAAATGGTCACATTGAAGGCTGGGTTCTACAGTATAACCAACATCTCGGCAAAACTCTACTGGTACCAGTGGAGGAACCAAAGTCTATAGCAAAGGAAATGATCAAGGAAACTATCAGGAGAAATCTCAAAGCTGAGGCTACTAAACATAGAAGAGGTAAGTAAAAGATAACACAAAGGAGAAGGGAATGGGGTGGGGGGGGGGGGGGGGGGTATTGAACAAAAAGTTTCAAAGTTATAAAAAAAATAGTTCTTGTAGCTTTAGTTTCTACAACTGCCTAAATGTGACTGTATCATCAATTTAATAGTTGTTTTTGCTCCATGTCAGCAATAAGTTAGCAATGTTCTCCTGTCATTTTTTAAAAGGCTACACACAATCATTGTCATTTTATAGCAAAGGTAATTTTCACATTAAAAATAGCATTATTGTTGAAATTATGGTTGCATTTGTTTATATGATATATGGATTTAGATACATCCTGTGAGTCAGTTTTATTGATTAAAGAACCTAGAAAACGGTCCATAAATAAATGCATTTATTAATCCAATCATTCAGTCAAACATGCAAGATTAAATCTTGTCTTAAATTTTTACTATAGGTCCTGGTGTTTATCAAGTTATAAAATGTGGCTCCTTTGGACACAACATTCGATGTGGAGCAGGACTGAAATCTACACCTGTTGGAATGTTTACATTAGAAGATAAAGTTTTAGCCATTGCAGATGTAAGTAGTAAACAGAAACTTTTGTTTTACAGAGAAATTTTTGTAATGGAAATTAAATGGCACCTGTTACAAAATTCTGAATTTCTCAGGGTCTCGGGGACCTAGGATTTTATGATTCATAATTTTTTGGACAAAAAAAGTTGAATTACAATGACTAAAGTAAACCCTGTTGATATTGTAAGTCTCAGCAAAATTTATCCATTCAATATTCCTTCTTCACAATTTATAAATAATTAAATCTTGATCTTTATAATTCAAGGGAGATACCTTTTTTTTATGAATAATAATTTGAGACTGATGTTATCAGTTGCTGGTTAAAACAAAACTTGTCTGTTTTATTATACCCCCGCTTTAAAAAAGGCCGCTTTAAAAAAGAGGGGGGGGGGTGGTGGGTTATACTGTTTTACCTCTGTTCGTCCGTCCCATGAATATTTTTCATCGCATTTTTCTCAGGAACTACAATACCAGGATTTCTGAAATTTGGTTTTAAGGTTTATATAAGTCAGCTATACCATATGATGTGTTTTCAGATTCATCACTCAACAACTTCCTGTTTACTGAACACTTGCATATTTTTACACTATTAATATTATCCACTTGCTGCAGGGGTATCATCAGTGAGCAGTAGCTCGCAGTTTCACTTGTTTTGAAAGTTATGAACAAGCAATTTTATTCTTCGACATAAATATATATGACCCTTGTGTTTTGTTTTGTAGAAAACTAATCAAGATGGTTATTGGATAAAACTTGATCCAGAGAGTGCTGAGAATTTCTGTCAGACAAAGAAAGGAGAGTTCTGGACCTTGGTTCAGGGCAAAGAAGGGATAGTCTATCTCCAGCATGAAAGTGATGTTAAAGAAGGCATCACTCCTGTAGAGAATGAACCCTTTTCCTTTAGTTCCCCTCCTAATGGGGCCACAGGAGGGTTTAATTTTGGAGCATCAACTCAGATTCCATCTGTTAACTCTGTATTTGGCTCTTTGTTAGGTCCAGGTATTTATTTTTTACATTTATTGTTTTTTAATCGCAAGGAAACAGTATTTCAGCAGCACCTCAAAAATATTCATTCTTTTTTAAGTGCCTGTTTGCCTTGAAATATGAACTGAATTTATATGACATATTTTTCATATGCTTTATTTCTATGTTCATCTGATTTGGATTTTGTACAATAATTGTTATTTTATTAAATAGATTTTTATAGATTTGATAACTTTTTTTCATGAACTTAAATCAAAGGCTGACATCAATTTAGGAAAATAAAAGCTGAAAAATTATACCATATTTTACACAAAAATCCTTTCAATACTTGACACCGTAATGTTGAGTTTGAGGCTGGAAATGAAGACAAAATGTTAAATTGAAAATGAGTTCATGCTATGCAGAAAAGATATGGAAACTATTGAGTCGGCATTGTGTCATCCTAGTTATTATATTTACATTGATATAGATTAAAGTATTCTTTTTATTTCTTTTTTAGCACCATCTGGAGGATTTGGAAGAAGTGCCAGTCTACCAACAAATGTATTTTCCTTTGGATTCCAAGGTAAAATTTAGTAGGAAAAATAAGCTTTACATTATAAAATACAACACTTGGATACAAACAAGAGGGCTAGCATGTACGATAAAAGGTGAAAAAAAGCTATGATTATTGTTAAAAAAAATTAGACACAAGCATGGTAATTATGGTGTAAAATAAATTACAAAATCTTTAGATATTTTTGCTTTCAAAATAAACAGCCCAAATTTTCTGAATTTTGTTTTGTTTGAGTTTGTATGATTGATGGAATTTTACTGCACAATGAGAGTTGAGTCAGTTGAATTGCTTAAGAAAGCCAGTAAAACTAGGGGTCCTTGAATTGTTGTGCAATTATTGATGCAATTCTTGATCACCAAAATCAAAATGCATTAATCAATAAAAAAAATAGCTTCACAAGCTAATTTGGCTTAAAATTATATATAAATCCAACCAAAATTGACAGAATCTTATTATATATTTGTCTGATCCATTATTCTTGTAAGTCTGTTAGCTAATAGAATTAAATGTAATATCACTATGTTTCTTTTCATCTATAGGAAGTACTCCATCCCCAGCCCCTACATTTGGACAGAGACCAATCAGTGAAGGGTATGCAGGAAGAGCCAGTTTCGACAGCTCCTTCCAATCATCAGACATGACGCATACCACATCACATCCTTCATTTGGATCAGAATCACCCTTCACCCCTAGCTCTGCTTCGTTTGCCAAGATGGACACTTCAGTACGATCAAAGTCACCAATGTCAACGACAAGGTCACCTATATCAGGGTCACCTAAATCATCCAGACGTGACCCAGGAATTCCACCAGAGTTACAGGGTGTATCAGTGAAGGATTTAGTCAAGGCTTTAGGTTTGTATAGTGTTTAGTTTGAAGGTTTTAGTTTAAAGCTTGTAAGATAAGTAATGCTTATGTGTAAGAGCCCCGGGGGGTTACTGACTATACTTTCGGATATAACTGTGCCGACAGCACTTGCCAAATCATACCCTGTTCTAACAAGAAAACGTTGAAAAACATACCCTGTTCTAAACAAAAATATTGTTCTATACACGCTCAGAAAATGTATACCCTGTTCTAGACCGTGTAAAATAGATGCAGTTCTAGACCCGGGTTCTAGACTATATCTTAAACAGTTAAATAAGCGATCCTGTTCTAGATAAATACTTTATTTAAAAAAAGACCCTGTTCTCACCAGCAGGGCATGAAAAAGCGACCCTGTTCTAACCAGCAGGACATGAAAAAGGGACCCTGTCCTAACCTGCAGGGCATGAAAAAGTGACCCTGTTTTGCGGCACACTCATACCTCTAAAATATAGGAAGTAACCCCCCGGGTAAGAGCCTAATGTAAATGTATATGAGTGTAATGTACATGTGTAAGAACCTAATGTAAATGTATATGAGTGTAATGTACATGTACTGCATATGAGCATAATATACATGTATGCATATGTATATGAATAATATTATTGTATATGCATAATGTTAATGTATATGAGCATAATGCAATTGTTTAAGAGCTAGAATTTAGTCAGGTTTGAATGATTTGTCCTTGACATTATGGAAGATTTTGAGATGACTATCTTTATGTTGACTTAGGAAAATACTAATAACTAGTAGATCAAAACAAAATTGATTATGCTCAAATGGATGGTAGAATATTTTGTTTACCTTTATTTTCATGTATATTTACGTTAATAACAAGGTCAACTGCATTTGGAATTAAATATTTTTGAGCAATGCTACCTGAAAACTACTATTGAATTGAATAACATTTAAACTGAATTTTTATATAGTACAATTTTACATGTCAGGTCAGGGAAGCATTTTCAGAAATTTCTTATGAAATTTTCTCTTTTCTGGGACATCATGACCAACAAACAGCAGTTTAATTTATTACTTTGATTGAAATGTAACTTAAATGATTCAAAGACAAAATGAAATTAACAACCCCAGACCATGTTAACTGTTTAATCAAGGATTAATATATCATAATGGCTTAGCATGGTGTTATATAATCTTAATAAAACTTTAGTATGTAGCTGCAAGGATATTATGAAACTAAGTCACCTAGTTGGTGAGTGGTTCTTGTGGAATGAGTCCTATAATGTTGTCTAGTTACTTTATGCAGGATAATTTATAAGCACATATTTTGGCTTTAAAACATGATTTGCTCTCCACACTCTACAGCATGATATTCAGTCTGTGTAATTGGCTTTAATGTGCAGTGGTTCAACATTTAAATAACGTACAGCTTCAGTTTTGAGCACAGGTACAAAATTAAACATGATATTTGAGTTTAGATTTTTACGTATCCTGTTCATTTTCAGTTGCAATTTTTTTTGTGTAAACCAGTTATTTTAAACTATGCTTTGTTTAAGTTAGCATGGTGCTTTGACCAATAATTAATGATTTTGCCTGTTTTTAATTTTTGTTTTGCTGCTCAGTGAAGTCGTGTTCACCTTCAAGTAAAAATTATAAGCAAGTGTCCACATGGTTTAGGCATGAAGAATTAGATGTTATTAGGAGTACATCTATAAAAAGGCTGGCGGCCATTATAGGTAACAAGGCTGATAGTGCTTATTGATGTTGTCATGGTAACATAAATGTTGTTTTGTAGGATGTCATTTTATGGATATTTAGTTGAATATTGTGTGTTGTAGCTTATATTTTTGTTAAACTATTTTTATTTTTATTGTTCTTTGTCCATAGCACAGCACAAATAAGTTTCACTTACTGATTTAGCTACCATAGCTAGTAGTGAATATTCACCTAAATCGGCAAAAAAAGGCAAAACTAAAGAAAGAAAAAATAAGAATAAAAGATTAGTTGAAATAGATCATTTACTAATAATCACAGATTTTTGAATGAATGGATAATTGATGATGGAAGTCAATTTATTGACCTGCCAATTTCTTAGATTCATGATATATTTACCCCATGAAAAGAGTTAAGATCAAGGTACAAGTAAACGGGCTATGTCAGAGATTTGGGTGAAAATTTGCATACAACTTTGACTTGTTGAACTATAACTGATTATTCCAAAAAAATTATGCATTTATCTCTTTTATTTTCTGAAATATTACTGATTACATTCTTTCAAAAAAGGCATGCATTTGTATAGAAAGCACATGCATACATGTGAACCTCCCGACGGGAGTACAAAACTCCCGTTTTCAGGGGTCCCCTCCCGTCCTCCCGTCGAAGAGAAAAAAATCCCGTGTAGAAAAAATTTCATGAATGATAATTTTCAGTCGCCATTTTTACTATTTTGTTTACAAAATTTATCATTGAGATCGTAAAAACCCGAGATTTTTTAAGTCGTAAAAACAGGAGGTTTATCGAACGTATCCGGTGTAACTGACATTACCTGATTACGCAACATGTGGAGATTTTATTTCTCGCTAAAGGCTAATTAACAAGTGATAATAGTTTGATTGAACAATCATAAGGTGTTTGTATATATCAATTACTCGATGTGGCTTCTGTTTATGGCACACGCCAAGGATGATTAAAGGCAAATACCGATAAATACCGGCATTGATGGAAAATGGAATGTTGTTGTCCAAAAATTTATCGGAAGTTTTTTGATGCCAAGAAAAACACTTATTGTATATGAAAATCTCGAGATGAAAATACTGGAAAAAGGAATGGTTTCAGCTCAATGTGAGCTGTTTGCTACACAAGCTGACTGAAAAATTATATAAGCAAATTCATTATTTTGTACACCATTATGTGTTCAAAATGCCAAAACGACAGTTATCTCCGTCTTCAAAGACACCAGTTTCAAAACAACAGAAATATTTGACAAAGATCAACAATGTTTGTTAATTTATTATTTATTTATTATGTAATAAATGTATAGCATAAATCTCTCTTATATCTCAAGCCAATGCCAATGAAAAACAAATAAAAAAAGATTCTCATCAGCAATCAACAATGTAAAACAAAAGAAAAAAAGATTCTCATCAGCAATCAACAATGTAAAACAAAAGAAAAAAATATTCTCATCGTAAAATAAAAGAAAAAAAGATTCTTCTCAATTATTCCTTAATATATGCAGACTTTAACTAATGCCATTCACAAGGAAGATTGAAGAAAAAAAAACATCATACGGTTAGTTTTACGACGAAAAATATGTCGATAAAAAACCTCCTGATCTGAGGTCCAATCTCCTGACCAAAATTTCCAAATCTCCTGATCTGAATTTTACAGTCCATCACATGTATGCACATGGAATCTTAAATATGTTTTAAAAGCATATCAAATCTCAAATTTCAAATCCATAATTATTTTTTTTTTAATTATGTTGTTGATACATACATTTCTGTTTTGATGGTGTGAAATAATCATATTGTCACCTCCTTTAAAATAATTTAAAGAGTAATGATTTAGACAATATAAGAGATAAATGCTTTAATTTTTAGGATTTTCAGTAATAGTTCAATGGGCCAAAGTACAAAATTCTGTGACATAGCCCATTCACTATACTCAACCTTAATCTGACTCGCAAGCTCATCATTATAGGAGCTGAATGCCTCAGAACATACATTCAGGGGAGCTAATAAAGTGTCACATTCAGGGGAGTTAATTAAGTGTCACATTCAGGGAGTTAATAAAGTGTCACTTATTTAATTATTCAAAGCAGCAGTAACTTTGATTTAAAACACTGTAGAGAAGTGGGCATGTTAAATTTGTTTTCTAGATTTTTATTCTCTTATTTCATGCTATCTATTCAAACTTTTTGATTTCAATTTTAGTAATATATTCACAATATAGTATACATGTATATGTAATGGTTAATTTATAAGATCAGAAAATATCTTTTAGGAATCTTTATACACTTTCTGGTTTTCTTTACCATTGGAAGTTTTGTTATTTAACTCAGTATTTATGTATCTGTTTTACTGTAAATTCCCAAAAAAGTGTTTTGGAATGGACAAAAATAAAAAAGATAGTTATTGATATTTCAGGTAATGCTGCTAACTAGTAATAGTCAAAATTGAAAAAAAAATAAACCTATCCTGTTTTAATTTTCACCTTGATAAAAACACAACTAAAATATCAGAATTAACTGTATTAAACTTGATTTATGATGCTTTGTTAATAGATTTCATAGCCTAAGATTACTTTCACAAATATAGAAATCCAGATAAATATTTACCAATTTATATCTTTCCAGGTGAGAGTAGAGCCAATGGAAATGGTCCAACACCAGTACCATCCCCTCCAGGGACCCCTAAAAAATCTGGATCAAGAAGTTCTAGTCCTCACTTAGCACCTGATGTGGCAGGTAATGAGCTTTTATTAGCTTGTCATTAATAATTGTAGTTTATTTCCAATTATTTAATTTAAAAATGTGAGGTATTCAAAAAATTTGTTAAGCTGGTCAAGACTACTACATTAAAAGCATTTTGATTTAAAGTCATAAGAAACGAGTGACCGGTGCAAAATAATGTTCTTACAATTCTTTAACCAATGCATACAAACATCATAAACTTAGTCTTCTGTGCACAAATTTATCATTTTTTTCGTGTAAATTTCGTATAATCGTCAATTTTTTTTTCAATCGGTCAGTGTTATTGTGAAAATATAGCAGGTAATTAAAGTTCGTGTTTTGAAGCCGAAGTTTAACAATTGTCATCTGTTTGTCAACAATCAACAAAAAATCAACTAAAAAGGATGGAAATTGAGCATGTGTTTAACATGTAAATTCAAATAATAGTTTATTTTAAGGACATCCATGCGTATTGCGATCATCGGATTTTTAAGAGATGGGTCACACTGAGGTCACTTTGCATACAGAAAATATGTCGGGGGAATTGCTTCAGAAGGAAGCAATTGAAATAAAGTGAACTTCTTCTAAATATGAGTAAATTAAAGAATTTTCTTCAGAAAAAAGTATATGTACATAAGTTTTATAATGAAAACTATCCATTGAGTTATAAAAAAACATATGCATTATTATACCCCCGCTTTAAAAAAGCATTTATATATGTCAGCCACACCATGTGATGCGTTTTCAGATTCATCACTTGACAACTTCCTGTTTACCGAACACTTGTCTGATTTTACACATGATAGCCAAGTTGAAAATTTTTCGTCACATTTTTCTCAGGAACTACAATACAAGGATTTCTGAAATTTGGTTTCAGGATTTATATAAGTCAGCTATACCGTGTGATGCGTTTTCAGATTCATCACTCGACAACTTCCTGTTTACCGAACACTTGTATGATTTTACACATGATAGCCAAGTTGAAAATTTTCGTCACATTTTTCTCAGGAACTACAATACAAGGATTTCTGAAATTTGGTTTCAGGATTTATATAAGTCAGCTATACCGTGTGATGCGTTTTCAGATTCATCACTCGACTACTTCCTGTTTACCGAACACTTGTATGATTTTACACATGATAACCAAGTTAAAAATTTCGTCACATTTTTCTCAGGAACTACAATACAAGGATTTCTGAAATTTGGTTTCAGGATTTATATAAGTCAGCTATACCGTGTGATGCGTTTTCAGATTCATCACTCAACAACTTCCTGTTTACCGAACACTTGCATATTTTTACACTATTAATATTATCCACTTGCGGCGGGGGTATCATCAGTGAGCAGTAGCTCGCAGTTTCACTTGTTTTTTTTTAATTTGAGGTTTCTTATGACTTTAAAGAATTAGCTGTATTCAATGGGGAAAATTTCACCTCTAAACTTAGTCAAATGCATCTTCATGTAGTCTTATTTTTAACGTAACAAGAAAAATGAAAAGAAATCGTTATTGGAAATTGAGAATAGAAATGGGGAATGTTTCAAAGAAACAACAACCTGACCAAAGAGAAGAAAACAGCCAAAGGCCACAAATTGGTCTTCAACACAGCTAGAAAATCCAGCACCCGTATTACAATTAACCCTTTCCTCCATGGATTTTTTTTTCTCACATACTTGATTTGCATAGGATTTTTTCAATAAAAAAAATCATCAGGTTTAAAGTTATAATGCATTGTGAAAAACGAATATTTCATCAATGAAATTCAAGTCAGATATTCTCATGAATATTCTTTTCATATTGGATACAAACTTTTTTAAGTCTGATGCAGACATTTTGTAATCAAAGCGTTTCAACTGAGGTACTGCACAGGCGTCAAAAGGCGTCATTATGAAGTAAAGGGGGTGGCGTCAAAAAGCGTCATTATGGAGGAATGGGTTAATTAACACTTCAGTTGTTCTGGAATAACTTTCATCAGGTACATTTCAGGCGTGAAAAATAAGAAAATTTTGCTCAAGGGTATTTCAATTTTGAGGGTCAAAGATGCATTAATATGGAGAGAAACCCATTGCTATTGTCATAAATTCATGAAAAATGTTTATATCTTCTTATTTCAGATTCTCCAAGAACAGGCTCACCTATTAGGAGCGTCAGTCCTAAACATTCAAAATCAGATTCCCCAAGAACAGGCTCCCCGATTAGGAGCCTCAGTCCCAGACTTTCTAAATCAGATTCTAAGACTGTGGTGTCTGAATCTTCGTCACAAGCTTCACTGAAAGAGGAACTTTTTACAACACCCCCAAATAGTCCTATACCTATAAGGAAAAAGAATTTAAAGAAGGAACCATCGTTTGATCGTTTCTCCCAATCACCTCCTGGCTCTCCTCAAATGAAGGGGAGATTGTCAGATGCTGCAAGAGATGGCAGATCATCTCCTCTGAGGGAGAGTCTACTGAGTACCAGCCATGGTTCAGTACCTGCTAGAAGAGACAGTTTTGGAAGTCCTCCGACACTCTCTGGGAGGAAGGATAGTATGGGAAGTCCTGTACCACAAAGAAGAGAAAGTTTTGGAAGTCCTAGGCACACTTCTCCTGTTAGAACCATAAGGTATGCTATTAAACTTTTTTGAAAACTACTGTGCAATTTCCTTTAAAAATAAAAAAGACTTGTTTCTTGCTGAATTGATTTATTTAGAATTAATACTTTTAATTTCAATATAATTATACAACATGATAAACTTTTCAATCAAATTGTTTTATCTGATAACACATTATACATAGTTGTATCTGATTCAACTTGATTCATTACTTGTCTTTAAAATGTCTTTCTTCTTGATTTCAGTCCACAGAGAGGAAGTCCTAGGAGAGGGAGCAGTCCTTTGCTGTATCACAATTCCCCAAGGTCATCTCCTGTACTAGGGTCAGACCAGACTGCTGCTGATAAATACTTCAACATAGGAACTGGATCAGCTAAAGATGAATCACCAAGGTAGAATTTTTATCCACTTTTCTATATGATCAAAAAGATTAGTTCCATATTAACCATACATTCAGTATGATTTTGATTAAATTAGAACAGAGTATGATAATGATTTCAATATGGTTCTGAATAAATGGACAATGGATTTGAAATTTTCATTACCTTATTAAGCTGCTTGTTGACTTTCAAAATGAGGCTTTAGGATTTTTTTTAAGGGGAATGACATTCTTGTTATACTGTGGATTTATTATTATTCTTTTGAATCAGTTGGTGTGGATTTCATGGGTAAACCACAAATTTAAAGGATAAGGTACGATAAGGCCCGTTTTTGGCCCCCCTATTTTCTCATTTTCTTAATTTTGTTTTGGAAAGCTACTTATCACATTAAAAAATATTCCCTTAGGTTTGAAGTTTGTTTGGATGAACTTCAAAACCATTAATTTTAGAAAGTGAGTGAGGTAAGGGGGTAAAAGGGCATCAAAAACGTTGAAAGAAGGAAAAATAACGATTTTTGGCTATTGTTTCTTAAAATTCAATAGCGTGCGCCTACGTGACCTGGGAAAAATTATGGTGATTTAGACAGCAAAAACAGTTCTCATGACATTGGAATAAAAAAATCCTGGGTCACGTTGGCGCAGGCACTAAAAAATTTAAATTTGTTGTAAAATCACCCACAAAATGAATTATAATTACAATATTTGAATAAAAACAGAAAGTTACCCCCCCTCACCTCACCCACTTGCGAATTTGAAAAATGAGAAAAAGGGGGGCCAAAAACAGGCCTTATCGTACCTTGTCCTTTTCAAGGAAGTACACATTTTCTTTTGGTTTGTATGTAGGCTTTGACAAACCACAAAATTCAAAATCAACAAAAATACCATTTTCCTCAATCAACAAAATATAAATGAATCCAAATTGAATACAGAAATAATCAAAAGTTATTTATACCATGATATATTTTTAGGATGTCTCCTAAACCAGGGCGAAAAGATAGAAGACAACTACGGTCAAAACGTCCAAATTCACCTTCTATCCAAGATGTAGCTCCTGTAGCCAGAAATAGATCTTCCTCCACTTCAACCATCCTTGAAAAACCTAAAGAGCCAGTGAAAGAGGCCTTATCCCCATCTGTAGCAGAATGTTTGAGAGCTGTATTTGCTGCCTTCCTTTGGCATGAAGGTATTGTCCATGACGCTATGGCGTGTGCCTCGTTCTTGAAATTTCATCCTGATTTGAAGAAAGAAATGTCAAAATTTGCCACTAAGAAAAAACAGGAGAAAAATATTCGAGTCAGGCATGCTACTGATTCAAGCAAAGATCTTAATAAAACAAGAGAAAATATTAATATCAATGAGGCAAGAGTTCGTTTTAATTTAGAACCCCAGTTTTTAAGGAGTGATTCTGAGAAGTCAGATAAGTCAGACAAATCAGACAAAAGTGACAAGGCTGACTCACCTGTATTGGCCAAAGAATTGAAATATAACAAGAAACCAGTAGAAAGACATAAGTCCGAAGGAAGTGTCAGCCATTTTGGACAAGATGACCTTGACAAGGACAAGGATAAGTCATCAGCCCTTCCCCTTACTCTACAACATTTGGTGTATTTCTGGGAAGAATTGTCATGTGGAATATTACGAGTAATTTTACAAGATTTGGTCTACCCAAGTGCTGCTGTGACATTGAAAGCTAAGAAAGGAGAAAAGAAAGACAAAGAGAAGGAGAAGGAAAAGAAAAATAAGAAAAAGAAAGAGCACAAACAAGTAATGAGAGGAAATGCTATTGGAGAAGCAATGGTTGGAATCTTTGGTGGTGGAGGAGGGGGCGGAGCTGCATATAAAGGCGACACCTGGTGTGAATTATGTGGTGGGACTTTCCCACATCCTGTGACATACCATATGCGACAGGCCCACCCTGGATGTGGCCGACATGCAGGAGGCAAGGGATACAACAGTAGTGGAAACTTCTGTGGTGGATGGGCTGGAAACTGTGGGGAAGGGGGTTATGGAGGAAGTGGATGGTATTTGATATGTGAAACATGTAGAGACAAATATCTGAAGGATAAAAAACAACAACAGAAAGAAAAGGACAAAGCTAAGAAATTAAAGAAGAAAAATGCACAGTCTAGAGCTCAAGCAATTCTGAGTCCTCAGGATCCACATGTGGTATTGAAAGCTAATGCCATGTTTTTATTAGATCTAGCTAGTGCATCAGGTTTCACATTACCAGTACAGTCACATAAAAAACATAATAACCAACACAACTCTGATTTACTGCTTCCTAGTGTGAATGAAGAGTATGGACAAGAACTGAATCCATTTCCACCGGTTCCCTTCACATTTCTTGTACGACAAGGGGCACAGAACTCTGACTCGGCTTTCGCTGATGATTTCTACATTGATGCTGATGAGAGAGTATTTTTAAGATCTGGTTCTATGAGTATAGCAACTAAAAATGTGTCATTCACCAGACCTAGACTACCTACAGAACCTAGACACAGTCCATTAGCTAGGTCAGGGTCACTGGGACAGGATATGAGACCAGCTCTGTCACATATATCACCACTTAGTCCTAAGGTATGGTTGTAGAGTATCTTTTAATGTATGTTTTTTTCTGAAAACTTTTAAAAGTAATGATACTTCAAATTTAAAACAAAAGATAAATATATGTTTTATATATTTGAATGCCTTTACTTACTTATCCTTTCTTTTAAAAGAAAATCCTTAAGGGGGTTCGCGGGTCTAAATCATTTATATAGGATTTCTCTATATTTTTCTATAAATGAACTTTATCTTATAGTTAATAGAAAAATAAAATAAAAAAGTGGGGTCACCGTGCATTTGCGCTCACAATCTGCCTTCGAAAGAAGCATACATTTTTGTAAAGGTGTTTTTTTTCTGTTGAAGTAATAGGAGAAATAAAAGTAATATCGAAATAAAAAAAAGAAATTTATTACAGAAATCGCTAAAATTTTACAATAATTTAGTTTAAGTACAGCTTATATGGAAATTATATTAAAAAAGATAGGTCACCGATGAGTTGAAAAAGAAATTTCAATTTTAGAGCCAAAAAATGGCATTTTCCCACCAAAGGGAGATAATTTGGAACTTTTTCAATGATGTATACATTTTTAAAGTCATCTAGGGCCAACACGAATTGATTGTTTTGAATGATTTTTGTACCATATGATAAAGTAACAACTACAAAAGGAAATAAATAAAATTTGTAATGAAAAACAAATGTTTGATTTTTTTCTGAAATTTTTATACCCTCGAGCCTCCTTAATCTTATGAAAATATTCGTAAATGTACTTCTAATTTATTATTGTCTTGTAAAACTCTGAAATTGGCAATATCTTTTCTTTCTGCAGTGACCTTAATGTCAAGACCTTTTTCATAGTTTTTTTTAATAGGAACTGCACAGCGCAAGTGGGATGTTAAAACCATGTTCAAAGAAAAGGTCAACAACATGCAAGTTATAGATAGTGTTTACTGATTTTGAAAGAAAATTTTAATACATCAAATCATTTTATAACTTTTATGATGGAGTTTAATTAAATGCATATATTAATAACTAAATTTTTGTACCAGGACTTTAATATTGAAAACAACAGTAATGCTTCTGACAACAAACTGACGCCCAGGAGTGCCGGTACCAGTCCAGAATCAGAACAGGACCAAGCTCCTAAGAAGACAGCCTTCCAAAGAAGTATATCAGAATATGTATCTGATAATGATGATAATAATGATAGAAATAAGTTTTCTGGTCGACGAAGGAATAACAGTGGCGGTGTCACAGGTATAGTAATACTCACTGAATACATCTTTTAGCAAACATTTTCTACTCCAATAAAGCACAATTTTGTGGAACATATTATGCATAATTTCAACAGTCTTAATGAACTAATAAATGGTTCAGTGTCCCAAAGATGAAAAACAGATATACTCAGAGCATTGAAATTAATGCTGGTATATCTTGTTCTGCTACATGAATGACATAAAAAAAATATTTTTTAAACAAATAGAAAGATGGATTTTACAACATGTATCTTAAGATGCAAAGCCTAATTGCTGCAAGCACACACAGCTTGAAGTTTTTTTATGTTTATTATTCAACATACTTCTCTTTTGTAGATGGAGGGATGTCCCTGTTAAAGCACCCCTCAGCAGCCATGTCTGCACTCATAAAGTCTGTAGACAAGGGTGGATCTGAAAATGATGGGGACAGAACATTACAGAGACCTGTAATGTCCTTCATAGTCCAGAGACATGACCTTGATGGACTACAGCTAGCCATGAGACAAGCACTGAGGAAGGCAGCTTGTAGAGTGTTTGGCATGCAGGTAAAGAACTTTTCTAATTCTTTATTACAAAAAAACAACAAATGGAAACATATCCAAACATAAAGAAAGTCAAAAGCATAAGCATTCAAGTTACTGTGGATTCTGGATTCAGAAATTATGCACCTAATAACTATTTTTGAATCTGCCAAGTTGACAAGAGAGAATATGCGCTGCTTGAAATATTGAAGTGACACAACAATATCTTTTCCATTGTGACGTCAGTTATTTATAGATTATCATTGATCATCTCAACAGATTAATTTTCTCGCTTGAGGTTTCTAGTGATAATTTTTCATATCACTCTATAGCTATTGGCTGAGAAAGGAAATTATTAGTCAGTAAGATCAAAGGAAAACTAATTTTTATTATGATGTCAAAAATTTAAGGGAACCTTTGTAATGCCCAGTAATGGCGGACAAATAGCAAAAAGTTGTAATGCATGCATTAAGTATTGCGATAGTTGAACAATTACCACAAAGTGAGTTAAAATATTTCTTTTTTCAGGAAATGCTTTGTTCAAACAATGATATCTATTAAATTTAAAATTCTAGTTTTTAAGCCCCACCTACGATAGTAGAGGGGCATTATGTTTTCTGGTCTGTGCGTCCGTTCGTTCGTCCGTCTGTGCGTCCGTTCGCTTCAGGTTAAAGTTTTTGGTCAAGGTAGTTTTTGATGAAGTTGAAGTCCAATCAACTTCAAACTTAGTACACATGTTCCCCATGATACGATCTTTCTAATTTTAATGCCAAATTATAGTTTTGATCCCAATTTCATGGTCCACTGAACATAGAAAATGATAGTGCGAGTGGGGCATCCGTGTACTATGGACACATTCTTGTTTATTTTTGTGACATCTATCTTGTTGCAATGATATAAAAATCTCTAGAACTTGATTACAATGTGAATTTAAAGATTCATGATTCATATTCATGAAAAGCTGGATTTTTACCATGTAGCTTGAAAAAGAGCCTATGATATCAGGTCCAAAGAAATTGAGTTCAGTTTCTATTGTGTCCATTACATATTTTCAGGCATTGAACTGGTTACTGAGAAGTGTGACACAGATTGTATGTTTACATGATTTGATGTGGTTTTTCGTGGCCTCACTAACACCTCCCTCTGAGGAAGAAGAGGAAGAGGAAGAAGAACCAGAAAAAGGGAAAGAGAAAGAGAAAAAGAAAAAAGAACCCAAGAAAGACCAAGAGGTAGGGGTTGTTGGTTTTGTAAAAAAAAAGGAATTATATTATGATACATAACATCATATTGTTTACAAGTAGAAAGGTATAATGAAAATGTTATTATCTAGTATGTTACCAGTCTTCAGCTAAGAAAAAGAGATAATGAAGAAAGAAGCCAAGAAAGGTGCAAATTGTTTTCTTTGGGAAGATAAATTTTGAAATAACGAAGAAGATGGCATAACTGATTGTTGTACTTATACAAGTTAATATCCAAATGAATAATTATAATGTTTAATTCTTTAGTATTTGGTTATTTTAAGATTTATCTGTCAAACAGCCAAACAAACGAATGCATGTTTTATTAAGAATTGAAAATGACCATCCAAGTAAAATGCTGTGTTTTCATTATTTCATTTGGAATTTCCCAGGATGCACCAGTATGTGAACATCCATTACAAGATGTGACTGTAGCAGGCCAGGCAGTTGAACCATTGTTAGAAGTGTTCCATACATTGCTGCAGACGACAGCTGATGTCATGATGCAGTTACCATGGGGATCACCTATACAGGTATGTTTTAAATGTATGCTTTCTTGTGTGTAATATTTGGAAAAGAAGTGTTCCATATAGCATCTCTTTTATTGTTATAAAATAAACTAGTATATCAATTTGTTTGTGTACATATATTGTATTTAAACTGTTCAGGGTCTTATGTTTGCAAACAACCTCAGAAGCACAGATTTGATTATTTGAAAAAATTTTAATCTGCACAAATTAAATGGCTTATTGCATTTCTTAAAAGAAATAAGATTTAATATAGTTTTTAGCAGCTGATTATAATTATACAGGGAATAAAATGCAGCTTTCTTTATCATTTCAGCAAATGGCTGTCCATTGTTTCTGTTTGAACTTCCGACCCTCAGATCATCAGTTCCTACATGAAAGCCATGTTTTCAGTAACATCAGTAGAATACTCAGTAAATCTGAGGAGGAGAGTGAAGAAACTGCTGACTCAGCACAGGTAAGATCATTTATTATTTGCTGGTGATAAGTGATTTTATAATTGTTAGGTGTTTTTTCCCTTTTTAAAGCTAAATGAATTTGATTACCCCTATTTTGATGTTGTTTTTATTTTCATTTGTTAGTTGTGTGATTTAGGTAGTTGGTTTTGACTTTGAATATATTTTTTACTTTTAATCTTGCATGCAATTATTTTGATTCATTCTTGTAAAGTTTATTAACAGCCTTACAGGTATTATTGAATATACTCAGCAAAAATTAAACAGCCACAACCAAACAAATTTTTTTTGGGGGGGTATTTTCAGCCTAATTAAACACACTGTGGTATTGTTTGTATATAGAGAGAACAAAAAAATGAATATTCTTTTGAATTGGTTCTCTACTAGATTTATTCTGCGAAGAATTAGAATTAAAACATGAATAGGGCATAAGTCCTTGATATTGAGTCCAAAGAAGCCTGTATCAATCACTCCCCTAGTACATGCATTTTACATTAGTTAGGATAGATCCTGCAACTGTTATGTTTTTTTACTTAGTTTACTCTGCATTTTTCAAATCACATAGAAAGTATTTTTGTTCTTCATCATTGAACGCATTACAGTACTAATTTGAAAGTTTGCATTATAATTTAAACAGACTAAGATACGTGTAAGTATTTTGATCTTCTTGTACATGTACTTGCATCTTTTATTTATTCAAACTTAGATTGCTAAAAGTAGAATTGTATCTTGGGTGGTAAGTTTTTCTGTGTGTAATATTTAATCTTTAAGTGTGATTTATGTAAATATTCAACAGGGTATCTGTAAGTTTTTTGTCATTGTCTGGCTTACATCAATTTCACAGAAGTTTTGTAATTTGTTACTTTTTCCATGGTGGAGACTTATGATAATAAATTGATGGTTAGTGCTCTGATGGATTCCATTGCAGAACACAAATTTAGACTGTTATTTAAAAGTTTTCTTGTTCAGGTTTGAAAAACAGTTGTGATAGATTATTTCCCTTGCAGTTTATTTCTTGTATAAAATGAGGTTATGTCCCATCAATATTAATGTTGTGTGATTTCCAATGAGAGAGCTATCTAACAGAGTCCAAATGAAGCCAATTCAAGCAACTATAGGTCACATTAATATTGCTCTTTCAACTGAAAATTAAATGAGCAGTTATAAAGTTTTAGATTTAGGTATATTAATGAAAGTTTCTGATATTTGAAAACTAAATGCAACTCATAACTATACTGACAATACTAATGCTTTGTATTTTAATTTCATATTAATGTTTTCATGAATGTATCATTATTTTGCTCTGGTTGTGGATTGATACGGGGTGCACCCAGCACTCCCAGACCTGGCCCCAACTAAAATAAATGTAATCTATAGGCTAAATTACAGTCAATTTTTTTGTCAAAATATAGTATTCTTACTCTTACTTCTGATGAGTACCTCTTGCCAGTAAGTGAAAGGCATATATACAATTGTATGGAATTGTGGATATATCAGTAATATTTAATCTTAATGTTTTTCTTGTACAGAACAGTCCAGTGCAATTTTGGGTCTATCTTTGATATTAGAAAAATTTGTAAAGATTTGCATGAATATGGAATTTTTAGCCTCGAAGTGCTACATTTCTTTACATATTTTGGTATGAATTAAATTGAAAAATATATATAATATAATTAGCAATTTTTTGGGATGTGTGGATCATGGATTTGCATTAGTGGATACACTTATTAAGCAAAATGAAATATTTAACAGATGTAGATCTAGAATATTAAAACTTTAAGATTAAAGTTCTTATCATACTTATTCTTTTTTGTCTAGTAAATTTAAGCTGATATATACTCAGCAACATAATAATGCACCTAGCTCTTCTTCCTATTAAAATACAATAATAATACTTCATTCAGAAGCAATACAGCTTATAGAATATTATGTATAGTAGTTTCATCATTTAAAAAAAAAGTTTCTTTATTGATATTAAACTCTGAAATGACAAATAATATAAGATTTTAAAAATGTAATTAAACAAGTGAAATACTTAGTGGTGCTTTTTATTATATTGGATTTCAAAAATTGGGAAAGGAGATTTTATAGAACCAGGGTTTGATAATAGATATTTACCTTTGTGGTGTTGGCATGCTTACACTTATATATCTGTACTTATATACCTGAGTGGCAATGGAATGTCTTTAACATGGGAGGCCATGGTCAGATGACATATATATCTGTACTTATATACCTGAGTGGTAATGGTATGTCTTTAACATGGGAGATCATGGTCAAATGACAAATAAAATCATAATGTGTTGAACCTGTATAAAATACAAATTTACTAATAATGTATCAAAGATGATGCATGTCGTATATATAAGTTTGACAGTTACCCAAAACAAATACAAAAAACAACCAAACAATGCATTGTTTTTAGCATTAGCAAGAGTTTATTCTGTTTGTCTTTTTTTTAATATGTCAGTTATTGACGACCAATCAAATTTGTTTCCTATATTTTTTTCAAATTTCATTGATATCTAAAAAAGGTTTAAAAAATAATGACCTATGATATATGTTGTATATTCAGAAATGTACAAATAGATATATTTTTTTTCTCACTCCACAACACAAATTCAACACTTCTTTAATTATAATATATTCTAAGTGACTAGGTTACCATCATAGGCTTTGAATAATCTGAATAAAATTAGAAATCTTTCTATAAGCTTTATAAAACATGCTATAAATATTCTTGTTTTGGGGCCTCAGTGATCAAGTGATCTTATCAGTTTAACTACTGTATCACTAGCCTGGCTACATCAAGGTTGTGAGTTAAAATCTAGCTTGTTGTAGGTGCATAACTCTAATCTTAATTGACTAAGATTGTCAGTATTCCTCCTGGAGGCAGATGGTTCTCTCTGAGTACTCTTGCTTCCTCCACCAATAAAAATGGCTGTAACAAAATAACACAATAGTACTGAAAGTGGTGTTTAACATCAATCAATCTATCACCAAATCAATATCTTGATTTTACAATTATATATTTTTATTTTATAGGCTACTTACACCATATGTAATCTGAAAGATTTGACACCTTCAGCAGATATCAAGGTTTCTAGTAGACAGGCAATGATATCCAGCCTTACAGGTAAGCTTTTATATAGTGCCCCTTTTTAGCTCACGTGGCCCGAAGGGCCAAAGTGAGCTTATGCCATCACTTGGCGTCCGTCGTCGTCCTTCGTCTGTCGTCGTAAACTATTTCAAGAATCTTCTCCTCTGAAACTACTAGGCCAAATACTTCCAAACTTTAACTGAATGTTCCTTAGGGTATCTAGTTTATAAATTGTATCCGAAGTTTTGATCTATTAACAAACATGGTAGCCATTGCTAAAAATAAAACATAGGGGTCAAATGCAGTTTTTGGCTAATAACTCAAAAACCGAAGCATTTAGAGCAAATCCGACATGGGTTAAAATTGATTATCAGGTCAAGATCTATCTGCCCTGAAATTTTCAGATGAATCGGACAACCCGTTGTTGGGTTGCTGCCCCTGAATTGGAAATTTTAAGGAAATTTTGCTGTTTTTGGTTATCATGAATATTATTATAGGTAGAGATACACTGTAAACAGCAAAAATGTTCAGCAAAGTAAGACCTAAAAATAAGTCAACATGACTGAAATGGTCAGTTGACCCCTTTAGGAGTTATTGCCCTTTATAGTCAATTTTTAACCATTTTTAGCTCACCTGGCCCGAAGGGCCAAGTGAGCTATTCCCATCACTTTGCGTCCGGCGTCCGTCGTCGTCGTCCGTCGTCGTCCGTCGTCCGTCGTCGTTAACTTTTACAAAAATCTTCTCCTCTGAAACTACTGGGCCAAATTTAACCAAACTTGACCAAAATCATCATTGGGGTATCTAGTTTAAAAAATGTGTGGTGTGACACGGTCAACCAACCAAGATGGCCGCCACAGCTAAAAATAGAACATAGGGGTAAAATGCAGTTTTTGGCTTATAACTCAAAAACCAAAGCATTTAGAGCAAATCTGACACGGGGTAAATATGTTTATCAGGTCAAGATCTATCTGCCCTGAAATTTTCAGATGAATCGGTCAACCCGTTGTTGGGTTGCTGCCCCTGAATTGGTCATTTTGAGGAAATTTTGCTGTTTTTGGTTATTATCTTGAATATTATTATAGATAGAGATAAACTGTAAACAGCAATAATGTTTGGCAAAGTTAGATTTACAAGTAAGTCAACATGACCGAAATGGTCAGTTGACCCCTTTAGGAGTTATTGCCCTTTATAGTCAATTTTTAACCATTTTTAGCTCACCTGGCCCGAAGGGCCAAGTGAGCTTTTCCCATCACTTTGCGTCCGGCGTCCGTCGTCCTGCGTCCGTCGTCGTCCTGCGTCCGTCGTCGTTAACTTTTACAAAAATCTTCTCCTCTGAAACTACTAAGCCAAATTTAATCAAACTTGGCCACAATCATCATTGGGGTATCTAGTTTAAAAAATGTGTCCGGTGACCCTGCCAACCAACCAAGATGGCCGCCATGGCTAAAAATAGAACATAGGGGTAAAATGCAGTTTTTGGCTTATAACTCAAAAACCAAAGCATTTAGAGCAAATCTGACATGGGCTAAAATTGTTTATCAGGTCAAGATCTATCTGCCCAGAAATTTTCAGATGAATCGGACAACCTGTTGATGGGTTGCTGCCCCTGAATTGGTAATTTTATGGAAATTTTGCTGTTTTTGGTTATTATCTTGAATATTATTATAGATAGAGATAAACTGTAAACAGCAATAATGTTCAGCAAAGTAAGATTTACAAATAAGTCAACATGACCGAAATGGTCAGTTGACCCCTTAAGGAGTTATTGCCCTTTATAGTCAATTTTTAACCATTTTTCGTAAATCTTAGTAATCTTTTACAAAAATCTTCTCCTCTGAAACTACTGGGCTAAATTAATCCAAACTTGGCCACAATCATCTTTGGGGTATGTAGTTCAAAAAATGTGTCCGGTGACCCGGCCATCCAACCAAGATGGCTGCCACGGCTAAATATAGGACATAGGGGTAAAATGCAGTTTTTGGCTTATAACTCAAAAATCAAAGCATTTAGAGCAAATCTGACATGGGGTAAAATTGTTTATCAGGTCAAGATCTATCTGCCCAGAAATTTTCAGATGAATCGGACAACCCGTTGATGGGTTGCTGCCCCTGAATTGGTAATTTTATGGAAATTTTGCTGTTTTTGGTTATTATCTTGAATATTATTATAGATAGAGATAAACTGTAAACAGCAATAATGTTCAGCAAAGTTAGATTTACAGATAAGTCAACATGACCGAAATGGTCAGTTGACCCCTTAAGGAGTTATTGCCCTTTATAGTCAATTTTTAACCATTTTTCGTAAATCTTAGTGATCTTTTACAAAAATCTTCTCCTCTGAAACTACTGGGCTAAATTAATCCAAACTTGGCCACAATCATCTTTGGGGTATGTAGTTTAAAAAATGTGTCCGGTGACCCGGTGTCATATGGTATTTTGAACCCCATGGTAAAATGACCCCGGGGTCAAAATACCGCTATGGTATATTGAACCCCCCCATGGTAAATTGAACCCCCCCTGTATGGAAAATTGAACCCCCATGGTAAATTGAACCCCCCTGTTTTTTTCATTCTAGATGATTAATAAAACATTTAACATTATATAAACGCTAATCAAATATTAAAAATCATTAATACAAGAAGGGGAGGTCAATTTTCAATGATTGGTTAAAAGAAAAATATTTGCTGGGTATTTAAGTAAGTGCTCTGAAGTCTTAACTAACAAAATTTCAATAAAAAAAACTTCTTAAAGCATTAACTAGACCATGTAGCTTGGACACTTTAATTCTTTGAAATTTGAAATATTTATATAGAATGATAGACATAAGTTTTAATTCTCCATGGTAAAAAAGGGGGAGGGGGTCAAATTTCCATGGCTCAGTTAATCTAAAAAGTAAAATTTTCAAAACATCTTTTCAAGCTACTAAGATAAATACAAACTACTTATTGGAGTATAATAAATATGTAAAGAAGTTACAGTAGCTAGATATTTTAGCATTAAAGGTCTATAGATGTATAGAAGGGGGTTCATTATACCATGGTAGGGGGGTCAAAATAACATGGCAAAGTGAAATTTTCTAAACATCTTTTCCAGCATGTTTAATACATTGAAACTACTATTTGGAGTATAATAACTATGTAAAGGAAACATAACAGCTAAAATTTTGAAATTCAAGGTCTATAGTAGGGGGTTCAATATACCATGGTAGGGGGTCAAAATACCATGGCTAAGTAAAATTTTCAAAATTTCTTTTCCAACATGTTTAATACATACAAACTACTTAATGGAGTATTATTACTATGTTAAGGAGTTAGAAAAGCTAGAAATTTTGAAATTCAAGGTCTATAGTAGGGGGTTCAATATACCACAGGGTGGTCAAAATACCATGGCTAAGTAAAATTTTCAAAATTTCTTTTCCAGCATGTTTAATACATACAAACTACTTATTGGAGTATTATAACTATGTTACTTAGGAGCTAGAATAGATTGAATTTTTGAAATTCAAGGTCTATAGTAGGGGGTTCAATATATTGCAGGGGGGTCAAAATACCATGGCTAAGTAAAATTTTCAAAATATCTTTTCCAGTATGTTAAATACATGCAAACTACTAATTGGAGTATGATTACTATGTAAAGGAGACATAACAGCTAAAATTTTGAAATTCAAGGTCTATAGTAGGGGTTCAATATACTGCAGGGGGGTCAAAATACCATGGCTAAGTAAAATTTCAAAATTTCTTTTCCAGCATGTTTAATACATACAAGCTACTTATTGGAGTATTATAACTATGTTAAGGAGCTAGAATAGATTGAATTTTTGAAATTCAAGGTCTATAGTAGGGGGTTCAATATACCGCAGGGGGTCAAAATACCATGGCTAAGTAAAATTTCAAAATTTCTTTTCTATCATGTTAAATACATACAAACTACTTATTGGAGTATTATAACTATGTTAAGGAGTTAGAATAATAGAATTCTTGAAATTCAAGGTCTATAGAAGGGGGTTCAATATACCGCAGGGGGGTCAAAATACCATGGCTAAGTAAAATTTTCAAAATATCTTTTCCAGTATGTTAAATACATGCAAACTACTTATTGGAGTATGATTACTATGTTAAGGAGTTAGAAAAGCTAAAATTTTGAAATTCAAGGTCTATAGTAGGGGGTTCAATATACAGCAAGGGGGTCAAAATACCATGGCTTAGTAAAATTTTCAAAATATCTTTTCCAGTATATTAAATACATGCAAACTACTTATTGGAGTATGATTACTATGTTGAGGAATTAGAATAGATTGAATTTTTGAAATTTAAGGTCTAAAGTAGGGGGTTCAATATACCGCAGGGGGGTCAAAATACCATGGCTAAGTAAAATTTTCAAAATATCTTTTCCAGTATGTTAAATACATGCAAACTACTTATTGGAGTATGATTACTATGTTGAGGAATTAGAATAGATTGAATTTTTGAAATTCAAGGTCTATAGTAGGGGGTTCAATATACCGCAGGGGGGTCAAAATACCATGGCTAAGTAAAATTTTCAAAATATCTTTTCCAGTATGTTAAATACATGCAAACTACTTATTGGAGTATGATTACTATGTTAAGGAATAAGAATAGCTTGAAATTTTGAAATTCAAGGTCTATAGTAGGGGGTTCAATATACTGCAGGGGGGTCAAAATACCATGGCTAAGTAAAATTTTTCAAAATATCTTTTCCAGTATGTTAAATACA
Organism: Mytilus galloprovincialis; assembly: GCF_965363235.1. NCBI lineage: Eukaryota > Metazoa > Mollusca > Bivalvia > Mytilida > Mytilidae > Mytilus > Mytilus galloprovincialis. Next base: position 39,162,795 of record NC_134845.1, on the reverse strand, counting down.
TGCTAACTACTTATTGGAGTATGATTACTATGTTAAGGAATTAGAATAGCTTGAATTTTTGAAATTCAAGGTCTATGGTAGGGGGTTCAATATACTGCAGTGGGGTCAAAATACCATGGCTAAGTAAAATTTTCAAAAAATGTATATTGAACCCCCTACTATAGACCTTGAATTTCAAAAATTCTAGCTATTCTAGCTCTTTAACATAGTTATAATACTCCAATAAGTAGTTTGTATGCATTAAATATGCTGGAAAAGATATTTTGAAAATTTTACTTTGCCACTGTATTTTGACCCCCCTGCTGTATATTGAACCCCCTACTATAGACCTTCAATTTCAAAAATTCTAGCTTAACATTGTAATAATACTCCAATGAGTAGTGTGTATGTATTTAATATGCTGGAAAAGATATTTTGAAAATTTTACTTAGCCATGGTATTTTGACCCCCCTGCGGTATATTGAACCCCCTACAATAGACCTTGAATTTCAAAAATTCAATCTATTCTAACTCCTGAAGTTAGTTATAATACTCCAATAAGTAGTTTGTATGTATCAAATATGCTGGAAAATATATTTTAAAAATTTTACTTAGCCATGGTATTTTGACCCCCCTGTGGTATATTGAACCCCCTACAAAAGACCTTGAATTTCAAAAATTCAATCTATTCTAACTCCTGAAGATAGTTATAATACTCTAATAAGTAGTTTGTATCTATCAAATATGCTGGAAAATATATTTTAAAAATTTTACTTAGCCATGGTATTTTGACCCCCCTGCGGTATATTGAACCCCCTACTATAGACCTTGAATTTCAAGAATTCTAGCTATTCTAGCTCTGTAACATAGTTATAATACTCCAATGAGTAGTTTGTATGTATTAAATATGCTGGAAAATATATTTTAAAATTTTTACTTAGCCATGGTATTTTGACCCCCCTGCGGTATATTGAACCCCCTACTATAGACCTTGAATTTCAAAAATTCTAGCTATTCTAGCTCTTTAACATAGTTATAATACTCCAATAAGTAGTTTGTATGCATTAAATATGCTGGAAAAGATATTTTGAAAATTTTACTTTGCCACGGTATTTTGACCCCCCTGCTGCATATTGAACCCCCTACTATAGACCTTAAATTTCAAAAATTCTAGCTTTTCTAACTCCTTAACATTGTTATAATACTCCAATGAGTAGTTTGTATGTATTAAATATGCTGGAAAAGATATTTTGAAAATTTTACTTAGCCATGGTATTTTGACCCCCCTGCGGTATATTGAACCCCCTACAATAGACCTTGAATTCCAAAAATTCAATCTATTCTAACTCCTAAAGATAGTTATAATACACCAATAAGTAGTTTGTATGTATTAAATATCTGGAAAATATATTTTAAAAATTTTACTTAGCCATGGTATATTGACCCCCCTGCGGTATATTGAACCCCCTACTATAGACCTTGAATTTCAAAAATTCTAGCTTTTCTAAATCCTTAACATGGTTATAATACATGTACTCCAATAAGTAGTTTGTATGCATTAAATATGCTGGAAAAGATATTTTGAAAATTTTACTTTGCCACGGTATTTTGACCCCCCTGCTGCATATTGAACCCCCTACTATAGACCTTAAATTTCAAAAATTCTAGCTTTTCTAACTCCTTAACATTGTTATAATACTCCAATGAGTAGTTTGTATGTATTAAATATGCTGGAAAAGATATTTTGAAAATTTTACTTAGCCATGGTATTTTGACCCCCCTGCGGTATATTGAACCCTCTACTATAGACCTTGAATTTCAAAAATTATAGCTATTCTAGCTCTTTAACATAGTTATAATACTCCAATGAGTAGTTTGTATGTATTAAATATGCTGGAAAAGATATTTTGAAAATTTTACTTAGCCATGGTATTTTGACCCCCCTGCGGTATATTGAACCCCCTACTATAGACCTTCAATTTCAAAAATTCTAGCTATTCTAACTCCTTAACATGGTTATAATACTCCAATGAGTAGTTTGTATGTATTAAATATGCTGGAAAAGATATTTTGAAAATTTTTCTTAGCCATGGTATTTTGACCCCCCTGCGGTATATTGAACCCCCTACTATAGACCTTAAATTTCAAAAATTCTAGCTTTTCTAACTCCTTAACATTGTTATAATACTCCAATGAGTAGTTTGTATGTATTAAATATGCTGGAAAAGATATTTTGAAAATTTTACTTAGCCATGGTATTTTGACCCCCCTGCAGTATATTGAACCCCCTACAATAGACCTTGAATTTCAAAAATTCAATCTATTCTAACTCCTAAAGATAGTTATAATACACCAATAAGTAGTTTGTATGTATTAAATATCTGGAAAATATATTTTAAAAATTTTACTTAGCCATGGTATATTGACCCCCCTGCGGTATATTGAACCCCCTACTATAGACCTTGAATTTCAAAAATTCTAGCTTTTCTAAATCCTTAACATGGTTATAATACTCCAATGAGTAGTTTGTATGTATTAAATATGCTGGAAAAGATATTTTGAAAATTTTACCTTGCCATGGTATTTTGACCCCCCTGCGGTATATTGAAACCCCTACTATAGACCTTGAATTTCAAAAATTCAATCTATTCTAACTCCTGAAGATAGTTATAATACTCCAATAAGTAGTTTGTATGTATTAAATATGCTGGAAAATATATTTTGAAAATTTTACTTAGCTATGGTCTTTTGACCCCCTGCGGTATATTGAACCCCCTACTATAGACCTTGAATTTCAAAAATTATAGCTATTCTAGCTCTTTAACATAGTTATAATACTCCAATGAGTAGTTTGTATGTATTAAATATGCTGGAAAAGATATTTTGAAAATTTTACTTAGCCATGGTATTTGACCCCCCTGCGGTATATTGAACCCCCTACTATAGACCTTCAATTTCAAAAATTCTAGCTATTCTAACTCCTTAACATGGTTATAATACTCCAATGAGTAGTTTGTATGTATTAAATATGCTGGAAAAGATATTTTGAAAATTTTTCTTAGCCATGGTATTTTGACCCCCCTGCGGTATATTGAACCCCCTACTATAGACCTTAAATTTCAAAAATTCTAGCTATTCTAACTCCTTAACATGGTTATAATACTCCAATGAGTAGTTTGTATGTATTAAATATGCTGGAAAAGATATTTTGAAAATTTTACTTAGACATGGTATATGACCCCCCTGCAGTATATTGAACCCCCTACTATAGACCTTAAATTTCAAACATTCTATCTATTCTAACTCCTTAAGATGGTTATAATACTCCAATGAGTAGTTTGTATGTATTAAATATGCTGGAAAAGATATTTTGAAAAATTTTACTTAGCCATGGTATTTTGACCCCCCTGCGGTATATTGAACCCCCTACAATAGACCTTGAATTTCAAAAATTCAATCTATTCTAACTCCTAAAGATAGTTATAATACTCCAATAAGTAGTTTGTATGTATTAAATATGCTGGAAAATATATTTTAAAAATTTTACTTAGCCATGGTATTTTGACCCCCCTGCTGCATATTGAACCCCCTACTATAGACCTTGAATTTCAAAAATTCTAGCTTTTCTAACTCCTTAACATGGTTATAATACTCCAATGAGTAGTTTGTATGTATTAAATATGCTGGAAAAGATATTTTGAAAATTTTACCTTGCCATGGTATTTTGACCCCCCTGCGGTATATTGAAACCCCTACTATAGACCTTGAATTTCAAAAATTCAATCTATTCTAACTTCTAAAGATAGTTATAATACTCCAATAAGTAGTTTGTATGTATTAAATATGCTGGAAAATATATTTTAAAAATTTTACTTAGCCATGGTATATTGACCCCCCTGCGGTATATTGAACCCCCTACTATAGACCTTGAATTTCAAAAATTCTAGCTTTTCTAACTCCTTAACATGGTTATAATACTCCAATGAGTAGTTTGTATGTGTTAAATATGCTGGAAAAGATATTTTGACCCCCCTGTGGTATATTGAAACCCCTACTATAGACCTTGAATTTCAAAAATTCAATCTATTCTAACTCCTGAAGATAGTTATAATACTCCAATAAGTAGTTTGTATGTATTAAATATGCTGGAAAATATATTTTGAAAATTTTATTTAGCTATGGTATTTTGAGCCCCCTGCGGTATATTGAACCCCCTACTATAGACCTTCAATTTCAAAAATTCTAGCTATTCTAGCTCTTTAACATAGTTATAATACTCCAATGAGTAGTTTGTATGTATTAAATATGCTGGAAAAGATATTTTGAAAATTTTACTTAGCCATGGTATTTTGACCCCCCTGCGGTATATTGAACCCCCTACTATAGACCTTAAATTTCAAAAATTCTAGCTATTCTAACTCCTTAACATGGTTATAATACTCCAACGAGTAGTTTGTATGTATTAAATATGCTGGAAAAGATATTTTGAAAATTTTTCTTAGCCATGGTATTTTGACCCCCCTGCGGTATATTGAACCCCCTACTATAGACCTTAAATTTCAAAAATTCTAGCTATTCTAACTCCTTAACATGGTTATAATACTCCAATGAGTAGTTTGTATGTATTAAATATGCTGGAAAAGATATTTTGAAAATTGTACTTAGCCATGGTATTTTGACCCCCCTGCAGTATATTGAAACCCCCTACTATAGACCTTAAATTTCAAACATTCTAGCTATTCTAACTCCTTAAGATGGTTATAATACTCCAATGAGTAGTTTGTATGTATTAAATATGCTGGAAAAGATATTTTGAAAATTTTACTTAGCCATGGTATTTTGACCCCCCTGCGGTATATTGAACCCCCTACCATAGACCTCAAATTAAAAAAATTAATAGCCAATAAATTTTAAATTAGATTATCTGCAATATTATTTATCAAAAACAGGGGGGTTCAATATACCGCAGGGGGGTTCAAAATACCATATGTGAAAAATGACCCCGGGGTCAAAATACCATGCGGTATAATGACCCCGGGGTCATTTTACCGCATGGTATTTTGACCCCGGGTTCAATTTTTAGGGGGTTCAAAATACCATATGACACCGGCCATCCAACCAAGATGGCTGCCATGGCTAAATATAGGACATAGGGGTAAAATGCAGTTTTTGGCTTATAACTCAAAAATCAAAGCATTTAGAGCAAATCTGACGGAGTGAAATTGTTTATCATGTCAAGATCTATCTGCCCTGAAATTTTCAGATGGATCCGACAACCGGTTGTTGGGTTGCTGCCCCATAATTGGTAATTTTAAGAAAATTTTGACGTTTTTTGTTATTATCTTGAATATTATTATAGATAGAGATAAACTGTAAACAGCAATAATGTACAGCAAAGTAAGACCTAAAGATAAGTCAAACATGACAAAAATGGTCAGTTGACCCCCTAAGGAGTTATTGTCCTTTATAGTCAATTTTTAGCTCACCTGGCCCGAAGGGCCAAGTGAGCTTTTCCCATCACTTTGCGTCCGGCGTCCGTCGTCGTCGTCGTCGTCCGTCGTCTGTCGTCCGTCGTCGTCCGTCGTCGTTAACTTTTACAAAAATCTTCTCCTCTGAAACTACTGGGCCAAATTGAACCAAACTTGGCCACAATCATCATTGGGGTATCTAGTTTAAAAAATGTGTGGCGTGACCCGGTCAACCAACCAAGATGGCCGCCACGGCTAAAAATAGAACATAGGGGTAAAATGCAGTTTTTGGCTTATAACTCAAAAACCAAAGCATTTAGAGGAAATCTGACAGGGGTTAATATGTTTATCAGGTCAAGATCTATCTGCCCTGAAATTTTCAGATGAATCGGTCAACCCGTTGTTGGGTTCCTGCCCCTGAATTGGTCATTTTGAGGAAATTTTGCTGTTTTTGGTTATTATCTTGAATATTATTATAGATAGAGATAAACTGTAAACAGCAATAATGTTCGGCAAAGTTAGATTTACAAATAAGTCAACATGACCGAAATGGTCAGTTGACCCCTTTAGGAGTTATTGCCCTTTATAGTCAATTTTTAACCATTTTTCATAAATCTAAGTTATCTTTTACAAAAATCTTCTCCTCTGAAACTACTGGGCCAAATTAATCCAAACTTGGCCACAATCATCTTTGGGGTATCTAGTTTAAAAAATGTGTGGCGTGACCCGGTCAACCAACCAAGATGGCCGCCACAGCTAAAAATAGAACATAGGGGTAAAATGCAGTTTTTGGCTTATAACTCAAAAACCAAAGCATTTAGAGGAAATCTGACAAGGGGTAAATATGTTTATCAGGTCAAGATCTATCTGCCCTGAAATTTTCAGATGAATCGGTCAACCTGTTGTTGGGTTGCTGCCCCTGAATTGGTAATTTTGAGGAAATTTTGCCGTTTTTGGTTATTATCTTGAATATTATTATAGATAGAGATAAACTGTAAACAGCAATAATGTTCAGCAAAGTTAGATTTACAAATAAGTCAACATGACCGAAATGGTCAGTTGACCCCTTTAGGAGTTATTGCCCTTTATAGTCAATTTTTAACCATTTTTCGTAAATCTTAGTTATCTTTTACAAAAATCTTCTCCTCTGAAACTACTAGGCCAAATTAATTCAAACTTAACCACAATTATCTTTGAGGTACCTTGTTTGAAAAATGTGTCCGATGACATGGCCATCCAACCAAGATGGCCACCACGGCTAAAAATAGAACAGGGGTAAAATGTAGTTTTTTGCTTATAACTCTGAAACCAAATCATTTAGAGGAAATCTGACAAGGAGTTAAATTGTTAATCAAGTCAATATATATCTGCCCTGAAATATTCAAATGAATTGGACAACCGGTTGTTGGGTTGCTGCCCTCCAATTGGTAATTTTTAAAGAAATTTTGCTGTTTTTGGTTATTATCTTGAATACTATTATAGATAGCGATAAACTGTAAACAGCGATAATGTTCATCAAAGTAAGATCTACAAATAAGTCAACATGACCGAAATGGTCAGTTGACCCCTTTAGGAGTTATTGCCCTTTATAGTCAATTTTTAACCATTTTTCGTAAATCTTAGTTATCTTTTACAAAAATCTTCTCCTCTGAAACTACCAGGCCAAATTAATTCAAACTTAACCACAATTATCTTTGAGGTACCTTGTTTGAAAAATGTGTCCGATGACCTGGCCATCCAACCAAGATGGCCACCACGGCTAAAAATAGAACAGGGGTAAAATGTAGTTTTTTGCTTATAACTCTGAAACCAAATCATTTAGAGGAAATCTGACAAGGAGTTAAATTGTTAATCAAGTCAATATATATCTGCCCTGAAATATTCAAATGAATTGGACAACCGGTTGTTGGGTTGCTGCCCTCCAATTGGTAATTTTTAAAGAAATTTTGCTGTTTTTGGTTATTATCTTGAATACTATTATAGATAGCGATAAACTGTAAACAGCGATAATGTTCATCAAAGTAAGATCTACAAATAAGTCCACATGACCTAAATGGTCAATTGACCCCTTAAGGAGTTATTGCCCTTTATAGTCAATTTTTAACAATTTTCATTAATTTGGTAAATTTATGTAAATTTTTACCAAATATTTTTCTCTGTTACTAATGGGCAAAGTTCATTATAGATATAATTGTAAGAAGCAAGAATGTTCAGTAAAGTAAGAACTTCAAACACATCACCATCACCAAAATACAATTTTGTCATGAATCCATTTGTGACTCCTTTGTTTAATATGCACATAGACCAAGGTGAGCGACACAGGCTCTTTAGAGCCTCTAGTTAACAATTTTCATAAAATTTGTAAATTTTTACTAACATTTTCCACTGAAACTACTGGGCCAAGATCATTATAGATAGAGATAATTGTAAGGAGCAAGAATGTTCAGTAAAGTAAGATGTACAAACACATCACCATCACCTAAACACAATTTTGTCATGAATCCATCTGCTTCCTTTGTTTAATATTCACATATACCAAGGTGAGCGACACAGGCTCTTTAGAGCCTCTAGTTCATAAATCTAAGTAATCTTTTACAAAAATCTTCTCCTCTGAAACTATTGGGCCAAATTAATCCAAACTTGGCCACAATCATCTTTGGGGTATCTAGTTTAAAAAATGTGTGGCGTGACCCGGTCAACCAACCAAGATGGCCGCCACGGCTAAAAATAGAACATAGGGGTAAAATGCAGTTTTTGGCTTATAACTCAAAAACCAAAGCATTTAGAGCAAATCTGATGGGGGTAAAAATGTTTATCAGGTGAAGATCTATCTGCCCTGAAATTTTCAGATGAATCGGTCAACCTGTTGTTGGGTTGCTGCCCCTGAATTGGTAATTTTGAGGAAATTTTGCCGTTTTTGGTTATTATCTTGAATATTATTATAGATAGAGATAAACTGTAAACAGCAATAATGTTCAGCAAAGTAAGATTTACAAATAAGTCAACATGACGGAAATGGTAGTTGACCCCTTTAGGAGTTATTGCCCTTTATAGTCAATTTTTAACCATTTTTCGTAAATCTTAGTTATCTTTTACAAAAATCTTCTCCTCTGAAACTACTGGGCCAAATTAATTCAAACTTGGCCACAATCATCTTTGAGGTACCTTGTTTGAAAAATGTGTCCGATGACCTGGCCATCCAACCAAGATGGCCACCACGGCTAAAAATAGAACAGGGGTAAAATGTAGTTTTTTACTTACAACTCTGAAACCAAATCATTTAGAGGAAATCTGACAAGGAGTTTAATTGTTAATCAAGTCAATATATATCTGCCTTGAAATATTCAAATGAATTGGACAACCTGTTGTTGGGTTGCTGCCCTCCAATTGGTAATTTTTAAAGAAATTTTGCTGTTTTTGGTTATTATCTTGAATACTATTATAGATAGCGATAAACTGTAAACAACGATAATGTTCATCAAAGTAAGATCTACAAATAAGTCCACATGACCTAAATGGTCAATTGACCCCTTAAAGAGTTATTGCCCTTTATAGTCAATTTTTAACAATTTTCATTAATTTGGTAAGTTTATGTAAATTTTTACCAAATATTTTTCTCTGTTACTAATGGGCAAAGTTCATTATAGATATAATTGTAAGAAGCAAGAATGTTCAGTAAAGTAAGAACTTCAAACACATCACCATCACCAAAATACAATTTTGTCATGAATCCATTTGTGTCCTTTGTTAAATATGCACATAGACCAAGGTGAGCGACACAGGCTCTTTAGAGCCTCTAGTTCATAAATCTTTGTTATCTTTTACAAAAATCTTCTCCTCTGAAACTACTGGGCCAAATTGAACTAAACTTGGCCACAACCATCATTGGGGTATTTTGTTTGAAAATTGTGTCCGGTGACCTGGCCAACCAACCAAAATGGCCGCCATGGCTAAAAATAGAACATAGGGGTAAAATGCAGTTTTTGGCTTATAACTCAAAAACCAAAGCATTTAGAGCAAATCTGACATGGGGTTAATTTGTTTATCAGGTCAAGATCTATCTGCCCTGAAATTTTCAGATGAGTTGGACAACCCATTGTTGGGTTGATGCCCCTGAATTGGTAATTTTAAGGAAATTTTGCTGTTTTGGTTATTATCTTGAATATTATTATAGATAGAGATAAACTGTAAACAGAAAAAATGTTCAGCAAAGTTAGATTTACAAATAAGTCAACATGACCTAAATGGTCAGTTGATACCTTTAGGAGTTATTGCCCTTTATAGTCAATTTTTAACCATTTTTCGTAAATCTTAGTAATCTTTTACAAAAATCTTCTCCTCTGAAACTACTGGGCCAAATTAATCCAAACTTGGCCACAATCATCTTTTGGGTATCTAGTTTAAAAAATGTGTCGGGTGACCAAGCCATCCAAACAAAATGGCTGCCACGGCTAAAAGTAGAACATAGGGGTAAAATGTCAAAAACCAAAGCATTAAGATCAAATCTGACTGTGGTTGAATTGTTTATCAGGTCAAAATCTATCTGCCCTGAAATATTCAGATGGATCAGACGACATGTTGCTAGGTTGCTGCCCCTAAATTGGTAATTTTAAGGAAATTTTGCAGTTTTTAGCTCACCTTTCCTAAAATTCTCATCAATTGGCGTCCGTCGTCGTCGTCTGTCGTCGTTAACAATTTTTCAAACATCTTCTCCTCTAATGGTCGAAATTAACACTGGTACGGTGGAAAGAGACCAGTAGAATTTGTGTAGGACCGGTAGATTTTGTTAGCTGGTGGTCCGGTGGACCAGTGGAAATTTGATGATAAAAATCACTAATTGCATCGTAATCTCAGATTGTTTACACCAAAAATTACCTGTGAAATTAATTACTATTTCTGTAACAATTTGGAAGGAGTTAATCCACCGCATAAAAAAATTAAATAAGTGACATTCAAAACTTAAGGAAGATCAGAATTAAGTTATGAAATTGACAAAGGAAAACGTCCTAAAAAATCCTGAGTAAAAGATTGCGAACATTTCTGGACAGCATTCCAGACCCAGTCAGGCACCCTATGGTCATTGTGAGGATTGTGTGGAAGACAATGTTGACATTTTTCTGTCCTTGATCCTAATTTTGATAAAGAAAATCATTGAGATTATAAAAGCCTTTATCAAAATCAGAATCAAGACTCTCTCTTTTTATGTAAAATAAAGCATGAAAATAAAATTAAACATCTATCATTTATATTAGTGTTTGTCAAATGAATGTCATTTATGCAGGACCAATAGATTTGGAGCTGGGCCAGTAGATTAACAGTCCACTGGTCCGACTGGCCAGTACACAAAAAGCTTAAATTCGACACCTGTATACAGATCAAGTTTGATTTTTGATGGTGTCACTTTTACTGTTCTAGAGTTATGCCCCTTTACAAATTGAAAAATGGTAGTTTCTGTTCTCCAACTTAAGTTAACCTCAACCAAATGTTTTGAAACTTATACATAATATTTATTACTACAAAACTCAGATCAGTAACACATTTTGGTAGCATCACTTTTGCTGTTCTTCAGTAATGTCCCTTTATAACTTTATATGATATACAAGTGGGGGCATCACCTGTGGAGCATGGACACATTCCCCATTTATTATGCCCCATTTATGGGCATTATGTTTCCTGGTGTGTGCGTCTGGTTGTCCATCCATCAGTCCATTCATTAGTTGGTTGGTTGGTCGGTTCGTCCATTCATTAGTTGGTTTGTTGGTCGGTTCGTCCATTCATTAGTTGGTTGGTTGGTCGGTTCGTCCATTCGTTCTTCCGTCTGTCCATGTTCCCTATGATATGATCTTTCTAATTTTAATGCCAAATTAGAGTTTTTACCCAAATTTCAGGGTCCACTGAACAAAGAAAATGATAGTGTGGATGGGGCATTCGTGTACTAGGAACACATTCTTGTTTTCTTAATGTTTCCTTGTTTTTATTTAGATAACTCAACTGAAACATTCTGGGAGAGTGGAGACGAGGACAGGAATAAAACTAAATCAGTTACCATCACATGTTTTATGAAGGCCTTCCCAAAAGTAATCTATATTCACATAGACAACACCAGAGATTTAGCAGTAAGTACGAATGGAAAATGGATATGGTATAGAAATTTATGACACAAAGCAAAGGATACAGATATTTTTTTTTAATTTAAAGTCAGACAACCACCATATGTTTGTTGAAGGTTTGAGTGGAAGGCAATTTGAAATCTGTGATATCATAGAGCTCACAAGTTTGTATCTTTTCTCCCTATTTATAGAAATTATGCAAAGTATTTTTATGCCCCACCTATGATAGTAGAGGGGCATTATGTTTTCTGGTCTGTGCGTCCGTTCGTTCATCCGTCCGTTCTTTGGTCTGTCAATCCCGCTTCAGGTTTAAGTTTTTGGTCGAGGTAGTTTTTGATGAAGTTGAAGTCCAATCAACTTGAAACTTATTTTGCTTTAGGACACCTCAAAATCATTTAGATAAAAAATATACAATGGTACAATACCTTTAGTAAATTTTAACAATTTTCTGAAAGCATCATTGAAAGTTAATACTGGTTAAAGAGAATTATCAGAAACACAGAGCTAACATACATACCTACAAACAAATGAACAAAATCATCACTGAACTCACTCTGTTATAGTGGATTTAATTACAGAGATATACAATGAAAGTATTATTGGAATATTATGGCACATAAAGATGTCCTTTAATTTTGTATAAATCACTTCAAATATAATGGCCAAAAGATGCCAAAGGGATATTGAAGTCATAATTTAAAAACAAACTGACAATGCCATGGCAACAAATGAAAAATGACGAAAATGCAGCAATAGTTTGCTATATGGAAAATTACATACAGAGCAACACTTACCCCACTAAAGCCCAAGAGGATTTCAGATGCTCCAAATGAGTATGCATTTCATCATCCAGTTGTTTAGTTAAAGTCACATACTTGCACTAGTTATATAATTACAGATATCAGTATTTTGATATTAAATTTATATCATTTTATGATTAATTTTACATTTTGATTATACTCCATTGCCAGGTAATGTAAAATACTTTGTAACTGACTAAGACATTTATTAAAAACTGTAAATATTATGGATTTGTGTTGGAATGATAAATCTTATTTCTTAGCCAACACTCTTTAATCTTATGGTTTTATGAATATATTTAAGGAATGACTGTAATATTTTTTCTGTCTATGAAGAAATAACATAAAAAATGTGGTGCACAGTTTTTAGACAGAAATAATTTCAGTCATTTCTTATAATTTAATTCCTAATTCCATTTTTAACCGTAGAAAATCATGAAAAAATGTTGATGACGTCACGGTCACATGAATAAATTATGTCTATGGGCTGATAACAAAATAACTTTAGCCAATCAAAAGACGCGTTACAATTAAAAATTAAATTATATATATATATCTGAAAGAGACAGCTTATTTTCTTTTCCAGAATAAAGTAGCATCAATAACAATTAATGCAGGACCTAGTGCAGATGATTTAACAAAACTAGAACAGGTAAAGTTTGTTTTTTTATTGATATTTGCACAGAAAATTTATGTGTGCTGATAAAAAAATAAAAATCAAAAATCTGCATTCCCTTCAACAATAATGAAAGCACTAAACTTCTGTTTTCTTATAAAAACCAGATGGGAAGATTTTTTTGAAACAAAATATGCTTTGCAATTAAAAGATGTTCAAAAGTCATGTGTGCTTTTTGTGTTAATTGAAAACAAAAGTATTTATCTGTTTCAACATAAATGAAACGTTCATTACAATGTTTTAGGTTGATGTGGACACAAGATTTACAGGGTGGCTCAGTTGTCACATACCAGAACCTAAATGTAGATGTGTCCACCTTGAATTGAAAGGTCCAGACCATAATTTGAGGGTCCGTCAGGTGAAGGTCCTTGGTGAGATGGAAGGGGAGAATATTTACCTCTCTGTAAAGAAGAGTGCATTAGATTTACAACAGGAGAACTGTGAGACTGAGACACTTAGGGTTTTCAGAATGCTGACATCACAGGTATTTATATCATTCCTTATAGAAGACAGTTTTACCAAGTGAAATTTTTGTATCAAAGTACAAGAATTCTTTGATTTGAAAACAAAATTAATGCAAACAACGAAACAAAGAAAAAAAAATTGTAAAAGATGTGCTGTACTCAACAAATAGATATATTCATAATGCTTAAGACCTTTCTGAAGGCTTTTTCAATAGTGGTTTTAAATAATGTTAAAATGAAACCAAGTGTCACAAAAATTCCCCATAAAACTTAGGACTATTTCAGTGTAAACTGTTTAGAATTTAATATTTACAATATACATGGTGTGGATTGTTACTGTATTGATATTTTTTGGGGGGTTACAGATGTACACTGTAAAACTCTACATTTTTTTCTAGAAGAATACACATCAATAACATTTCAGAGTGCACCAAATTGATAAATTGATAAAAAAAAAACACACATTATATCACAGAAACAGTTAAATATCTATTATTATATTTTTAGGTATTTGGAAAACTAATAGTTGACAAAGAAGCTGACAGTGAAGAAAGGAAGAAATCATTAGAACCTGCAGACAGTATGGATGGTGACCATGACCTCAAAGAACACATGGTGGGAATACTGTTCTCTAGAAGTAAACTGTCACACCTACAGAAACAGGTATGATAATGATCTCAATGAGTACTTCAAACAAAAACACTTTTCTAAATCAGAAAAAAAACCAATATTAAAATATTCAACAAACTGATGACAACAGTATGAAGTAAAACAACACAAATACTGATATCTGTGGAAAATTCAAAACAGAAACCAAATGGCAAAATCAAAAGCTCAAACACATCAACTGAATTGATAACAACTGTCATATTCCTTACTTGGTACAGACATGTTCTTATGTAGAAAAGGGTTTTATAGCTATCTTAACCTCTCACAACAAAATACTATAAATGGCTGAATCAGCTGCAACAGTGAAAGTTAATTTTATTGTTTAATATAGTTTTAACTTTCTATTAATAATTGTTAAAGCAGATATTTATTCAAAATTCAAATATCTTATCTTTTATAAACATGATCTTCTTTTACTCGAAAGGTTTGCTCACACATAGTACAAGGAATAAGAAAGGAGACCTCAAAGATAAGAGAAGAATGGGAGAGCTCACTGACTGGTAAAACTCCTACACTTTCTGAAAACAGGTATGTTAGTGTAACAGTGTTAAAACAGTTTTCTAATTATTTATTACACATATCTCACTATTATGGAGAGGAATCTGGTAAATTAAAACATGTTAAATCAATAGTTCTTATCTCCATGATAAAATTGACTTCTTTCTAAGTTAAGGTTTAATTTATATAAAAGCATGTTAAAGCTATGAATTGGTAAAAATTTGATCAATCCTTGGATATTATTGGAATTCTTATTGAATAAAATATATTCTCATAAACAGTTTTGTATGTAAAAAGGTTTTATATAAGCAGTTATATTTTTTCACCCCAAACCATAAACCCAAATACTTTTATAGATATGAACGTACTAAGAAGTTTATGTTTATATTTGAGATTTAAATGTATGTGCATAACTTAATTAAATGTTTCATTTGACAGTGACCAGGATGCCTATTGTTTTGAGCTGTTATCCATGGTATTAGCTTTAAGTGGTTCAGGAGTAGGAAGAACCTATCTGGCACAACAGTATCCCCTGTTACAGGATCTGTTCAGCTTGTTACACACCGGAACTCCTAGGATACAGAGACAAGTAAGTGAAAACAAAATTTGTATTTGTATTTCGTATATTGAAATAAAAAAAAGTTAAATGTTGTTTTAACCGGTAACTGAAAAGTAATATCAACAAATAATAACAGCACACTCCCCTTTCAATATCAGACATGGTATCATAACCATACTCTGATAATATTGACAGCTTTATCATAAAAACAAACATTCTGAACTGTGTATTGGACTTCAAGATTTGATATTCAAGGTCAAAATAAATAGTAAAAGGAATGGGAAAGCAGCTTTTATGAGATATCTTATGACACATGACACAGGTAAAATATGTAAATTTCATATAATCAAATAAAAAAACAAAACAAAACTGAAAGAGGGTTACCAAATTAGGGTCAAAAGACTAAGAAGTATGCTGTAAATTCAGAAATTATTGGGATTTTTGAAGAATGGACAAAAATGCATGGTTAATTAATGCCATTGAAGAAAAAAAATATGTATCAAATTCAGAATGTGAGTTCTTAATTTTGTGATAATCACCCAGTAGCATTATTAGAATTAATAAAAACTTTTCAATGATTTCAAATGAGATAGTTTAATGAATCACTACCAGTACAGACTTCATTAAATGGATTATGTAAAAAAACTGTGGCAGATAACAAAATATCTTCAATATTTCAGGTTATATCAGTCTTGCGTAGAGTCTTGCCAGAAGCCAAACCACTTACCTTAGCCAGTATTCTGTCTGTCCCTAACCTTCCCCCATCAGAGTATAGTATTGTTAGTCTGGCTAGTAGGGAAGATGAGAACGAGGTCTATGATGTCAACAAACCAGGAATCCTAGATGTTTTACTGGCTTGTATCGGTAAAGCTTTGACTGTCCAGACCAAGATCAAAGCCAGTGGTCCACAGAAAGGGGTGACTAGTATGACCTTGTCTGAATGTCAACTAGATAGTAAATCTGCAAGGTAAATTACATCTTATTTTTGTTTTGTCCACCATTTCAGGACATCATAGAATCTCCCATGAACTTTTTACTTACAACTTCATGATATCAAATTTCACATTTTGCATTGGAGCTCTTCAATTTAACAGTTTTAATTCTGCAAATCAGAGAAATTTTAGAGTAATTTCTATCTCATGGTTAGTTTGTTCATCAAATATGATAGTTTTACCTTGAGAATAAGGGATTTACCTTGAGAATAAGGGATTGTTAAGCCATGGAATTTATAACAAATAGACATAATGAATTCACACCGAAATACATATTAAATAGATAAACAAATAATATGGGGGTATATGCAATGACACAAAATCAGATCAGCAAACACAAAATGAAAAGCAAGTATATTTTATGGAGAAAACAACTTCAGAATGAAGCCATGTAGAGTGGGGTGCTCATTTTCGCCGGGGACACAATTTCGCTGTTTAAGGATTTTGAGGTGTAAAAACTTCAAAGGATGGCTGAAATGGAAGAAATGTACCCGTAAATTATATTTTTATAACAAATATAATATTTTTTTAGATTGAGACAAAATTGTGGCTCCTACCGAAAATGACCGAAAAACGGACAACGATTTTCGGACAATTTCCTGAATAAAAAACACGATTTCAAAGAAGTATTTCTAAGTAAATATTTGACTGAATGCCCTAATTTTGAATTCTTTATACCTTTGAAAGTCTGCTATTCATCTATAATTCAATTGATTTGATAAAAATTGTTAAAAGCTGCGGTTATTTGGTTTTAAATAGATGTGTAAAAACGGCGAATATGTGTCCCCCATTGACAAAATACGGGAAATTTCAAACACCCTTTAATTTAACTTTTCAGATGATTTTCTTAAAACAAACAGGTTTTCAAGCTTAAGTATATTTTGCATTTGAAGTTATCTTCATATAGAAATATCAGTATACTTCAAAAACATTTAGACCTGAACATAAACTGTAGAAAACATGGAAAGATGTGGTGAAAATGAGCAGCCCACTCTACAAAACATGAAATTCATAAAATTATGTTTTATAGTTCTACTGGATCAAGATGGTGGATGAGAGGGAAGATGGATTCCGCCATGGCAAATAAGATTATCAGTCTTATACAGGATATGGCTTCTGTAAGATCATTATTCACTGTTTTATTTTCCAAGGGTAGACTAATTGTTTGTAATAATGTGGTACTTGTGACATACTTAGTAATAGTGAAAATCTGCAATTTTTGAAAGGATTCATTTGAACTTAATTCAAATTTTATGTGAAAGTTTTAACTGGAGTTTATTACAAAAGGAGTAGGTCCAGTAAGACCCCTATTTGGCCCCAAAATATAGCAGTTTTACAAAATTGTTAAAATGTAAACTTTTAGTTATTTATTGGACAGTAGAATGCTTCTGCTACATAAATATGGGCTGTTTTTGACAATACAATGCACATATTTCGGATACTAGCACCATTAAGTCATGCTAAATTACTGAAATCTTCACAATTCTAGCATTTTAGTTAAATTTTAGATGGTTTTCGTGTAAAACAAAAGTGGCCGCATTCGTGTTCATCCCTTATATTGAAATGTTAGTTGTATTTTATGATAAAACATAACATATATAATGGTTTAGGATGACCACGGATGCGGCCACTTTCAATTTTGACAAAAAACATCTGAAAAGTGACATTTTTCTGCATATTTGGTAGATTTTTCATATTTGAGCTTGAATTGGATCGTTTTTGATGACTAAATCAATTAAAATCTTTCACATAAATTAATCGGTTCAATTGAAATAGACACTTTTAAAAGCGTTTAAAAAGTGGTCAAAATCTGTCGTCAGAAGAACCTGAAATTTGAGGCCAAAATCGGTCCTTACCGGACCTACTCCTTTCATGTGGGGGAATTAATGATGTAGTAGGGTTATCTTAGATTTCTGGTTATTAATGTCTTGATATGCAAATAACATTAAAGGTTTTGATTTTACTGCACCAGATGTGTATTTCAACTATAAATGTCTATTCAGTGATGCTTAATGCCAAAACAAATCGAAATTCCAAAATAAAAATGAAAAAAAATGAAAAAAAATGAATCGCTTCTTTTCTCTAAAATCAAAATATCAGCTGTGTGTACTTCATTATAAAATGATTTATTGTATTATTTCAGGGATTATTGTCAGAAACCTGGGCAACAGTTACCAAGGCAGCAGTAGCTGAAGCTATATTAGCATTGACTAAGTTGGATGAAAATGTCAGAGCTCCTCAAGCATGTGTTAAAACACCTACTGTAAGTTGTATAGGATATTTTACAAGTATTCAATGAATATTTAATTAAAATAATGAAAAGATATATTTGGTCTTTTTCTTCTTATCTTGTTATATTATTAAGTACATGTTGTTTAAAACTTCCTTTGTTTTATTAAAAATTTGACACATTTCTGTAAAGTCAGTAATTTTGGTGGTTTAATTTTGTGAATTCCTGGTTTGAGATGAAGTTATGAAAAATTTCTACCTGTAAATTTACAAAAGATTAGAATTTAGGATAAGAAAAAATAGGTAAATAAAACATTTTGAACAGATACGGCCATAGAAAAAGTAAAATTTTAATTCCATGTAAAATAAATCAATTTACATTACATACCTTGAGATTCCTAATTCAAATAGTAACTCAATCTGATTGTTTTACAGATGTGGTTGTCCTTGTCATCTCTCTGTGTACTGGACCAAGACCATGTAGAACGTTTGACCTCTGGTCAGTGGGTTAGTAGCCCTAATGGTCAACATGGTCAGCCTAGGGTAAGTAGTTCTTTAAATTTTGATACTTTTTCTAAATGAATTGATCATAACAATTTCTTGTGTAGAGTTATGGCCCTTTGAATAAAATTTTTTTGCAGAACATTAAAGCATATCATGTACCTTCTTATCTGTTTTTATTGTTGTTTTTTTTGCCTTTACTCTTGAATTATTTATAACATATCTTGCTGTTTCTGACATTTTAATATTTTAAAGGGAATCAGAATTCCACATCTGCTAATTACTGCTCTCAAAAATAAAACTGATACAGGTTTCATTGCTGCATTTTGGGAAATGTTATTATTATTGCCAAAGGAGTAGGTCCGGTAAGGACCGATTTTGGTCTTAAATTTCAGGTTCATCCGACGAAAGATTTTGACCACTTTTTAAACACTTAAGTGTCTATTTTATCTGAATTAACTAGTTTATGTGAAAGATTTTAACAGATTTAGTCATTAAACACGATCCGATTCAAGCTCAAATATGAAAAATCTACCTAATATGCCGAAAAATGTCACTTTTCAGATGGTTTTTGGTAAAAATGAAAGTGGCCGCATCCGTGTTCATCCTCAACCTATATATTTGTTATGTATTATCATAAAATACAACTTATATTTCAATATTAAGGATGAACACGAATGCGGCCACTTTCGTTTTACACGAAAACCATCTAAAATTTAACTTAAATGCTAGAATTATGAGGATTTCAGTAATTTAGCATGACTTCACTGAATGGTGCTAGTACAGGATATATGTGCATTGTATTGTCAAAAACAGCCCATATTTATGTAGCAGAAGCATTCTACTGTCCAATAAATAACTAAAGGTTTACATTTTAACAATTTTGTAAAACTGCTATATTTTTGGGCCAAAAAAAGGTCTTAATGAACCTACTCCTTTCATTTTATTTCAGCCAACCTGTGACAATCATGATGACGGAGAGACACAAGCCATCATACTATGTACAGAATGTGGTAATTTGTGTGCTGACTGTGATAGATATTTACATTTACCAAGGAAAAACAGAAATCATCAAAGACAGGTTAGTACCAGTAATGGATACCAGATTAAGGCACTTAGCTACACATTCTTTTTGCAGTTATATTAGTTTATGAAAGTTTTATCATTATTTTTTTTTCAAACTACTTTGGCATCAATATCACTGAAAAGACATTAATTGTCGAAATGTGTATCAGTTGCGGTAATACTGATAAGTTTAAAATTATTACATTATAATATCTATAAAAGAAGATAGGAGTTTTGAATGACCTTGACTGGCTTGACAGCCCTTGCACGGTTGTATCTATTAAAGAGAAGAAAATTATCTAAAAGAATTTTGAAGTGGTTAACATACACAGTGGCGGATTCAGAACATTTTATAAGGGGGGCCCGCTCCAGTCATGCTTCAGTATTCCCTATATAATCAACCAAATTTTTCCCACTGGACCCGCCTATGATACATGAACTGTTTGATTGCTGTTGAATAAACAAGAATCAAAAGACTGATCATATTTATCTTTACTATAAGTATAAGGGTAGAATTTATAAGAAAGTACCACATATTCTGTTACTTTACAGGTATTTAAGGAAGAAGAAGAAGCCATTAAAGTTGACCTCCATGAAGGATGTGGTAGGACTAAGTTATTCTGGTTGATGGCTTTAGCTGATTCCAGGACACTCAAAGCTATGGTTGAATTCAGAGAGGGTAAGATTTAATGAGCTTTATGCAGTTTAAGTTGTCACAGCATTTTTACATGCATTTTGTATCAACTGTTTTTATAGTTTTGTTGTATATACCGTTTATTAATTTTTCCAAGGCAAGATGTGGTGTGTTGGGTTGAAATTTTTATTTTTAAGCCTTGTATGAAGACTTTGCCAAAACCATGAACATACCTGCCAACTTTCACGATTTAGGCGTGCATTACACGATTTTGACCCTTTGACACGATTGCACGATCGTGATCGTGAAAAACCCTCTAAAACACGATTTTGTGAAAATCTACACGAAAAATATGATGGTTCCAGATTTTGAACTGTGTCCAAGGAAGACATTCGTGTTCAGCCAATCAAATTCTATGTTTCTCATGATCAAATTAATCAGCCAATCAAAAACGTTTTCTCTCAAGATAATTCTAACATCCTAGATTTTGAACTTGTGTTAAATTCCTCTGTTTTTTTAAATCGTGAACATGGCAAATGTTTTTTTACCTGCAAGGAGGTTCTTACACAGAATAAGAATAAAAGCATGGCTGATTGACATACTTCAATGATGCAGTACTACCATAAAGATAATAAATAGTAGTTTATTCACTAATTTATTGATATTACATACACTTGCTGTAACAAATGTTATTTATGTATTTAATTAAAATACCAAATCATTTAATGTACTATTCTTTATTTTTCACATGGAAAAAAAAAAAAAAAAACACATGAGGAATCCCTTAAATGAAGGACTTCCCTTAGTCAAGGGGTCATTTTACTTCTGTGAAAATTAAAAATTTAGATTTTTATTTAACTTAAAAATGGGAAATTCTGACATTATATTTAGAACTACTTTTCTAAATGTAGGGTCCAATTATTTTGAAAAATAAAGAAGATATACATGATATATTGGGCCAAGAACATACCAAAATTATTGGACATGTGTTAACCATATTATACCAGATAGATCATAAGATGTATAATTCTTTGGGAAAAGTTTCTTCAAATAATATGAATATGTGCTCATTTTTACTTAAAAAGTGGTTTTTAATGTCCTTACATTGAGGGGATACCCCTAGGTGTTGTTCCGAACCGGATAAAGGTCTTTCTTTGTGCATAATTTTAAATTGGAAAAGTCAACAATTATTTAATATCCTTACACATGAAATTAATTCCTGGTCTTGCAGCTACACGTTCATCTTTTCTACTGATATATAATAACTAGAATCATGAAAATAAACTATGAAAAAGGCATGTAAGCTCATCTTACAAATATGTCACTTTTTCTAGACCACAAAACAGCACACGCAAAATAGTCGTCGCAAAGAATTGTAACCTTTGAAATTGTTGTCGCGCACTAAAACCCCCATGGGCACTTTCAAAACTTGGCAGGTATGCATGAAATCAAATATCCATGAAATTATATTTTTTTCCTTAAAGGGAAACTTCGCAAAAAAATCAAAAATTCATATTATGTCCATTCTGTATAAAAATGCTCAAATTTATAAATATTAAAGTTTTATTCCGCTAGATAAGAGATCACCATCGATTTTAAATTTTGAGTATCAGTTCTTTGCGTTCCGCCATTTTGTTATCTTGTCCAAATAAAAATCATGATATGTCTATAAACCATAAAGAAACAAAACTACAGTAACCGATGTTGTCGTAATTACGTGTCGATATCTTGTCAATCGTACGGTTGTTTTATCTGACTAACTAACTTGATTCGGAAAATGTTCTTATATTTTTAATAACCATATAGTCTGTTATTTTTAAACTGTTAATATTGGAATTAGTGAAAAAGTCAAAGTTCAAATCATAAATAAGAGTTCCGTGAAAATTGTTTTCGAAAATCTAATTCGTTCATAATTCTTTAAAGTAATATACTTTATTCAAATAAATTAGGATCTTCGCTCCACTGATCACCCGCATGGCTTAAGGTATTACTCCCAAAGGTATTGTGAGGGGTGTAAGGTGACACGACCAGGTATTCAAGCGATTTCCTGTCGGGCCTGCAAGTTCATGCATCGTTTCACTTCTGTAGGTATTGATCAGTGTACACGGCCGATAACTTATAACTTTCCATTTTGAACTATCAGGTGCATGTATAATATACATCTCTGTCTTGCGTGTCCGAAAGTGATATAATATACTAGTCATTACTTAACTCATACGCTTGTTTATAAATAAAATTTCTGGTGTAAAGAATATTATTTATAAAAAAAAAAAAAAATGATAACCAAAAAAAAAAAAAAAAAAAATTGAAGATATACAAATATACGTATTTTTTCCAAGGGTTAATTTGGGGAAAATCAGAGACATATAATTGTATTATATGTCTCTGGGACAATGTAATATTTACTCGTTGTCAATAGTAAAGGACATAGTTGGATCATTCCAGAAATGTTGATTAAAAAAATGTGCGCACTTGTCGACGATTCGTTTATACGCCCGGATAGAAAGTTACGGAACTACAGCGCAATTTAAAATATATACATGTATACATTGAACATAAGAAAGAAACATACATTTTGTGCAAATTGGGGTAAAAGTGTTGTAAATAGACTAGTCCACGTATACCAACAGTATGTAATCATCCAATTCGATAGACTATTGTATACCAAAAGAAGAAGAAGAAGAAGAGGACCAATTTGATTTAAATACAGGTCGATCTATAACTTGCTTTGGTTCATCGAAGTTATGAACATAGTAAAATCACAGATTTATATATCAATTAGATTGTTCTCGAATAAAGAAAGAAATTCGTCATCACCACAACTGTTCCGACATATGCAACTGGACGTACACTAATAATCCCCGAGGGATGTGAATATTTTCTAG
This sequence comes from Mytilus galloprovincialis, assembly GCF_965363235.1. NCBI lineage: Eukaryota > Metazoa > Mollusca > Bivalvia > Mytilida > Mytilidae > Mytilus > Mytilus galloprovincialis. The sequence goes on along the minus strand of NC_134845.1, from coordinate 39,139,266 downwards.
GAAAGCTATTGAGTATTAAAGTTTCAAATCATTTTCGGGATTTATTTTCTTTCTTGATATTCAATGACAGCAAATTTAAAGAATAAACTGCTTGTCAGATATTTGTCCGCTTTAGGGGTATTCTTGCCATTTGAACAGACTTATAATTACATTCAAAAATAGGGAAAGATGACATTAAATTCGTTGTCTTTTGTTTTTAAACATCTTTGGTCAAATAGTTATTAAGTATTATACGTTGTGAGACGAAGACTACTTTAATAAGGACGTCCCCGATAATGATTAAATTTGGTTGACGTTTTTCACACTTGATAAAGAATATCTATTCGTAATTTTTCGATTCCATTCCAAGAAGACCTTAAATTTGCTGTCAATGTTTTAAGACTTCTCAAGTACAAAAGTATTTTTTCTTTATTCGTTCATATTATATTCCGCTTCGGTAGAGTTATCTTCAGTGAGTTCCAGTTATTAATTTGTACGTGGCTTTTAAAAAGTTTAAATCTAAGTGTTCTCATTCATTTATTTGCCTAATAAAGACAAATAAAAATACTTTGGTAAAGCTATTTATAATTTCTAAGTTCTCCTTTTTATTAGACATCAATCAAGGACAAAAGGTGTAAATCATTTCAATCGGACATATGAATTAAGTTTCCCGTCTTTAACCAAAAATTGTGTATTTCTTAGTAAATTAACTTATTTGAATTCAAATAAATAATAGCACCAAACATAATTAAATAATTCCACGGCGATCAATTTTTATTTGTCACCAACTTGAATATATATTTTAAATATGTGTTTTGGATGCTCCCCTTGTCTTATAATTCACTGATCCGAATAGAAAGTCACACCTGGCAAGGTGTGCCCGAGAGGCGTGGTTAAATACCGAAGTGCAAATAACAATTTACCTTTCAACAAGCCATCTACGAGTATTGCTACAGAACCGTGAATACACACATCGTATCAACCAAGTCATAGCAGAGATAGTAAAAGGTCAATAAGAGTACACCAACATATTGTCTTTACAGATTATTGTACTTTACTTTGTTCACCTTATCAGTCCGAAAATACATTAATTAAAAATCAATTTATAACTTTTTGTGTTGTCTACAAAAATAATTCGAATATATACGTTTAACATAGAAAATTTATCTCATGAATATGTACAATTGAACGTATGTGCGTTTTATCTTCTTATTATCGGATGGTTATTAGATAAAGCATAAGTCATCGGCGCGCTTACGATTACGTTAAAATATGATTAAAAACCAAGACTTTTAATGATTGTTTTTTAAATCCCGGCATGCAAAAACCAGGAGAAAACGTCACGACCTACAGGAAGTAGTTAATATTTTTTCATTAAATATTGAATTTCTCCTTTATTACTGCACATATAGCGATAAAACTTTGTGAATATATATATTATGTCATAATGAACATATTTAAACCATAAGTAAAAAATCGTGAATTTTCCCTTTAATCCACCAAAAATTGGTACCCCCCCCCAAAAAAAAAAAGAATCCACAGTCCATTTTGATTCTTTTAAATGGGAGAGATAAGTGTTCTGATACAAAAAGAAAACTAGTCTTATTTAAATCCATTTAGGTCAAAATATGCTGGTTATTAGTAAGAAATATGTTTCTAAATAGATTTTTTTAGAACCATCTAAATAAAGTAATAAGTTGTAAAATTTCTGACAGGTAAACAGTCAACAGCCAAATCAGGTCTTGGTGTGTGTAGATTCTGCGGCACAACCAGTAATACAGGTTTACTAGCTATAGGAAATGTCTGTGTAGATCCAGAGTGTCAGGTATAATATGATTTAAAAATATTTAAAATTTTGTAATAAGTTCAAAAAATTGAACAAAATTAACTTCCATTTTCTGAGGAACATGCAAATTTTACTCTATATATGTGATCAAGAACCGCACAATAGGAATGCAGCTAAACTCCATATATATGAGATTTTGGGACTTACTTTCAAAAAAATTTGCAGTCCATATTGAATACAAACAGCTTATGGGTTTTCTGTGAGTAATTCTTTTCTCTAACAGTATTGTTAGATTTATATCTTATAATGATTCCAATGTACCGGTATACCAAATAATTGAGGTTTATACATAACACTTTTTATGCCCCACCTACGATACGATAGTAGAGGGTCATTATGTTTTCTGGTTTGTTTGTCCGTCTGTCTGTCCATTTGTTCGTTCGTTCATTCGTCCGTGCGTCTGTTCATCCTGCTTCAGGTTAAAGTTTTTGCTCAAGGTAGTTTTTGATGAAGTTGAAGTCCAATCAACTTAAAACTTATTACACATGTTCCCCATGATATGATCTTTCTAATTTAAATACCAAATTAAAGTTTTGACCCCAATTTCATGGTCCATTGAACATGGAAAATGATAGTGCAAGTGGGGCATCTATGTACTCTGAACACATTCTTGTTATGCCTAATTTATGGGCATTATGTTTTTTCGGTCTGTTCATCCATTGTCCCGCTTCAGGTTAAAGTTTTTGGTCGAGGTATTTTTTGATGAAGTTGAAGTCCAATCAACTTGAAATTTAGTACACATGTTCTCTAAAATATGATCTTTTTAATTTTAATGTCATATTAAAGTTTTGACCCCTATTTCACAGTCCACTAAACATAGAAAATGAAAGTGCAAGTGTGGCATCTGTGTACATTGGACACATTCTTGTTAAATTACTGTAATGTTATTCTATTGGTTATAGGAATATGCTAAGACAGCATGCATAAAAACATTGAAATGCGGTCATCCATGTAGAGGTATTAAAGATGAAGATCCATGCCTGCCATGTTTACATAGGTGTGGTAAACAAGATTCTCTCAAACAGGATGCAGACGACATGTGCATGATCTGCTTCACTGAAGCTCTTGAAGCTGCTCCAGCTATACAGGTATTGATATTGATATCTAAAACATTTTCGAAACAAGAATTTTTCTTGATCATTTTCTTTCAATATTGAAAATCTTTGCACAAATTTGTTATGAAGTTTGCATTCATGATATTACTGTATTAAATCTATTAAGAAGTAGAGCCTAAGAGGAGCTGATATATATATATATATATATATATATATGTGAGTCAAAGAAGACATGATTTTAATATTATCAAACAAATTACTTTCAGTAACTGTGATATGGCTTTAGTATGATAAACCCCCTGCTTTCTAAAGTGGGTAGAATATAGTAATCTTGGAAGTCTGTCTAATGATCTATTCTTCAATCATTGATTTGAGTAAAAGTAGATTGCATAGAATAAAAAATTGGAAATCATCAAATCCTGTGACTGTCATTTGAAATGTTATAGCAATAATAGAATTATTGTCATTGAAAGTTAAAATACAGTTATTCTCAGTATTTTATCTGACAGATAATATATTTACTTTTTCAGTTGAAATGTCACCATGTTTTCCACTCGCACTGTGTGAGAAATGTGCTAAGTAAGAGATGGGTTGGACCAAGGATAACATTTGGTTTCTCACTTTGTCCAATTTGTAAGGTATGTATTCCAATTAAAGTAATGTATAAATTTGAAAGTTAGAGTAGCTTATATATTTTAGTCCCTTGTAAATGCATTGCAAGGACATATAGAAATACCGGGCAATCAACTTTTTAAAAAGAGTTATGCCCTTTGGAAATATTAAATTTATGGAAAATGGCCTCGTTGGCTCTCTCATGGGTACAACTCTTGCCAGATTTTTATCTAACTTATAGTATACTTTAAGTAATGCCCTTGAATGTCTTTTTGAAATTTAATTTATTTTCTTTATCAAGATAATTAATTATTTATAAATTGTTTTAAAGAACAAAAATAGGGTACTTTTTTTAGTTATAGCCCGTGTACATACAAAAGATGTGCAATGGGACATTGGAACTTTTTTTGAAGTGGCTTAGTCTGACTTAATAAATTTTTTGCAATATTTCAATTGAATGGAATGTGTAAATCAATATTTGTAACTTTAAATTAGATTTGTGGTAGCTTTGCCTTAGTTTTTTTTTTTCTCTTTCAAAATATGTTCTTGACAGTTTTAACTTACTGTGGATTAATTATCATTTGGAAGAAACCAATTTTGTTGTTTTTGTTTGAATAGGGAAACCACAAAGTTACATGTTGAATGAAGAATGAATTGTCTTGTCTATAGGCTTGTTTACAAACATTTGGCAAACCATGATATCAAATATCCACAAATGTAACAATTTTTACAACTTATGAAATATGGTACCTGTGAAATTAAATGAATTTACAGTAAATGATTTTAAACTTAAGTATACAAGGATTAAATGTCAAGTTTTGATTTTTAATGACGGATGCATTGAAAGATTTATTTTCAATTTGTTAAATTCTCACAAGTTGGATTTTTATGGCTGGATATTGATTGTTTTTTGTGTAAATATTAAAATCTTTGTAGATGTGCGCTATGACAATCAATATGAATCTATAATTGAAAAGTTTCTCTTTGAAAAATCTAAACAAAAAATACAAATTTCAAAAAGAATATATCCGTTCAATACATGCAAAAAATGTTATGCATATAGGCACCAAGCATGTACTAGTACACGTATATCTTGAAGGCTTAATTTTCTTAAATATTTATTTTACCTTTTAAACTGATTTTTATTTTGAAAAGTTTCAAAGTGAGAATCAAATGAAGGCAGAATTTTATTTTGATGGATACTGATGCAATAGGATAATAAACAAAACTACTTTAAATGTAAAATATCTTTCATTACAATTTCAGGCAACAATTGACCATCCTGTGTTAAGAGATTTACTGAAGCCAATCCAGGAATTATTTGAGGATGTCAGAAGGAAGGCCATGATGAGACTTGAATATGAAGGTCTACACAAGGCAGAGGCTATTACCACACTAGGGGCAAGATTCTATCAAGATCCTGCAGGATTTGCTATGGATAGATATGCATACTATGTCTGTTATAAGTGTAACAAAGTAAGTATTAGATCCTTATAACTCATACATTCTTCATTGTACAGAAGTAACTTTTACTGTAGTATCTGGATTAAGGCTTTATAGTAGTTGCTTACCTGAATACTTCAGTGGGTCATAATGACAGAAAATTTAATAAAGCAGCCATTACACAATACCAATTTCTTCTGTCTCTTTATAGCATTTTTTCCTGATTGTCATTTTGTTGTCAAGCCTGCAACTTTTGTTGCAGAAAGCTCGACATAGGGATAGTGATCCGGCGGCTACGGCGGCGGCGTTAGCTCACTTCTTAAAAGCTTTATATTTTAGAAGGTGGAAGACCTGGATGCTTCCTACTTTGTATATAGATGCTTCATGTTACGAAGTTTCCGTCAGTCACATGTCCAATGTCCTTGACCTCATTTTCATGGTTCAGTGACCACTTGAAAAAAAAGTTCAAATTTTTTGTAATGTTGAATTCTCTCTTATTATAAGTAATAGAATAACTATATTTGATATGTGCGTACCTTGCAAGGTCCTCGTGTCTTTCAGACAGTTTTCACTTGACCTCAACCTCATTTCATGGATCAGTGAACAAGGTTAAGTTTTGGTGGTCAAGTCCATATCTCAGATACTATAAGCAATAGGGCTAGTATATTCGGTGTATGGAAGGACTGTAAGGTGTACATGTCCAACTGGCAGGTGTCATCTGACCTTGACCTCATTTTCATGGTTCAGTGGTTATAGTTAAATTTTTGTGTTTTGGTCTGTTTTTCTCATACCATATGCAATAGGTCTACTATATTTGTTGTGTGGAATGATTGTTAAGTGTACATGTCTAGCGCGCAGATGTCATGTGACCTTGACCTCATTTTCATGGTTCAGTGGTCAAAGTTAAGTTTTTGAGTTTTGGTCTTTTTATCTAATGCTATATGCCATAGGTCAACTATATTTGGTGTATGGAAATATTTTATGATCTTTATGTCAGTTGAGCAGGTTTTATTTAACCGTGACCTCATTTTCACGGTTCATTGCACAGTGTTAAGTTTTTGTGTTTTGGTCTATTTTTCTTAAACTATAAGTAATGTGTCAACTATATATGTTGTATAGAAGCATTGTTAGCTGTACCTGTCTGCCTGGCATGGTTCATCTGACCTGGACCTCTTTTTCAAGGTTCATTGGTCTTTGTTTAGTTATCTTGGTTAATGTTAAGTTTATGTGACAGTTGTAATAAAGCTTAGCTTTATACTTAGGACTATCAACATAATATCAATGATTAGTATAGAAGGCGAGACATTTCAGCGTGTGCACTCTTGTTTTTTCTATTTTCTTTTGTTTGTTTGTTTTTTGCAATATATCTATATTGCCACAAAAGCAAAAATCAAAATGAAAATAAGAAAAAGCAAATGACTATCAGAGAAAATATACTGTATAGAGACAGAAGAAATTGATATGTTATTACATCTGATTCTTAGTAGAATTAGTATTGAATTGGTTGCCAGTTTTCTATATACTATCAATCCTTCTAGATTTTATACCTCTGTCGCTAAGTGGTCAGATCATATAATTTGATTTTTGCCAGGTTCTGTCCCTCTGTAATTTTATAATGTAAAGTTTTCAAGACATTTTTATATTACATGCTGGTATTTGTCAGGAAATTTGGTATGTAGTTGCATAATGATATATTAACATATTTTAAATTTGACCCTTGAAAGAATTATGGCATTTGTAAAAAATACTTATTAGCTGTGCATGCATGTAGTTTACTCATTTGTATAAACTGAAATGATGTTTGATAATTATAGGCATACTATGGTGGAGAGGCTAGATGTGAAGAACAAGCAGGAGCTGTAGAGGAGTATGATCCACAGGAGTTAGTGTGTGGGGGATGTTCTGATGTCTCTAGGGCTCAGGTTAGTTTATTTAACTTATAGTTTGCAATTATTTATACAGCTAATTCACAAACCATGCCTCTTTTGGGAAGATAATTAATATCCATAGATATTATTTTTTTTACCTACTGGTACCCAAGTAAATTTCATCTTATAACTTGAGGGTACTCAAATTGCACATATTTAGCAAAAATAGCAACGGAAATCTTACAAGATTTTCTAGAGACTAAACAATTTGTTTTTGTATGATTTGATACTATGCACATCTTTCAACAAAGGTACAAATATTTAGATGAACACAAAACGTTCACAGTATTTATCAACAGATGGGCTGTTTACTGAAAAATCAAAATGTACAGAAAAGTCGCCATGCAACGTCATCAAAACGTGATCTTTTTATAATTAGCAAATACAATATGTTACAAGTATCCGTTTCTTAAAATATGAAGAGTAAGCATGGACTAATATCCAATTGTTCAAAATATTTGAAGAAATTAAACAAAAGCTCTGTTATTAGACTTTTGATGATGCGAATTTAAGCATGGATGCAATTTGGTTACTCCTCATTACAGAATCATTAATGGTTTGGAGGTCAGTTCAGACCAATCTATGATTCTATATGGATTGAGAATTAAATCCATGAAACCATATAGTAAATAATGATAAATCTACAAAATAAACACACAATGAAAACTTTTGTCTGAAGCATAAATAAACGTAGGTTAAAAAACTGTCAAAATAGGTGCAATTTGGGTACCCTCACATTAATTATACCCCCGCTTTGAAAAAAAGGGGGGTATACTGTTTTACTTCTGTCTGTCCTTCCGTCAGTCCATCAGTCTGTCAGTCTGTCAGTCAGTCCGTCTGTTCCGTGAATATTTTTCGTCACATTTTTCTCAGGAACTACACTACCAGGATTTCTGAAATTTGATTTCAGGCTTGATATAAGTCAGCTATACTGTGTGATGTGTTTTCAGATTCATCACTCGACAACTTCCTGTTTACCGAACACTTGTATCATTTTTACACCTGATAGCCAAGTTGAAAATATTTTGTCACATTTTTCTCAGGAACTGCACTACCAGGATTTCTGATATTTGGTTTCAGGCTTGATATAAGTCAGCTATACCGTGTGATGCGTTTTCAGATTCATCACTTGACAACTTCCTGTTTACCGAACACTTGTATTATTTTACACATGATAACCAAGTTGAAAATTTTTGTCACATTTTTCTCAGGAACTACAATACAAGGATTTCTGAAATTTGGTTTCAGGCTTTATATAAGTCTGCAATACTGTGTGATGTGTTTTCAGATTCATCACTCAACAACTTCCTGTTTACCAAACACTTGTATGATTTTACATATGATAGCCAAGTTGAAAATTTTCGTCACATTTTTTTCAGGAATTACTATACAACGATTTCTGAAATTTGGTTTCAGGATTTATACAAGTCAGCTATACCATGTAATGCGTTTTCAGATTCATAACTCAGCAACTTCCTGTTTACCGAACACTTGCATATTTTTACACTATTAAAATTATCCACTTGCGGCGGGGGTATCATCAGTGAGCAGTAGCTCGCAGTTTCACTTGTTTTACCAGCATCAGAAGTCTAAATTTCATAAATAAATACTAATTCTTCATGACAAAAGTCAAAGGTGTATTTTTTAAAAGATTGAATGGATAAATCTGAAGTTGTAAATGAAATTCATAGTGTGTTTGCTGCTCTTGATTACATGCCTGTATCTAAGAAGTCAAACCTGCATGGAGATATTTCCATGTCTTGATTTGGACAACAGTTGTTTTAATTCTTTGGACACTAAAATTTATGGATAAAGCCATCCATGAAAACCACATAAATTGGTATTCCACCAATAAAAGTTGCACCAATACATGTATTAATAAATTACAATCTTTTTTTTCAGGTCTGTCCAAAGCATGGAACAGATTTCCTGGAATACAAATGTCGTTACTGCTGTTCCGTGGCTGTATTCTTCTGTTTTGGTACAACACATTTCTGTAATGCCTGTCATGACGACTTCCAACGTATCACAAACATACCTAAACTAGAACTTCCAAGATGCCCAGCTGGTAAGTATGCAATGAAAGCATTTATTGCTATTTCTCAATTTTTCCTTTGATCTATTATTGTGATAATTTTTATACGCCCGTCAAAATTTATAGGGACGTATTATGTTATCCAAATGTCCTGTGTCCGTCTGTCTGTCTGTCTGGCGTAAACATGTCGCACTGTAACTTGAGAACGACTTATCCAAATTTCATGAAACTTATTATAGTTGTTTCTTATGATGGTCTAATGATCTGTATACTTTTTGGTGAAAATAAGATTAAAACTTTTTTTGTTACGGCACTTTGTAACTAAAACAGGGGTGGTTTTTTTTTCACATGTTGCACCATAAATCAAAAACAATTTTTGACTATTGCTTCAAACTTTACGCACTTCTTAGTTATATTAATCTTAAGATCTGTATACTTTTTGGTAATGATTCAAAATTTTATTTGTGAGTTATTGAGTATTTTGTAAAAAAAGGGGGAGGGTTTTTATACGCCCGTCAAAATTTTGACGGGACGTATTATGGTATACAAATGTCCGGTGTCCGTCCGTCTGTCCGGGGTAAACATGTCGCACCGTAACTTGAGAACGACTTATCCAAATTTCATGAAACTTAATATAGTTGTTTCTTATGATGGTCAAATGATCTGTATACTTTTTGGTGAAAAAAAGATTTAAACTTTTTGAGTTACGGCACTTTGTAACTAAAACAGGGGTGTGTTTTTTTTTCACATGTCGCACCGTATCTCAAAAATGTTTCTTGATTATTGCTTAAAACTTTACACACTTCTTAGTTATATTAATCTTAATATCTGTATACTTTTTGGTGATGATTCAAAATTTCATTTTTGAGTTTTTGAGTATTTTGTAAAAAAGGGGGAGGGTTTTTTTACATGTCGCGCCGCATCTCAAAAACGATTTATGATTATTGCTTAAAACTTTACACACTTCTTAGTTATATTAATCTTAATATCTGTATACTTTTTGGTGATGATTCAATATTTCATTTTTGAGTTTTTGAGTATTTTGTAAAAAAGGGGGAGGGTTTTTTTTACATGTCGAGCCGTATCTCAAAAACGATTTATGATTATTGCTTAAAACTTTACACACTTCTTTGTTATATTAATTGAAAGATCCGTATACTTTTTGGTGATGATTCAAAATTTCATTTTGAGTTATTGAGTATTTTGTAAAAAAGGGGGAGGGGTTTTTACATGTCGTGCCATATCTCAAAAACGATTTATGATTATTGCTTAAAACTTTACACACTTCTTTGTTATATTAATCTAAAGATCTGTATACTTTTTGGTGATGACTCAAAATTTTATTTTTGAGTAATTGAGTTTTTTGTAAAAAAGGGGAGGGTTTTTATACGCCCGTCGTCTTTTAGACGGTATGTATTATGGTATACCGTTGTCCGTCCGTCGTCCACACTTCGGACAATAACTCAAAAACACTTTCACCAATTTCCATGAAACTTAAGTGAATTGTTTATATCTATTGACGTAAGCTCCCTTTTAATTTTTATAAATTTCAGATTTTAAGTTTTGGATTTATGGGGCTTTATTCATAAAAAAGGGGGGATTTTCAACACTTCGGACAATAACTCAAAAAGGCTTTCACCAATGTCCATAAAACTTTGGTGAATTGTTTATATCTATTGACGTAAGCTCCCTTTTAATTTTTATAAATTTCAGATTTTAAGTTTTTGATTTATGGGGCTTTATTCATAAAAAAAAAAGGGGGATTTTCAACACTAATGACAATAACTCAAAAAGGTTTTCACCAATGTCCATGAAACTTTGGTGAATTGTTTATATCTATTGATGTAAGCTCCCTTTCAATTTTTATAAATTTCAGATTTTTAGTTTTGGATTTATGGGGCTTTATTCATAAAAAAGGGGGGATTTTCAACACTTCGGACAATAACTCAAAAAGGCTTTCACCAATGTCCATGAAACTTTGGTGAATTGTTTATATCTATTGATGTAAGCTCCCTTTTAATTTTTATCAATTTCAGATTATGAGTTTTGGATTTATGGGGCTTTATTCATAAAAAAAGGGGGATTTTCAACACTTCGGACAATAACTCAAAAAGGCTTCCACCAATGTCCATGAAACTTTGGTGAATTGTTTATATCTATTGATGTAAGCTCCCTTTCAATTTTTATAAATTTCAGATTTTAAGTTTTGGATTTATGGGGCTTTATTCATAAAAAAAGGGGGATTTTCAACACTTCAGACAATTACTCAAAAAGGCTTTCACCAATGTCCATGAAACTTTGGTGAATTGTTTATATCTATTGATGTAAGCTCCCTTTTAATTTTTATAAATTTCAGATTTTACATTTCCGTGTTATGAATTTTTATGCTTAAAAAAGGGGGGATTTTCCAATTTTTGGACAATAACTAACACTTTCACAAAATTTTATGCAACTTTGATAAATTGTTTATATCTATTGACATAAGCTCCCTTTCCATTTTTATAAATTTTAGATTTTACATTTTCTTAAGTAATGAATTTTTAAACTTAAAAAAGGGGGATTTCATGAAACTTTGGTGAATATATTAATGTAACATCCCTTTTGATTTGTATATATATTTCTAGTTGATCATATCAATTCATTTAAAGCATAAAACACAAGTTAAAAGAGCAACAGGCGTATCATGCGCTATAGCGCAGCCCTTTAATTTACATGTCGCGCTGTATCTCAAAAACAATTTATGATTATTGCTTGAAACTGTACAAACTTCTTTGTTATACTAATTTAAAGATCTGTATACTTTTTGGTTTGATTAAAAATTTTATTTTATTGATATTTGTAAAAAAAAACAGGGTGGGGGGGGGGGGGGGTGTTCACATGTCCTGCCGTGTCTCAAAAACAATAAATGGTTATTGCTTAAAACTTCCTCAGAAACTATTTATGATTATTGCATAAAACTTCAACACAAGACGTCGGGCTTATCATGCGCTCATGGCGCAGCTGTTTATTTTACATGTCGCGCCGAATCTCAAAAACAATTTATGATTATTGCTTAAAACTTTACACACTTCTTTGTTATATTAATCTAAAGATCTGTATACTTTTTGGTGTTGATTCAAAATTTATTTTAGTGAAAGTTAGATTTTTTGTAAAAAAAAAAAGAGGGGGGGGGGGGGGGGTCAGATGTCCTGCTGTATCTCAAAAACAATATATGGTTATTGCTTAAAACTTTCTCAGAAACTATTTATGATTGTTGCATAAAACTTTCACACAAGACGACGGGCGTATCATGCACTCATGGCGCAGCTGTTTATTCATATCACGTTTTAAGAGATATATGAGTTTTTCTCTGTAAAGAGAAAGAAATTATATGACTTCCAGACCTGCCAACTTTCCTTATTTATGGGTGATATCCCCCATGAAAGGAAAGGTGTTGACATGAAGTTTTAAATCCTTTATTTTATACATCAATTACTACACACTTTATATCATTGCTTGCATTTGTGATTGTTAGCTCTAGGCTGATTTTAAACACTTTTAAAATTGTTTTTCCAGAGAAGAGTGGGTGGTGCATATTTGCCATTGACACATTTTTCGCCATTTTGCTATTTTTTCTGTAAAATTTGTGTGCCTTTACCCAGTACTTGCCTAAATAGATGATAAAGGTTACTTGTAATATTTCGAACAGTTGATATTCCTCTTTGCCCCATTTTCAAGGTTATTGGCACATATAAAGAAATATGCAGGTGTTTTAAACAATGTTTGGCTGTGTCTGCAAGATTTATATGGCAATCATGTGCAGTCTCAAAGTAAATATTTGTGAGAAAAATCTTATGGGAATGATGCCTGAAGCTTATTCATGAAATTACATACATTTATTTTTATAATATACCAGGATAATAAGGATGGTCATATCATACATAGTGGTGAAAATGTGTCCCCCATGGTACACGAACAACTTATATTTCCTCCTTAGTTTGCGTTCATTTTTAAATCAACTAACTAATTCCTTTATCAAATATTTTTTTCATATACTAAAATCTCTGAAACCTACATAAAAAATTTCAAATATTCGGATGTAAGTGGAAATGAACGAATTATGCAGCGAATATGGTCCACTCACTCTAACAGAACTTTAACGGTGAAATTCATGGCAAACTTTATGTCCATTTGGGATATGATAGAAAAACTAAAAATCTGGGTTATCCATCCATGGCATAAAATCAGTACATGCACAGCAAAAAAAAAAAAAACCACAGAAAAGCAAATGAAAAGCACTTTTATTGCTGTTCTTCATCTCAAAGTCACAGTCAGCAAATTTATCTGAAGGGTCATTATACTGCCATTTTGTTATAATGCTTTCTACCAAATTTCATTTTATTCTTCCAACTTTTTCAATACGCACAATACAAAACTCACTGTGCAGCAGTTGTTTTGATAAATAAAAACACTTAATATCCAAGTTTGTCATTACTGCATATGACCACATTTTGCAAAACACAGATTCTTCAAATTTAGAAAAACTTTACAGTAGAGAATTTTTGTCTGAAACATGTGTTATTTGTAGAACATCTGCAAACATCCTAAAATGTTGATGGAAATAAAGAATTTTTAATTTCATTTCAGGGCCTAGAGGTAAACTTATGGATGGAGATGAGTGTCCCTTACATGTTAAACATCCCCCTACTGGAGAAGAATTTGCCCTCGGGTGTGGAGTCTGTAGGAATGCACATACATTTTAGTTGTGCAGTAACTGAATCAGTATATGATGGCATATATGTGGACAATAATTATGTTTTACAAGATTTAAATGAATTTTGATATGCAAGTTGTATTGGTACTGAAAGAAATTTTAATGTTTAGACACAGTTCTTCTTTTATTATTATGTATAGAAATTTCTTGTTCATTGAAAATTATGTAAAAAAAAATTTGATCACAGTATCTTTAAATTAGCATTCGTTATTGGTGAAAAGTACAAGCGATGTTTTCTCTTTTATAGGAACAATCAAGTTGTAGTTTATAAAATGTTATTTATTGCTCTGCTTAATTAAGGCTGAAAGACCAGCATTAATCATGAATTTGAAGTAACTCAGATATTTACCTGAAACTGGTATAATTAGAATATCCAGTTTAAGAAGCATTTTTAAGCATTTTGAAAAATATTGCAATACTTTCTATTTTTAATTTTGATCGACTAAGCTCCCTAATTGTGAAACAAAGTGCAAATGAAAGCAGAGTTAGGAGCTATATTCAATGTATAGGAATATAAGACCTAAACAGTCTGAATCAGTATATTAGACAAAATACAATGTGAAACATGTTCCAGAAAACCATATTTTGTTTGTTAATGAATGTTTTAAATGTGTAATTTAGTGCTATATTAATAATTACTTTGTTTGATCTGTGATATTAAATATAATATTTTATTTGTCTGGTTTTCTTCTTGGAATTAGATGCAATTTATGTCATTTGACATGATTATCTTGTTTGAAACTGGAAGGATGATTATTGCAAACCCTTTGATTATTTTGTAACAAACATAGGGGCAATGATGTACTACAGTATAAAAGTGAGGAGGTGTGTTATAATTAACATTCAGCAATCCATTACATTCATTGAGGCACGTCTCAGTTATTACAGCTGAACGGACGTGCTTGGCCAGCTCTCCTTTACCCGCTATCTTTGATGAGGGTTTACAGTTAGATGATCACCGAGCCGACTGTGCGAGGGCTGTATAGCCAGTCAAGGTTGTTAAACACTTCCATTTGTTGTTGATTAACATTGAGACAACTCTCCACCAGAGTCGAAATGACATACCGGTAGGTGTAAGCAACCATAATGCACTTTATAGCCTTCAAATAAGCAAAACCTTTACCATATAGTCAGCTATAAAAGGTGCTGGCATGACTAAATTGGAAAACCAATGACTTGATGATGACAGAATAATAAAATTAAATAAAAAAGACAGGCAGTGACAAGATACAACCACTTATGTACAGGCTTCTCAAGAATGAGGCATGGTTAATATGTTTTTGAGCTCAACTAAACCTGCTACAGTAATGTTACATCCCAAAATTAGAACAATCTGTAAAAAATTCTGGAAAGGGCTTGAAAACTGGTAATTAGATTTGTAAGAAATATAAAAACAACTTACATAAAGACAAAAGACACAGACTTCTGATCTAAGAGTACTTGTAGTTGCTGATAGAAGTTAGAAACTATAGGTCACTGTAAGGTCTTCAACAATGAGATAAAACACACCTCATAGCAAGCTATAATAGCTACCGTACTAAAATAACTAAGTAAAATAATTCATAAAAGAAAACTAGCTGCCTGATTTATGAACAAAATAGTAAATGAATAAAGAAAAAAAGAGTTCCAATGTCTGTGTTGCACATATTTTATCTATCCAAGGACATATAGGCTAAAAAATGTACAATATTTGATTTTTTAAACAATTGAAAATATCTTAGAGAAATGAAGGCTTCAAAGCAAATGAAATTTGATTTCCAATGGGGAATACCTCATCAAAAATATTTGATCAGCACTTAAATTTCAAAGTGTCAACCAGATGCTCCGCAGGGCACAGCTTTATACGACCGCAGAGGTTGAACCCTGAACGGTTGGGGCAAGTATGGACACAACATTCAAGCTGGATTCAGCTCTTAATTTGGATTGTGATTAAATAGTTGACACAGCATAGGTTTCTGACATAGAATGAATGTGGTCTAATGAACTTAAAATATTTTATTTGCCTTTGAGCAATTCACTATGCTGTTGAATATTAATCCTCTCAAAAAAATGTTTGAAGAAATTTTCTTTTTATTTATGAAATCTGAAATGAGAAAAATTTAACCCCCCCCCTTTTTTTCACATCCCCCTATGCCTTTTTCCAAAACTGATCTCAATCCAAATTTCTAATGGAGTTTGCAACAATAACTACTCATTTAAATACATCATAAAATATTAAAATGTAAAATAAAGTGCTTGTTATCACTGAATGGTAAAGATTGTTTTAATTTATCAGTTGGTAGTAAAAGTGAATATGCATTGTATATTGTATAAAACAATAATTTAAGTTGATTCAACTACTAATCTTAACAAAGAAAGATAACTCCAATTGAAAATTTCTTGCTATTGCACACTATTGTGCAATTAGATATCTCTTGCTATTGCGCAATACTGTGCAATTGAAAATATTTGCTATTGCACAATACTGTGCAATTAAAGATTTCTTGCTATTGCACAATACTGTGCAATTGAAAATTTCTTGCTATTGCACAGTACTGTACAATTGAAGATTTCTTGCTATTGCTGAATACTGTGCAATTGAAAATTTCTTGCTATTGCACAATACTTAATATAATAATTTTGGATCCTGATTTGAACCAACTTGAAAAAAAAAGCCAAAGAATTCAATTTTTGTTAAAATCAAAATTAGTTTAATTTTGGACCCTTTGGACTTTAATGTAGACCAATTTGAAAACTGGGCCAATAATCAAAAATCTAAGTACATTTTTAGATTCAGCATATCAAATAACCCCAAGGATTCAATTTTTGTTAAAATCAAACTAAGTTTAATTTTGGACCCTTTGGACCTTAATGTAGACCAATTTGAAAACGGGACCAAAACTTAGGAATCTACATACACAGTAAGATTTGGCATATCAAAGAACCCCAATTATTCAATTTTTGATGAAATCAAACAAAGTTCAATTTTGGACCCTTTGGGTCCCTTATTCCTAAACTGTTGGGACCAAAACTCCTAAAATCAAACTCAACCTTCCTTTTATGGTCATAAACGTTGTGTTTAAATTTCATAGATTTCTATTTACTTATACTAAAGTTATGGTGTGAAAACCAAGAATAATGCTTATTTGGACCCCTTTTTGGCCCCTAATTCCTAAACTGTTGGGACCTCAACTCCCAAAATCAATCCCAACCTTCCTTTTGTGATCATAAACCTTGTGTTTAAATTTCATTGATTTCTATTTACTTATACTAAAGTTATTGTACGAAAACCAAGAATAATGCTTATTTGAGCCCTTTTTTGGCCCCTTATTCCTAAACTGTTGGAACCAAAACTCCCAAAATCAATACCAACCTTCATTTTGTGGTCATAAACCTTGTGTTAAAATTTCATAGATTTCTATTCACTTTTACTAAAGTTAGAGTGCGAAAACTAAAAGTATTCGGACGACGACGACGCAGACGACGACGCCAACGTGAAACCAATATACGACCAAAAAATTTTAAATTTTTGCGGTCGTATAAAAACAATGCTGATATAAGCCTGTATGCTATAAGTTTCATAAAATTCTGGGAAGGATTTTAAACATGAGACCTAACCAGTATTGCCCAGAGACATAAATCTTTAAAACAATATTTGATTGGTACCAATTTTCAATTTGGCAGTGGCTATTTGACCGGCACCGGCTAAATAGCAAATTTGCTATTTGACCGGCACCGGCAAAATAGCAAATTTGCTATTTAGCCGGCACTGAATAAAACTGTGCATTGATGTGATTAGTAGAGAATAAAAAAGCTTAATAATGATTTAAAATCATTTGATCACAATATCAAGCATTAAAAATACAGTACAATCAAAAATAAAATATTGAAGATGCCCAAATCTGTGTAAAATCTATGGTTTAAATATCCTGCCATGCGATAAAAATAGTGTTATGTAACACTTATATCTTAAAAAAGACAATATTAAAAGTTGTTTGGTACGAATTTTGAAAGGACACATGATTTAACATTTGCAATTGTTACAAAACAAATTCTTTGCCTTTGGCAGTTGTTTTAATCTAGCACAAGATAAATGTTCCCACTCCAAATAGGAACTACATATTACACTCAGAGGCGGATTTAGAGGGGGCCAGGAGGGCCGCCCCCCCCCCCCCCTTTTTGGGAAAGAATTGGTTGCTTATATAGGGAATCACTGAAGCGTGACTGGAGCGGGCCCCCTCTTAGCGCAGTCAGTGGGTCCCCACTTATGAAAATTTCTAGATCCGCCAGTGCCACTGACTTCCTTTGAATCTGCATCATGTGTGCATATGTTGCATATGAAGATAGGGTTCTTTTTCTTCTCTTTATATATGCTCTTAATAGCTTCCCATGCATCTTTTTGACAATACTTTTTAATTAAATCAATGTTTACAATTGAGTCCAAACAAAAGGCAGTTAAAAGTTTAGGTCTTGCTTCAACTTGTTCATCGGTTGAGTAGACTATCTTCTGCATGATTTCTAATGCTTTAATTTTCTCACCAACTGTTATCCCCAATTTTTCGATTGAAACTTCTTGTCTAAAATTCCATTTCTTTCGGTCATGTCTTTGTTAGTTAACATAACTCGTATATTTTCCGAATTTTTGTTCTTTAATTTGAATTGTTCAAGTACTAGTAGTGAAAGTATAAATTCCTCCTCCTGTGTAAGCAAAAACATAGCAACTATTTCACTTTGTCCATTCCCATCTTCATTGATTATTAAGTAGAGTGGCATTCTCAGGCTATTTGTCTTATAAATAGTATCTACCAGTATTACTTCTGGGTAACTATCATTTTATTGCAATCCTCATGTGTTCCTTTTCATAATTTTCTATAACCAATGCAAACTATTGTAGAAATTGAATTGTGCATTAAGCTCAATTTTTTTAAAGTGTTGTATCATCTATTGTCACACTATATACTGGCCAACTATTTAGGTTGAAAAGCACTCACCCATATTCATAAAAAAAAACAAGATATGGTATGATTGCCAATGAGACAACTGTCCACAAGAGACCAAAATGACACAGACATTAACAACTATAGGTCACCGTACGGACTTCAACAATGAGCAAAGCCCATACCGCATATCTAGTCAGCTATAAAAGGCCCCGATATAACAATGTAAAACAATTCAAACGAGAAAACTAACGGCCTTATTTATATAAAAAAAAATGAGCGAAAACAAATATGTAACGCATAAACAAACGACAACCACTGAATTACAGCCTCCTGACTTTGGACAGGCACTTACATAAATAATGTGGCGGGGTTAAACATGTTAGCGGGATCCCAACCCTCCCCGAACCTGGGAGAGTGGTATTTATATAACAGTACAACATAAGAACGAACTATAAAAATCAGTTGAAAAAGGCTCATTTGGTTTGTAATATTTTTCAACTTCCATAAAATTTTCCCTAAGCCATTTACAGGTACATGATAGGGTTTTTTTTCTGAAGGAGAGTTGTGTTGTTGTATTTTGATTTTTATAATATATTAAATTTGATAGTTAAAATGTTTTAAAAGTGTTTATAATATGAGTAACAGTAACAAAAGTTTTTAAATATAGAATTTTGATATTCAATTATTATTCATACATTTATTTCCAGTGAGATATAATTTAATCAGAGCCGGCTAAATAGCAAATTTGCTATTTTGCCGGTGCCGGTCAAATAGCCACTGCCTTTCAATTTTATCTAAGACTTTGATGATATAAATATTATAAACCTTATAAATATTATAAACCTATAATATAAATTCATAAAAGTCTAGCAATCACTCATCTTCGCTGGCCAATGGTTACAATACAGTCCCGCCTCTCCACCCTTGGTAGATTCAAACAAAAGAGCATTTACAATTACAGGGGGTATCAGGTCCGTTCGCGCCCAATATACTTTCGCACCTCACATGTTCGCCCCTTAAGTCTGTTCGCACCCAACACGTTTGCATCCAATTTGTATTGCATGGTTACAATGATTACGAACTATTTTCAACAAATAATAAAACTCTGTAAGTATCCCAATTCCCTTTGAAACAATACCAAAGAAATATTTATAGCAATACACTAACCAAAACATGATTAAGATTTTATTTAATGAATGGCTATTATCTATTTTGAATTTATTGAACCATAAAACTAATTTTTGACTCTTCACATTGAATAATCCGCGAAGCGGATTATGTAAAATGTGAAGAGTCAAAAATTAGTTTTATGGTTCAATAAAATCAAAATAAATTATTGCCATTCATTATAAATAAATTTCTATCAAAACTAAGGCTCAAAGAACTTTTTATATTATTTATATTAACAATAACAACGTACACACATGTTGGCGTATGAATACACAACGTCAAAGTGGGCGTGTCGCCATCAAAATTGACAACATTGAAAATAAAACTAATAATTTTAACCAATCAGAAGACAGTAAAAACACAAAATTTATTTATAAACACATAAAAAATGTTTTCATAATCTCCCTTAATTTAGAAACAAAGAAGAAAAAATATATAGAGAGTACATTTTTGTAATACACTAAACCTTTACTAATACCTAAACATGATTAAGATTTATCCAACACATAAAAAAATTATTTATAGCAATACACTTACCATGCTTATCATTTATTCAAAACGTTGTCAGATTTGCACTTAATTGACTAGAAACATTGGGAAAAAAAACAACATGTATTGCAATGCACTAACCAAAACATGATTAAGAATTATCCAACACATAAATGAAATACTTTTAAAATTGTTGTCAGAATCACACTTAAATTAAAACAATGATTTTTTTTATAGCAATAAACTTAACATGATACAAAAAAAACTTGTCAGAATCTCACATTATTTAGAAATAATGATATATATGTCACCGTCGTATTTTTGTGTATATTATATGTTTGATTGGTTATTCATCAGTTCATTTTATTCATTCATTCATTCCATTTTCTGTTTCATCATACTCATTATGACGATTGACTGCAGTAAGGTCTAGATCACTCACCTGCTGATTGAGCACCTGCTGATATAGCACCATCAGCTGGCGATACGGCACCTTTTTGGGAAAATTTGATTTGCCTCCCTTTGCACAGTGTCTTAATTTTTCAGAGAAAAACCATTATTGATATAATTTAACAAATTGCCAAAAAAAAACATTGTGTTCTTCCACAACCATTTTTATATATATCCACAAATGTGTATTTTCACATACAGATCTAATTTACAATTATTTTCTTCTCATATTAAGATAATTTAAATTGTTTTGTCGGGATTTGTTTGAATAAATACTTTGAAAATGTAATTTTTTTTTAATTGGCTTTGTAGTATCTCCTTTAGATTAAAATAATATGTAAACTATAAGCTAAAAGAATAAGATTTAATTTTCGTTCTTAATATTTTTTATATAAATTACCAATAACGATGTCTGACCTGTCATATATATAAATGAAGTTCTGGATGGGATGTTTATATATATTAGAGAATAATAGACAAAGACAACAGAATGGAAACAAAAAAGGGAATAAAAAAAGTAGGTAATAATATATGTAAACAACAAGTTAAAGACAAAAATGTAAACCTCGTTCTAATTAGAAAAACAATGGTGCCTGTCATACACATGCATAAAGGTCTGGGTGGGTTGTTGATATAACAGAAAATAATGGAAATAAAAGACAGAATGGACAAAAATGAATAGATAATAATATTAAGGGAAAAGAAGATAATAACTTAATGAACATATAGATAGAGCAGGATGAAATAGCTGCCTCTAAAGCTAGATTGATCAACAAATACACACTTGGATATCCACAAATAGTCTGATAAGAAGGCAATCGAAAATAAATCAAGACCACTTATGAAATAACACTTGTAAGGTTTTTTTCACGGTATCTTATACAATTTTACTAACTGGGTGATAAGTTCTATTCAGACAAAAACTACAGTTACCATCATCCGCTTGTCAACAGTGAAACTGTAGACGCATTTTTCGCGAATTTATAGTTTGTCAAAGTTTATGCAAACTTTGCAAACGTATGTTAGAAACAAAGGATATAAACGTGTGCTCGCTGAACCGTTTTTGTTAGAAAGAAATGCACTCTAAATACGGAACAATTTCAGTTTTTTGTGGGGTTCGTGTTGATCAGTCTTAAGTTTTATATGTGTGTGCTTTGTGTACTTTTGTTTGTTGGTCATTTTTTCTTTTCTCCATGTTGTTGTCAGTTTATTTTCGATTTGTTAGTTTGAATATCCCTATGATATCTTTTGCATCTTATTTGTTTTCAATTATAGTAAAACAGCTTGCTGAATGAGTGACGATACTTTCAGTTCTTTCTATTATAGAAATAATAATCCACGACTAAAGGATTGAATTTTCAGAGAAGAATTAAGTGCGTTACATTCAAAGCTCTGTGGACAATTTAATTTTGAGAAACCGTAGGACTTGACTACAGCTCCAGATTTTCCGCCAGTTTTATCACATCAACTTTGAATTTGTATTTATTATTATCAAAGTCTAGTAGAGCATATATGATAATGCTTTCCTGACGTTAATACCAACAATGTTCGTCATGATTGTAATCAGACGAGAAAGACTTTGTAAAGTGTGGGATTTGGTCATTTTTTACATAAAAATAAAGTGTATCCAAGTTTCTATGTAACGTTCCAATGTTTTTTTTATTGGTTGTTGTCGATACTTTTTTTCCCATCGGGATTTTTTTACGTTTTCTTTTCATTAAGCAAGAAAAATCACCAATTCAGAAAAACACAAGATACACCACTTCACTAATCATAATTAGAAGCATTAAAAAAAAAGAAACACTGATATGATAACAAAAAACATTTCCCCCAAAATGAATTACTCCACAACCTAACTAGAATCGAGGCGAATTTCAATCTTTTTAGGCCGTATGTAGATTTGTTTGTGTTGTTGGATTATTGTCTAATCAGAGACATATTATATGTCTCAGGTTATTGACGTTTATCAAACATATTTAAAATTTGTTTTAATAAGAAAAGTCGAACAGACTATAGTGAATCGCATGATCGACGAACGTTAATGGTCCCAAGTAAAAATCGGGGATTCACAAGAAGCTCTCAAGAGCCTGAATCGCTCATGTTATTTTTTGGCTTAAATCTTTCACTAATGAATATTTTTGCTTTTCAATATATATTAATGAGAGGCTTAAAATGCCATTTGAATGTTCATTGCATCTATCATATTTTCTTCAAAAGCAAATTAATAAATGCATTGCACCCATATGTTCCATTTTAGCCATAGTGTCTATGTTTCTTGACGTACAAGGAAATAAAATACAAAATTTATACCAGATTCATTTGAGAAGGTTTAAAAAACATATACAACTTGTGAAAAACTGTCCTTAAAGTACAATAACTCCTTACAAACTTTTTTGAAGATCTTATTTTGCTGAACATTTTTGCTGTTTACAGTTTATCTTTATCTTCAATAATATTCACGATAATAACCAAATACTGCAAAATTTCCTTAAAATAACCAATTAAGTGGCAGCAACCTAACAATGAGTGTTCGGTTTGTCTGAAATTTCAGGGCTGATAAATCTTGACGTACAAAACACCCCATGTCAGATTTGTTCTAGATGCTTTAGTTTCTGAGATATAAGCCAAAACTGCATATTTGACCCGTATGTTCTATTTTTAGCCCTGGTGGCCATGTTTGTTGATGGATCTAATTATCAGACACAATTCATAAACTATATTACTACAGTAACATTCTTTCCACGTCCACTTATATTTTTTCCCATCTGATGAGTTAAGCCTTTTTCAACTGATTTTTATAGTTCGTTCTTATGTTGTACTGTTATACCACTGTCCCAGGTTAGGGGAGGGTTGGGATCCCGCTAACATGTTAAACCCCGCCACATTCATGATTTATGTATCTGCCTGTCCCAAGTCAGGAGCCTGTAATTCAGTGGTTGTTGTTTGTTTATGTGTTACATGTTTGTTTTTCGTTCATTTTTTATATAAAAAAAGGCCGTTAGTTTTCTCGTTTGAATTGTTTTACATTGTCATATTAGACCTTTTATAGCTGACGATGCGGTATGGGCTTTGCTCATTGTTGAAGGCCGTATGGTGACCCATAGTTGTTAATTTCTGTGTTTTTTGGTCTCTTGTGGACAGTTGTCTCATTCATTGGCAATCGTACCACATCTTCTTTTTTATATTTGAAAGTTAAGAAGTATTAGGCACAATAGTTTCAGAGCAGAAGATTTTTAAATGTTAGCAAACCCGATGAACAAATTTTGTAAACTTGTCTTTAAAGGACAATAAGTCCTTAAGGGGTCATTTGAAAATATTGGTCATTTAACTTTTTTGTAGATTTTACTTTGCTTAACATTATTGCTGTTTACAGTTAATATATATCTATAATAATAGTAAAAAAAACAACAACAAAGAACAGCAAAATTTCATTAAAGGGTTGTTCGATTCGTCTGAAAATTTATGGGCTGATAGATCTTAACCAATTTAACAATTCTACCCTTGTCAGATGTGCTCTAAAAGCTTTATTTTTTGAGATATAAGCCAAAAACTGCATTTCACCTTATGTTCTATTTTTAGCCAATGTGGCCATGTTTGTCGATTGATCAAAACTTCGGATAAACTTTATAAACAAGATACCCTAAGGAACATTTTAGTTAAAGTTTGAAAGTATTTGACCCAGTAGTTTTAGAGGAGATGATTTTTTAATAGTTTACGACGACGGATGCAACGTAATGAAATAAGCTCACATTGGGCCCTTTGGGGCCCTAAGGGCCCCGGTGAGTTAATAAAATGCGCTTGGAGGCAAATACATTTATAACGTGTTGTTATAATTTTTACATTGGATAACCGTGATGGCATTCCAGTGTATTGATGTCGCCTAGATTTCCATTACGTAACTTTCGTGCTGGGATTGTAACCGATCTATTAAACTTGAAAAATACGCGGACATTATCAAGTGCAAAATAACATTCCCTATCGCTTGTTATAATTTCATTTTTTAAGGGATACTCCAAAAAATACTTTTTTAGAACATAAATTAAGAATATGAAAATGTTGTGTCGTTAGAAACATATATACAAGTAACAAATCTTTAATATCTATGCACACGCACAGAAAAAGTGTGTTCACGCATGCAGAGTTATCGGTCCTTGCTCTCTCTCAAAGATAACTCTGCATGGGACATTGAACGTTTTGCGGAAAAATATGAATGCTTACTCAAATCCAATCTATTAGAAAATCGAATTATTACAGAAGTGTCCACCATGCACTTGCACTGCACTATGATTAGTATATAGTAGAATAGAAGGGTATACAAATGGATGAAAATTTTATTTACATGATAATAACTATGTCAGATATACAAATATTAATTTAATATATAACAACAAACCAGAGTATACTGATTTGTATCACTACAATATAATACTTATTACGATGAGGTTGAATTCCCTGTCACGCTTAATTATTTCTTGCGTCAGAAGCGCTTTTCTGGATTTAACTTCACCAGGAACGCTCAAAGCCAAACATTTGAAAACCGAAGATGTATAAGTACCGAAACCGTTGTCTTGAAGCTATATGTCAAAAATACCAAAAATAAATAGCCAAATTCATCTAAAGCCAACTTTGCCTGAGGGAGTTGAAACCTTAGTTTCTAAATAATTTCAAAATTTATAAACGGACAATTTTAGTAAAGTTTGTTAAATCATGTCAGTACCGAAATACTGACTGACTACTGAGCTGATGATACCCTCAGGGACTGATAGTCCACCAGCAGAGGTATCGACCTTGTTATGTATAACCTTGTTATGCTTGGACATTTTTCAGACCGTTTACAAAAATACCTTTTTTTCGGATAACGGTTTCAGTGATATTGATTTTGCTTTAATACGCGAATAACTATAACAATAGCAATATTCTTATGAAGTTTTACGATGATCGGAGAAAAAATACCATAGGGAAAAACGGAACTCTGATCTTTTGCACACAAAATGAAACGTTGGACATAACGTTTTTGCGTAAAAATTAAGGATAATTAAGTGTTATAATTCCTGGTAATTTAAATTTCGGTCCCTTTGTTGTCCTCACTTAGGAAAATGCCTGTGATATATTCTAGGTTGCGACACGTTTGATGAGTTCTACGATGGCCTTCGGACATTTCATAGTCATAAGACTGCTTCGATAAACAGGCATTAGTAATATAACTTCATACTATATTCTAATATGACGTGCTTCTTTCGCTTTGTGAACAAACCAATATTCTAAATCCAATAAAATTTGTTTGCACATGCGTATATTGATCTCTTCGGAATAACGAATTTATCAAATTATCATGCACTTAATATATTTCCTTAACTTGTAAACACTTTCAAACTCTTAAATGGTGCACATGATGTTACTAATTCATTTATTATGAACGTAATGTGTTGCATTCCGAAAATGACATATTTGACTGCCAACCATTCACGCTGGTTGTTCAAACTCCTCCCTCTGAAAAATCACAGTGCCAGCCGTTTGCTTCTTTACAAACAAAAAAGGGAGGTTCATGGAAGAGCCTACACGAACGATTTTACACTTATACTTATCGGACATAGAAATTACCTTAATTGTCCTATTCAGAATCGAAATAATTGATGCAAGCTATACTTAATTGTAGTTATAACATGGGTAGGCATTATTAAAAAAAAAGAGGGACGAAAGATACCACAGGGACAGTCAAACTCATAAATCGAAAATAAACTGACAACGCCATGGCTAAAAATGAAAAAGACAAACAGACAAACAATAATACACTTGACTTTTAGGTTGAGCCCGATGCAGTTTTATTCTCTCCATATACATTGGCTGACGCACATATCTTAAATCTTTCTTTTCTAAATTTTCTTCTTCAATTTTGAAGAGCTCTGATTTTTTTTATTTTAAAAGGTCGCTCTGGCAACATATCGGTTGCTTTTCTTTTGCACGCAGTTCTCAAAATTTGACGTTCTTGTTTCTAGACTTTTGTTTCATGACATACATGTAAGTAGTGAGGGCTAAAATAACACGAATATATGTTGTTTGTTCTTACGTATTCTATTTTGTGTCATGTGTATTATTGTTTGTCTGTTTGTCTTTTTCATTTTTAGCCATGGCGTTGTCAGTTTATTTTCGATTTATGAGTTTGACTGTCCCTGTGGTATCTTTCGTCCCTCTTTTTTTTTAATAATGCCTACCCATGTTAAAACTACAATAACGGATTGAAAGAAATTAATAGTCAGGTTGCTGTTGCTGCTAAATCTATATTGCGTTATATTTTTCATCATGCCGAGCACCTCTTTATATGCCAAAAATTAGTAGATCAAATTGAGAAAAAGTGTCATGATAATACTAGTGTGAATACTAATGATTTAAGCATAAAAGAGAGATATAAACTAGTGGTAAAAACAGAATACCGAAATTTAAATATTGAAAAATACATACTTCACACTTTATCATTTCAAGAGTCTGAAATAGAGACCTTATTTGTTGACTATAAGAATGACTTTTCTGAAGGTGATTGGAAAAAAATATGCTTATTTGAGCATCATTTAGCAAAAGTTCATTTTTCAAGGCAGAAGGAACTTATGAAAATATTGTTGAACAGAGACGAAATTTCCTCAGCACACTACAAAATTGTCACGAAATTCAAAGTATGCTTTTAAAGTCCTCAAAAGATGCAATAATTGAAAGAACAAAAAGGAAACAAATTGATGAGACCAAGAGGCAATATCTGCAATTGGAAGAAAACGCCACTATCCCGAACTTTTAGAAACTTTGATACCAGAAATTTTCCCAGATATTTCGAAGATTCATAAACTTATTTGTCTTGATTGTACAAGTGTTTGTCAATATTCAAAGGCTTTACACATTTATATCGAACTTGAAGAGGATGTTATTTTTGAAGACTACATTATTCTTATATCTTCGTATTTGTTAAAAGATCACGAAGAAAAATGTGGTGAAATTGTTTTCCTTCAGCCAGGAACTTTAGACGATTACACAGACAAGTATGAAAAGCCAGTCCGGTTTGAATTTAGAGACGATCTACTCTTGAAAAAAGTTAGTAACCGCGTCATTTTTGTTTGGAATATTAATGTCAAGATGAAGTAGACGTTGAAAGTGAGTCTGCTGTTGGAAATTGTCAAACCTGTTACAGTGATTCAATTACAAAGCCATTGAATATGAAAACCTTTGATAATATTACAGAATGAAGTTTAAATGTTCCTATATTTGGTCAACTTTTTTTAGAAACATTCATTAATGAAAAAAGTTTCAGAAGATCAGAAAATTTAGACAAATTTACTTCATCCAAATTGAAAAAAAATGTATGGCTGTTTTGACACTCTCCTTAACCTGCTGAATAAAAACTACATTGGACTTCTCCAGGACATTAATTCTCAAGAACTTGCCATGAATTACCGATCTATTAGTACAGTTTTTTCTTTCACATCAACATCTGGGGCAACCTTGAGTTTAAATGAATCAGAACAAAGGTTAAAAGAAAAGGCCAGGAGCGACTTGTGCTATTACAACACATACCTTAAAAAGCATGCAATAGCATACGAAACTGTTGCCGGATTGATAAAGAAGGAACTTAGTATCAGGGACTGTATTCTAATCTTGATGATGGACAATTTGGTATGATTAAAATACCATAATGACCCAGACCCAGGAGAAAGTCGTTCCATGCAAATTTGCACTTTACCAATAACAGTCAAAGGGATGCCTAAAGATGCTCTTATCGTTGAAAGTTGGCACGATGAGCAGGTTTGCGATGGTACTGATTCGTGTGTATGTAAGGAAGACGAGCAGCTGACCAAAGAAGATTTG
The DNA here is from genome assembly GCF_965363235.1 of Mytilus galloprovincialis. NCBI lineage: Eukaryota > Metazoa > Mollusca > Bivalvia > Mytilida > Mytilidae > Mytilus > Mytilus galloprovincialis. The sequence goes on along the minus strand of NC_134845.1, from coordinate 39,110,739 downwards.
GAAGACTTGGTTCTTACTCTGAGTCCAGTTGAAGTCGAAGTAAAGAACCGATTTCAGCAACTGATGACCTGGGGTTATGCAAAATTTCTTACAGAAGCTTTTGATAGTAAGTGGTATTTTTAACATAACATAAAAAGATGTTAGTAACTTATAAATACTGTAAGCAGAAAATTTTCTTCTGTAAATGGCCATAAATGAGTACAATAAGATTCATATCTACATGTGACATATATAAATGATTTTTAATATGGTCAAATAGCTATGATTGATCTTGAAAGTTAAACAAAATTGTAAAATAAAACAGGACTCAGGGTGGGATATGTAGCTATTCTGGAGCAGCCTTCGTGGACATCTAGTCTAATCTTTGGAATTATTTTTATTGAAATATTTTTATAGATGGCATTTAGAACACACTTGCAGTTCAAACTGTTGAAAACCCAGACACAACATTGGAGACATCATTTGCTTCCTTAAAGGTGGTCGATGAAGATGACACTCTGCCTCTGTATGCAGATGAAATGGCCCTAAGCAACGATTTGGACCAGCTAAATGAGATGGAAAATGAAAACTTTCTTGGTGCATCTTCTTTAGAAAAGCCTGCTAGTGAATTACATGTGAGTACTTTAATGATCTTTTATTCTATTTTCTCGATAACTAAGAAATATCACTTAAGATACCCAAAGTATGCACTAGTATGCAACCTATTGTTTTTTTCTGTGTTTGTTTTTAAGAGATGTTTTGATTAACCTATATTCAAAGGTTGCAAACTTAATTCCTAAAATGTTTGCCCATTATCATACAATAAATTATATACATATACATGTTCATAAATTGACACAAAAATACCATACACTCTTTCAAGAATGTGTGTTTCAGGTCTATACAATTTTTTTTTTATATATAAGGCACCCATTTTCAGGCCGGTTCGCTACCTGGTGTTATAGTTTTTCAATTTTGAAGCTCATCAACCTGGTCATAAAAATATAGATATGCAAGAAGACACTTGTCTTCAGACTCACATATAAGGTCATTTTTATACAAAAGAGTCTTTTTACTGTCACCATAATATTATAAATTGAAAAATTCCAAACACATGCATTTATACTGTTTTGATTTGCTTATCAACTGTCTTACTCATCTTTTTTTCTCGATTGATGAAAAAGAAGAGACTTTTGAACAGATTTTTGAGTCGCGAAACGTAAATGTTGACGATCTAATATGTCTTTAGATGATTCCTTCAATTTTACCAGTCTAAATTTTGAAGAAGATGACGAAAGTCACACTGAAGGAATTCTAAACACACTTCAATTCACAATTTTCAACCGCCACCCCTTTTGGCACGACATCCACCACCAGCTACAGGGAAAGATGATGATATTTTAAAGTTGATGGAAATTCTTGACATCTTAGTGAAAACAGACCATATCAACATGCAAAAAAAATCATGAAAAAATCTTATTTGGACCAGACAACAAAATAGGAAGTAATCTATTAAAACTAAGAGAAACAAACAAAAAATACCAGCATTTTTTACCAGAATTTCCTTTACTTTATTTGAGAAAATCGAAAATAAATAACCTCTGCAGCGCATACCAGCATGCTGGAATAGTACATATATTCAAGTACATGAGGGACGACAATGTTAAGGAATGGAAGAAGCTGATCAACCCTGACAACATTGACAAGGCTACTAGATATATAAGACGACTGTCATTATCCCTACATTTGGCCTTCATTTGCAAATTTATGCAAACATTGTCAATAGAAGATGCTGAAGTTATGTAGGAACACACCACAAACAAAACCATCTTTTGGACAAAATGGGAAACAGACTTTGGGTTGTTTATGGAGAAGGGAAAAGCAGATAATGCCACTTTTGCATTGCATGTTGACATGATGGACCACTCTGACGAGGTGTGTGCTATCGCCTTTGCAGAAAGGCTTGGAGGGGATCCTGGCTATAACTTACTATTATCAGCTGTAAAGACATCACTCCCATTTTCTTTTCTCAATGGAGCATCATCTTATGCAGCATATTGCTCAAAACTCCTCCATGAACACTTCAAATCGGGACCATTTCATAGACGTATGAAAACAACTCTGTTCACAACGCCACATAAAGGAAGCAATGCCAACTTTGCGTTGGATTCTCAGAGAGAAATGGACCATCAAGATGTAATCAAAGCATTCAGATCCGGTGCAACAGTAACATCAGTTATACCAAGAATGTCCTTGATAGACACTTTAAATGAGGTCCATGATTTGACCGTTAAAAATACATCAGGGCATAATATTTCAACTCAGGAGAAATCACAGGAAGAGCTGCTTGGCATTGTTATGTCTGAAACTGATATAAAGTATATTTTACGGATGACATCTCTTATTTTGAGGCGTTATGGAATTTCAACAGAAAAAAATCTAACAGTTTTCAATGTTTATGAACTGTTTCCTGAAATTCTTCCTGAAAGTGTTCTTGATGAAACAACCAAAGACGTAGGAAGATATCTCATTAAAAAGTGTGTTGCAGAGAACAATCTATTTGGCTACACAAAGTCTGATATACCACCAAAGGCTGAAGTTAAAGGACCAAGTGTGTTGATACAACGGCTTAAACAATCGAAAGGTGTGACAATAAGGCGGGTGCCAGTAAAGAAGAAACAGAGCATGAAATCAGAGAGGGATATGAAGGAAGACAAGAGGAAAAAGGAAGTTACAAGAAAATCAAAACAGATCGATCGTTTATCATCTGCAATGAACACCTGTCAAGCAATTGTAAAGCCGGACTGCTCTAAACCAAAGGTACAAAAAGCAACAGGAATATACAAAAAGCCTTGATGCAGCTCTTGGTGAAAAGTATGACACAATTGTCGGACAAAACCGTGAGATTTGGATTTAAACGATGGAAAGCTGACATTGGAAAACAACAATTTGATCACTCTTAGTAGCCCTCATATACCTGTTGATGTACAAAGAACAGTCAAGTTCGCAACATTGGAGTTTGCAGGATTCAAGTTTTCATCACTGATGATTTGCTCACACTGGTACAGAGTACTTGCATCACATCAACCAAAATATAATCAAGATTAAGCATCAATTACCATGTTTAAAGCATTTAGTTATTTGTGAGAAGTACAAATTTACACCAGATGATTTTAAAGCAGCAACCCGTGCACAGCGCAAGATGACTTCAAATTACTCCATTTTACACTTGAAAACATCGGAAGAATTTCTAAGCTCTGATAAGTTTGATAAACCATCATTGGTTGGTACATCTGAGGGGAAAAGTTTAGCCAGTACATATTTAACTAAAAATGTTGAAGATCTATGCATAAAGGAAAATTTAACTATTGATGTACACAGTGAACTGCACATTACAACCTGCTATTGTAAAGATAAACCATGCAAATGCTCTCCATTTTGCACCCCTGTTAGGGCATATTTTGATGCACGAGATGGTTTTACAAGAAAAGAACTGCTGCATGATATTAAACAATGTAAAGGAGAGGCAGAAATGTCGCAACTTGATTGGCTTATCAACTGTCCAACTCAACTTTTACAAGGCGATTCATGTGCAAGTATAGTGTCCTCCGGTGATATTGATGCTGTAGTTCTACATTTATTTACACCATCACATTTATGGCCAAAAAATGAAAATGCATCCTACAAGAATACAGTTTACGTTATTTTAAAGAAGGCAAATCCTATGTTTGACATCTATAATATTACAGCAATTTTGGAAACACTTGAGAAAAAAACTTTGGACAAGCATATTGGTATAAAAGTTGCTATTGCACTAAGTCTAGGAGGAAATGATTTTCTGCCTAAATTTCATTCTATCTCTCATTCTACAAAATTGGACACCTATATGAACATTGAAAGCATTAATCGACTTTTAATACAAATCACTGAAGAAAACAACAAGGTTGCATGTATACTATTTGACACAAGAGTCTACAAAGAATACTTAAAACACATCTACTTCCCAAAGAACTATTCCCCTGTCAGTTTAACATACCAGGAAGTCAGACAGATATCCATCCAACTACTTAGCAAAAAACAAAAAAGACGGAACAAGAAATCCACAGTTATGGTTGCCACCAGAGTCAGTTGTAGAAAGACTAGCTCGAAATGTATCTTGCCTTATTAAATACTATTTGTCAGCAGGCAACCATTCTGCACAACTTCCTGACTTTTTAACTGAGGGATGTCTTGTTAAATCAAGTACAGGAGAAATTGAGTACGACTTTGGTGACGATGCTTACGTCAAAGATATTCATTCTGTAATTACAATTCCACAAGAAGACATAATGCTGAAGATAAGCGGTAAGAAGAAAACGACTAAACGGAAGATGTTAGCTACACCTCAGAAAGGAAGGAATAGGAAAATGAAACCAAAAGCTTCAACACCAAAGTAAGTTGAATTTTCTAACTTTAATTCTTATCCCTACCTATTTATGTATTTCATTAATAACTTGATAAATAAAAAAAAAAATAGAATTGATTGATTGTTGGTTACTTAAATTCCAGTGGCAAATATGTCATACATGTTCATGACGGATAAAAAAAACATGATATAAATGCAAGCGCTATTCTGAAGTTAACTTCATAAGAAATGGTGAATATTTGAAAGCCCAGGATGTAATATTTTGTTAATGAAGTTTACATCAATTTACAAGTTTGTAAACCAATGCAGAAGTGTGGTATACTTTTCAAAATTTTAAAAGTCAAATTAAAATACTGCAAAAAAAATAAAAGAAAAAAAGTAGTATTTAAAGGACAGGCGACATTATATAAGAAATACACTTTTGTGAATTAATACATTCATTTATTTCAATTTTATTATGGAATTTTGCTTTTTATTAATGTTTATTGTGAAATAATTAAAAAATGTAGCCCATTTTATAAAGAAAGTAATGTACCACGAACATAATACTCTTAAATTACCAGAACTTTCTCTATAGATCCTGTGAAAATTGTATAAAACAAATAATTTTCTGCTTTTATGCATAATTAGCTAATTCAAATGTTAAATAAAACCTTTTTAAAATTCATTAAGAACAAAGTATTAAACAATTTATTATATATATTTATATATTATTTACTCAATTTGAAAAAATTTTTTTTTTTTTTTAGATTGCTTCTTTTTCAGAAAATCATCAGCAGAATCTGGAACATCTGTTAACAATAACTAGATTAGAACACTTGTCTGTAATTTATGTGTAAATATTATATGTCATGGAAAGTGTGCCTAGTTATATATAATTGACTTCTTATCTGATGACATGCTGTGATAAGATTTCTCAGATTTTGAGGAAAATGACCCTTGTGTGTTTGACTGATAAAGTAAAGCCTGCATCAATCATTTCTCAATTTTATGTTCTAATCAGTGTATAATACAGAAAATTCTTAAATTTTACAACTGCTAAATCAGTTAATTCAAAAAATGTGAACAATCTCAAATTTGCAGTTATTATCCATGTTTTCATTCAGTAAAAGTGTTCTATTTCTATTGATCGTTTGTTTAATGTAATTTATTATATCATATCTGTAGATTTGCGTACTTTGTTATGATACTTTCATTGTGTCAAAATTATTTTTAGCGTGTTTTTTTTCTGAACAGACTTTTTTTTCGCGACAAGTCGAAAACAATTTTTTTCTTTCAATTTTAGCATTACATATAGTGGCAGCTGAGGGGGAAACAAACATTTTTTTTTCTCAGAATCAAAAACAAATTATTTTTTTCTCCAAAAACTGGAAACAAACTTTTTTTTTCCAAAAAAATCCATAGAAATATAAAAACTGAATTCTTTATGTTTACGATGGTAAACAATTAAAATTGGAAAATTCATATATGTCTTTTTTTAAATGGGAAAGTGCTGCATATAGCATAGAATTTAATATTATCTATTCATTTTTATTTTTGTCATTCTTTGACTAACATCTCAAATATCGTTTGACATGTCTGGTTGAGACATTAATTTAAAAAAAATATTAAACTGAATAGATTATCAGTTGGTGTCTCAACTATTTTGGATTTTTTCTATTTCTTTACAAAAACGTTTTGTATGAATAAACGGTCATACTTCATTATTATTTTCTAACATCATATCAAAATAATACGCGCATGGACTATTATTTAATTTTTCACCCTGATGTATGAATTGGATATAGACGTTTTATAAACAGTTATTTTATTAGAGGGAAAACTATTGGCGAATAAGCGTAATATATTGTCTTAACATGATGGGACAACGTTAACTTCACTGAGGGTTAATCATCTATTAAGTTTCTCAATAATAAAGCAATCAAATGTAAATAAAATGCAATCAAATGTAAATAAAATGCAATCTAATGTCCAATATTATGCATATCAAGACACAGATGTAATAAAGATGTCATTGAAGGAATTAATAATGTCTTCATTAGCTGACAACTGTAACAGGTGCTCATCTCTGACCGCTATGATAAGCACTATGTATGTAACCGAATACAAAATAATCAAACTTGTTTCCATTGCATATAATTAGGGTCTGATTTAAATTTTGTAGAATTTTTGGCTGTTATCAAAGAAGCTACGTGATTGTGCAACAGATATATATATATATAAAAAAAAGAAGCGATATGATTGCTAATAAGACAACTGTCCACAAGAGACCAATGACAAAGAAATGAAAAGTCTACATAGATTATAATTTTATATTTAACCCTAAACTTTAAACGAGAACTCGTGCAGTTAAACCTACAAAGTTATATGGTAATTACGTGTGTTTAACCCGCTTTCAAACCCAAATTTAGGAATGCTTGTTGTCCTTTTACCGAATTTATGACAAATGTCCTCCTGAAAAATACTGCATTTGAAATTTTGTAAATATATTCTTGTTCCTCTCCAAAGCAACATACCGTATAGCGGGTTATTTTCACGGATGTAAAATTTCGCGATTTCCATAAATAAGGTATACGAAATATTTTGGCGGTTATTATTTTGGCGGATTCAAAACTTTTATCAATACCTTTGCATGTACAGTAACACTTTTAAATTGGAGGAATTTATTTTGGCGGATTCAAAACTTTTATAAATACCTTTGCATGTACACTTTTAAATTGGCGGAATTTATTTTGGCGATTTTGTTCTATCCGCGTAAATAAGCGAAAATGCACACCCCGCGAAAATAACCCGCTATACGGTATACATGTATAGCTATTTAAATAAATTGGTGGAAAATTGCTGTATATTTCAATATTGTGAAAGATATGAGTATACTGTACATCATTTGAGATGAAAATCAATTTAATTTTTTTCTCCAATAACTGGATATAGCCTATCCTTTCCTTACTTATAATATCACCTGCTGATATGATCCCTTCCTGTAGACAACATGTTAATTTACAATATATGTACATTTTCCGACAATGTACATATATTGTTTTTATCCTGAAATTTAAACCCAACACTCGAAACTTTCGTTGTCGAAAGTAAATCATATCTCTAATGTTTCAAAGAGATCGACAGTTTAAACGCGGACCGCGATGAGAACACCCAAAATAAACTGGTTCAGAAAAGAAAAATCCCAATTACCCCCTGCTCACCATAGAAGAGGGGTAACAGGAGACTTTATTTGTACATGTACAAATAAAGCAAAACATTATTTGTATACCTGTTAACTTATATGTACAAAAGAAGGCTGAGTTGATTGCAGGATAAAGTGTCTCTATCGACTCTTTCTTCAATCATAATATCACTTGCTGTTAGGATTACTCCATCAAGGCACACATAAAGCGTCTCTATTGATCGTTCCTGTATTTATAACACCACCTCCTGATATTACACTCTCTTATAGACACCATAGAAAGTGTCCCTGTTGACCCTTTCTTTACTTATAACATCACCTGCTGATATGACCCCTCGATATAGACATCGTAGAAAGTGTTCCTATTGATCCTTTCCATGGTGTCTATATGAAGGGGTCATATCAGCAGGTGAAGTTATTAGCAAACAAAGGATCAATAGAGACACTTTCTATGGTGTCTATAGGAAGGGGTTATATCAGCAGGTGATGTTATAAGTAAAGAAAGGATCAATAGAGACACTTTCTATGGTGTCTTTAGGAAGGGGTGATCAGCAGGTGATGTTATAAGTAAAGAAAGGATCAATAGAGACACTTTCTATGGTGTCTATAGGAAGGGGTCATATCAGCAGGTGATGTTATTAGTAAAGAAAGGATCAATAGAGACAATTTCTTTGGTGTCTTTAGGAAGGGGTCATATCAGCAGGTGATGTTATAAGTAAAGAAAGGATCAATAGAAACACTTTCTATGGTGTCTTTAGGAAGGGGTCATATCAGCAGGTGATGTTATAAGTAAAGAAAGGATCAATAGAGACACTTTCTATGGTGTCTATAGGAAGGGGTCATATCAGCAGGTGATGTTATAAGTAAAGAAAGGATCAATAGAGACACTTTCTATGGTGTCTATAGGAAGGGGTAATATCAGCAGGTGATGTTATAAATAAGACAACGATCAATAGAGATACTTTCTATGGTGTCTTTAGGAAGGGGTCATATCAGCAGGTGATCTTATAAGTACAGAAAGGATCAATAGAGACACTTTCTATGGTGTCTATAGGAAGGGGTCATATCAGCAGGTGATGTTATAAGTAAAGAAAGAATTAATAGAAACACTTTCTATGGTGTCTATAGGAAGGGGTCATATCAGCAGGTGATGTTATAAGTAAAGAAAGGATCAATAGAGATACTTTCTATGGTGTCTTTAGGAAGGGGTCATATCAGCAAGTGATGTTATAAGTACAGAAAGGATCAATAGAGACACTTTCCATGGTGTCTATAGGAAGGGGTCATATCAGCAGGTGATGTTATAAGTAAAGAAAGGATCAATAGAAACACTTTCTATGGTGTCTTTAGGAAGGGGTCATATCAGCAGGTGATGTTATAAGTAAAGAAAGGATCAATAGAGACACTTTCTATGGTGTCTATAGGAAGGGGTCATATCAGCAGGTGATGTTATAAGTAAAGAAAGGATCAATAGAAACACTTTCTATGGTGTCTATAGGGAGGGGTCATATCAGCAGGTGATGTTATAAGTAAAGAAAGGATCAATAGAGATACTTTCTATGGTGTCTTTGGGAAGGGGTCATATCAGCAGGTGATGTTATAAGTACAGAAAGGATCAATAGAGACACTTTCTATGGTGTCTATAGGAAGGTGTCATATCAGCAGGTGATGTTATAAGTAAAGAAAGGATCAATAGAAACACTTTGTATGGTGTCTTAGTCTATAGGAAGGGGTTATATCAGCAGGTGATGTTATAAGTAAAGAAAGGATCAATAGAGATACTTTCTATGGTGTCTATAGGAAGGGGTCATATCAGCAGGTGATGTTATAAGTAAAGAAAAGATCAATAGAAACACTTTCTATGGTGTCTTTAGGAAGGGGTCATATCAGCCGATGATGTTATAAGTAAAGAAAGGATCAATAGAGACACTTTCTATGGTGTCTATAGGAAGGGGTCATATCAGCAGGTAATGTTATAAGTAAAGAAAGGATCAATAGGGACACTTTCTATGATGTCTATAGGAAGGGGTCATATCAGCAGGTGATGTTATAAGTAAAGAAAGGATCAATAGAGACACTTTCTATGGTGTCTATAGGAAGGGGTCATATCAGCAGGTGATGTTATAAGTAAAGAAAGGATCAATAGAGACACTTTCTATGGTGTCTATATGAAGGGGTCATATCAGCAGGTGATGTTATAAGTAAAGAAAGGATCAATAGAGACACTTTCTATGGTGTCTATAGGAAGGGGTCATATCAGCAGGTGATGTTACAAGTAAAGAAAGGATCAATAGAGATACTTTCTATGGTGTCTATATGAAGGGGTCATATCAGCAGGTGATGTTATAAGTAAAGAAAGGATCAATAGAGACACTTTCTATGGTGTCTATAGGAAGGGGTCATATCAGCAGGTGATGTTATAAGTAAAGAAAGGATCAATAGAGACACTTTCTATGGTGTCTTTAGGAAGGGGTCATATCAGCAGGTGATGTTATAAGTAAAGAAAGGATCAATAGAGATACTTTCTATGGTGTCTATATGAAGGGGTCATATCAGCAGGTGATGTTATAAGTAAAGAAAGGATCAATAGAGACACTTTCTATTGTGTCTATAGGAAGGGGTCATATCAGCAGGTGATGTTATAAGTAAAGAAAGGATCAATAGAGACACTTTCTATGGTGTCTATAGGAAGGGGTTATATCAGCAGGTGATGTTATAAGTAACGAAAGGATCAATAGAGACACTTTATATGGTGTCTATAGGAAGGGGTCATATCAGCAGGTGATATTATAAGTAAATAAAGGATCAATAGAAACACTTTCTATGGTGTCTTTAGGAAGGGGTCATATCAGCAGGTGATGTTATAAGTAAAGAAAGGATCAATAGAGACACTTTCTATGGTGTCTATAGGAAGGGGTCATATCAGCAGGTGATGTTATAAGTAAAGAAAGGATCAATAGAGACACTTTCTATGGTGTCTATAGAAAGGGGTCATATCAGCAGGTGATGTTATAAGTAAAAAAAGGATCAATAGAGATACTTTCTATGGTGTTTATAGGAAGTGGTCATATCAGCAGGTGATGTTATAAGTAAAGAAAGGATCAATAGAGACACTTTCTATGGTGTCTATATGAAGGGGTCATATCAGCAGGTGATGTTATAAGTAAAGAAAGGATCAATAGAAACACTTTCTATGGTGTCTATAGGAAGGGGTCATATTAGCAGGTGATGTTATAAGTAAAGAAAGGATCAATAGAGACACTTTCTATGGTGTCTATAGGAAGGGGTCATATCAGCAGGTGATGTTATAAGTAAAGAAAGGATCAATAGAGATACTTTCTATGGTGTCTATAGGAAGGGGTCATATCAGCAGGTGATATTATAAGTAAATAAAGGATCAATAGAAACACTTTCTATGGTGTCTTTAGGAAGGGGTCATATCAGCAGGTGATGTTATAAGTAAAGAAAGGATTAATAGAGACACTTTCTATGGTGTCTATATGAAGGGGTCATATCAGCAGGTGATGTTATAAGTAAAGAAAGGATCAATAGAGACACTTTCTATGGTGTCTATAGGAAGGGGTCATATCAGCAGGTGATGTTATAAGTACAGAAAGGATCAATAGAGACACTTTCTATGGTGTCTATAGGAAGGTGTCATATCAGCAGGTGATGTTATAAGTAAAGAAAGGATCAATAGAAACACTTTGTATGGTGTCTTAGTCTATAGGAAGGGGTTATATCAGCAGGTGATGTTATAAGTAAAGAAAGGATCAATAGAGATACTTTCTATGGTGTCTATAGGAAGGGGTCATATCAGCAGGTGATGTTATAAGTAAAGAAAAGATCAATAGAAACACTTTCTATGGTGTCTTTAGGAAGGGGTCATATCAGCCGATGATGTTATAAGTAAAGAAAGGATCAATAGAGACACTTTCTATGGTGTCTATAGGAAGGGGTCATATCAGCAGGTAATGTTATAAGTAAAGAAAGGATCAATAGGGACACTTTCTATGATGTCTATAGGAAGGGGTCATATCAGCAGGTGATGTTATAAGTAAAGAAAGGATCAATAGAGACACTTTCTATGGTGTCTATAGGAAGGGGTCATATCAGCAGGTGATGTTATAAGTAAAGAAAGGATCAATAGAGACACTTTCTATGGTGTCTATATGAAGGGGTCATATCAGCAGGTGATGTTATAAGTAAAGAAAGGATCAATAGAGACACTTTCTATGGTGTCTATAGGAAGGGGTCATATCAGCAGGTGATGTTACAAGTAAAGAAAGGATGAATAGAGATACTTTCTATGGTGTCTATATGAAGGGGTCATATCAGCAGGTGATGTTATAAGTAAAGAAAGGATCAATAGAGACACTTTCTATGGTGTCTATAGGAAGGGGTCATATCAGCAGGTGATGTTATAAGTAAAGAAAGGATCAATAGAGACACTTTCTATGGTGTCTTTAGGAAGGGGTCATATCAGCAGGTGATGTTATAAGTAAAGAAAGGATCAATAGAGATACTTTCTATGGTGTCTATATGAAGGGGTCATATCAGCAGGTGATGTTATAAGTAAAGAAAGGATCAATAGAGACACTTTCTATGGTGTCTATAGGAAGGGGTCATATCAGCAGGTGATGTTATAAGTAAAGAAAGGATCAATAGAGACACTTTGTATGCTGTCTATATGAAGGGGTCATATCAGCAGGTGATGTTATAAGTAAAGAAAGTATCAATAGAGATACTTTCTATGGTGTCTATATGAAGGGGTCATATCAGCAGGTGATGTTATAAGTAAAGAAAGGATCAATAGAGACACTTTCTATGGTGTCTATAGGAAGGGGTCATATCAGCAGGTGATGTTATAAGTAAAAAAAGGATCAATAGAGACACTTTCTATGGTGTCTATAGGAAGGGGTTATATCAGCAGGTGATGTTATAAGTAACGAAAGGATCAATAGAGACACTTTCTATGGTGTCTATAGGAAGGGGTCATATCAGCAGGTGATGTTATAAGTAAATAAAGGATCAATAGAAACACTTTCTATGGTGTCTTTAGGAAGGGGTCATATCAGCAGGTGATGTTATAAGTAAACAAAGGATTAATAGAGACACTTTCTATGGTGTCTATATGAAGGGGTCATATCAGTTAAGTAAAGAAAGGATCAATAGAAACACTTTCTATGGTATCTATAGGAAGGGGTCATATTAGAAAGTGATGTTATAAGTAAAGAAAGGATCAATAGAGACACTTTCTATGGTGTCTATAGGAAGGGGTCATATCAGCAGGTGATGTTATAAGTAAAGAAAGGATCAATAGAGATACTTTCTATGGTGTCTATATGAAGGGGTCATATCAGCAGGTGATGTTATAAGTAAAGAAAGGATCAATAGAGACACTTTCTATGGTGTCTATAGGAAGGGGTCATATCAGCAGGTGATGTTATAAGTAAAGAAAGGATCAATAGAGACACTTTCTATGGTGTCTATAGAAAGGGGTCATATCAGCAGGTGATGTTATAAGTAAAGAAAGGATCAATAGAGATACTTTCTATGGTGTCTATAGGAAGGGGTCATATCAGCAGGTGATGTTATAAGTAAAGAAAGGATCAATAGAGACACTTTCTATGGTGTCTATAGGAAAGGGTCATATCAGCAGGTGATGTTATAAGTAAAGAAAGGATCAATAGAGACACTTTCTATGGTGTCTATAGGAAGGGGTCATATCAGCAGGTGATGTTATAAGTAAAGAAAGGATCAATAGAGACACTTTCTATGGTGTCTATAGGAAGGGGTCATATCAGCAGGTGATGTTATAAGTAAAGAAAGGATCAATAGAGACACTTTCTATGGTGTCTATAGAAAGGGGTCATATCAGCAGGTGATGCTATTAGTAAAGAAAGGATCAATAGGGACACTTTCTATGCTGTCTGAAGGAAGGGATCATATCAGCAGGTGATGTTATAAGTAAAGAAAGGATCAATAGAGACACTTTCTATGGTGTCTATAGGAAGGGGTCATATCAGCAGGGGATGTTATAAGTAAAGAAAGGATCAATAGAGACACTTTCTATGGTGTCTATAGGAAGGGGTCATATCAGCAGGTGATGTTATAAGTAAAGAAAGGATCAATAGAGACACTTTCTATGGTGTCTATAGGAAGGGGTCATATCAGCAGGTGATGTTATAAGTAAAGAAAGGATCAATAGAGACACTTTCTATGGTGTCTATAGGAAGGGGTCATATCAGCAGGTGATGTTATAAGTAAAGAAAGGATCAATAGAGACACTTTCTATGGTGTCTTTAGGAAGGGGTCATATCAGCAGGTGATATTATAAGTAAAGAAAGGATCAATAGAGACACTTTCTATGGTGTCTATAGAAAGGGGTCATATCAGCAGGTGATGTTATAAGTAAAGAAAGGATCAATAGAGACACTTTCTATGATGTCTATATGAAGGTGTCATATCAGCAGGTGATGTTATTAGTATAGAAAGGTTCAATAGAGATACTTTCTATGCTGTCTATAGGAAGGGGTCATATCAGCAGGTGATGTTATAAGTAAAGAAAGGATCAATAGAGACACTTTCTATGGTGTCTTTAGGAAGGGGTCATATCAGCAGGTGATGTTATAAGTAAAGAAAGGATCAATAGAGACACTTTCTATGGTGTCTATAGAAAGGGGTCATATCAGCAGGTGATGTTATAAGTAAAGAAAGGATCAATAGAGACACTTTCTATGATGTCTATATGAAGGTGTCATATCAGCAGGTGATGTTATTAGTAAAGAAAGGTTCAATAGAGATACTTTCTATGCTGTCTATAGGAAGGGGTCATATCAGCAGGTGATGTTATAAGTAAAGAAAGGATCAATAGAGACACTTTCTATGGTGTCTATGGGAAGGGGTCATATCAGCAGGTGATGTTATAAGTAAAGAAAGGATCAATAGAGACACTTTCTATGGTGTCTATAGGAAGGGGTCATATTAGCAGGTGATGTTATAAGTAAAGAAAGGATTAATAGAGACATTTTCTATGATGTCTCAAGGAAGGGATCATGTCAGCAGGTGATGTTATAAGTAAAGAAAGGATTAATAGAGATACAATGTACTTTCTATGGTGTCTATATGAAGGGGTCATATTAGCAGGTGATGTTATAAGTAAAGAAAGGATCAATAGAGACACTTTCTATGGTGTCTATAGGAAGGGGTCATATCAGCAGATGATGTTATAAGTAAAGAAAGGATCAATAGAGATACTTTCTATGGTGTCTATAGGAAGGGGTCATATCAGCAGGTGATGTTATAAGTAAAGAAATTATCAATAGAGACACTTTCTATGATGTCTTTAGGAAGGGATCATGTCAGCAGGTGATGTTTAAGTACATAAAGGGTCAATAGAGACACTGTCTTTAGTGTCTTCACGAAGGGATCATATGAAAAGATGAGGTTATAAGTAAAGAAAGTGTCCACAGGGACACTTTCTATGGTTTCTATATGAAGGGGTCATATCAGCAGGTGATGTTATAAATAAAGAAAAGATCAATAGAGACACTTTCAGAATTGTTTATAGGAAGAAGTCATATCAGCCGATGAGGTTAGAAGTAAAGAAAGGGTCAAAAGAGACACTTTATATATATATAAGGTTCATCTTTCACAAAAAAATACCGAAAGAATTTAGTATAACTTTACAAAATATTCATCATGTCTTGTGCAAAATATATTTAACCACATCTAAATCATGGTGTCATCTTTTATCCCAATTTAATATAGATACTTGGGAATAATGTTAATGTGTAATGGCAACTTAAATTTAGCGGTATCCTTACCAATGGAAAAAGCTTGTTTTAAGATTAAGAAAACAATTTTATTTGATAATCCTTGTAAACTTTTAGAAAAATTATTTGATTCATTAGCAAGTCCGATATTGCTGTATTGTAGTGAGATTTGTGGTGTTTTTGATAATTCGGGAGACAATTCATTTTGGAAAAAATCCATATGAAATCATAAAAGAAATTCTAGGTGTTCATTGCAAAGCAATTAATGCTGCTTTATTGTAGAGCCGAACTTTGCACGCTACCGTTGTGGTAAAAAATCTCATTTTATTTATTAATTTTGTTTTAACATATGTTTAGGTTTGAAAACACACTTGTATCCAAATTTTTCTGGCAAATGAAAAAAAAAAAAGAACCCGTGCACAAATAAATGTATTCTATTTTAAACAATCTAGGATTTTCAAACCTAGCTGGGGGGAAGTTGTCTATATTAAACAATGTTTAGCAAGTATTAAACAACGATTAATTAATCAGTGCACACAGGATCAATCATCAACAAGAGGCTGTCACAACGACAGCAAACCGGATTTATTAACATTTATCTGTGTCCTGTCAATATCACAAGAACCATAACTGATGAGCGGTGAAAGTGAAAATCGTCAATATCAAATTTGACCTCCATTTTGTCAGCAGTATCAACATATTAAAATTTGAAAAGCTTAGTTTGAATGGTGGTTCATGAGTAAATGCAACAACATGAATGGAAACGCCATTTTTCGATCTTTCAAGAACCATAACTCCTGAACGGTAAAAGTCAAAATCGACATTAAAATTTGAAAAGCTTAGGTTGAATGGTTCATGAGTAAATGCAACAACATGAATGGTAACGACATTTTTTCGATCTTTCAAGAACCATAACTCCTGAACGGTAAAAGTCAAAATCGACATTATTGAACTTGACCTCCAATTTGTCATCAGTAACAACATATTAAAATTTGAAAATCTTTGGTTGAACCGTTCATGAGTAAATGCACGGACACGACTTGAAAAGCAATTTTTCAATCTTTCAAGAACCATAACTCCTGAACGGTAACAGTCAAAATCGTCATTATTGAACTTGACCTCCATTTTGTCATCAGTAACAACATATTAAAATTTTAGCTTTGGTTGAACGGTTCATGAGTAAATGCACGGACAACATTTGGTTGCCGCCCACTCTACTGACCGCCGTACATCCCCAAATCAATAACCGACATTTTTGTCACAAAAATCCGGTTAAAAATGCACGATTCATCCAAACTAAAACTTTATAAACAATTTCATAATTCAAGTCAGCGTAGTTCTTATGTTGATGTTCTAAGTAATAAATAAGAAAGGTCATCTCTGTGTAAAATAAGATTAAGTGCACACAATCTTGCTATTGAAAAGGGCGACATTTAGGTTTACCCATGCACCGATGAACGAGTTTGTAATGTATGTAAATCGGGTGAGGTAGAAGATGAAAATCACTTTTTACTAAAATGTGAAAAAAAAATATTTTAACTACAGAATAAACTTTAAAACTATTATAATAAATATACTTCCTACATGTTGTTGTGAAAATCAGCTTAATATTAAAAGCTGCATTAATAGTAA
Organism: Mytilus galloprovincialis; assembly: GCF_965363235.1. NCBI lineage: Eukaryota > Metazoa > Mollusca > Bivalvia > Mytilida > Mytilidae > Mytilus > Mytilus galloprovincialis. Next base: position 39,093,761 of record NC_134845.1, on the reverse strand, counting down.
TTCTTTAAAAGTCCTGAAAGTGACAAGGTCTTATCTACATAAATATCTGGTATATAGAAATGTGAATTTGGCTTCTTTTAAAACTATAACATATTTAATTATGTTGTTACAATGTACAATGTACTGAAATATGGGCCTTTGCCAATTATTGTAATTGTGTTTGTGCCAATAAAGTATTTGTATTTGTATTTGAATTTATGCTGATATAAGAGCAAAGTCCCGTAAGACCCCTTTTAATATTTTAAAGAATGATTATATTTGTGTTAAACCCCAAAAGTGACTCAGGAACTGCAGGAATATGATCACTTTTGTCTTTGAACCGACAGTAAAGTCCCTGAGAATGTTGGACATTCTTTGGATGAATAAATACGCAGCCACGTCTAGTCAGAAAGCAGATTTTGCATCCTTTGTCTCGTGATGAGATAAAGTGCCAGGCTCTCTGTACATGTACGTTAATAGCCCTTGGAAGAACTTCTCCTTGCACGGTCTAGAGGTGGGCTGTTGCAAGGCTAAATTTCAATTTCTCTATCCAATATACCATCCAGTGTAATTTCAAATTTGTCGACATTGATTTCGATTAAAGACCTTCCGGTTGTATTAATGATCATTATTATTGATTTGATATCATCATGAGCATGCATGAAATATTTGATGCTGAACGTAAAACAAACCACAAACAATTAATTTAATATTTAAGTGTATCAGTGTAAATTAAATATACTTCTTCTGCTAGTGTTGTGGGGGTATACAATACAATAATACAATAATAATTTATTAACGTCTCACCATCAATAATATAGTATACACAATTCACATTATAAAAGGAAACCTTAAAATTATTAATGCCATTCTAAAAAGAATTATGAGAGACGGATTAAAAAAGAACTATAGTATTTACAAATTTCCAAAAAGCTATTATAAAACAAGTTAAATATTAAAACATATTTACATCAATTATAGGTATAAAAACCCGTCTTTTACGATCTAAAAGTTCTTTGATTGATCTATTGGATGACTCTCGTAGCGTCATGTCTCTACCCGTATTGGGACAACACCACAGCGAAACTGAGAGTCATTTTATGTTGAATAATTGAAAAAATGAGTAATTACTAATTAAAAAAGCAAATCTTGGAACACAAGAAAAAAAGATAAAGCAAATTAACACTAATGATATCAAGGTTCCTCTATAAAATATATATGTGAATAAAATGCATAATAATTGTATGTATTGATACAAATTATAAAATACATTTACACCATGATTACATTGAAAGTGTAAGGATATCCTACATTTATCATGCTAATCATGTTCACTGTGAACGAAGTCAAATTTTAGAATGACTATCCTCCCCCTTTTTACATCTTGTAAATTACTCAAATCATCGTTTTGCATTCATTATAAAATCATAGATAAAAATTATATTAATTGTGTGGCAAACTTCTTTTAGTGGTGTCCAAACAATAAAATTTTAAGAAAAAAAATAACCTATTTCCTCCTTTTAGTTTAAATAATTTCATTTCACTTGGTTTTTTTTATTGTTGCAAGATAATACAATTTATTGTTTCCCAAATCAATATTTTATGCACTATAAAAAAACAAAACTCTTAAAAGTAAATTCAAATTTTACAAACCATTTAAATCATACCTTCCTGCAATCTTACATAACTAATGCTAGCTGTTATTTAACTTAATTAATAAAGTAACATAGCATTAATTTTTAATTTACAACCCGTTAGTGTACAAAGGGAAGCAACTTTAGTTGTTCTACGTAGGGGTAAAATTGGCAGGTTAATGGTGCAAAATCAGCAGGTGCCATATCAGCAGATGAGTGATCTAGACCCGTCTCATTGACTGAGACTGACGACATTTCTAATATACGTCACTGCACAATTTCATATACACGTCACTACACACCTGAACGATTTAAATAGAATAAAATATTATTGCACGAGCGCGGGAAAATATATGTACGCCTTATTTATATAGAGAGATTTAGTATTTCATTAACTGAATAGCCGCCTTACAATGCTGACGCTTAAATGCTTAAGCAATATTTACAGGTTAGTTAATTTTGTTATTTGGAAAAATATTAATTAGAATCTCGATATAGTTTCATTCATTAAAAGTTATTTGGAAAGATTATGATAGTTTTATCATAATCTGCAATACGGCTTTTCCGTACTTTTTACATAGTTTTATAGTAAAGTTCAAAATTACTGAATTACAGCTAGAAATTGTTTTATTGGCGATATTAATTCATTGCGTAATTTTAAAGTGCTTTGTCGAATTCATAAGTCCGTCAGTTCTTGTCTCATTGTAGTTTGTGGTTTTAAATTTAGATTATGAATGGATGTAATTGTTTCCGAATTTGTTGAAAGATTTGTATATGTTGAAATAAATGTATATTTACAGTTATTAAAAGTGGTATCAAAGTCACTGTCTAGTTATAGCCATTACGATAATTTGGTGTATGTCAAGTTCACTGTGACATATATTAACTTATAGCAGTACACTTAATACAAAAACTCGGTAGAATTGGGCGCGAACGTGTAGGTGCAAACGGACTTTGGGTACGAACGTGTAAGTTGCGAACGCGATTGGGCGCGAACGGACCCGGATTCATTACAGGGCTACACCATCTGCCAGTATATCAATGTCAAACCCATTCTGACATCATCATTCTTGACCAATTGAAGTACTAGAACTCTCTTGAATGTTGAGGTGTTAAAACGGTTGCATTTTCATACGACCAAAATATTTTTTTTGGGGATTGTATAATGATATGATGTTGTGGTCGTCGTCAACTGCATCGTCGTCCAAAGACACATTTTCTTGGGTCAACTAGCTAAGTTGATGCAGAGACATATATATATATATATGTGTATACAAAATGCATTGAATGGGAAGTGTAATGAACCGCTCAAAACATTTAATATCCAAATAAACAGGGAATTTATTAAAAAGTTCAAGCACAAGAAATTAGGCAAATTCCATAATTGAAAATCATTCCAAGTTCAAATAATAGCCTGTAAGATTTACAAGTCATTATATAATGATATTCGTCACCGATTTCACTTGAATTTCATAAATGACAAAGTCTGTCGTTTCGTGACAAGCCTCGCCATCTTCCCGTCTCATTTGATAAATGGTGACTACCACATCTATACAGTATACAAATAATAAATTATTAGGCAAAATGTTGAGATAGTTCTCAAATTTCATATTATTTTTTTAAATTCTATAACATATTTTTAAGTAATAATTTATAACTTGAGAACATGAGAACTTTTACACTCTTTACCGTTTATAATTCTGCACCAAAAATTTATCATACGAACTTTTGCATAAAGAAATAATGGGAATCTGCCTAGTTCTGCATAAACTATACAGTCTGGGGTTGATTGCTTCAAATGTAAAATGAGTTTACAAAATTTTAGATGCACCCGCTCTAATAAGTCAAAATTTTCAAACCCTCAAATCTCTGACCCATATAACAAAATAGGTATAACAGCCTTATCAAAGAGATCTAGTTGACATTCAATAGATAAGTTATTAATTCTACTCTTTTTCAAGATAGAATACATAACCTTTATTCCTTCAAATCTCGTAAGTATTTTCTAGTTTGTAAAAAAGAACCATTTTTAGAAAAAAATATTCCTAAATATTTATAATTTTTAACAATCTCAATTTCATTATAATTAATTAAAAATTCAAATTTTGTGGAAGTCTGCCATTTGCAAAAACAAGAATTTTTGTTTTATCAACATTTACCTTAAGTTGCCATTTGTTACAATATATGGCAAATTAAATTGTTCAACATATTTTGAAATTCAGTGCTACTATCCGCTAATAAAACAGTGTCATCAGCATATAACAGTAAGACAATCTTAAGATACACATGTATCTAGTTCATTTTCTAGGTCTGCACTTATTGACTGTAAACCTTTTGTATCTAACTTTTCTGAAAATGCTTGTAAATCGTTCAGATAAACAGAAAACAGAGCAGGCGATACATTTTTACCTTGCCGTACACCAATTTCGCATGGGACGAAGTCAGATTTATAGATTATCGTTGGTCATCTCAACGAGATTGATTTTCTCGCTTGAGCTGGTACAGCGAAAGTGAGAAAAGCAATCGAGTTGAGATGACCAATGATAATCTGTTTATCGCTATTTTACCTATGAGGACGTTGTCAATTTCATGTCAATTTCGTTAACAACGCCACGTGGCCTCCTTAGTTTCTAGCGATAATTTTTCCATCTCGAGTGAGAAGTATGATATGAAAATTATCACAAAAAAAGATCAAAAGAAAAATGCACAAAATAGCGACAATTCTCATTATTGCAAACAACACGGGATTTTATATCGTTCTACATATTTTGTATAACTCGGAAAATTTTTCCGTTAATGTTAATATTCAACAGTTTGAATAAAAGGAGATTTCTTTGAATAGAATCATAAGCTCTCTGAAAATCAACGAACACACAAAATAACTTTTTCTTCTTTAATTTCTTATTTATATTCTGGATTTGTTTTCGCATAATTGAGTTATGACTATTGAACAGGGGTACACTACTGCTGTCTTTATTTAGGACCCAACCTATCTTTTTCATAAATGACCGACCACAAGAACTTTGCTCAGCAGAAAAAAACATTTCCTGATGATATTATAGTCTATTTGACCATTTACTCGGTCAGCAACAGCTAAAACTCAAACTCAAAAAGACCAGTAGGAGAAACTGGACAAAAATGGGAAGAATTTTGATAAATGAAGCTTCCTTCTGAAAAAAAATACAGCGTCCTTACAGTCACGCAAAAAATAAATCAAATCCAATGGGAATACAAAGACCCATCAAAACAACATTTGATACAAAAATTTAACAATACTTTTAGATATTTGGATGATATATTGGCTCTAAATAATGACGACTTCAGTATGTATACTAAAGAAATTTATCCTGTAGAACTTACTTTAAATAAAGCTAATGATAACAATGACCACTGCCCTTTCCTCGATCTTGATATCTATATCATAAACGGGAAGCTTAATACAAAAATTTATGATAAAAGAGATGATTTTTCATTTCCTATTGTTAATTATCCATTTTTAGATGGTGACGTTCCCTTGTCACCATCTTATGGTGTTTATATATCTCAACTTGTACGATTCGCTCGTGTATGTAACAATGTATTAGATTTTAGCGAGAGAAATTTATGTATTACTGAAAAATTATTACACCAGGGTTTTCGATATCACAAACTGGTCAAAACATTTACTAAATTTTATCACCGGTATAAGGAAATAATTCGTAAATATAACTCAACATGCAGACATCTTATACGTTCAGGTATTTCACATCCAAAATTTTATGGAAATATTCTTTATAAAGCACAAAAATGTCAGTATTCTCCTCAGAAACTAACAAAACCTTTAAATAGACTTCTTAAAAGGGGATATAGTTACGATACTGTTGTCAGGTCATTAAAGATTGCATATTTTGGCTTTAACATTGATTCACTGATAGGGTCTTTGCATCGGAACTAAACACATTTATTTCTAAAAAAAACAGTTTTGGCATGACACGGGTTATGTTCTTCTCATATATTTTATGATAGTATGATACTAAACCCCTAACGGGAGGGATTGTACCTGATATTCATATGATGAAGACATAATCTTTCAATCAGTTTAATTGAGGTCTGGAGCTGGCATGTCAGTTAACTGCTAGTAGTCTGTTGTTATTTATGTATTATTGTCATTTTATTTATTTTCTTTTGTTACATCTTTTGACATCGGACACTCGGACTTCTCTTGAACTGAATTTTAATGTGCGTATTGTTATTCTTTTACTTTTCTACATTGGCTAGAGGTATAGGGGGAGGGTTGAGATCTCATAAACATGTTTAACCCCGCCGCAATTTTGCGCCTGTCCCAAGTCAGGAGCCTCTGGCCTTTGTTAGTCTTGTATGATTTTAAATTTTAGTTTCTTGTGTATAATTCGGAGTTTAGTATGACGTCCATTATCACTGTACTATTATGCATATTTTAGGGGCCAGCTGAAGGACACCTACGGGTGCGGGAATTCTCGCTACATCGAAGACCTATTGGTTGCCTTCGGCTGTTGTTTGCTCTATGGTCGGGTGGTTGTCGCTTTGACATATTCACCATTTCCTTTCTCAATTTTATTTTTAAGTTCTACGATAGTTAGGTTGGTTCCCTCCGTAAAATATCCTGTATGCCTTCGAAATATATAATTTCAAAAACAGCCGAGTACCAGACTATACAGTCATATTCTGGAACATGACTTATTAAACTAAATACCTGGTCTACATGATTCTAAACTATATAGGTTGGGGGGGGGGGGGGACACATTGGTAAAAAAGCCAAAGCTTTGGTTATGAAAGAACTCAAATGATACTCCAGGAATAGTGACAAGATATATGTACACAACTTTTAATGCCAATACTAATAACTATTACTGTTGTGAGAATATGGAAGTTGTAAAACACCTATATAATTGAATAACTAGTCTCTGGACTGAAAGGGATACTATTATCTTAATAAAAGTAAATTATGCCAGATTACTGACCCAGTGAATCATTCATTATAGTCCAAATTTGAATTTTATGGCACTAATGATATCCATAGACAGTTGAATATCTGGGGGTTAATTTTTCTTTAGTGTTTATTATTCTCTATTCTATATTTTGCCATTATATATCATAAAGAATTAATAATAATCATTGTAATAAATTGTTTATTATACAGGACTCATACAGCCCTCTAAAGGCTCCTTGATTGACAATAATAATATTGTATTGTATTGTATTGTATTGTTTTGAATTCAAAACTATATTCACATAATAAATGGGACTTGTGGATGATAGAACAAAAAATGATGGATAATCATGAAAGGTTGTTCAGAACTTTACACAAAAAAAATAAAATCTGAAAACGCACTCACACACATACATATGTACAAAACAATGTGTGGGGCTTCGAAAATGAACAATTGTTTTTGAAAATAATAAGTTGTGTTTTTGTTCTTGTAGCATATTTCTATAAACAAATATCTAAATGATGGATTTAATGGTTGTGATGTTATCGATCAGACATGTCACATTGTTTTGCATTGATATAGCATTCATTTATTTGAAAGTAGAACACTCCTGAAATGATATATAAAAAGTGAATCTACCCATTTCAGAAATATTCATTTTACTAAAATTGTTAAATAAGCAACATTCATTCTTCAAATCAAAATATTTTGGGATCTTTCAGCTACAATTAATTCGTCTTTTCGACAGTTTTATGTCTAGTGAAATTGTATATCGTCAGCTTAATCTTCCAGGAAATCTGGTATGTTCTGACCTATCGTATCCAGTAGAAACGAATCACTTTGGTTGTCCAACTGTTGTTCAGTATAACAATCGGGTAACAATTCTTTCAGTGTAGTGTCCACTGCATCTTCATGGTCACTCTAAAAACAGTAATTTAAGATAAGATTAATATTTCATACATGTATTTTCTATTTATGTTTAGAAATTTTTTCATGACTAAGGTAGTCAGAAATAATCAATCTCCGTCGCAGAGTTGATATTCAATCCTTACATGCTCCGCAATGCTACACTTAATATTATCAGAGACATATAATACATGTATTATATGTCTCTGATATTATATAAGTAGCAAAAGTCAACTACAATGTTCACTATTTCTTGATACCAGAGACACATATTGTATTATGTGTCTCTGAATATATCCATATCCATGTCGCTAGAAATAAACTTATTTTAAGAATTGAATGCTTCTTTTGGTAAATTCATTGGGGTGTAAAAGCATTGACCGAAGTACATTTTGTATGAAGCGGAAGCGCTTCATTCTAAACATGTGCGCATGGTAAAGGCTTTTACAACTAATAATTGAAATGAAATTAATAAAAGAAGCATTCAATTAATTATTACATTTTTTCGCTTTGATCACGAAAAACACGATTTCAATAAAAAAAAATTATATACCTGTGCACTTAATTGTGGAAACATGTCATCATGAATGTTACAATTCATTTTGAAATAATTACATTAGAAGTATGTTTCATTATCATACCTTATTCTGATTGGCTACGCTGCAATCTCGCGTTATTCCTTAATCAACTTCATTACACAATACAATTTATCATTCATGATGACACGAGGTCCAACAATAAAGTGCACAGGTAAATTAAATAAAACTTGATAAAAATCGTGTTTTTATGATCATAGCTTAAAAATGTAGTTATAAGTATTAAATGCTTCATTTGTTGTAAAAGTGTTGATTGTGAGCACATTATTAGAATGCTGCGCTTCATACAAAATGTACTTCGGTCAATGCTTTTACACCCCAATGAAGTTACAAAAAGAAGCATTCAATTCTTAAATGAAGGTTAATTTTAGAAAGACTCGAGATTGATATTAGCAAATAAAAAAAAAAGCATTAGAATGAAATATCTAATGAAAGTGTTGTTTTACAACCATATATACATGTGTATATGTATTATCAATTTATATGTGCGGTTTCCGTGTAAATATTGTTAGTCAAAATTGCCATGCTCAGAATGTGAAACATGGGCCCGACATTCCGTCCTAGTCACGACACTCATCACAAAAGGAACACCTTGTTATAATTTATTTACCTGTTTTGTTCTTTTAGTTTCATGCTTATTCATCGTATTTACCATCTTCCTTTTCTGGAAAAAAAGACAGCCGGTTAACATCTGAGAAGTTATTTCCGAATCTGTTAAATATTACTTTCCTCTAAATATTCTGTTGGTGTTTTAAGTTATTACAGTGACTTGACTGTTAGTGTTGCTATCCACCAATTGCAACTCATTTAAAATTTTGACCAAATTGCAATTTGTTTTATAAAATCAAATTGTTCAACTGGTCAGAATATTGAACAAATTGTTCAGTCAAAATGTGAAAGTGCAAGGTGATAAAATAAAATATACTTACAATCCTATAAGACTTTAACTCCACTTTAATGATGTTATTACTAAATTTGTCTATCAATCTGTATAGTTATATTATAGCCATTACCATACTAAAGGTAAAATGTTTTATTTTGAATTGCTATAAAAATGTCCAAACTAAGCTTTTATATAGTTTTTCTTTCGAAAGGATTTTATATTTATAAGAATCATATATCATTTAAAATAATACATCATATATTCAGTAAAATACGTGTGAAATAACAATATGCTATTGATAAGTTTCCTTGGGGAGATAACCTAAAATACTATTCTTTTGAATAAAGATTTTTTGAAACCAAAAAAGATTATCTCCCCTTCCTACAAACATATTGCAATTTCACAAATATTTTACTGAATATGAAATGTTTTTATTCACATAATGTGTGATTCTTATGAAAATAGAATACTTTTCGAAAGAAAAACCATATAAAAGCTTAGTTTGGACATTTTTATAGCAATTAAAAATAAAACAGTTCACCTTTGGTATGGTAATGGCTATAATATAACTATACAGATTGATAGACTGATTTAGTAATACCATCAATAAAATGGAGTTGAAGTCTTATAGGATTGTAAGTATGTTTTATTTTATCATCTTGCACTTTCACGACTTGACTGTGGTTTTCTACAGCAGTTGGTTCAAATTTCTGACCAGTTGAACAATTTGGTTTAATAAAACAAATTGCAATTTGGTCAAAATTTTGAATGAATTGCAATTGGTGGATAGCAACACTTACAGTCAAGTCACTGTAATACATGCGAACCCCCCCCCCCCCCCCAATGTTGTTGCTAGGGTTATTTAAAGGTTGGTGTTATGGTAAACAACCACTTATTTTCGGGCCTGGTCTCAATTTTGAATGCTTCCGTGACTTGACTGTTAGTGCTGCTCTCCACCAATTGCAACTTATTCAATATTCTGACCAAATTGCAATTTGTTTTATAAAATCAAATTGTTCAACTGGTCAGAAATTTGAACTAACTGCTGTAGAAAACAACAGTCAAGTAGTAAAAGTGCAAGGTGATAAAATAAATCATACTTACAATCCAATAAGACTTTAATTCCGCTTAAATGATGTTGTGACAAAATCAGTCTATCAGTTTGTATAGGTATACTATAGTCATTTCCATGCTGAAGGAACTGTTATTATTTTGAATTGCTATAAAAAATGTCCAAGCTAAGCTTTCATATAGTTTTTCTTTCTAAAAGTATTCTATATTCACAAGAATCAGACATTATGTGAATTAAAACATTTCATATTAGTAAAATATGTGTAAAATTGAAATATGTTTGTAGGAAGTGTCCATGGGGAGATAATCATTTTTTCTTTCAAAAAGTCTTTATTCAAAAGAATAATATTTTAGGTTATCTCCCCATGGAAACTTATCAATAGCATATTGTTATTTCACATATATTTTACTGAATATATGATGTTTTATTTAAAATGATATCTGATTCTTATGAATATAGAATACTTTTAGAAAGAAAAACTATATGAAAGCTTAGTTCGAATATTTTTATAGCAATTCAAAATAATAACAGTTCCTTTAGCATTGAAATGACTATAATATACCTATACAAACTGACAGACTAATTTTGTAACAACAGCATTAAAGTGGAGTTAAAGTCTTATAGGATTGTAAGTATGTTTTATTTTATCACCTTGCACTTTCACATTTTGGCTGAACAATTTGTTTAATATTCTGACCAGTTGAACAATTTTGTTTCATAAAACAAATTGCAATTTGGTCAAAATTTTGAATGAGTTGCAATTGGTGGATAGCAACACTAACAGTCAAGTCACTGTAGAATAGTTCATATCCATAGCTATAACTTCATAAATTTTAGAATGAAACATAGACAGCAATTAAATAGACTTTGAATTAGTGATTTATTCCTAGTTGGTTAGTTTGTTTAGTTCTCAATCATTCAGATCAGCTTGAAGAATTTCTACCTGAATGATTAATAAATCAAGGTATTATAATTACAAATGTACTGTTTATAGTATATACGATTGTTTTCCTTCGATGCAGATATAATACATACTTACTTGTGACTTAGGATTTTGAGTACTTCCATCATATTGAACAAGAAGCCCTAGTTCTCTCAGATTTTTATCAACCTCTGGATCTTGCAGCAACCCTTCTTCGTGTAATTTGATTACTGCCTTTTTCATGTCAGTTTCAGCTGTATGCCTTGTCATCAGTTTCGATAGTAACATTTGGTCATCATCTTGCCAAGCCTCGACGATATCTTTATACGGTTTCTGTAATTTTATTCCATTGCCTTTACACTTTGTAAATATTGTTTCAACAAGCATGGCATCCTCGTTCTCAGCACACCGTTTACCTCCATTGTTTGGATCGTAAAAGCTAACATTTAATGGCCACCAATCTGGCTTTGTCCAGATATTGTCACTTTTTTTTTCTGGGTCTTTTCCATGTAAGATTTTCCACAGAAAAGATGCTATCTTTCGGGTTGCTTCGGATCTATATATTGTGTGTGTGATTAATTGCTGATGTATAGCTGGTTGACAAGATAATGATATTCGTATACAGGGATTAACTTCAACTGTCAGATTTTTATCAGGTAATAAATAATTTTGTAATACTTTCAAGCTTCTATTTACCTGTTCTATTAAATTAAGACACTTCCTCATTCTATACAAATGTAAAAGTTCACCATTTTCCTTACTCCTGTGAGAATTCCAAGTATCTATCTCAGATTTGATCTCTTGTGATAAATTGTTCGTATCACAACACCTTATTAGAATTAGGAGGAAGTCCTCAACTTTATTCACAGACAGTCCTTTGCTATTTCTTGGGTCGAAATATAATTCCCCCTGCGGCCAGTTTTCTGGTTTCTTCTTCCAAATGTTAGACATCTTGCATTCAGCTGTAACTCCTGCTATGGCTTTACGGACAATTGAACAAATCTCATACAACCATTTCCTGTATGTAGTTGAATTTGCAGGTCCAGGATTCACCTCGACATCTCCCGATTGCCAAAGAAGATGCAGAATCGAATTTAAACATGGATACTTCCTGCAACTTGTTTGTCTGCACTTGATATTCTCATCAATATTCTTTATAAGAATAATCAATAACAGCATCACAAACAGCTGCCTGTAAGGAGAAAGATAAAAAATTAATTGTACAAATCACAAGAGGTAAATAGCGATATGGAATAATAAGCTATTGAAAAGGAAAATGTATCAAAAATGCTTGGCAAACTATGCTTATTTTAACAATTGGTCATGCAATACCTAATATTGTTTCATAGATTTGTCTATATACTTGGACATATATTTCTTTTTCCAATAGCACATCATTCAATTTGCTTTTTTATTTAGTGTGTTAAATTATATTGGGTTTTGTTAAATTCCCCCCTGTCTATACAGTACTTAGTTCATATAGCAAGTACCACCAAACACTCAGTCTTTCTAATCAAGTGGCTTTGTAGGTTGATACGATAAAACTGTCAAAATATAAAAAATGATAAACTAAATCTTGATTGTTATAGAATTAGAAATGAGCTGTGAATATATCTTAGTTTTAAAAACGTACCATATTTGTTAAGTTGGCAATATCAAATATTCTTACCTAATATATTCTTTCTTTTCTTCTTCTAAAATTGAAATAAAATACGTGAAGGAGTAATAAATATAAACTTCATGGTACTATATATTGTTACTTTCATTGCGATAGGAATAACCATTTGTGATCATATTGGTGATTAGGATAGAATGATATGCCAACAGATAATCTGTATTTCAATGGATAATTACTGTGCATTCCCTATCGGTCTGCTATGTTTTGTATTAATACAGAGTAGAATTGATACAAAACATAGTCTTAGAAAAAAGCACCTTGCAAAATTCTTTAATTTCACTTTCAAATATAATTATTATCATGTCCCTTCATAACACACATTTCAGTGAACGCTTGCATATCATGTATTCAAGGGAACTTGAAATTAGATTTACTTCATATCTTGATCTCTCCCTTAACATTAATAACGATGGATGACTAGAATCTATGACAAATATGGTTTAAACTTTCGAATTTACAACATGCCATTTCACATTCAAAGCAGCCCCTATTAAACATCTGAATCTCTCAATAAATATGCTACACATGTTTACACACTTAACAAACTTCAACTAGAGGCTCTAAAGAGCCTGTGTCGCTCACCTTGGTCTATGTGCATATTAAACAAAGGACACAAATGGATTCATGACAAAATTGTATTTTGGTGATGGTGATGTGTTTGAAGTTCTTACTTTACTGAACGATTATGCTTCTTACAATTATATCTATAATGAACTTTGCCCATTAGTAACAGAGAACTATATTTGGTAAAAATTTACATATATTTACCAAATTAATGAAAATTGTTAAAAATTGACTATAAAGGGCAATAACTCCTTAAGGGGTCAATTGACCATTTAGGTCATGTTGACTTATTTGTAGATCTTACTTTGCTGAACATTATTGCTGTTTACAGTTTATCGCTATCTATAATAGTATTCAAGATAACCAAAAACGGCAAAATTTCTTTAAAAATTACCAATTGGAGGGCAGCAACCCAACAACCAGTTGTCCAATTCATCTGAAAAATTCAGGGCAGATATATATTGACTTGATTAACAATTTAACTTCTTGTCAGATTTGCTCTAGATGCTTTGAATTCATAGTTATAAGCCAAAAACTGCATTTTACCCCTATGTTCTATTTTTAGCCGTGGCGGCCATCTTGGTTGAATGGCCAGGTCATCGGACACATTTTTCAAACTAGATACCCCAAAGATGATTGTGGCCTAGTAGTTTCAGTGGAGATTTTGTAAAAGATTACTTAGATTTATGAAAAATGGTTAAAGATTGACTATAAAGGGCAATAACTCCTAAAGGGGTCAACTGACCATTTTGGTCATGTTGACTTATTTGTAGATCTTACTTTGCTGAACATTATTGCTGTTTACAGTTTATCACTATCTATAATAATATTCAAGATAATAACCAAAAACAGCAAAATTTCCTCAAAATTACCAATTCAGGGGCAGCAACCCAACAACCGATTGACTGATTCATCTGAAAATTTCAGGGCAGATAGATCTTGACCTGATAAACATTTTTATTCTGTCAGATTTCCTCAAAATGCTTTGGTTTTTGAGTTATAAGCCAAAAACTGCATTTTACCCCTTTGTTCTATTTTTAGCCGTGGCGGCCATCTTGGTTGGTTGACCAGGTCACGCCACACATTTTTTAAACTAGATACCCCAAAGATGATTGTGGCCAAGTTTGGATTAATTTGGCCCAGTAGTTTCAGAGGAGAAGATTTTTGTAAAAGATTACTTTAATTAACGAAAAATGGTTAAAAATTGACTATAAAGGACAATAACTCCTAAACGGGTCAACTGACCATTTTGGTCATTTGACTTATTTGTAGATCTTACTTTGCTGAACATTATTGCTGTTTACAGTTTATCTCTATCTATAATAATATTCAAGATAATAACCAAAAACAGCAAAATTTCCTCAAAATTACCAATTCAGGGGCAGCAACCCAACAACCGATTGGTTTTTGAGTTATAAGCCAAAAACTGCATTTTACCCCTTTGTTCTATTTTTAGCCGTGGCGGCCATCCTGGTTGGTTGACCGGGTCACGCCACACATTTTTTAAACTAGATACCCCAATGATGATTGTGGCCAAGTTTGGTTTGATTTGGCCCTGTAGTTTCAGAGGACGACGGACGACGGACGACGACGGACGACGGACGCCAAGTGATGAGAAAAGCTCACTTGGCCCTTTGCTCCTAAAACGAAAACTAATCAAGACTTGTGCAGTAAAAATCTAGAATGGATACTAAGTTTTACCGACACCATTACAAACTATTTGACTAACCTGATGTGTATGTATGTCAAGTCACTTGCTTAATTTTCAAGAAATAAAGTAGTTTGATCCTTATTTTAAGGCAATTTTCTATATGATTAATATTGCTGATAAAAACCTATGATATAAGTTTCATAAAAATCTGTCAATATCAAACAAATGGGAGCAATAACATTGCTATTTTCCTTAAAAATAATATATTCAAGGAGCCTAACCCTTTTAAAAATAGTTGATCGGACGGCATTGTAATTTCATCTCAAGAACATCGATCATATAATCCTATAATTTAAATTTGATAAAATTCAGCAAAGAATTGTACACATAAGAGCGCGCAATAAGGCAATTTTCCATATAATTAGTGTTTCCGAGGGGCATAACTCTTTCAACATATTTTGATTGGGACTGATTTTCAAATATGTCCAAGATATTGCTAATATAAGCCTACGATTTGAGTTTCGTTTCATAAAATTCTAGCAAGAATTGTATATATGAGAGCGCTAACAATGCATTTTTCCTTTAAATATTTCCAAGGGGTAGAACTCTTTAAAAAAAAAAATGATAGGCACGGATTTTCGAAGTCATCCGATTACTTGAATGGCCCTCCTGTATCTTTTGCGCCTGTTTCATTAAAATCTGGCGAGAATTAAACACCAGAGCATTAAGGATGCTATTTTCTAATATTTCCAAGGGCCTAACTCTTTTAATGATTTTCGAACACGTCCAAGACATTGCTATCATATATTATATAAACTAAGATATAATTATAAGTTTCATAAAAATCTGGCAAGAATTGTAGAAATGAGAGCGCTATAACGATATAATTTTCAATATAATTAATGTTTCCAAGGAACATAACTCTAAAAAGTAATTTATCTGCACCGATTTTCGAACTCGTACGAGACATTGCTTATATATAAACCTATGAAATAAATATAAACAAATCTGACCTGAATTGTACACATGATAACGCTAACGTTGTAATTTTCAACAACACAAAAATGTTTCCAAGGAACATATCTGTTTTAAGAAAATTTCATCGGCACTGGTTTTCGAACTTGTTCAAGTCATTGCTGATATAAACCTATGATATTTGATTCATTAAAATTTGGAAGGAATTGTACATGTGATAACGCTAACTCGACCAAACGGACGGACGGACGGTATTTCCATGTCCCCGCACACGTTCTGTGGGTGGGGGGGGGGGGGGGGGGGGGGGAGGGCAATAAAGGATATGCATAACTACATCGTGTGGTTAAGATTCTCAGACAGTTTCATTAAAATGTCGTTAGGCGTTGAGAGAAACTTACATATGCGTGCTGTAGTGTTCGAATATGACAGTACTTCATAAAAATATATGAAAAGCCCAAACATCAGTTGGATGAAAGATAAAATATGAGTTGCAAAAGTACATCATGCGAGTTAGGTTCTGTAAAAAGTATCAATTAGTTCAAGATATAAATATGAAAAATGACGATGAACGGATAAACTGACTGACCGAGGAATGGTGTTTTACATAAATGTGATAACAATCAGTAGATTGTAATACTATATACTAGGGTTCTAGGTTTTATGTATAGTGAAGATATGTGTGTCTCCTTGTTTAGAATAGTATTCTAGTATCAGTTATGAAATGCGAAAACAAGAGGCAAATATAATACGGTTATTTGAATTTGTAGCCTGAAACAAATAGAAGCATTTCTGTTTTCTGGTAATAACTTTCAGTGTGTTCTAAATGACACAAACATGCGCATTGTAAAGCACAACATTTTCCTGTAATAATCATATATTCTAAGGACCAAAGGTAACATGTTTTCGTTTTGTTGCCTTAAACAACAACAGTGAGAAAAAAAACGGGGGAAAATTCTCTCATTGATTTATACAATAACCCAAGCGCCATTTATAGCTTGCTGTTCAGAGTGAACCAATGTGTTGAAGGCCGTATGATACGGTGCTTTTTGTCCGCAATTCGCTTTTTGTCCGCTTTTGCTTTTTGTCCGATAATTTTGCTTTTTGTCCGAAACTTTTGCTTTTTGTCCGTTGCTTTTTGTCCGTTTTGCCTTTTGTCCGATTATTTTGCTTTTTGTCCGAAACTTTTGCTTTTTGTCCGTTGCTTTTTGTCCGTTTTGCCTTTTGTCCGATTATTTTGCTTTTTGTCCGAAACTTTTGCTTTTTGTCCGTTGCTTTTTGTCCGTTTTGCTTTTTGTTCGATAATTTTGCTTTATGTCCGATATAAAATGTGTATATTTTTGGCAGGTTTCATTTTGAACTTCAAAATACCATGTCCTTTTAGGAGTTAAATACAGACCATACTCACATTATAAATGATTTGTACATGAAATTTCATGTCTTTTACAATATATCGCATTACCTCTAAAATGGCTCGAAGCACTAATATCCTAGACCCGTAGGTGTTGGTCAACAGAGGGCAAGGGGAATACTCTTGTATATCCCTAAGTCTAAAAAACAACTATTGAAAGCTGGCTAAACTAAGACATACTCCAGGTAGGCCATTATACCAGAAGAAGAGGTAGTCAAACCCTTATAAATGGCTTATAGCACTTATGTCCTGGATCTACACGAGTTTATCAGCAACGAATTAAAAGGGGCATGAGTTTCGCCGGTATATCACGAAGTAAAAATAAACCTCATTATTGCCAGCTCTTCAAACTAAGAGATTCTCCACGTTGGCCATTATACCAGAGGTATAGGTAGGCAGTGCCTCTTAAATGGTCCATGGGCCATGGTACTTATGTCCTCGACCCGTACGAGTTGGTCAGAAGAGGGTAAGGGGAATACTCTAGTATATCACACCGTCCACCAAAAATAGTGACGGCTGCCCAAACTAAGACATTTTTAGGTGCGCCCTTATACTAGATGTTGGAGTAGTCATTCTCTTAAGAATGGCTCATAGCACTTATGCTATAGACCCGAACGAGTTTGTCAACAATGAGTTAAAAGGGGGATGAATTAGCCCGGTATATAACGAAGTTGAAATAAACTGTTGCCCGCTGGCTAAACTAAGAAATTATCCACGCGGGCCATAATATGAGAGGCAGAGGAAGGGATTGCCTCTATAAAATGACCATGAGCACGTATGACCTAGACCTGTACGAGTTAGTCAGCAAAGTGTAAGGTTGGTACCCTAGTATATAATAAAGTCGAACTAAACTATTGCTGGATGGCTAAGAGATTCTCCGCGTGGGCCATGATACCAGAGGTAGAGGTTGTCATTGCCTCTAAAATGGCCTAAATCACTTATTCCCTAGAGAAGTACGCGGTATCATCAAAGGGTTTAAAAGGGAGTTGGAACCTCTGTTTACAAAGAAGTCGAAATAAATTATTGCCGGCTTGCTTAAGTACGAGATTCTCCAAGTTGGCCATTAATTCTAGGTTGAATGTGTGCATTGCCTTTTAAATGGCTGATAAAACTAACGCCCTAGACCTGTACGAGTTTGTCAGCAAAAGGTTAAAGGGGGGATGCGATGCCTCTTTTTACAACGAAAATATAAATTAAGCCGACTGGCCTAACTAAGAGATTCTATACGCGGGGTATTATATCAGAGGATGAGGTAGGCATTACCTCTAACATAGCCATAACACGTATGTCCCAGACCCGTGTAAGTTAATCAGCAAACGGTAAGGGGGGTACCTAAGTATATCACAAAGTCGAAATAAACTATTGCTGGCTGGCTAAACGAAGAGATTCTCCACATGGGCCATGATACCAGAGGTAGAAGTGGCCATAGCCTCAAAAATGGCCACTTATGCCGTAGACCCGTACCAGTGCTTCAGCAAAGTGTTAAAAGGGGGAGGTGGTATCTATGTTTACAACGAAGTCGAAATGAATTATTGCCGGCTGGCCAAACAAAGAAATTCTCAACATAGGCCATTATAACAAAGGTAGTGGTGGACATTGCATCTAAAATGGCCCATACTTCTTATTCCATTGATATGTACGAGTTTGTCAGCAAAGGGTAAGGAGGGTACCCTGGTATATAACAAAGTCGAAATAAACTATTGCCGGATGGCCAAAAATAAAAGATGATCCACGTTTATCATGATACCAGAGGTAGAGGTGGGCCTTGCCTTTAAAATGGTTTATAGCACTTATGCCAGCAAAGGGAAAGGAGGGTGTTCTAGTATATCGCAAAGTCGTTATGAAATATTGCCGGCTGTTCAAACTACGAGATTCACATCATGGGCCATGCTACCAGAGGTATAGGTGGTCATTGCCTTTAAAATAGCCTATAGCACTTATATGGCATATACCCGTACGAGTTTGTCAGTAAAGAGCTAAAATGAGGAGGTGGTACCTCTGTTCACATTAAAGTCAAAATAACTGTAGCCGGTAGGCCAAACTCCGGGATTCTCTACGTGGATCATTATACCAGAGGTAGAGGTTTATTTCGACTTCGTTGTAAACAAAGGTAACACCTTTTATTTTTAACCCCTTGCAGGCAAAATCGTACAGGTCTTTGGAATTAGTGTTATATGCCATTTTAAAGGCAATTACCATATCTATCTCTGGTAAAATGGCCTACGTAGAGAACCTCTTAGTTTGGCCAGCCGGCAATACTTTATTTCGACTTTGTTGTAAACAGAGGTACCATCTCCCCCTTTTGATTCATTATTGTCAAACTCGTACGGGTCTAGGGCATAAGTGCTATAAGAAATTTGTATGGCAATGCCCTCCTCTATCTCTGGTAAAATGGCCTACGTGGAGAATCTTTTAGTTTGGCCAGCCGGCAATTATTAAAGTGTATTTCGACTTCGTTGCAAACAGAGGTACCACCTTACCCTTTTAATTCATTGTTGTCAAACTCGTACGGGTCTTGGGCCTAAGTGATCTGTGCCTTTTTTAAGGCAATGCCTACTTCTACCTCTGGCATCATACCCCACGTGGAGAATCTCTTGGCCAGCCGGCAATTGTTTATTTCGACTTTTTTATATACCAAGGTACTTCCCTAACCCTTTGCTGACTTACTCGCTGGCTTATCCCTTATTGTAAGTAAGTAAGTTCAATAAATATAAGACTATATGCCAGGTCTTTCTGACAACCAATTACAAACAAATTGGGGTTTATCTAATGAGGCTTTTCCCATGATGCAATTGCTCGTAGACTGTATACAGTTGACCAAATAATCCACAAATTCCGCAAAAGGATCTTTTAATTATAGGCCATGTCCATTTAGACATTAAGCAACAAAAGCCCAGCATGACCGATGCATTTGTCTTTAACATCTCCGATATTGATTCCGCATGGCCTTCCAATTGACATGAGTGTCCATTGGTGTTCATTGTTAAACCTTTGGAGCTATATCAGTTTGTGTGGAAATTAAGAGCACGATGACCTTCCCTTGGTGATAACAACATGACCAACAACCATATCGTGTGTTACCAAAAGCCGTCAGCGATAGTCACACCGACAATTTGCTACCTTCGTGGACAAAAGCCTGGCTTTTCGCTGGATCCTAATTAACATCTAGTGTTGTCACTACCATTTGCTGTAGAGATTTAGTTGCACAACATAACAGAAACATTCTTTGTAAATACTCTATGTTGATATTTTGACATTTGGATGGTTCATATACCAATTGTAGCCGAAAAATGATAATGAAACATTTCTGTTTAATATCGATCTATTGTTGGAATTGTAAATTTTCATATTCAATTTTTGTTTGTTTAAAGATGACCATTTTAAATAAAGATTTTAATTTTTTAAAAAGCAAGTGTTAGACTTGTGCTTTTATTGCCACTCAGTTCATATAACCTGTCATTTTAGTCGAGCCTGTAACTTTTGTTGCAGAAAGCTCGACATATGAATAGTGATCCGGCGGCGGCGGCGGCGGCGGCGTAAGTTAACTTCTGAAAAGCTTAATATTTTAGAAGGTGGAAGAATTGGATGCTTCATACTCTGTATATAGATGCCTCATGTTACGAAGTTTCTGTCAGTCACATGTCCAATGTCCTTGACCTCATTTTCATGGTTCAGTGATCACTTGAAAAAAAAGTTCAGAATTTTTGTAATGTTGAATTCTCTCTTATTATAAGTAATAGGATAACTATATTTGGTATGTGCGTACCTTGCAAGGTACTCATGCCCGTCACACAGTTTTCACTTGACCTCGACTTCATTTCGTGGATCAGTGAACAAAGGTTAGAATAAGTTTTGGTGGTCAAGTCCACATCTCAGATACTATAAGCAACAGGGCTAGTATATTCGGTGTATGGAAGGACTGTACGGTGTACATGTCCAACTGGCAGGTGTCATCTGACCTTGACCTCATTTTCACGGTTCAGTGGTTATAGTTAAATTTTTCTGTCTTGGTCTGTTTTTCTCATACTTTATGCAATGAGTCTACAATATTTGTTGTATGGAATGATTGTAAGGTGTACATGTCCAGCGGGAAGATATCATCTGACCTTGACCTCATTTTCATGGTTCAGTGGTCAAAGTTCAGTTTTTGAGTTTTGGTCTTTTTATCTAATATTATATGCCAAAGGTCACTATATTTGGTGCATGAAAATATCTTATGATCTATATATAAGTCTCCCAGGTTTTATTTGACCATGACCTCAATTTCACGGTTCATTGCACAGTGTTAAGTTTTTGTGTTTTGGTCTGTTTTTCTTAAACTATAAGTAATAGGTCAAGTATATTTGTTGTATCGAAGAATTGTTAGCTGTTCATGTCTGCCTGGTATGGTTCGTCTGACCTTTACCTCATTTTCATAATTCATTTGGTCTTTGTTTAGCTATCTTGGTTAATGTTAAGTTTATGTGGCAGTTGTAATAAATCTTTATACTTAGGGCTATCAACATAATATTAATGATGAGTAAAGTAGGCGAGACATTTCAGTGTGTGCACTCTTGTTTAAATGTGCTTATTTATCCGAGTCCTGGACTGCATTCCAGTGGCTTTCATTCGTTTACTTTTGTGTAAATTTTATACAGATCAGTATTTTTTCAAATGTTTTACCAATATTTTAGCTGCAAAAAAATCGAATGATTTTGGCCTCAGATTTATTTTTCAAATGTTTATATCACTGTAAAAGCTCCAAATTGTCTCCCTTTAGTGCAATAATGACATTTTGTTTTGGCATTAGAATTAAAATATCTTTTTCAACTCATCGGTGACCTATAGATATTTTTCAAATATGCTTTACGTAAACTAAACAGTTGTAAAATTAAATCGATTTCTGTAATTTAGTTCTTTTTTTATTTCGATATATATATCTCTCTATTTCTCCTATTAGTTCAACTTAAAAAAAAGTACCTTAACAAAAATGGTTGCTTCTTTCGAGGGCAGATTGTGAGCTTAAGTGAACGATAACCCCATGTTTTTATTTGATTTTTCTATTTAGTATATGATAAAAGTTCATCTATAGAAAAACAAGCAAAATCCTACATGTATATTTAAAAAATAATGGATTAATACCCTCCAGTCCCCTTAACGACAAAAAAAAATAAATAGAACATTACGTTTAAGTATCACCTACAGTATTTTACAACCTCCATTGGTGATACATTATATGTATTTCTGCTGTTGTTTTATTTAAGTTATTGTCCTGAATAAACATCTTTATGCGTTTTTGCGTTTTTGCGTTTCAGTTTTTATTGTGAAATTTCTTCAATCAGCCAAGACAAACTTTAAATTTCGCCTTGACGATGTTTTCGCGAGAAATCCATGTATTATTATCGAATTACTACATTTAATCATTGTCTAGTGCCCTAAAATGAGATTTTCCGAGACGCTGGGTTTGAAATGGGATACCCTATTTAATTTAAACAATATTTACAATCTTTTCAAAAAGATGCAGATAGGAATTTTCGTTCCTTATGAAAGTGTTCGCAAGGAGTTAAATTATAAACTCCTTATAGGATTATCAAAAAGCAACTATTAAGGACCCCCTTGGAATAAAGATCTTCCAAGACAACGTGTTCGAGAGTTTGAGTTTAATACATGACTTTTTAAAACTTAATGGACGGAGCAGGATTATCTTACTCTTCCAGTTAACCATACATCATCACAGTTGCATTGGTTCTTGTTGCTCAGATTTTAAATTTCAATGATTTCGTCCGAGACCACAATTGTCGTCCCTTGATTTTCGTTATTAGTCCCTAGTGATAACAGTGGGTTACTTGCCAATAATTTTTATACCCCTTCCAAATTTATTTCTCCTTGTTTAATGCCTCACATTGTAAGTAAGGGGGGGGGGGGGGGTGAAATTACACTGTAAAAAAATTTGGGTCCAGAATTTTACAGGAAAGTAGTGATTTGGTCCAGCTGAAAAAGGTTAAAATTAGCACTTCGGAAGCTGTCAAAAGATTTCAAGACACCCTAAACACAAAATTGTCCATATTTTGAGTTAGACGCGATGAAGTTTTCTATAATTTTGATATAATTTGTCCCAAAATTAGTACAACACACTGTAAAAGTTTCATTGAGAAAGCGCAGGTGGGATTTTTTAAATTTTCATTTATGTTCTAAAAGAAATGCACTACGAATTAATTGTGTTCTCGGACCATTTGTTTTGTGGACTGTTGTGTATCTTGTTGTTTTTCATTCAGCTGCGGCTTTGTTGGTTTGTTTCAACCCTTTTTAGTGTGATTATCCTTTGGTACACTTTGCCTCTCTCTTATATATGATATCGCAATAATTATATATATGTAAGCGTTCATATACATTTATATGGATACAATATTGAATTAAAATAGATATAATAATTAGATGAGTGAAAAAAAGAAAATGAAGTAATAATTGTACGTGTGAGGAGTTGGCATTCTTATAAAAAAGAAGATGTGGTATTATTGCAAATGAGACAACTATCCACAAAAGACCAAAATGACAGACATTAACAGCATTAGGTCACCGTGCGGCCTTCAACAATGAGGAAAGCCCATACAGCATAGTCAGCTATAAAAGGCCCCGACAAGACAATGTAAAACAATTCAAACGAGAAAACTAACGGCCTTATTTATGTCAAAAAAATAAATGAAAAAACAAATATGTAACACATAAACAAACGACAACCACTGAATATACAGGCTCCTGACTTGGTACAGGCACATACATAAATAATGTGGCGAGGTTAAAGTCTTTTACACTAGAAATATTTTAGATCTTGTTATATAGACTAATTCTTATTCATTCTGGTCGTAAGTTAGTCTGTCATCCTCAAACGTGTGAGCAATGGTGTACGTACACCAATTTGTAGAATACATGGGATATTCAAAGACTTAAACGAACGTTAAGTCTCAGAGGCATGACTTTTTATTAGTTGTTAGTGGCTTTGAAATAGCTGTCAGATAACTGCGCGTACTCTCAGATCTGTTCATTGTGACTTTTTGTGTCGGGATGTATAAGTACCCGGCCACGTCCACTTGTATTTGTGTCTATCTGATGAGTTAAGCCTTTTTCAACTGATTTTTATAGTTCGTTCTTATGTTGTACTGTTATACCACTGTCCCAGGTTAGGGGGGGGGGGGGTTGGGATCCCGCTAATATGTTTAACTCCGGCACATTATTTAAATCTGTGCCTGTCCCAAGTCAGGAGCCTGTTATTCAGTGGTTGTCGTTTGTTTATGTGTTACATATTTGTTTTTCGTTCATTTTTTTACTTAAATAAGGCCGTTAGTTTTCTCGTTTGAATTGTTTTACATTGTCTTATCGGGGCCTTTATAGCTGACTATGCGGTATGGGCTTTGCTCATTGTTGAAGGTCGTACGGTGACCTATAGTTGTTAATGTTTGTGTCATTTTGGTCTTTTGTGGATAGTTGTCTCATTGGCAATCATACCACATCTTCTTTTTTATATGCTCGAAACTTTAGAATAGTTTAGAAATTTATCAAATCAAATAATCCTTGAGTGATGGTTTCGTTATTGAAATTCTAAATTGAAGTTTAACCGCGCTAAATATTATATATGATAATCATACGAATAAGTCAGGAACGGAGTTTCAATCTGTAATTCAAAAGTTGTTGTTTGTTTCTGTATTTGTTTGTCGTATAGTGTTTTGTAAATCAATAGTTTTCTCGTTTGAATAGTTTTATCATTATGTTAAATGGTGTCGGCGTTTTCTACATGTGGAAGTGCACACATTTACGACATTTTATTGCTTAAACGCACAGTTTCTTCTTCCCGCTAATAATATATAGTCACCATTTGCACTTATATGCGAATGGCCGATTGACAGTCGCTCCAAAATATTTTGCAACATTTCAGTTAAAAAAAAACTTTTTTAAGTCTGGTAACATTTTCGTCATATTTCCAACAACTTTATTTTTCTTAAACATTACAAATATTACAAATATAACAAACAAACAAACTTCATTTTTGGAACACTATCACAAAGTTTACGTAATACATGTGTAGCTATTTATTTAGATAAACTGTATTAATCCATACATTTCGGAATTATTTAGCAACTATATCCAAATGACGAGGAAGTTCGAGGTTATTCAAGTAATAAGATTAAGGAAACTTTGGTTAACACTACAGCATTTTCAACAAAGTAGTTTATTTTTGTTTGACAAACTCGAAAAGAGGGGGAAAAGTAATAAAATGGTTACTTAAGCATTTACTTAATTTCTATCACGAAATAAATGCGTTTAATATTTTACATACAGATACAATATAGTGCATTCGTAAATGTAAAACACTTTTTAATAGAAAATTTAAAAGAGATACATCAACAGTGTTTATTTTAGAATTGCTCAAGTCTGTAGGGCTAATTCCCGATTGTCCCACTTTTTTTTAAATTAAGAGCTCATATTGTCCCACATGAAAAGTTCTGACTGGTCCACATTATTTTATGAGGCGAAATGTTCTTATCCCTTGTTAGATTGTCTCTATGGTTTTGTTTCAGATATATAAGCCAAAATCTACATTTTATGCGATGCTCTTCTTTTAGACATTGCGGCCATCTTAATTATTGGGCGGGGTCATCGGATACTTTTTTGAAACTAAATACCCTAAGGATGATTTTGGCCATGTTTGCTTTAATTTTGCCAGTAGTTTCAGAAGAGAAGATTTTTGTAAAAATTAATGACGACGACGAATAATGAGAAAATGAGAAAAGCTCACTTAGTCCTATGGTCCAGGTGAGCTAAAAAGCAAAACGGACAAAAAGAACGGACAAAAAGCAAAAGTGTCGGACAAAAAGCAAAATTATCGGACAAAAAGCAAAACGGACAAAAAGCAACGGACAAAAAGCAAAAGTATCGGACAAAAAGCAAAATTATCGGACAAAAAGCAAAACGGACAAAAAGCAACGGACAAAAAGCAAAAGTATCGGACAAAAAGCAAAATAATCGGACAAAAAGCAAAAGCGGACAAAAAGCAAATCGCGGACAAAAAGCACCGTATCAGCCGTACCTTGACCTATAATAGTTTAATTTTACACACTGTGACTTGGATGGAGGGTTGTCTCATTGGCACTCATATCATATCTTTTTATATATAAATATGGTTTGTGTAAGTACACATGAGTTAATTATTACTGTTTTTACCTTTCCGTATTCTTTCATTAATTTCCTGCTCATATCCATCTGTCAAAAATAAAGATAAAAGGTATGAAGTTCATCAAATAGTTCATATTGAATGAATTATTCTCATTAATTAATGTAAAATAAAGGAAGGAAAATAATATTTATATAACTTGGCAATATCTCAACAAGAAATTTTCACATTACTCAAATATTGCATTCATTTGAGGATTCGTGAGGAAAAGCAACGATTTTTCACAGAAGATTTCAGTACACCGCTGCTATCTCCCATACACATGACGTATATATGCACTTGTTATACAGAAAGCTTTCAAATGTTCAGATTGTTGCGTTCCGGATGAAGGTTTACCAAGATAAGCATGATAAGACAATCATACCACATCTTCCTTTTTTTATATGTAGAACGCACACATTTATAAAGTGTTATTTCCTTCCACCTCATAAGACAGTCATTTTTTTTAATATAATATAATTATCATGTGTTGAATACACAATGTGAAAAGTAAAATCACAAAAATACTGTACTCCGAGGAAAAATCAAAACGGAAAGTCTCTAATCAAATGACATAATCAAATGGTAAAATACATCAAACGAATGGACAACAACTGTCATATTCCTGATTTGGTACAGGAAAAAAGTGGATTGAACCTGGTTTTGTAGCGCTTAACCTCTCACTTCTATGAAAGAGGGACGAACGATACCAAAGGGACAGTCAAACTCATAAATCTAAAACAAACTGACAACGCCATGGCTAAAAATGAAAAAGACAAGCAGAAAAACAATAGTACACATGACACAACATAGAAACCTAAAGAATAAACAACACGAACCCCACCAAAAACTAGGGGTGATCTCAGGTGCCCCGGAAGGGTAAGCAGATCCTGCTCCACAATGTGGCACCCGTCGTGTTGCTTATGTGATTACAAATCCGGTAAATAGTCTAATTCGGTAGGTCACATTCATGAAAGGGAAGGGATTGTAGTTACGACGTAAAGAACATATCCGATATCATTTTTGAAACGGTTATTCCATAACGGTCAACCAACTCGTGATGGCGTCCGTAAAATTTACGAAGGGATGATTTCAACTTCACCCTTTGGAACTCTTGGTTTAATAGCTTCCTTGTGAGCAGTAACCCTCTATCAAGAAAATCATGATAGGAAATGCAAGCACGGAAATATCGTATCAATTGGGAGATATATACCCCGTATGCAGGTGCTGCTGGAATGTTGCTACTTAGAAATGGAAAGTTCACAATTGGAAAGCTGAAATCATCTCTTTTGTCGTAAAGTTTTGTTTTCAACCGACCTTCATTGTCAATTCCTAGATGTAAGTCAAGATATGAAGCCGACTTAACTGTATCTGTAGTATCCTTTATCTCCAATTCGATGGGATAGATGCGTTCCACATAGTCACCAAATTTTGAATTGTTTAGTGAAAGAACGTCATCTATATAGCGGAAAGTAGAGTTAAAGGATATTGCTAACTTCTTATCTTTCTTCCTAAGAAGTTCCTGCATGAAGTCAGCCTCATAATAATAAAGAAACAAGTCGGCAAGTAGAGGGGCACAGTTTGTTCCCATTGGGATGCCGACAGTCTGTTGAAAAACACGTCCTCCGAACGTTACAAATATGTTGTCAATCAAGAAATCAAGCATCTTGATAATATCGGTTTCAGAGAATTTTTTGTTTGAATCAGAGTGATTCTTTACAAAGTATGATTTATCCCTCCCTAAGACAAGATACTTGTATCTACGTTGGCCATTCTTTTTTATGAAGCAAAGTAATACCAACTCTTTCAATTTGTCTTTTAGTTTGGAATGTGGAATACTTGTGTAAAGAGTAGAAAAGTCAAATGTTTTAATACTGTTACAAGATGAAAGAGAGTTAGATTGTATGTACTCTAAAAGATCTTTGGAATTTTTAAGTATCCACATCTGATTCACGCCACCTCTAGAATAGGCAGTTTCACAATAACTTTGAAGCCCGTCTTTGATTGCTGATAAAATAGATGTTAATAATTTAGAAAGAGGTTTCGTGGAGCCCTTAGAAGACCCAGCATCGCATCAAATTCCATTACACGTACAACGACGCGTGATCAACAGACATACTAGGTAAAATGGTCAAAACTGTGGTACATCAGTCATCACCATGTCACAATCTTAATTAGAACAAAAAAAAAACCCAAACACATATTTAACTAAGAAGCACAAAAAGCATCTATCAAATTTAACGACCACATTCATTGCTTACTTATACGTATATGTATTTTAAATCAACACATAAAGATTTGAAATATTTGAAATCCTGTGACTGAATGGCAAGGTTCACATCCACTTTAGAGTAGAGTCGCGTGTTAGACGTCAGAATGTAGACGTCACACAGGAAGAGTTAGAAAAACATTTCAAAGTATTTTCATAATTATAATAAAACAATAAAATAATGGCATTATAATAGAACAAAAACAAGTCACATATATGTACAAGTCTTTGGTATGGTTGAGCTATTTAATGGTTATAATAAGCATTTAGAATCAATCAATATTCTCTGTGCATGTGTCATCCGAATTTTGTCAAAATAACTGTACTATGATCAACCTTTATTCAAAGGGGGGAGTTAACTTCCTAATTTCCGTGGCACGAAGTGTAACGGGAATTAATTGTCTTCTCACGTAGTAGTTCGAAGGCGTATGAATTTTTTTGGGGCGGGAGAAATTATTGTGTTAAATGATAGGTGTATATATGGTCATTTCTAGCTCTGCCTTACTTGAGTGAACATCAAAATTTTTCTGAGTGCCATGATGGATCCGGACATCGAGAATAGTGTTAGCGGGGAGAAAATTCGAATATCACAGAATGATTTATTGTTACAAATGGAAGGGATGTTCGTAAAATTCTGAGAGCGCAGACACGAGCGGAAAGGAAAGCAAAAGCAGAGAAAGCTAAGAAGAAAAGACCAACGCCGTATAGCAGGCCAACTTCAACTGTAACTTTTAGTGATACAAATGGAAAAGCAAGTGGGAGGCCCGGAGTTGGCTATAACTGCTACAAGCCTGGTCACTGGAAATTTGAATGTCCAGAGAACAAACGCAAGTTAAGTACTAATTTATTTAATTTTTTTTGAAACATGAAAACTTAATTAAACGCCTATTTCTACATATACAATATGTATTCAATGGCGTTGTACATAAATGACATATAAAATACAAAAATACTATACAAAAATACAATATTTAATGTTAATAAATTAAGTAGCATTTGCTCAGATTTTATTATATGATAATAGTTTTCAGGTGAATACGAATCACCTAACTGATAAGTCTTTAAAATATTTCATGAATGATGATAGTTTTTTGTTTACTCGTGCGTGAGCGTATCGAACAGGTGTCTAGCCAGTTAACGGTAAATTCAAGTTTACTCAAACCTGTAGGTAAATTGAAAAATCAATACACAACTGGAGAGATATAGGCACAAGCATGTATATTTTAAGTGTTATAGAAAAGGGATACGGTATTTCATTCAAAGTACTACCAGAATATGTTATATTGAGAAATAATAAATCCGCTAGGGATAACGGGGAATTCGTTATTGGCGAGATTTAAAAATTGACAGAAAAAGGTTGCATTTCAGAAGTTAAAGATATACCTTGTGTGGTTAATTCTTTAACAGTAGCTTTTAGTAGATCTAAGAAACCCCGTTTAGTTTTGGACTGTAGGCATATCAACGAATGTATACAATAGTTTAGGTTTAAATTTGAAGATGGTACAGTTGCAAGAGAATTGTTTGAAAAAGGAGATATGACCTTAAAAGTGCATATCACCATTTGGAAATATTAGAGGAACATAGAACTTATTCTGTTATTGAGTTTCAGTCGGGATTTCAATGGTATAACAAAGTACTTTAATGTTCTTACTTTTGGTCTGGCCAGTGCGGGTCATATTTTTACCAAAGTTATTAAGGAAGTGATAAAATACTGAAGAAATCAGGGGTTGAAGATAATGATGTATCTTGATGATGGGCTTGGAGGTGCAAATGATTTTCAATCAGCTGAAAGATCTAGCTCGTACATAAGATCTAGTTTGTCTGAATTTGTTTTTTCAATAGCTGAAGAAAAATGTGTTTGGTATCCACAGCAAAATCTGACTTGGATAGGTTTGGTCTGAGATATGGAGTTCGGGAAACTTAGAGTTTGTTTTTTTAAGTGAACGTATAGACAGATTAGTTGATGTTATCAGTAAAATACTTTTCTGTGTCGGAAAAGAAAAAAATTTGCACAGTGCAAAGTTTGTTGCGGGAACTGTTGGTCAGATTATATCAATGCAGGCTGTGTTTAATAGGTAATTTAGTTAGGCTTAAAAAACTAGAGAATTGTATAACTGTATACTCTTAAGGGCAAGTTGGAATTCACTTGTTGCTCTGACAGTTCCGGTTGTCGAGGAGCTCAGATACTGGTTAAATTCAGTAATGCAGTTAAATGAGCAAGGTTATGATCTGCATGAGTCAGATGTATGTGATTTGGTGGGGTTCACTGATGCCTCAGAAGTAGGTTTTGTGGGCTATATTGTGCCCGCAGTTGATGGCATATGTGCCGAGTCGGTCTATGACTCGTTAGAAATTCTGACTGACTGTGGTCTAGAATTACCAGGTAACAGTTTGAATACTGTAGTAGGAAGTTGGACAGTATTGAAAAGAGGTAAAAGTTCAACATGGCGTGAGCTTGAAGCAGAACAGTGAAAAGTTTGTTAAGATGATTAGAAAACCATTGTTTAAATTTGAATACAGACAATAAGAATGTAACTAGTATAGTTAAAAATGGTAGCAAAAAATCGGAACTGCAAAATATTGATTGTGAGCTAAATTATTTATGTTCAGAGAACTATATAAAAATTAATCCACATTGGATTCAAAGAGAACAAAATAAAATTGCTGATGGTCTGAGTAGATATTCAGATTGCGACGACTAGGGTATTAAAGAATCTGTATTTCAAATGTTATATAAGTTATAGGGTAGACATACAATAAAAAAAAAGATTGCTACAGATTACAAGTCTAAATGTTCGAGATTTAATTATAAATGTTGGTGTAAGAATACAGAAGCAATTGATGCGTTCTCACAAAATTGGTTTGGTGAAAACAATTGGTTAGTACCACCACCAAATGTTGTTTGTAAGGTTTTAAGAAAACTTTGCAGTGATTAGGCAAATTGTACATTGGTGGTTCCATTGTGGTATTCTTCATCTTATTGGTTGATGTTACATGATATTTTTGGCAATTTGAAATATTTCATAACAGACAAGCATCATATAATCAGAAATAGCCCTGTTGCTCCCGGAAGGGGAAATAATGGTGTATTTGGGAAATATATAAAATTTTCCTTGATTGCATTTAAGATCAGATTTGATTGATTTTATTTTCTATTTTTGTACAGAGCTAACGCTTGGACATTTTGTAACAGAAGCCGTGGAGAATAGTGGTATCGGAGAGAATCATCCTTTACATAATTTGGTGGATAGTTTTTCGTCGAGACCGCTTGATCCCAGAAGTGACAGTGCTGTTAGAAAATATAATTATGCTTTTAAATAATGGAAAACATTCTCGCATGAACATAATTTGACTTATTTGCCAGCCTCACCTATTCATGTTTCTTTATATTTAGTTCATGTGCTTAATTCATGTGCTACATACAGTACAATCAATAGTGTTTTATTCCATTAAATGTGCTCATGACATGTTAGGTCAGTTAGATCCTACAGAGAATGCTTTGTAAAAATATAGTTCAGTCGGTTAAACGTACTGCTAAAGCTCCAGTTGTAAAGAAAGATCCTGTCTCCAATGATAATTTGATAAGTTTATGTTCTATGTTTCAAGGGTCGAATGATTTAACAGTAGTTAGGGATCTGGCTATGATTTTACTGCGTTGTAGCGCTTTTCTTAGATTTAGTGAGTTGAGTAATCTGAAGTGTAACGACATTATTTTAAAGAATGTTGGTATGCTGCATTTAGATACTTTTTCAGACAAGTATTTGTTTCGTCCATTGTACAAATCTAAGAATAAGTCTGGTTTAATTCAGGCTAATAAACCTATTAGCTATAGCACAGCTCGAAAATGCATACTGAAGCGTTTGAAATTAGTTGCTCCAGAGTTAAATCTTGGTTTGCACTCTTTGAGGTCTGGGGGTGCCACTGCGGTGGCTAAGTCTGACGTTAACGAAAGGTGCTGGAAACGCCATGGTAGATGGAAACGCGATTCTAGTAAAGATGGTTTTGTGGCTGATTCTATTGAAAACAGATATTAAAAGTGTCGAATCAATTAGGTTTATGAATCGCAAGTCTAGCTATCTTTGTTGTTTTCTATATACACAAGCAGCAAGCTAGTCGACAAACATACGTTTGTGTTTTAGTTGTTTATTAGTAGAAGTGTTGCTATGTTAGGAACATAAAAGTATAGAGAAGACTTCCTAATTTCCGTGGCACGAAGTGTAACGGGAATTAATTGTCTTCTCACGTAGTAGTTCGAAGGCGTATGCATTTTTTTGGGCGGGAAAATTAGTGTGTTAAATGATAGGTGTATATATGGTCATTTCTAGCTCTGCCTTACTTGAGTGAACATCAAAATTTTTTTTAACATGTACGTTAAGAAACGTTTTTTAAATACTAAGTATATAAGTTTGTTCAAATTAGCATTAAAGTTAAAACAGGTTTCTAAAAGTAGTTTTTCCTGGACGGCCACGAAACAATTAGATATTAGTATAGAAGGTATTAGAAGGCATTATGATTGCCACAACTTTTAATGTGTATCGATGTGACATGTTTGTACATATTTGTTTAATAAAACCGGCAGCTCAGAAAATACACAAGCAGCAAGCTAGTCGACAAACATACGTTTGTGTTTTAGTTGTTTATTAGTAGAAGTGTTGCTATGTTAGAAACATAAAAGTATAGAAAAGACAGTTGTTTTTCCCACGAATCGTTGATTTATGACGTTTGATTTTATCAGTTTTTATTGACTTCTCCGAAAAAGTTTTGAGTTTACCGTGGGGTTCGGTATTTTTGTTTCAATTATTCAAATGTCACCTTTGAAAATTATCATTAACCTAACGTAAGGCTAATGGAAAAATAGCAATTTTGTAACACACTGCAGGTTTCGAGCGTCACTGATGAGTATTATGTGGACAGAACTCTAGTCTGTCGTACAAAGTTATAAGCTTGGGTTCTTTGATGTTTTTTTTTCACTTAAGAACTGAATGCCTCTTTTTGTAAATTTATTGGGGTCTTAAAGACTTGACCGAAGTACATATTGTATGAAGCGCGAGAGGCTTCATTCTGAAAATGTGCCCACGTTTAACGCTTTTACAACCCTATAGAAGTACTCAAAGAAGCATTCAATAGTTTTAGATACTTTTATTTTGCTAGGCTCACGAAAACACACTTTCTATCAAGTTTTTCTTTAAGTTACATCTGCACTTTATTATGGAAGTTTGTGTCATCATGAATGTTACATTTCATTTTGAAATGAAGGTTTATTTCAGAATGACGCGAGGTTGTTGTTATCCAATCAAAAAAACATTATGATAATGAAACACACATGTAATGTAATTATTTATTCATATCAAACTTCATTCAGTGTGATACGAAAGATATCGGTTCATGTCGGAAATAGATAACAGGCCACAACCATATGAGAATATTTACCTTGAAAAAGCTTTCTTAATCGCTCCATCATTAATTTATCTGTAGAAGACAAAGATAAAGGAATTAGTTTATATAAAGAGGGTCAAAGGGTAGCAAAGGAACATTAAGGCAGGTAATTCAGTAAACCATAAATAATTATTATTATGATAATTGAAATAAATGAATAAATAAAATGACTGCTTCTATTTTCAGCGAATGCTTATTTGACTGAATTATTTCAAAACTTAGAAGAAATACTCTTTACACAAATATGTATCTACAGGTAAAAGGTTTTAATAAAAAAAAAACTATGATTAAAAAAAAAACGTATCAGTAGACCTAACAATTTGCAAATATGCACGTTATTTACATATACGGAAGGTTTTCAAATGTGTTAATTTGAGCGTTCCTGATGAAAGAAATCAAGAAAAGTAGTTTAAACGCACGGAATTCATTAAATGATATTATTATGAAACATCAAGACATTTGGACTTGACAAGGTATGTATTTGAATATAAATATCACTTGCAAAGAATTAAGAGGATTATTTATGTAAATCATTTTATGCATCATTTAAAACAATGATAAAAGAGGGACGAAAGATACCAGAGGGACAGTCAAACTCATTAATCGTAAAATAAACTGACAACGCCATGGCTAAAAATGAAAAAGACAAGCAAACAAACAATAGTACACATGACACAACATAGAAAACTAAAGAATAAGTAACACAAACCCAACCAAAAGCTAGGGGTGATCTCAGGTGCTCCGGAAGGGTAAGCAGATCCTGCTCCACAATGTGGCACCCGTTGTGTTGCTCATTTTATAACAACTCCAGGAAATAGTCTAATTCGGTAGGTCACATTCATGAAAGGAAAAGGGATTGAAGTTACGACGTAAGGAACATATCCGATAGCATTTGTGAAACGGTTATTCTATAACGGTCAACCAACTCGTGATGGCATCCGTAAAATTTACGAAGGGATGATTTCAACTTCACCATTTAGAACTTTTGGTTTAATAGCTTCCTTGTGAGCAGCAACCCTCTATCAAGAAAATCATGATAAGAAATGCAAGCACGGGAATATCGTATCAATTGGGAGATATATACCCCGTATGCGGGTGCTGCTGGAATGTTGCTACTTAGAAATGGAAAGTTGAAATCATCTCTTTTGTCGTAACGTTTTGTGTTCAACCGACCCTCATTGTCAATTTCTAGATGTAAGTCAAGATATGAGGCCGACTTTACTGTATCTGTTGTATCCTTTATCTCTTGTTCGACGGGATAGATGCGTTCAACATAGTCACCAAATTTTGAATTATTTAGTGAAAATAGAACATCATTTATATAGCGGAAAGTAGAGTTAAAGGATATTGCTAACTTCTTATTTGTCGTCCTAAGAAGTCCCTGTATGCAGTCCGCCTCATAATAATAAAGAAACAAGTCGGCAAGAAGAGGGGCACAATTGGTTCCCATTGGAATGCCGACAGTTTGTTGAAAAACACGTCCTCCGAACGAAACAAATATGTTGTCAATCAAGAAATCAAGCATCTTGATAATGTCAGTTTCAGAGAATTTTTTGTTTGAATCAGAGTGATCCTTTACAAAGTAGGATTCACCCCTCCGTAAGACAAGATACTTGTACCCACGTTGGCCATTCTTTTTTATGAAACAAAGCAATACCAACTCTTTCAATTTCTCTTTTAGTTGAAATCAGGAATACTTGTGTAAAGTGTCGAAAGTCAAATGTTTTAATACTATTGCAAGATGAAAGAGAGTTAGATTGTATGAACTCTAAAAGATCTTTGGAATTTTTTAGTATCCACATCTGATTCATGCCATCCTCCAGAATAGGCAGTTTCACAATAACTGTGAAGCCCGGCTTTGATTGTTGATAAAATAGATGTTAATAATTTATAACGAGGTTTCGTGGAGCACTTGGAAAACCCCGATAAGTTAAGGCAACAATAGTTTACCGATGTTCACATTTCATAAATCGATAAAGTCGAAAAAATCAAGATATAAACTCACAGAAAGGTAAGGAATTGCTTGTCATCGTAAGGCAGCAAAAACACGTGCACCAATAGACAATGACAGAAGCAAATATTATACATGTAGCACTTAGAATCGTGTCCCTCCACCCAAATATGTCCGGTTCCCACAAACGTGTCCATAAGACATCGCTGAATTCAAAACATGTCCAATTGCAAAAGGGCGCAGTAACGTATTCTGTTTATGAATGCACAGACGTGTCCATTCCCTTCGTGTCCATATAAGGTATAAACGTTTCCTTTTATAAACGCTCAAACTTGTCCATATATTCAAATACCCATTTAATTACTTTAATTTTTTATCTTCAATTAATAATCACATGTCCATCAATATCGAAAGGAGTAAGTTAGGTAAGGGCCGTATTTAGCCCCGATTTAAAAGTCAATGTAACAATATTGACTTTATATTAAGACATGTGAGAAAGTTAAATAGAAATGTTTTGGTCAAAGTTTTATTCTTAAGCGTTGATTTTAACATCCAAAATAGTTCAAGATAAGAGAATTTGGCAAAAAGCTACAAAATCGGTCGAATTTCAACCAAATGTAGGATCAGGAATCATGGAGCACAGGCGTCGACAAACTACATATTCAAAGTAGACATATAAATGACTTTACACACATTTCTTTAAAAGATCTTTGTTTTCAACGTATGCGCTCTATATTTCCTGTCCAATAATTGATAGAAATTTACCCGTTTTCATTGACCTTTTCGGAGAAAATCAAAATTATTACTATTTGTGACGTCATAAATAAAAGCAGGAACGTAAATTTTCAACAAAAGGGCTGATTTCTTATCTAGTCACTGTAAACGCTATGATTCATAGTAGTATATGTGAATAAATCCTAATTTAAAATTTAAGCTAAAAAGAGGGACCATTTAGGACCTCACCGAATCTTCTTCTTTATAATTTTGTTTTATAACAAATTTTAGTCAGTGTTCTTCTTTTTACTTTTATTCTTTTAATGTATTCTTTCATATATTGTCCTACCTCCAAGCGTGAATGAAGAATAGAAACATGGTTTATAAGGTCAACCGACAGTTAAATCCTTTCCACATTTGGGAGTCCATTTGGCTGTGTGCCATGAACAAGTACGCAGTCATGTCCGGTCATAATGCAGTTGTTAAATTCAAACAACGTGTAGGAAGAGATAAATCTCCCTTATGTATTTCAGTATTTTTGATATGTTGTCAATCTTAATAGGCATCACATATTTGTAACTGGACTATAAGTAATCAGCAACAGAGAGTTAAAAGTATGTTAAAATAAAGCTTGCAATTATGCTAATATTAATAGCCGGCGTTGAACAAACTAATGCTTACAAATTTTGAATTTGCTTCTTTAAACTCTGTTTCTTTCTTTAATTCACAGTAATAGTGCCAAAATAATTCAGCATTTATGTCTTTTGGATACGACTGTTTTGATCTTTTTATAGGATCAACTCGAAATACGGCATCTTTAATAATGTCCCCGAGAAATAAAATGCCGTTGACATTATTAACGTGAACATAATTGCGTTAAAAGTTTTGAGACATTCAGGTGTCTTAAAGTGGACACGTTTTGACTATTAACAATTGTTGGACACGTTTGGCAATGTGAAATTGAAAACGAAGGCGATGTGGGATGATAAGAACACGTTTAGGCCATCTAGACATGTTTTGGGGAATCGATTACATTTCGAGGAATGGACACGCTTTGGAGTTTTACATATATATAGCGATATTTAGATATTATAACAATACAAACTAGAGGCTCTCAAGAGCCTGTGTCGCTCACCTTTTTCTATGGGCATATCAAACAAAGGTCACTCTCCAACACTGAAGAAGATAATAGACCACGACAAAAATCTCTATTTTGTTGATCTTGTATTTCTGATCTTTTAGTCTGTTTAGTTTCTTTGACTTGGCTAAGTTTGGTTAAATTTGTCTCAGTATTTTCAGAGAAGAATTTTGTAAAAAGATTGCAGAAACTTACGTACATTTGTCTAAAATTTACCATGAACCCCTAGAGGGGTCAATTGACCATTTTGGTCGTGTTGTTTTTGTAGATCTTACTTTGTTGAACAATTTTACTGTTTACAGTTTTTCTCTATCTATTATAATATTTAAGATAATAATCAAAAATTGTAAAATTTCTATAAAATAACTAATTTGAGACAGCAACTCATCAACAGGTTGACTGATGAGTCTAAAAATCTCAGGGCAGATGGTTTCATTTGGCCCAGTAGTTTCAGATTTTTCAAAAATTTAACAGACGACGACGATGACGAAAGACGACGCAAGACGGACGCTAAGTAATGAGAAAAGCTCACTTGTCTCTTTGGGTAAGGTTAGCTAAAAAATGTTGTCTCCTTTGACTCGATGAAAAAAAAGTTAGTGCAAAGCAAAAGGAATTAGTATTAAAATCTTTTTTTTGTATTTTTGCCAAAAACAACAATAGAAAGACAAAATTCAAACACTTGCTAATTAATCTATACATACGGATAATCAATTATTGCATACAAGTAAGATTAAATAAGATTATCATATTTACTATTCCATTCTCTATACCTATAGCTAAGAGAGTTACGATCATTCATATAATCAACATCCCGTTTTTGTTTCCATTTGTTTAATAAAGCTGTAAATAAGAAAAAGATAAATTCACTTTATAAAATAATTAAGGCAAAGTATTAATGAATTCACATAATAAGTATATGGATATTCTGATTGATAGATTTGAAAAAAGGGGAAGCAAACGACTTAATACTTTAAAGGAATATTGTTTTCAATTTAGACTTGTTTATGTGTTTCGTGTGGGCTTGTATAATATTTGCATTCGGATTTATATAATCCATTCATCATAGTTCGACTATTTTCAAAATTCAAGAGTATATCCTAAATAGATTAGATTATATAGCCTTCCAAATACCGTTTCGACACCCGGTAAAATCCGGATTTGGTGTACAAACTTTTGCACCTCATGTTTGCAGTATACCATCTTTTCCTCAAGTATATTGTTTACTGTTTGGTAATAAGTTACCAAATAATAAGCAAATAATAGACGTGTTAGGGAAGTTGATACTATTGTTGGCGCTCGTGTTGGATGGAAGATGAATACATTTTGATGTGGGGGTCATCTCCAAAATTATTAATACTCTTTCGTTTTTTAATTACCTGTATGGCTACTGAAATATGGCATTTTATAGTGTAGAAGACATTATCAATCGAGCATTGTTAAAGAACCAAAATTAATTATCAAATATGAATTTTAAAATCATTAATGTGGTACATTTATAAATTAAAGATAATTATAACGATAAAAAAGAAGGATATCTATTTCATATGGAACATTGTGGTACAATTTCAGAAAGAGCCATACACTTACACACAAGTTATTGTCAGGAAACAGGAAAAAATCCTTGTTTTTTTGTCCCTTTTTGGCCCTAATTCCTAAACATTGTGGCCCATAACCCTTGAAATTAATCCCAACCTTCTATCTGTGGTATTAAACATTGTGGTTCAATTTCAGAGCAACTGAAATACTTATACACAAGTTATTGTCCTGAACATAGATAAATGCTTGTTTTTGGGGTCCTTTTTGTGCCCCTAATTCATAAACAGTTGAGACCATCATTATTAAAATCAATCCCAACCTTTCTTTTGTGGTATTGAACCTACTTGAAAAATTTCATATAGACCCATTCACTAAAATTTAAGATATTGTCCGGAAACCGATGTGTCTTCGGACGACGAAGACGACGCAGATGACGCAGACGACCACGACATCATACCATTATACGATCCCAAAAATGTTTTTGCGGTCGTATAAAAATCAATGAATCTTGATGAAATATAGCGGAACCATATCATCTCAATGGAAATGATACTTATAAATGCATATACAACCATTGACTTAACATTACTGGTCCATCTAAAACTGATCTTATCACAAAGATTTGTAAACTATACAAAACATTTAAAGTCAATACAACATGATTAAGGGGTAAATACCGATTATCTCTATGGAAATATGGAGATGTACTTATCCTAATACATATGCATATCAGATATCATTGACCTACAACTAATGGTATCGCTTAAACTTATATAATCACAGACTTAGACATTTGGAACAAAGCAAACGTTTCTGGGTAGAAATAAAAGAGGCAGATCTTAATATTCGGAGCAATTTCACTGACTGATTTTCTCTATTTTGAATAGTTTTAAAGACGTTATATATTTTCTTGTTTGTATCCTACGATAACGTTGACGCTAAATGTCTTTTGTACGAATAGAGCTAAAAGTGTGTTCTAAGGTGAATGTTTTCATTACTTTTGACTTTCAAATAAATTTAAATTTACACAATAATAACTGTTAATGATCACGTTGATTTCTGTAGTAAAGGTACATGTAATTCAGTGTGCCATTGGACCTTCTCTAGAGTTTTAGTTCTTAAAAGACTGGTAATAGTTTTTTTAACGTCAAATTAAGAGTGTTTGTATTTACGATCTGCATAAACTTTTATCGAATTTATCGAATGTTGCCTTATACTTTTAAAAATAAAATAAACAGTTCATTCAATTTGACATTCGAAGCATTTAATAGTTTTATCTGAAAAAAGTTGTTTTATTAAACTAATTAATACAATCTACAATAAAATGTTATGCATTGATTTCATACGTTATCCCTTTACAGTTTGACCAACTTACAATAATCGTCAGGTAATTCACTGGAAAATTGCATAGGGATCCACTGAAGTTGTAATGCTACTGTTTTGTTTTGTTGGTCTTGGTATCCACCAATATAAGATAACAATATATTATCTGTAACTGTTGACTTATTTTCTTTACCGACCGTGAAAGGGCTGTATAGCCTGTCATTTTCGTAAAAAACTTCCGTCGACATATTTCCTTCCTAAATTTCACCATCGGTGTAAGGTGTTTGTTTTTCTGTCATTAAACACATGATACCTAAAATTCTTTAATATGGAAATTTGTAATTAGTTGCTAGATTGTGCCTCAAAGACTGTAATGAAAACTAGAATGTAATAGATTCCTATATAGGTAATGCCTTTAAAATTAATGCAGCAAATTCTATTTCCACCTACATTGATATTTCTTGTAAAAATTGTATTTTTACTCCTACGAGTTCTTAAAATTATTTTAGAATTTCCAGAGACAAATATATACATATATCTGCACAGTATCGTCTATTTTAGACGATCCTGTACATAGTAAATTTGTTGGTTGGTCCTTTGTATAGACATCTAGATATATAACCATATATAGATCTTTTTTTACACCGTGTGATCAATTTATTTGACAATCGTAAATGGCAGTGTTTAAGAACATCAGTTGTTCGACTGGTTAGTCAAATACGCTTTGTTAAAATATACTTTTCCCCTTTTTTTGGGGGGGGGGATATTGTTTATGCTGTATTTAGACCCTTTACAACGAAATTTGTTTTACTTGCACACGTAAAAAAAATGCGTTTTTTATCTAGCGCAATCATAGGTTTGAACGATGTTTCAATTTAAACTTGTTTATAAACATGTATAGATATGTCTCTTGAATTTCTCTTATCATGTATCTATTAAAACCATGAAATTCCTATTAAACAGAGCTAACGAAAACCGTAGCTTTTATATGTGGCTCTCTAACTATTTTGATTTCAGCGTTACTGATAATTAATATGCAGACGAAACGAGCTTCTGACGAATCATAAGCCTAGTACATTTGATAACTATTTACACCACCGGGTCCATGCTACTGATGCTGGACATTTCTTCCCCGAGGGCATCACCAGCTCGGTGGTCAGCACTTCCATGTTGACATGAATATGAGTTATTTGGTCATTTTATAAATTTACTGTTTTGAAAAATATGAACTATTCGAAATACTGAGGATTTTCTTATCCCTGGCATACAATACCTTATCCGTATTGGCACAAATCTTTAAAATTTTGGGTCTTTAATGCTCTTCTAAGTTGTACTTGTTTGACTTTCTAATTATTTTGATCTGAGAGTCACTGATGAGTCTTATGTAGATCAAACGCGCGTCTGGCGTATGAAACTATAAACCTGGTACCCTCGATACCTATTTGTTTGGATTAAATATGTTAATGGGTATTAAATATGTTAATGAGTAAGGCGTGGCTATACCTTGTATGAAATTTAATAGTAATCGGCAATGACACATGTCAAAGGTCAAATTTATCTGTATTTTTCTTAAATAAAATATGTCAAACAAATTGAGCAGCTTTCTATGACAAAACATTTCTTATTTTCAGCAAATGATCTCATGGATCATATTTTCAGTAGGATTTGATTTAACGTGTCATTGCATGTGCAACATTGACCGTAGCTACAGAAATAAAATTTGGGAATAAAGATGTCTGTACAAATTTTTAAGGTAATATGACAGCGATTAAAAATATGATAATTGGACTATAAGAGAAGACTGGTTAAATCTATCAACATTGAAGGTTTTATGTTCGCCTTTTCTGTATGTACTGTAGTATTTTGAATCAGTTTTCATTTAACCATTTTTTCGGTTTAATTGATGTTATCTTTATACATAAACCGTTTTATGTTTACGGTTTTTTTTTTTACCTTTATGATATGACTGCCGTATACACGATAACAATTATGTGCAAATCATATTCTGTCTGAATCTTTTATTGGTATAAATTGAAGTGTTCTGGTTGTTGGATTATGTAAATGACTTCTGCAAAAAAAAAAAATGTGATTTTATTGATATACAATTTCAAAACAAAGTCAATTATTTTCCTTTTGTCAATAGAATATTCTAAATAGAATGACATCAAATCATTGTAAGCTTTTACAGAAAGTTGCTGCATTTTCTTAACCAAAGTTTATTTTCAAATTAATACAAAACAAGACTATAGAAAAAATCAAGGGTATATGTCTTTTTTTTTGTATAATCCATACTTTACCCCTATTGACCATATTACAAAAGGGTTGATAGTCAAGTTAATTCAGTGGTTGCTCTTAACCTTCAAAGTAAGATGACAGGACCTTTAAAAGTACTGGACTATACAGTCCATAACAAGCATGCAATCGAACGAACAAAATGGTGAGAAGTAACTGAAGCATTACTACGACACTTTTCGATGAGACAGGAT
This sequence comes from Mytilus galloprovincialis, assembly GCF_965363235.1. NCBI lineage: Eukaryota > Metazoa > Mollusca > Bivalvia > Mytilida > Mytilidae > Mytilus > Mytilus galloprovincialis. The sequence continues at coordinate 39,050,507 of NC_134845.1, read as the reverse complement.
ACACGCCTGTGTTTTCGGATTAATAAAAAGTTTCTTCAAAGCTTAATGTCTTTGATGAACGTTCAATGAATGAGACAATTTATTTAAACAAAGCTTAAATAAGGATGAGAGTCGGGGAAATCAGACATCTATGTCATTTCTAACTCGGACAATGGACATCAGACAAAATGGGTCAATCGCGGATGTCAAATATACATAATACATACTTCAGCATTATTATCGGTGTTCGAATCTTAATCTTTTATTCTGGAATACAAGTGTATGAAAACTAAAATACAAACTTATTGTTATGGTAAAAATATAAAAATCAGTTGTCATTCCCTCTCATTGTTGTATAGCATAATTTTTCAAATGGACTAAATTTCAATCTTAGAATCCTCCGCCCCTAAAAAATCAAATGATTGTCTCAATATAACACATTTTTCAAATATTTTATTCACCCTTTAATATTCTTTAAAGTGAATGTTCTGGACCCCCAAAAAAATCAAATGATTGTCTCAATATAACACATGTTTCAAATATCAGGGGCGGATCCAGGATTTTGGAAAGGGGGGGGGGGAAATAAATAATGATAAATAAAAACTTTTGGGACCTTTTTTAGGCTAAAAAAAAAACATAAAATAAGTGTAAAATGCACTTTTTAAACGGTTCCTGACTTTGGGCATGTATATTCTATAGTTGCTGTAAAGTGTAAGGGTTAAACATTTTTTATGCCGTATTCTCCCCATTAATTATCTATTATGTAATGATTGGATAAATCCTAAGCTATGGACTAATATATTTGATGTCGGACTTGTCAGTAAAATATGGACATGGAAAATTCTCGTTTGTTGTATGTTGCATGTTTAGTTAGTATAACCTCACAGATATCTTGTTGTAAACAAGATATACGCCGGGCTATTTAATGAAATTTACAATACGACCGACACGATTTAAGAAAGACAAACAAGCAATTTTTATCAAAATGTTTGGTTGAAATGTTTCACCAACAAGGAAAGTGAGGTTCTAAATCAACCAAAGGCTACAAATGAGTCTGAAATGACTACGAGTTTATGAATGACAAATTGAGACATAAAGGCCAAATAATTCTGTTGGAAATTTTTGTTTCTAATAGCAAATAAGTGGACAAGCTTATTGTTTTCATTCCAAATACGACCAGAATTTATGTTTAAGGCAAAAATCAGGGTAATAATTTCTTTTCTCAAATATCTCAGACTGCCCCCACAAATCAAATGGGCCGTACCTTAGACTTTAAATCTATCTAGAGCTTGCTGATTGAGAATCATTATTCAGCTATGTTATTAATAGGCTGAGGCGTATGGGGTTAACATGTTTTTGTAGGTCAATAATATTGCTGTGAAACTTTTTTTTATGAGAGTATAATAGAGTATTACTTTCTGTTTGTGGAATTGTGAAATAGAAGTCACTACGTTCTTGCTCAATTCTTTGTCGCTTTGACGGTGTCATACGTGTCACCCTCAGCCAAAACAATTTGTTACTGTTATTTGAATTTCAAAATGACTGAGTGACGTTTTTTCGACGCACTGGTTAACTCGTAGCGAATCACATAACTTTTACATAACCAATAATATAATACAGTAAATACGTGCAAAATATATCTTTGTAACGGTAAATAATTGTCGCTTAAAAACATAATACACAGGAAATGGAAAATTTCACGAAGTCTAGTCTAATTAATTATTTCACAAAAAAAAAAAGTCCAAGCAAAAAGGGGGGCGTACGCCCTCTACGCCCCCTCGCTGAATCCGCCACTGAATTTTTATTCACCCTTTAACATTCTTTAAACTGAATGTTCTGGACAATAGCCTGAAGTATCGTATGTGTTGATATACATGTATATGTGGTTGACGGCTCAAATTAGTACTCAGAATACCATGTAGTAACATGATTTATTGTGTCCGAAACTACTATCATTTAATATGCAATGTAATTTTGTCCTTTATTGACAAGAATATTTTTTGAGAAAAATTTTTTTGTCTTTATTTCATTGAATTAAAATAAACCCATATGACTATTTAATTTCAAATCAAAGCATGTTGATTTATAAAGTCTTGGATATGAAATGTAAATTATAGATACGAAAGTTGGTAGCAATCCCCTTTTTAGCCCCTTAGCCTACGTTAACCTAATTAATAGTAAAATTGTTAGATATGAAAACAAATATGAACAATGGAATATATTTCTGATTATACTGAAATAAATATCAGACTTATTTTATTTTTATATTTGGTCAAAGCCAGAAACTATTTTTAAAGGTTGTCTTAACCAAAACTGACGTCATGATTATAGTCACGTGGTTTAAAAAAATATCAAATTAAAATATTCATACTATATTACAAACTTCGTATACACAACAGTTTCAATAAGATATCATGAACCATTGAATTTTTGGATTTCTGTCTTTTTATTGTAAAACTGAATACTATTTTCTGTTTACTCTCGGGGGGCCACTTGCTATATAATTAGTGGTAGGGATGAGCCGCTGGAATAGGTCACTTTTTCATGCTCTATGATATATGAAAAGGGTGAGAAATTCAGATTAAATATATCAATAGGTTGCTATTATCACTTGCTTGATTATATCATAAGTATCTGAAACTAATCAGATGTCCGTATTTATTCTTGATGCGGTTAAACCACAGTCGTAAATGCATCAGTTATTTGTCAAACCAATTATACTCTATTTATTCTGATGTGGTATTTCCACTGATGCCAGTGATAGATGCAATAAATCCAACTATTTTGACATTTGCACCTAATTAACATTCAAGGGTTTGTATACATAAAACATGATAACAATTATTTAAGGAAATTCCATTGTGACAGCGTCCTTTAAGAGGGAACGGCAATGAAACTTTTTATCGGTTTTTAATTAATATTTAAACATGTTAAAATCAGTGAAGGTGTTACACTCTGGAGTGATATTACATTTATCTGACCACAGATGTAATACCATCTATGATCTGACCAAACGTCTTTTATATGTATTGTATTTTGGAATTGAAAAATTGAAATATCTTCATAATGAAAGATGTAAAATGGGCAATAAGAAAAAAGTGTTTAAGAATTTATTGGGAAAGAAGGTGATATTATTGCGACTATTTTGCTTCTTAACAATATGATGAGCGGGGAAAATATTGAAATATATCTATAGGTCTGTTTTTTGTTAATTAAAATATGACAAGGTATATATTTTTGATTAACAAAATATATGAAAAGGGTGGGGTACTTGATGTCTCAGCTGCTCACCCCTACCAAAAAAAGTGCCCCCCCCCCCCCCCCGAGTGTTTACTAAATACACAAAATTAGTTCCCTTCAACAACCTCTTTTATTTATACTCGAAGTAGGAAGTTAAATTATAATAAGAGTATTATTATTATATAAGTTCAAGATCGTTGCCAATTATCTAAAGAAACTATGGCCATTGGTTGCACAGGCACTCGTCTTGGATTTTTTTCCCTATATATATATATATACCTTTATATAACACAAAGGTATATAGGAATTTTTTTTCTGAGACGAGTGCCTGTGATTGGTTGGTGTAAATCTGAATGAAGGGGTTATAATAACCAACCTTTGAAGTTATTAAAATATAGATCTGTGTCACACTCTAATAAGACAAGGCAAGCAAAGTGTGATTACTTGGTAGGATTTGTACTTTGATAGATAGCATCATGTAATAATAGAAATATATATCACATTAAAGACTTCAATATTAACATTAGCATGGTTAGTATTTGGTACTTTTGGCTTGGCATATAGCATTCAGGATTTAGTTTAAAGACTGGTCAGAACTAATTATATATTATTCTAAAATGTTTCCCTTTGGCCTTTTATCATTAAGTACCATCCTAAACGTGTAGACATGGTAGGAAGAGAGGTTTACACTTATTTTTATCACTACTATTGTCATTATTACAGTAAAAAATACAACTATAAGATTGAACAATATTAATATGGTCTTACCTTCACAGCAAAAATACTAGGACTAGTGTTATAACGCAAATAACCTACTATATATCCTATAAATAGAGTTTGTCTTAATCAAGCCAACCAGGGAGTCACGCTATTTTTTAATGGTATTTAAACTATGATGAAATTATTCCAGTAAGAATATGAATTGTTTTTCATTTATTTGGGCTCTTAATAACGTTTGCTAGACATTTGACAACATTCACTGTTTAACTTCAATCTTTCATTTTATTAACGCTTCATTTGAATCTTCTTCAAGTTCCCTTCAAGAGCCTTTTATCTATTTTTAGGTCCGAACGAAATACTGGGAAGTTTTTTGCTATATTCAAATGCTTGTCTTAAACAAGTATAAATAATATTAAGGGGACGTAAAAAGTTAAAGATTATTGGATTCTTTTGTCAGAGAAATCATGTTTACTAGCTTATATAGTTTATTTATGCGAGTGTGTTATAGTTTTCTAACAAGGAACTGAGAATTTCAATATAATTGATTATATTTTCTATAGCCGTGATTCTCTAAATTTATATTCGGATCCCTTTATGTATATAAATAAAGATAAAAAATGTATATATTCTTCTATGGAGCACCTGAATGAAACTTGGTATATGATAGGGGTAGTGTTTGCTTCTCTGTCTAATTTTTTGGCTGTTTATCTTTTCTATTTTTCATTTTCCAAATGTACTGTTTTTCTTCTATGTCTCCTGAGCAATCCGTTTTTTTCATCTTATCAACTCTTGCCAAATGCAGAAAGTGGAGTAAAACACAAAATGAATCAATCAATCTATCGATCAAAGCTTTTTTATTTTTTAGCCAAGATTTTTGTGTAACTATGAGATCATTGGATTCGTTAATATGCAGTTTCAAACAAACAGTTGTTAAATGAACGTGGTATATAGTGATCAATCGTCAAGCGCATGTTCTTGCTTATAAGTCCTACCGTTTTCATTTTTATATCTAACTGACCCTGAACCATTTGACTGTATTTTGTTAAATTCATGGAAATTGCTAGTATCATGCACTTTTGCATCTCTATTTACTTCATGCGAATTTTTGTTTTAATCTATCTTTAAAATATTGATTTATTTATTTTAGAATAATTACAGGTCACCACACGGCCTTCAATAAAAAGAAACGGCCCATGATGCCAAGCGAAGTTTTAATAGGTCTATACTAGTTTGGTCATTTTTTTTTACCTATTCAGTGCAAATGAATTTCTTCTTCTCGTCAAAAACTACTAATAATCAAAATCAACTGTACATTTGTTTTGGTGCTATATTCACACATAGAAAATATGCATATAGTTCACGTGACAATTAATAGATAGACTTTTAATATTTACTTTTGAAAATAAGGTAGATTTCTGTACATATATATTTTCAAATGAATATGGTCTATGTAATTTTTAGTCAATATTGTTACCATCTTCAACAAGTTATCAATTTTGCTTCATTGATCATTAAACCAGTTAAATCCCCACGTGGTGTCTTTGAACTGTTATTTCTGCTTTTAAATAACAGTTTTCAAATTCGGTATAGGATTTCATGGCGTGTGTTGAATGCTTCGTAGGGAACACTTACATTATTTCTATACCTTGTTGTATCCTTGTTTTTTTTTAACAAGAAAACACTATAATGATTAATAGAATTCTTTCATTTTTTTTACTCTTTTCAGGGATCGGATCATATGCAATACATATTGTCTGTGTACATCTACTACATAGAAAGAAACAAAAACATATCATGACAAGAGTGCACACGCTGAAATGTCTCGCCTTCTATACTAATCATTGATATTATGTTGATAGTCCTAAGTATAAAGCTTAGTTTTATTACAACTGTCTCATAAACTTAACATTAACCAAGATAACTAAACAAAGACCAATGAACCTTGAAAATGAGGTCAAGGTCAGATGAACCATGCCAGGCAGACATGTACAGCTAACAATGCTTCTATACAACTTATATAGTTGACCCATTACTTATAGTTTAAGAAAAATAGACCAAAACACAAAAACTTAACACTGTGCAATGAACCGTGAAAATGAGGTCACGGTCAAATAAAACCTGCGCGACTGACATAAAGATCATAAAATATTTTCATACACCAACTATAGTTGACCTATGGCATACAGTATTAGATAAAAAGACCAAAACTCAAAAACTTAACTTTGACCGCTGAACCATGAAAATGAGGTCAAGGTCACATGACATCTGCCCGCTAGACATGTACACCTTACCATCATTCCATACAACAAATATAGTATACCTATTGCATATAGTATGAGAAAAACAGACCAAAACACAAAATTTAACTATAACCACTGAACCATGAAAATGAGGTCAAGGTCAGATGACACCTGCCAGTTGGACATGTACACCTTACAGTCCTTCCATACACCGAATATACTAGCCCTATTGCTTATAGTATCTGAGATATGGACTTGACCACCAAAACTTAACCTTGATCACTGATCCATGAAATGAGGTCGAGGTCAAGTGAAAACTGTCTGACAGACATGAGGACCTTGCAAGGTACGTACATACCAAATATAGTTATCCTATTACTTATAATAAGAGAGAATTCAACATTACAAAAAATTTTAACTTTTTTTTCAAGTGGTCACTGAACCATGAAAATGAGGTCAAGGACATTGGACATGTGACTGACGGAAACTTCGTAACATGAAGCATCTATATACAAAGTATGAAGCATCCAGGTCTTCCACCTTTTGAAATATAAAGCTTTTAAGAAGTGAGCTAACACCGCCGCCGTAGCCGCCGCCGCCGGATCACTATCCCTATGTCGAGCTTTCTGCAACAAAAGTTGCAGGCTCGACAAAAATGAGTTCAAAGAAACTAGTCTCACATATGTTTTTCCTCAAGAAGCAAGTAAATTTTGTTTACTTAAGAACCACCAAAAGAACATGGTTGGATTAGGTATTAATAAATACTGAACTCCGTCAAAAGGAAATTAATTAAGCGAGCAACCATTTGTTATTCAAAGTCATTAATTTACAGCTATTCATTTTCCTCCTGCCTCCCCCTAAAACCAAATGGTCTAGAATTGAGCAGTTGTGTACAATCAGTTTCAATTTTTGTTTGAAAATATTGACAAAACAAAGTTCTGAGAGAAAACAAATTGCCCAATCATCCACCAGGTGCCTGAGACAGTGCCATCAATGGTAAAACGTTAAGTCAAATTGTATGAAACAAGAGGCTGTGAGAGTGACAGCAAATCGGATTTTTTTGCATGAAAATGATATTTACAAATCAGACCCCCAAGCAGGATCTAGCAAAAATAAAAAAATGATTTTTTTGTAGGGTTCAGAATCAAGTTTAGTATGAAAACTCAATGATGAAAAACTTTAAAATTGTGAAAATCAAACTTGAACTTCATTGAGTCAACGGAAACAACATATATAACTTTCAAAAAAGATATTGTCAAAGGCTATCAGGTTATTGCACGGACAACGTTCTAAGTAGCACTTTTTGCTATTGAAAGGTCTACAAATCAACAACAATAAAATTTAAAACTGTGAAAAGCAAATTTGACCATCTTGAAGTCACAGTAAACAACACATCAAAAGAAATATGTCCAGTAAGACCCCTTTTTGGCCCCAAAATATAGCAGTTTTACAAAATTGTTAAAATGTATTCTTTAATGTATTTATCGAAAAGTAGAATGCTTCTGCTACATAGATATGGTCTGTTTTTGACATGCAATGCACAGAGAAGGGTACTGGCATCATTAAGTCATACTAAATTACTTTAATCTTCACAATTTTAGCATTTTATGTAAATTTTAGACGGTTTCTGTCTTTAATGAAAGTGGCAGCATTTGTGTTCATTCTTAATATTGAAATGTAAGTTGCATTTGATGATAATACATAACATTTATAAAGGTTGAGCATAAACAAGGATGCGGCCATTTTCATTTTTGACACAAACCATTTGAAAAGTGACACATTTTTGCATATTTGATAGATTTTCCATATTTAAGCTTCAATCGAAGCGTTTTTAATGAGTAAACCAGTTAAAATATTTCACTTAAACTATTTGAATTAACTGAAATAGACACTTAAGTGTTCAAAACATGTCCAAAATCTTTCGTAAGATGAACCTGAAATTTGAGGCCTAATCAGCCCCTACCGGATCTACTCCGTTGAAAATGTTCATGATTACGAACAGACACAGTTTAGCAGCCAACTGCCGTACATCTCTAAATAACCGATTTTCCATTTGAACATCAAGTTTACAAACTGAGGAATAAGTTAAAGTTTTGCTTAGCTATCTAAACCTATCTAAACCTATTTCAGTAAAAAGTAACATCACAAAAATACTGAACACTGCGGAAAATTCAAAACGAAAATTCCATAATCAAATGGCAAAATCAAAAGCTGAAACATCAAACGAATGGATAAGAGTCAGTCTTGTTAAGAATCAGGGAAAGAAAAAGAATTTTAAAACATTACCAAAAAAAAAACCCAGATCGACTGATCCTTTATTTAAGTTACCCACGTCTTAAATTAGAGATGGGGTCCGGGGAGGTATTCATTTTTTTACACGATTGGTTATTATATGAATCTCTAGATATATTTGGGAAGTCTATTATTATTAGTCAAGATCTTTGAAATATCAAAAGAATCTTTCAGTAGTATAACTAAAAGTAAGCAGTATACCATGTATAATAACCACTCTGATACTTTATAAATGCTCCGCTTGCATACATTAGAAAGAAAGATGTGAACACATATGATTGTATAATAAAAAGCAATACCAACATCTAGTTGACATAATGCAACAGAAATAAATACTTTTATATATATATATATCAAAACATGGTCAAAACTGAGTCAGTATTGTATTTTTGATATTTGTTGACGTACATATCTGGTTGAAAGCTCAAATTAATACTCAGAACACCATGCAGCAACTGAACATGATTTATTGTGCCTGAAACTAGTATCATTTAATGTGTAAAAAATGTCATTTGCCCTTTCTTGACAAGAATATTCTTTGAGAAAACTGTTTTTTGTCTTTATTTTTGATACATTATTTAATAAAATAAATCATTGAATTAAAAAACCCAACCATTTGTCATTGAATGTGTAAACAGCGAATTGAGTTGCTTATCAAAGTATGCTGATTTAAGTCAAGGATATGAAACAATCTATGAGTTAGTTAGTGGCGTTCAATTGATGTTACCAGTAAAACATAATTTGCCTATACTAGAAAAACAGTTCAAAAGTGGGGTAGCAGTTCCCACTTTTTGACCCTTGTCCTACGCCAGTCTAATAAATAGTAAGAAGCGAAGTTAGATTGTATGAAAACAAATTAGAACAATGGAATATATCTTCGATTGTACTGAAATAAATATCAGACTTACTTTACTTTTATATTTGTCAAAGCAAGATACTATTAAAGTGCTCCGATTCAAAAGGTTGTCTTAACCAACACTGACGTCATGATCATAGTCACGTGATTTAAAAACAAAATATCTATTCAAACTATCATATAAAATTTCTTCGTATACACAATAGTTTCGATAAGATATCATGAACTATTAATTTTTTGAATTTCTGGGTGTCTTTTTGGTAAAACTGTACATACTTTTTAAATTTCTGTTTTACAAATTACACAAAATGAGTTCCCTTCAACAACCTCTTTTATTTATAATCTAAGTGGGAAGTAAAATAATAATAATAGTATTATTATTATTTAAGTTCAAGATTGTTGACAATTCTCTAAAGAAACTATGGATGTTGGTTGATAAAATTTTTAAGGATTTAGTATAAAGATTGGTCAGAACAAATCATATATTATTCTAAAATGTTTTCCTTTAGCCTTTTATCATTAAATACCACCCCAAATGTGTAGACATGGTAGGAAGAGAGGTTTACACTTATATTTATTACTATCATTACCGTAAAAAATAACGAAATGATTTCTGTCTCAAGAGAAAATAATAATATGATCTTACCTTCTCAGAACAAAAACTAGTTCTGATGTTATAACGCAAATAAAATCATATCATATACAAGCCTATAATAGAGTTTGTCTTAATCAAGACAAAGAGGGGCCATGCCAGTTTTTACCGAATTTAGAATATATAATGATTTTTTTCCGGTAAGAATATAAATTATTTTTCACTTATTGGAGCTCCAAACGTTTGACAAAATTCACTCTTTAAGTTCAATCTTTTGTTTGGTTAACGTTTCGATTGGCTGTTTTTCAAGTTCCCTTTAAGAACCTTTTAATTTATTTTTAGGCCAGAAAAAAATACAGGGAAGTTTTTTTGCTATATTTGAAAGCTTGTCTTAAACAAGTATGAATAATATAATGGGGACTGGAAAATGAAAAATTCTTGAATTTTTTTGTAAAAAACATCTTGTTTACTAGTTTATTTATCAAAACATGAATATGAAGTAGAAAAAATATGAAATACAAATTTTATAATTTATGCGACTGGGTTATAGTGTCTAAAAAGAAACTGACAATTTCCAAATACCCCGTTATGTATATACTCTTCTAATGTACCAGGCGTACAATTTGGAACGTCTGACGCTCGTTTCTTCTATATAACACTCATCAGTGACATTCGAATTAATAAAAGGCCAAACAAGTATAAAAGAGGGACGAAAGATATCAAAGGGACAGTCAAACTCATAAATCTAAAACAAACTGACAACGCCATGGCTAAAAATGAAAAAGACAAACAAACAACAGCACACATGACACAACATAGAAAACCATTTGAAGAATAAACAACACGAACCCTTCCAAAAAACTAGGGATGATCTCAGGTGCTCCAGAAGGGTAAGCAGATCCTGCTCCACATGCGGCATCCGTCGTGTTGCTTATGTGATAACAAATCCGGTAAATAGTCTAATTCGGTAGGTCACATTCATGAAAGGGAAGGGGATAGTAGTTACGACGTACGGAACATATCCGACATCATTTGTGAAACGGTTATTCCATAACCAACTCGTGATGGCGTCCGTAAAATTTACAAAGGGATGATTTCAACTTCACCATTTGGAACTCTTGGATTAATAGCTTCCTTGTGAGCAGCAGCCTCTATCAAGAAACTCATGATAGGAAATGCAAGCACGGGAATATCGTATCAATTGGGAGATATATACCCCGTATGCTGGTGCTGCTGGAATGTTACTACTTAGAAATGGAAAGTTCACAATTGGAAAGCTGAAATCATCCCTTTTGTCGTAAAGTTTTGTTTTCAACCGACCCTCATTGTCAATTTCTAGATGTAAGTCAAGATATGAGGCCGACTTAACTGTATCTGCAGTATCCTTTATCTCTACCTCGATGGGATAGATGCGTTCCACATAGTCACAAAATTTTGAATTATTTAGTGAAAGAACATCATCTATATAGCGGAAATTAGAGCTAAGGGATATTGCTAACTTCTTATCTTTCTTAAATGAAGAAGAAAATGCTGAAAGTCTATGAGGCACCTGCATGAAACTTGATAAATGATGGGAGTAGTGTTTGCTTGTTTATTTTTTTGTGATTTTTCGTTTTCTAAGTGTACTGTGTTTCTTCTGTGTCTGCTAAGCTCACCGGCTTTCTCATCTAATAAACTCTGTCATCCCACGAAATAGCCAAATGCATAAAGTGGAGTTAAACACACCAAAAAAAATCAATCAATCGAGCTAACGTGAGGGTACCCCAATTGCACCTATTTTGACAGTTTTTCACCTACGTTTATTTATGATCCAGACAAAAGTTCCCATTCTGTGTTTATTTTGTAGATGTTTCATTATTTACAATATGAGTCCACCAATTTAATTTTTGAATGTTTACTGAATCTTAAAAATCGATTTTTAACAGACCTTTAAACGGTCCATGATTCTGTAATGAAGAGTACCCAAATTGCTTCCATGCTTAAATTCACAAATTTGTTTTTTTTTCAAATACGTTTTAAGCATATTTGAATATACTTACTTATGTGAAAGACTTGCGTAATGTCAAATAGTAAAAATACAAATTGGTCTGTCTTTAAGAAAACATATGTAATATTTCCACTACAACTTTTTTCGAAAAAAGATGCAATTTTAGTACTCGGTGCAATTTGGGTATCCTGAAGTTAATCTTTTTATATTACTTTTATCAAGCATTTTGTGTAACTATGAGATCATTGGATTCGTTAATATGCAGTTTCAAACATTGTTAACAGTTGTTAAATGAACGAGGTATATAGTGATCAATCGTCATTCATATGTTCGTGCTTATAAGTCCTACTGTTTCACTTTTATATTTAATTGCCCTTGAACCATTTGACCATATTTTGTTAAATTCATGGAAATTGCTAATATCATGCACTTTTGCATTTCTATTTTTATTCCTTAATGCGAATTTTTGTTTTAGATCTATCTTTAAAATACTAATTTGTTTGTCCTATATTCATACAGATGTATCAAAAACTATTATGTGATCCCGAGCTTATTAATAAGACCATACCTCATTTAAAAAAAACTAATTGGAATCTCTTCGAAACAATCAAACATACAATTTCAATATTTGTGATAGTGGTGTTTTGTAAAACAAAAATAAGGGGTTCTATCAACTACTTTTACATGCCCTTAAAAGGAGCCAATGTAGGGCAGGTACACGAATGTCGTAAACAATCCTTTAAATTAATCTAGTTAAAAAATATTTTAAGATCTTATATGAATAAACAAAACAAAAATCAAATGTACTACTTATATACATGTAAGGAACTTTGAATATTGTTCATTTGCGATTTTATCATAACAGGTAATAGAAAGTACTGAGTATCACTCTATTTGTCAATTAACAATTTGGTTCTACGTGAGCACAAGTTCATAAACAAACAAACGATTTTACCGTATTCACTCCTATCATGCCTGTAAACTGTTCCAACTATCCTTAATATCTTTAAAAGTAGGGTTACATATTCCAAAAAAACTCGATATTTCCTTCTGTTTTGTAATTTTCTGCATTAGAATTTAATCAGTCGCCCATTTGCATTATTGAAAGTACATAAATTTTAAGCTCGGGATCATATACTGGTTTTTTGGTATGTCTGTAGATGCGGATACGTCAACGTATATATGATACCGATACGGTTGGTACGTCTTTAATGACCGACCTCTAATGAGGATATGTGTAATAATTACCGATGCGACAACTATTCATATACGAAAGGAAAAAGAAGGGAATAATTACAGGTCACAACTTTGTCCTCAATAAAGAGGAACAGCCCTTGATGTATGGTTAGCGAAGTTGTAAAAGGTCTATATTTATAGTTTGGCATTTTTTTTTACCAATTCAGTGCAAATGTATGTCTGCTTCTCCTCCAAAACTACTTCTCATCGGAATCAACTGTACATTTATTTTTGTTATATTCGCACAAAGAAAATATTCATATAGTTCACGTGACAGTGAATAGACAGACTTATAATATTTACTTGTAAAAATGAGATAGATTTCTGTAATTTGTATCATGATAAGGACTGTTATGAACACATTAAAAAGTGCTGTATAATAAGTGCATTGAATTTGTTTAATAGTAAAAAAACATGATTTTCACAATTTTGATCTCAATTTAAAACAAATGATTATATTGAAATAAGGAGATGTGGTATGAGAACAAATGAGACAACTTTCCACAAAAGTTGAACTTCAGTGGATGAAATCAGTTATAGGCAATCGCACGGTCTTCAACAATGAGAAAAATTCATAACGTATACTATTAGTTAGCTTTTAATGGGCCCTAAACACGTTTTAAGTGTCAATGTAAAAAGCTTCTAATGCCATTGAAAAAAGACTATATGCATTTACATGTTACAAGTAACATATATATTTTCAAATGAATATGGTCTATGTAATTTTAAGTCAATATTGTTACAATCGTCAATAAGTTATTAATTTTGCTTCATTGATCGTAAAACCAGTTAAATCCAGGTGTAGAGTCTGTGGATTGTTACTTCTGCTTTTAAATAACAATTTCTAAATTTTGTATAGGATTTAATGGCGTGTGTTGCTTGCTTTGTAGGAAACACTTACATTATTTCTATACTTTGTTGTATCCTTTTCAGGAATCGGGGAGTATATTGCAATACATATCGTCTGTGTACATCTACTACATCGAAAGAAAAAAAAACATATCGAGAAAATGAGTACAAAGATATTAGGCTCATATGTTTTCCTCAAGAAGCGAGTTAAATTTGTTTACATAAGAACCACAAGAGGAACATGGTTGGATTAATTATTAATGAATACTGAACTCCGTCAAAAAGAAATGAATCAAGCGAGTACCCATTTGATATTCAGACATTCATTTACAACGCTTGCGGGCCAGGGTTTCATTTTCAAAATCCTACTGCCTCCCTCAGAAAATCAACAGTCTAGAATTTAGTAGTTACCTACAATCATTTGCAATTTTTGCTTGAAAATATTCGCAAAAAAATAGTTTTTTTTGAAGGTGCAATAGCCTACTCCTCTATCCGGTGCCTAAGACAGTGCTAATAATGGTAAAAATGATAAGTCAAATTGTATGAAACAAGAGGTCGATTGAGAAACATCAAATAGGATTGTTCTGCATGAAAATAATATTTGCACATCAGGACCCGCAAACAGGATCAAGAATAAAAAATAATAATTTTTTGTAGGGTTCAGAAATGCCCAAATAAAACTTATAACAGTATGTAGTAAAAAGTCTAAATCTCAACGATTATAAAAGCTAAAATTGTGAAAATCAAACTTGACTTTCAATTAGTCACCGGAAACAACATACCTAAATTTCAAAAAGATATTGTCAAAGCGTTATCAATTTATTGCACGAACAACGTTCTAAGTATCACTTTTCGCTATTGAATGATCGTTTAAATCAACAACGATACAATCTAAAACCATTTAGTCACAGGAAACAACACATCAAAATTTGGAAAGAAATCATCAAAGCGTTTTCATGATTATGAACAGACACAGTTTAGTAGCCGATCTCATAAAGATATCTTATATAGTTTATCAGATATCTTATAATTGTCTTTATAAGATATCTCATAAACTATATAAGATATCTCATAAACTATATAAGATATCTTATAAACTATATGAGATATCTTATAAACTATATGAGATATCTTATAAACTATATGAGATATCTTATAAACTAAGATATCTTACTTTGAACTTTTTGAAAAAACTAAGGATTTTCTTATCCCAGGCATAGATTACCTTAGCCGTATTTGGCACAACTTTTTGGAATTTTGGATCCTCAATGCTCTTAAACTTTGTACTTGTTTGGGTTTATAAATATTTTTGATTTGAGCGTCACTGATGAGTCTTATGTAGACGAAACGCGCGTCTGGCGTACTAAATTATAACCCTGGTACCTTTGATAACTATTTACACCACTGGGTCGATGCCACTGCTGGTGGACGTTTCGTCCCCGAGGGCATCACCAGCCCAGTAGTCAGCACTTCGGTGCTGACATGAATATCAATAATGTGGTCATTTTTATAAATTTCCTGTATACAAAACTTTGAACTTTTTGAAAAACTAAGGATTTTCTTATCCCAGGCAGAGATTACCTTAGCCGTATTTGGCACAACTTTTTTGGAATTTTGGATCCTCAATGCTCTTAAACTTTGTACTTGTTTGGGTTTATAAATATTTTGGAGTTAAGCGTCACTGATGAGTCTTATGTAGACGAAACGCGCGTCAGGCGTACTAAATTATAACCCTGGTACCTTTGATAACTATTATAAACTATATAAGATATCTTATAAACTATATAAGATATCTTATAAACTACATAAGATATCTTATGAATTATATCAGATATCTTATATAAAAATTGTTTATAGATATCTCATATACTTTATAAGATATCTTTTAAAGTATATAAGATATCATATAAACTTTATGAGATATCTTATATAACATTAAAGATATCTTATCTTATATATGAGATATCTAATAAAAATGAATTTATATAAGATATCTTATATATTAAAGTAGATGTCTTATATATTATAGGAGATATCTTAAAATTCGAATAAATAGTAAAACGGCTTGCCATACAGGTATGCAATCTCTAAAACTTAGTGGTGGAAAAATATGTAGATTTCTAATAATAATGATCTGTCCGATTTTATGTGGAACTCTCTATTAAAAAAATAATGTACGCTTAGAGCTCTATATTTGAATTTTAAACACATATGACTTTTTGTGTTTCTTTGTTACCTATTTGTTAGTTTTTATAGTTATTAAGAATATAATTATAACACAATACTGACTGCTACTGTACCCCTATTTTTAACATTTTTATCTATTATTTCTCTTTACACACCGATGTCAATATAATGGAATTTTATGTGTCACTGACTGTCATTCAATTGAGAAGTTTAGCTAGCTTAAAACACAGCTTTAATCCGCTATTTTCTGCATCAGAAAATGCACGTAACAAGTCTGGAAATTGACAGTTGTTATCCACCGTTTGATGTGTTTGCCCTTTTTTGCCATTTGCTAAGGGACTATCCATTTTGAATTCTCCTTTAAGTGCGATATTTTCTTTATTTTGCTTTTTCCCTTTGTAAGTTGGAACCTTATTTTTAAAGAATTTCTATATTTATCAACGGGTAATTTTAGAATTGTAAGTACCACAGCACGGATTACTTAACTGATGATCTACTCTCGTGGTACCAACCAAGTGCTGAGCTAGTAAAAACTAAAAGTTTTTCTTTGTGTAGCGTTTTTATCTAGATTAACCTTTGTCTGGACTCTAATGTTGTGCTTCCCATCACAAATTCACCACATTGCACAAGAAAACAACGAAAATCTTGAGACAACTCATAATGTCATGGTTGAAGCATAAAAATGATAAACGTATTATAAACATGCTATAAAATAATTTAATAGGGTTGTTAAGGTTTTGTTCAGCATCCTTTTATTTTCCGAAAGTGCTTCAAACAAAATTAGATCTTATGTCAAGAGACTGTCAACGCTGTTGCACTCCATTAAAACTACCAAAAAATCAAAATCCTCAAAGTCAAAATCAAACAAATAAAATTATATATCACATATGCTTCAACATGTTCAAATAATAGTATTTTAATACACAAAATAGTTTATATTTGTTTTAATAGTGCAGATGGATAAATCGTATGTGTATGTGTGTGTAGGGGTGTGTGCGTGTGTGTATCTTTGTTATTTACATTAAATTTCTGAAAAGCTGATTGGATACAAGGCCGTAACTAGGCATCTTATTTTAGTGAGGCAAAATAATTGAGCCGAGCGAAGCGAGGCGAAGCGAGGCGAAATTTTTTTTTGGAGGGTATGAAATGAATGGTGTAAAATCCTGCATTCTAGGCATTTTTAAAGAGTTTGATAATGTTTTGAATTTGGACACTTTTTATATAAATTTTTCATATTCTAAAATATTTTAAGACTTTTACTTACACCAAATTTTTAACAACTTTATTTAATTTACATGTAAGACAATCATCCAAATATCACTGATTTGAGTCTGCTGCAAGAACATAGAACAAACATCGATTCAGTCAAGAGTTTGCCAAATTTTTCTATGGCCGGTTCAGTCAAATCGTTTCAGAATCATAATTTGGTCTGCTGATATCCTTATCGCGATGAAGGGAGAATGTCAAGACCGCACAATCTCTCGCCACTCATGCATGCTCTTTTCCAAGTTTTCAATCGTTTCAGGGCAGTCTGTGTTTCTAAAGGTAACACATTATCATCACCATCATCAACACAATGATCAATGTCTTCTTCCAATTCCTTCTCCATCAGCAATTCGGTAGCAGCATCGGTAGTAACAGTTTTGTTTGCAAAAGGGAATTAAGCTTTCCTGTAAGCACCACCATACACTCGCAGTTACAAAATATTAAACTCGCTTTTACGCTGACAAAGAGTAGACAAACTAGGGATATAATGAGATAAGATATATGTATATGATTCTATCTAGAGTAAGTATATATGATATGGGTACAGGGGAATTGGAATGGAGTTTTTGACGTTAACATGTAGGTCCGTAATTTCAAATTATTTCTGGAAATAGTTGGTGGTATTTTAGTTCCAGAATCTATAAATTTAGGGTTAGGGGTTGGGGTGTTCGATTCCGAAACCCCGAATATAAAGAAACGAAATTCCGTAGTCCCGAATGAGTAAAGACAAAATCATGTGTTAAAGGTTCTACCATTCTTCAATAATATCAAATTGGAATATGGGATATTCTTTCAATTTTTAAGGTTAAAGAAATATGGATAAAAACTAATCCATGTATGTTTCATATTATTTATATTTTATTTATCTGTAAAGAGAAAGATTAAAGTTCATGAAATGAATACGCAGACAGGACTGCCACTTTGCGATGCCCAGTACTTGATTTGTCAAAAGTTGGTGAAACGGAGAAATGAACACGCAGAAAAGACTGCCCCCTTCCGAAGACAAGCTCTTGATTTGTCAGTCTACTTAATAAATCGTTTTAGGATTGTCTAATGAAGTTATATGCAATACTCAGACTCTGTTCACAAAAAAACTAGTTTACTAGAATTATTTCTTCTTTACCTTCAGTGTCACTTTTCCTTTTTCTGCAAGAGCCTGTTTTTAACTAGAGATCCATGATGATTATCGTTACTACAAATGTAGGTTAATGTAATCGAGAAACATCACCCGTTGAGATGCTGAGTTATATCCAGGAAGAATAGTTTAAAAGGAGTGATGACAAGTTATAGAAATTAAGGTTGAGACAAAACAACAAACGATTATTATATTTATATATCATATATGTTTAAAAAAATAATCATTGTCGAAACTTTAGTGAGGCAATTGCCTCACTTGCCTCAAGGGTAGTTACGGCCTTGGGATATCGTGTTCACTGAAAATTTTCAGTTTGAATTGCATTGTAGATCATGGCTGAAAGTTGGCAGATATGATTGCTTGAAAATACGACACACCAAAGCAGTGTTTGACTATATTTAAGAATATAAGTTATGAACACAAACTCAATATGCAGTATTTTGTTTAAGTGGTACAATCTGACATATATATATTTTGTTTTCAAATATTTTCTACTTTCACTATTGATTTTTGTGAAATCAATTTATTAAATTGGGAAATTCTGTATCTATATTTAGAACTGACATACACCGTATAAATATCCATTTAACTGCTATATGTTCAGTATTTCACAACAGCAGTATATATTCAACATCACACAATGGTAAGTTTTATGATTTTATTCAAAGCCTTTAAGCTGTCATTCCCAAGAAAATATATGTACTATGAATATGTGCTATTTGTCAGAATATAACGCAATATATTGGATGCAAACAAACATCGAACGAATAAAATGGTGTCAACATCACGCATATTTCTATATATTATATACTAGAACATTACCGAAATCATCGCAGGACATCGCAAGTCATCGCGGTCCGTAGTTGAATTGAGTTTGTGCCCATTTTTTAGTCTCGTTTATAAGTATTCGTATTTTCATCTGATAAAGTCGGTATTTGAAAACTGTTCTTTTGGCTTAATATGTTGGAACAGATCTAGAACTGTCATTTTCATGAAAAGTTGATGACAAACATCGTACAAGTCCTTTGACCCAAATGTGCAATAAAATGAAGAAACAAATCCATTGTTTTGCTTGCTTTTTGATAAGACAGTCATGACATTTCATTATAAAAAAAATAATTAATCAATATATCAACTTTTTTCAGGAGTTCTGTGGAAAGAGTTGTATACACGGTCATCCATGCAGGGGACTGAATGGTGAAAATGCATGTCTCCCTTGTCTGTCATGTAACAATACAAACCAAAAGCACACAGCTAACGATATGTGTATGATATGTTATACAGAACCACTGCCTTCATCACCTTGTATAAAGGTATGACAAATAAAGTGATGTAAATATTATATATTATCAAGCGTTATACAATTCTACAATGTTAAAATTGGCCCGAGACACTTTGATAAATGATTGCATTAAATGGGAGTAACACTTTATAAATAATGCGTCGGAACCATTTTTTCTGGATCTTTCTTAAACAGGAATCTCAAACTCAAACATTTGAAGAAAAAAAAAGGTACCAGGCTTATAATTTGATACGCCAGACGCGCGTTTCGTTTACATACGACTCATCAGTGACGCTCAGATCAAAATATATAAGGAAGCAAAACAAGTATAAAGTTGAAGAGCATTGAGAACCAAAATTCCAAAAAGTAATCTATGCCTGGGATTAGAAATCCTTATTATTTCGAATAATTTATACTTTTACAAAAAGTAAATTTTTAAAAAATTTCTATATAATTGATAATCATGTCAACACAGAAGTGCTGACTACTGGGCTGGTAAAAGCCAGAGATGTACAAATGTATATACATAAAAGTAGAAAAGTGATGAGCTGTAGGACTATAAAGGACATTACAATTATCAAACTCGTCTGAGCTTTATTTTTGAGTTATGAAATTGCAAAAGGATACTATAGTTTTCAATGCAAATCAAACATTGACTTCTTTTTTGTTTATTATGTTAAGGTTCAGTGTCGTTCAACTTCTAGTTAAGAGATAAAAGTTATGCTAATGTTTTGCATAATAATACGTATTCACATAAAAGATAATTGTAATGTTTTTTTGTTTATTACTTAGTTGGAATGCGAGCATATTTTCCACTACGAGTGTATACAACAGATTATGGAAAAGCGATGGATTGGACCAAGAATAACATTTGGATTCTTACTATGTCCTATTTGCAAGGTGTGTAGTATATCTGACATGGATTTTAATGAAAGGTTAAAAATCTATTCATATCAAAATTAGAACCTTAAAGACCTAAACAAGAATATCTAATAGTACATGTTTTCTGATGTATAGTTGTCTTATTGGCAATCATACTAGATTTTCTTATATTATAATTAAAAATCACTCACAGATTTTGCTTTTAGCAGCACCATATGCCCATATGCTAGTCTTGACAATTGATATCTCGTTAGTGATACTGTAGGCCAATTTATTTTGATACCCAAAGCCTCCTGAAACATCACAGAGCTGATAAAACCACCAGGATCAAAAATGAAACTAAACATGTCAAGGAATCAGGGCTACCTTTTATATGTTTGAAGAGAGAATAAATTGTACAAAGTATACCATAAATAACATTAAAAAAGTGTATATGATCATATAATGTCGCTATCATTGTATCAGAAACTTAACAGATGATACATCTAAAGATTCAGACAGACTCATTATCCTGTTGTAAAAGTTCTATATTTGATAATCTTTGAAAATAATCTGAACTCGATCAGGAATAAAAAAAAATCTCTCAATTTCAGACAAGAATCAGTCATCCCTCATTGGAAGAAGTTATACAACCTATTAACTGTTTGTTCGAAGATGTGAAGATCAAATCTTTAACAAGACTACAATATGATGGTCTATTTAAATGTGATGCTATAAACAAACCAGGTGGAATATTCTATCAGGATCCAGCAGGATATGCTATGGAAAGATATGCATATTATGAATGTTCAAAATGTGGAAAGGTATGAAATAATTAGCTGATACAAAAATTTGTGATCGAGTTTCTTCAATAATGCAGGTATTTTTGATGAGCTGATGTAAACTTAAACTGATATTTTGTGTTTACTTAAAATTGATTTTGGATTCATATATTGTTTTTGTTCTGAAATATTTGGTTTTTATTCTGAACTAAGGTTTCACAGACCTATAAGCGGAGTTTTTACTGATCAACAATTTTTTTCTACCCTACTGATTATTTGAATGAAACCTTTGCATGATGTTTCATATGTTTAGTGCAACTTACACCTTCTATCCTTTTTGTCAGAATGAGTTTTAAGTAAAATATTAACTATCATATCGATTTAAATGGGTTGTTGGTGTGTTAATTTGCTCGTCTGGAGGTTTTTGTAGCATTTTTTTTTTTATTGAAATAATGTTATAAACCAAATGCCTTTGTTGTAAATGTTTAATAGTATAGCCTCTATAAAGTTACTTACTAGCTGTAACTAAACCAACAAGACAACAAGGAAACATATTTCAATTCTTTACACATGTATCATAAGTTACTAACAGTGTCTCATTTATTCTAATACACCATACTATCAGTTCTTACATTTTCTGGTCACTTACCAATAGACATATTATTTCAGGCTTATTTTGGAGGTGAAGGTAGATGTGAACACGAGCATAACGATGATTTTAATCCTGCAGATCTTGTCTGTGGTGGTTGTGTTGATATTTCTAGAGAACAGGTACGAAAGGGTCATGAAATACGTACAACAAACATATCCATTATAAACGCTTTATGAAATATCTTAGCTATAACGAGGTATAATAAGGGATAATGTGCTCGCTTTGCTTGATCCATGGAGTCTTTTAGCAATTTAATTTGTATGTAGATCAGGCAAATGATCCAGTTGATAAAATTAACAACTTATGTATCAATGATGTCAATATGTTAAAAATGAACATATCTTTGTTTTAATCTGTAACCTAACAGAGCAAAATAACGAACATTACTGCCTCTGATATTTAAATAGTGATTCTGTAGGGAATGGCGTTTGTTTCTCTTATTAAAATATCAAATTACTTTGAGGATGAATGTGAGTAAAAGAACTGTGAAGAAAAGACAATTAAGAATGTGCAAAATAAAAAAAGTTACCTAAGGTCGTAGGTGTTACTAAAAAATCATAATGATTTTTATACCTGAATGAACCAAAATCAAAAAAATAGTTGACAAGAAAAACTGCAACATCCCCCGAACAGATGACAAGAACAACATACTTCAATCTCGAAAATACATTGACACAACAAACAAAAATACTCAATTGCAATATGACGCTAGGTGGTCATTAAATGTATTTGTGAAATAAACAGAAGCATAATGTCATATATTTTTCTATTTCAGGAATGTCCAAAACATGGAAAAGATTTCATTGAGTTCAAGTGTCGTTACTGTTGTTCATTAGCAGTTTTCTATTGTTTTGGAACTACACACTTCTGTAACACCTGTCATAACAACCACACTGTTGTCACCAACATGTCAAAACCACAATTACCACAATGCCCAGCAGGTGAGTCAAATTTAGGAGTAATGCTTCTAAAAAATGTGAACTGAACAATCAATCACTTAATGAAATGTTAAAAGCGACATTGATGAACATGGAATACCTCATAAAAATGATGAGTTTAAAAAACAATTGATCAAAGTTACTATTTCAAGGGATCTTTTACAGGGGGTATAAACATCAGTTTTTGTAATACCTAATATTGTGAAAAAATATACAATAGGTCAAGTCATAAAAAAAACATTTTGTAACTAATACAATACTTATCAATAAAGCAATAGCAGTATACCGCTGTTCAATAGTCATAAATCGATTAAAAAAATAATAAATATAAAAATGTATTTTTTTTCAGCTCCCCTTGGGAAAAAGTTAACAGGATCTGAATGCCCTCTTGGACTGCAACACCCTCCAACTGGTGATGAGTTCTCTCTTGGTTGTGCACTCTGCAAGAATCTACAATGTTTTTAATGCTGTTGTATTCCTTCATCTCACATCTAATTGGTGCTTTTATAAAGTTTAATTTCTAAAAATCATTATTTTAATAATATTTCTGTATATTTGGATGTGTAATGTATTAGTCTTAAAGAATATTGTTATTTCATATTCTCTGTTAACACAATTCAAATGATGAAGTGTAACTATGATCAACTATTGGAGAGTGTTGTCACAGTTTTTTTTAATGATAAATAGCATACAATGATGATGAAAATGTAAGATAGTATAAAATGATGATGACAATAGTGTGAAATGATGATAAAATAGCATGAAATGATGATGAGAATAGCATAAAATAATGAAAGTGCAAGTTAGCATGAAATGATGATGAAAATGCAAGTTAGCATGAAATGATGATGAAAATGTCATCGGTGATGAGCTTGAAAGGTGAAATTCCCCCTATCCATTACCAACGACATATCTAAGACTATATTTTTTTACTTTCATTTCAAACTATTGTAACGTTTGTAGTACAATGTTTATACTCTTTGAGCAATTGGTGCCATGTGTCCTTTACTTACATTTAAATTGATATCTTCTTATTTTTACTACAAAAATGTTAAAATTTAAGTAAATTTCCTTCATTTGTTTTTTTCACCATGCCACTCCTCAAGTCAATGTTAAACTACATATATAGAATGTGTGATGTATACAAGTTGATAAAAGAATTAATGTTGATGCTATTATATGAAATATGAAATGAATACGGCACTTTACAAATAATCTTAAATTTCATTTGATAGAAAAGCTGAGCTAATCAGTATTATTGACAGTTGCATATATGTATTCAATATTTATTTGTTTTCATATGCAGTTCGAATGCAGAACTTGCCAATGATTAGATAATATGAAAATTATGATTGTATTATGTTTGAAGGTAGGGTAAACAGTTAATTGTATTAAAGGTTATGTTTGTATATGGTTTATCATTATTCATGTTACAAATTATTTACAGAAAATAAAGTTGTTTTGTTTTTTGGTTTTTTTTCCAGCAAGTAATATATAAAAAACAGTGAAATACACTATAACAACTTGGGGATAATATACTCGAGACAACCCTTTGCCAGATAACACGCATACCAAACTAACAAACATTTAACTGAAATATATATCTCTATGTATTCAGCACAAATGACAAGTTTCTTAATATACTTCACGTTACAATGTGCTTAGTGAAAAACAGCAAACACAAATAATAAAATTACCTTACTTACTTGCATTCAGTGCAAAGAATTTACACAAATTTAGCGATTTGGTTGACTTGCTTTATCATTATATCCCTACCAACTAGAGTACAAGAGAAGATAAATTATGCTGACATAGTAGTTTTCAATAAGAAAAGGATTTATGGAGGAAACAAACATAAAACTAAATACAAGCAGTAAAACCTTACTTAAAAGGTCATAAGGGGCCCAAATATAATTGAATTCTAAAGCAAAATAAAGTTATTTCAAGAAAAAAGTTAAATCACAAAAATACTGAACTCCGAGGAAAATTCAAAACAGAAAGAACCTAGTCAAATTGCAAAATATTAAAATCTCAAACAAATGGATATCAACTGTCATATTCATGACTTGGAACAGGCATTTTCTTATGTACAAAATGGTGGATGGAGCCTGGTTTTATAGCTTGTAAAACCTCTCACTTGCATGACAGCCATTTTATTTCAATCTTTCCCAGTGTTTCGTTTGCATGGTAAATGATCTTATCAAAATAATTATCTAGAAACTGTTGATGACAAAATGTTGCAGCTTTATACTAAAAGGTTCAAAAATTATAAATGGCCTTCTAATTGAATATAAAATGGATCAACCATGATTGACCTAGATACTTTACTAAGCTTATTGACAAAAGATAAACATACCAAAAAGTTTACAACACTTAAATAAATCTTGTTAAAAACTTATAGGTTGTACAATTATTTAGTAAGTAAATGTTAATCAGTTTCTCTGTACACTATTAAAAAGAAAAATAACAAAACACCGAACCCCTTAATTAAATGGTAAAATCAAACGCATCAATTGTCATTTTCCTGACTTAGTACATGCATTTCCTTCTGTAGAAAATGGTGAATTAAACATGATTATTTAGCTTATTAAACCTCTCACTTGTATGATAGTGGAATAAAATTCTATTATACTCACAATGTATGTGTTAACAAAACAAAAAGACATAATAGGTAAAAATGTCAAAAATGGGGGAACAGCAGTCAAGATTATGTTATAATCTTAATCACTATTAAAACAAAATAAAGGGCTGCGCTTTAGCGTATGATACGTTCGTTGCTCTTTTAACTTGTCTTTTATGCTTTAAATGAATTTATATGATCAACTAGAAATATATATACAAATCAAAAGGGATGTTACATTAATATATTCACCAAAGTTTCATAAAATCCCCCTTTTTTTAAGTATAAAAATTCATTACTTAAGAAAACGTAAAATCTAAAATTTATAAAAATGGAAAAAGAGCTTATGTCAATAAATATAAACAATTTATCAAAGTTGCATAAAATTTTGTGAAAGTGTTAGTTATTGTCCCAAAATTGGAAAATCCTCCCTTTTTTAAGCATAAAAATTCATAACACAGAAATGTAAAATCTGAAATTTATAAAAATTGAAAGGGAGCTTACATCAATAGATATAAACAATTCACCAAAGTTTCATGGACATTGGTGAAAGCCTTTTTGAGTTATTGTCCGAAGTGTTGAAAATCTCCCTTTTTTTTATGAATAAAGCCCCATAAATCCAAAACTTAAAATCTGAAATTTATAAAAATTGAAAGGGAGCTTACATCAATAGATATAAACAATTCACCAAAGTTTCATGGACATTGGTGAAAGCCTTTTTGAGTTATTGTCCGAAGTGTTAAAAATCCCCTTTTTTTTATAAATAAAGCCCCATAAATCCAAAACTTAAAATCTGAAATTTATAAAAAAAATTGAAAGGGAGCTTACATCAATAGATATAAACAATTCACCAAAGTTTCATGGACATTGGTGAAAGCCTTTTTGAGTTATTGTCCGAAGTGTTGAAAATCCCCCCTTTTTTATGAATAAAGCCCCATAAATCCAAAACTTAAAATCTGAAATTAAAAAAAAAACGAAAGGGAGCTTACGTCAATAGATATAAACAATTCACTTAAGTTTCATGGAAATTGGTGAAAGTATTTTTGAGTTATTGTCCGAAGTGTGGACGACGGACGGACGGTATACCATAATACGTCCCGTCTAAAAGACGACGGGCGTATAAAAATACAAAATTGCATATAGACAAAGCACTTAAACAATATGAAAGACAAGAATGCAAAAAAGACCACAGCAGAACAAAACATTGGCATGATGCATATTGACCAACCACACCTAAAGGATATTAACAAAAACGGGACTTCATAATAAAGATGAATTATTTACAAAAACAAATAAAAGAACACACAGCACATTATTAAGATGATAAACAATGGCAGTAAGTAAAATGTATACTTCAAGACCATCATAAAATTGATAATGGAAATGGGGAATGTGCCAAAGAGACAACAACCCAACTATAGAGCAGACAACAGCAGAAGGTCACCAACAGGTCTTCAATACAACGAGAAATTCCCGCACCCGGAGGCGTCCTTCAGCTGGCCCCTAAACAAATATGTATACTAGTTCAGTGATAATGAACGCCATACTAAACTCTAAATTGTACACAAGAAACTAAAAGTTAAAATAATACAAGACTAACAAAGGCCAGAGGCTCCTGACTTGGGACAGGCTCAAAAATGCGGCGGGGTTAAACATGTTTGTGAGATCTCAACCCTCCCCCTATACCTCTAGCCAATGCAGAAAAGTAAACGCATAACAATACGCACATCAAAATTGAGTTAAAGAGAAGTCCGAGTCTGATGTCAGAAGATGTAAACAAAGAAAATAAACAAAATGACAATAATACATAAATAACATCAGACTACTAGCAGTTAACTGACATGCCAGCTCCAGACTTCAATTAAACTGATTGAAAAATTATGTCTTCATCATATGAATATCAGGCACAATCCTCCCCATGAGGGGTTTAGTATCATACCATCATAACATAAATGAGAAGAACATAACCCGTTTCATGCCAACAACTGGTTTTTAAATAAATGTGTTTAGTTCCGATGCAAAGACCCTATAAGTGAATCAATATTAACGCCAAAATATGCAATCTTTAATGACATGGCAACAGTATCGTAACTATATCCCTTCTTAATAAGTCTATTTAATGGTTTTGTTAGCTTCTGAGGTGAATACTGACATTTTTGTGCTTTATAAAGAATATTTCCATAAAATATTGGTTGTGAAATACCTGAACGTATAAGAAGTCTGCATGTTGAGCTATATTTACAAATGATGTCCTTATACCGATGATAAAATTTGGTAAATGTTTTGACTAGTTTGTGATATCGAAAACCCTGGTGTAATAATTTTTCAGTAGTACATAAATTTCTCTCGTTAAAATCTAAAACATTGTTACATACACGAGCAAATCGTAAAAGTTGAGATATATAAACACCGTAAGATGGTGACAAGAGAACGTCACCATCTAAAAATGGATAATTAACGATAGGAAATGAGAAATCATCTCTTTTATCATAAAGGAGTAGGTCCAGTAAGACCCCTTTTTGGCCCCAAAATATAGCAGTTTTACAAAATTGTTCAAATGTTATCTTTTAGTTATTTATTGGATAGTAGAATGATTCTGCTACATAAATATGGGCTGTTTTTGACAATACAATGCACATATATCGGTTACTAGCACCGTTAAGTCATGCTAAATTACTGAAATCTTCATAATTCTAGCATTTTTGTTAAATTTTAGACAGTTTCCGTGTAAAACGAAAGTGGCCGCATTCGTGTTCATCCAAAATATTGAAATGTAAGTTGTATTTGATGATAATACGTAACATATATAAAGGTTGAGGATGAACACGGATGCGGCCACTTTCATTTTTGACAAAAACCATCTGAAAAGTGACATTTTTTGGCAAATTTGGTAGATTTTTCATATTTGAGCTTGAATCGGATAGCGTTTTTAATGACTAAATTAGTAAGAATCTCTCACATAAATTAATTGAATCAAATGAAATAGACACTTAAGTGTTTAAAAAATGGTCAAAATCTTTCGTCAGATGAAACTGAAATTTGAGGCCAAAATCGGTCCTTACCGGACCTACTCCTTTTAGTATTAAGCTTTTCGTTAATGATATAGACATCAAGATCGAGGAAAGGGCACTGGTCATTGTTAGTATTAGCTTTATTTAAAGTAAGTTAAACAGGATAAATTTCTTTAGTATACATACTGAAGTCATAATTATTGAGAGCCAAAATATCATCCAAATATCTAAAAGTATTATTAAATTTGTGTATCAGATGTTGTTTCCATGGGTCTTTGCTGATTTTTGTCATAAATTGTAACTCATAGCAATACAAAAACAGGTCCGCAATAAGTGGTGCACAGTAAGTCCTCCCCATTTGAATTCCGATAACCTGACGATATACTGAATCTCCAAAGCGAACAAAAATGTTATCTAGTAAAAATTCAAGGGCCAATGTAGGTTGCATTTCTGTAAATATTGACAATGCAATTTCCCATAGGAACTTCTTTTACGGCTAAAACTGTACCACTTTTACTATGAAGTTTTGAAAAAAATCTTATCCTAGAATTGAAAGTTCATATGCACCACAATTTTTTTCAAAGGTCAAAATATAGGGCTGTGCGGCATATTTTCAACGTTTATATGCCCTGAACTTCTCAGAGTTTAAACTTACACTAATTTTCTTAACTACCCCTACCTCGAATGAAAGGTTACCACAGATTTCAATGTAAACAATATGCACGTGTTTATTTACTGGTAACATTCCCAAGTTCTGTCTCTGCGATATGGAACACAGAGAGCATAACTGGGAACCAGTATGTAAACAAAATGAATTTTCTATGAATATTCAATTACTCCCCAAAAGAGGCGTGTTTTGAGAAACAGCTGTACATTGTATTTACAAAGTGCAACCTATAGTATCAAAGCATGTCCAATTGACATAGTTTTTTTGTTTATTGCTACTAAAAAACGACCTAAAAGAGTTTGAACATATACATTCACATTCTGACTTTTTAAATGCCCATTTAATTAGGTGTGTGATTTTTCTTTTATTGAGAATGTGAGGCAATGTGGTATATAGGATAGAAAAATCAAAACTTTGAACAGATTCAAAATCACCAATATATGCATGCAATTTATCAAGTACTTCCAACGAGTTTTTGACACTCCAAAAGTAATTAATTCCACTATTTTGGAAGGCCTTATTTGAACAATTTATTATCAGGTTTTTGATTGTACCAAGTGTACTGGTAAGAAGAATAGATAATTTAGTAGTGGAACAATGGCTTGAAGACGAAATAAATCTATATTTGTAAGGTGTTTTGTGTAGCTTCAGAAGCCAATACATAGTTGGGACTTTCATTGTTTTTGGTTCTGCTTGTAAAGCAGTAGCTAAAAGTTTATGTTTGTTACTGATGTCTACATGTATTATTTGTGAAGTTGATAACGAATATTTATCAACAAGGTTTTGGTATCTTCAGATGAACTTTAAAAAAAAAAGAATGAGACGTTCTTAAAAATAACCCTTGGTTCATCAACCTTCTGCTCAGACCCTGCTAATGTTTTATAATCTGGGTACCAGCCCCAAGCTCTTGAATACCGAATGAGCTAAGAAACGTATATCCCATATGCAGGTGAAGTTGGTATATTGCTACTTAGGTGGACAAAATTAATAATGTCAAAATAAAAATCCTCTCATTTGTCATAGATTCTGTCTAAATTTGAGGTATAAGTAAAAAAATGACGTGGATGAAAGCGTATCTATTGTTTCTTGAAAAAATTATCATTGATCTTCTTGTTTTTGACAAGTTTCTAAAAGCAATCCAACTCATGAAAATAAGAAGAGGTCAGCAAGGAGAAGTGTAGTTTGTTTCCATAGCAATACCAACAATTGGTTGAAAAAAGTCAACTTCCAAAGAAACTCCAGCTTACTGACAACTTGTTCCTCTGTGTAGGATGTTTTACCTTTTTGATTAATAACAAAATATGATGTATGGTATTTCAAATTAATAAATTCATAGCCTATGCTACCATCTTTATATTAAAAAGTATTGGATATTTCTGTTAGATGATTTTTCAATTTCACATGGGGGATACTGGAATACAGGATTGAAAAATCAGAAGTTCTTCAGAGCTGTTTAGAATCCACATATTGTTAATACATGTACCACTATGCCAGTAAACATTTTCACAGTATTAAATAAGATCATTAAACCTGTGCCTTGGCTGATTTGCCTTCTATGCAGCCATTACATTGACCATTTAGACATTTACATTACAAGCATTACTTAGTTTGTAACTGGTCCCATAATAATATAAATTAATCTAAAATAAGGTATGACAACAAGCATTTGAATTATTTCATATCAATCCTAAGTTTGTTTGATGTTCAAAATTGTCAGTGTCCAGTAGTAGGACAGGCCAAAGATTTTCTGTGGCATAAATCAATCATATTCATTGACATATTTAAATTAAAACACCTTTGTATTAATACCATACTTTAATAACAAATTTCATGTTCTTTAAAATCAAAATTGTCTTTTTTCTTTTAATGTCGTGCCTTAGCTCTTTTCAGTAGTGAATCCCGTAAAGCAATCTGAAAAAAAACAAGTATTAAAAATCTTAAAATATATGTAATTTTTCTTTCTGGATGTATATCTTTAATTCTGACCACTGTGGATTCATTATTATTCGTGGGATACCAATTTCCATAAATTATTGGGAAAAATTAAACCATAAATTTAAATGTTCAACAACGTATAATTTTTTTATAGTCATGTCATGTTTGCAGACTTTTACAAAACCAAGAAATCAAATATCTACGAGAATACATATTTCCCCAAATCCACAAAAAATTCTTACCCACATAAAATAAAAGAATAAACAGTATCTGTATATTGAATTATAAATATTACTTCATTTGTTATCAATAGATTTATATCTCAAAAGTTCTATGTGAAAAATCCAGATTGTTTCAATCAATTGCTGAAGATTCTCTACAAAATCCACAAAAAATGAAAAAGATTTGTTTTTCTTTCATTTTTTGTACATAAATAAAGCCATTAGTTTTCTCGTTTGGATTGTTTTACATTTGTCATTTTCACCGTGTATCATCGTACAGCGGATATAGGTACTAACCAAACGGGCGTGAGCGATTTTGATCTTACACGGTAACGAAAATCTTTGTTTTGTTCACATAATATCAATGCGTACTTCAATCTAAACATAATTGCTATTTTAAGAAATGATTTGGTCGTAGGTTGATGGTTAGAGATGTCTCATTATTTTCCCGAATTAACAGGGATTACTAAAACATTGTAAGAGCATGTGCAAATACTTGTCAAAGAAGTTGGCCCTCGTCTCATCCGATATAATTCTATATTCATTGCAACTCTTTTTCTGATAGAAGGTCAATGTGTGTGTGTAATAAGTATAGCTGTTTCAATAATTGGCATTGAAATCTTTCATACATATGTTATTTTTCGATATTTTATCCCTAAAAAAGTGTTGTGTACGGTGTTTAGCTGACCACATAAATCCTTATGTACGGTGCATAGTTATGTTGTTGTACACCGTACACAAAAACATTATTTTTATACTCTTTTATTACCCAAAATGTTTCAAGGAATGAGTAATCACAGGTAGGTTTATGATTGGTGACTATTACTTTTGCCCTGTATTAGGTTTCTTTCAGATAAAACATGTAAATGCCTCAACAACTGTATCGAAATTGAAAGTTGGTGTTGACATTCACAACTATTTGCGCTTGTACAAGTTAATTGTTCTTATTAGAATATCAAATTTGTTTTATGAATAGGAAAAAATTGATGCAAAAATTATTTGGGAGCAGGAATTTCAAATGTTGAGAAATGTACATTGAATATTGATCAAGCAAAACAAAGATTTTCCTTACCGTGTAAGGTCAAAATCGATCATGCCTGCTTGCTTAGTACCTATATCCGGTGTACTGATGATACATGGTGATTTTGGGGGCTTTTAAAGCTGACTATGCAGTTTGAGCTTTGCTCATTGTTGAAGACTGTACAGTGACCTATAGTTCTTAATTTCTGTGTCATTTGGTCTCTTGTGGAGAGTTGTCTCATTGGCAATCATACCCCATCTTTTTTTATATGAAGACAATTGCTTTCAAAATTACTCTTGTACAGTAATAAGGGTTAGTTGGGAATCGATAATAAATTAGTTGCACACAGAATTATTCCTATAAATTTTGTATACCGGTAAACAATAACATACAATAGTTTTTGTGTCATTTGGTCTCTTGTGGAGAGTTGTCTCATTGGTAATCATACCACGTTTTATTTTTTATAATAACAATAATAGTTGATTTTACATCATGATCAAGATACCCCTTATGAAATATACTGATACCCTTGGAACCCATAAATGATATAAAGTTATACCTGTTTGTCTTTGAATGATCTTTTTCCTTTTTTCCTCTGTACTTTGTGTTTAACCATCAAAAAGGGCTTGTTTTTCCTCTTCTCTTTATTTGATGTACTGGCATTTGGATTCATTCTCTGTGGACCTCCAGTAAATGTCCCTCTATCTTTCCTTCCAGCCTAAAACATTTTCATATCTATCTTTAATCATATTTGAAGCATTAAAATATATTTCTTCCTGAAATAAGGTGTCATATTTTTCATTTACAACCCAAAAATATTGCTTTGCTACAATTATATACTATAGATTTAGTTTTAAACTCTGTCCAATTCATCCTAGAACTTCAATGCCATCAATTCTGATCCATTTACCAAGTGGAAGAAATCAATTTTGGCACAACATTATTTTTTATATTTTTCTGTTTGATCTAATCAGGGAAACATGTCAACAATAAAAGATGTAAGTGTTGTTGTCAATGTTGCGGAACATTGGTTTTTATAATTACTAATAGACTGTATTGTAAAAATTACACCAGATGTTTATAGAGACTAAACTGTAATAAAACAGAATCTTTGCAATTCAAAACAGCATTTGGTATGTAGATTTGTTTGTGGAAGTATCATTATCTGCTTTTTGCCTGGGTTTGAATTGTTGTACGAGGTCTATTATCCCTTTAACCTAAAAATTCTACAACTTATAAAGTAATTGTTCAAAACTGTGGAAATGCCGTCTAAAACTTGCATTACATCTATTTCTTGGCCTTTTTCAAATACAGTAATAGTATCTCTGTATTGTCAAGGTCAATTGAATCTAGGAACTGACAGTTTTTATCATCTTAATTACTTGGTCTTGTCCATTTTTGTTAATATCCTTTTTTTTATGTGTCTATATGCAAATTTGTTTATCTTTATTGACATAATGGTTTATAAATATAACTATTAAGATCACAACACTAAAGTTAGCTGCTGTACACCAATATTTGTAATTTTTACCTCTTATGTTCATGTAATCTAACGAGGGATAAAAACGAGGGATAAAAAATATCCTCAATTCAATGATTGTCCAGTTGAATCATACATTCAGGAGATGAAAAGTAATTAAAATGGCTGGTAATGAATATAAACTAGGATACTGTGAGCGGATAAATATTAGGTCATCCAATAAAAGTTCATTAGAACTATATCTTACCATAACTGTCTCCAGACGTGATGCTTTATCATGAGCTTTCTTCTTATGAACCATCTCTATAGCTGATAAGTTAACCAATTCTCCACTGCAATAAAAAGAAACCAGGTTTATAACTTAACATATGCTTTTAATAATAAAAATAATTTAAACACATAATATTTTCTGTAATTTTTCTGTTTTCCCTACCTAACCATTTTGTAATTATTCATTTGCGAAATATCTTATGCAAATTAATCTTAATCACCAGTACTAAGTTCTCAAACTGCAGCTATTAATCTTTGTATCATCTGGTTCAATTATATGGATAAAGACAGCTTTCATGTCATATTTGTAATGAGTTTTAATACTACAATATGATTGAGATTGATCATTTCAATAAATGTTTGAAATGAAAAATTACTTAAATTCATATAATTGCAAGTAATTCTAATTTTAAAGAATTAAATATTAATGAAAATAGCAGAATTATGATATGAATTTATTAAAGATTTGCTTGAAAATTATTTAATTTGACAAATTGAAAACATTAAGTTATACTTCAGTATTTAATTTTATTTAAAAATTTAGTACCAGTAAGTTAAAAATAAGATAAACTGGTAACATTTAAATATCTTTATGTCATTATGGTAAATAAAGAAATAACAATAGTTTCCAATAGCAATAAAATATAAATAAGACAAATGTAAACAAATCAACATGGATTTAGAATACATATGATACAATGATAAAGGCAAACCATATCAATCAATTTAAAAAATTTGGCTTACTTCCCTTTACATTTGTTTACTTCAATATGCAAATATCATGAAACTTGATCGTGTAAGTTGCACACAATGTTAGGTATTTATAGTGTTCAAACCTTTAACATAGTATGCCAGGTCCGGAAGAGTTGGGTTATCCAATATTGATTACTGCTATACCTACTTCCAGCTCAAAATTTGACCTAGCCCATTTTTGTTTTTTTCAGTAAATTTTGTTTTATTCTTATTAAACTTATCAAAATAGATTAATGACAACTCTTTATTATTAATGGTAGTCACATAATAACAAGAAAACTAAATTCAGTTTAAAAATATCACCAACCTCTATTTATAACGGCCAAAGAAATGGCATACTTGGAGAGTTCTTACGTTGTGTTTGTTAATTTTGATAATTAACTCATATAACTAAGTACAATGTATAAGAAAACAGAATTATGAACATATACAATTTTTCCAATAACTATATAATCATAACTATACTGATAATGAACATATACTTTTGTAACTTCATAAATAATGTAAGAGATATTCTAATAG
This sequence comes from Mytilus galloprovincialis, assembly GCF_965363235.1. NCBI lineage: Eukaryota > Metazoa > Mollusca > Bivalvia > Mytilida > Mytilidae > Mytilus > Mytilus galloprovincialis. The sequence goes on along the minus strand of NC_134845.1, from coordinate 39,014,913 downwards.
TTTGAATTTAATCTTGTAATTTTTTTCATTTATAACTAAATTAAATTTTAGGACACGGTACATGATTGTAGCTGATATTGTTGGGTCTTTAGAGACAATGGGAAAAGTCATTCAAGAGAGAGCATTCAAAAGATGTGAATAAAAAACTGTAACAGTTCAAATGAAAGCCATTCTATTGTTGTTAATTAAAGATTTGTTATCAAGGAAAATGGAAACATTCTCAATTCCAGAGAAAAATCAAACATTGGACATATGAAGACTAATTAATCTTTAATAATAGGTTTATCAATTACCAAAAACACAATCTGATGATCTGATGTATATATATATATATATATATATATATATATCATACATGCAAAAATGAATTGCGTAACATAAGATAAACATATTGATTTTCTGATACATGCTTGCTCAAGGCAAATAGCTTATCATAGGTTAAGTATGTGTATGTTACTAAAAATAGCTTAACTTAGATAATGGTTTAACTACAAGTTACGACAACTCTTGTATACAAATATCAATAATTCTTTACAAAAATGTAAACAATCAATTAATTAAATGTAAGATTATATTGGGAATGATACCACAACATTGAAAATGTTATCTTAATTTTGATTTTTATTTAAAAATTTTAAAAGGCTTTATTGACTTTATTTAATTGCAAGTCAAATTTTTAAAATTGAAAGCAATGTACACCTTATCCAATGAAACAATCACAAAATGAGACTACAGAAGAATGACAGTTGGTTGGTATCGCTTCTCGGCCTTTTGGCTAAGATCAAAGTGTAGTATCTGTTCTTATCAGCTTAATATCTGATACGTACCCCATGTGGGTACTTCGATATTAAACTGATTTTTGGTACTCGATGAGATGTCAGGGGCTTGCTCCGCTCTCGTCACGGGTTGGCCTGGTATTGCAGTACCTCCAGGATCGGCCCACTCCCCTTAGGGGGAGAATAAATAATTCAAAGTAGTTTCCCAATTTCCTTTTGACTAAACAATACATTTAGGTTTAGACTCGTGAAGACACATTGATGTGTAATTTATTTTTCCCTACATACACTATTTATATTTTAGAAGTGTTTCTATAGATTTTAACAGAATTTGGTATGCTATGATTTATTTATCTTTTTATCAATCAATTGTCTCAGACACATGTTTTTTTATTATAAAAATTTGGACATATAATTATGTTATATGCTGTGAGAAGTAAGAAATATGACTTTTTATTGTTTTGTTTTTTTAATACATAAATGAGAGTTAAAAAAACATTTAACAGAAGCTTAGCCATGTTAGCCGTAAAAACAAAAAGTTTGATTTCAAAAAACGAATTTAATAACTGTTATTGTAAAGTATTGGGTTGGATTTCCAACATAATATAAATTGAAGATTACATAAACAAAAAAGAATTTATGAACTTTAATGCATATAAATAACAAAAAAGGTGCAAAATATAAATGAAATAAATACATTTGACTCTACATGGAACAATCAACTTTAGTCACCTTTTTCCTAGTTATATATAGTGAACAAAATATGACAGAACAACTTTTTGTTCGAAAAACCCTCTATGAAAAGTTAATTTCATTTATAAATTTGATTATAAGCATACAAAGTTGCTAAAATGAAAAGTTATTGTTGTTTTGGCTTAAATCCACTTGCTATAGATACAATTCACTTGATAAGAAATATCATTTCATAAACATTGCTGTGAATACTGTGGAAAAAAGGTCAAATGTATAATGTAAGTGAGTAGGGACACATACTAAAATATAATTGAAAAAGACCAGAAAATGAAATCATAATGTAAAAATCTTTTTCAATGGATCCCTTTATGGTCAGGATCCAGCTTGAATAAGGAAAATGAAATTGCACATTGGAATACTATTAGTCCATAATTTTCTGCTATGTTTTTATTACATCGTACTTTGAAAATGTGGCTTAATAGGTTTTTGGAAACATAAGAAACAGCTGTGCCATGAGCGCATGATATGCCCATTGTTTTTTCGAAGAAAAAGTTTAATAATAATTTCTCAATGTCATATCGGAAACTCATGAAAAACTAAAAGGAGGTTATCTTAATAGATATGAACCAGTCACCAAAGTTCTATGATAACTGCTCAGAGCGTTTACAGAAAACTGGAAAATCCATCCTTTTTTATGATCAGAATCACATAACTAAGAAACGTTAAATCTAAAATTTATATAAGTTGAAAGGGAGCTTACGTCAAAGTTTCATGCAAATAACACAGAAACGTAAAATTAATTTTTTTTAAAAACTTGAAAGGGAGCTCATGTCAATATAGATGTAAACAATTCACCAAAGTTTTCTGCAAACTGATGAAAATGTTTTTGAATTATTGTCCAAAAATTGAAAAAATCCCCCCTTTTTTTTATGAATAAAACCCGGTAACTCATAAACATAAAATCTAAAATCTATAAAAATTGAAAGGGAGCTCTTGTCAATAGATATAAACTGTTTTATCAATTCATGCAAATTAATGAAAGTGTTTTTGAGTTATTGTTCGAAAACTGGAAAAAAAAAAAAATAGATATTAACCAAATTCACCAATGTTTAATGCCAATTAGCCTAAGCTTTTTGATTTATTGTCGGACATCTTGACAAGGGATCATAATACTTTTGTAAACAGTCGTATAACCAGGTGCTCCGCAGGGCGCAGCTTTATACGACCGCAGAGGTCGAACCCTGAACAGTTGTGGCAAGTATGGACAAAACATTCAAGCGTGATACAGCTCTGAATTTGGATTGTGATCAAATTTTTGACATTACATGTTTTTTTTTTACACAAAACAAATGTCAAGATTTTACAAATCAATTAAAGATTTCTTCTTCAAACTTATTTAAATCTAAAATTAAATAGTTGACACAGCAAAGGTTTCTGACACAGAATGAATGTGGTCTAATGAACTTAAAAAATTGTTTTTGCCTTTGAACAATTCACTATGCTGTTGAATATTAATCCTCTAAAAAAAATGTTTGAAGAAATTTTCTTTTTATTTATGAAATCTGAAATGAGAAAAATTTACCCCCCACCCCCATTTTTTTTTTCACATCCCCGTTTCCCTTTTTCCAAAACTGATATCAATTCAAATTTCTAATGGAGTTTGCAACAATAACTACTCTTTTAAATACATCATAAAATATTAAAATGTAAAATAAAGTGCTTGTTATCACTGAATGGTAAAGATTGGTTGGTAGTAAAAGTGAATATACATTGTTTATTGTATAAAACAATAAAAAACAACTTCATCAGCAACATTTAATAGTGGTAAATTTCCAATGAAGTTATTTACATAAGTTATTGGCAAATAAAAATAGAAAATGACATCATAGTCATGTCTGGCAAATGTCCAACATACATTATCTAAAAACATTTTAGATAAGATAAGGAAAAAAAGCTTCATCAGCAACATTTTATATTGGCAAATTTCCAATGAAGTTATTTACATAAAGTTATTGGCAAATAAAAATAGAAAATGACATCATAGTCATGTCTGGCAAATTTCCAACATATATTATCAACTACTATTCTATACAAAGAAAGATAACTCCAATTGAAAATTAATTGCTATTGCACAATATTGTGCAATTAGATATTTCTTGCTATTGTGCAATACTGTGCAATTGAAAATTTCTTGCTATTGCACAATACTTGATATGGAATCCTGATTTGGACCAACTTGAAAACTGGGCCCATAATCAAAAATCAAAGTACATGTTTAGATAAAGCATATCAAATAAGGCCAACTAAAATTAATTAGTAGATTTTCATCCAAATTTTTGAAAAAAATGGGGCGGGTGGGAGGATTTTATTTTTTATTTTTTATTTCTTATGAAATCCTCTTGTGACGTGTTCTTCATATACCTAAGTGTAATAATAAGCTTATACCATATATATACATGTATTTATAAGGAATCGTACATAATTTTTCAAATCTTAAATAAAAATCTAGTGTTGACAACCACTCACGGTTCTACATGTAATTGCTGCTTTAGCAACCTATTTTTAGTAAACGGCATAAACATACGAGAAATGCTCTCTTCAGTTGGACTTCCTTCGCCAAATTTATGTTTTTTTGTCTCCATAAAATGGAACAAATATGCATTGGTATGCAACACAAGAATTATGAGTACAGAATAAAATGAAAACTCAAACAGTTTTGAAAATAATAGGGTTGGTGCTTTTATGATTCTTCTTATAGATGCAAATATAATTAATATGTAAAACATGAACTAAACAAAAAAGAAGTTGTTTAATGACTCTATTGAGGGTATTGGGACAGAAGGTGTTTGCTTTTTGTCAACAAAAAAACAAAAGCCATGGGTAAATCTAAGTGTATGTTTGCCGACTTTTTGAACTCAATATACTGTCGTAAATCTAACAAGTTCGTGCTTGTGTCAATTGGTTTAATCCAGTTATATTTGTACCAATGTGTTCCACGATTCTTGCTCTTTGGATATAATTCATAGTCAAAAATTCCTGACACAAAGTCATTTTATCAATAAAATAATCAACGGTTCTAATCACAGGGACTCGGTTAGCAGATTAACATTTTGTACATCAATGTTTTTTATTTTTTTTATTATTTCCTGTCTATTTGCATTACTATATAAACGTATTTAACGTTGCCTTCACTATTTCTTTGTTTTCTGGCAATGTGCAGTTTACTATCCATATACTGAAAAAACCTAGTTCACTATTTCTTTGTTTTCTGGCAATGTGCAGTTTACTATCCATATCCATATACTGAAAAAACCTAGGTCTATTTCTTTGTTTTCTGGCAATGTGCAGTTTACTATCCATATCCATATACTGAAAAAACCAGGTTTTTTCAGTATATGGATAGTAAACTGCACATTGCCAGAAAACAAAGAAATAGTGAAGGCAACGTTAAATACGTTAATATAGTAATGCAAATAGACAGGAAATAATAAAAAATAAATTAAAAACATTGATTTACAAAATGTTAATCTGCTAACCGAGTCCCTGTGGTTCTAATCACAGAAATGTGTGTCATGCCGCAATTTGCGTTCTTGGACACAGCGTATTACTTGAATCCCGAGTATTTCATGCCCTTCTCGTAATCAATCTCTATTCTCGGTAGATGATTTGTCACCATAGAGCTGCAAAATCATTTTAAATTACTCGGAAGAAATACGAAAACCGAAATTTGAAACAGGAAGTTTTGAATGAAACGAAATGTTTGACGTTTACCGGAAACGAAATGAACAAAATCCGGAAATCGTAAATTTTTAAAAATAAAAAAAATCGGGGCGGGGCGATTTCAGAGGGGCGGGCGGGGATGAAAATCTATCAATTAATTTTAATTGGCCTAAGCCCAAGAATTTAATTTTTGTTAAAATCAAACTTAGTTTAATTTTGGACCCTTTGGACCTTAATGTAGACCAATTTGAAAACTGGACCAAAAATTAAGAATCTACATACACAGTTAGATTTGGCATATCAAAGAACCCATTTATTCAATTTTTGATGAAATCAAACAAAGTTTAATCTTGGACCCCCATTTGGACCAACTTGAAAACTAGGCCAATAATTAAAAATCTAATTCAGCATATCAAAGAACCCCAAAGATTCAATTTTTGTTAAAATCAAACTAAGTTTAATTTTGGACCCTTTGGACCTTAATGTAGACCAATTTGAAAACGGGACCAAAAATTAAGAATATACATACATAGTTAGATTCGGCATATCAAAGAACCCCAATTATTCAATTTTTGATGAAATCACACAAAGTTCAATTTTGGACCCTTTGGGCCCCTTATTCCTAAACTGTTGGGACCAAAACTCCCAAAATCAAACCCAACCTTCCTTTTATGGTCATAAACCTTGTGTTTAAATTTCATAGATTTATATTTACTTATACTAAAGTTATGGTGCAAAAACCAAAAATAATGCTTATTTGGGCCCCTTTTTGGCCCCTAATTCATAAACTGTTGTGACCTAAACTCCAAAAATCAATCCCAACCTTCCTTTTGTGGTCATAAACCTTGTGTTTAAATTTCATTGATTTCTATTTACTTATACTAAAGTTATTGTGCGAAAACCAAGAATAATGCTTATTTGGGCCCTTTTTTGGCCCTTAATTCCTAAACTGTTGGAACCAAAACTCCCAAAATCAATCCCAACCTTCCTTTTGTGGTCATAAACCTTGTGTCAAAATTTCATAGATTTCTATTTACTTAAACTAAAGTTATAGTGCGAAAACCAAGAAAATGCTTATTTGGGCCCTTTTTGGCCCCTAATTCCTAAAATATTGGGACAAAAACTCCCAAAATCAATCCCAACCTTCCTTTTGTGGTCATAAACCTTTTGTTAAAATTTCATTGATTTCTATTCACTTTTACTAAAGTTAGAGTGCGAAAACTAAAAGTATTCGGACGACGCAGACGACGCCAACGTGATAGCAATATACGACCAAAAAATTAAAATTTTTGCGGTCGTATAAAAACAAGCATTATAAATTTGAAAGCATTATCATTACAATTGTTAGCAGCATTTTGTGAAATAGCAATATCTATTTTCACCTACTCTTTCACAGACTGTGTTCCAGCTAGGACGTTTTCAGAGGGCGCAACGCCCGCCCTTTCCCAAGTACCAATTGCAATAACAAGTGAACACATTTTTTTTAATTTACAGTATTTTGGAACTGCGCAAGGTATCTATATAACTTTTTTTGTTTAATTATTAAAGAAAGTGAAATAATGAAATAATAATAATAGCAGCCAGTTTGGTTCAATTTAGTCAATATAAGCTAAGAACAATAGCTGATAAATTGTTCACTTTCCAAAGGGAATAATTCAACATCATGTATATATTCATGTGACCTTCAATTTAACCCCTGAACTAGAGATGGTTAATGCATAAACTAGGCTAGTTAAGCTATTAAAAGAAAAAGAATGTCAACATTAATAAAATGCTCTGCTAGATGCAGCTTGATATGACCCCAGAGGTTGAACCCAGGGCAGTTGGGGCAAGTGTGGACACAATATTTCATCTTAACAGCTCTGAATTGGGATTGAGATTAAATATTTGACACAGTAAATACTGGAAGTTCAAGGACCTTCCACACTCCATACTGAAAGGATCACAACCTAAATACCAGGTCATAGTTTTACATTAAATATTTCATAAATCATTTTAGTTTTCGATACAAAATTAGTTCTTTTGGCATAAGGTTAACTTGTTTTATCCTATTTGAACTGTATGTAATGGTTTTTTTTTCCAAGTTTACAAATATATTGCCAGGCAATCATATAGAATTAAACTGTTAGTGTCACTGTGGTTTAGAATGTATAATAATAAACATGAATGTCTTGTATATTTATGAGTCCAATATTTTATTTTTTTTTGGTATTTGGGAGGGCGTAGCTGTTGGTGTGTGTGTTGTCTCAATTATACCATAATCACTGTTATGTCTTTTAATCAAAGATACACAATTTCCTGCTCAATCACAGCCTTATCAGTATTGCCATCTGACAAGAAACTTAAAAAGCATGCTCTCAAGATGTCAGATATCATCTTGTTTCTCATATAATGAGCTATCAAGAGAATAAACAGTTTACAATCCAGGGAATAAACAGTTTACAACCATCAATATTCAAGTACTGCCTAATACCAATCTCATCACCACTTTTGATTGGATTTTAAGAATAAATTCATTGGCACTCACAGGTTTCCCTTTTTTGCAACACTGTATGTAGCACTGACATAGATGACAACCCCCTTCAATCTTTCAGTAATTTTGAAAACTTTTCAGTAATCATTAAAAAACATGCATTTACCAAAAAAATGTTCCGTCAAACATGTTATCTGTAGTATGCATTCCATTCATTGATTGTTCAGACAGCCTCGACTCAAACATTTTTGTTTTGTCAAGGAGTAGTGGAGAAAGCTACTTCATAAAATGCAAGTTTGCCTCCTCGCCTTTGGAAGTAGATGATAGGTCCATAACTCCTAAGAAACTTGAAGCATAACATTGGCGTTTTCTAAATACCGGACCGGGCCAGAAAAGCAATGATAAAAATCCGAGTTTTACAAAATTAAACGGCGGCGACTGGGAATCTGTAACTATTCGATTTTGATCGTAATAGCTTAGTTTTGATCACAAAATCGTAAAAATTACAGAAAAATCGTAATGGTTGGCATCTATGCAATGAAAAGAAATTTAAATCTATTAAACTGATGCTGCTTGAGAATATATTGTCTAAGTTTATTGTCTGACAATAAATCTTTAGACTAAATATTTGGATCCCTTTCATGGATTCACTGCTTGAAACAAGATAAATGCTGGAGTGTGCCTTAGTGTACAATTGTTGGGTCCATTTAATATTTGTGTTCCCCTTACAAATGCACTTTCTTTTTCTGAATGAGTGGGGAACTTCTGGCACTATGTACACGACATTAGACCAGTTGATTCATCAAAATACAGCCACTGTCAATTGATCTTGTAGTGGGGCCTACATTTCCGTTCCTGTTTTTTACAATTGTTTTTTTTTTGTCTTAAGTGAGATCTTCATTTAATTTCTTAAATGTTGTTTCCAATTACAAGGAAGACGTGATACCAAAGCCACACAGACTCATTTTGTTCTGCAATGTCTAAATGATTTGTCATGTGACTTATCCCAACTATTTATAACCTTGTATTTCCAAGAAATACATTGGAAATACAAGGCTAAAAACAAGAATGTGTCCCCAGTACACGAATGCCCCACTCGCACTATCATTTTCTATGTTCAGTGGACCGTGAAATTGGGATAAATACTATAATTCGACATCAAAAACTACCTTGACCAAAAACTTTAACCTGAAGCGGGACAGAAGGACGGACAGACGAACGAAGGGATGGACGAACAGATGCACAGACCAGAAAACATAATGCCCCTCTACTTTCGTAGGTGGGGCATAACAAACGTTTATCACTCATCATGAAGGTCAAGGATGAAAGCTCAGGAGGATTTGTTGACTACAAAAATGAGATAATGACTGAACATGCAATATAACAGAATGTGATATCCATATCTAACATCAAATATGCAAAGGGCGGAGGGAGAGGGGCACAATAAGACCCTTTCAGAATGCCATATCATTAGAACACTAAAGTTAGTGATTCCTTTACCTTTGTTGCTCATCGTCCTCATCTGGTACATTTTTTCGCTTCTTTCCTCTGGCTCTAGAAGCTGCTTGTACTTCTTTCGTTGCTTGTCTTTTCTGTATCTGCTGGAATTCTTCCTGAGAAAGAATACGACTTGAGGATACAGCTTGAGCTTTCTTCTTTTCTTCTTCAGGATCCATGTTCAAACTAGTTTCCTGTGTAAATGTAAGCAATAGGAAACAAAATGAGATTATGAGATAAAATTCTTTAAATGTACCTATGCTGCTTTACTCAAGAAATAATAATTTATTATGGGACATCAATTCTTACAGTTTATAACTGGCAGGTTCAAAATGCATATCATGTCCACCTATTTGATAATAAGTTGAAATATTATTTTAACATTTAGAAAATCTGAATCAATAAAAATTGCAAAGCTGAAAATTGAACCTAATTTTTAATGGTTGCTTTTTTATACATGAAGTTACATGTGATGTCGTGCAAAGTATATTCCTAATTATTATAAAACATGAAAGAATAAACAGAATTCAAATCGAAAGGGAGCTTTGAAGACCATACTTTGACCTTTAATGGTTTTCTTTTATAAATTGTGATTTGGATGGAGAGTTGTCTCATTGGCACTCATACCACATGTTCTTATATCTATTTACATCAATAGATATAAATAATTCACCAAAGTTTCATGAGAAATTTTTGTCTGAAAACTGGAAAATCTCCCCTTTTTTGATGAATAAAACCCCATAACTCGGAAAGGTAAAATCTTAAATTTATGAATATGAGAGGGAGCTCAAGTCAATAGATATAAACAATTCACCAAAGTTTTATGTAAATATGTATAAGCATTTTTGAGTTAATGTCCGGCATGTTGATGACGGATGGACAGACAGAGGTATACCACAATATGTGACGTCCCTTAAACAGACGTATAAATATTCAGTAATCAATGGAAAAAAAAAAACAATATCTAGAGAGAAACCTAGCTTTTAACAGTAGAAAAGTGGTGAATGAATCAAACAGAAACAATCAAAAGTCTGTCATTAACAAAAATTCTCCACATAACAAAGAAAAGAATGGGTTTGGTAAGGTCCTAAAATGGACCCCTTTAGTAGCGTAAATTTCAAATTAGGATTTATTGACCAATATCACAATAAATTACAGCTAATACAGTGACTAGATAGGAAATACACCTTTTTGTTGAAAATTTGTTCCTGTGATTTATTATGGCGTCATAAGTTGTACTCATGTTGATTTTCTACAAAATCATTGAAAATGGGTAAATTTCCATAGATTATTGGACAGGAAACATAGAGCGCATATGTCGACAACAAAGGTTTTTTAAAATAATGTTTGTGAAGACATTTCACATGTCACATTTGAATATTTAGTTTGTCGACGTCTGTGCTCTATGTTTCCTGGTTCTAAATTTGGTTGAAATCCAACCGATTTTGTGAAATTTCATCTAATTCTTAACTTGACCTTTTTGGGATCTAAAAATCAACGTGTTAGAATCAAACTTTGACAAAAATAGTTCTATTTAACTTTCTCACATGTCTTTAAGTCAACTTAAAACATCACTTTTTGTCTTGAAACATTGAACTTTTCAATCGGGCAAAACGTGGGCCTTACCGAACTTACTCCTTTAGATATGATATTAGAATAAACTGATGGGGTTCCTTACTTGAGACAGCCACAGAGAACCGTTAATGAGTCACTTTTAATTTTAAAGGAATAATATTTGAATGCTTCCACCAATATTTAATAAAAAGACAACTATGCAGTACAGTTAACAACATGAGACAATATTAATGAAAAACAAAAACTTACCATATCTTCTTCATCTGAAGAATGATGAATATCTATCCATTCATCGTCATCATCACCATCGCTAGCCTCCTCTTCACTACCGGAATCCCAATCATCTAAAAAATAAAGTTACACCATAAAAAAAACTTTAATGTTCATCATTTAACTAAAGGCAACTAATATCATACACCCTACAATTATACATCTTACTGCTATTTGTCCTCCATTAATGGACATTACTAAGGTTCCCATAAACTACCCTTCTTTCAGAGTAGTCTAGTCCTACAAACAGATAGATTGGTTATCTGTTGGACAAGTCTACTCTGAAAGGAGTGAAGTTAACCTAACCTAATATTGACTTGGAAGTTTTATTTTCATATTATAGTTTTCTGCAACAGAATAAATGCAGTCAAAAAACTTGAAACTGGTTATATGATATGAATTTATATTCTATTAAAGATTTCTGGCTTTTGTGCAATTCACTGTGCTGTTGCACAATACTTAGGAAATCCATTGTAAGATTATAGATTAGACAGAGAATAAGATTTAAAATAAATTGTGACCCCTAATTTTTCTTTGAAATTTCTTAAATCTGGAGGGAAATAATATAACCTGCCCAAAAAATATTTTTTGTTATTTAACAAGATAATAACAGGTGTGCATTTATAGCAGATCAGTCAGTTATAATTGCACAATAAACAAATTATATACTGACCCTCTTTTTTCTCTTCCCCTAATACTTCAGCCCCTGGTATATAATCCTTTGTGTCAGGCTCTGCATATTTTAGTGTTCTGTGTTCTTTCATAGACTCTGTGGGTTTACCCTGTAAATTCATTTTTACTTGATAAAAACAATACACAACAGACTAAAGGTTTAAATCTTTGCCCTTTAATGACTTGAATCTGGAACATTGTAAGTTTGTAGAAAGTACTTTTGGTGGGTCTAACAACAGACTCTTAGGAACATTTGACGCTCACCTGCATCTTCAATAATGGCCACTGTTTAGTACAAAATTGTCATTATTACAAGGCAATAAATAGTAGACTGAAGAATTTTACTATTTTGGCTTATTTGTAAATCATGTCTTGCTGATCATTTTTGCTTATTGAAGTTAATTTTTACCTGTATAGCCTTTTTTTTAGATTACAGTCAAAAGGTAAAAATTGAGAAAATCATCATTTAAGGGCAACAACTTCATTCAGCAGTCAACTAATGATTTCAATAATGTTGACACATATATTATAGATCTTGTCCCTTGTCTTATAAAATTGAGAATGGAAATAGGGAATGTGTCAAAGAGATAACAACCCGAACATAGAAAAAACAACAGAAGGTCACCAACAGGTCTTCAATAATGCGAGAAATTCCCGCACCCAGAGGCATCCTTCAGCTGGCCCCTAAACAATTATATACTAGTTCAGTGATAATGAATGCCATACTAAACTCCAAATTGTACACAAGAAACTAAAATTAAAATAATACAAGACTAACAAAGGCCAGAGGCTCCTGACTTGGGACAGGCGCAAAAATGTGGCGGGGTTAAACATGTTTATGAGATCTTAACCCTCCCCCTTTACCTCTAGCCAATGTAGAAAAGTAAACGCATAACAATACGCACATTAAAATTCAGTTCAAGAGAAGCCCAAGTCTGATGTCAGAAGATGTAACCAAAGAAAATAAACAAAATGACAATAATACATAAATAACAACAGACTACTAGCAGTTAACTGACATGCCAGCTCCAGACTTCAATTAAACTGATTGAAAGATTATGATTTCAAAAATTTTTAATCATATGAATATCAGACACAATCCTTCCCGTAAGGGGTTTAGTATCATACCATCATAACATTGTTTTTTAATAAATGTGTTTAGTTCCAATGCAAAGACCCTATAAGTGAATCAATATTAACGCCTAAATATGCAATCTTTAATGACTTGACAACAGTATCGTAAATATATATCCCTTCTTAATAAGTCTATTTAAAGGTTTTGTTAGTTTCTGAGGTGAATACTGACATTTTTGTGCTTAATATAGAATTTCCATAAAAAATTGGATGTGAAATACCTGAACGTATAAGAAGTCTGCATGTTGAGCTATATTTACGAATGATGTCCTTATACCAATGATAAAATTTAGTAAATGTTTTGACTAGTTTATGATATGGAAAACCCTGGTGTAATAATTATACAGTAATACATAAATTTCTCTCGTTAAAATCTATAACATTGTTACATACACGAGCAAATCATACAAGTTGAGATCAGGGCTTCCAAAAAGTATTTGAGCCAGCCGGACATTTCATATCTGATCCCGATTTTAATTCCTTATAAGACTTAGTCACTAAAGGCAATTATGGTAATCAGATGTCAGGTCATTCCAATGATTGACATAACATTAAAAGAAACGATTTTAAACTTTACTTTGATATGATATGAATTTGATGTTCGGATGTAACTGTTAAATTGGCAGTGCATCATTCAAAGTGTGCACATCAGAGTGCTCATATCTGACTTTTTATTTGTGCAAAATGACATTGTCAAAAACTTTACTTTCGTTTTCAACCGGATGTTGACTTGACAATGGTAAAACATGGACCATAAACGGATACGTAAATTCCGTGTACGTTTTCAAAGCAGGACTGAGTGAAGAAGCTCTTTCCACGTTATTTCTTCAACAAAATACTTGAAATGAACGTTAGATACAGGTATCAATGATAATTTTAGCATTTTTGAAGAAATGTAGGATGCATAATTAAATTTCCCACCTGTGCACATGCGCACACGTGTTCTAGTTCATACGACGTAGTTCTGACGATTTTTCATTTAAAACCTTTTTAAATTTATCATCAAATCATGTTTATAAACTAATTTCTAATAATTTTAATCTTTTGGACTAAATCAATTAGAACAAACCGCTGAAAAGTAAGAAAAAAAACCGATCAATTTATACGATGTCCGGTACTGAACATAGTTCACCTGTCACCTAAACAGGTAGATTTCAGCTGTCCAACTACTAATTAGCCTTGATTAAAATTAGAAAGTATTGAAGTAGGTGTTGTTTTGATAGTAATTAATCATCATGTCACATTTATGACCGGAAATGTGTTGATTTTAAAGGCAAAAGGTTGGGTCAAAAAGATCGTGAATTATGTAAAAAGACCGAAAAAGCCTTGAAAACTAAAAAGTATATGACCGTTTCATGCTTTGCCCAGCCGGACTTTTACCGGACATTATACAAATGACCGGAATATATGACCATTTTGGAAGCCCTGGTTGAGATATATAAACACCGTAAGATGGTGACAAGGGAACGTCACCATCAAAAAATGGATAATTAACGATAGGAAATGAAAAATCATCTCTTTTATCATAAATTTTAGTATTAAGCTTTCCATTAGTGATATAAATATCAAGATCGAGGAAAGGGCAGTGGTCATTGTTAGTATTAGCTTTATTTAAAGTAAGCTTGCTGATCATTTTGACTTTTAAAAGTTTATATCTATCTACTGTGGAATTATTAATATTCGTTGGATACCAATTTTCATGGATTTCGTGGGTACAGGGAGATCCACAAATTTAAATGTTCGACAAATCACTATTTTTTTGAAACGAATGTATGCAGACTTTGCCAAAACCACGAAATTTAATTTCCACGAATATGCAAGTTTTCCTCAATCCACGAAAATTGGTACCCAAGAAAATAAATGAATCCACAGTATTTAAATAAAAATATTAAAATATTAAACAATATGTATTGGTACAACTTGATAGCCTATCTGCAGCAAATAAGATGCGAAAAAAAATATCTATTTTTTTTTACCTTATCCTTTTTACGCAGCAACTCTGGATTAGCTTTTCTATACAATGTAATTAATGATCTGGCTGCAACCATAACAGCTGAAATATAAACAAGTTTGCTATAAATAGTTAGTTTTGTTGTACAATTGAAAATTACTGCGTACATAAAAGTTGAACAAAAGCCTGAAATTTCCAATTTATTAGTAATTACTATGTTTTTGAAGATTAGGAATGTACTTTGCAAGAAGAGGAAATAACTTATTCTCAATGTATTTTCTTAAAAAATAAATGTCTGTCAACACATGCAATTTTTGTGGGAATATCTCTTCTGAAAATTCACATGGAAACAATTTGCAATTTCTTAATCTAATTCATTCTGAGTAATATTTTTAAAAGCCTACAAAAAATTATTGTGATTGGCTAGAATGCCCTAAGCAATGAAAATTGGACCAAAGAGACAATTCGTTTGTTATTATGGACAAGGAACAATGAAATTACCATTATTATATATTTTAATGTATCTTACTTACTTTTTATTGTATTTTCATTTCCTTTACTCTTTTTATTTTTAGTCATTTCTCATACTTAGGCTTAAATCAAAATATTGTTTGTTTGCCCTTTACCGACCGACCCTATAAATTCGTTCCGCCTGAAAATCTTTTATTTGTATTTACCAGCAAGATTTTTTTCTATTTTATTTTTTCGTTCCTACCGAAAATCTTATATTTGTATTTCCCGCTCAAAACTTTTTTACCGGAATCCTCAGGTTTTATCTTTATCGTATAAGGTCTAGTCCGTTTGGTATCAAGTGAGCGTTTGACATGAACACTTGCATTTAGAGTTTCAAAGCATTTGTTTGAAATCGATGTTGAATGCTTTGAAATCATGATATGAAGTACGTTAACTCTGTATCTTTATACTTGAAGAGCAGGGTTCATTAACAAAAAAGTTTGTTTAATACAAAATTATCAACGTGTGTACAAACTATTTTGTGTAAACGGACGTTGTATTCTATGTACGGATGGCCTTTTGTGATCCGTAGATCAGGATGATTATGTTAACGATGCCTTCGACCAGCATTGCTATATTATTTATATCTGACATGACCCAAAGGTGAAAAAGGCTGTAAAGTGGAGAATATTTGGCAGTAAAATCGCCCATGTTTTCCATACAGATTATTTATAAATGCGATGTAAAATACGTGACAATTGAGTTTAAGTCTTGTAGCATTTTTATTGGAAACATAGGCACACAAGGAAATTAAAACACTCTAGGGACTTTTTCTACTAGTAATGTATGTCTGCCCGGACATATTTTACAAGGACAAAGTTATTTCTTACAGAAAACCTTTAGGTAGAGGTAAGCGTACAAGGTACGTAGTACAGAATATTAGTGCAAGTTAAAACTCTTCAAAGTTCCAGGCATATATAAATGTTGAAACTATATGTGGCACAGCTCTATATTTTGATATTTGAAAACAAAATAGTAGTGCATATGAATTAACTTCACATTCTACATGATATTTTTTTTCAAAACGTAGTCCCAGAAACTTATTAGCAAAAGCAAAACAGACAAAAATGACATTATGCAGATATTGTATCTATAAAATAAAATATTATACCTACCTGCCTACTCATGAAAAAAAATATACCGAGCCAAGTTATTTTTTTGGGGAAAAAAATAAAAAATTTTACCTACCTACCTACCCTGTTTCAAAACATAGGGTCGGAAAAGGGCAAACAAACAATATTTTAATTTAGGCCTTACTTATTTTGATTGCTTTTTTATTTCCTTGAAATTGAAGAACTTCTGTTGATTTTCTTTTGAAATTTGTGAAAATTTATCTATATTTTAAAATTGGTTTTGATGAATAATTTTTAATTTTCATAAATTGAGTTGTATTTTTACGGTCTCTATTTTGATTCTATTGAACCATTGACACATATATAAATATTTTTTTAAATTGTGTTTATTTATATATATGTACTTGTATCATTGTTTTTTTTTATGCACTGTAAAGCACTTAGAGTAAATTTTTATTTAGATTAGCGGTATATAAGCACTGTAAATAATAATAATAGTATAAAGATACTGAAATGGTGAAATATCAATTGTATAGAAGTTCCATCTTGGCATATAGTTGTGAACTGATTTAGTTAACAAATCACCCATTTTCAAAGAATATATCAGTTTCCCAGTATCATTTCCATTAAGCTGGTTTTTAGTCTTCATCAAATAGTAATTGATTTCTAACATCTTATTAATTTCACTTTAATAATGTGTTTTTTCTGTCATTTGTTCCACTGATCATGGTGATTGGGGGGATAATTGTGCAGTCATAAAACTTTATATAACATACTTACAGATTAACTATTTGGATTTGAGTGATTCAACAGTATATAAAGACAATCTGATTAAAATATAGATGCTGTGTCAACCCTTCACCTTCAAGGATCTGAAAACTCCCCTTTCTACTTTCTGTTTTAAAGACCTTTCAGCATCCTTAGGTTTGTTGTAATGATACACACTTTAAAAATTTGAAGGACAAATTCTATAGGTTATTTGAAGGACAAATTTTATAGGTTATTTGAAGGACAAATTTTGTATGTTGATGTTAATCTATATGAACAGAAAGTGAGGACAGAGTGTTGTCAGATTCTTATAAGTGAAGCCTGGATACAGGAACTGTATTTCACATTGAGTGTAAGATACTGTGGATTCATTAATTTTCGTTGGATACCAATTTTTGTGGATTTTGTGGGTACAAGTTAACCACGAATTTAAATGTTCAACGAAATGCAAATTTTCTATTGGCTTGTATACGCACTTTTGGCAAAACCACGAAATTAAATATCAACGAACGTGTAAGTTTTCCTAAATCCACGAAAATTGTACCAACGAAAATAAATGTATCCACAGTAAAGCATTTAAAGGAACTTACTTTTATTTTTATGTGTCTTGTATTCTGTTAAATCTTTAAGTAAAGTTTCTGACAGCGATAATGGACATCTATTACTTATTTCCCTCACAGCATTTAATCTAAAATTAAAACAAATAATTATTAAGAATACATGTTTTCTGGCAAATGAAAATGTTACTTTAGATTTTAAATAGGTTTAATCTAATTTTCTTGTTAGTTTATATTAAATGAGTTAATTATATAACTGTGAAAATTTCATCCATTTCAACAATAGTTATTATTTTGATGATAATCATAATTCTATAAAACTTATAAAGTTATATGAATACAGGTGTTGGGGTTTTAAATAATTCGCATGGAATCATTTTAGATAATTTTCATCCTTGTGTGTTTAAAACAAATTATCAACCATTGCTTTAAGAGTATACAATGTGTGTGCTGTAACCTAATTTATAATAAA
Organism: Mytilus galloprovincialis; assembly: GCF_965363235.1. Taxonomy (NCBI): domain Eukaryota; kingdom Metazoa; phylum Mollusca; class Bivalvia; order Mytilida; family Mytilidae; genus Mytilus; species Mytilus galloprovincialis. The sequence continues at coordinate 38,996,769 of NC_134845.1, read as the reverse complement.
TTTTACATGTCTAATATATCAATCCTTACCCTACTCCCATGACATCACTAGAATTTCTGTCACTTATAAAGTTGTTTGCTATTGTTAATAATACACTTTCCAATACCTAAAATTTGAAAATCAAGATTTTTACAATCAGTAAATAATTGTTTTCATTGCTTTATATTCAAAGTACTAATACGCTTCTGTTGTATGTCATATATACTTTGTGTTTTTGATTGACTAATAGTATGCCATTCATTACTTCTACCAGTTTTTATATTGGAAGAAAAGGGTAACATTTTCATGGATACATAAGAAACAAACATAGACATGAGAAGTACTTTGAACAACATTTTAGTGCATAGATTTAGTGGTTAAATTAACAATAGTTCCATCTATCCAAAAAGAATGTATATGTCAAATAAAACTAAATTACACTAAAAACTAAATTCCCAATTGCATTTTCTGCCATTCTTTCTTTAAATTTTTAGTCTATGGTTGATATTATTTCTTCCATACTAAAACTGGTATTATTTGAATTTTCTATTTGTTTTTATTGTCCTTAATATGAAGTGGTATTATTTTTATTGTTTGTATGATTTTGTGATGTTAATTTATATTATTTACTAATATCTTTAATTTTATATTGCAGGTAAGGGACTCTTTTCAGTGAGTAGTGTTCACACTGTTGGATGCTGTTTCATTTCATATGAGATATTGTTTCTTGTATGGAGAAATGTTTATGTTCAGGGTTGATATTGTTTCTTGTATGGATTTAAGTTTATGTTCAGGAGTGATATTATTTCTTGTATGGAGAAAAGTTTATGTTCAGGGTTGATACTGTTTCTTGTATGGATTTAAGTTTATGTTCAGGATTGATATTATTTCTTGTATGGAGAAATGTTTATGTTCAGGGTTGATACTGTTTCTTGTATGGAGATAAGTTTATGTTCAGGGTTGACATTGTTTCTTGTATGGAGAAAAGTTTATGTTCAGGGTTGATATTGTTTCTTGCTTGCTTGTTTTATTTATTTAATTTTTCCTTGATGTTATTTCTTGCATGCTAGATTTACGAGCCAATATTGTTTAAATTTTTTTTTTTTTATTAATTTGTTGAAAAAAGCTTTGTTCAGTACAGTTGTTAGTTTTTTTGGCAGTGGTTGGCTTGGCAGTTAGCTAAAATGTATATTCGATCGGTTTGGCTTATAATATTTAATTATTTTTGATGTCTTGTCACTAATTTGCTTATAAACAATATTTGTGACTGTAAGGTTATAGTCTATTCTTTATACTGGGCTGTGCAATATATTTGTCTGTCTTGTTTATATATTGTGACGTAATAAACTTTGATTTCTTTTGTGTCAGACCTGGTAATTTTCTTGGATGTATATTTTGTGAATATTTAGTTTCAACAAGTTCTTCAATATATTATTAAGCTCTTTGAAATTTTCATTAAATTTTTTGTATTCTATTTTCATATTTCTAGTTCACCCATACACAGGAAATCCACAAAAACAACTATCCCAGGAATAATCATAAATATACAGTATCTACTATCAAAATCCAACTTTAATGCCCTTTATAAGAGTTTTCAAGTTGAAAGGATGTTAGGTTTTAAACAGATTAATGGACACATTCGAAGCAAGAAATATGTAAGCAGATTTTGCTAAAAGATTTTGTTTCTCAAGAGGAACTGGCATAGTATTTAACAATCAATAAATCATAGAACTTGTAATAAGCAAATGCAGTTATTTATTTTCTTCCTAAATATTGACTTATCCTAAACTTACATCCGGAGGTACTAATTCATGACTAGATTGTGCTGCAAACAACAGTAACTTTGTTACCTCTGAAAAAGTTAAACAATCACTATGTTTATAAATTCAAACAGATACTAATGCTAGGACTCAAGACTTTTCTATGTTAAAGGGTAATTAATGATAATTGAAACTTCGAAAAGTTATACAAAATATAATGTCATTCTGTAACTTTTATATCAAAGATCAATGTAATTATCTGAAAGTATGGAAAACATGGTAGAAATAGGCAAAAGAAATTGTTTTATTTTATGATGAAAATTTCTAGACAACTGGATATTAACTTTTTTAATTTGGCAAACAGACAGACATGCAAACAAAATACTAAAAGACAACTAGTCAAGTCAACATTTGTATGAAAAGCAAATCAAATATGGCAGTCTGATTTCAAATATTGTTTAAGTTCTGAAGGTGTTAACAAGGTCAATCTTCACAAATAAAAATTTGACAAAAGGCAACTTTCACATTCCTACACTTTCCACTATATTTCCGATGCCACACTAAGAGCTGATTGTTAAATAACATCGTTTAAACCTTTTGACATCTTGCATGTCTTGTTTAACCAGCTTATGCACACAGCAGTAATGGTTTTGAAGAGTTATACCTACCTCTTTGATGAGGTTGTAAAAACCTCTGAATATAAGGATAAAAGTTTAACAGGAATAACTGGTGAACACCAATCAGTCTAGATATTAGATCCATCATCATTATCTTTACTTCAAATCTCTCTGTCGTACTTTCTAGTTGTCGGAATAACTTCTCAGAAAAATCTGAAATCACATGTAATATATTTCTTTTAGACTGCAAAGTAGCACTGGTACTTATTTATATATTCAAGACTAATAGCATGTTCATTTGAAAACACATTTAATGACATAAATAATAAATGTTTGTTAATTTGTTTCACACCACTTTTCGCCACCATGGTTTTATCATTACAGGCCAGTTAATATTGGTTGAGATGGTACGAGTATCTGTTGTCCACTTCATTACACCAGGGGAACTGACAATCCTTGTCAATTATAAAGATCTAAGACAAAATCCTTAGAGTTGACAGGCTAGTGATCTCTGTTTTTTTCTATCAGACCATCAAAGCTCCCCTCAATGTTGATCAGAAAACCCAGGTAAAAATATTACAAATATTGAAATTCAAAATGTCTCTCCAACCATATGAAAATATCTTTTAATAATCAAGTTTCAGTACCGGTATCTAAAAGTCTGAAATAATTTTAAAACTTTTCAGTTAAGTTTTTCAATGAATCTTAGTGAGCAAAACAAGATTAAATTGATATTTTTTATATAACAAAACAACGTACAGTTATTCTTGGCAACCAATAAAAGAGGTGATTTTATAAGTAATACCGTAAATTGGGAAATCTTGGCGTCTGGATATTTTGGCGGTTTTCACTCAAAAGGCATGTGTTTTATTTTGGTGTGTGTAATTTTGGTGTTTCGCCCAATTGATGTGTTTAATTTTGGAACAATAGAAGCCCTTATTTACCCGTTTATGTTTATTGACAAAATATCAATGACCTACACAAACTAGAAACACGAAAAAGTTAACTAATTGAAGGAATATTATACAAATGCAATGCCAAATAATTCCGTATCTCGGTGTTGAACGCTAAAAGAAAGTGATTTTTTATAAATAGATTATTTATTTTTTACAAAAATCATATGAAATAAATTTTAATCATTATCTCTATTGCATCTACATGTTAATGATTAAATATTAGGGTTTCAAATTTTAATCCTTAGCCTCTGGCAGTACATGGTAATTAATAGAAAATAAAGGATTACAATGATTTTTTATATTCTAATTCCCCATTAACAGTGTATAATCAGCAATAGCCTGGCATATATTTATGACATATGAGAATACAAATTTAATATTGTGTTTTCTTAACGATTTCAGAAAATTGAAAATTAAATAAAAATTATATAGTGTTGTTGTCAAATTATACTTCGTATTTATTTGCAGATTTGGCTATGTATAGAATAAAAAGAAATATACAGAAGACATAATAACTTAAGCTATTCCCCCAATAATTAACATTACAATATCGTCGTCCCTGTCCTCGATATTGGCGGCACCAAATATACCAAAATAAAACAAAAACAAAAATAACCCAATTAACGGTATTCTTGAAAATAAACATACCTTGGGGATCATGTATAAGATGTAATGCTGAGAAATTGAACACTTCCCCTGTCTTCTTTTTCTTCTTGTTTTTCTGCAAAAAAAACCCAATGTTAGCTATTTACAACAGGAACGTAGTATGTCAGTATCAGAAAATAAATCTGACATTTTTATGATTAAGCTTTACAGGAACTAACACTTAATATTTGAACTAAGCTTTGTAGGTTCTCATTACTTGACATAAAAAGAATATAATACTAAAAAAAATAGGAATGAAATTAAAGTCAGTGATGAGTAAAAATTAAATACCAGATGCTCCGCAGGGCGTAGCTTTATACGACCGCAGAGGTTGAACCCTGAACGGTTGGGGCAAGTATGGACACAACATTCAAGCTGGATTCAGCTCTAAATTTGGATTGTGATTAAATAGTTGACACAGCATAGGTTTCTGACACAGAATGAATGTGTTCTAATGAATTTAAAATTTTTGTTTTCTCTTAGAGCAATTCACTATGCTGTTGAATATTAATCCTCTCAAAAAAATGTTTGAAGAAATTTTCTTTTTTATTCATGAAATTTCAAATGAGAAAAATTGAACCCAATTTTTTTAATCACATCCCCCTTTCCCTTATTCCAAAACTAATCTCAATTAAAATTTCTAATGGAGTTTGAAACAATAACTACTCATTTAAATACATCATAAAATATTAAGATGTAAAAAAACTGCTTGTTATCACTGAATGGTAAAGATTATTTTAATTTATCAGTTGGTAGTAAAAAGTGAATATACATTGTATATTGTATGTAACAAAGATTTAAGTTGATTCTGGACAAAGAAAGATAACTCCAATTAAAAAAAAATCTTGCTATTGCACAATATTTTGCAATTAGATATTTCTTGCTTACTATTCTGGACAAAGAAAGATAACTCTAATTAAAAAATTTTTTGCTATTTCACAATATTGTGCAATTAGATATTTCTTGCCATTGCGCAATACTGTGCAATTGAAAAGACTTGCTATTGCACAATACTTAATATAATAATTTTAGATCCTGATTTGGACCAACTTGAAAACTGGGCCCATAATAAACAAGAGGCTGTCACAACGACAGCAAACCGGATTTATTAACATTTATTTGTGTCCTGGCAATATCACAAGAACCATTACTGATGAATGGTGAAAGTGAAAATCGTCAATATCAAATTTGACCTCCATTTTGTCATTAGTATCAACATATTAAAATTTGAAAAGCTTAAGATTGAATGGTTCATGAGTAAATGCAACAACCTGAATGGAAACGCCATTTTACGATCTTTCAAGAACCATAACTCCTGAACGGTATAAGTAAAAATCGTCATTATTGAACTTGACCTCTATTTTGTCATCCGTAACAACATATTAAAATTTCAAAAGCTTTGGTTGAATGGTTTATGAGAAAATGCATGGACACGACGGGAAACACCATTTTTCAATCTTTCAAGAACCATAACTCCTGAACGGTAAAAGTCAAAATCATCATTATTGAACTTGACCTCCATTTTGTCATCAGTAACAGCATATTAAAATTTCGGAAGCTTTGGTAGAACAGTTCATGCATAAATGCACGGACACGACTGGAAACTCCATTTTTCAATCTTTCAAGAACCATAACTCCTGAACGGTAAAAGTCAAATTCGTCATTATTGAACTTGACCTCCATTCTTTCATAAGTAACAACATATTAAAATTTGGGAAGCTTTGGTAGAACAGTTCATGCGTAAATGCACGGACAACTCCATTTTTCAATCTTTCAAGAACCATAACTCCTGAACGGTAAAAGTCAAAATCGCCATTATTGAACTTGACCTTCGAATAGTTGTCAGTAATAACATATTAAAATTTTAAAAGCTTTGGTTGAACGGTTCATGAGTTAATGCACGGACAACATTTGATTGCCGCCCGCCCGACTGCCCGACCGCCCGCCCGACGTACATCCCCAAATCAATAACCGACATTTTTGTCACAAAAATCCGGTTAAAAATCTAAGTACATTTTTGGATTCAGCATATCAAAGAACCCCAAGATTTCAATTTTTGTTAAAATCAGACTAAGTTTAATTTTGGACCCTTTGGACTTTAGTGTAGACCAATTTGAAAACAGGACCAAAAATGAAGAATCTACATACACAGTTAGATTTGGTATATCAAAGAACCCCATTTGTTCAATTTTTGATGAAATATTCAAATTTTAAAGTAAATTTGGATTTTATTAGATAAATACTTACCATCATAAATTCTGAGTGTAACCCCAATTGCGTCATAGGTCAGATGGAAAATCCCTACTAAAAATAAACGTACTCTCACTGGTCCGGACATATACCCCTGTTTGCCCATATTCTTCCATTCAATTTCCTCAAGACAGAAACATAAGGAAAGGGGATGAAGGGGAGGTGGGTGGGACCTATAATTTATGATGGTAAGTATTTATCTAATAAAATCCAAATTTACTTTAAAATTTGAATATTTTATAGCTATAAATACGTTACCATCATAAATTCTGAGTAACAGAATCTAACGTAAAGCTGAATCCCCTGTAACAGAAGAAACAGGAGGAAAGTTCAATCTTTGTGCTGAAACTATAGGTCCAAGAGAGTATAAACTCTCGGCAAAAGTAGCCATAGATTGGAGGTAGTGAGATATAAAAGAGTTCTCATTTCTCCAGAAACCTGCAGACAGTACCTCTTCTAAAGATGCACTGTTAAACAGAGCCCAGGATGTAGAGATACCCCTAACATCATGGGCTTTAACATTAAAACTATTTAAAAGTTCTGCCTTAGAAGAACCATAAGCTAAAGATATGCATTTGCATATCCAAGTAGAAATAGTTTTAACAGAAAGATCTGAGATTCCTTTTTTAATAGGAATAAAGAGTCTTGAGTTAGAAACAGAACGTAAACTACACGTTCTTTCCAGATAAATAGAAAGGATTCTTACTGGACATAAAAGTACAGAAATAGAATCGCTAGGGAGTGCAGGAATCACAACTGGTTCTGCACCCTTATCTGGAATCTGATTCTTTGCCAAAAAAGCAGGATCCGTTAAAAGAGTAACAGAAGATTTATCCCTGTTAAATCGAAGGCAAGCATCAGAAATAGAGAAGGCATGGATTTCACTCCTTCTCCGTCCAGAAGCCAAAGCTAAAAGAAAACAGCATTTATAGGAAAGAAACCTTAAATCTATTGTTTCTGCTGGTTCAAAAGGAGGAAGTTTTAAAAAGGATAAAACTAGTCCAAGGTCCCACTTAGGAACTAAAGTTTTTTGTCTTGGTCTTTCAAGACTAAAACTACGAACCAAAAGAGAAATATGCTCATTGATTCCAAAATCTGGGCCACCAGAAATATGAATAGTTCTTGAGATAGCTGATCTATATCCCTTAATAGTAGAGGGACATAATCCTTTGGATTCAAAAAGAAAAACTAGAAAGTCTGCTAATTGTTGTACAGTGACTTGGAAAGGATCAATTTCCCGCTCACTACACCAATCTGAGAAGATTGACCATTTTGCATCATAGACAATGCTAGTGGAGTCTCTGACAGACTTTGTGAGATGCTTGGTTGCTCCTTCAGAAAAACCTCTCTTTCTGAGGCTAACCCTGAGAGAAGCCAGGCGTGTAGATGAAGTTTTTCTGGATTTTGATAAAGAACCTTGCCCTTGATTTGAGACAGAAGGTCTGGTCTCAGAGGTAGAACTAGAGGACAAGCACATGAAAGGCGCAGAAGGTCTGGAAACCAAGACTGTTTTGGCCATGCTGGAGCAATAACTATGATCTTGCAATTTTCCCCTGCTATTTTCTGAAGTACTGGGGAGAGAAACCTGAAAGGAGGGAAGGCGTACCCGAACATTCCTTTCCAAGATAGGCTCATTGCGTCTACCGCAAAAGATTTTGGATCCGGAACCGGAGACACAAATGTTAGAAGTTTGTGATTGAGACTGGTCGCAAACAGATCTATCTGAGGTGACCCCCAATGAAGAGTCACAGCTTTGAAAACTACTTGAAGTAGTTCCCACTCCGTGTTTACTGGAGCAAGGGATCTGGATAGAGTGTCGGCTAGAATATTGAGGTGTCCCGCAATATGTCTCACCACTAGATGAACCTGGAGTTGAAAACACAGAAGGAGAATGTCTCTGGCTATCTGATAAAGAGAAGGTGAATGAGTTCCTCCCTGATTCTTGAGATAAGCTACAACTGTTGTGTTGTCCGTGGCCAGAATGACAGACTGATTCTTTAGAGACATTTGGAAATGATTCAGTGCAAACAGAACTGCTTTCATTTCCAATACATTGATGTGCTCTTCCAAAAGATCTGGACTCCAGACTCCCGAGATTGTAAGCCCCTCCAGATATGCTCCCCAACCGAGGGTGGAGGCATCTGTGAATAATGTTAGACTGGGAACTTGAGGGAACAGACATAGGCCCCTCATTACATTTTCCCGTACTAACCACCATTGAAGGTGTGGAAATAAAGGCTGAGTGATTGGAATCAATGCTTCCCATTCTTGTGAAGCTGCAATCCATAACTTGTGCAGATAAAACTGAAGAGGAAGAATGTGAAGTCGTCCCAATGGAATTACATCTGCCAGAGAGTTCAATAGACCCAGAAGTTGCAAGAATTGACGTGCTGTGACTGATTGAACCGTCAGGAATAAATGTATTTTCTGACATAGTTTTGTAAATTTCTCCTCTGGTGGGAGGACTAGGCCTACACTGGTTAGGAAATGTTCTCCCAGGAAAACAAAGTCTTGAGACGGAATTATCTCTGACTTTTTCCAAGAGATAAGGAAACCTCGGGACAGAAAACAATTGATGACCAAATCTGTCTGAACCCTCAATTTGATTGGGCAAAATTCCTTGAGAAGGGAATCGTCCAGGTAGGAATGAATCTGAATAGACAGGGAATGTAGGTGAGCTATAGCTGCCTGCATGATTTTTGTAAAAGCCAAAGGGGCTGTAGACAGGCCAAAAGGGAGAGCCTTGAACTGGAAAACTTTGTTGTTCCAAACGAAGCGAAGGTATTTCCTGTAAGTTTGGGAAATGGGAATGTGGAAATACGCGTCTGAAAGATCCAGAGAAGTAGTCCACATTCCTGGAAGGATTGAAGCCCTGATGGATCTGTTTGTTTCCATTTTGAAGTGGGGAACAATAAGAAATTTGTTCAGAATAGATAGGTCTATGACCGGCCTCATTCCTCCAGTCTTCTTTGGAACCAGAAAAAGACGGGAATAAAATCCCGGAGACAGAGTTAAGATCGACACCTCCTCTATTGCAGCTTTTTGTAACATTGTGTCCACTTCTACTGATAGAAGTTGACACTTTACTGGGTCTTGAGTATGAGACAAACTTATTGGAACTGCAGACAGAGGAGGTGGGTTCTTGAACTGAAGTGTTAATCCCCCTCGAATTATTGACAGCACATAACAGTCTGAGGTAATTTTCTTCCACTGATTTAGGAAAAAACTTAACCTCCCCCCTACTGGTATTGATTTTTGAGGAACTTGTTGTAAATTTTCCCCTGGGGAAGCTGTCAATAACGTACGAGGGGGCAAGAACCTAGGTACTAGACCCAGGTTTCTTGGAACCCTTAAAACCACCAGAAGGCTTACCTGAGCTTTTTCCTGAGTTATTGGGTTTGTTCTGCGGTTTGCCGTAGTTATTCTTCCTTTTCTTAGCAGAAGAAGGAGGACCACCTGAAGCAGAAGTACTAGTAGAACTAGATGTAGCATTAACCGACCTCTTGCCATTAGTAACTTGTTCACTAACTTTGACTGGAGGAGGGTTTTTGCTGAGTTCCTCTTGAACCCGCTGTAAGGGTAAACCAAACATCTTGTCAGAGAGTGGAGATTTCAGTAAAGAATCTTTCAAAGGCTCAGCGATAGAAATGTTTTCAAGAAACTCTGCTCTTTTAGATAGGGTGCAATTAGCAATAGAACCCATTAAAAGCAACTGAGATGAACCTAAAGCTTTATCCAGTTGAAGTAAGAAAGATCGTACTTCTGCTGGAACAACCGAATCTTCGCTGTTAAGCAAATGTCCGGTTGCAGCTAGAAAATGTTCGGCTGTGCCAAGAACTTGAGAAGCACTACGAAGGAGATTCTCAGTCTTTGACCAAACAGGTTGAGTGAGACGAAGACCATCTACTGGCTTTTTTCCCAATAAAGATGACATAGATTTGTCACAATTGGGAACAAGTCTACCCAGTGAAGAATCAAAGATATCAAAATCCTTGTACTTAACCTGATCAGAAAAGGATGACATTCCAAATCCTGAGATATTGTTATTAGCAACCTTTTCACTAGCAGAATTAGCGATACCTTCATTAATAAATTGTAAAGCAAAAGCCATATGGCCAGATTCAGGAAAAGAATTGTGAGAAGTTACAGTATCCTGAGAAATACCACAGGAAGCTTCAAAAGTTGAAGAAGGTTTCTTCGGCTTGGAAGGAGAGGCAAAAGGGATATGTGCTTCATCCCTCATCAAGGTATACACCTTATCCCTAAGATCCTTCAAGGAAGGAGGATCCTCAGTCTCCTTGGTGGGAGGTTGTTGAGCTGACTTAGAAGAAGGCTCAGGGGCCGTCTTCGATACCTTGGGAGAAGAAGAACTTTCAACATCCTCATCAGTGAGGAAAGCCCTTTCATGACTCCCAGGGGAAACAGAAAGCTCGTCATCCTCCCTCTCATCACATTCTACAGACTTAGCTGGAGAAGGTTGATGAGAAGAAACTCTATTCTCCAGTAGAGTCATACGACTGGATAGAGTGTTAAATTCAGCCTTGAAAGACTCACCAAAGTCCAAAAGTAACTTCTGTAACCCATCCAAAGGTGATGCATGATCAGAAACCTGAGTACCATGAGAAGAACTAGAAGCTTGAGAGTCAGGTACGGTGGTAGAAGGAGCTACTGCAGAAGTCAAAGATACTGCTACGGGTAGAGCAGGAGCTAAAGGTGGTGCAGTAGCTACCCCAGAAGGGGGACCATAGAAATTGTCCCTATAAGGCCAAAAACCAGGTTGGTTTGGCATAAACCCACCATAAGGGTAAGACTGTGGCCAAGGTGGCTGAGACCATGAGGGTAAAGGTTGTGTGCCCGTGTTGGGAAGCATATACCCACAATAGGATAATGGGGGTCTAGAACCTGGCAAGTTCAAGCCCATAGCTGTACCTGGGACAGAACTAATAGTACCCGCTGAATTAACAGGCCTAGATAAAGTATGAGTCACCGAAGTTGACGTAGGTACCCCCCAAAATGCATGGCCGAACCTTGTGAAAGGGTCGGATAGGTAGCATTACCAGACACCGTTGTCGAAACTCCGGTCAATGTACTGGTAGTTTGGGGGGGACTTAAAGGTAGTGACCCATCTAAGAGATAGTCCGAACCAGGAATACTTACATACGGACTATTCAAATTAAAGTCCATAATAAATTTTACTTTAGTAAAAAAAACACAAATAATTTGTTTAGAAATTTAAACAAAACAAGGGAATATATTTCCAATAAAATACACAATATATATGAAAAGCAATTAAGCTATTCAAAACAAACTAAACACTTCTCTGTTGAATCTGTAAAACTTGATGTGCACGTGTGACCGATGTCGCAGATGGAAATTGAATGGAAGAATATGGGCAAACAGGGGTATATGTCCGGACCAGTGAGAGTACGTTTATTTTTAGTAGGGATTTTCCATCTGACCTATGACGCAATTGGGGTTACACTCAGAATTTATGATGGTAACGTATTTATAGCTATAAAATCAAACAAAGTTTAATTTTGGACCCCGATTTGGACCAACTTGAAAACTGGGCCAATAATCAAGAATCTAAGTACATTTTTAAATTCAGCATATCAAAGAACCTAACTGATTCATTTTTTGTCAAAATCAAATTAAGTTTAATTTTGGACCCTTTGGACCTTAATGTAGACCAATTTGAAAACGGGACCAAAAGTTAAGAATCTACATACACAGTCATGACAGTTAGATTCGGCATATCAAAGAACCCCAATTATTCAATTTTGATGAAATCAAACAAAGTTTAATTTTGGACCCTTTGGGCCCCTTATTCTGTTGGGACCAAAACTCCCAAAATCAATACCAACCTTCCTTTTATGGTCATAAACCTTGTGTTTAAATTTCATAGATTTCTATTTACTTATACTAACGTTATGGTGCGAAAACCAAGAAAAATGCTTATTTGGGTCCCTTTTTGGCCCCTAATTCCTAAACTGTTGGGACCTAAACTCCCAAAATCAATACCAACCTTCCTTTTGTAGTCATTAACATTGTGTTTAAATTTCATTGATTTCTATTTACTTAAACTAAAGTTATTGTGCGAAAACCAAGAATAATGCTTATTTGGGCCCTTTTTTGGCCCCTAATTCCTAAACTGTTGAAACCAAAACTCCCAAAATCAATCCCAACCGTTCTTTTGTGGTCATAAACCTTGTGTCAAAATTTCATAGATTTCTATTAACTTAAACTAAAGTTATAGTGCGAAAACCAAGAAAATGCTTATTTGGGCCCTTTTTGGCCCCTTATTCCTAAAATGTTGGGACCAAAACTCCCAAAATCAATACCAACCTTCCTTTTGTGGTCATAAACCTTGTGTTAAAATTTCATAGATTTCCATTCACTTTTACTAAAGTTAGAGTGCGAAAACTAAAAGTATTCGGACGACGACGACGACGCAGACGACGACGCCAACGTGATAGCAATATACGACGAAAAATTTTTCAAATTTTGCGGTCGTATAATAATATAATAAATAAAGCTATTCTGTTTAAAGAGAGTATGTTGTAGACACTATCTACAGAATCGACAATAATTCACAGCCTACTGCTCAACATTCCATGGACTTTACTTTTATAAATCTTCCTAATGATTATAATAAAAAATCAAAGGATATGGGGTATCCATCCAGTCATAAAAACAGTATATGCACAGCAACAGCAACAGCACTTTTAAAGTGGTTTTTTTTCTCGTTTGAAAGAACATTTTATATATTACTAGTGACCTTTAAGACACCAAGAGCTCTGTCCAGTTTCTTCTGTCTTTTCTTGGTCTTTTTAGCAACTCGATGACCCAACAGTAAGTTCTGTGTATCTTTTTTCTTGATATACTGTTATAAAATAAAAATTATGATTTTATATGTACAAAAAGAAATAATTAGATATCTTTGTTATATATTGATGTTCTTCAACGATGAGCTTGAGCATGTTGAGTGTTTAAAAATCAATATCTGTAAAATTTGTTCAGGTACGGTTTTGTGTTGAGATAACTTTACTTATATTATCACACTTCAAATCTTAATGTTTCATCAAAGTTTTGACTACCATCAGTTATATCATATGCTTACACAAAAATAATAGTATCTCTCACTGATATGTATACATTTGTTCATAACATTTCAATGAGAAAGGGGTTTTAAATGCTGTCCTCTATTTAGTCTGATGCTAAAGATGGTTTTTAATGATGAACTAAATCCTTACATCTTACATCAAAATCAAATTCTAATGAAAAAACGTTTGTAACGTTCATTTTGATTGGATAACGTCACTTACCGTATATTCCCGAATTTAAAGCGCATCGTTTTATAAGCCGCACGGCCGTTTTTAGGGGGGAAGATTGTTTTTGTCCTTACATAAAACGCACCTGAATATTAAGCGCACCCTGAAGAAAACGTACATTTATTCTACTGACCTTATAGTGTCATGAATATTTCCTCCTTTTGCAACTCACACCGTAATTTGTTTCATTTCTATTTTCAGATTGGTGAGAAAGTTGAGAGTATTTTTGAATATATTTATTTGTGTCATATTAAAATATAAAATCTTAATAAAATAATTATACTTTTCTCATTGTTTTAATTATGCCAGTTTCGTTTGTTGTTTTTTGTCAACAATGGCCATGTGTTGACAGCTTGGGTGTCCATTGAACCTTGTTGTTTTGATTAAAATTAGTATGGTATTGATTGCTTCTTTATTGTTTGAATTGGCATTATGGATTTTAATTAATCTTAAAAATGTATGCATGAAAGGTCACCAAAGCCATAAAACTGCCATTGTTTACCTTGATTATGACCTACTTACCTGTACCCACGTGTGAAAACTGTTCACCGATAAGTCAGAAAAAAATTAATTAAATCAATCTTAAGAATTTTATTGTTGTCTATAAAATAAAAGTTGAAGTTCTGAAAGTAACAAACATATTTCAATTTTAATTTGGATAAATACCACATACAAAACCATTTACTTTTTGCAAGTCATTGTCTATTTTTAAATGAAAGTGATATGAGCCATGAAAAGGGGAATTCAAAAAAGATGGCAATAAATAAATGTCTTAACAGATTAAATTATAAAAATTAGTATTCTTTTTTTTTTATTTAAACATCCAATAATATTTCGTAAAGATATTTCATTTTGAAACACAATAAAACGACAAACAGTTACTCCTCAATATTATATCCTGTATGGTACCTCTTTTCAAACACGATTATCTCTCTTTGTTTATGAAACACTTTAAAGTGTCGATTTAAGCACATGCATCGTCATTAAAAGAAACTTGGAATATTGTCAAGACACACAATCACTTTCTTTATTATTTCATTAGAAAATTTTATATTAAAACACATTAAATCAACTAACAACTACGTATTTATGATAAATACACAATTAATATCCTGTATGGACACAGTTATCTTTCTTTGTTTATGAAATGAACACTAACACATGGTTATCAACTTCCTGTAAACCAACAATGATTGAATGAAATAAAAAACAAACGATAAAGTAAATATATTTATTTATTCATAACAAAATATGCCACATTAACAATTTATCAAGTCACTGCAAGCACTTGACAATCTGACTGTCTCCAGAAAACAAATCCAGATATTTTTTTTTTCACGGTCGTCCTGAAAACAGAAAATAATACATACATAACACGCACCCGAGTATAACACGCAGGGACAAAGACAGAGAAAAAAACCTGCGGCTTATTTAACGATTTTTACGGTATTTACATAGCATCAATTGACAATTGATGCTATGGGACGTACGCGCAAGCGCAGACGGCATATGACATATTTTGAATACAGGTTTTAACGTTGTTTTCTGTCAGTTTCATTAGAATGGAGATAACAATATTGTATTTTAAGCTCCGATGGCATGAATTGGGGATTTGATGGTCGCAAATACCCGTTTACTGTCTTCGCTAACGCGTCGCCAGTAAACTTTATTTGCGACCATCAAATCCCCAATTGATGCCATCGGAGCTTAAAATACAATACAGTTATATCCTAAATGGCCTTAAGTAAATCTTAAGTAGTACTCTTTAACTATGACTGATAAACCCAACATGTATTTAAGAAACATACACAGGTGTCACAAACCATAAAGACTTCATCAATATAAGATGTCATATTGTTTTGGTTTTCCACTTTCATTCTTCCTTTCTAATCACATTCAGAAACAATGTGTAGCATATTAATCTATTGCAATAAAAAATCATAATATCTAATAAAATTTGTAGATTTAGCTAACAAAGTCCTTATATTTGTATAAAGTAACATTCGTTTATAGTGGAAAATTGTTTTAACGTTGAATAAGCTACAATTAAAAATTGCTTGCTGGTCCCTCTCTGTGATTACCATTATATTACGCTGGTTCATTACCCAATCAATCTGTCACCAAGGGAAGATAAATAAGTCGATTTTCGTTCATAGTCTTTTTCAAAAATGATGAACGGTTCTTTATATTGGTATGTAATCATTTTAAACGTTTCAAATTTATGAAATTATATTCGTACATCAATGTTTTTGATACACCAATAACAAACACTGAAATATATTGAATTGATACATTTTGTAATTATTCAAAATTATATCAGAAACCTAAACTTAATTATAAAATAATGAACCTGTTAAGGGGAGAGAATACTCGCATAACTTTTTCGAATTGGCACATAATACAACGAAATGTCACTCTTGCATACAAATGGCACATCAATATAATTAATTATCTGCGAAATCGTCCCCCACCTTCAATGATGATTCTAAATTATAAATCTAACCAAAAGTTGTTAATCTATAGATAGTTAAGACTAATGAAAGCTAACCCAATGTAAAAATATTTCTTTGCAATTTTTTAAAACTTCCTCAGAAAAATACTCGAGCCACTTGACTTTCATAGCTCAAAATTAACGTTTTTACACAATATTTGAATAAAGTAGTTGAAGATTATTCGCTTCTCAAAGTGTAAGACGCAATAAAAATTGTATGCTTGCACCATCCTACCGAAATACGGATTTAATTAAGTCCTGAACATTTTGACATTTCTTCGTATATTTTGAACAAAACCGGTTTTAACCAAATCACAAGTACGTGTTAAGATCCGACTAAATACCTATTTTCCTATATGGTCAGGTAAAGTTGCTACAATGTGTATACAATTACCGGTTTAAATGGTTAATCAGACCATGTTCTAAACCCTGTTATATACAATACAATATACTAACCTCATCTTCACTTTCACTTTCCTCATCATCAGGTTTTTCATTATCATGTCCTATGAAAAACTTCAGGGCAGCTACCAGCATCTATGAATATTTAAAACAAAAAATTGATATAAATAAGATTTTAAAGTATTTCACCTTTCTGTAATAACTATATAGTCAACACCTTGTGCGTAAATTCTATACATTTATAGATCTATTTCATTCATCTTTATTTGAATGTATCACTGGTACAATAAATGCTATTTAATTATTTTTTTCTTATTTTTAGATGCAGTTCAACGAGTTGTAAACGCATATAAAATTTTAAGTACATTTATTTAATATTAAACATATTTAATATTTGATGGAAAATCATTGAGACAATAAAGGGCTTTTAAGACATTAAGGCTTTTTTTTTGTTGATTTATTGCTGTATTTCATTTTTTTCCCTTTATTATTTCATAATAAGGTTGCTAGTTTTCTTGTTTAAATTGTTTTACATTTTGTAATTTCTGGGACTTTATAGCTAACCTTGGGGTATGGGTTTTGCTCATTGTTGAAGGCTGTACAGTGACCTATAGTTGTAAACTTCTACATCATTACGTCTCTCAGGGAGATCTGCCTCATTGTCAATCATACCACATCTTCTTATTTGTTTAGTGCCAAACTTTACACTTCAATTAACTTAGAAAAATTGGTTAAACTAGTTATCATAACTGTAATATACACAAACGTGTATTTACCTTTGTAACTTTGGAGAAACAAGCTGTGGTTATAACATTAACAGTTTTGGCATCTCGCCAAATATTCCTTCTGTACAGTTCTATCATTACATCCTGTAGAAAAAAATATCAAAGACCTGAAAATGGATTTTTTTTATTTCTTTTATTCTTCCGGTTAAAGAATCCATTAAAAATTAATATGTATTTGGTTCCAGGTAATAACTTTATTCCTTTGATAAAATACAGAAAGTTTGCTCTCTACTTTTAAAACATTTTGCAATACCAATTTGCAATTAAAGCTATCTTGAATTGATACTTTTAAAACATTTCACAATAATAGTTTACAATCAAAGCTATGTAAGCTTAATATTTGATACTAATGTCAGCTTCTTGATCTAAAACAATCATTATACTTAATAACACAAAAAAAATAGTGTGACCTATTTAAAATAGGGCATAATGCATCTCCGCTATACATTATTTATTACACAAAAAAAGTCACAGACAGGCTTAATGGAAATTTCATTTAAGTCTATATCTGCTTTAATTTTTTTTTTATCAAAATGTAAATGTTTTAGAACTGTTTCTCACCAATGACATCTTAGCTGCTATAGGGTTACTGTCTTTTAACATGGTATACATAAAATTCTGTAATGTCTGAAATTAAAAATACTCATCAAATGTATGCAAGATTTTAATTGATTACAGTAGCTTAAAATGCATTGTTTACAGTGGTATATACTTTAAGTTAATTCTAAATGTTTATGAAAATAAAGGTAAACATGAAGCGAAACTTCACATTTCAAGTAAAATTAACACATCTTGTTCATATTGTTCAATCTTTATGCAGTGTCTCATCTTTTCTTTTAGCCATAGTGTTGTCTGATTTTTCTGTCTTTCTTATAAGTATGATATGTATAATTAACTACTACATCACTTGTTTTGTGGATTGTTTGCTTTTTGGTGGGTTTTTTTTTTTGCCTTTGTGGTATTTGTCCTCCTCAACATATGACTTTTACTGACCCTTTGACATCTTCTTATTTTTCTTATAAATTTATTCAACAATTGGTAACTCACTATTTAGTCATGTAAGTGTATGCATATATGCTTATTCATATGGGGATCTGTGACTGTTCATTATTGGTTGTAATACATTGTCAGGTTGCTGTCTTTTACCCAATTACCAATTAATCAATAATACTTACCGAGTTTAATTTCATATTCTTATGTTTAGAGTTGACGTTTTTAATATCAGTGACAATATATGAGTATAATGTCTTCCTTAGAACTTTATCTTGACAACGAAATAGTCCAAAAAACAGTTCCAGAAGCTTAGTTGCTTGGATTGTACCTTTATTTCTCAGTAGAATAAGAGCTCTGCAAAATGACTGAAAGAAGATAAAAATCAATAAAATTCACATTAATATTTTCCTTTTCTAGATTATAATTATATCTTCTGTGAAAGAATTTTTACTTAATTCCAAGGTACCACTTTACCTAGCTTTCATATGAGTTATTTAGTTCTTCGGGGTCCTGGGTTATCTAAAAGTACTTTATGCTCAATATAATTCAACATCAATTTAAATTTGTACTCTAGAAATTATTCAAGACGGCTACCAAAAATGTCATGTTTTAATTAGCCCAGGTGGTCGTGTGGTCTAGCGGGACGGCTGCAGTGCAGGCAATTTGGTGTCACGATATCACAGTAGCATGGGTTCGAATCCCGGCGAGGGAAGAACCAAAAATTTGCGAAAGCAAATTTACAGATCTAACATTGTTGGGTTGATGTTTAGACGAGTTGTATATATATATATATATACACAACTCGTCTAAACATCATATATATATATATGTTCCAGACCGTATGAGTATTTGGACCGTACGCGGTCTGGACCCTATGCATACTTTTTCAAAATACTCATACGGTCGCACTGGTCTGACTAATATTTAGAAGTTGGCAAAGTTAATTAGATGCATATAATAGATCAATATATCTTAACTCTCAAATTGATATAAAAAAGTTTAATTGTAATTGAAAACAAGAATGTGTCCTCAGTACACGAATGCCCCACTCGCACTATCATTTTCTATGTTCAGTGGACCGTGAAATTGGGGTAAAATCTCTAATTTGGCATTAAAATTAGAAAGATCATATCATAGGGAACATGTGTATCAAGTTTGAAGTCGATTGGACTTCAACTTCATAAAAACTACCTCGACCAAAAACTTTAACCTGAAGCGGGACAGACGGACGAACGAACGGACGAACGAACGAATGGACGGACGAACGGACAGACGCACAGACCAGAAAACATAATGCCCCTCTACTATCGTAGGTGGGGCATAAAAACACTTTATACTTTAATAATTTAAAAAATTCACACTAATTGAATCTGTTAATCTCTTGTATTTAGCATGTCGATCACTCAGTAAAATAATTGAATTATGATCACTAAAATTGAAAATATCGGAAGTAAATAAATGTGGGAGGACAATTGTTTTAGAATATTTAGCAACTTTACAAAAAATGCAAATGCCAAGGAACATACACGAACTGCAAAAATGTAAATGTAAAAAATTTTAGTACGTTACTTGTGGTAGCAAGTGTAACATTGGTTGAGAGTACCAAAATTAGGATCAAGATATACAATTCAACAAATATTTGATTTCAATTGTTCATTTTATCCGTGTAATTATAATAATATTAATTAGTAAAACTAAAATAAAGATTGTGAATAATGTTAATTTGTTAAAATTTACATGATTTAACCCATATGATCTAAAATATGTATGGTCAGCTCGTACTGGACCATACGGGTATACTCATACGGTCCGACCGTATGCGTATGGTTTTGACTGTACAAGTATACGTATACGGTCCGGACCATATGTGTACGGTCCAAATACTCATATGGTCTGGAACATCATTGTCTTATATCAGTCTATCAAAGGTAGATATATATTTTATAGCATATTGTAAGCTGTAAGTCTAAATTGAAAACTACGTTCAAACCTATGATTGCGTTGGATAAAAACCTCAATTTTTATACGTGTGCATGTAAAACAAATTTCGTTGTAGAATATATATATATACAAAACATCAATAATTTGAGTGTTTATTATGGAATTACTTTACAAAAATGTATTTTCTAATAACTTTTTTCTGAATTTGGCTGAAGTATATGCTTTACCAATCATTCTTCACTTACCATTCTCATATTCCTGTCCAGAACTGTTGAATGTACTTTCAGGACATCCCATAACTGTTGTGGAAAATCTGATGAGTCTTCTGGAAATAATCCTGAAACCTACAAAATATATATCTCAAATGTAATTTTTTCAATCTTTGCAAGCAATATTCTGGAAGTAAGAAAATTTATATATCAATAAATAATTCAATTTGACAGAGGACTTTTGAAGTTCTTGTATGTCTTACATTTGGTATATCATTACAATACAGACCATTTGTTTTTCTATAACAAGTTTGCAACATGTCTTAAATATATCATAAATTACTTACTTATGATCATGATGATACTAATTATTAACGTGTAATATTAGTTATCTTGGTGTAATCAGGGGTGTACAGAATTCATACACCCTGAGGGGCAGCCCAATGGGTGTATGAATTTTCAACAAACGGTGTAAAATTCCGTACACCCCTGATTACACCAAGATAACGAATTTATTTCTTAGGAAAAATTCCTTTACTCATTTTTAAATCACGATGTAAAATTGAAAATTGGTAATGAAAAATTTCCAGTGTAACATTTTTTTTAACTTCGATGTTGCTGTCCATTGTCAAATTTATACTTTTTTTCTTTATTCTGGGGAAAATTCAGAAATTTTTTGTGTTCTTTTGAATTTTCTGGTTAAAAATTAAAAAAAAATTTTTTTTAGCAAAATTTTATTTATCCCATGGGGGTGAACAAGGGTGGGGTGTTATTTACACCGGGGTAATTAACCAATCAGATTGCAGGATGTTTGCTGCATAAGAAATAATTATACTTTATTACTGTTTACATGAAACTTGTATTCTAAAAGGACATAATTATACAAAATAGTTTTCTTTTCACATAATCTTTCGCATCAAACAACATAATGACAACATTTCTGAAATTCAGCAACTTTGAAGTCAAAAGCTATATAGATATAATGATATGACAATACAGTCGATTCCACTTAATTGCATACCGCTTAATAGCATAATTCGGTTAATTGCATACTTTTCTCCTGCACAAAACCATTTCCCATTCATCTAATGTTAAATTGTACGGTTATATGCATAGCCCCACAAGTGGCATTTCGGTTAATTGCATAGAAAATAATCGCCAGCTAGATATGCTTAAAAGTTAAAACTGACGAGATATTTGACCGGAAACAGCAATTTGGTAAGTATATTTTTCTTGAATGCATCATAATTTTTTATATTATTTCAGATTTACTTCTGTGTTATTTAAATAAAGTTTTAACACAGTTTCTTTCCTGTTTATATCATTATAAAAAAGGCCTCGATGTGTACACAGGTAAACTTTCCCATATTCTATTTTAAGCCTCGAGGTCATAAAAATGTCAATCAGCTGATTGTTGTAAAAACATAACCATTTTATGATCTTCTATCTCAAAAGGTGTTTTAATTATTGATTGCATTTCAAACATTGTTCATAGATGACCTTTTGGGTGTCTTTTTAAAACAATAACGCCTGCTAATTATCGATCATTATTCAATGTGCAATCTCGTAATTTGGCTTTGGGTGATCTACATTTATGTTAAATATTACAGGGCATCTATATATGGTTGAAGAATTTCATACATCAATCTTTTATTTTTAATATTTTTTGAAAAGAACATTAACTTAAAATTATTATATTTTCTCACTTTCAACACTTGTGTCCAGCAAATAACCCTTGCAGGGCCCCATTACCTGTTTTAAAACTGCTTTGCATATAAGAAACTAACGAGGTTAAAGTAACAGTGTTACATCACTGTGCAATCCGTAAATACTGCATATTAAAGGCAGTTCATTACACATTTATTGTATCAAATGATTATAAACTGTGTAGCATTGTTTAACAGTTTGTTTTAATCAAAGAGTAACAATATAATTTGTACATCCGGGTCATCGGGTCATAGAAACAAATCTATTTTTAGAACAATTTCATTTTCGTATCTCAGGTAAAGGAAAAGTCAGTACATAAATAAACTAAAACTAAATGTGTTTATAAACTTTATTGAAATAATAAACAATGAAATAAAATGCATGACACTAGACAAATAACTTTTATTAGAATAAATAATCATTCAATATGTTGTAAGTGGATTATGGACGTTCATCTTTCTTTAGGATTTCCTTTACTGATGTTATTTGACTCCGTATTTTGGCATTTCAGATATAAGCATACTCCGGTTTATTGCATAATTTCGTCTGACAAATAGGCTATGCAAATAACCGGAATGTACTGTAATAACAAGTAAATTCGTCCCATAAAAAATTTATGTGAAGTACATGTATAAACCATTTTTCATACACATGTTCATATTGTACATATAACATACCTAAATTAATAAATTAAATTTATAATATGAATTAACTAATGTATAACTTACTTGAGACAAAAACAAAACTAGTTCTTCTAAAGTTTTGGAATATTCTGATGGTTTCAACTGGAAGATTTGTAAATTTGACTGAAAGTGACGATATTGTTGCAGAAACTAAAAAAGAAGAGAAAATCATTATTCACATGTTATTCATGTTATTTATTATCTTATAAATACACTTTTAAGAAATCTAAAACATTCAAGACAATTTAGTTATAAACTAACTACAGGTTGATGCACTCTTCCATTTTAATGTAATACAATTCTATAAATTATCCCAATAAAATATCACAAATTAAACTTTACCCATGCTGAAAACAAGAATGTGTCCTCAGTACACGAATGCCCCACTCGCACTTTCATTTTCTATGTTCAGTGGACCGTGACATTGGGATAAAAACTCTAATTTGGCATTAAAATTAGAAAGATCATATCATAGGGAACATGTGTACTAAGTTTGAAGTTGATTGGACTTCAACTTCATCAAAAACTACCTTGACCAAAAACTTTAACCTGAAGCGGGACAGACAAATGAATGGAAAAACATCGTAGGTTTTTAATTTTAATGCCAAATTAAATTTTTGACCCTAAATTAACGGTCCACTGAACATAGAAAATGATAGTGGGAGTTTCAGGTTAAAATTTTGGGTTGAAGTTTTTGGTCAAGGTAGTTTTTCCATTCTCAATTTTATTTGAAGTTGAAGTCAAATCAACTTGAACTAAGTACAACTTTAGATTCCCTATGATACTATCTTTTTAATTTAAATGCCAAATTAGATTTTTTTACCCCAATTTCACAGTCCACTGAACATAGGAAATGATAGTGTGAGTGGAGCATTCCTGTACTATGGACACATTCTTGTTTTAGTTTATTTTCTTAATATTTTAACACCTCATTTATCTCAATTTATTAATCTCATTATCACCTATTACATTGATTATGTGTTTTCTTTGATCTTCAAATGCTAATTTCATTGATTTACCAAATTTTCATAAACTTTTCTATAATTTTCCTACATAAATCAATTATCCCTTTTCTTTGTATATTAATTTCACCAGTGCACTTGGGAAGTAAGTTAGTGCTCTAAGGCTTTTAAAAGTACCCTTGAGAATTTTTCTGTAATCAAATATTCATTAACTACTCTTACTATCAGACAAACATGAAAAAGGTCAAGCAATATTAGGTAACCAGATTGGTTTTCTTTAGAGTTAGAATGATCTACTTCAAGGTTATGACCTGATCTACAAATTATTCCAGTTTTTGCATATTTTAACTAAACTGTAAAAATGAAAAGCTTATCAATCAAGCAAAAGACAATTTCTGCAAGTACATAGTTGTTTTTTGAATGGATTTTTTTTTGTCTTTTTACCAATAAAAAAGCTTGCGACTAGCATATTATATATTTCTGCCCCAAAACATCTATGCTACAGGTCCCTGTGAGTTTATCATGTGATGACACTGATGTACACACAGACACTTGTTTCTATCCATTGGAAGTTCAACTATTTTTGTATATTTAGTGGACTTTGTCCCCTACAACATGTGAAAAATCAATAAAAAAAATGTATATATATATCATCGTGTAATGTGTTTTCGTACTAATAACAATTTTCACTGCTTACGGTTTTCACTGTTGAGTTTTTATTCAGGTGTTTACTCAAATTTAAAAAGCATGTCCTGTAGATTGATTTTATGTATCTAGTTTTTTTTGTCAAGGCTAACTACGATTTTTTTACTGTTTCCGATTACTTTGCGATTTTGTATGTAAAAAAACAGTGTCACATGTTTTCGTATGGTATATAAATTGGATCAGTACACAGACTGGAAATGACTTTAAAATCCGGAAATTAATATTTTCTAAAGTCATCAGGTCATGGTTCTGGTGATCGCTTGAATCATAAAAAAAGTTATTTTATTCTTTTCAGTACTAAAAATTACTAGTGAATAGTTTTAGGTTGGTGTTTCATGTGCTGAAATTGTTAGATTTTGATTAATTTCAGATTGGCACCTGGTTTGTACAAAATACATTATTTTTTTCTAAAATAAAACGCAGTTTTCAAAATTTAGGATTAAATATAAAAAGTTAAGACTATTTTCATCTTCATGTACAGTACCCTTCAAGAGTACCAACTCTCCCACACCCTACACCGAGGAAAATGTCGGAGCCACTCCGAAAAACTCCGATATTCCTCCCAAAATGTTGGGAGGAATTTGGGAGTAATCTCTCCCAAAATCAGGTAAATGTTTATTGTGATAACGAGCTCACTCTCTACACCGAGGAATTAATTGCCCTTATCCTACTTTGATCTATACCGGCACAAGACTGAATGGGTAATTGGATTACCTGACAGGTAAAGGTTGAAGTAATAAAGAATTATATTTCCGGTCTACTGTACCAGTTTAAGTGTCAAACAGGTGTATAATTTTAAATGTCTTTAATACTAATTAAATTTCATTTGTGGTAATAAAAACTAAAGTTAAAATATTTTCGTATTTTTTGTTAGCCCATCTAAAAATATCTTAACCTTAATGTACTTGTTTTAAAAAAAAAAACGATTATAAAATATAGCGGAATATGTGAAAAACAAAATATTCTACTTCAAAGTTAAAGTCTTTATTTAAAAATTATAAGTCTAAAAGTTTTATATATGCAAGTAAAAAGGAAAATTTATTCACCATTCATTAGACAAAATAATTGCCCCGTAATAATTGTGTAAATCTACGGCATTTTCTTTTTACGATTATCTAATTGCTGGAATGAATAAAAGATTTAAAAGCAAAATGTTGTTGTTAATTCTTTCAATTGTATTCAAGTTTTATAAAAAATGAAAACTACTTAATTTTGACCTCGATGTCTTCACCAGTAATTTAATATTTTATTGACGAAATGAGCATACTTGAGTAAAAATAACCGGAAACTTTCGCTAAAATAATTCGAGCAGTTAAATAAAATTACGTGTTTGAAAGTTTTGTATATTCAAGTAAAAAGGAAAATATTATTCACCATTCGTTATGCTTAAAAATTACGGCATTTTCGTTTAACGATTTGTTGGCAGTACAGCAGAATAATAATACATTTCCGTTACAACAGGAATACTTCCAGCTGCATTAATTCAACTTTGTTTAATATTAACTTTCGCACAATGAATGTAAATTTGTGTATTTTCAACAAAAGATTTTAAAAACAATTATTTGCCGTGCGAAGACAATTCCACGATACACATCTCAGTTATCAACAGGTTGGGTTGAACTTGAACTTGACTTACTTAACAATGTTAAATGCTAAAAATAGTTAACATCAATGTTATCCACAGCACGAGTTTTTTAAAGGGCGGGAAAAAATATCGCGTACTAGTAAACTCAGGTGACCTTTCTGGCCGACCGTGGGAAAGTCCATTCAAGGTTTCTAAAGTTGCAGAACGACATTTTTGTGCAATCGTATTGAGGCTCCAGAAGGTCCTTTTACAATTGATTTATCGGGAAAATATAATTCTTATCCGAATAAACGTGAACACATTTTAACTATTTGAATTTTAATGTTTTATCTTTCAAAAAAGAAAGTACATTTATAGTTATATGTCCATGGTCAATAATATAGATTTACAGTTGGTGATGTATTAATTGAAATTATGATGGAAATTGTCCGGGGTGATTGATTGTATTCAAATGACAATAATCATGATAATACGATAAAGAAATGCCAATTGTAGGCGGTTGGGAAATTTTGAAAATAAAATGATGACTGATTTAACTGGAATAGAATATTATGATGGGCAATTATGAGGTTTGATAAATTTTATTAATAATTAAAGGATTAGTGACCTATCGGATAGCGATAAGCGGATTACTTATCATCACAACTTTTAACATCTTTTGTAAACGTAAAATGATTGAGCGTCATAAACTTGTCAAACACCGGTAGAATTATAGTACATTTATTATATAATTAATGTGAAAATATTTTTCACTTTCCAAATTCAAATGACGAAATTGATATAAATACTTTCGTCAATTTGAAAACCGTTCCGTAAAATGCAAAATGACGAGCACTATCAATATCACTTGAAATTATTTTCTTTGTCAACAGAGTTGTCATTTAACAGTTTCTGTTCGTAATTTGAATTATTCAAGTCTGTATAAATGTACCGAGGTGGTGAAACATCATATTTTACATTGCTCAATAAATTAAGTTTACTTGATGATCCGATGAATCGGGTTACCGAAAAAACAACATGATTTCATTAGCCAGTTGATTTTTTAATAATGAACAATTAATGCGCTGATATTGCTTATTGAATAAGTTATAAAAGAAACTAATTGTGGCAAAATCGTCCTTGCTGAAAGAACACAGTTACACAATGTATGACCTGACCGGACTGTAATAGAAACACAAAATAACAATTTTCTTCATACTTTTTCGTATGTACGTTCTATTTTAAAGATAACGGCATAAGACACAAATATAAAGGATAATAATTATCTTATTCTAAATGATATTGTCACATCTTTATCTGTCAAAGAAAGGAAAACATTTGTTCAATTTATAATACCGTGATTTTAAAGCACACCTGTGCAACCAAGATCGATTAAATGTTCAAAGGTAAATTATCTGGGTAATCCAATTATGTTGTCACGCGTCGTTAATTTAAAGTACATCCGATGGGCAATAAACCAATTTACAGTCACGCGGTGTTGGGAGAGATTCTTTGGAGGATTTTAGGAGTGAAATCCGCGGTACTCGGTGTGATTCCGAGAAACACGGAAATCGGAGAAAAAAGTTATCGAATCGATATTTTTGAAGAGTACTGTATCAAGGATGTGTAAGAAGAATTGTCAATAAAATATTGAATATTAGATTTTGAACAACCATTTTATATAAGAACCCTGTTCATTTTAGCTCGCTGGGTTGTAATTAAAACGGCCAAAAAAAAACATGACAGTCACATGCCTTGAAGATCCGGTGTCTGACAGGCAATAAACATATCTGGACTTTATTTTAAACCTTCTGATTTTTTTTCTACAACTATTCTAGTGATACATATTTTTGACATTAAATAAAAAAGGCTAAATAGGTCAGTTTTATTAAATTTGTTCTAACGTCTTTAAAAAGCGACGTTGAATATGTTTTAAATTTGTCAAGTTGTAGTGGTGTTGTTGTTATAAATGTAGAAACCGAAAATCACACCACAATGTGCGCGTATGAAGTTGAAACCGACGAAATGTGGTTGATACGAAAACATATGACACAACGATATATAATTTCCAATATACTAAATGAACTTAAAATCATTAACTTTGTTTCTTCCGGTTTCGTTTGTTTGTCGGAAATCGGAAACATTACGCTTTTTTCCGTTTCTTTTTAATATTAAAAAAATTGATGATATGGACTTCGTTCCCTTTCACAGGAAGGCGTCAAAGCAAAAATTTAAAAAAGCCTTCCAAGATGTCATAATTAATTGGACTAAGGTAAATGCCTGCCTAATGTTAGAAGCTATGAATAGTCGACCTTCCCATATGGATAGAAACACGTGCCTATGGCTGTGGATGCACTTTTACACTTTAATGATGTCAAAAATGTAGCTGACAGGTTGAAATAGTCAATACAAAGGTAGATGATAAAATGTTGTAAATAGATTTAACAATGTAAAATAACCTCTTCTCTGTATGAATTTGGATCACGTTTTATCAAGTTTTGTAGCTGAGGGAGATTGTTTGGCAGTTTGTTGTGATTTCTGTCAGACATTCTGTTCTGTTTACATCAACCACGTGTGTCTCTTTAAACCGGAAGTATCAAAGACTGCACCAACTAAGAACCATTAATGAAGTTTTAAGAACACTACACAGGAATGAAATATTCATATTCTCCATTTCCATTCTCAATTTTAAATTTTCGTCATAACGTATTTGTATAGATTTTGTGATTGAGACAAAAACATAGTATTGATTTTATTTATACAATGTGATTTACAATTCCCAAAAAATGATATTGAAATTTTTTTTTAAGACCGTTTTGCTTTATATTTTTGTGGATTTCAGATTTTAAAAGTCTGGATCACAAAAGTGCTTCAGATAACGAACAATTTGTTTTAAATTACAAGTTTTTTTTCTACCCTGAATTAAATGTTTACAAATTGAATTTGTAAATTATTTATACAAAACTGTGCTAGTACTCAGATACTGGTAGTATGTCATCGTTTTTCCCTTCACTTGTACCAAGTGCTTCAGATCCTTTGTGGTTTACCGTTGATAAACCATGCGATGACGAAGAAGAAATTTCAAAACTGGAAGAAGAACACACTTCATGGGTAAATTTGCATTTATATTTTTTTTTGCTAACCAAAAAATGCAACAGTTAATTGTTTTCAATTTGTATTGGATTTATTGTAAAAGTAAGTAAGATGTTTAAGATACCTAACAGCCAAATAATGACAGACAAACTGGGAAAACATCAATCTATGAAACACAATATAAAAAAAATAGATGTCACTAAGCAACACAAACCCCTATAGAAAAAAACAGGGGTGTGCTTAGCAGGGCTGTTATCTACATCTACATCGTACAACGATTCATCAGCACATTGATGACTATACGTCGGCGCATTGCAAACAGATACTTAATAAAATATAATAACTAATGAGTGCAATAATTCAGAAATAGTTTTGTGCAAAAACAAAACAAAAATTAACACATTTGTACAAACAGGTTGGATATCTAAATATACTGACTCTGGATCAGTATTTTAAACTGATCCAGGGAGTTGAGTTAACACTGATGATGCTTTGTGAAAGTGAGTTCCACAGTACGTAACAACTATGAATGGAAAAAAGCTGTACTTGAAGTAATCTGTTCTGGTGCTAAATGTTTGGTATTGTAATAATTAGTGAATCTGGTGTTTTTGACTGGCTGTGGTAAAAGGTAAAGGTTAGGGTCTGCTGCAATGAGATGGTGTGAGATTTTGTACAGCATAGTAACTCGATTGATGTTTCTGTGAGTTTCAATTGACTTCCATTGAAGATGGTCAATCATGGAAGTGACACTACTGGTGTTGTGGTACCTGTTGGTGACGTAGCGTGCTGCCCTTCTTTGTATTTTTTCAATGTTGTTTTTTTATTTTTGGTGTGAGGTGACCAAACTGAAGAGTAGTATTCTAAATTCGAACGTACCATGGATTTGTATGCCAATTTTTTGTTTCTTCCTGGTTTATTTTTAAGTTTCTTTTAAGAATGCCTAAGATCTTATTTGCTTTTGCAGTAATGTTGTTGATATGTGTATCCCAAGACATGTTGTGAGAAAGGGTGATACCGAGATATTTTGCAGCATGTGCAGTGCTGACAGATTCTAAAATGTGGCCTTTTAATACATACATTTGTACATGTAGTCATGTTTGAATGGTGACTGTGATCTTGTCACAGTGAGAGATTTGCAAGTTTGTTCCCATTTGGCAAGGTAGTTTGGGTCATTTTGTAGTATGGTACAATCTTGGTGATTTGTTATGTTTCTGTATACATGGTATAAGATACAATCATCTGCAAACAAGCGTGTTTTTGATGTTACTGCTGCAGGTAGGTCATTAATGAAGATGAGAAAAAGTAGTGGACCCAAGACTGAGCCTTGGGCACCCAACTTACCACAGGCATTTGACTAGATACCTCTCCGTCAAGGGCAACCTGTTGCATTCTGTTATTAAGGAAGGCTGATACCCAATTCCAGGTATTTCCCCTTATGCCATAGTAATCCATCTTCCTTAATAATTTTTTGTGAGGTACCTTGTCAAATGCCTTGGAAAAGTCTAAAATAATAAGATCAGTTTGTACGCCATTATGGAGGTAACTAAGTAGTTCGTGACTTAAAGTAAATAGCTGTGTTTCACAGATGTGTTTAGATCTGAAGCCATGCTGATTATCCACAAGGATGTTATGTGTGTCCAGATGTTTCAGTATGTTACTTACAACAATGTGTTCAAGTAGTCAAGTTTTCATGAAGCAAATGTGTGAGATTTGGCAAAAATTGTAAAGATCAAAAAGAAAAAAAATAGATCAAAGGAAAATGCCGCCAAATACGCATGAAAAAGCATGAGTCTCATGTGAAATGCGTGAGACTTGGTTGTACTGACTTTCATTGTAAGCTTAGTCCAAATAATTATGACATTTTGGGATGCTATTTTTATGTTTTGCTTTGATCCCTTCCTGCGTTGATGTAAGGCGTCAAAGAAATAAATTTATAATAGCCTTTCAAGACTTCATAATTATTTGGACTAGGGTGAACTCAGATGCACCACATGTGACTCATGTAAGAACAAGTTATGGAATAATTCTACAACTCAGCGATGACAGTGATTAAACATTCCAGGAAAAGTGGTCGAGTTTGTGACAATAACAATATTTGAACACATTAACTGTTGTTATCTCTGAAACTGATATTTCATAACGGTCAACTAACACATGATGGCACCAATAAAACCTAGAACCTGTGGTCAAATAGATCCTTATAAGCATAAACCCTCTATCAAGAAATCAACTGAGTTAAATGTACATGTGTAATCTTAATGCAGGCACAGCTAGCATGTTCCTAGCCAGATAGAGATGAAAAGTTCACTAATTGAAAGCTGAAATCATCTCTTCTGTTGTACATTTTGTTCTCAACAGATCCTCTGTGTCAATTCTAGATGTAAGTCCAGGGATTGAAGTTAAGATTTTGGCAATGGTAGCCCACAGCTTAAAATTTGTAGCCAATATTTGTTCCGTATGCACTTATTCTTAATCACAACAGTCAGGGGACTTACTGAAATAAGTGATTTTTAAATCACTTATTTGAGTAGCAAATTCGAGGTTTTGTCACAAATTGGGATTTTGTAGTTTTTTCAAAATTTTAAACACATAGGTTTAAATAACATCTTTTAATTAGTAAAATTAAAAAATATGAACTTTTTGCTTCTTTTAAGTAGCAAGTTTTATACCTTTGATGCTATCATTTACCTGAAAATTCTATTTTAGTTGAAAAAATGCTATAATAAAGGCTTTACATAATGAACTGATACTTTCTTAAAAGATTTTTCACAGCAGTGGGAGTATTTTTCCTGTGAAGTTCAAGGTTTCATCTTTCAGATTATGTAATAAAATCCTACTGTTCGTGATAAAAATTTTACTGTTCAGGGGTGTTGAAATTAGTGGGGGTTATTAAAAGAATAATACTTGAAGAAGTGATTATTGGGAAGGAAATTGAGGTCTGATACTTAAACAAGTGATTTTTATGTCATTATCCTAGATTCAGTACAAGGTCATCACCTGAAATGACCTGGTCATCCAAGACAACACAGATGTTGGTTCTGATAAGTTTAGAAACATAATTAGTCCCTGGATCATTAGTATTCTATATTTAAAGCTACACTAATATTAAATCACTTCTTCTAGTGATTAATTTGTACTACTTAAATAGGTGATTATTAAAGAAAGACAACTCTAACTTCCAACCTTTATGGAAATAATGTTACTTGAATCAGTGATTTAGAAAATCACTTGTTTAAGTAAGTCCCCTGACTGCACAAGTTCGTCATGATGGCAGTGCTGAAATCCATGATAAAGAGTTTAATTTGCAGAAAAATTCATGCAATAATTTTGACTTTGCTATAAATATTTTTTTTAGATGGAAAGCATTGCAAAGAAAGACAGTAATATTGTTCCTATTGGAAAAACAGCATCAGAGGTATGTTTGCTTTTCTTAAGTCATTGATATAGATTACAATATTAATGTAAAAAATTATGAAATTGATCATATTAATCTTTTAAATCACCAGTCAAGGGTAAAGGGAAGTGCTGTTTTCATTTTAGTGATAATAATTAAATACAGCTCTAGGCTAACAGGTACATTATAATTGTGTTTGACTTGTCTAAGGTTATATCTCTTACACATCTTTGACTGATTGAGAACTGTGTTGAATTAGGTAATTTATTGTAAAAATGAAAAAAATCAAATAGAAATGTGACTTTTATCACAAATGTTATTTTTTTTCTGTGACATGTTTAACTCTTACACTATATATTAATCTTTTTCCTTCATCATGTACATGTTACAAATTTGAGACTTTTTTCTGCAATTTTTTTGCATTTATTGCAAATATTGGTTTACAAAGTTGTTTTTACATTGGGTAAATGCAATGAATCTTCTTCCTAATGAAAACAATTAAATTGCTCAAGTTACCATAATAAATAGCAGTGAAAGCACACTCTCCTACCTGTCCTCACAGTACCAAATGTATTTCTGACATCTGATTCATAGTTTAGTTAAGACCTGCTTTGATACACAAATAAATTGGTACACAAAATGTAGGCAAGCATCATTAAACTATTTGTAACACAGTTTTCTACTAACATACAGGGTAATACGATGAATAACAGGCATTGCTTTCAAAAATAATAAACAACCACGAACCATGTCAACACAATACTGACTACATTTATAATTTAAGTGAGTACCAATTTTGGAAAACTTGAATTTTATGGATATATGATTTCATAAAATTTGTATCCCAACTTATATTGAAGGATATAGGAGCAGTCACAATATTCATGATATTGATAAATTTATATGTTAAGTATATGAAAAAAGAAGCTTATGTAAACAAACATTGTTAAAAGAATCACTTATGAAATATGTTCTGAAAGTTAATTTAATTTTTTCAGCACATGGAGGATGAAGAAGAAGACGAGGAAGATGATGATGGAGATGATGATGATGAAAGTGACACAAACGATGATGAATTAGATACAGACATGTTAGATGACAGGGAATCAGGGGATGAAGCAGGTGATTATCTCCCTTGTAAATCAGTTTTAATCCATGAGTTTTTTTGTTTGTTTTTTTGAAGTGTTGTTTGCTTGGAAGTTGCTATCCCATTGATACATGACAAAAAAAAAGAAATTCTGTGATGTAAAAATTTGAATTCCCTTATTAGTGAGACCCTCATCTTCAGGTGAACTATATCATACCTGTCAACCTGTGAAAATGAAAATGCAGGTCATAACCTGCATTGAAGAATGAAATCTTAGGTCATAACAGGTACAAACTTTTTCAAGCTGAATTGAGTATTTAGGGGACAATACCAATACTCTGTCACTGCCGTATTCCTATAATATTGGAAGACAGTTCTTGAACATCTGGATCATTATGGACATTTCGGGGCCTTTTATAGCTGACTATGCGATATGGGCTTTGCTCATTGTTGAAAGCCATTCGGAGACCTATAGCTAGTAATGTTTGTGTCATTTTGTCTCTTGTGGAGAGTTGTCTCATTGGCAATTAACCAAATCTCTTATTGTATATGCAGTTCATTCATAGTCATATATATATTCTAAGTATAATTTTGCATATATAAGTGTGTGAACATTAGCTTTTTTGAAGATTTTTTTTTCCAATATGGCATAAATTTTCAAAAGACTTGAAATTATATGATTTTACAATTCAACAAATATGCTTTTGGCTTTATAATAAAAAAAATGTAATCTTCAGTAAACTTATTATTGTCAAGAATTATATGTACATTTATTTTGATAGGTTTGATTGCCATTTATACACATATTGGTATACATGTATATTGTTTTCCTGTTATTATATATAGTGCATGTTTACACTATACAATATATAGAAATGATGTAAGTCTGAATTTTTTTTATTCTTTTACTTAGGTTGAAAAATGATGAGCTTAGATAGAACTTTTATTTTAACTGATGGAAGATGCTTGTTGAGAAATGCTGTTCCTTCCAGATCAAGTGACCATTGACATTTTACTACTTGTTTGCAATTGTTGTTGTACTGATAAATGAATGGTTCCATGAGACTATACATATTATAATAAAGAGTATATTAAATGTTTTTTTAAATGATTGCACACTTTTGAACTTGTCAAACAGATAAAGCCTCAGTGTCCTTCATAGGCTTTTGTGTATCAGGTAGGACCTTAGTGACTGAGTGGTCAAAATAGTCCATCTAGTCACTCCTATCTAAATTGACTTATCCTGATCCTGATCCTAAGGTCAATATCATTTGACACAACTGGTCTCTTTGTGCTGTATTTTTTCATCCTGGTACTTAAAAACACTAACAATTAATTAATTGATTTTAACATCAGGTAGCTCCGATACTCTTATTTTATTTTATGATCATATATTTCGGGTTTGAGTATAGTATTTTACTTTCCCTTATGCATGTTATGCAATAAACATAGTAACAAGATTCAATTTGAAAAAATTCTTATGCCAGTAATAAAACACATGATGTCATTGGTCGGCATTTAATGCAAAGAAGTGAATCAGAACGCTATTTTCAACTGATAAAAGATATAATATCTAGATATTTTTAGAATAGTGCATTTTTGTTTGTCGTGCCTATTTTTGCTTTGACCTTATTTTACACTTTTATGTGGTTTATTGAAAGTAGCATGATATCCATTCTGTCACATAATGCTGGCTTGACATTATTACATTCTCTAGTTAGTGCTTGGTGGAAATTTTAGGGTTATGTCCAAGCATGAGCAACTAAAAATAACAAGTTAACTGTATTTTGACACTATTTGGATTCATTGTAAGTCGCATCCTGTTACTCCATGAAGGATTTTTTAATCTTTTTGTTCCTCCTTTTCTATCAACAAGGGACAATAATATGTTGTGTATGTGTTGTGTAAAAATCCCACGTGTCCCACTATGTATTGGCTTCCTAAATCACACAAGAAACATGAAAAGACAAATCTGTACCAAGGAAACAAGACAACTCTGTACACAGGAAACAAGACAACTCTATACAAAAGAAACAAGACAACTCTGTACACAGGAAACAAGACAACTCTGTACAAAAGAAACAAGACAAATCTGTACACCAGAAACAAGAAAACTCTGTACACAAGAAACATGACAACTCTGTACACAAGAAACAAGACAACTCTGAACACAGGAAACATGACAACTCTGTACACAAGAAACAATACAACTCTGTACACAAGAAACAAGACAACTCTGTACACAAGAAACATGACAACTCTGTTCACAAGAAACATGACAACTCTGTACACAAGAAACAAGACAACTCTGTACACAAGAAACAAGACAACTCTGTACACAGGAAATAAGACAACTCTGTGCACAGGAAACAAGACAACTATGTACACAAGAAACAAGACAACTCTGTACACAGGAAACAAGACAACTCTGTACACTGGAAACAAGACAACTCTGTACAAAAGAAACAAGACAACTCTGTACACAGGAAATAAGACAACTCTGTACACAAGAAGCAAGACAACTCTGTACACAAGAAACAAGACAACTATGTACAAAAGAAAAAAGACAGCTCTGTACACAGGAAACAAGACAACTCTGTACAAAAGAAACAAGACCTGTACATAAGAATCAAGACAACTCTGTACACAGGAAATAAGACAACTCTGTACACAAGAAGCAAGACAACTCTGTACACAAGAAACAAGACAACTCTATACACTGGAAACAAGAAAAAACTCTGTACAAAAGAAACAAGACAACTCTGTACACAGGAAGCAAGACAACTATGTACACAAGAAACAAGACAACTCTGTACAAAAGAAACAAGACAACTCTGTACAAAAGAAACAAGACAACTCTGTACACAGGAAGCAAGACAACTATGTACACAAGAAACAAGACAACTATGTACACAAGAAACAAGACAACTCTGTACACAAGAAACAAGACAACTCTGTACACAGGAAGCAAGACAACTCTGTACACAAGAAACAAGACAACTCTGTACACAGGAAACAAGACAACTCAGTACAAAAGAAACAAGACAACTCTGTTCACAAGAGACAAGACAACTCTGTACACAAGAAACAAGACAACTCTGTACACAAGAAACAAGACAACTCTGTACACAGGAAGCAAGACAACTCTGTACACAGGAAACAAGACAACTCTGTTCACACGCAACAAGACAACTATGTACAAAAGAAACAAGACAACTCTGTACACAAGAAGCAAGACAACTCTGTACACAGGAAACAAGACAACTCTGTACACAAGAAACAAGAAAACTCTGTACACAGGAAACAATATAACTCTGTACACAAGAAACAAGACAACTCTGTAGAAAAGAAGCAAGACAACTATGTACACAGGAAACAATATACAACTCTGTCACAATGCTCTTCAACTTCGTACTTAATTAGCCTTTTCAACTTTTTTGGATTCGAGCGTCACTGATGAGTCTTTTGTAGACGAAACGTGCGTCTGTCGTATATATAAAATTTAGTCCTGGAATCTATGATGAGTTTATTCACAGGAAACAAGACAACTCTGTACAAAAGAAACAAGACAACTCTGTACACAAGAAACAAGACAACTACGTTCACAAGAAACAAGACAACTCTGTACACACAAAAATAAAGACAACTCTGTAAACAAAAAAAATAGACAACTCTGTACACAAGAAACAAGACAACTCTATAGACTGGAAACAAGACAACTCTGTACAAAAGAAACAAGACAACTCTGTACAAAAGAAACAAGACAACTCTGTACACAGGAAGCAAGACAACTATGTACACAAGAAACAAGACAACTCTGTACAAAAGAAACAAGACAACTCTGTACACAAGAAACAAGACAACTATGTACACAAGAAACAAGACAACTCTGTACAAAAGAAACAAGACAACTCTGTACACAGGAAGCAAGACAACTATGTACACAAGAAACAAGACAACTCTGTACAAAAGAAACAAGACAACTCTGTACAAAAGAAACAAGACAACTCTGTACAAAAGAAACAAGACAACTCTGTACACCAGAAACAAGACAACTCTGTACACAAGAAACAAGACAACTCTGTACACAGGAAACAAGACAACTCAGTACAAAAGAAACAAGACAACTCTGTTCACATAAAAACAAGACAACTCTGTACACAAGAAACAAGACAACTCTGTACACAAGAAACAAGACAACTCTGTACACAGGAAGCAAGACAACTCTGTACACAGGAAACAAGACAACTCTGTTCACATGCAACAAGACAACTATGTACAAAAGAAACAAGACAACTCTGTACACAAGAAGCAAGACAACTCTGTACACAGGAAACAAGACAACTCAGTACAAAAGAAACAAGACAACTCTGTACACAGGAAGCAAGACAACTATGTACACAAGAAACAAGACAACTCTGTACAAAAGAAACAAGACAACTCTGTACAAAAGAAACAAGACAACTCTGTACAAAAGAAACAAGACAACTCTGTACACCAGAAACAAGACAACTCTGTACACAAGAAACAAGACAACTCTGTACACAGGAAACAAGACAACTCAGTACAAAAGAAACAAGACAACTCTGTTCACATAAAAACAAGACAACTCTGTACACAAGAAACAAGACAACTCTGTACACAAGAAACAAGACAACTCTGTACACAGGAAGCAAGACAACTCTGTACACAGGAAACAAGACAACTCTGTTCACATGCAACAAGACAACTATGTACAAAAGAAACAAGACAACTCTGTACACAAGAAACAAGACAACTCTGTACACAGGAAACAAGACAACTCAGTACAAAAGAAACAAGACAACTCTGTTCACATAAAAACAAGACAACTCTGTACACAAGAAACAAGACAACTCTGTACACAAGAAACAAGACAACTCTGTACACAGGAAGCAAGACAACTCTGTACACAGGAAACAAGACAACTCTGTTCACATGCAACAAGACAACTATGTACAAAAGAAACAAGACAACTCTGTACACAAGAAGCAAGACAACTCTGTACACAGGAAACAATATAACTCTGTACACAAGAAACAAGACAACTCTGTAGAAAAGAAGCAAGACAACTATGTACACAGGAAACAATATACAACTCTGTCACAATGCTCTTCAACTTCGTACTTAATTAGCCTTTTCAACTTTTTTGGATTCGAGCGTCACTGATGAGTCTTTTGTAGACGAAACGTGCGTCTGTCGTATATATAAAATTTAGTCCTGGAATCTATGATGAGTTTATTCACAGGAAACAAGACAACTCTGTACAAAAGAAACAAGACAACTCTGTACACAAGAAACAAGACAACTACGTTCACAAGAAACAAGACAACTCTGTACACACAAAAATAAAGACAACTCTGTAAACAAAAAAAATAGACAAATCTGTACACAAGAAACAAGACAACTCAGTTTTCACAAAAAAATAGACAACTCTGTACACAAGAAACAAGACAACTCTGTACACACAAAAAAAAGACAACTCTGTACACACAAAAAACAAGACAACTTTGTGTATTCTGCAAGATTATATTTTTTCTGCACTATAAAATTTAGTCCTGGAATCTATGATGAGTTTATTCACAGGAAACAAGACAACTCTGTACAAAAGAAACAAGACAACTCTGTACAAAAGAAACAAGACAACTCTGTACACAGGAAGCAAGACAACTATGTACACAAGAAACAAGACAACTCTGTACAAAAGAAACAAGACAACTCTGTACACAAGAAACAAGACAACTATGTACACAAGAAACAAGACAACTCTGTACAAAAGAAACAAGACAACTCTGTACACAGGAAGCAAGACAACTATGTACACAAGAAACAAGACAACTCTGTACAAAAGAAACAAGACAACTCTGTACAAAAGAAACAAGACAACTCTGTACAAAAGAAACAAGACAACTCTGTTCACCAGAAACAAGACAACTCTGTACACAAGAAACAAGACAACTCTGTACACAGGAAACAAGACAACTCAGTACAAAAGAAACAAGACAACTCTGTTCACATAAAAACAAGACAACTCTGTACACAAGAAACAAGACAACTCTGTACACAAGAAACAAGACAACTCTGTACACAGGAAGCAAGACAACTCTGTACACAGGAAACAAGACAACTCTGTTCACATGCAACAAGACAACTATGTACAAAAGAAACAAGACAACTCTGTACACAAGAAGCAAGACAACTCTGTACACAGGAAACAAGACAACTCTGTACACAAGAAACAAGAAAACTCTGTACACAGGAAACAATATAACTCTGTACACAAGAAACAAGACAACTCTGTAGAAAAGAAGCAAGACAACTATGTACACAGGAAACAATATACAACTCTGTCACAATGCTCTTCAACTTCGTACTTAATTAGCCTTTTCAACTTTTTTGGATTCGAGCGTCACTGATGAGTCTTTTGTAGACGAAACGTGCGTCTGTCGTATATATAAAATTTAGTCCTGGAATCTATGATGAGTTTATTCACAGGAAACAAGACAACTCTGTACAAAAGAAACAAGACAACTCTGTACACAAGAAACAAGACAACTACGTTCACAAGAAACAAGACAACTCTGTACACACAAAAATAAAGACAACTCTGTAAACAAAAAAAATAGACAAATCTGTACACAAGAAACAAGACAACTCAGTTTTCACAAAAAAATAGACAACTCTGTACACAAGAAACAAGACAACTCTGTACACACAAAAAAAAGACAACTCTGTACACACAAAAAACAAGACAACTTTGTGTATTCTGCAAGATTATATTTTTTCTGCACACTTTTAAATGACATTATTGTGTGAAATCCATTTTAAATCTGGAATTTCTGCTGCTTCTATTAAAGTGATTCAACACGACCTCAAAATCAGAATAAACTTTTTCATTTAGTTACTGCATGCCTTTTTTATAACATTTTATAGTAATTACTTATAACTGTAATTGTCATGTATATTACATTATTGAGTTTAGAAACCAAATTATAATAGCAAACGTAGTATACTGGTATCCCATAAAACTACACAAAATTGCGGTTGTGTTGCAGCCATTCTGTTCCTATTTTTTTGCTTTCTTGCAAAGGACAATTATCCAACTATTTTTTACATCCTACTTTTTTTAAATTATAAAAAATAAAATATAGACATTAGTTTTTATTATGTCATAATTTAACCATGTACAAATTACAAAACCAATCAACACACATAAAATCTGAGTATTAATATGAGACAGAGTCCAATTAGAAATAGTCATTCATACTGACAAAATATTGTTACGGTTAATGTACACATTAAAGGTTGTAATAAAGTATATATCTCCACTTGTTTCAACATGAGAGACTAAAATCATCTGGTTTAAATGAGCTGCGTCGGATAGAAATCGACCTAATGCAAGTGCACGTATACATGTACATTGCTAATACTTTGATTGATTTTGTGACATTAAAGATTGATGTTGGTCTGATTTGTGGGTATTTGTATATTGCGTCAATTTTCAAACAGTTACAGACTTTTCATAGAATTTTTTGTCAACCCAAAATTAGTTAACAGATGATTGGATATTTATTTGCACAAGGTCGATTTCTATACGACGCAGCTCAAATCATGATCCCTTGAAAAAACAGTCAACCTCTTTTTGAAAGTTGTAAATACTACTGTGGATTCATTCTTTATCTGGGTACCAATTTTAATGTATCTAGTAAAACTTACATTTTCATGGATATTTCAATGCATGGTTTTGAAAAAGTCTGCATACAAATTGCAAGCCTTTAGAAAATTAGCTATTCCTTGCACATTTAAATTTGTGGTTCACCTGTAATCGAAATTATTAGTATATTAGTATCTCATTTTTAGAATATTAGTATCTCATGAATAATAATGAATCCACAGTATATTTTTTAAGTTAATTTCACAATTGATAAAACAAATATGGAATTATTAGGTTTTCTCTTCGTCCTCTTTTTGAGTACAGTAATTTGAAATTGATAATCGCAAATTCAAAAAAATTTGAAATATTTTATAAATGAATAAAGGTGCTGATCTTGAATTGAGATAACATGCTCTCAAAATCAACAGAGAACCTCCTCCATTTAAAGACCTCATATCCATGTAAAGTTGCCATACCATGTGTAAGATTTAGCATCCTGAAACCACTTTTTGGTACAAATTTCATGTGTACCAGTCTATTCTAAGTATAATATTTCACATCTGTTTTTAGTAACTTTGACCTTTACCTTTGAGTTATTCACCTCAAAGTAAATCTGATTAAAATACAGATGTTTTGACTTTGATTTCATGAATCTCGACATGACTCCTTTCCACTTTCTACTTTTAAGACCTTTCTGGACACTCTGGTTTTGTCATGATGAAAACCACCTTCAAATATTTGAAAGCAAACATTTCATTGGCTGATGCAATAATCATCAGAACAGAAAGTAAAATGTTGTCCTATCCTTTGTACAATTATATTTTGGGTTGATACTGCATACAATTGATTGTGTTTCTATGTCTGTGATGATTGACTGATATTTTATCCATTCAGGTAAAGAAAACATTTGTCAATCATTCTGACAAAAGGAATTCTGTCAATTCTACCATAATATTCACTTTTATTCATGGGGTACTGGTTTTTAAGAAATTTATTGTTTATGGAGAACCACCAATAGTTTGTTATATAAATGAAACTTAGTATCCATGAATGCAGGAATATAGGTTTCACATCAATCCACTAATAAGTACCTACATTAGATGAATCCACACTAACAATTGTCTAAGAGTAAAATCTACTTTATACAAAGAATTATTTCAATCTGGAAAAATTTTGAATTCTGGAAAACTGATAAGAAATGTAGGAAGAAAACTAACCTAACTTTCGTATGTATGCCATTTATGCACGGGTAAGGTAAAAGTCACTTTCACTGATATTTTACCTTGTACTAAATCAGTGTTTAGTTGAGTTAGTTTTCATCAAACATTTCTTATCAATTTTCTGTAATGTAAAATTATTCCTTATTCCAATAATTCTTTTCTTTCAGTAGATCTATAAAGATAATGTACTTTTAAAGGCTTTTTTAACTGCAGGTTAGGGTAGTTAAATTGAAATTTTAAGAACATGTATAAAAACATATGCATCATCTGTAAAATCAATGGTTCAAG
The DNA here is from genome assembly GCF_965363235.1 of Mytilus galloprovincialis. Lineage (NCBI taxonomy): Eukaryota > Metazoa > Mollusca > Bivalvia > Mytilida > Mytilidae > Mytilus > Mytilus galloprovincialis. Next base: position 38,954,035 of record NC_134845.1, on the reverse strand, counting down.
ATATAATTGTTGACAATGGATTATCATTTGTGTTTAAGTTCATTTTCTGTCAAATGTTCAATAATTTCACATGATTTATGCCATAATTGTTCTTGTAATAGTCTGTCGTGTGCACTGTCATGTGGTTTGTTTTTAACACAGTTGTCATAGTAACTGCCAGTGTCTCCCTCTACATTTGGTGATAATGCTAAATATAGAACTGTATCTGCTGCCATTTCTGGAGTCTGAAGAAAAAATGGACGAAAACAACTTCAGTTTAACTACTTTAAAGTGTTGAAAACATTTGCTCAGATATTATTTACAATGGTTTCACAATTATTTCACGGGGGGGGGGTCTCAACATGGGATTTTGGGTACAGGTGTGCAGCTGGGATTTTAAAAACACCCCCCATTCATATATTGAATAATTGTGAAATCCCTACCTATACATATATTTCACAGCCAAATCATAACCCATTCATATATTTATCAGCTCAAATAGTACCTATATCGGTCAATTACTACCTATTGATATATTTCCTCGGTAAAATTGCACCCATTGATATATTTGACAGATCAAAAAAGGGACCCATTCCAGCGGCACATATGTATATACCTTTATATAGGAAGAGACCCCCCCGTGAATTATTTGAAATGCACAAAGTACCCCTCTCAAATAGCTTGTATATATCAAAATTAATGTGTAGTTCTCAGTCATCATTTATTGTACCAGTTTGATCCCTGCACCAAAAACAATACATCAATAATGGGAAAATTAGAACCATGAAATATATCAGGTGAATCCATAAATATGACTTCAACTTATATCTCATTCTAGGAACTCTTATTTGAAGATGCCAAACTGCAAAAATAAAATATGGTGTCAAATTTATATTTGGTTGAAATTAATTCATAATTCTTTGATGAGATATGGATAGAAAATTTAATCACAGGACAGATAAAGGAAATATTTAATACTGTTAACATCCAACTAGCAGGGCATTTGTAAAAAAATTAAGACTTACCTTGTATAAAAGTATGGCAACAACATCTAAGAACCATTTAATACTTCTATGTACATGTCTATATAAACTTGTCCTAACCACACCTGGATGAAGGACATTGGCTGTAACTTTATAATTTTCATCATTTAGTTTCCTTCCAAGCATGAATGATGAAACAGTAATAGCTAGTTTGGAATCTGAATATGCTGCATGAGGTGAATATTCCCATGAATTCTCATACCTGTAATCAGAATTATTTCCCATGAATTTTCAATCAGTAATTAAAATCATCTCCAATTAATTTGCACACCTGTGTTTTTACAATTTCCTCCCATGAATTTTCATATCAATAATCACAAAAGTTAAAAAAAATAAAAAAAATAATCCCAATTATCTCCCATCAAGGATTTGTATTACTATACAAATCCTTGCTCCCATGTTTTTAAATTTGGATGTCAATAATTATAATTATCTCCCTTGAATTTTCTTACCAGTAATTACAACTATCTCCCCAGAATTTTCAAACCAGTATTTGTAATCATCATCCATGAATTTCCATACCTGTAATACTTATCTCCCTTAAATTTGCATTCCTAAAACCACAATTATCTCCAAAGAATTTTCATAACATTAATTGTAGTACAATGTACTAGTAAATATAACAATCTTTTAAAATTGGAAATTTATATCTTACTTGATAAGGTTTGAGTCCATAACCAGCTTTGATGATAAGTCTTTCATCTGAGGACATTTTTTTCTTATTTTTTCTGTAGACTTACCTTTGATTTTTTATTACCATGCATTGTCAAGCTTGGTAACTCATAAATGTTTCTCAGTAATTCAATGTATGATGCTGTCCCTTACTGAAGGATTTAAATTTGTTCTACCCAATCAAATTGCTCTATTGTCAATTAGGTGATTCTTCAGTCTACGGCAATTACATTATTTGTTTGTGGGATATTGCTTTAAACTAATTTGCAATAATTTGGGTTTTTTTTCAACAGGACACCTCATTTTTTTAAATCCCTTTCGAAATCAATGAAATTTTGTATGAATATTACCAACAGTCATAATGGTTAGAATATAGATCTTTTTATAATGAATCAATTTTTTTTTCTATGAAAACTAAATGTAAATTGTTTTTTATTAACCTATTCTATATTCCTGCACAAAATTATGGCATGGACATCATTTTTTCATATAGTTTTCCCTTCATTTTGGTTGGGCTTTTTTCGTGGGAAAATCGCAAAAGACGTAAGTCAGGGCTTTCCATTGAAATTGAAGTAGAAGGCTCAATTAAAATTATAGGTGGCTGTAACATGCGTTCGGCGAAGCCGGACGCCCACCAAGCTGTAAGCTTGGTGCCTTACGGCAGGGGGTCTGGGGGCCGCTCAAGGCCCCCAGAAGCTCTGGCATAAATAGAGCAAAATCCTGCATTCTCGCAATCTCCTGGCACCTAATTTCATCTTTCAAATGACCATTATTTATGTATGAAATTAAAGAAAGAAAAAAAAAAACTTAAAGAAATTTCATTTTTTTTTATGTTAGTTTTTTATTTTCATTACTTTATGCTTAAAATTCATTTACTTTTAAAGGAGTTTTATTTAAATAATCATCCGGTTTGTTAGAAATCTTGATCGATTTATTTTGCAAAACTACGTGCATTTGTAAACAAATGACCCCCCTTTTCTCTCTTAAGACAGTTACGCGTATTTAAATCATAATCATTTCTCAAGCATTGACAGAAAATTGATATATCCTCTGATTTTCTCTTTTTTTTTTGTAAACTGTTCAATAAGTAGGATACATAAATCATTAGGAAATGTTACTCATTTGAGGTCGAGTCGACAATATTCTACTTTCTTTTTTGACCTTGATTCTCTGAACACCACGTGGGCTTTGAAAAATGAACTTCAAAAGATACTGTTTTCCAGATTCTGAACAATATGATCTACTAGACTTTCTTTAATTTGACTAATAATATTCCATAACATAAGAATGTCATTCTATCTGATTGTCTTCACGTTTCAAACAGAAAAGCCAAAAAAAAAAACCAACGAGTTAATGACTATCGGAACGTCTCTATTGTTATCGTTCAATGACCACCGGAACGTCTCTCTTGTTATCTTTGAAAAGAAACGATGCATTCTGACTTTAAATAGACAACCAATCAGTGACCTGAATTCATGTGAACTATATTTAGCCCAAGGTAAACACTGACTTTTCATCCTTGTTTATCGTGACCGCGACTTTGCGACAATACGTCTCTTGGCTGCCTGTAAACATTTGAAAAAGATATTTTTTTCTTTTTGAATTTATATTTTTGTCAGTGAAGTAGCCGGCACTTGAAGCCACCGTAAGCGGCGGATTTCTGCCGGCTACCGGCTTCAATGGAAAGCCCTGGTAAGTCATTTTGAAATTCATAAAAATATGATTTGCTTGACTTGTATTGCCTGCCACAAGATTGATGACGCTGAATTTAATGTACAAAGAGCAATGGAGGCAGGAAGTCGGATTTTGTGAAGTTCTATAATGTTTTTAGACATTCGGAAGTCGGAATTGAAACAGTCATTAGAAAATTGGCATTTTTGAGCAATCCTTGAGAACAATGAAAACTTTCCTTTAGACATGTTTTTTTATTCAAAAGAGTAGAAAAAATGTATTCTGTGACAATTTTCTACGCTGGAAGTAGCGTAGTGACGTCAATGCGTAGTTGCCCCATGTGTTAAGTTCAAACACAAATACCGAACCTAAGAACTATATGGATAACTACCAGTAAACTGAAATCTAGTAAGGGATATTCCATTAAAATGTATGTGGGAGGTTGGGAAGGGACTTTCCCTGCAACCAATAACTGTTTTTTAGTTAATTTTGCATAATGGTAATAGACAGGTACACATTCAATATTTAATCTTCCCTTTCTACCCAATAACATACATTTTAATGGAATATCTCTTATACATTATCAGTTGATAATTTTCTAACCTTGAACAAAGTCTGTCAATATCTAAGTTTCCCAGTTTATGTACTACTGATGATACATTTATGATTCTGGAATAAGAGTTGTCTGTCCCTGTTTTCTTTAACACATCTAACAGTAGTAATGTGAGGTAAAAGTGACTGAGGTAATTGACTTGGAAATGTTCTTCTAATCCATCATCTGTCTCCTGGTATGGAGCAAACATTATTCCAGCTACAATGTAATAACTATCTGTCAAATATATTTTAAGGTAGTAAGACACATAAAATCCTTAAGGGACCTGGCAGTAAAATAAATGAAAGACACATCTGATTAAATAACTGAATTAAATGCACAAGTTTAACTACATGTATCTTCTTTTTAAGGTTATGTTTTATACTCTTCATTATATAATGACAATACAGTTCCTTAGTGTCAAATTTTGATGAAATCCAGTTTTCTTGACAAATATGGTTATATCTTTACACATCATTCTGTTTCGTGAATATGTGAGCATATATATCATTGACAAATCTCTTGAAATGTATTTGGATAAAATGTTATTAATGCTTATCTTAATGCACTTGGGTTTGTTTTTGTTTTCTCAGAATCTCAGAAGTAGTGATCAGGTCTGGAAAATATAGCTGGCTATCATGAATGCAATCTTTAAGGAAAGACTTTATAATGAAGAGTACATTTGTCATAAGAATGTTTTTTGATGGATCTAAAATATTTATATTGTATCTATTGTTTAATGTTTACTTGTCTTTTCTAATACAAGTACGGATGTACCATATATCTTTTAAACAAGCAAATGATCATGATGCTTCATATATCTGAATATTTTCTAAAATAATATGATTAAAGAAATGACATTTAATAATGAAGGATAATTCAATGTCTTACTGATCAGTAATTTAACATTTAACTAGAAATTTTACCATTTTTAATGAGGATATTAAATGAAACCCCATTGCTAGAAAACAGACTTAAGTGATGTGAGATCTATGTGTACACCAGAAATCTTACCATTATTAATGAGGATATTTAATGGCAACCCCATTGCTAGAAAACTATCTGTAAACTCTCTGACAGACTTCAGTGATGTGAGATCTATGTGCAACCAATCCACTGAAACATAAAATGGGAAGATATGAAACTTACTTTTTTCACAATTAATCACTATTAAAGTCACATTGCCTCTACCATTTAATAAAGATGAGAAAAAAGACACATTTTCTTCATATTTTGACCTAAAATGTTGTCATTTGTTGTGAGAATCATATTTGTATTTTACATTATTCAGGCTGTTAGTTTTCTCCTTTAATTTGTTCCACATATGTCATGTAAGGGCCTTTAATAGCTGACTTTGTGGTAGTGGTTTTGCTCAGTGTTGAAGGCCGTATGGTAACCTATAGCTGATAACTTGTATGTCATTTGGTCTCTAGTGGAAAGTTGTCTTGTTTGCAATTTTACCGCATCTTCTTATTTTTATTATTGTACTTAATTTTCAAAATAGTTACAGAATCAACTATAAAATCAATAGTGTGATTGCCATTTTTTACCTAAGACTCGATTTCAGCAATTTTTAACCATCTCATAATACACTTTTAATCATTTGTTTTCCATTCAAGTATAATGTAATCATATTCATAAATTTAACAGGCTTATATTTCAACTTGTAATTATTTTTAATTATGGAATTTGCATAATTTCTAGTGCTTGAAATTTTTAATAAATTCCATATTCATTCTGCATTTTTATATTTTGACAGTGCATAACACTTTCCATGCAATGTATTTTGTATAGATAGTGTTGTGCGCCGCACAGTACATTCTTTAGAAAATGTACTATCTTCTTTGTAATAGAAAGTGTTGTGCGCTGCACAGAACAATAATTACATTAGATGTATGTTTCATTATGATACTTTATTCTGATTGGCTAACTGCACATCACATGTTATTCCGTAAGCAATTGCATTGCTCAATAACACTTTTCATTCATGATAACATGTGGTCCCACAATAAAGTGCACAGGTGAATTAAATAAAACAATAATAAAATTCGTGTTTTCATGATTATTGCTAAAAAATGTAATTATAAGTATTGAATGCTTCTTTTTGTAACTTCATAGGGTTGTAAAAGCGTTGACCGTGCGCACATTTTAAGTATGAAGCGCTTCCGTGCTTCATACAAAATGTACTTTGGTCAACGCTTTTACAGCCCAATGAAGTTACAAAAAGAAGCATTCAATTCTTAATTAAAATACAGAATTGACATGGAATTTATTAAAACATTTTGTTGCACAAGAAATTATGCAAATTCCATAATCAAAAATAATTCACATTTGAAATAATAGCCTGTTATTGGCTTAAATGCTTAAATTAAATGAGTATCATTTATATATTCTATCATACTAATCTGGTAAGATATTTGTAGACCTACCCTTAGCATTAGGGTATTCTTCTCTTATCTTGGCTACAGCTTTCTTTCCTTCTTCTATACATCTTGATCCTACAACAAATCAAATTCTAATTAACTACTACATTCTTTTACAAAACATAAATAAATAAATTATAAAATAAAGAAGTAAATAAGTAATCAACACCTTAAAGGCATGCCAAACCCTCAATAATTGGGTTAGTTTCATCATACATTTCTTATTCTTGATTCAAATAGTTCCTTGTTTTAAAGTTTGTTTGTTTTTTTTGGTAAGGATATCAACATGTACTATTACCATGATAACTACAACTATACTTACCTTTACAGCTGATTCAAATCACTGGTAATTAGCACACACCAATAAAGACTAAATGTAGGGTGCAGGTTTTTTTCAGCAATTTTATGAGTGTTGTTCATGTAGTACCATTATAAGACATGATATAGCTGTTTCCAGTGACTAACTATGAAGTTGATTTTGGTCAGAGTATGATTAATTTGGGTTGTCTTTATCAAACAAAACTAGATTATATTGATAAATAAAAACAAACCTATCACCACATGCACATTTTTAGAGACTAAACCACGAGATACTTCAAATCCTATCCCTGCTGATCCACCTGTTACTATGGCAACATACCCTGTATGCAGGCGCTGTTCTGAAAAATTTATATCACTGTTACAATACAACTCAAATGAAAGAATGTTTAATTTACACAAAGAACGAAAAGATTATACATGTATATAAGGATGAATGAATTGCCTTAAGTTTGTTATATTTAATGCAGTTACTATACCAGGTTCTGCCTCTAAGGGGTGAATGGAATTACAGTTTTATACTTTCTGCAGCCACGCCCACAGAAATGACAGAGGCAAGGGACATATTTTATATTGGCTTTTAAAAGTTTGTTAGTTTATTGGTTGTTATGTGGTTGTTATATGTCAGTGTTTTTACAAACTTTTATACTTTAAAGTCATAGCAAGGTGCAGTACACCATACAACCCTCCTGAAGCATAACATTTCATCATGACATGATAATACAACACAACATTTTACAAACAAAAAAACTAAAAATATATGGGCAAAGGCATATATTGTCAAACAACAGTCTTTCTTGAATGAGGGTGAACCAACATGGCCAGAGGCAAATAGTTATGAGGGCAAACAACCCAGATTTTTTGGGGAGTAACAAAGTAAGGATGGAAGCAAAGGCCATTACTGTCTGGCATTAAACGGTCATTTTTGTCTCACGTTAGCGTCAAATTGGTTAAAATTTTACTGTATAGTTCTTATTAATCCTTTTTTATGTCATTGTTTGTACTGTATTATGAAAATTATTGGTGTTGTAATGTTTATGTCCTTTTGGGCCCATAATTGAAAATAAAATTTCTTCTTCTTCTACATTCTGAGTGTATATATTTCTTTTATTTTGTGTATATCTTATTATCCTTTTTTTTGTTTTGTATCTATTTCTTTTTTCTGTTAATATTCTTACTAACAAATACAAGTGACAAATATTTTCATATAATTATTTATTACATCAATGACTATACATGATTTACATAATTTACAACATATATAAAGCAGAGTGGTTATCGTTTTTGGTTTCTCTCGTTTACTGGCTGTTTTCTTTGGCATTGTTTCTTGGCAATGTTTTTGACCTTGTTTACAACAGAATATTTCCCATCGGAGGAACTTATCATGGTTATTTTTCTTTTTCTTTTCAATGTCATCTTTGTAATCTTGGTAGCATTGGAGACGAATTGCATTATCTGCTAGAATATATACATGTAATTATAAATATAAACACACAGAATGATATCCGGAAAATGGTGATGAATCTGTAAACATTTTCCTTTTTATTGATGATCAACTTTAACATGACAGGCATGACGCTCATAAAAATCTAAAATTTGATAAAATTATGTGGAATATTGTGTAATTTGATCTTATGTATCATTTTATTGTATAATATCACTGCATTTCTTAGTGGTTGGCATTTTTTAGGGTGTTCGGTGGTGTTTGGCGGTGTTCGGTGGTGTTCGGTGAAAAAAAGGCCTACCGCATTTTAATGTCATGCACCAAAAATTACTGTGTTCAAGAATTTTTACCGTTTTTTCTCATGAAGGTACCCCATAAAGACCCTTAGAAAGAGAATGGAGTTTAAAACTGCTTATCTTTCTTCAAATACATGTATTACAAACTTCTATAGATGTTTTTAGACATAATAAATAGGCACTGGCTACGGTTACATGGAAATGTAACAATAATAAAAATATTATTGTTACATTGGAGACTAATTGCCAGAATGCAAAGTTGGGTAAGGAACCAATTAATTACGAATGTAACAATAATTATTGAGGCTACGGTTACATTGCGTTATTGTTACATGAAAAACAGCAATGTACGCTAGATTTATTAAACTTAAATCTTCTATATAGTTTTGTTGCTTAATTCATTCATGTCTACTAAATAATACTTGTTATAATAATAAATAATAAATATTATTATTCAACAAATGGTGTTTAAATAGTTTTAGATATTAATGGATTTGATGTTCTTAAAGATGCTACTTCAAATTAGTAGTGCCAAAGGCGAAAAATATAGCTCAATGGATTGTTGTTGAAAACTTGGGCTTAGAAAACTGTTCACTTTTAAGTATTTAACTGCACACCTACTCGTATTACTGTCATTATACTTTGAACAAAATATGAAGAGATTCCTATTACCCATTTTGTTTGGGTGAAAAATTTAAAACTTGCATGGGATGCGTTTGAAACGAAACTGAAACAATATCAAGACACAAATTTCATACACTATACAAACGCACTTACCAAAAATTGATACATCAAAAGCAAAGTTTGCTAACTGTGAACTAACACAGTGAACTTCTGTATACATGTATAAAATTGAGAATGGAAATGGGGAATGTGTCAAAGCGACAACAACCCGAACATAGAGCAGACAACAGCCGAAAGTCACCAATGGGTCTTTAATGTAGCGAGAAACTCCCGCACCCGTCAGAGGCGTCCTTCAGCTGGCCCCTAAACAAATATGTATACTAGTTCAGTGATAATGGACGTCATACTAAACTCCGAATTATACACAAGAAACTAACATTAAAAAATCATACAGACTAACAAAGGCCATGCAAAGGCTCCTGACTTGAGAAAGGCGCAAAATTGCGGCAAAGTTAAACATGTTTATGAGATCTCAACCCTCCCCTATACCTCTAGCCAATGTAGAAAAAACAAACGCACAACACTACGCATAGTAAAACTCAGTTTAAGAGATGTCCGAGTCCGATTTCAGAATCCATGGAGGACGTAATATAAAAAAATGAAAAAATTGTATGTTATACTTGTATGTATTGTAAATATAAGATAATGTCTTCAACTTTTATTATTTAGTACATATTACTAGTCCCATCGAACATTGCTGTTTTTCATGTAACAATAACGCAATGTAACCGTAGCCTCAATTGTTACATTCGTAATTAATCGGTTCTTTAGTCCCCAATGTAACAATAATATTATTATTATTGTTACATTTCCATGTAACCGTAGCCAGTGCCTAATAAATATTCAGTATAATCAGAGACATATAATACATGTCTCTGGTATAATCTAGAGTTGATTTAATTTAGTTGCTCTCATAGATCTGATTAACAATAACATAACATTCAATGAAATTACCTTCTTTTTTATGTGCCTGCAATATTTGTCTTAAAAGTGCAAAAGCACCATAAATATAAATCTTCAAAAATGAATAAACAATATAAAAGAAACACAAAACTTTCTTCATCGTTGTTTTCAATTTGGCGAACTTTTACAAACTGATAGAAAACGTCCAAGGGAGTCCGAGAGTTTTAACATCAAACCCATGAACCAAAAAGAAAATTAAACAACAGCGCACAGCTACCGACGATAGGAACGTTGTTATGGATGTCCTCTTATCATACAGATTTCATTGATTTATTTTGAAATCTGATTTTGTTATAAATGATTGATTGAATCTTCGATTGATTGTTTGATCCAGGGAATTCCTATACTAGTATAGAAAGTCCCTGTTTATCTTCATATTCATAACTTTTCACCACTTTTGTCTGTAATTTGATGTTGATACATAATTTGTAATTTTTAAAAATTTTCTTTCGATATCATAATCCTATGTCCACCCAGGCCCAAAATTATATCTTTTATTCAAAATAAATCTTATCTTATTTTTAAAAAACTCTACCTGCAAAACTATGTCATTGTCAAAATTTCACACGTGCATATATTTTTTTTTATATCATTGTGGTTTTAAAAAATATGTGTTACAAAACATTATTGCATCTGATTAATTGATTGATTGATTGATTGATTGATTGATTGATAAAATGGAGATGTGATATCATAGCACATGAGACAATTATCCACTTAATATCAGATAATATCAAATAGACGTCAAGCAAGCATCATTTAATTGTATAAACAGCTGGATAATTAGAGATTTTATAAAATCCCTAAAGAATAATTTATAGTGGTTTTGTATAGAAAATATATATTTTAAAAACAAAATTGCAATATTCTACGGGAAGTCTTTGCAAATCAAATTTATCATAGTTACTATAATGAGGGGGGAGGGGGCAAGGGGTTTAACTGTTATGCTGTTATGGGGCAATTTAATTCTTTGTTATCTGTTATTTTGAAAATATATTTGCTGTTAGCTGTTATTGTCTTATTCTTTGTTAGCTGTTATTGGGCTTTTATTTTTTTTGTTATCTGTTATTGTGATAATGTATTTGCTGTTAACTGTTATTGAAAATTGGAATGTTAGTATTTTTTTTGACAGTCAATATTCGGTATAAATTGAAGATCATTGGACATTGGGGTCTACCACTACTAATATGTTTGTCCCGTATTCAGAGAAGGATTCCATTAACATTTACCCATCACAGAAGTGAGGTCCAGGACAATTCAAGTATATCTTATGATTATCCTTTGTAATAAATTCCATTTTTTTTATGAATGTGTATTTAGAATTATCTTAATTTTTTGTATGAGAATAATGTTCCTTGTTTCCCATACGAACATATTAAATTAAAACAATTCTTAATATGACAAAAAGGAAAACATATGGCCAGGAATATCTGACTAGGTCCTAACAACCAGTTAACCTTTTATATAATATGGTACATAGACTCAGCTCTGTGATTCTTTTCAAAGCAGAACCAAATGCATTGTACAATGAAAGTTCCAACCATGTACTTGGGTCCGAAGCTGCACATAACTCATTACAAACAAAGATTTCTTTCGTTTCAAGCCATTGTTCCCCTACTAAACTATGTATTCTACTTACAAGTACACTTGGTACAATCAAAAACCTCAGCTGATAAAAATTGTTTTCAAATAAGGCCTTTGAAAATAGTGGAATAAATTGCTTTTGAAGCGTCAAAATTCGTTCGAAGTACTTGATAAATTGCATGCTTATAATTGGTGCTTTTAATTTTGCTACCCTATATACCACTTTATAAAAAAAAAAACAAAAAGGGAGCTCACGTCAATAGATATAAACAATTTCCCAAAGTTTAATGCAAATTGGTTAAAGAGTTTTTGAGTTAATGTCCGACATGTTGACAACAGACGGACAACAGTATACCATAATATGTTCCGTAAACGAGCGTATAAAAAATATTATATATACATATATATCGAGTAGTAATTTAAACACATTCTAGATACATAAATTAATACTAAAACCATAGTCATAGAAAATGGAATGCATAACACAGGATTATAACCGTAATAAGAAATACTGATTTGTCAAAGACCGAATTATTTTAATATTTCATTTACTGTTATCTGTTTTTGTCCATTTTAATTCCTTGTTATCTGTTATGAGCCAAATCAATTTGCTGTTTTGCTGTTATTGGGACCCCCCTTGCCCCCCTCTATAATAAGTTTTACCTTGGACTATTATACATTAATATGACTGTATTATCAAGTAATTGCTGACTCTTTTGGTTTTATATTTGTACCCATTACTCTTTCCACAATCAAAATTATAAATATAACTCCAAGAATCAATTACAATTTTTAATCTTCGGAAATAATTTTCAAAGGAAGAAAACGAAAAATATTATATCTCCCGCGTTTCTGACTTTTATTCTAATAGAGTTATTTCCCTTAGAATAAGTTAACGGGAAAACGTCATCAATCCATGAGGGTTTACGTTCTTCGCATACAAATGTCAAACAATGGCAGACTTCGATACTATTTACGAAGAAAATGACGACGAACCACCTATTCCAGCTGAAGTTGTTGTGAATTTACCTGATCCTATCATAATTAGAGGAGCTGGAAATGTGACAATGTATGAAAAATATTGATCATTCATATAATTTTCAATGAAGTGATCTTTTTGTTATCCTGTTTTCATATTCACAACAGTGATGTCGGTACATGTACAGTAAACAAAGACATGATGCAATGGAAAACAAATAAACAAATCACAACAGAAAAAATGATATATATATGAGAAGCTTTATTTAGTCATATTTTCACATAAGTTTTAGACATGTTGTACACAGCCTTGTTTTCCTGTCTGTTTATATAAATTATTACATTACTCTTACAATAGTGTCATTACTGTCATTAGTCCAATATTACTCTGATGTCCAAGGGCTGTTTTTCCAGACAAGCCAAGGCCCCATCTTGTCAGGCAAAACGGCTGTTGGACATCAGAGTAATCTTGTACTTCATGTAATATAATAATGATATAAAAAAGAAGATATGGTATGCTTGCCAATGAGACAACTCTCCTCAAGAGACCAAATGACACAGAAATTAAAAACTATAGGTTGCCAAAGGATCTTCAACAATCATGACAATGATCAAAGCCCAAACCGCACATTAGTCTAGAATGCCCCAAAATGACGAATGTAAAACAATTCAAACGAGAAAAGTAACGGCCTAATTCATGTACAAAAAAATGAACAAAAACTAAAATGTAACACATCAACAAACAGCAACTACTGAATAACATGCTCCTTCTCTATATCTATCCTGAAAAGGATTATTCTTTTTTCCTTAGCATTTTTATGGAACAATTTTTTTCGCAGGTTACCTGGTTTAAAATGTATTGTCATTTTGTATGATGTCACATTGATGTACCAAAATCATTCATAAAATTTAGCGGAGTTTTATTTTATGTCAAATTGAAATATATTTTTTCGATGTTGTTTCCTTTAAATGTAATGCAGTACATCATTTAAATTTACAATACAAACTTATTTTACGCATTATATATATTATTGCTTTTCTAGGCATCAGGAAACAAATTGTTCTGTTTGTTTACATGTTCTGATATTGTCTGTTGCTATGAAACAAATTATCATCCAATCTTGTTCAAATCTCCAGGGCAAAATTTTGCCCTACAAAATTGTGGCATACCGGTTGTTTGACTGTAGCATGATACAAGTGGATTCAAGTTTAGGTCATGATGAGCTATGCAATACATACATGTACAAGTCTAACATGTGTAATGAGATATATCTGTACATGTAAAATGATTGCCAATAAGACAACTCTGATCCACCAGAGACCAAATAATATGGAAGTCAACAACAATAGGTCACCATACAGCCTTCAAAAATGAGCAAAACCAATACCACCATTGACCACATAGACATATAAGATATCAAAAGGCATTGGAAATGACAAATGTATAACAATGACCTCCAACATGGCTACAACAGGGAAGTTTCTCGGTCTCAACTTGTGTCAATAGCAACCTATCTATGGTTAGTGCTGCTTTGAATCCTTGGGATAATTGTTGTGCTGTCACAATGTTGTAAAATGATACTTACTTCCAGTCAGTGAGACTGTTCTGATCATTAGAATGGGAGTTCTAATTACATTAGAACAGTTTTAGTATACATACACATTTGCACATTGTACCAGTATTTGCAATTGGCATTTTTGGGTTTCACCCTCAATACAGTTTTGATACAAAATGTGGAAATGTGTTATGATTGCCAATGAGATAACTATCTGATCCACCAGAGTCCAAATGTGTCAGATGTAAGCACTTACTGCATGTTTCTGTACAATCTTCAACAATGACAATGAATGAGCAATGGTTTTGTAGTAACAGGGACATGGAATGGAAGGCTAGAACTTTCCATTTAGATTTACTTTTTTCATTCCTAGCATAAAAGCTTTCAAGCTACTGAAGTATCTGATCTTTAAACATGTAATTACCTGTTGCCAAAAAAATAAGCCTTAGGTCTACAAAAGGTAAAAAGAATGTGAATTTTAACATATATATACTGTATGTATTAGTTGTGAAGTTACCTGGTTTCTAACATCTGGTAAAACAATTTAAAAAATACAACTTAAAAAATGATTTTTTTATCTAATTTGTTCTTCAACTAAGTACTTTTTTGGTTATATAACTATTTTGATCTGACCATCACTGATAAGTCTTATCATGCTTATGTAGACGAAATGCACGTCTGGCATATTAAATTATAATCCTGGTATCTGTGATAACTATTGTCATACATCATTGTACATTGTCATATATGAAGTGTATATTGTTATGCAGATTTGGTCTAAGTAACAGATTTGAAGCAGAGTTTCCAACTAGTCTTTCAGCAAAGGTATGCATATAGTTACAGAAAAAAAGATAAAAAGTAGCATTAAATTGTACAGAGTACTATATCCTCGAGAAAAACTCCAATAGAACAATCAAACTTTAACTGTGCTTTTTGCAATCAATTTTTCTTTCATCTGTATAAAACAACTGGATGATACCGCTGGAAATATTAGTGATACATGTACAGATGTACTTGAACAGATAATATTATGATCTCAGGATTTCTTGTGTAGATTTCAGACAGAAGACCTATGGGTAGATACATGTAATATCGAAAGTATAATCATGATAATACAATGTACCACCATTAGCAAGCAAATAAAACATTTTGAAGGATTTGAATTCAGTATGCATTTCAAATTCATTTAATAAATTGTATGGTATTGCAATGTCTCAGAATAATTAATTTTTCATTGAAATGATTTTTTCAGGTTGCACCAGAAGAGTTCAAAGCTACTATAGTTAGATTAAATGGTGTTTTAAAGAAAGCCCTACCAGTCAACGTAAAATGGTTGTTCTGCGGGTGTATATGTTGTTGTTGTACCCTTGGCTGTTCATTATGGCCGGTTGTCTGTCTCAGTAAAAGAGTAAGTTCAGTGAATATAATCAGTGAAACATACTAGAGGGTCATGATGGGAGGATCTTAAGAAAGCTTGCTTTCCACATACAACGACTAATAATGTATATTTGAATATTTTTTGTTTTTGTTTAACCTTTCCTAAGTTTAATAATGAATGAAGCTACAGTATTACTTAGCAGTTTTTTGTCTTTTTCTATAAAAAGGCAAGGAAAATAGAAATTATATGGACATTTGTCTCTAATATATATGATTTATTCATAAAACTGCTTATTCTTATAATCTTATTTGACTGTATGATTTCCTATGTTATTCATCTTAATTTTGTAATCTTTTCATTACACTGTATGAAAATTAAATATTTATATTTTAACCATTTAAAATAAATGATAATTTTCTATTGATGTATTGTCCAATAATTACATATCTACCTATGCAACTGTCACTAATTGCAGTGAATTTCCCACATTGAGGCTCCCAAAATTTCCCAAAATTTTGAAGTATCAATTTGTCCACATTTTAAAGCAACACAATCAATTTTACCATGGCCATGAGATTGTAAAAGATAGAGGATGCAAAAAAACCTTTAAAATAAAAGTTGAAGATCCCTTTAGAAGTTTTGTAGGACTATAGGAGCCATCTTGCATGTATAACCCCCATGAACATTTTGATATGTTTGCAAGTACATATGTAATTGATTCGTCCAACTTTTATTAAGTTATCTATTTTACATATTGTGACAAACATATCTATTTTAAAGATTTGAGTTTTGTAAAAAAAATAGGTAGGAGACAATTTTGTTAATATTCATTTAAGATTATTTTTATTATAAATCTTAAACTTTTGTTATGTTTTTTTTTTTCTAGACACGTCATGCAATAGAAAAAGTATTAGATTGGGAAAACAATCATCTATATCACAAAGTAAGTAAAAAAGTCATGTATAAACATAGATAAATTTTCAATATTTTAGGTATTCTTCATTTTGACCTATATTTTTTAGGTCTTGAGTCCCAATTTAGTCTGAAAAACTCAAATGTACAGAATATTTCTTAGGATAATGGCTTACTGTAACTTTCAGTTACATGTACATGTAAATTATTTGATATTTCAATTCTGTATTATACATTAGGCTTTTCCAAATACAGTACGCCCAGAGAGTATGTAATCGCGAACTCTAATCACCGATTTCCGAGTGTAGCGGTGTGACACCGCGAATCACGGATTATACTCCCAATTTCCTCCAAAGATTCTCTCCCAACACCGCGTGGCTGTTTATTGGTTTATTGCCCATCGGATGTACTGAAAATTAATGACGCGTGACAACATCATCGGATTAGCCAGATTTATTACCTTTGTACATTTAATCGATCTTGATTGCACCTGTGTGCTTTAAAATACGTTATTTAAATGTCCTTTCATTGTCAGATAAAAGTGTGACATTTTTATTTAAAATAAGATAATTATTCTTGTATGTATATGCCCATGTCATTGTCATATGACATACAACGTACAAACGTATAAAAATACGAATAAAACACTTATTTTGTATTTTCATTATAGTCTGATCAGGTCATAATTTTTGTTTTTTCAACAAAGACGATTTTACCACAATTAGAACCTTTTATGACCTACTCAGTGAGCAATATTCGGTTCATTAATAATTCAATATTATATAATTAATATCCACTGGCTTAAAACAAAATGATGTTTTTACGGTAATATGTCCAATCTAAATTAAACCCAAGAGTTAATTTATCGGATCAACAAGTGAACTCTGTTACTTTCAATTTATTTTGAAATGTAAAATACTATGTTTCACTACCTCTGTAGATTACCGACTTGAAATATTTGAATTTAAAAAAGAAAATGTAAAGTGACAAATAGTTGTGTATGCAATGTGGCAGCCCTATATTCATAAATACTGAGATACATTCGCCGCCCGGACACAACACAATAATCACAACCTTTAAATATTTAATTATATGGAGAAAAAAAATCATGTGTTTTTTATCCGTTATGATCTGTTATTGATTTTTAATTATTTAAAATAAAATTGGATTGGCGCAATCCGTATTTTACTGCTCATTAAAAGTCCTCGGCGAAATATAAAAAGTAGTATTTCAACAATTATAAAATATAATATTTAAATGAAATTATATCGTGTTCTACAAGAAAGAAATATGTAAAAAAAAATGTGGATCGGATTTTTACGATCGGCAAATTTTCACAGAGGATCTCTACCAACGCCCATTAGGAACTGAACGACATGCATCATGTTTTCATCTACCATTAATATATAGTGTTGACTATGGACGTATAAATAATGTCCGGTTTTATGTCCTCTGTTGACTGAGAAACGTAAAAATAAAAGGCTGATGTTGGTTAATTCAGAACAGGAATACAATTTAGAATCCGGTTAATCAATTGTACAAGTACCTTCTAGAGCCTCAATCTTAACGCACACAAATTTATGTCAATCATTACAAAGCAAGTTTAAACCTTGTATGAATTTTCCCACGGTTATCCCGAAAGGTCACCTGAGTTTACTGTTACATGATACTATTTCCCGCCAAATAAAAATCTCGTGGACAAAATTGATGTCACTATTTTTAGCATTCAATATTGTGAGCAAAGTCAAGTTCAAGTTCAACTACGCACTGTTGATCACTGAGATGCGTATCGTCTTCCCACTGCAATTAATTGCTTTAAAAATATTTAAAGATCACTGTTCTAAATACAACACAAAAGTTTACATTCATTGTGCGTAAATGAAAATTATGCAACGACAAGTTGATGCAGCTATAGAAGTATTCCTGTTGTAGCCGAAATGTATTATTTATCCTAAAGTAATGCTAACAAATCGTGAAGAGAAAATGCCGTAGACTTATTAAGCATAAGGAATGGTGAAAAGTATTTTCTTTTTTTCTTGCATATATAAGTTTTAAGACACGTAATTTTCTTTCTTTCTCACATTTTATACCTTCACCGTTAATTTCCGTTTATTTTCACGCAAGTATGTCTCTTTGCGTAAGTTATATAAATTACCGATAAAAAAAAAAGCCGGTCATAATCAAGTATAGATTTTTTTTTATAAAACTTTAATGCAATTGAAAGCATTAACAACAACCTTTTGCTTTTTAAAACTTTTATTTTGTAATCGTAAAATGGAAATGGCGTAGACTTATTAGCATAACAGATAGTGAATAATATTTTCTTTTTTACTTGTATAAAAAACTTTGAGACGTGTCACTTTTCTTTAAACTACCCTAATTTATTCAGCGTTAGTCTCCGTTTATTGTTACACAATTATATCTCTTTTAGTAAATTAAATATTTATTTACTGATAAAAAACGGAAGTCAAAATCAAATATAGTTGTTTTTAAAAATTGATTTAAATGTACAGAGTAATTAAAAGAATTAACAACAACGTTTTGATTTTTATTTTAATGATTAAAATTATTATTGTATTTTCACAAATTCTAAACTTATGACTATGAAACTTATAAATTACAATGTATGTGATGTATGTGAAAAGGAAGTAGAAAATATCACTCATTTATTTCTATTATGTTCTGAATTAGTAGAATTTCATCTGTTTATGCAACAGAAGTTGTCAGTTTTATTTGATAATGTTGATTCTGACAAAATTGATAATTTAGTGTATGAAGAGGTATTTATGTTTGGTTTATTTGGATCTATCAAAGGCGTAAATGTAAGTTTTGTCAATTTCATGTTATCTGTAGCGAGATATTGTATCTTCAGAAGAAGGAATTTACTTAAAAATTTAAACAGTAATGTTGATCTTATTAGACTATTTAAATACACTGTAAAACATTATATAACTTACCTGTATGAATATTTGTGTGATGCAAAATGTATGAGAAATGTTTTTGAGAAACACTTTTTAAAAAATAATATTCTGGTACAAGAAACCGAAGGTGTCATAACATTTAATTTCTAATTATTGTGCTGATTATATATATGTGATTATACTTAAAACATTGCTTTGTGATATTTTTGTGTAATATGTAATATATCTGTTGTATATATATGTTGAAGAATTGAATAAAGATAAAAAAAAAAAAAACAAGCCTACTGCCTTAATAAAGATAAAAAAAAACCAAGCCTACTGCCAAAATTATAATATAGAAAGCAGGGCTACAGCTAAATATGAATTAGTAGATAGATATATTTATATAAGTACTCCTCATGTCTGGAACAAAGTATTAACTATAAGAATAATTTGTTGTTGTTTAAAAGAATCAGGTCTAAAACTATGGAAAATAGTTTTTAATCTACTGAAGGTTCTGTATCAAAATTTAATCTTGTTCAAAGTTAATTGTTATGGTGAAATCTAACATGGGGAATGTGTAGTGTCACTACAAGTATCAGGACAAAATGGCTTGAACAAAATATAAGAAGTGACTTTAGTTTAAAGACTAATTGTGCTTTCTTTTATTTATTCTTCAAAGATATTAAAGTATACAAACTGTTTATTGATTTACTTTTTCTACCAATAATTTTCTGACCCAAAGTCCATACAACACAGTACCACAGTTAACAAAACAAAGGCAAAAAGGTAATGACAAAAACAAACAAGAAAAAAATAAGCGACGCAACGTGACACAAAATATTGTGAAATTCATTTCGTCACGCGTTACCCTGGTGCTATCCAAAAATCCTGGGGAGAACACTGTAATCTTTCATTTGTTTCAAGCAATCAGATATAAACTGATAATCAATAGACAGGAAATACATTAGAAATCTCTCATACCTTGACTGTCGCGTGCCGGCATAGATCAGAAGGATTAGGGCAATTAATTACCTGGTGTGACAGCGCGTCACTCCAGACTGAGAGAGATGTCACTAATACAATAAACAAAAGGTAACGGATTTACGCGGAAGTCGGAGGAATACTCCCAAATTTCTCCGAGAATTTAGGGAGTGATGTCGGAGTTTCCTGGTGTCACACCAGGAAAAAACTCGGTGTATGGAGTTTGGGATGGCTTTCGCGAAAATTGTACTGTATGTACTTTTATTCAAAAAATTTAAGATATACAGATTATTATTTGATATTAAGGACTGTCTTGACCTACTAATAACAGTTTTAAACCTCTTTGCAACCTTCATGATGTCGAATAGCAATAAAAGCAATCTTATTTTATACTAATGCTGCATACATTTATTGCTATAGAAATTCTAAATATGAGTTTATATTTTGTGAAACCTAACATTTTTGCAAATATCGCTTTAATAAAAACTTTGCAAAATTTTCTTATTGTACGATGTGTCTTTTATGTAAAAAAAAATCTTTGACCTTGATTATATATTTAACCTGTTATTTCTGATTGTAGTTAGGCTTACATTGGAAGTTAAGTAAACAGAGATGTGATTCTAGTAGTATGATGGAATATGTAAGTATACTTTATCGGGGCCACTTTATCTGAGTTATATTGTAAAATTGAGAATGGAAATGGGGAATGTGTCAAAGAGACAACAACCCGACCATAGAAAAAACAACAGCAGAAGGTCACAGACAGGTCTTCAATGTAGCGAGAAATTCCCGCACCCGGAGGCATCCTTCAGCTGGCCCCTAAGTAGTATACTTTGAAATCATATATTTTCGTGGGTAGCAATATTTGTGGATTGAGGAAAACTTGCATTATCGTTGATGTTAAAATTTATAGTTTCTGCAAAATCTGCATATATCACTTCAGGAAATTTGTAATCAGTTGAACATTTAAATTGATGGTTCCCCTTAATACTAATCCACAGAAAAAAATTGTTTTCAACAAATATAAATGAATCTTCAGTACATGTAATTTTTAAGGAATACAAATTCAATAGTTCTCTAGTTCACAGAACCATGAATTGACTATCATTTTTTTGCTGAAGTAAAATAAAATGTTAATATAAAATAGATAGGATAAAGAATTATTTGGTACGGTATTGAAAAATGAAACACAAATAGTAAAAAAAAAAAGACATGTGTTCTGAATTTGTTAATTAAGGCAATATATACACCTTTTCAATATTTGTCTACCATTATAAGACATCATAAGGCTCGTAAAATATTGATGTCACAATAGAAAATATGTGACGCCACAATGGAAAAGTGATAGTTGTATCACAGTAATAGTTCAAGAGGCTCAGATTCTCTGGTTAAGCAAGACAGATTTCCAAATAATGATAAATTCCATTCACTCATTAGTCCTAACTTTATATGCAAAACTCCAATCTATTCATATTGGTATAGCATTTAGGATTAAGAATAATAAAAAAATTACCAGTATTCAAAAATATATGATTTTTTCAATAATGAAAATCAAATAGTGTTTACAGAATTTTACATTATTTCAGATAAAATTAAATTTCAGAATTACAAATCATTAAAATACATGAAATGTTTCTCTTTTCAGGTTATGTTAATAGAATTTATACCAAAAATACCAATATTTCGGCCAGACTGAGGATGGATCTCATTACTTGTGACATTGTTGCCCATGACAGTAATCGCATGACTGATCATATAATTCCATTAAAACCATGATGTTGTCAATCATTATTATATATGTATATGTGTATGTGTATGTGTATTATGTGATAACTGAATCTTGATGCTTTATTCCATGTTTGAAGATGTTAGGTACAATGCAGAAACTAAGAACAAAAAAGTCAAAAAAATTGAAATTGTCTCTCTTGATAAAATGTAAGGAATAGAAAATTGTTTTTCAGAAGTAGGGCTAAAATCAATTGAATTTTGATATTCTAAATATGAATGCGATTGTCACATATAAGCAAATAATTTTCTTGAACATTTAGGTTTCTTTTAGTTAAGGTAATTTCCAATATTGTTTTACAATACACACTTTGCAAGTGTAATTAAATTTTATAAAAAAACAACTACTAGTAATTTGAAAAAAAAAATTGAGTCTGATTAATTCAATCATATCATTTCCAACTCCATACCTGCCAACTTTTGAAAATGGCCATGGGGGTTTTTGTGCGCGGCACCATTTTTGAGGGTAGAATTTTTCGCGGCATTTTTTTCATGTGATGATTTGGCTCCTAAAAGTGTCCGACATACTTCTTTTTTTGGGGGGGGTGATAGTTGATGATGCTATTATAACCAATCTTTTTTTAAATTGTTTGATTGTTGTATTTCTTTTTGTTGAGATAAACACCAGTAAGATGACTTTATGTTTGTCTGATACATTGTCAAGAAATAAAAAAAAAGTAATAATTTTAATAATTTAATAACAAAAAAAACCAACAATATGTGAGGGTCTGGTATAGGGGGGGGTTGTTGTTCTGTAAACATTTAATTTTCACCACTTTTTTCTCTAATCTTCAAAAAATTAACCTCTTTTTTTCTCTAATCTTCAAAAAATTTGACCACGCATTTCTCAAATTTTCATTTTTTTTTGCCGGTTATTCCCTTATCTTCATTTTTTAAGGGCATTATATTCTTTAATCATTTAACCCCATCCAAAGCCTCATATATAATATAGATCAATATCACAAGCAGTACTAGAATGTTTGGAGACATCATTAAGGCCACCGTGGTCAACTTTAAAGTCTCTATTGCAAACTTTACAAAAGGGATGTGACAATCCTAACGTTGATTTAGACAACGAGCCCCTGTACTTGACATCATTCTCCCATTTCTCTAAGTATTTGCACGAAGCAACACGCTTTTTTTTCTTAGGCGGTGACAGAACTATTTTGCAAGTGATAACTCGCCCATCATGATTCCAATTTTTATAAATTTAACACCCAAACTAAAAAAAAAACTCAAAATTTCTATTCTTTGATTGTTTACTATGCCGACATTAATCAACTGGTGAATGCGTGATCACTAAATTTTGATTGGATGAAACTTGTCAGACACGATTTGTCTCCCTTGGGAAAACTTTCAAAAGTTCAAAATCGGGAACAAAAATATTTTTCGTGTAAATTTTACTAAAATCGTGTTTTTTGGCTATTTTCACGATCACGATCGTGTAATCGGGACAGAGGGTCAAAATCGTGTAGTACACGCCTAAATCGTGAAAGTTGGCAGGTATGCAACTCTAAAGGGATAAAATGTTCAAAACACTTCAAACTTGTGTGATAGTGAAAAAGAAATCTGTCATGTTTATTTTAATTTTGTATATATTATAAAATAATTGTTGCTGTATATTTTATTTTTCATCACATTTTATAATGCAAATAGGATAGACCTGACAAAATGATGACCAATTTGGTCAAAACAATTATTAAGCACTGTATATTTATTTTATTTTCACAATAAATACAAGTACATGACAGGTTAAAATTAGAATAGGGTGTATATTTCGTCGTTATGATTGTTTTTCAGAAGCTGTTTTTTTCTCTTTCAGTTTTTGGGTAATATAGGCAAATCTTAGGTGAAATTCTAATTAATCTTGATTGTTATAAAAACAAATTATTTATCAAAACATCTATTAATATTTGCAAGAGGGAATAGAAGGAATAGTATTTTTAAAAAGTGGGAATAGGAGGAAGAAACCACTTAAAAAAAACATTATCATTTGAGTAGCTTGGGTTAAAAAAATTATCACACAGAAAGATCAAAGCAAAATTTAAGAAAATGGTGATAAAAAAGTTTTGTGAAGTAAGCATTTCAACATTTGTGTGTAAATTTATGCTCTGTATTTAAAATCTTTTCATACTGAATGTAAAATATTGTTGACAGGGATAGGGACTTGACATCTGATTCTTAAAAATTAATTGGATGCATTTAAGGTGGTACCTAACACTTTCACTAAATAAATTTTGCTCGTTTAATTTTCATAAAACTTGAACAATGTTTTTACTTTGACCCTTTTACAAAAATATAAAAATTTCTAAAATTTGGAACCAAACGTTTAGTCAGAAAAATTACACTAGTTACATAGCAGTTTGACAAACACCAATTTTGATCATTGAGAAGCTTAATATTCCCTTTACAACACAACATTAATAAAACGTTTAGCTGACTTTACAGAGTTATCTCCCTGTAGTGTTAGGTACCACCTTAAAGCATTTCAACAACATTTGAATAGGGAAAAGAGTGATCTTAGTATATACATAAATCAATATTTTCAGCTTAATTTTTCATTGTACTCTGACAGTACATACATTAAGATGTAAAGATTTATGTCTAGGATATATATTTTTTATTCATGATGATATGTTTTATGATGCACACATTCCAGTATATATAGTTTTTAGTTTGTTGCCATCTTTACAAAGCTGCTCTAAGAAAATATATTTTGGATAATGGGTTGTATTGTGATTTCATCTATAAGAACTTGGCAACAATTCATATCATTTGACAGGTAGCATTGTTTCAGCATACATATAATAATAAATCTAAGACAACAATATAGCTTCATATGCAAGTTGACCTCCAAATTGAAGCCCACTGAATGACCTTGAGCAACATTATCAATTTAAGAAGACCACTTCCCTGAATGAATAAAGCATTCTTTATATGTACCAAAGTATTTTTTGGAGCAGCTAAATGATGGCAATTAACTCTTATGTAAAATATTTTGAGTGATGATAGGTAAGTGTAATCTTGATCACATGGTCAAGCCGTGAGAAAAAATATTGTATTTTAAAAAATATTACTGCAAAAGTTTTGTATGGGGTTTAAATGACAGACAGATTCCATAATAGTTAATATTTGTACAGAGATGCAAGCTGCTGGCCAGCTTATTATACTACAAGAATTTATATATAACTGTATTATTTAGTAATGATCTCATTTAATATATGTTGGTATTTTTTATTATTTAGACAAAAAATTACCTCCCTTGTAATCGTGTCAAAAATAATAAGTTAAAGTGAGAATGTTTTCCAGTTTGTTTTCTTAGAATATTTCACACATGTTTGGGACCAAAATTGATATATTGTGATCATTAAAGTTTTTTTTTTTTATCATTCTATTATTGTAGTAATGTCATTGTATTCACATGTGTATAGTTCAGAAAGCATTTTTTATGTGTTTTGAGAACAGTTATATAAGATCTCAATCAAAATTCAATGTTGTAGTACTTCAAAAAAAATAAAATACCATTTTATTTGAAATTATCTCATGGTTGTTAGAGACGAAATATCGTACGAACTATTATTTTCCTCCCTTTGAATAACATCAGCAGATCCAGAGGTGCCCTTTTGTGGGAAAAATATGGTTGATCATATATTCTTCACTATCAATTTACAATAAAAACAATTAAACAGTAGGTACTGATATAAATTCTTTTCAAATAAAATGGCTGAAGCAAGTAAATTTTTTTGTTGTCTGTCCTTGGTAATTGGCAACTGGTTGGAATTTCTTCTTCTTTAACTTCTGAAGCAGATAAATAAGGCATAACATTTTATTTCTTAAGACACAAATCAATCTTTAATTGTAGGTTTTTCTAACAATTTTTGGATCATTTGAACGGTATAACATGCAGAAAGATCTGAAAATCAATATTTGCAATTTATGTATACAATGTATTTTAAAATCTCAGTTCTTGCCAAAATGTTGATTTTATATGTATAAACATAATGTGAGTTGTCAATCATGTTATATTTAACAATTAACAATGTTTAAACTTAGCATTTGTATTAATACATTACATGTACCATAAAACAAGAAATTGTCCTTGAATGTTACTACTGACAGTCACTTGGCATTGTATGGAGTAATAATACACTTGATTGAATGAAAAATCAGCTTTGCAATGTCATGATTGGTAGGTTTTTTAGGCTGTTTTGGGAATTCAATGTTTATTCTTTTTATTTTCCCTTAATTTTGGAAAAATTATATCAGACAAAGCTATATTCAAGCTTGCTTTATAGAACTTATTTCTTTCAAAACAATTAAAACATGTTAAAATTTCCTATTTTGTACTAAGTTCTTGGTTTCCCCTGTTTAATTGTTCCATAAAGGTATCCATTGCAGATATATTGATGTTAGTATTCTTACACAGTTAGTTATTGTAGAAGAAAAACCCATTTAGAATACATTAACAGAGGCGGATTTAGAGGGGGGCCCAGGGGCCTGCCCCCCCCCCCTTTTTGGGAAAAAATTTGGTTGCTTATATAGAGAATCACTGAAGCGTGACTGGAGCGGGCCCCCTCTTAGGTCAGTCAGTGGGCCCTCACTTATGAAAATTTCTGGATCCACCACTGATTAAGGCAACTGACCTTTTTCAGTTTCTTTGGTCTTTCTGAACTACATGTTAGGTCAGTCACTTTTCTCAATGCATTTAGATATGACAAGTTGCAATACTTATTGCAGAAAGTAGTTAAAAATGTTGTAGGTTTACTTACAGATACTGTAGATATTTCAACTTTTTGTTGTTTGTTCCCAATTACTCATGGATAGATAACATGATAACAAATTCTCATCAAGGGTTAGTTTTTGGAAAACTGGCCCATTGTCAGTTCCTTCTCATTTCTAGAGAACTTTTTCTTTTAAATCCAAAAAATAAATCACTTATTTCACACATGATTTCTTTCGTAGTATAGGTATCACTGGTTTAGATAGTTAATATGCTCAAGGTTAACATGTGTATGCATTTGTTTTAATTAATGATATGTAATTTGTATACCCCTGCTTCAAAGGCGGGGGTATAATGACTTATATCAGTCACACCAGCCGTTCATCAACCGTTCATCAATCTACATTTGTTTGCTTGTTCAGAACACATTTCTGTCACATTTAACTTTTACTGCAATAATTTCTTGATATATGACACTTAGCTTCATCTGTTATGCTATACTGTATTACACATTAATTGGTTCCTTTATATGGTCTACTTCCGGTTTGCTGGAAACTCTTAAAAATGTACAAATATGAAATTTTGGCACACATGGATTTTTCAATATTTGGCATTTTTTGCAAAAAATTATTGATTCACATATTGATTGTAAAATAGTCAACAACATTGAGCTTTTGTTACATCAGTGAGCCATAGCTCCAATAGACCATTCACATTACCGACTTTTGATCCTTTGTTCTACAATTATTTGACAGGTTACCTACTCTGTGGTAGGCCATCCTGGTACTCAGTCAGTTACGAGCAGTCAAAAAAAAGGAAAATTAAATATATGATCAGTGCAATTTGGGAGAAAATTACTATTTTTCGATGATTAATTCATAAATATAAAGCATTTAAACAGTTACCTTTCCCTTAAAACTGTATCGATTAAAATATTGAATTTACTTATTCAAATGCTCTTGCTTGACCCAGTACCAGGATGTCCTACCACAGAGTAGGTAACCGTTGGAAAAAATATTAATTCCAGAGTAAAAAGTGGGTGATATGAAAATGGACTATTCATCTTGTTTGTCAACCTAATTTATCCATTTTAATATTCCATGACTGCTCAATCTGGCGGAGCCAGTAGTTTGTTATTATCGTCTAAGTAGAAATATTCTAGTCTTCATGAATTGCGTCTTCAAAATTGATTATAAATACTTAAACAAAGTTAATATCTCTTTTAACTTTTTCATACAATTTCAATTAATCATTTAAGAACAAAATTTCATTAAGTCTATGGCAGCCTACAGAAATTTCAGTATAGCATACAATTTCCACCAAGAATTTGTACAATTTAAAGATTATCAATTGTATGAACATGTTATTTTTGAAAAATATAAAGACCTGTAGATGTCTTTGTCCAATTGGTAACAGGGGCGGATCCAGCCATTTTAAAAAGGGGGTTCCCAACCCAGGACAAAGGGGGGTTCCAACTATATGTCCCAATTCAAATGCATTGATCATCCAAAAAAAAGGGGGGGTTCCAACCCAGAACCCTCCCCCTGGATCCGCCACTGGGTAATCATTGAGGTTGCTGTCTCATTAACATGTATCTCGTTTTAATCACAATCATAACTTTTATTCATAATTCTAACTTACTCCTATTTCAACTGGAATAAAATAAACTACCCCAATAGACAATTTTCATATTACCAACTTTTGACTTTGGACAATTATTTGACTGGTTACCTACTTTGTGGAAGACATCCTGGCCAATTACGAGCAACAAAAAAAATTAAAATCGAATATACATTCATTGCAATTTGGGGTGAAATTTACTATGATACCATGATTTTATCACGTCTAGAAATCATTTAAACAGTTAACTTTCCCTCAAAATTGTACTGATTAAAATCTTCAATTTACTTATTTGTCTTGCTCTTGCTTGACAGAGTACCAGGATGTCCTAACACAGAAAAGGTTACTTGTCGAAAAAATATTAATTCTGGAGTCGAAAGTTGGTAATATGAAAATGGACTATAAGGGATGGGTTATTTATGTGTATCTGAAGTACTAGTAAATGTGTTGATACTTGATTTGTATGCTGTGTAATAGTTATCCTGTAGATTTTGCTTCCTATAATTATGTCTCATACTTGACCTGAGACATTTTGAGTACATTCTACTTATAAATTGTAACTGTGGTAAATATGTATTATTGATAAAATAAAATGTGTTCTTTCTCAAAAAGGAAGAACATTTAATTTTAAAATATTGATGTACTTGTGTTTTTTCTTAATCCCCAGGCAATTAAAATTAAACAATAAAACTGATCTCATTATTCAGTATTCTATTCACCTGTTGAGTTATTCTTTAGATCAAGTTTAGGTAGTTCTACTACAGTAATCACTAGCCAGTCAACACAGAGGTGAGTTCGAACCCTAGGGTGCACTCGACTTCAATCATAATTGACAAGGATTGTCAGTTTTCCTATTGAAGGTCTGTGGTTTTCACTGGTCACTCCGGCTTCCTCCACAAATAAAAATTGGCTGCTAAGAAAACACCCAATTGTGGCACTTCAAAGTGGCATTTAAACATTAATAAGCAATCAATCAATCTTTAGTTCAAAGTAGTAAATTCCTTGTAGGACATATGAAGATTTTAAAGTAATGCAAGCATTATACCACAACATCCCAAGGCAGTGAAAAAGATTGGAACTTTGAACAAGATTTAAACATACAGAAGGGTGAAGTTGACGAGTATTTCATATGATCTGTTGGGGTGATGTCTGAATGTTTTTCTTTATTTTGAGAATTTATATAACAAATCTTTGATTGTTTCTGTAAATTTCTTCATAGCTTTTATAGACTGGAGACAATTCAGGGTTTGACTTATTGTATAAACAACTGTCTGTCGTTGAAGATTGATTGTTTTCTTCACAGCTTCTGTAAACGTCAAATGATTAAGGGCTTGACATTTTTTCTATATGCTCATCTTTAGATGAAGATGGTATGCTGTCTTTGTCATGTCAAATATTTCTTTTGTTTATTTGTTGGTCTAATTGACATACACAGAACACATTCTTTTATTAATATTCAAAAAAATTGATAAGGGTATGATTGACTGAACAAAGTGAAATTATGATTCATCCCATTTAAGCAGTCGCTTTTAGAAGATCTGTTTGCTAATGCCTCATTTGACTGATGTGTTTATATAACCCATTCAAACTTAGTATTGCTAATATTCTTTGAGGGTTATTATTAAAACAAGTGTTGTGATATAAATTACCACATTAACAAGTTTATATAAATAAAAAGATGTGGTCTGATTGTCATATATGTATATGTATATATTTATTAAAATCACTCTCCTATCTACATTCCAATTGTAAAAATAAAACAGTCATATAATTTAATATAGATAGTAAAATAAAGATGAAATATAAACTGAAGACTTTAAAATAAATGCATACAAATATATCAAATGTACAAATTATAGTTTCTTTTGGAAAATTCTTTTTAATAAATATTGTGTTTTACATGGTAATCTTTTTATCATTACAAAACCATAGATATTTGTTTGTAGAAGAACAGCTTCAAGATTCCACATTAAATATATAAATAATGCCCTTTTTCAGATCAATTCAGATTTCAACAGATCTCTAGAGTTGATAAGTTAAGCTATGGTTTTCTAAAATTGAGAATGGAAATGGGGAATGTATCAAAGCGACAACAATCTGACCATAGAGCAAACAACAGCCGATTCTAGTCTGTTTATGAACCAGGGAATAAGACAAAGTGCAAATGAAGAAAAAATTCAAGAACCCACAAAAAAGTATGACTAACCTGCTAATGTCAGCAGCCTAAAAATTCCCTGAGATAACATAGGTGATGTTTTCTGCATTTACTTTTAACCAACTTATTTTTCGCAGAAACTAAATTTTGCATTGAGCCCTTTCAAGCGCACTTAAAGGTAATTAAATTATGCCATTTTCAAGTTTGATTGATATATAGTCCAAAATGAAGATGAAATTTTATATATTTGCAACTATTTTTATTTGCCTAATTTTTCTACCAGTGAAAATCGTGAATATTATTTTGTTGACATCTGCATTTACACCAGTGACTGATATTTTGATTGGTGGTGATTTTAAAGAGAAAATCATAGAAATGGATGCTGAGCATAGTGTCTGCAAAAAAAAATTGAAAGGATCATGGCCATGTTAAATCAATGAGCTTCCATCAGTCAGCTCATACAGTATGTAGACTTGGAGGTCTTGGATTGTCTAATAGATAGGGCAAATGAAGAAACAGAGTTGATAGAAGTTAACAAAACAAACTACCAAAACAAGATGATGGTTAGGAATTTCAATGTTTATTATCTCTTGAAGCTGTTAGAACAAGTTTTTAAAATACAAAAGAATGACCTTAACGACTAGAAAAAGTTGCATGAAAGCAATTTCTATCCTGCTTTTACTCAATTAATTCTGTCTATTATAAATTCTGGCTCTAAATAAAACTATAATACAAACAATACAATAACAAGGAATCATATATTCAAGTGTTTTATATCTATAACAGGTACCTTTAGTTTATAACTCAATAATTAGTAATAAAACATTGAAAGTAAACATAATAACAAATAATATACTACATTCAGTTAATATTGCAAAAAATACAAAAATAAAAAAGTGAGACTCCAAATGATTCTGCACAGATCAAGTCTTTATAGCAATACAATATCACATACTGGCATAATCTGACGATGCATTTCTTAAATGTTATTTCTACCAATAGGGTTTTTATGGTTTGACTTTTGAACCATTACTTTAATTAATTCCTTTTTGTTGTTAAGAATACTTTACAGTGCTTTTTAAGAAGCAAAATTAAATTGAAGAACTAATAAAGATATTTTCTCGAACACTTCGAAAGGTTTAATTTGATTTCAGTTTTAAAGATTTTTTTTTAAAACCAATGGTACTACGAAATTGAGGTATCCTTCATATATTTTCTGTGAACTAACTGTTCACATGAGGATGGCAAAAAATATATATAGAAAATATATACATATTTGTTATGAAACTTTTAACAATATCAATTTGGCAGTTCAGATTCTAAAAGAAGTATAAAATATCTTATACAAATATTTTTTTTTTTAACACAGAATTGGTAGCCTTGGTGAAGTCTAAGTCCCTCCCCTTTGAGTCATATTATATGTCCTCACTTTCAATAGTCACAGTCAATAATTAATACAGCATGATTCTATAACTAACTTTTCATATGACTACTGTATATATGAAAAGCAAATTAGAAGGTTTACCAGTAGAAATCACTGAAAATAAATTTTTGGCAAGCAAAAATCATTTATACTTTTTACAATCCTGTTAGAAACATACATGTGTTGAGAAAAGCCCATAAGCATCAGTTTAAAGTTGTTTACTGATGGCTAAAACAACTTAAATATAATAAATACCTAACAAACAATGCTAGCCCTGAATAAATGAGATTACTAAAAATTCATAAAATACTGCAAAAGATAAATTGTGTAATAACATTCTTTTTATGAAAATTGTAAATTCAGAAATTTTTGTAATGTTTTAATCATTATTAGTGAAAACTGGCAGGATAGGTTTCAAATACTGATAGCATTATATATATATTTATTACATTGGTTGCATTGAAAAGATAAATTGTGTAATAACATTCTTTTTATGAAAATTGTAAATTCAGAAATTTTTGTAATGTTTTAATCATTATTAGTGAAAACTGGCAGGATAGGTTTCAAATACTGATAGCATTATATATATATTTATTACATTGGTTGCATTGAATTACATTGATTTCCCAGTGAAATAAAAACCGATAATTTCACAATCTCTGACGTCATACAACAAAAGGCGTTGTCAAGACGTCGATAACGGCGGACCAAAACAAATTATGAATGCGTCGAAAAAAAAAAGATATAGAATGTAGTTCCTTACATGTTTTACATTAATTTCTTTTAAAGAAAGCCATTTGTCAATGTAATAAAAAGAATAACTAATTAAAGAATTCAAATATCGAAATATATTCAACTAGTGACCGAACAACACTGATAATTAAGTCATGCACTACGGGCATTCGTGAATTAATGTGTTGTTCGGTCACTGGTTGAATATTTTTCTCTATTTGAATTCTTCCATTAGTTATTCTATAAGTACAATTTCCTAAATTTGCAATAATTAAATCACATTTTTGTCATTTGTTCCACATTGAACATACTAAACGTACACACAAATTTCTGAACTTACAGTAATAACATTCTAATCATGATTATATAAATGATTTATCTGATTCTGATTCATTCTATGAGTTTTTACATCTCATTCAAATTTTGATGATTAGCATAAATAAATGTACCCATTTAAATTTTCTTAACCTTATCCCATCCAATGATAATTACACCATTGACCATTATATAATCTAGCACCAATCTACAGTAGTAAGGATACATATCTCAACTATTATTACTTCCTGTTACATCAAAAATTATTTTTTATAGCACTTTCTTCACATTCTACTCTCTTAGACATTTGTCTGCTTAATAAAGAAGCAGCAGGATGCCAGTCTTGATGCCATACTTGTTCTCCAGCAATATAAGTGGCCATCACATTTAAGTTTTCGTCTAACATAAGAAAATCAGCATCTGTATCAAAGTCCATTGTCCCTTTGCGATCAGTAATTTTTAGAACTTCGGCTGGATGAAGGGTAGCAGCATCTAACGCCTGTTCTGTGGTGCAGTCTGTGTTTTTCTTTAAATTCTGAACACATTTAGGTATTGTAGCTATACTGAAAAATAAAGTTTATAAATATCATTACTGATAAGAACAGTACTTTTAAAAGATGTCTAATACCCTGCAGGATTATAGAACTTTATAGACTTTGTTTGAATTAAACAGGTGTTTCTTTTTTACATGTTATTCGAAAGAATTTCCCAGTTTGTCCCTATTACAAGTTAGTGTCATTTAAATAGATTTACAGTTTACTAAGCTAACCCTGTTTGTATATATCTTTATTTGTTTAATTACATTTGTACCTGTCATTAGACATATTAGCTTCAAATTTAACAACTGCATTTTGTCTCTAAGGTGTGATCATAAGAATTCTTTGAAATATTATTATAAATACTGGCAAAATTAAATCATATAATCGCTTTTCAAAAGACCCAACTCTGACATACCTTCCACACAATGTGTTAGTTCCAGCAATGAAAGCTTTCTTGTCTTGAATTTCCACTAGCTGTGAACCCATGTGATGTTTCCCTATAGGGAGCCCCATGGCTGGTATGGCATCTGTTACTACTATAAATCCTAGATAATAAATAAAGGTTATTCAATCTCCATTGTACTTATAAAACTAGAGATAATGACAGTATAAAATAATACCCCCAACCTGTAGTATTCATAAGTTTTAACCTTGCATAATATACAGTTTTACCTTGATTTTTTTTTTGTCAGATTTTTTTCAGAAACTTCAATCCAGAGCTTCCTGAAATTTGTTTTATTGCTTCATGTTAGAAGGTTTAATGTGTGACATGGTCTCAGTATCATCACTCATCAACTCCCTATTAGCCAAATACATGTATGTCTCATTGGCACTCACACCACATCTTCCTATATCTACTTATATATTAAACTAACACATACAAGCTATAATTGAAATATTTTTTTAACTATAAGATGTATCAGACCTTCCTGAAATTTGCCAATAGGCTTCATGTGTATGTGTTTTACCATGTAAATGGTTTTCAGAATAGTTTCTCTTCAAAGTCCTGTTAATTGAATACTTGAATTTGGGATATTATTTGTGAGCAAGAGCTCACAGTTCTACATATCTTAGCTGCAGAAACTGAAAAATTACAACTATTATGTAATAAAAAGAAGATGTTGTTGCATGACTGCAAATAAAACAACTCACTTCAAGAGACCAATGAAATATGTAGACAGCTCTCTAACAAGCAAAAAACCATTACTACACAAAATATAAAGGCATACACTATAGGCACAGATACACATTTTACTGCACCCACACAGCATCAGTAACTTGTATATCTAATCATACCTCTAGGATTACTCCTGAAAGCCATTCTGACTGCAGCTGGATGAGTGTGTACTCCATCACTGATCAGTCCATAATACACTTGTCTATCAGTCAGGAACTTACTGGTTAACAAACCTATTAAATGGGGGTCTCGATGGTGAAACTATAAAAACAAAAGCGATGTTAAATTAACACAACTATAAAATGTATTTTATGGATTATACAGTAAAAAAAGGCAATCTTCTGTTATATATGAGCCAGTCCATGCGAAAAGGTACAAAAAGTCCTTTTGGTAAACTTTACAGGACACGTTATCAAAGTTTGTTATAGTATTTTTGAAAAACGATTTTATCCGAAAAAAAATTACATTAATGTAAACATTCATAAGATTGTCAATTCTATCCCGAATTTGTCAACTAAAACCGAAAAAGACGTAGAAATATCTGAATTTTTGGTATTTGAGCAAGTGTAAAATCATTTGTTCCCCGGACTAATGCTATACCGACCAGAAACTACAAAAAATTATGACACTACAGAGACAAAAGTCAATAATTTCCGTCAGTTCTACAGGTTTAAAGAAAGAAAGACAACATTAAAACATGAGGGAAAATGCAAAAACTATGACATCTTGTGTTTTAGAAATTGAAATTTAAGTTAAGTTAAGTTATTTAATATTATATAAATCAACCTTAGTTGCACGGGATTCGAACCGTTGCCCTGTTTGATTGCATTGATATCCGCATCGTAAGCGAGAGCCTTATCCCCACTGCTACCAGGTTTAACGTTATCAATTGGCAAATCAAGCCATTTAAACTGTACTTTGAAAATGATTGAAATATATGAAATAATTCACTAAAAATCTTGATAAAACTAGGGGGGGGGGGGGTCTCAATACTCGCAGGTGCGTGAAGCTCACAGCTTGATGATATGAGGGAAAGTAAATGTGTTTTATAAATCACAAGTCTACTACCAATAATTATGCACACTTTTTAGAATTTCGTAAATTTTTCGTTTTTGTACCTTTTCGCATGGACTGGCTCATATAGGTGATATCGGCGAAAGTACCAAGCAAAGCCTATGTATAGTAAAAGAGTGATTTCGCCCTAACTTTTTAAAAAATCAACATATTTTAGATGTGTTTTTTGCAAACTAGATGTTTTGAGAGATGCCGAATCCATTTGAAACTTCAAATCGTTGCTAAAATATTTGGAATATGGACTTTTTGCTGATTGGTGTACGGTTGCTAAGGGGAGAATTTTAGTTGCTAGGGATAATTATATGTCAATATTTGCATTAAATTATAACGTTAGATATGAAGTATTATAAGTATTTCGATATTTCATTGCTTTTTGGCAATTTCGATTTTTTTGTTTTTTTGGGATTTTGAAAATGATATGAGCCAGTCCATGCGAAAAGGTACAAAAAGTCCTTTTGGTAAACTTTACAGGACACGTTATCAAAGTTTGTTATAGTATTTTTGAAAAACGATTTTATCCGAAAAAAAATTACATTAATGTAAACATTCATAAGATTGTCAATTCTATCCCGAATTTGTCAACTAAAACCGAAAAAGACGTAGAAATATCTGAATTTTTGGTATTTGAGCAAGTGTAAAATCATTTGTTCCCCGGACTAATGCTATACCGACCAGAAACTACAAAAAATTATGACACTACAGAGACAAAAGTCAATAATTTCCGTCAGTTCTACAGGTTTAAAGAAAGAAAGACAACATTAAAACATGAGGGAAAATGCAAAAACTATGACATCTTGTGTTTTAGAAATTGAAATTTAAGTTAAGTTAAGTTATTTAATATTATATAAATCAACCTTAGTTGCACGGGATTCGAACCGTTGCCCTGTTTGATTGCATTGATATCCGCATCGTAAGCGAGAGCCTTATCCCCACTGCTACCAGGTTTAACGTTATCAATTGGCAAATCAAGCCATTTAAACTGTACTTTGAAAATGATTGAAATATATGAAATAATTCACTAAAAATCTTGATAAAACTAGGGGGGGGGGGGGTCTCAATACTCGCAGGTGCGTGAAGCTCACAGCTTGATGATATGAGGGAAAGTAAATGTGTTTTATAAATCACAAGTCTACTACCAATAATTATGCACACTTTTTAGAATTTCGTAAATTTTTCGTTTTTGTACCTTTTCGCATGGACTGGCTCATATAGGTGATATCGGCGAAAGTACCAAGCAAAGCCTATGTATAGTAAAAGAGTGATTTCGCCCTAACTTTTTAAAAAATCAACATATTTTAGATGTGTTTTTTGCAAACTAGATGTTTTGAGAGATGCCGAATCCATTTGAAACTTCAAATCGTTGCTAAAATATTTGGAATATGGACTTTTTGCTGATTGGTGTACGGTTGCTAAGGGGAGAATTTTAGTTGCTAGGGATAATTATATGTCAATATTTGCATTAAATTATAACGTTAGATATGAAGTATTATAAGTATTTCGATATTTCATTGCTTTTTGGCAATTTCGATTTTTTTGTTTTTTTGGGATTTTGAAAATGATATGAGCCAGTCCATGCGAAAAGGTACAAAAAGTCCTTTTGGTAAACTTTACAGGACACGTTATCAAAGTTTGTTATAGTATTTTTGAAAAACGATTTTATCCGAAAAAAAATTACATTAATGTAAACATTCATAAGATTGTCAATTCTATCCCGAATTTGTCAACTAAAACCGAAAAAGACGTAGAAATATCTGAATTTTTGGTATTTGAGCAAGTGTAAAATCATTTGTTCCCCGGACTAATGCTATACCGACCAGAAACTACAAAAAATTATGACACTACAGAGACAAAAGTCAATAATTTCCGTCAGTTCTACAGGTTTAAAGAAAGAAAGACAACATTAAAACATGAGGGAAAATGCAAAAACTATGACATCTTGTGTTTTAGAAATTGAAATTTAAGTTAAGTTAAGTTATTTAAGTTATTTAATATTATATAAATCAACCTTAGTTGCACGGGATTCGAACCGTTGCCCTGTTTGATTGCATTGATATCCGCATCGTAAGCGAGAGCCTTATCCCCACTGCTACCAGGTTTAACGTTATCAATTGGCAAATCAAGCCATTTAAACTGTACTTTGAAAATGATTGAAATATATGAAATAATTCACTAAAAATCTTGATAAAACTAGGGGGGGGGGGGGGTCTCAATACTCGCAGGTGCGTGAAGCTCACAGCTTGATGATATGAGGGAAAGTAAATGTGTTTTATAAATCACAAGTCTACTACCAATAATTATGCACACTTTTTAGAATTTCGTAAATTTTTCGTTTTTGTACCTTTTCGCATGGACTGGCTCATATAGGTGATATCGGCGAAAGTACCAAGCAAAGCCTATGTATAGTAAAAGAGTGATTTCGCCCTAACTTTTTAAAAAATCAACATATTTTAGATGTGTTTTTTGCAAACTAGATGTTTTGAGAGATGCCGAATCCATTTGAAACTTCAAATCGTTGCTAAAATATTTGGAATATGGACTTTTTGCTGATTGGTGTACGGTTGCTAAGGGGAGAATTTTAGTTGCTAGGGATAATTATATGTCAATATTTGCATTAAATTATAACGTTAGATATGAAGTATTATAAGTATTTCGATATTTCATTGCTTTTTGGCAATTTCGATTTTTTTGTTTTTTTGGGATTTTGAAAATGATATGAGCCAGTCCATGCGAAAAGGTACAAAAAGTCCTTTTGGTAAACTTTACAGGACACGTTATCAAAGTTTGTTATAGTATTTTTGAAAAACGATTTTATCCGAAAAAAAATTACATTAATGTAAACATTCATAAGATTGTCAATTCTATCCCGAATTTGTCAACTAAAACCGAAAAAGACGTAGAAATATCTGAATTTTTGGTATTTGAGCAAGTGTAAAATCATTTGTTCCCCGGACTAATGCTATACCGACCAGAAACTACAAAAAATTATGACACTACAGAGACAAAAGTCAATAATTTCCGTCAGTTCTACAGGTTTAAAGAAAGAAAGACAACATTAAAACATGAGGGAAAATGCAAAAACTATGACATCTTGTGTTTTA
Organism: Mytilus galloprovincialis; assembly: GCF_965363235.1. NCBI lineage: Eukaryota > Metazoa > Mollusca > Bivalvia > Mytilida > Mytilidae > Mytilus > Mytilus galloprovincialis. The sequence continues at coordinate 38,915,020 of NC_134845.1, read as the reverse complement.
GAAATTGAAATTTAAGTTAAGTTAAGTTATTTAATATTATATAAATCAACCTTAGTTGCACGGGATTCGAACCGTTGCCCTGTTTGATTGCATTGATATCCGCATCGTAAGCGAGAGCCTTATCCCCACTGCTACCAGGTTTAACGTTATCAATTGGCAAATCAAGCCATTTAAACTGTACTTTGAAAATGATTGAAATATATGAAATAATTCACTAAAAATCTTGATAAAACTAGGGGGGGGGGGTCTCAATACTCGCAGGTGCGTGAAGCTCACAGCTTGATGATATGAGGGAAAGTAAATGTGTTTTATAAATCACAAGTCTACTACCAATAATTATGCACACTTTTTAGAATTTCGTAAATTTTTCGTTTTTGTACCTTTTCGCATGGACTGGCTCATATATGAAAGGAAAAAAAACTGAATGACAGAATTTGAATTATAAATATGAAAATTACTATCCGATGCTTTTATAAAATTAAAAGAAATAAATGAAGAATGTGTCCATGGGACACAGATGAAGAGCTCACTTGCATATAACCTTATAGGTTGCACTTTGTAAATACAGCTGTTTCTCAAAACACGCCTCTTTTGGGGAGTAATTGAATATTCATAGAAAATTCATTTTGTTTACATACTGGTTCCCAGTTATGCTCTCTGTGTTCCATATCGCAGAGACAGAACTTGGGAATGTTACCAGTAAATAAACACGTGCATATTGTTTACATTGAAATCTGTGGTAACCTTTCATTCGAGGTAGGGGTAGTTAAGAAAATTAGTGTAAGTTTAAACTCTGAGAAGTTCAGGGCATATAAACGTTGAAAATATGCCGCACAGCCCTATATTTTGACCTTTGAAAAAAATTGTGGTGCATATGAACTTTCAATTCAAGGATAAGATTTTTTTCAAAACTTCATAGTAAAAGTGGTACAGTTTTAGCCGTAAAAGGAGTTCCTATGGGAAATTGCATTGTCAATATTTACAGAAAAGCAACCTATATAGGGTGAAAAAGGGGCACATTCAGAATTTAACCAAATTTGCTTTATTTCACAGATTTTAAAGAAATTAACTCAAATAAGAAGTTTTATAAATATTTAATGAAGATTGATAGAATCCTGGGCCTTAAATATGATGACTCAGCATAAATTCACAGTTTACAGTATGCATAGTTTACTTAAAGTCCTGGATACAAAATTAAATCATAATATTTGCATATTTGTAAGTTAAATTGTTAAGAAGTGCTTATATTTACTCTTGGCAGTCATTGAAACTCATAGATCCTTCCTGAATATTATTTATGGGGTATTTGTGTCCTTTTGATAACCCAAAAGTAAGCCGCAACACCTAAATCTGCTTTTTTGTCACCACGGCATAATAAATACAAGCTAGAAAAACAAAAATATCTCAAGAAAACTTACAAGGCCAACCTTAAAAATATGTTTGTTTGCAGTTTTCCGACTGTACCTTCAGACTGAAGGGTCGGTAGGTAGGAAAAATATTTTATTTTATCAGCCAAAATACAGTTTAAACAAGCAGTTACACTAAACCAAGTTTCTTGTGAAGAAAAAAAAAACATTTTAAAACAACAAACACTGGACATGCTGAAAACCAACATCAAATGAACTGGCATTTTCAGATAAAAAACTTTTTAACCAAAACTGAAACTTTAACATAGTGTCATTATCCAATTTATGACATAAAATATGGTATAATTATTAAATACTGGAACACTTATAAACAAGGAATGTCATTATGACTAGAACTGTTTTAAAGAAATATATTCAGACATGTATGCTTCTTGACCATGTTGACTAGAATGTTTTCATGAGTAGAGTATTTTCATCAGAAAAATGTAGATATTAAAGATAAGACAATGTATTAAAGAGTGTATTTTTAATAAAAAAAAAAAATAACAATTGAATCTTCAATTGAAAAAAGTCAACTCGAAAAAAAAGTATTAAGGCATTCGACTGTTTCTAACAGTATTTAATTATATGTGATAAGGTTATATTTTTGCCAGACTTTAATGAAAACCAAAGAAATCTAAAGTTTGGGGTGAAATCCATAGCACCCCATTAAAAGTAAATGGTCTGTACTGAAATGTTTTTAATGCATAAAAAAAATTGGCAGCATAGCTCCTAAGGACATGTTTTAATTGAATTCACACAGGCCACACAGTTTGGGTATATTTAATATTGTAAGAAAGAGAATAATTGCCAATGAGTGGGGCAGCCCCCCTTATCCTAAAGGAGCATACTCATTGTAATCGAAGATAGATTTAATATAGAGAGAGTGTATTTATTTTTCAAGCTAACCATTCATTTTCTCTACATCTTTGTGTAGTTATGGTTGCTTCTTATTGATTTTGCATGATCTATATCCATTAACATTTCAAATGAGCCCTTCCTCCGTACAGGCGTGTTTACACTGAATCCGGGTCCGTCCGCCCTGATTTCGGTTCGCCCTAATTACAGTTCGCCCTAGTTCCGTTTCGCCCTGAGACCGTTCGCCCTGATATCTGTTCGCCCTGATTTTTATTTTTTATTATAGTGTTGTGTTGTGTGTATTAAATTGAATATGGTGAAGTCAGCCTACAATTTCGCCGAATATTTACGATTTTTATTTTTTAGTATAGTGTTGTGTTGTGTGTATTTAATTAAATATGTTGAAGTCGGTCTACAATTTTGCCGAATATTTACGATGTATTATGTTGTCTACAGCTAGCTGCTACTAGGTTATAAGTTCATGCCTAACAATTTGTACATCAGTGTTTTTACCCATCCAAGCTGACTATTTTATTTGAGAAAAATGTTATTTTCATTATTAATCCATCAAAGGCAATTCATATAGCAATCAGTGATATCAAAGATTTCAAATCATACCTAATCAGCAATAAAAATTCAATCAACAGTAATTAAAAGTAATTATAAAATAAAGTGTAACAATGCAGCCAAGAATTTTATTTAATTAATATACTGTATTTAACTGTTAATAGATATACATAAATTTTAATATATATAAATATATATTTCTTTTATTAATGTAACATATACATATCATAAATGAAAATAGGGCGAACGAACCCAGGGCGAACGGATTACCAGGGCGAACAAACTCAGTGCGAACGAACCTAGGGCGAACATGTAATCAGGGCGAACGATCCCGATACCGTTTACACTGAGATATCCATGAAGATTTAAGTCACGGAGGAGTGGTTTCATCTTTGTCGTCTTCACAACAATTTGTAGAAAATATGCCATACTTCAAGCTGCTGTCGAATTATTTAACCACTGAAATTGGTTCTATAAAGTCAGGCTCCACAGATTCTGTACCCAATTTGTTTGAGACAGAATGGTTATCGTGTCAGTTATGAATTATATCCGCTGCATCATCGTCAATGATATCATCACACATCATTACATGTGCCTGAATCTGTATAAACAGTTTACTAATAAACTTTTTTGTTTGTTATTCGTCTTAAAATTGACACGAGACGACAGCGTAAAGTACTCCTCCGTGACTTCATGGATACCTGTAAACAATTTCCATGTGCTTTATCATTAAATGGTCACATGAACGCTTGACGGGAAGCTAAGAAAAACCGAACTTGAAATGCGTAATTGACCCAGACTTTAAATCATTTCCGGAAAGGACCCAAAGTTCCAGATCGCGTCAATAGAAGTATTAAAAAAAATTTCTTCAAATTTAAAGCAATAAAATTTTCACAGTCGGGAGGATTTTCAAGGGTCGGTCGGTAAACTGCAAACAAACAATATTTTAATTTAAGCCCAATAGTGTGTTCTATCCTGAATATGTACTAAATATTCCAAATTGCTAGAAACAGCAGAATTATTTAGGAAATTTGAGGCCCCAGGGGCAAGGAACATAGAAAATTGCCTACCCCCTGGGTCATAAAACAAATAATTTAACTTGTAAATGCTATGATTTTATGATTTTAAAGTTCTTGATATAGAAAACAATAACTATGCTTGCAAGTTATGCAAAAATCAAATGTTAGCAGTCATCTCTACAACATTTTAAGTGAATTTATATCTCAGACTGGTATCTGCATACATACAACTATTGCAAATATGGCTTTGTTTGAACACTTCTAGTATATATAATAGCTAAATTGTGTCAGATATATGGTTAAAGATGATACTGTTGTGACAAGAATTCTGAATTGACCATTTGAGGCAGAAAATGTGTTCTTTAATTGACAAATAGGCATACAGTAAGATGTGGACTGGAGATAGAGGCTGGATTGGATACTTTATATAATCTTGAATGTTGTAATGATTGACTGCTAAACATTACATTTATGATATTCTGATATGCTTTCAATATGTTATCAAAACAGTTTTTAACAGGTTCTAGGCATTTTTTTTATCAGAAAATATGCAAATAGGGTAAGCTGGCAGTAATTAAAGTCTTGCTTTCAAATTCTTTAAAAATTGAAACAGGGGAGGGGGTATAAAATGTATAGTAAAGAAAAACTTAGAGTATACACAGTGATTTCTTTAAGACTTTAATTCTGATAAATGAGTATTAATGTGAGAAAAACTGATTTTAGAGAGTTTTCCATTTGAATAAATGTCTGTATAGGTTGCACTTTGTAAATACAGCTGTTTCTCAAAACACGCCTCTTTTGGGGAGTAATTGAATATTCATAGAAAATTCATTTTGTTTACATACTGGTTCCCAGTTATGCTCTCTGTGTTCCATATCGCAGAGACAGAACTTGGGAATGTTACCAGTAAATAAACACGTGCATATTGTTTACATTGAAATCTGTGGTAACCTTTCATTCGAGGTAGGGGTAGTTAAGAAAATTAGTGTAAGTTTAAACTCTGAGAAGTTCAGGGCATATAAACGTTGAAAATATGCCGCACAGCCCTATATTTTGACCTTTGAAAAAAATTGTGGTGCATATGAACTTTCAATTCAAGGATAAGATTTTTTTCAAAACTTCATAGTAAAAGTGGTACAGTTTTAGCCGTAAAAGGAGTTCCTATGGGAAATTGCATTGTCAATATTTACAGAAATGCAACCTATAAAGGGACTTAACTCAAGAACAGAAAAAATATGCTACCCAAACTTGATTTGTGTTGAGTTGTTATTAGCATTGTGTAAAACTTTCATTTCATTTGGTTAGAGCAAACTAAAGTTTGATACAAAAAACTAATTTTGGGACATTTTCCATGATTTGGACTGGCGGACGTACTGACTAGGGGAAAACTTAAAGCTCCTTTCTAAGAGGAAGGGGCCATAAAAATGAGGTCACAATGATTTTTGCTCTAAAAAAAATTGAAAAGTCTTATACATTTGTACATTCCTTTATAAAATTAGGTTTACTAAATAATTTCCCAAATAAGGCTACGTTCAAAATTTTTAGAATCAATCAAATAACACTTTTATTTGCATTAATCAATTTAATCCATTTTAGTAATATGATAACATTATATTACTTTCTTCATTAATAAATTTATATAATCCTGTCTGCTTATAAATCTGCTTCTCTCATCTAATCATTAAGGTCTACTGTTTTCTGATATATTTTTTTATCCAAGATGTTGCAAGACCCCATGCTATCTTAAATATGAACTTCAATAGTGCTCATTTTACATTTGGCCTTTGATTTCAATAAGTGGGTTTGCTTCTCTTTTAAAAATTTGTTTTGAGATGCTAGAATTACAATGCTACTTACTGAAACCATAGCATTAAATAAATGGGTGATACAGGAGGCCCCTGCACGAATGGCATCTTCACCTTGTACTAGATTAGCTGTGGTATGTCCTGGAAATATAAATTTCTTGCATGATTTTCCATGTACAGCCTAAAAAAGAGTCGGCATATATAATAAAAAAAAAGTTATTGTTATTTTGTGTATCCCTTTTTGGTCTGTGACAATTGAACATATTTTCCGATTATGTAAGAGTTATGCTAAAATAGTTAAAACTTTAAACTGATTAATTGTGTGCCTTTTTATGTTTTATTGTATATCATATTTTTGAGGAATTTAAAAGCATGAGGAAAAAAACTGCAGATTTCATTTAATCAGCTTTAATGTCATATATTTTTCAAACATAGACCAGTGATTTTTGAGAACATTTAAGTTGCACCAGACAAATAGTTTTTAAATGCCTTTAACTTATCATTTGTACCTTTAGACCCAAGAACTAACAAAGATGATTAATATTATAGTCGTACTTTGCATAACCAGCACATTTGGACAATGAATTGCAACATAGAACAATTCACCTGAGGCAAATTTGAAAAAGTAAGCAGGGCTATATAGGATATCAAGTAATGACAGTTGCAATCATGATTCATGAGTTAATGTGTTATCATATAGAAAGTCATATGTGGGTATTATGAAAGATTATTAATCATTAATTTCTGACACTATTCTAATTCAAAAATCGAAAAGAAAATCTCCCTTCATTTAATTGTAAAAAATGAAATCAAGAAAACTACTAGTTACAAATTCATACCAAGTGAAACTGAAATGCCTTTTTTTACAAGCTCTTTTATAACTTCATCTGATCTGTCTAATTCAGGTGCAATAGTAATCATAGCAACATTATCAAGATTGCCATATAAATCTATTAAATCAGAAAAACCATTTGGAAACTGTTTGAGGTTTTCTTCAGGATGAGCCCCTTTCTTCTCAACAGAAATAAAAGGCCCCTCTATATGAGCACCTGAAAATATACAACTCTGAAATAACAATATTTCATACATGTAACAATTTTTTTCTGTAAAACTTTTCCAAGCAAAAGTGAATATCATGGATGTTAATTGACTGTATTAACAAGTTTTACAGAAGATGTTGGTTTTTCTATGAATGTTGATGTGCTAACCTGGGTCCAGATTTGGAAAAGGAATATATAATAAGCTCTATATCAGCATTTTTCAATTTGCCATCATTCTTTTTATTCAGTTATTTTTAATGGTCACTTATCTTTGCTAACATTTTATTTATTAGAATGGATGCAGGTCATCTGATGTCATGTATTACTCTTTTGTAATGAGTTCTGTAAATACTGAAAAGTGAAGTTTCTATTACGGCAAAAACCTATCCAACCACAATTTTTCCCAACAATAAAAACTTCTAATAATATCTTAATTTAAAGTACATATAATACCTAATATGCCTGCACCTTCTTTATTACCATCCACTTTTTTTATTTTTGGTACAATCTGGAAATAAAACAGATAAAAAAAAACAAAAAAAAACATAAAGACTATATTTCTGGTACATAGTTATTTCCCTTTAATTTTAAATATCAAGTTCTCACTAACATGACTATAGGCTTCAAAGAGCAAGTAATAGTCACTATAGAAGTATGGCCTACCTGTATGTATAATAAAGATCCCACAATTATAATACTTATACTAAATGACAATCTTAAGACAATCTTAAGACAAGTGGTGTCTATACTAATGATAATCAAACCAAAGTTAAGTAGTACCAGTAGTGTCCACTTTACTTTTCCTATAAAGTTATTACATGTACTAGTAATTTTTCTGGGAATCATTAAAAAAAAGTATTTTGCCAAATCTGGTCTAAATTGTTGACATAAATTATCAAATAGGCACTTTAAATTTTGAAAAATCAAATTTTAAATTTTATCACTTCCCCAAAAATATATATAAAACCAAGATTACTTTATTTCACCTTCCTATATATGTCTTCCTTAGACGAGATTATTGTCGGACAGAATGATGTAACACCATGTGGTAATAGTCCTTTGGCAACAATCTTCAATCCCTCCTCAATAGTATCAACGTCACAGGAAAAATCAACACCAAAGGCACCTATACATAAATAATACATACAACTATGAACTACTCTGAAAACATTTCACATCAATATATAACTTTATTTCCTAAATATCATAGACCTCTGACCTTTGTTAGTCTTGTGGTTTTTTGTTTTGTTGATGTTCATTTATATGTTTTGGAGTTTAGTACATTTACATGTAGTATAACATCCATTTTCACTGAACAAGTACACATTATTGTTTGGGGGTAGGATGAGGCCTGCCTCCAGGTGAAGGATTTTCTCACTGCAATGGATATCAATTGGTGGCCTTCGGCTATTGTCTGCTCTTTGGTCAGGTTATTGTCTGTTTGACATATTCCCTATTTCCAATCTAAGACTTGGCTGGTTAGAAAATAATATAAAATCATGTTCCCCTAAATTAAAGTTGTATAAAATATAAATTCTTTTTGCAGTAAGCTACTGCAACAACCAGGAAGATGTCAATTTAAACTAGAGGCTCTCAAGAGCCTGTGTCGCTCACCTGTTACTGTATTTACTGATGTCGGCAATCTTGATTGGTAGGCAGGGTCATTAGACACTTTTTTTAAAATAGATACCCTAGTAATGATATTGGCCAAGTTTGGTTAAATTTGGCCCATAGTTTTAGAAAAGAAGATTTTTGTACAAGTTACAAAAATGACAAAAAGTTGTTCAATATTGACTATAAAGGACAATAACTCCTTAAGGGGTTCTCTGACAATTTTGGTCATGTTGACTTATTTGTAGCTCTTACTTTGCTGAACATTATTGCTGTTTACAGTTTATCTCTATCTATAATAGTATTCAAGATAATAACCAAAAACTGCAAAATTTCCTTAAAATTACCAATTCAGGGGCAGCAAACCAACAACAGGTTGTCCGATTCGTCTGAAAATTTCAGGGCAGATAGATCTTGACCTGATAAACAATTTTATCCCATGTCAGATTTGCTCTAAATGCTTTGGTTTTATAGATATAAGCCAAAATATACATTTTACCCCTGCGTTCTATTTTTAGCCATGGCGGCCATCTTGGTTTGATGGCCAGGTCATCGGACACATTTTTTAAACTAGATACCCCAAGGATGATTGTGGCCAAGTTTGGTTAAATTTGGCAAAGTAGTTTCAGAGGAGAAGATTTTTGTAAAAGTTTACGGACGACGGACGCCAAGTGATGAGAAAAGCTCACTTGACCTTTCAGGTCAGGTGAGCTAAAAAGTTTATACATTGAACTTACCATTAATTTGTATATCTATAAATCCAGGGCATATAATGGCCCCTTTACAGTCGATTTGTTCATCTGGTGGTAATTTTTCCTCAAAAAATAATTTCTCGGGGTTGATAATGACCCCATCTCGTACATACAGATTATCTTTTACTAATTTGTGGTCTCTCAAAAGCTGACAATTGTAAAACTTGTAAATCTTTCCTTTTGTCTTTTCCTGCATTCTGAAATATATATCAGTATCAACTTTTTCTTCATTGAAATGATAAGGAATGTTATTTTCTATATAATATATCAGCAAGGTTGATATATCAAAAGAAATTTGATGACTCCCTCACCTTTTTCATAAAAAAATATAATTATTATAAAAAAAAAAAATTACTTGCTTGTATGCTTATTTTACAAATCATTATTTGCATGTGTACAAGTCCACTGAGGAAATTCTTTTGCTTGAAAACTTTATACAATTGTTGCTATGAAATCACTTTTAAAAGGCCATTATAGGATACTGATTACTGACGTATATTTATATATGTATATCCATGTAGCTGTCAGACCCTTGTTATTTAATAATGAAGATAAGGTCAATGGTCATTATCATCATTGAAGATAAGGCATTAGTATTGTTTACATTTATTTCAATGGACTTTCATGATCATATAACCTAACTGAGCAATTGTTAGACATCTTTCAGTTCATTTATTTAAGGCATATTTTAGGTCAAATTATTTCCCCCTTAATGTACATAGTTTTCTAAGACTATAATATAAGAAGCAAACAAGTTTCTTCTTTCTTTTAATTCTAATGTTGGCTGTGCAAAGGACAAGGTTCACTAATGGCACAAAATGGCCTAAAATATCAACTTTATCATAAAACACCAAAAAGGTCTCAATTTGGTTCGTAAATGGGTCTATTTCAAAAGTATAAATGCTAAATATATCAGTTCTTTTCATAAGACTACAAGATATTCGCCAAAGTAAGGTTATTTTGGACATTTTGTCAAAATATGATGATTTTGTGCATTTTTCAGACCTAAAAGCTTTTGAAACACATTGGCCGCCACCTACGATCCAGAATGTGTTGTAACCAAAAGATTCCAATTTTGATATAGATTTCATCAATATAAACACTTTTTGGATCGTAGATGGAGGCCAAGGTTAATTATGCCAAAAACAATAAAAATTATGGACAAAAAGTACCAAAATTTACCTTTTAATACAAATTGTACTCATTGAAGGGGTCATTGCTCCATAAATAGTAAAGAAAAGTGCCAGAAAAAATATTTTTGTCTTAGTAGTATTATCACAAGTATTTCTATGTGACATTTGTAATTTTTTGCCCCAATTTAAAAAACATAAACAAATCAGGGCCAATTTTAACCCTTCGTGAACCTTCTCCTTTTTAATGGATCTCAAAAATGGAAAACAAGAACTGACCTACACGACATATTAAACAATAATCATAAATTTGAAAATAAGTAACTGTTTTTTTAAATAAGTTTACATTTTGTAGTTTCATATAGAGATGACTGTTTTTTTAAATAAGTTTACATTTTGTAGTTTCATATATAGAGATGAAATTCTGAAATTGACCAATTAGCACAAAATTTGTTCTCTTGTAATCAAAATGATATTGTATTTCTTAATACTGAAAAATGTATTTTAAAAATCTAAAGAGAAAAATTGTAGCCAGCAGTCAGGCAGTAACTTACTTTGTTCGTTTTGCATCTTTTTTGACAACATCTTCTTGTGCATGTTTTCTTTTGTTTTTTGCTCCCATTTTCTGGAATCAAAATCCAAAGTCAACAATTATAATCTATCTTCAACATCAATGCCTTAAAAGTATACAATCAAATGAATAAAGCAATCTACCTGTTTTCATATCAACTAACTGTTGTAAATATTAAACTTATGGAACATGAAAGTAATATATTTTAAGGCATAAAAATTAGAAATCTTATGATTCCTGATGTACCAGAATTGGTTGGAAATCTAAGTCTGTCACTTTATTCCAAACAAAAATAAACGGCTTTTATGTATAAACTAGAGGCTCTCAAGAGCCTGTATCGCTCACTTGATTTTACTTGGGTTTTTGAAATCATATAAAAAAATATAAAATTTGGCTAATAGTAACAACACTTGGCCAGCACCTCATTAGGAAAGGAACATTCATGCTATGCTTGATTTCATTCAAATCAGTGGTTCTTTAGAAGAAGACTTTTGTATGCATTTCCCATAGGGTCCTATGTTAAACTAAGTCCCCCCACGGGCGGCCATCTTGGATGTTGCAATGGCGACAAAGTAACAACACTTGGTCAGTATCTCATTAAGAACATCCATGCTATGTTTGGTTTCATTTCATTTAGTGTTTCACTAAAAGAAGACATTTGTATGTAATTCCCGTAGGGTCCTATGTTAAACTAAGTCCCCCGCTGGCGGCCATCTTGGATAATGGATCGGCTACAAAGTAACAACACTTGGTCAGCACCTTATAAAGAACATGCATGCTATGTTTTGTTTTATTCCATTCAGTGGTTCTCTAAAAGAAGTCATTTGTATGCATTTCACATAGGGTCCTATGTTGAACTAAGTCCCCATGCTGGACTTTGTGAAGAGACATGAGAGGTGTAGCATAGGTGGGAGCTCCGGCACATTTGAAATACCACTACTTTTATCGTTTCTTTACTTATTCAGTACTTATTCGGCTACAAAGTAACAACACTTGGTCAGCATCTCATAAGGAACATTCATGCCATGTTTGGTTTCATTCCATTCAGTGGTTCTCTGAAAGAAGACATTTGGATATATTTCTCATAGGGTCCTATGTTAAACTAAGTCCCCCGCTGGCAGCCATCTTGGATGATGGATCGACTACAAAGTAACAACACTTGGTCAACACCTTATAAGGAACATTCATGCCATGTTTGGTTTCATTCCATTCAGTGGTTCTCTAAAAGAAGACATTTGTATATATTTCCCATAGGGTCCTATGTTAAACTAAGTCCCCCGCTGGCAGCCATCTTGGATGAGGGATCGGCTACAAAGTAACAACACTTGGCCAGCACCTTATAAGAAACATTCATGCCATGTTTGGTTTCATTCCATTCAGTGGTTCTCTAAAAGAAGTCATTTGTATGCATTTTCCATAGGGTCCTATGTTAAACTAAGTCCCCCGCTGGCGACCATCTTGGATGATGGATCAGCCACAAAGTAACAACACTTGGCCAGCACCTGATAAGGAACATTCATGCCATGTTTGGTTTCATTCCATTCAGTGGTTCTCTAGAAGAAGTTCAAAATGTAAAAAGTTAACGACCACGACAGACGACGACAGACGCCAAGTGATGAGAAAAGCTCACTTGGCCCTTTGGGCCAGGTGAGCTAAAAAGTAAAAAAATGCCAGTGACTGTGAATAGGTTAGACATTCGTTAGATTGATATTAAGAGATTTGTAGTTTATTTTTGATCAGATAGCAAATTTATCGGAATACATATTTTTGCGTTAACCAACAAATATATTCATGCGCCAGGCCTATTCAACATGATTCAATGACACACATATGCAATTTTCGTTGAATAGAGTCATGAGACGAGTGTGGGAAAATATATTCCTTATCTCCAATTTTAAAGAAATTATAAGGATTAAACACCTTTTTAAAGGAATTTATCGGTGTATATATTTATAAAACGATTAGATAAAAAATACGTTGGCACTTGTTTTAATCGCGAAAATATGCTTTAAAAGCTTGTGCTCAGCTTGGGATTTAAGGCCGATGTTGTACATGGCCGAAACAACCAAGGCAGAACTGTCTCCGACTCCGTGGCCGAAATGTCTAATTTCTGAAATTATCTTCGGCAAAGGGAATCGCAATGCGACAAAGCGGCACACACCATATTGCAGGAAGTAATGAGAAGAAAACAATGAATGCATTACAATGTATAATAAAAAGATCTTGATGAAAAAAAAGTTTTTGATAACAGGACTTGGGCGCAGACATGTTTGCCTTACCAAAATATCAACTGCAAGATGATTGGCTGCACGAATTTCGGTCCAATCAAAAGTGTCGACACTGACAGTGACGGAATGAACAGACATGAAGCCGATGAATCCAGTAAAAAAACATTACAAATATGATCCAAAGTTTATTTTAAAACACGCTGGAAGATTCACGCTCATCATTATAACTACGGTTGCTCTAACGTAAGAATCTCATAAAAAGACTTTCATAAATAACTGTAAAAAAAAAATTTATCTGCCAAGGTGACACAGGTCAAAATCTAGGTCGTCAAAAAAGGTGGACGAAAGAGACGAGAGGGACAGTCAAACTCGTACATCGAAAATAAACTGACAACGCCATTGCTAAAATAAAAATACAAACAAACAAATAATAGTGCAGAAGACACAACATAGAAAAATAAAGACTAAACAACACGAACCCCACCATAATTAGGGGTGATCCATGGATCTCAGGTTAGGTTGCAACTTCCAAGCAAGGACCGAAGCAATTGGTGTTAAACGTAGGACTTCGGGAATGTCCGGAGAGCCGACAACCTTGCTTCGGAAGTTGGTTAGGTTGTTGTTGATCTGTATGTCCTGTTTCTTCCTCCACTGTCTGGTATAAAAAAAAAGGAGTTTTTCAAACCTGGGAACAGGATATCTATGTTCCTGTAACATTATACACCTTATCACTATTCCTGGCTAACCAGAGAATTTGCCCTGCCCAAACTATTGACGTTGTTGTGAAAATCCATGGATGGTACCAGCTGGATTCGAACCCTCAATCTCGGGATCTAAAGGCAGCGCTCTAACCAATTGAGCCAAAGAAGATCTTCCCTAACTCAACTAGTTAGACTACCTTTAAATCTCAAGGTCTACAACAACGTCATACAACAATCACTTTTCCATTGTGGCGTCAGATATTTTGTATCATGACTTCAAAATTTTACAAGAACCTGTGAGATGTCCAGTAATGAGTGATGTAAGACAAATAGCATTATGGTGTATTCTGATTACCATGATAATGAGGATAAGTCTCACAACAGTAAGAATGCAAAACTTCCTGGAACTTGTGTTCCTTGTTTCTCATTTTCTTATATAGCAGTGGCGGATCCAGAAATTTTCATAAGTGGGGCCCACTGACTGACCTAAGAGGGGGCCCGCTCGAGTCACACTTCATTGATTCCCTATATAAGCAACCAATTTTTTTCCAAAAAAGGGGGGGCCCTAGGCCCCCCCCCCTAAATCCGCCTTTGTATAGATTAGACTGTTGGTTTTTCTGTTTTATGGCTTCACACTAGTAAGTCTTGGGGCCCTTTAGAGTTTGCTGTTCAGTGTTAGCAAAGGCTCTTGTGTTGAAAACCATAACCTTGACCTATAATGGATTACTTTATTAACTTGTGACATGGATGAAGATTTGTCTCATTGGCACTCATACCCCATCTTCCTATATCTATGTACTAATAATCAAAATAAAAATTATATAATTAAGAAAAATAGTTTTTAATACATTATATACATTATGTACAGTGGCTTTGGAGGTTTGATAAGTTGTTGTGGGTCCTTCAAATGTTAGAGTGGATATGTCACTTTTAAAGGATTCCAGGGTAGTGAATTTCAATCAGAAATCAGTCGATTTGAAAAGCTCACAAGAGCTTAATTGTGTTTCTGCATTATATTGAATAACGACTTAATAGCATAAAATCTGAATTTAAGTTAGGATAGAAAGAATATTTGTAGAAGCTTTGCTCTTCTACTGGCATCCATTGTGTTAAGAAATTGAATGCTTCTTTTTGTAACTTCATTGGGGTGTAAAAGCGTTGACCTAAGTACATTTTGTTTGAAGCGCGGAAGGAGCCTCTGGCCTTTGTTAGTCTTGTATTATTTTACTTTAAGTTTCTTGTGTACAATTTGGAGTTAAGTATGGTGTTCATTATCACTGAACCAGTATATATTTGTTTAGGGGCCAGCTGAAGGACGCCTCCGGGTGCGAGAATTTCTCGTTGCATTGAAGACCTGTTGGTGACCTTCTGCTGTTGTCTGCTCTATGGTCGGGTTGTTGTCTCTTTGGTACATTCCCCATTTCCATTCTCAATTTTATTATAATTACATTTTTTAGTTGGCTAAGTATTCAGTAAAGTGCTGTTTCAATGGGTGTCCCAGAAAAATGCATTTTTTTCATATTTTAAATTATTTTGAGTTTTAATGCAGGTAGCTAATCAATTCACTGCATGATGAAGAGATAATATAAACAGTCTCATATGAAAAGTTTATTGTTGAATAAAGTATTTTATAAATGAAGTGTTGAATTCCCTATTTTTTGCATGCTTATTTTGTGACATGGTCGAATGACCCAAAATCAAAATTGTTTTATTAACCTTTTTGTATGAATGGCAACTAGGTAAAAAGGATTTTCAGGTAAAACAATAGGGTTGGCAAGTTTAAGGACACTAAAACATGAAAAATCATCGAAAAATAAGGATTAAAAACAATTTTAAATGGTCATGTTGTTGGACTAACATTTTCTGTCTTCTTCCTATGTGAAAATGAAATATAAGTTATGTAACAATAGAGGGCAATTAAATGCACAAAATATCTTGAGGCTTGAGCTTATTAACTAAAATGTGATAATTCATCATGAAGTTACAGCAGAAAGTTTTATTTTTTTCAGGAATTGTCATTAAAGTTTACTCTTGAAAAATCTGTCCAACGGTTACGGGCGAAAATTTCAATTTTCATTTGCAAGTTGCCAACTCACTGAGTCTCAGTTTAAGTTTTTTTTAATGTTTATGACAACAAATTTTATGACAATCGCGATGTGCATACGGTATTGCTGTCAACTGTTCCTTTTTACTTGAGGTCAACGACATTGAAGGGGTGAACACTCTTTCTGTCCAACCAAGAGATGGAAGTTACATCCAACATTTGTCCAAAAAAATGTTACGTCCAACATCCAAGATATTCTCTAAATGGCTACCACAAGTCACAGAATCAATTTCGCTTCTACTTTGACAATTACTTAACCTTAAATACTACCATATAAATGAAAAATAAAGAGGTTTTAAACTGTTGACAGTCTAAATTTGACATAATTTTGAAAATTAGGACGTAACAAGAGTCCATTAATTTTCTGTTGGACGAACCGTAGGACCAAATCTTCTAATGTCGGACGTAACAGCTTTTTAAAAGTAAAAAGAACCTTGTTAACAACTAACAATTGCAAGTCCACATAAACTAAAAAATAGTTCTCAGACCCTTCCTAGTCTCTTCTTAAGAGGTGCCCAATTTTAAATTCCCATTAGGATCAGTAAATTAATGAATTCTGTCCTATGTTTGTCCGACAGGGAATATAATCTGTCCTATGTTTGTCCTACAGTTTTTTTATGGTTTTGTTTTATCCATTTATTTAATAATGAACCATTTTACCTCTTGCTGAGGAACACCAGCTGTAGATATTAGTATAAACAGCATAGTTTTGATTTTGTTTTTGACTTTCAATGATGCAAATGGAACAAATTCTCATCCAAAAATGTCCCTGTTTGTCCGACATATTTTAAGATTTTTCCAACTTATAAGTTAGTTTTTGAAAAATTTAACAAAATGATATACTTTAATTGAAGATCTTATGAACTGTCAGAGAAAAATTGATATATTTATTAACTAGGCCTTCATATAAAAGGAAAATATTCAATTTTTCAATGTCCTGTTACGTCCAACATAACCTCTGTCCAACATGCTATTTAGGTCTAATTTTATGTTTTCTGACTAAATAACTATCTTTTTACATTTAAAACCCTAAACTAGAATCATTCTCCTTTCAGAAAATCATGTTATTAAGATTGAAACAGCTACTTTTAAAATCATACATGTTGTCACACACTAACAACACTATACTGAATACTTAGCCAGACTTTATGATCATGAAAACACGAATTTCATAAAAAAAATTATTTGATTCACCTGTGTACTTTATTGTTGGACCACATGTTATCATGAATGATAAGTTTTATTTAAGAATTGAATGCTTTTTGTAAATTTATTGGGGTGTAAAAGCGTTGACCGAAGTACATTTTGTATGAAGCGCAGAAGCACTTCATTCTAAAAATGCGCGCACGGTCAACGCTTTTACAACCCTATAAAATTACAAAAAGAAGCATTCAATACTTATAATTACATTTTTTAGCTATGATCATGAAAACACGAATTTTATATATTTTTTTATTTAATTCACCTGTGCACTTTATTGTTGTTATCGTGAAGGAAAAGTTGTATTGAGCAATGCAACTGCTTACGGAATAACACGTGATGTGCAGTTAGCCAATCAGAATAAAGTATTATAATGAAACATACATCTAATGTAATTATTGAGTAATGCAATTGCTGAAGGAATAACATGATGTGCAGTTAGCCAATCAGAATAAAGTATTATAATCATGATAATGAAACATACATCTAATGTAATTATTTGCTTATTACAAATATTAACTCAGTGTTAATTATTTATTGATGGTATCAATCTCTGACTACTTATAAAGCTAGATATGTATATAAACTCATCATAGACAGGTAAAAAATAACTACTAATTGGTGGATTATACCTCAATTCAGACATTGTTATTAAACATACATAGTCACCAAGTAGACAAGGCATTGTCTACATATGCCATACAATGGAGCAGAGGACAAATCTCTTGAGAAAGTTCTTTAAGAAAAATGTATTTCAAACATATCCTTCACTGATTGTTACAAAAAAATGTATTTGGAGGACAGAAAGTGGTGTTTAACTTGGATCAAAAAGTAACTAATATTAATCCGTGCTTATTGTTCCGTATATTACTGCAAGGAATCACACCTGTAGCAAGGGGGGTTCCTAGGATTTTTAAATGAACCCCTCCCCCTTGAAAACAAATTATTACTAATAAAGTCCATGTTTTGTTAGAATTGTAACTGTTAAGTTGAATATGAATGACTTTTTTTATATAGACCCCCCTCCCTTCTTTTGAAATTCCTTGCTCGGGGCCTGGAATTTGTATACAAATTCTAGATTGCATGTATTTTGGATAATGACATCCCATGATAATTGGATTGAAAAATGCATTCATTTTGGGTCAGCATGGTCAGATTTAAATTGAAAGCATATAGAATCTAGATGAATGTTACAGACTCTTTTAAGCCTAAAGATTTTCTTTCATCATCTTTTACTATTTTTTTTTATATATATATTTCAGGAATGTAATGATGTGGGATATAAGAAGACATCACAAAGAACTTGATACATACTTTGAGCCAAAGGATAAAGCTAAGAAAAATACTTAAAAAGACCAGAAAACTAGCAACACATTAATACATGTATTATTTCATACATTCATTTTGTGCACAAAAGTTGACTTCTGACAATATTTGTTGTAAGAAGAAGGAACCGTTTGGAGTGAAGTCATAAATTTACATTCTTCATTGGTTCATAGTGTTAACTCATTAAAGTACTTGTACAATTGTTCGATATCTGCTTTTTAAGCAAAAGTCTCATTTTATGATTTTATAAATATAGCAGCTTCATAGCTATTTTGAAAAGGACACACCTGTCGAAATAAAAACCTGGATTGGTACTGTGAACAGATAGCTGACCGAAATATAAATGAGTCGCAGAAGTTTGGAAACTGATTATCTTCATTTAATTATGCCAAAATTAAGACTGAAATTTGATAAAGAATTTGTTGTTTTAGGAGGAATTTTAACATTTTTGACATTCAAATATTATTACACATATAAGATATACAATAATATCCTTCCTTTGAGGAAAAAACCTGAAAATAATTCAGACAGATCTTCAAATTCTGAGGACTGGAAATGAGAAAGGTGGTTATAAATATCATTGACTAATGTGATGTCATTATTAATTTTTTTGAATAGTGTTATTTTCAATGTCTGTAACATTTTGAGATTATCTGCTAACCAGTAGTAACAGTCTATAATTTTACAGCTGAAATCATTGAAGTGTTACATGTACACTATTTACTTATACATGTATGTGGTCAGTTCTGTATAATATCTTATAACGAGTTGTTTAAAATACATATACATTTTTGTACATGTAGTATGAGGAGTTGAAACCAAACTTTCTTAGGAGGTACTTCGTTTTAACCACACAAATTTCAAAATTATTTTTCAAAGAGGCACTAGCTGTCAAAATCATGTACAACAATTTGACTCAAATTCTCATATACATTATGTACATTTGATTTATAAAAAAATAAATATAATGGCATACTATAATGTATATCCAAATTACAAAATTAACAATGCATGGAACTGATAATACAAATCAGCATTTCATTTTATTTAAACTTGGTGCCATTGAATTAACCATCAAGAGGAATTTTTGTTTATTACTGAAGATCTGACATAATAGATATTTTAACTTATTAGACTATGATCTCCCAATATTAACCCTACGAGTTGATCCTTTTATTTCTACTATTGAGTGACTCTTGGTAATTTACTGCTAAATCAAGACTGAGGCTGGCACTCAAACTCCAATAACAATTATACTTTACAAAATTGATTTAATATTTTGAAAATTTGTTTATACATGTAATTGTAGGTACATATAGTTAAAAATAAATAATAAATTTCAAATATGAGAATGGGGATATGAAATTTAAATAATGATATATTTATACATGTTATAGAGCTCTGTGTGCAAAAAAAAAGATGTATATTGTAATATTTTTCTCGATTAACTTGTGTATAAATTAAAAGAAGTATGAAGATAATGTACATTTTGTAATATTATTGATTATGTAAAAATGAAATTATCACTTACTCACTAAGATGCATGAATCATTGGATAAAAGGTATGAGTATCTCTGAAACTGTTGTTATATTTTCAATGATTTACATAAATTATTCAGTCCTACAACCCTCATGCATGCTTTGAGTTTTGAATCTGGGTCAAACCAAAGCTTTTAATAATTGGCATTTGCTGCTTCCAATCATACACCATTTAGAAGTAAAAGTAAAACTGGTCTGCTTGGAGATAGAATTGTTTAATTAAGCAGGGTGATATGTCTTCTTAAGGGAATTTTTCCTTGTGAGCAAGCATGTTGAAAATTCAATTCTGTTGTCATGATGCAGTGGCAGATCCAGAATCTTTCTTAAAAAGGGGGGGGGGGGGGCAATACCTTTTTATGTTAACCTGTTTTGGCCTGTTTCAAGATGTTGTTAACTGTTATCTGCTGTTCACTGTTTTCAACCCACTTTGTTAACTGTTATTAGCATTTTTGCATTTGTTGTTAACTGTTTTGGCCAAATCAAGGTGTCTTTAACATGTTAACAAACCCCCTGTTGACCCCTCTTAAAGGGGGGTTGGTGGTGGTTCTAACTGACCTAACTTGGGGCCCACTCCAGTCATGCTTCAGTAATTCCCTATATAAACAACCAAATATTTCCCAAGAAAAAATGGGTGGCCCTGCCAATGTGATACTATATTTGGTGTTGGCATTAAAGGAACTATCGATTGGTCAACTAAAATTGAATGTGTCCATTAATCTGAAGAATGACTGATTGGGTTTTCTGTTTTTTTCTACAAATAATCAAGACAATATCTTATTTGTATAGTAAGATATCTTGTCATTCCTTTCTTACTACAAAAATAAAACCAAGAAAATTTCTAATACAATAATTACAAACAAGCAAAAATAACCAGTGGGACTTTTGTGGTAAAAAGACAACAATATAAAAGAAAATATCCATCGTTTGTGTAATAAGAAGATATGTCAAATAAGTCTTATTTAAAGTCTACAAGACAACATATTATCATTTGATTGTATAGCTCAAATTTTGGGCACCATGATTGGTTAATAAAATTATCTATCTATCTATTAACCTTCAACACAATTGTCAATTCAACTCTTTAAGAGTTACTGTCCTTGAATTTTAAACATTTCTTGTTTATTGGAAAAAAAAACTATTATAGTAGATCAAAAGAAAATAATCAGAAATGAATATCAACTGCAAAATACTAACAAAAAAGAGACATTAAGTTATAAAAGAGGGACGAAAGATACCAAAGGGACAGTCAGACTCATAAATCTAAAACAAACTGACAACGCCATGGCCAAAAATGAAAAAGACAAACAAACAACAGTACACACGACACAACATAGAAAACCAAAGAATAAACAACACCAAAAAACCAAAAAACTAGGGGTGATCTCAGGTGCTCTGGAAGGGTAAGCAGATCCTGCTCCACATGTGGCACCCATTATAAAGTATCTTCTAGTCTGCAAGTCACTCTGCATTATTATTATACCAGGCAATGTTTTAAATGCCAAAAGGAAGACATATGTACTCATTCTGAAAGGCTGTGAGGTCATTGATACAAATTAGAATTTTAAAAAAACCTGAATGGGTCTATCAATACCCATGTTACATCTATCTTTAAAAACCCAAATGTTGCAAAACACCTCTCCTTCCTCTATGACAAATATGTTGTTGTCCCAGCAGATAAAGCCAAACAACATCGTTTGTGTGTAAATCACATTACACAAACAGATTGATAAATTGATTAGGTATTCAAAATTCACTTGGAAACTCAACGTAAGCCCCACAACACTTACCAAGGAGGAAATCCCGGATAATCCTATGTCTGTTCTATGTTCCTTTGGAATTTCTACCAAAGACGAAAAACTGTATCATCCATCATACACTGTATTTGAATATCTAAATTACATAAGTGTCCTTACAAACAACGTTGTATTGCTGGATCTTCCATGCTCCTTGAAACTTCTTTCTAAATAATTAACACCAATTTCATCAGCAATTGAAACCGGGCTTAAAAGTTACATGTATTGTGACAGAGGCGGATTTAGGGGACAGGGCCCAGACCCCCCTCTTTTTTTTGAGAAAAAAAAATGGTTGATTATATAGAGAATCACTGAAGCGTGACGGAAATGGGCCCCCTCTAAGGCAGCCATTGGGACCCCACTTATGAAAATTTCTAGATTCGCCAATGTGTGAAACTAACTATTCTAGATGCAGCTTTATGAGTAGTAACAGATTGATACTACAATAAATAATTCAATTCAATATTTATTGGAAAGGGCACAATAGAGGCGTGATGCATGTAACAATAAGTCATAATCAACACTGAGTTAATATGTGTTATGTTATAGATAATGCATATTTTAAGGTTTTTCTTGTCGTAGAACACACCTCGGGGTGTCGGGATTGATCAAATGAAAGACCGACCGAAGAAGATCTTTCTTTGGACAATCCTGACACCCCGAGGTGTGTTCTACATAAGGTGAAAATAATTCACTAAAATAAAACTCACTAATTAAGATATAAAAGTGTGTTATCATTGTCCAGTTATATTAAAAGAAAATCCGCATTACGACCATGGATGATATAGATTTGTTAGAATGGGACCGGATTTTTCTTACGCAAAGTTCGTATTCTCAAGTAAGGGACTTATCATTATTTATCTGGGAGGGGGGCTGGTCAAAATACAGGGGGGATCAAGTTTTTTTTATGTATGTGGAAAAGGGGGGTTCAAATTTTATATAAATTCAAAGTGGGGGGATCAATATTTTTTGCACATGAAACTGAGTAGTTAAAATACTTCCAACAGACAAAATTTCAAAAAGAACATTACAACAGTTGAATGGAAATATATTTTTACCACCATTCATACAATTAAGTAAGACATCACAAGACTTTGTGGTGATGTAGTAAGCTGTCATTTTGTCCCATTTAGAATGCATAGGTGCTTCATCATGTTCATAACCCGATTAATCCAGTCGTTATATTACACCCACTTCGATCACAACATTAACAAGCATTAGTGCCAACTTATGTTATAATAAGTTAAAAGTTTGAGAGAAATTAAGTATAAAAATTAAAATGAAATCTACAGCGATTTGTGCAAAACTTTGTCAAACAAATAAAATCACGCTGCATCATGAAAGAATATAGTGTAGAGCAATAAGTTCTCCAATAAATGGTCAAATATTCTGCATAAAACCAGTTGAATATTGATACAAAAGATGACTCTGAGATGACAACACCACTAATGCACCTTTTTGCTTTCATTATCGGATCCCTTTGGGTCCATTTATACCTCTCATTGCAAAGTTTGTACTTTTAAGGCTAATGAATCAAAATTTTGGGGTTACTATCACACATTTATAAATGAAACATGACAACAAATGAGTAATTGAATTGTTCTGATAGCTGAAAGCATAAACTATCCATACAGGTATCAAAATTCACGTAAAACTTAAGTTTAGGCAGCATATAAGAGAGGGACAATTTAATAGCACCTGAGATCACCCTTAGTTTTTGGTGGGGTTCGTGTTGCTTATTCTTTAGTTTTCTATGTTGTGTCATGTGTACATGTACTATTGTGTGTCTGTTTGTCTTTTTTATTTTTAGCCATGGCGTTGTCAGTTTATTTTCGATTTATGAGTTTGACTATCCCTTTGGTATCTTTCTTCCCTTTTTTTGAATAGATCATTCTTAGTAAATAATGTGCAGTTACTGTCTCAACAAGTTTCTTTAATAGCCCAATAAAGGAAATTAGAAAAAATAATAGCTCCCCAAAGCACTGGCTTGCTCTACCCATTTATATTCATGAAAGAGTCCTAGCTATGTCAAGGCAAGTTTCCTTCAAATATGGTTTTGGACTCAATTCACTGAAAATATTTCATGTTTGCAATATTTCTGTGAAATAACATGATAAGTGTTTTGCATGTTAAAATTTTGGCATGTTTAATAGAGGGGGGGTCACATTTTTTTAATTTTTTTTACAGGGGGGGATCAAATAAAAACAGATAAATTTTATGGGGGGATCAAGAAAATTTTATACTTTTGATTTCAAAATGACCAGCCCCCCCTCCCAGGTAAATAATGATAAGTCCCTAAGTGAAGAAAAAGATAGTGACATTCTAAGTTATTTTGATTTAAAACCAAGTGATAATGATTTGGAAATTACCCGTCATCAGTTTAGACACGGTCAATCAGAGACAGTTAAATCCCTTCAAAACAAAATAGAGGAATCGGTGCCGAAAAATTCAGTCAAAAATATAAATGGGGTTACAATGCTTTCAATAGTTGGCAAGCCGAGCCCCGTTTACGTCCAATATCAGATAATTTAGGAATTCCTCCGAATTGTTTGCAAAAGGATTTGGTACACATGGACAAACCAGAACTGTCCACTTCGTTACAATATTTCATAGCAGAGGTAAAACAAAAAAGACGGAGGTACATATCCGTCCAACAGTATTTATGACCTGTTTTCCTCAATACAGGGTTATATTCGTCACCAGAAATCGTCCAGTATTAACTTCTTCGCGGATCCCGAATTTCTTAGAGCTAGACAGGTGTTAGATGCTGTCATGAAAGAAAGGGCAACTGAAGGTCTCGGTGCAAATACGCGCAAGCAGGCTGATGTGATATCGGTAGATGAAGAAACGTCATTATATGATAAGGGTATCCTTGGTGTGGATAATCCCAAACAACTTCTAGACACATTGCTTTATTTATGTGGTTTACATTTTGCATTAACGGGGGAGGCAATGAACACCGACGGCTCAGACTTAATTCCAATCCTCAATGATAACTGGCCCGTTTCAAGATAAGGATGCTAAATTAAGATACCTGTTGTACAAAGAGGATGTTTCAAGATAAGGATGCTAAATTAAGATACCTGTTGTACAAAGAGGATGTTTCAAAAGCTAACGCGGGTGGCCTTAAGCACAGAAAAGTCGTTCCAAAATGTGTCCGAGCATTTGAAAACCCAGAAAACAGAAATAAATGTATTGTCACAATATTTGAAAAGTACAAGTCACTCTGGTAAGTAGCTTATTATTTATTAATAACTTTATAAAAAGGGGGCGGTTATTTAATGCGTTAATGCTTTTCAACACTTACAAAAAAAACCCGACACATGGTATTCCTTGTACGTTAAAATGAAGATAAAAGAGGGGAGAAAGATACCAGAGGGACATTCAAACTCATAGGTAAAAAATGACAACGCAAGTGGTATCCCCTCCCCTAATTTAAAAGCCGTTTCTGTACCGATTTCCTTATAAAGGTTGCATTAACTTTTCCAATACGAATCCACAGGATTTCATACTTCCTATCGTGCTTCAATGAATATGATAAAATCTGAAATATTTGTTGATCTAATCTAACATAATTTCCTTTTACAGCTTATTTCCTAATGCATGTAGGGTAATACTTTGGTTAGCTTGTTTGCCCTGTTACATTTATTGACAATTGTAGTTGGGATAACTTTCAATCAAATTTAAATATATGCTTGTTTAATAGTACTATTTTGATTGCAGATGTCAATCTTAAATACAATGCTTCAGCTTACAGTTATACAAACAAATTACGTTAACCAGCCAAAGTGTTACGTCCCTTTTCTATTTTTGATATTTTAATCAAAAATTCAAAAAATCAAACTTTCAAAAAGTGAAATAATCAACATTGCACGAAGGTTTCATATTTTAGAAGTTTGATCAAAATCCTAAACTATCAAATTTAAAAACAATATTTAGAATTTTAATATTTTAATAATTTGGTTAAAATTTCAAAATTTCAAAACTTTTACACAATTTGAAATTTTGATATTTTAAAACTTTGATCAAAATTCCAAAAATCCAAAATTTAAAACTTTTTAAAACTTTGAATTGATAAGTGTTACACGGACCCTCTGTATTCTGTCTACTGTTTTCTTTGAAATGTTTACTATTTAAGGGGTCATATCAGTTGCATATATATTAAAATAAGTAAAACATGTGACTCAACCAATCGTATGATTGATAACAAATATGAAAAATAAATAAGCCATTCAGAGCGTTCCCCATATCATGGTGTTTAGATCGCAAGAATCACAACTAGTATGCCTCCTTAGAGAGTACAATTATTTTTCGCGTTTCATAATAATCATGGTGTTTACATCGCAAGAACCACAACCATTATACATCCTTAGAGAGGACAATTATTTTTCGCGTTTATATACATGTAAACTACGCTTATACTACTTTAATATATAGAGAATCTCTGTATTCTGTCAGGGACTTTTTATGTGAGTATAGAAAATCCCTGATTCTGTCTACTGTTCTCTTTGAAATGTTTACTATTGAAGGGGTCATACCACTTGCATATATCTTAAAATAAGTCTTCATCTAAAACTACCTCGACCAAAAACTTTAACCTGAAGCGGGACAGACGGACGGACGACCGAACGAACGCACGGATGCACAGACTAGAAAACATAATGCCCATAAATGGGACATAAAAATTTATTGTTGAAAGGGAAAATAGTGATTTGGCAAAAATGAAAGTAAGGTAGAGATTACAGGGAGGCAGGACCTTTTTTCGGACGTCGGGATCGAGGGTTTTAAGCTCGGGATTTGGGGATTGATCCTTACGGGATCCGGGAATATATTTTTCGATTTTGGGATTTCGGGATATGAATTTCTTTAAATTCTGTATCTCGGTATTTCATGGTTTTAAGCCCGGGATTTCGGGATCAGGACCCCTCCGACAACCCCTCGAATTAGCCTTAGTCGGTCTTAGTCATTTATACATGATTCATATCCTACCATTGGCATATTAATAAAACTCTCTAAGAAAAAGCACTGATGGATTGTCCTGGAAGCATATTTTATTAGACCAATAGTGGTCTATATATAAGCAGTTACATTTATTTCATGTTTTAAACGGTGCAAATTTTTTTTTTATTTTATTTGACTTTTACCAAAAGAAGCATTGTAGCAAAGGAGCAGAATAGTTGTGGTCTGAGGACAGACGCACGAAAATAATTGAATTTAACAGAAAGGAAACAAATATCGGACTTTGGAAAAAGGGGAGAAGGCTTTTGATACCTTTTATGGAATTCTCCATAAATAATATCTTTTACAAAAATTCATCCTACAACAGTTCACAAGCTGTATATGCCCGCGATTTCGCGGGTGTGTTCTAGTTTACACTAAAATTAGCTATGTAAAATACATTTTCTTTTCAGTAAAATGTCATTGCAGATTTTGGCAGTATAAAAGTACATATTTTCATCTGTGAATAAAAATATAAACTTATCGTCATCAGACAATTGCATAAAAATTAACATTGAATAGAGATGCTTGATAAAACAAATAACAACGCAAATCTTCATACACAGGACATTAACATAACCAATACTATTAAATACAATATGGTCGGTCAACTAACGGCCTAATTTATGTACAAACAAAAGAACGAAAAACAAATATATAAAATATCAACAAACGACAACCAGTGAATCGAACAGGCTCATGACTGGGGACAGGCTTATTCACACAGAATGTAACGGGGTTAAACATGTTAGCGGGATACCAACCCTCCACTAACCTAGGACAGTGGTGTAACAGAACAACATAAGAACGAACTATAATGAGGGGGGGGAATAGGGGGTCCGTTAACATGTTAACAACACCTCGATTTTGGCAAAAACAGTTAACAAAAAATGCAAAAATGCTGATAACAGTTAACAAAGTGGGTTGAAAACAGTTAACAGCTTAAATTGATCTAAGATAACAGTTAACAACACCCTGAAAAGGGCCATAACAGGTTAACACAAAAAGGTATTGCCCCCTGCCCCCTCTATAATCAAAGCACCAAGGGTGCTATAGGCAGTTAATTAAAAAAATTAAAAAATAAACCAAGGCAAACGTGGCAGAAATTGAGAATTATATTGTGGAAGAATTATCAAAAAATGTTTGTACCTTAATGTTTCCACTATCCAATCCTATCATCTAAAATTTTTATAGTCTCAGAAATAACTAAAAAAATAATTATAGTGAATTCAACCTAGACTTATTTTTTGGATCCATTAAATTTTGTAATAAACAGGGAATAATTGTAACAAGATTCTTTTACGAAGTCTCTCAAACAAAGCTCCTATAATTCGCCATTCCCATTGTAGCCTGACATTGGACAGAGTCCAGTACAAATTGGTTTGGTCTAGTCAAGTGATCATATTCAATGTGACGCATAGGAGATTGACCCTGTATGTAATTCAAATCTTCTTGAAATGATCACGAACAGGAATATATATATATATGGTTTAGGGGTGGTGATCCGTCGACCGTTTGCAATTTCTCAAAAGGTGAGGGGTGATCCTTTATTGCATTTGATTTGTTTTGATGTCCCATACAAGAATAGATATGGTTTCGGTGGGGATCTCGACCGTTTGCAAGTTTTCAAAAAGAAGAGGAGTGGGATGATCCTGTGGACTTCCCCTATTTTTCATTTGATTTTTTGGTTCCATACAGGAATACATATGATGTAGGGGTAGGAATCTCAACTGTTTACAATTTTTCAAACAGGAGGGGTGGTGCGACCCCTAGGGACTCTCCCATATTTGATTTGATTTGTTTTATTGTACCATACAAAACATTCGGACAACGACGACGACATGGTATATCATTACTCGAAAGCAAAATTTTGACATGTTCCCCATTACCATTCTCAATTTTATCTTGCCGTAGCTAATAAAACAAATGCAACAAATGACATAAAACTGACTCTGAATCAGTACATGAAATTGGTGTAGAAACCCACAAAGAGAAGATGACCAGGAAAACATTTATACCACTGAGTAGTGTTCTATCAAATTTGAAATAGCATTCTAGAAAATAGCAAAATCTTTAGATTTTCAACTAACAATCCTATTTATGGTTCCATAGGCTTAGATCAAAATGAAAACCTGATCAAAACATTATTCTAAACTTCATATTTTATTAAATTGCAGTCCACTATAACACTAAATCATTTGACTGTACTTTTAAATAGCAGTCTACCAGTCATTATAAAAATCACCATAAAGTATATTAATGATTGTCTTTTATTAAGAACATCTGTATAACTTTTTTTTTAATATGCATCTGTATAATTTTTTTTTAATATGCAACCGAATTTTTGTTTGTGTTCTTTTTTTAATTGTTCATGAACATTAACAATGTGTTAACTGTTGATATTTATAGCCTTTTTCTTCTTCGCTGTGAATACCACTGTCACTCTAATATAATTATAATCAATTTAACTATTGTCAGTTTATTGTCTTAATTTTGTATGCCATAACCATTTAATGTAAATGTGTTTGTGCGAATAAAATATTGTCTATTGTCTAAACAGGCTAACTGTAAATTCAAACTCAATCAGAATGATTCACTTGCTGATCACATATATATGAGATACAGGAAAATGGGAACACAATATGAACATCTAGCTAATATGGGGACGAAGTCCCCAATAACAGTAGAAAATTCAATAAAAAAAAAAAATTCGGGAAAATTTCCCGAATTTTTCATTGTATACTAATTAGACTGGTTCCCGATCGCAATATTCAGTCAATCGGAACAACTCGGCCTTTCTGGTTGCACGAAGAAATAACCTCGTATGCATTAGGCGGAGGAATCATTGTCCGGAAAATTTTCCGATTCGATTCAAAATTATATTTTTTCGACTGGACTGGTACATTTTTTTTACCACTACTGATTTAACTTGCTCCTGTCCGGAAAATTTTCCGATCCGATTGAATTTTATATTTTTTCGACTGGAATGGTACAAATTTTTTACCATTACTTATTTACTTTGCTCCTTCTTTCGCGCCAAAATATTTGGCAGAGTTAAAGTTCTTGATTACTCTGTGATATGTAACCAAATTATAGCGCCACCTGGAGGATAGAACTTCTTTGTGTCGCGGATCACTACAATTCCGGCCAACAATTTAAGAAGAATTTCTCCGTAGTGCATACGAGGCTATTGTACTGCGTAGCGAGAATGGCCGAGTAGTTACGATTGAATATTCAGTATGTTACACATATACCAATATAACGACCGGGACGAGCTTAACGTTACCTTGAACTTGTTTACAACGTTCTTCAAAATCGGAGGTATAGTGCACACTTTCATAGTACTTTCCAAAAGTTAATATTAAAGTTCACTCTTTACAAAGAACCTACAAAATAGCAAATTAACTATATTGCTGGTAAAACAGCCATTTCTAGAGAAATAGGCCATTTTGCCGGCTTGAATCAAAATATTTTAATTAGAGCCGGCAAAATAGCCACTGCCAATTAAAATATTTTACCTGAATTGACCAGATATTTCCGATCAAATTCTATACCTGCTGTAGTTGGCAAGCTATCATTTTGAAATTTGAATTTTGTTATAGAATAGGTAACATATTAAAATGATGAAGAATATTCATAAAAAAAAAGTGTTTATAGCTCAAAAAGTCGGACAGAATTTGAAAATGTAGACCTGAACTATGTGTTATAGTAGTCTCAGCCTGAACGGACAAGACTTGAATTGACCTTATAAACACGGGTAGATGTATTTAAACTGTTTATATTGTATTTATATAAAGAGGTCTTCAACTGTTTCATTTGTAGTATAATTTCCACATACAGCATGTAAATTAATCGTCGATTGAAATGTTTAATTACACGAACGTGTGTCGGCTGCAGTTCACACCTTGTCAAAAACTCTTAATATTATAGGGTAATTCAATAATTCCTTTTATTGTATAGCAATATAATATTTGAAAGTAAAAATTGGTTTAAACTAAGATTTTGTCGTTGATGACGTCATGAATTTTGAAGATTTATTGCACTAGTGCAATATTGGAATTTATTGCACGCTAACTTTTGGTTACTTTCTGTGGGAAATATTATATTGCTATGCAATAATAGATGATAAATCCATTGAAAAAAAAGAAGCAATTGTTATTTGAATAATTTGAGTTGTACAATGTATGTGTTCAATTTTACTGGGATTCTATTTGAAATTTAAGAGGAGGACATGTCATGTATACCTATTCAAAGTCATTGTATTTTCATAGGTTATCATAGCTTCCTATAGCTGTATAATGAAACCTATGGGAATGCAAATCTCACTATCTTTGGTATAATTTTCAAAGTCATACCATGATTTTGCTTTTCATTGTCTAAAATGATAAGAAAACAAAAATAGCAAGTGTTAGTTTTGTTTATTTTTTACATTGGAACAACATAGTCAGTGTGGGGCCACTAAGCTAAACTGCCCGCTTTGCACCAGCTGATATAAATGAATGCTTAGGGTGGGAATCGAACCCACATACACCAACTATGTTGTCCTATATTTTTAAATGAATTAAAATTTGCTCAAAGAATAAACAACCAAACAAATTAAGTATAACAAAATTTAATAAAATGCTCCAGGGCGCAGCTTCATACAACCCCAGAAGTATCATAACTATGTTAAGGAGTAATAATAGGTAGAATTTTTGAAATGAAAAGTCTATAGTTGGAAGTTCAATATACTATGCAAGGGGGGTCAAAATACCATGGCAAAGTAAAATTTTCAAAACATCTTTTCCATCATGTTTAATACATACAAACTACTTATTAGAGTATTATGACTATGTTAAGGAGTTATAATAGGTAGAATTTTTGAAATGAGAGGTCTTAAGTAGGGGGTTCAATATACCACAGGGGGGTCAAACTACTTATTAGAGTATTATGACAATAGGAGGAAGTTCAAAATATTTTGAAAATTTTACTTTGCCATAATATTTAGACCCCCCTGCGGTATATTGAATCCCCTTCTCTAGACCTTTGATACCAGAAATCTGGCAATTCTCACTCTTTTATGTAGTTAGAATACACAAATAGGTAGTTTGTATGTATTAAACTTGCTGGAAAAGATATTTGAAAATTTTACTTTGCCATGGTATTTTGACCCCCCTCCCCCTTTTTTACCATGGAAAATCAAAACTAACCTTATATATATATACATATGTTATAATTACAAATCATTAAAGCATTCAAGCTTCATATGGTCTAGTTATAATGTGTCAATAAGTATTTTGAATGACATTTTGTTGGTAAAGACTTCAGAGCACTTATACCAAGCAAAGATATTTCTTTTAATCAAGCATGGAAAATGTACCTCCCCTTCTTGTATGAATGAGCTTTAGAATAATGTATAATGTTCTAATAATCAACCAGAATGAAAAAAAAAAACAGGGGGGTTCAATTTTCCATACAGGGGGGGTTCAATTTACCATAGCGGTATTTTGACCCCGGGGTCAATTTACCATGGGGTTCAAAATACCATATGACCCCGGATTACGACGACAACAATATATGGTTCATGCATGTCTTTCATCATGTTCATTGTATTATTATAAATGTTGGTTTGCTAGATCCAGCTTAAAAAATCCTAGATCCAAACACCAGCCCAGGGACTTACTGAAATTAGTAATAAAAAAAATCACTTTATCTAATAGCAAATTTATAGTTTCGTCACAAATTGTGATTTTGAAGTTTAATATACCAAAATTTTAAACATATAGGTTTAGATATCGATTATACTTATTTTTTGTAAAATTGGAAAAAATTAACCTTTTTCTTCTTTTCAACCCTCTGAAGACTGCAATTCATCTTTAAACCTGTGATTCCAGAAATATTTCAAAATTTTAGAATATGAAATCTGTAGTCTCTTGTGTCTACAATGTATATCCAGATACAGCATTTAATTTATTGCCCATTTCTTTGCAGAATAATCAATTTAATTACAAAAAAAAGTATACAATACAACATAATATGAACTAATTTAAATAAAATAACAACTAATTTTTATTATTATTTATATTAAAATTATTCAGTTCATGTTTTGTTTTTTAAAACTAATAAGTTCTGTAATTCTGTAGCAGAAGCTGATTGATCTAAATGGTATCATTCATCAATAAACAGATGCATTTGTTTTCATCATTAAAAATAATTGGTGGTCAGATAAACATAAAATATTTAGTTTACTACATGTGCATGAAACCGTCAGAAGGGGGAGGGGGGGGGGGATACAAATCTCTTGAGATATCAAATGTCACTCTTTTTTTTACATGATTAAACCTGATGGATTTAAACATTTTTAGTTTAAGTCATGCACCAGTTTGTCTACCCCCATAGTAAATTTTCAGGTGCAAATGACTGAAATGTGACCATATGTGTAAATTCCCTGTAATAAACAGATGGTCGGATCTCCTGTAGTTGGTGATCGTAATACTGGTATACCAGTATTGTCCACAATACTGGTATAAAAATTTTGTACCAGTATTGTTACTTTTTATAAAAAAAACAGCAATACTGGTACATTACTGATATACCAGTATTGTAGTTGTATTGTTGACTAGACTATATTGAAGATCAAAGGGAGATTAAATGGAACTCAAAAAGATTATAGAGGATAATTGTGAAATCTATTAACAACATGTTAAAAGTCATTACTATACTTGCACAAATAAACAAAGGATTAGGCAGCAACCATTTGATTTTCTGGGGGGGGGGGGCTATGGTTTTTTTTTTCTGTACAAACTTTTTTTTTCGCCTGCGGCGAAAAACAATCTATTTTTTTCGCGACAAGTCGAAAACAATTTTTTTCTTTCAATTTTAGCATTACATATAGTGGCAGCTGGGGGTGAAACAAACAATTTTTTTTTCTCAGAATCAAAAACAAATTATTTTTTTCTCCAAAAACTGGAAACAAACTTTTTTTTCCAAAAAAAACCATAGCCCCCCCCAGAAAATCAAATGGTTGCTGCCTTATTGAAATTAACTCATATCATCATTATTATTTAAACAATTGCTAATAATTTTATCATATTTCTATATTTTATTTAATTTAATATAGATAAAATAAAATAAAAGCTTATTATTATCTGAGCAATAATTTAATAAATTCAAGCAAATTATTAGACTCTAACACTGTAAATTCAGCATTTACATGTATGCCATCACATATTTTGACAGATATTTTAATACATGTATACATTTTTTGTGTACTAAGATCATATGCATTTGTTTGTCTTTATTTTCTTATTAATCTTTCACTACAAAAGATATCAATATAATTCATTAATTATAAAAAGTTGCTTTATAGGGGAACCTTGTTATAATCAAATTAACTAGTTTGTCTACATAAATGTTAAGGGTTGAAGCAGTTGATTCAGAACCATGGACAATACAATTAGTAGCAGATACATGTATATCTACTGGTACAAATACTGGACCAGCATTCTGACAGTTAGAGAGCTATACAAATGCTATCTGAAATAGCTTGTAATCTAGTAAGCGTTAGAGAAAGTCCACAGAGACTGAATACCTAAATACCAATATAGGAAGGGGGAGGGGTTGCAGAAATCACATCTGAAGAAGAAATACCAATGCTGATGGTACAGAAGCTATAACAGCATTAATGTCAATATAAAATTCACTAAAATATACTACATGAAAGAGAGAGCTGAAAGAAAACATAGAAGAAAGTTCAGAGTTTGTTAAAATGCTGAGACAGAAAGGTTAAGAAAAAAACATCAGAAGATTTAAAGCTTTATTTGATGACAATCACATCTATGGCATCATCAGTTAAACACAATCATTCCTAATAAAATTGTCATGTCATATGTTAATTTCATTATGCATATATGTGACACCTTTAACAAAAGATTAATTACCTATATTGTTTATTTAAAAAAAGCACAATACTGGAATACAATACTGGTACAAAATTTTTATACCAGTATTGTGGACAATACTGGTAAATACTGGTATACCAGTATTGCGATCACCAACTACAGGAGATCCAGATGGTCTTCATGTTTTTCATTTGTATATTAAAGTACAATATAGACATTTCCCCACATATATGTCATATCTGGTCATAAATGTATGATATAATTCTGCTTCAAAATTTACTGCTTTAAAACATTATAGCCCGCCGTCATACATTTATTGTTAAACTATTGCGGTGATTCAGCCAAACAAATTTGATTTTTTTCTTTATTCATTCTTGTCCGATACTTATCTACTGATATTAACTGATTAAGTCTTACAGGGTGTTGTAATTTATATGGGGACGAAGTCCCCAATTACGGTAGAAAAATCAATGAAAAAAAAAAAAAAAAAAAATCTGGGAAAATTTCCCGAATTTTTCATTGTACTAATGAACTCAAAATCGTTAACGTTTTTTTTCAGATCTAGTTCCTGTTCCGGTTTTCCCGCATTTGCGCAGAAATCTGTCTTGTTTGCATGAGACTTTGATTTTTTTTAATATTTATCAGTCTAGTAAAACATAAGATTGGATCTCAATACAAATTCAATTTTAATAATTGTTTGATATGAAAAAAACACGTTACGTTACCTGATGAAAGCTTGTCTTTTGTTTACATCGAATATGACGTCATAACTTAAAGAACGTCACAGCTAATTCCCTAACAACAGAACCAAAATCGGGAACGTTACGTACGGTATTTCGGTTTCTTTTATCAACATGATTGAATAGACGTATTTACACTTGTATGCAAATTTGTCTGCCATTACATAACATCACACAGGTTCCCGTAAACTTTGACTTCATAATTCAAAACATATGACGTCACAACTAAAAAGGGATTGTTGCTTGACGTCAAAAGGTTATTCGGAGGTGATGTTAGGTCATTCGGAGGCAAAATACAGCTAAATACCAAAAGTGTAAATATGTTTATTAAGAAAATAATACATAATGCAGACTTCGTCCCCATTCACAGGTTATGCCTGCCTCATATTAGGTTGACATTGGTCTGACCAAAATACAAGTCCTTCACTCCTTGTCGTTGGATGTGCTTGGAATAAATCGTTTGCACATTTTTTGTCTGTGTCCCAATTTAAATCAGTAATATCTTAAATCAAAGAAAATACTTTTTTGCAGAAATGTGCAAAGTCGTTTTGTTATTTCCTGTCTCCTAAGGCCAAAATTTAAAGCTTTTGTTTACTTGAGGCCTCTGAGGCGGACTCCCAAATGCCGACTTCCGGTCCATTTTGAAATTTAAATAATAACCCCGTACCGGGACCTCGTGAGAGAGTATGGCTAATAGCTAATACCTGGAACGTAGTACCGGGAACCAGGATATATACTAATGAACTCAAAATCGTTCAAATTTTTTTTGTCGTGTTTTGAAATCCCGGACCGGCGCAGAAATGTACAATGTACTTCCTTTTTCCGGTCTCGTTTGTATGAAACTTTGAGTAAAATATATATTTATCAGTCTAGTATTAAATAGGAAGGAAAACGCAATACAAATTTCATTTTTAATAATTCCTTGATATGAAAAAACGTTACCTGATGATAGCGTTTCTTTGCTTACATTGCATATGACGTCATAATTTAAATAACGTCACAACTAAAATCCCGAACAACAGAACCAAAATCGGAAACGTTACGGTATTTCCGTATCTTTTTTTTTTAACAAAAATTTAAGTTACAAAATAATAATTCATACAGACTTCGTCCCCATTTACAGGTAATGCCTGCCTCATATTATTTAGAAAGTAAGAATAATTCAACAAACAGAAAGCGTTATTTGCAATACAAAATTAAAAAAAAAAAAAAATTAAAAAAAATAACCAGCTACAACTTTTTAATATTGATGAGAAAGATATTTCAAATTCGTCACCTTTTCCTGAAAATCTGTAAAACAATAATTTAATAAAGTTATGGATTGCATATATCACAGTATTCATAGTGATGATATTAAACACATGTCTTATCTTAAATTTTGTATTTGCAAAGTAAGAAAAATGGATATGAAGATGACATAAGCCGTGGGTTAATGAATGTAAGCATTTTAAATAAAAATGCTATTTTTTTCTTTTCTTAAATCCATCCAATTTGAGATAAATCCTTTGAGAAATAAAAAAGTTATAAGCATTTTTCATTTTGGTCCTGTTATTCGGTCGAGCCATTAGTGTAACCCGGGATTGTCGGAAAGGTTATAGCAAATGCTAAATTTACAGAAACTTCCGCTTCCGGATGGGGGCAGATACCCAAAATTTCTGAGATCAGATTAATTTTACTGATATATTTTACTATATGTTATTGTCATGTCTTGACACAAGTGTTATTTGAAGTTCACATATTCCCTCATTCCGTATTGAAGTTTTCTCCAATATAAATTTTGACAAAATGTCGATAATTCAAGTAACCGGCAGCAGTGGTAGGATAGCAGTTGATCGTACACCATTCTACGGAACAAGAGTTCCACCAGAGATTAAGAAACTATCAAAACCACTGGCTAAACTAGACAAACAGACTTTCAGAAAAATGCTTCAGTGTGAGTTTTAAGGATATATTTGCATAGAGGATAAAGTCCTCATTACACTCATCATGCTCATCCTCATAATTTACACTCATTTAGAAATTTAGAAAAAAAGCTGACATTCCAAATATTTTAACCACTACCCAGACTCGAGTTTAAAATGTAATAGGTACTTTGAAGCAAAGTGCCCATGGTTAATCTCTGCGGTCATTCTGTTTCCAGTTTCCAAAGAGCTGCAATGTGATTCTCTCTGAGTACTCTGGTTCCTCCACAATAATAACAGAAGCACTAATACTCCCTCTGTGTTGGGTTGGGGATTGTACTAGTGGTGGGTTGTATATTAGTTAGTGACACATCTCCATAAACTTGATAGGGTATCCACATGGACTCCATTGTACCCTTGCAGCTAATGAGGGGTGCTCTGTTATTGGCAGGATTTTCTTACATTCATATATTGTCCTGATTGTACATCATTCTTCTACCTTAGTTTGTAGTTTCTTCAGGTCTTTCTGGTAACTTGAAATATATAGTTTGTTGAAACCTGGTACATTCTCAATTACAATTCTATATATTGATTTTTGTAGATCCTTCAACTTTTGTTGCAGAAAGGTCAATATGGGATAGTGATCTGGCAGTGCGGTGTTAGATTTCTTCTTAAAAGCTTAATATTTCAGAAGGTAGAATACCTGCATCCTTCATACATGTACTTTGTATACAGATGCCTGACTGTTATATGTCCATTGTCCTTGACCTCATATTCTTGATTCAGTGACTTCTTGAAAAAATAGTTAAGAATTTTAGTTTTCTTAATTTCTCTCTTAATATGAATAATATGATAAGTACTATATATACCATGGTTCTTACGAGTTACCATATTTAAACAAAGGAATCCGAAGGATGATTGCTTAAATGTGTTAAGGAGTAAGTCACATTGTATATAAAATTTGTAATATAAATAAAATGATTGACAGCTTGAAGACCTTAAACTAAATGATTTGAAATTGATCACGTTACAGTTTTATCCAATGAAATGGAAGCTCGCACAAGTCACTTTTGCGCCTAGGTTACATGTATGATCTTCTGCGGCGTATTTCATTTAATAGAGCCCTAGAATTTGCAGAAAGTAAAGAAAATGTCGGATTTTCCCTATTTTTTAGTTTTGCGCCCCGTGCATGATCGTATGCGCAGGTAATGTCATTATGTCATCAGAAAGGGAACAAAAATGTCGGATTCAAGCGACAAGGATTAAATAATTATTCTAATGACGGTAATATTTGGGGTTTTTTTTGTTGGTTTTCAAGGTATCATACAAATTAATCATCATGATCATATTTTACTGGTTGTTCATGTCATTGAAAAATGCATGTTTATACATTTAAAGTTTTCATACAAACTGCTTTTCTTCTGTTGTTTTATTAATCCGATTATTAGATTATTTATTAAATTTAAACACAATTTTAATGATAAAACACTAAACAGTGGTGGATACAGGAGCGTAGATAGTGTACATCCCCCTATTTAATCGCAAAAAGAATCATGCTTTTTCACAAATATTTGTATCCGATATTTATTCTTTTTTCAATAGTTACCCCCCGTTTTTTGAATCGAAATTTAATTGAATTTTTGCAAAGGAAATGGTACTACATTGCAGTATTACATTTTAATTTTTTCAAAACTGAAAGAAGAAACTTTAAGTATTTTTTCCAAAGTTAAGGAAACTCGTAACAATCCTATATAGTTTGAAAAAGGTTTCTTCAGATGTGGTACAGATGATTTATTGCTTTAAATTTTTTTGTTATAAAATGAAAACAAATGAAAATCTGGACTTTTTCCGTTTTTTCAGTTTCCTAAATATTTCAGAGGCGGATACAATTTAAAAAAAAAGGGTGGAGCTTCAGCCATGGAATAACATGAAAATGAATATGTTGTACCATAGCCAAGCTCTGCCTTCTTTTCTTTGGATTCTAGTTGAGTTGCATATTTAATTAGCAAAGTATGGTACAACATTAATTTGCATATAATATACCATGATTTTCCCCTCAACACTCTTTTTAAGCAAATTATTTCATTAAAACATAAAAAGAAAAAATCCAAATTATGTTACAACTATATTTGGCATGTGCCTCAAGGTCCTCATACCTGTTAGACAGTTTTCACTTGACCTCAACCTCATTTTATTGATCAGTGAACAAGGTTAAATATTGGTAGTTTAGTCCATATCACAGGTACTATTAGCAATAGGTCTACTATATTTGGTGTATGGAATCTATACTATTAAACGAGAAGACCTCATTTTTGGTGTCGCTTCTCTCCTTTCCACAATAAATTAATCAACACGCCTCTGTGTCCTATAGGTACAGTGCATAGTCGCATTTGTCATCCATTCATATGATTATTCAGATTGAGTTATTTTGGGAGAAAAACGAGAAAAAAGGCATCCGGATATTGTCCCGTCATTGGACAAAATTTTAAGTCAGATTAGACTTCCGGTTTGCGTTTTTCTGTATACTTTGAACATACATATACAAAGAATAAAGTGTATTTTCAGAATTCTATCTGCTATCATTTTCAAGTTTACTATCCACGGCGGTCACAGAGTTTAT
Organism: Mytilus galloprovincialis; assembly: GCF_965363235.1. Taxonomy (NCBI): domain Eukaryota; kingdom Metazoa; phylum Mollusca; class Bivalvia; order Mytilida; family Mytilidae; genus Mytilus; species Mytilus galloprovincialis. The sequence goes on along the minus strand of NC_134845.1, from coordinate 38,875,231 downwards.
TAAATAGAGAGGGTCTGTATACTATATCAATGACCACCATGGATCGATTAGTAAACTTAGAATTGAAAGTAAATACACTATATTTATATAGTAATGAATGTTCATAATATACAGATAAGCGCTAAAAATATTCATGTGAAATTTTGATACCTTCTCTGAAATTCTCCAGTCATTAAATCTTTTACAAAATTCATTGATTACAAAAAAAAAAGAAGATGTGGTATGATTGCCATGTTGAGACAACTCTCCACAAGAGACCAATATGACACAGAAATTAACAACTATAGGTCACCCTATGACCTTCAACAACGAGCAAAGCCTATACCGCATACTCAGCTTCAAAAGGCCCCGAACTGACAATGTAAAACAATTCAAACCAGAAAACTAGCGACCTTATTTATGTACAAAAAGTGAACGAAAAACAAATATGTAACACATAAACAAACGACAACCACTGAATTACAGGCTCCTTACTTAAATGTTCATAACATACTAAATGAAAACTATATTCATATTGAAATTGATAGAAAACCAAAAATTGGGAATTTTGGAAATAAAGGAGGAGGGATAAAAAAAAAAAAGAAGCATTTTCCTGTCCCAAATAACCTATATATGACTTATGATACTTTTGCTGAAATTCTCCAGTCATTCAATATTTTACAAAATTCTTCCAACAACACTTTACATACTTTAAACTACGCTCTGAATGCCCGCGATTTCGCGGGTGTATTCTAGTGATTATAAGGTGTACATGTCCAACTGATCGGTGTCATCTGACCCTGAACTCATTTTCAGTTTTCTGTGTTTTGCTTTATTTTTCTAATACTGTATGCAATAGGTCTACTTTGTTTGATATATTGAATGACTGTAAGGTTTACATATCTAATGGATGGGTGTCATTGGACCTTGACCTCATTTTCATGGTTAAGTGGATAAAGTTAAGTTTTTATACGCCCATCTTTTAGACGGGACGTATTATGGTATACCGTTGTCCGTCCGTCCATCTGTCCGTCTGTCGTGCACACTTCGGACAATAACTCAAAAACACTTTCACCAATTTCCATGAAACTTAAGTGAATTGTTTATATCTATTGACGTAAGCTCCCTTTCGTTTTTTTTTAATTTCAGATTTTAAGTTTTGGATTTATGGGGCTTTATTCATAAAAAAGGGGGCATTTTCAACACTTCGGACAATAACTCAAAAAGGCTTTCACCAATGTCCATGAAACTTTGGTGAATTGTTTATATCTTTTGATGTAAGCTCCCTTTCAATTTTTATAAATTTCAGATTTTAAGTTTTGGATTAATGGGGCTTTATTCATTAAAAAAGGGGAATTTTTAACACTTTGGACAATAACTCAAAAAGGCTTTCACCAATGTCCATGAAACTTTGGTGAATTGTTTATATCTATTGATGTAACAAATAATACTTAATAAAATCTGATGAAAACATAAAATTTGTAAAATCTTTAGTTCAATTTAAAACACAGTATTTCTTGTAAAAAGTCGGTTCCATGAATGTCATACGTTTGTACTATTATTGAATGGTTGCAAGGATGAAAGCACATTAGCAGTCCCTGAGATACTAACTGTTCCCTGAGGCATATATCATTTTATGATAACATTTTTACTATCTAAGCTATGGATAAAAATCAAATACTGTTTTTGCATATAGGATGTTTTACTCTTGTTAAAATTGGTTGCAATTGAAATCACAAATGATACCTTAGCATTGCAGCTTTTTTATAGAGTTCGGTTTCGGTGGAAGGGTTGAGCGCAATAAAAAATGTTATAAAACATAACTAGTCTACAATAGCACATAATAAGTGAACAAGTGACAACATGAAAATCCTAACATGTGACTAAATATTCCTTAAATGTTAAAGGGTGTCATTTTATGAAAAAAATAAGGAAATCAAGTCTCCTAAACATTTATCAATATGATCATCTTGTGAATATTCTAAACAATAAAAAGGTAATAATCATTATCCACCATATTAAGCACCATTTGAACAACTTTTGCATACATCTTTGTATAATTTAGTATGGATTCCTTACTGTGTTCAACAGAATCTAACTATGAGCAATATACCCCAAGAAAATTACCTTCTTTCCAACTACTATAAAATTTCGAAATCAGCCATAGAATTACTAAAACCCATAATCATATATCACTTTCCTTATATTGCATTTAAGACTTCTATGTTATATGCCAATGTTAATGATATTTGTTTTTTATGCTAAATATTGAAAAGCTGAACTAGGTTTAATCATCAGTGTCTTCTTCACTGTAATCACTGTCCTCATCATCAGAAAAATCCTCATTTTCATTCTCAGAAGAGGCCTCCTCATCATCAATGAAATCTTTATCTTCATCATCAATGAAATCCTTACTTTCATCACCTACTTCCTCATTTAGATCATAACTTTCAGTAGAGTCACTTTTACCATCTTCACTTTCCCTGTTATCTTCTTGCTGCTCCTCATTGTCATTGTAGTCTTTTTTGCCATTTTTATACGCCCATCGTCAATGAAATCCTTACTTTCATCACCTACTTCCTCATTTAGATCATAACTTTCAGTAGAGTCACTTTCACCATCTTCACTTTCCCTGTTATCATAATCTTCTTGCTGCTCCTCATTGTCATTGTAGTCTTTTTTGCCATTTTTATACGCCCGTCGTCTTTCGAACAACGGGCGTATCATGCGCATAAGCGCAGCCCTTTATTGTGTTTTGGTCTGATTTTCTTATACTGTATGAAATAGATCAACTATTTTTGGTGTATGAAAATATTTTATGATGTACTTGTCAGTCTGGCATGTTTTATTTTACTTTGACCTGATTTTTACGATTTATTGCTAAATGTTAAGTCTTTGTTTTTTGGTCAAATTTTCAAATACTTTTAGCAATAAGTGAACTATATTTGGTGTATGGAATGATTGTAAGGTAGGCATGTCTGTCTTGCAGGGTTCATCTGACCTTGACCTTATTTTCATGGTTCATTGATCAATGTTAATTTTACCTGGTTAAGTTTGTCTCTTAGATATCCAATAATTCAAGACAACTACATGTATATTTAAAGCATATTTGGTGTAAGGCATGGTTGTTAGGTGTACAATGTACATGTATTTCCTGTTTGCTTCATCTGACCTTTGATCTCATTTTCTTGGACTATGTTAAGTTTATGTTATAGTTGTAGAAAAGCTTTATATTTAGATCTATCAACATAATATCAGTGGTTAGTAAAGAAGGTGTGACATTTCAGCATGTGCATTCTTGTTTTTAAAAGGTATCCAAATTCATGATGCTAATCTAGCATATTTTAGGTGTATTCTCACTTATGTATGCAGAATAAGGCTTCCCTGGTTGATATGGACCGACTGCGTTTTCTTAATTTTATGTGTTTTTGCTATTTCATCAGGGTATTTCACCTTTGTTGAATTGAACATACAAATTCCCTATTTCAATTTACATTATACCTGTTGATAATTTACTTGATATAAAACTTTTTATTTTTCATCAAAACTTAAATAATAGAGCTTCCCTTGTTTCAATCTGACTTACTTTGTATAACGATATGATAAATTAAAGCTTCCTTATTTAACTTAAACACTTATAATAAATTTCTGTTATTAATTACTAACACCCATCAGGCAACTTCAAATAGTTCCAGGGCTTACTCAATCAGTTTAAGTGTCCAAAGTTTAGCTTCTGCTCAGATTGGATGTATACTGTACAGCTTTAATAAGTTATTATAGTTCTTCCTATATTAAACCCTTCCATCTCATCTTGTTTTGTTTGACAAAATCAGGTCATGTGATAGCCTTGGTGTTGCATTGAATATATAACTTTAGTTGTTCATTGAAGTAATAGATTTGCCCACAAACCTTTTTGTTCATGTTAGATTATGCTTATTGAACTGGTATGCATGATGATAAAATGTACACATTCTTTTCCAAAAATAACGGTGAAGATAATTATTTGAGACCTCTGACGAATCAGGATAAGGAAATTTTGACGAATCATTGTAAAATTGTAACCAATATAACTTTAATGGTATCTGAAAAGGACTGTTTGACACCTGACAGTAAAGGGCATTGCGACCCTCATAAATGAACTTCTATAAGTAGATTCGTAAGATTTATATTTTCTTTTATAGGTTTGAATTATCTTCCCCAAAATCTTCTCTAAAAATTTACAAATAATATATTTTTTAAATTTTCATGTTTTTTAAGGAAAAAACATGCCTGAAACAATGTTTCTCTGGTTTGCTAATAGTTTTTAGATGAGATCAACTTTAGGCAGCAACCATTTGATTTTCTGGGGGGGGGGGGGGGGGCTATGGTTTTTTTTCTGTACAAACTTTTTTTTTCGCCTATGGCGAAAAACAATTAATTTTTTTCACGACAAGTCGAAAACAATTTTTTTCTTTCAATTTTAGCATTACATATAGTGGCAGCTGAGGGTGAAACAAACAATTTTTTTTCTCAGAATCAAAAACAAATTATTTTTTTCTCCAAAAACTGGGAACAAACTTTTTATTCCAAAAAAAACCATAGCCCCCCCCCCCCCCCCCCCCAGAAAATTAAATGGTTGCTGCCTTACATGATAGCATCTCACTTTTTCCACAAGGAAATCAATTGTGTGAAGAAGTAACAATGCAAAAATGTCCCCTTGAGGTTTGTAAATGAGTCCTGTTTGGAAAATAATATGCCATATGTGCAAAGGACAGACAATAATGAATTAAGCACTCTATAATAATTACATTAGATGTATGTTTCATTATAATAAGTTATTATGATTGGCTAATTGCACATCACATGTTATTCCTTAAGCAATTGCATTACACAATAAAACTTATCATTCATGATAGCACAAGGTCCCACAATAAAGTGCACAGGTGAATTAAATAAAAAAAATGATAAAATTCGTGTTTTAATGATCCTAGCTAAAAAATGTAATTATAAGTACATTTTTATTGAATGCTTCTTTTTGTAACTTCATAGGGTTGTAAAAGCGTTGACCGTGCACACATTTTTTAGAATGAAGCGCTTCCACACTTCATACAAAATGTACTTTGTCAACGCTTTTACACCCCAATAAAGTTACAAAAAGAAACATTCAATTCTTAAATATGAAAGTAGTCAAGAGGAATTAATGAAGAAAATATGACTTTTATACTTGTATACGCTATGTACTCATGTAGCTCTTTATTTTTAAGTACATGGAAAATATTGTTATTAAATGTGAAAAAAATACATGAAATAGATAATTTAAAAATCAGTAGAACTTGACTTTTTTTATGCTTTCATTTTTTCCAGCTAAACTAAAACATGTCATAAAAGGTGCCATTATTAAAGAATAGTACTTCAGTTTTTTGCTTTGAATATTGATTTAAAGATAAAAAAAAATACAAATACAAAGTTAAAAAAATCCAATAAAAATATAAATGTGTATATTTGATTAATATAACTTAAAGAAAGGAATCCTTATATCTTAATATTGAGGGTAATTTATCAAAATTTGGTTATTTTAGTGATAGTCAATTCATTGGAAGGGAAGGATGTAGAATTTTCCCAACTTAAAGAATTAGAGACATCTGACTTCAATGAAGAATTACTGAGTATTATATACACAGGGATGATCCAGTTGTTAAAGCTAGCAATGAGATTACCACTTGTATCTCTTAAACCAGAGGTAGGTACAATTTTTATCATGTTATTCTACAGACTATTTTTCTTTTTTCTTTATTGTTTGTATTATTTTAATTAAGTCAATATGTATGGTACATAGCACACACGTTCCAGATAGTTTTACACTCCTACCTAGGAGTCTGCTCCTGTATTAGGAACAAGAAGATGTACTTAATATTAATATGGTAGTTTTTGCATATATATTTATTATGAACGGAACTAAACTATAGTTGTTAATTTCTGTGTCATTTAATGGTCTCTAGTGGAGAGTTGTTATATTGGCAATAATATCACATCTTTTTTTTTTGTCAATAAATTCACACCTTGATTTGGAAAAGGCCATGCACTTATCTGTATATACATGTATATATAACTTTACAAAAGTTAAGATTTAACAAGATGTTAATTGATAGACAGTACTTCTGTACTGGCATGGTTTATTAGGAATATTGTATAACAGTATAGGTGGTTATTTTTCAAAGGGTGGAAAAATAAAATTTTTGCAAAAATTTATACATACATTTAGTACTTTCTTATAGCGAAAGCATTTTTTAAACAATCCATTTTTTTCTTCAGTAGACAGGGCAAGTACCAGTAACTCAAACATAAATTCCAAAATGGCATTATTCACATATGTCTTATAAAATGGCTGCCAGGTGTTTCCTAAGTTTAATAGTGTACAATGATATAAGAGTGTAAGGTACTCGTCAGGTATTTACCCTTATTAATGTGTAGTGTGAAGTACAATGATATAAGAGTGTAAGGTACTCGGTCAGGTATTTACCCTTATTAATGTGTAGTGTGAAACTATGTTAGAGTTGCAAGTCACTCTTGATAATTAAATACTGTAAATTCACAAATTATTGCCACATAGTTCTAAACACAATAATTGAAACTCGCATTTTGAAATATTTTATTAAATTAAACAGGATTTTTCTCTAAATCTTAAAAATTAAAATCGCATTGAAGTCTAAAATGACAAAATCGCAATAATAAATGCACCCAATAATTTCTGAATTTTCAGTAGCCGAATTAGTACATCAAATGTCCGGTCAATTTTCATTACTAATCAACTGTAACTTTTACAAGATGTTTGTACACTTGTGACAAATATCTAAATACCAGTATTCTATTGATCAACTGTATCAAAATATATAATCAATAAATAAAGACGCCATGCGGGTAAAACAATCATTCAACACTAGTTGGTCCGAGACCACAATTGTTGTCCCTTGATTTTCGTTGTTCACAAATATAGTCCCTAGTGTTGACAGTGGGTTACTTGCCATTAATTTTTATACCCCTTCCAAGTTTATTTCTCCATGTTTAATGCCTCAAACTGCTAGTAGGGGGTTGAAATTACACTGTAAAAAAAATTGGGTCTAGAATTTTAAAGGAAAGTAGTGATTTGGTCAAGCTGAAAAAGGTTTAGAATTAGCACTTCGGAAGCTGTCAAAAGATTTCAAGACGCCCTAAACATAAAATTGTCCATATTTTGAGTTAGAGACGATGAAGTTTTCTATAATTTTGATATAATTTGTCCCAAAAGTAGTACAACACACTGTAAAAGTTTCTTTGAGAAAGCGCAGGTGGGATTTTTTTTATTTTCATTTATGTTCTAAAAAAATGCACATTGAAATAATTGTGGCCTCGGACCAGTTTGTCAATTTTTTTACAACTTTTTAACTGCAACCCTTTCAGTGTTCACAAAATTTTAAATTGGGATTAAAAATTCCGCCATAATAACAACCAACAATTTTTTTTTCAATTTCTTTGTTGCCCCTTAATTGCAAAATTTCACACCTGCATGAATAACCTGCAATACGGTATAAAAATGTACTGTTGTAAAAGTTTTGAAATTATTTCAGATTAATGAATCTTTCTCATGATTATCTCTAACAGTAACCCATGTTTTGTTTTACCTTTGGTATTTTTTATATGCCCGTCAAAATTTTGACGGGAAGTATAATGGTAAACAAATGTCCAGTGTCCGTCCGTCCGTCTGTCTGTCCGTCTGTCTGTCTGTCTGTCTGTCCGTCCGGCGTAAACATGTCGCACCGTAACTTGAGAACGACTTATCCAAATTTCATGAAACTTAATATAGTTGTTTCTTATGATGGTCAAATGATCTGTATACTTTTTGGTGAAAATAAGATTAATACTTTTTGAGTTACGGCACTTTGAAACTAAAACAGGGGGGTGTTTTTTTTTCACATGTCGCACTGTATCTCAAAAACAATTCTTGATTATGGCTTAAAACTTTAAACTCTTCTTAGTTATATTAATCTTAATATCTGTATACTTTTTGGTGATGATTTAAAGATTCATTTTTGAGTTATTAAGTATTTTGTAAAAAAGGGGGAAGGGTTTTTTACATGTCGTGCCATATCTCAAAAACGATTTATGATTATTGCTTAAAACTTTACACATGTCTTTGTTATATTAATCTTAAGATCTGTATACTTTTTGGTTTTGATTCAAAATTTTATTCTTGAGTTATTGAGTATTTTGTAAAAAAGGGAGAGGGGTTTTTACATGTCGCGCCATATCTCAAAAACCATTTATGATTATTGCTTAAAACTTAACACATGTCTTTGTTATATTAATCTTAAGATCTGTATACTTTTTGGTTTTGATTCCAAATTTTATTTTAGTGATATTTAGGTTTTTTAAAAAAAAAAAAAAAAAAAAAAAAAAAACAGGTTGGGGGTTTCACATGTCCCACCGTGTCTCAAAAAGAATATATGGTAATCATGGTAATTGCTTAAAACTTTTCAGTAACTATTTATGATTATTGCATAAAACTTCCGCACAAGACGTCGGGCGTATCATGTGCTCATGGGGCAGCTGTTTATTTACTTTACCAGCTCTTCTGTGTTAGCTTTTGATTGTAGAATTTCAAATAATTTTGCTTCAAGCATCACATACTGATGAGAAATTAATTGTGACCAGTTCCAAACATAGAACACTGACAGGAACAATATAACAGATAGATTTAGATTACTGTAAACTCCTTTTCGTCCTTTTGCGCCACAACTTTTTTTTCAAATGCTACGTTTGCGACACCTGTTTTAAAATAACATGGTATCATTTGCGCGAAAAATAAAACATACGATTGCATCAATTAGAAGAAAAATGACTTCCCTCCACCTTTATTCTGACTTGGAACCAGCAGTTTACACGGCAAATGTTTCCTGTACTGAAACATACTTTCTTCTAACTGCTGCTGCTTGGTTACCTACTAATTTAATGTAGCTTGTAACTTAACTTTATTGTCCAAAAAGACAAACATTGAAGGATAAAATGCATAAAACAGTGCATAATAATGCCCTGTGGAATGCTTCTGCTCCATTACTAATACATCTTGCGGTAGATGGAGTTTTAGCCCATACGGATGGTGGGAGCAAAGCACTGTGTCATCAACGTATGTGGCTAAAACATAATCAGCAAAAGCTTAAATTTTCTTCTCTTTTGACATATCTTGTATCAAATATTCAGCAAAGTAATAAGTTTTCTTCTATCTCTGTACATGGACTGTGTACTGTATTTCAAGTCATTTATCTCCAGATGCTCATCTTCATGGTGAAATATCTCCGATCATATGATACTTTTTAGGCCAAAAATAAGAATAAATATTAATCATTTTAATATTTATGATAGATATGTGTACAGGTAAATTGGCACAAATGAGTTCCGATTATTGGTGCAAATGATACATTTGGAAAACAAAATTTGGTGCAAACGATACCCCTGAAAAACAATAATTGGCGCTAGAGGACTGCTGCCTAATTATTATTGCATGTATCTCATAAAAATTAGCTGTTAGTTTTTATCAAATGAATTACTCTCTATATCAAAATGTGGGATTTTTATCAGGTTGCATTTATTATTATGATTATTGAAGAATAAATATTCTGTTAGATTGATTACTGCGATTAGAGGACAATCTGCATACAAATAAATATATATCAAATTTTAGAATGCTGGTTTTTATCATTGCTATACCCAACCAGTCTCATCATTAGCATCAATAAAAACCTGACAATAATTTCTTAATTTACAGTATTCCTAAGACTAGAATTCAGATATGAGTTTTGTATCTGTAGAAAAATATTTAAGTCTGATTCTAAGGTGAAGGAATCTGCAATACTAGTTGATGTGTTCTAAGTGATAAAAATATATGAGCCTTTTGTTTCAGGTGCTTGTTGGATTATCTCCCTTTGAATGTGCTTTTGTTGTTTTATGGGAAGTACCGTATGAACAATTGATCACTTTATTGTACACTTAAAGAAATGCTGTAATTTTAATGAAAAAAACTAAAAATTGATTTTTTTTAGCTATTTTGAAATCCTAGCACACAGTTCTCAGAATATTCGCAGTTTAATATTTAACAAGAAGTATTACTACTGTATAACAGGTTTCCACGGATCTTTAATGTTTGCTCTAAGTAATAAAAAAATTGAGATATTTGATTTTCAGAACCTGCTTTATTATAAATTAGGCCTTTAGGGTTTCTCATTTTAATTGTTTCTTAATTTTCATGTCAGGGTCTTTAAGAGCTGACTATAGAATATGGGTTTTTGTCATTGTTGAAGGCTGTTACCTAAAATTGCTTATGTCTTTGCCATTTGGTTGTCTCATTGGCAATCATTCAACATCTTCTTATTTTCATATTGAATGAAATAAAATTGGTCTAAAAGACTAACAGAACTAAGTTCATTACAGAAGGAATAAAACTATTGAAGTAAATCAAAAGTTTATTACTTCTAATAGTGGCTAGTACTTGTATGAATATCCATAACATTTACTAGGTTTACAGTTCAGATTTTTACACTGACTCATGTGATGATGAATTTGATTTCAAAAATTAAGGACAACATTACATAGGCCATCTGCTGTTGCATGTACAGCTGAAGACCTAATTTGTCCTAATTTTTTTAAATCAAATTTATCATCACATGAATTTTATGTTTAATAAATGAGTTGGTTACAAAATTTTAGATGTAAACCATTAAAAAATTAATGATATTCATCAATATTTTTAAGGTAAAAAGATGTATCATTTAATGTCAATTAAACAATGACAAATAACTGTTTAATTCTGACACATTTTTGTTTAGAATAATACAAATTTAAGTGCATGCATCAGCATAGATGATATTTAAGAGATGTGTGAGCATATAAACAAACACTGTAAACTATTTAGGTTGTTCCAAATGCATGTTTTCTATACAGTTTGTATTTGCAAAGGAAACAAAGGTATTTCAAAATTAATCATTTGTTGGATACCAATTCTAAATTACATGGGTATAGGTAAACCACAAAATTAAATGTTCAACAAATAACAAAATTTCTTATAGGCTTGTAAGCAGACTTAGGTAAAACCATGAAAAATTTCCACAAACATGTAATATTTCCTTAATCCACGAAAATAAATGTACTCTATCAGATGCATTTTTAAACTAGAGGCTCTAAAGAGCTTGTGTCGCTCACCTTGGTCTATGTGAATATTAAACAAAGGAAGCAGATGGATTCATGACAAAATTGTGTTTTGGTGATATGTTTGTACATCTTACTTTACTGAACATTCTTGCTGCTTACAATTATCTCTATAATGAACTTGGCCCAGTAGTTTCAGTGGAAAATGTTAGTTAAAATTTACAAATTTTATGAAAATGTTTTAAAATTGACTAAAGAGGACAATAACTCCTTAGGGGTCAATTGACTATTTCCGTCATGTTGACTTATTTGTAGATCTTACTTTGCTGAACATTATTGATGTTTACAGTTTATCTCTATCTATAATAATATTCAAGATACTGTAATAACCAAAAACAGCAAAATTTCCTTAAAATTACCAATTCAGGGGCAGCAACCCAACAACGGGTTGTCAGATTCGTCTGAAAATTTCAGGGCAGATAGAAATTGACCTGATAAACAATTTTAACCCTTGTCAGATTTGCTCTAAAGGCTGCGGTTTCAGAGTTATAAGCCAAAATCTACATTTCACCCCTATGTTCTATTTTTAGCCATGGCGGCCATCTTGGTTGGTTGGTCGGGTCATCGGACACAATTTTTAAACTAGATACCCCAATGATGATTGTGGCCAAGTTTGGTTTAATTTGGCCCAGTAGTTTCAGAGAAGAAGATTTTTTTAAAAGATAACTAAGATTTACGAAAAATGGTTAAAAATTGACTATAAAGGGCAATAACTCCTAAAGGGATCAACAGACCATTTTTGATCTTGTTGACTTATTTGTAGATCTTACTTTGCTGAACATTTTTGCTGTTTACAGTTTATCTCTATCTATAATAATATTCAAGATAATAACCAAAAACAGCAAAATTTCCTTAAAATTTCCAATTCAGGGGCAGTAACCTATCAACAAGTTGTCCAATTGATCTCAAAATTTCAGGGCAGATAGATCTTGACCTGATAAACAATTTTACCACATGTCAGATTTGCTCTAAATGCTTTGGTTTTTGAGTGATAAGCCAAAAACTGCATTTTACCCCTATGTTCTATTTTTAGCCATGGCGGCCATCTTGGTTGGTTGGCTGGGTCACCGGACACAATTTTTAAACTAGATACCCCAATGATGATTGTGGCCAAGTTTGGTTTAATTTGGCTCAGTAGTTTCAGAGGAGAAGATTTTTGTTAAAGATGACTAAGATTTACGAAAAATGGTAAAAAATTGACTATAAAGGGCAATAACTCCTAAAGGGGTCAACAGACCATTTTGGTCTTGCTGACATATTTGTAGATCTTACTTTACTGAACATTTTTGCTGTTTACAATTTATCTCTATCTATGATAATATTCAAGATAATAACCAAAAACAGCAAAATTTCCTTAAAATTTCCAATTCAGGGACAGTAACCTATCAACGGGTTGTCCGATTCATCTGAAAATTGTAGAGCAGATAGATCTTGACCTGATTAACTATTTTACCCATGTCAGATTTGCTCTAAATGCTTTGGTTTTTGAGTTATAAGCCAAAAACTGCATTTTACCCCCTATGTTCTATTTTTAGCCATGGCGGCCATCTTGGTTGGTTGGCTGGGTCACCGGACACAATTTTTAAACTAAATACCCCAATAATGATTTTGGCCATGTTTGATTAAATTTGGCCCTGCAGTTTCAGAGGAGAAGATTTTTGTAAAAGTTAACGACGACGGACGCAGGACGACGGACGACGACGGACGCCGGACGCCAAGTGATGAGAAAAGCTCACTTGGCCCTTCGGGCCAGTTGAGCTAAAAAATAATGTCTATGAAATCATAATTTTTATTTGCTTTATGCCTGGATTTGGAGAGGTCTTTAAAAAGAATTTTGGAAAGAGTGTTGACAGATCCTTGTAAGCAAAGCGTCATTACAAGATTAACTGGAGTGATTCAGTCCCTCCCTGTAATCGATCTCTCTTACTTGCCAGGTATTGATCATAGATCAGTTAATATGAGGACTGGACTATTTGGGTTAGTGGCAGATCCAGAAATTTTCGTAAGTGTGGGCCCACTGACTGCCTTAGAGGGGGTCTGCTCCTGTCACACTTAAATCAGCCTCTGAGGGTTTTCACAGGATCTATCTTTTAGTATGATTGTATAATTACCTAAATATTCCTGTCTTTTGCAGTAGTTCATATACATGTGTTTTATATGGGGATTTAATCATTTAACAGACTGAGAATTTCTCGTTGCATTGAAGACCTGTTGGTGACCTTCTGCTGTTGTCTGCTCTATGGTCGGGTTGTTGTCTCTTTGGCACATTCCCCATTTCCATTCTCAATTTTATTGCCACAATTGATTTAAGTAAGAGAGAACAACATATACTGAACTAAACTTTAATGTGCGTATTGTTATGCGTTTACATTTCTGCATTGGCTAGAGGTATAGGGGGAGGGTTGAGATCTCGCAAACATGTTTAACCCCGCCGCATTTTTGCGCCTGTCCCAAGTCAGGAGCCTCTGGCCTTTGTTAGTCTTGTATTATTTTAACTTTTAGTTTCTTGTGTACAATTTGGAGTTTAGTATGGCGTTCATTATCACTGAACTAGTATATATTTGTTTAGGGGTCAGCAGAAGGACGCCTCCAGGTGCGGGAATTTCTCATTGCATTGAAGACCTGTTGGTGACCTTCTGCTGTTGTCTGCTCTATGGTCGGGTTATTGTCTCTTTGGCACATTCCCCATTTCCATTCTCAATTTTACTATTTGGTTTACATCTAAAAACTATAAGAGATACATGAAAAATCATTATTACCATTAAGACTGTTCACTAGAGTCCAGAGGAAGTGGGCTGATGCCCTAAGCATATATAAAAATTAGATGTGGTATGATTGCCAATGAGACAGTTATTTACCTGAGTTCAAAGGTAAAACTCGTTAACAATTATAGGTCATTGAATGGTCCTCAACTATCCACCAAAGTTCAAACTAAGTGGGCGTAGGCAATTATAGGCAACCGTACAGTGTTCAACAATGAGAAAAACCCTTACTGTATAGTCTGCTATAAAAGGCTGTGACATGAAAAATGTCTTTTCACATCATTTGGACAATAAACAATCTCATTTGCAATCATACCTTACCTCGTTATATTTATAAATTGGTAGATACAGGTATTCTGATGCTTTTGATATGATGATTATTCTTATATCTCTTGTACATGTAAAAACCGGAATATTTATAAGGGAGCAGTAGCTTACATAACATCTTGTTTGCATTGGTGAGCAATTTTAAAGTACAAATGTATCTTACTACTTTTATACATTTTTATACGACCGCAAAATTTGAAAAATTTTTCGTCGTATATTGCTATCACGTTGGCGTCGTCGTCGTCGTCGTCCGAATACTTTTAGTTTTCGCACTCTAACTTTAGTAAAAGTGAATGGAAATCTATGAAATTTTAACACAAGGTTTATGACCACAAAAGGAAGGTTGGTATTGTTTTTGGGAGTTTTGGTCCCAACATTTTAGGAATTAGGGGCCAAAAAGGGCCCAAATAAGCATTTTCTTGGTTTTCGCACTATAACTTTAGTTTAGGTTAATAGAAATCTATGAAATTTTGACACAAGGTTTATGACCACAAAAGAACGGTTGGGATTGATTTTGGGAGTTTTGGTTTTAACAGTTTAGGAATTAGGGGCCAAAAAAGGGCCCAAATAAGCATTTTCTTGGTTTTCGCACAATAACTTTAGTTTAAGTAAATAGAAATCAATGAAATTTAAACACAATGTTAATGACTACAAAAGGAAGGTTGGTATTGATTTTGGGAGTTTAGGTCCCAACAATTTAGGAATTAGGGGCCAAAAAGGGACCCAAATAAGCATTTTTCTTGGTTTTCGCACCATAACGTTAGTATAAGTTAATAGAAATCTATGAAATTTAAACACAAGGTTTATGACCATAAAAGGAAGGTTGGTATTGATTTTGGGAGTTTTGGTCCCAACAGAATAAGGGGCCCAAAGGGTCCAAAATTAAACTTTGTTTGATTTCATCAAAATTGAATAATTGGGGTTCTTTGATATGCCGAATCTAACTGTCATGACTGTGTATGTAGATTCTTAACTTTTGGTCCCGTTTTCAAATTGGTCTACATTAAGGTCCAAAGGGTCCAAAATTAAACTTAGTTTGATTTTGACAAAAAATGAATCAGTTAGGTTTTTTGATATGCTGAATCTAAAAATGTACTTAGATTCTTGATTATTGGCCCAGTTTTCAAGTTGGTCCAAATCGGGGTCCAAAATTAAACTTTGTTTGATTTCATCAAAAATTGAATAAATGGGGTTCTTTGATATATCAAATCTAACTGTGTATGTAGATTCTTCATTTTTGGTCCTGTTTTCAAATTGGTCTACACTAAAGTCCAAAGGGTCCAAAATTAAACTTAGTCTGATTTCAACAAAAATTGAAATCTTGGGGTTCTTTGATATGCTGAATCCAAAAATGTACTTAGATTTTTTTATTATGGGCCCAGTTTTCAAGTTGGTCCAAATCAGGATCTAAAATTATTATATTAAGTATTGTGCAATAGCAAGTCTTTTCAATTGCACAGTATTGCGCAATGGCAAGAAATATCTAATTGCACAATATTGTGAAATAGCAAATTTTTTTTAATTAGAGTTATCTTTCTTTGTCCAGAATAGTAAGCAAGAAATATCTAATTGCAAAATATTGTGCAATAGCAAGATTTTTTTTTTAATTGGAGTTATCTTTCTTTGTCCAGAATCAACTTAAATCTTTGTTATATACAATATACAATGTATATTCACTTTTTACTACCAACTGATAAATTATAATAAATAACATTCAGTGATAACAAGCAGTTTTTTTTACATCTTAATATTTTATGATGTATTTAAATGAGTAGTTATTGTTGCAAACTCCATTAGAAATTTTAATTGAGATTAGTTTTGGAATAAGGGAAAGGGGGATGTGATTAAAAAATTTGGGTTCAATTTTTCTCATTTGAAATTTCATAAATAAAAAAGAAAATTTCTTCAAACATTTTTATGCCCCACCTACGATAGTAGAGGGGCATTATGTTTTCTGGTCTGTGCGTCCGTCCGTCCGTCTGTCCGTTCGTTCGTCCGTCCGTCTGTCCCGCTTCAGGTTAAAGTTTTTGGTCAAGGTAGTTTTTGATGAAGTTTAAGTCCAATCGACTTCAAACTTAGTACACATGTCCCCTATGATATGATCTTTCTAATTTTAATGCCAAATTAGAGTTTTTACCCCAATTTCACGGTCCACTGAACATGGAAAATGATAGTGCGAGTGGGGCATTCGTGTACTGAGGACACATACTTGTTTTGAGAGGATTAATATTCAACAGCATAGTGAATTGCTCTAAGAGAAAACAAAAATTTTAAGTTCATTAGAACACATTCCTTCTGTGTCAGAAACCTATGCTGTGTCAACTATTTAATCACAATCCAAATTTAGAGCTGAATCCAGCTTGAATGTTGTGTCCATACTTGCCCCAACCGTTCAGGGTTCAACCTCTGCGGTCGTATAAAGCTACGCCCTGCGGAGCATCTGGTTCTCATTTGAAATTTCATAAATAAAAAAGAAAATTTCTTCAAACATTTTTTTGAGAGGATTAATATTCAACAGCATAGTGAATTGCTCTAAGAGAAAACAAAAATTTTAAGTTCATTAGAACACATTCATTCTGTGTCAGAAACCTATGCTGTTTAATCACAATCCAAATTTAGAGCTGAATCCAGCTTGAATGTTGTGTCCATACTTGCCCCAACCGTTCAGGGTTCAACCTGGGTATAAAGCTACGCCCTGCGGAGCATCTGGTTGCATTTGATTTTGTTATAAATAATTAAGAGCGACAGTTGGACACCAATTATCATTTTGACATAAATGTATTTAAAAAATGTTCAAAATAGACCAAGGCATGACTAATTTGATGAGAGATTTTTTGCATAAATAAGTAGTTGCTAATGAGAAAATGATTTATCTATGATGAGATAGGAAATGATTGTATTTATGAATGAAAAGTGACAAAGTACTTAATTGGTATTCATTTGGATGTTTTCATTTTTCCAGTGTTCACCTTTTTACAATGGAGATAAAAAAAATATAAAAATTATTCTGTAAATATTTTTGCAAATGACAATGTGAGGTAATCACATCACTTCAACAACTTGCTCCTCTGTAATTTCTGGTCCTAACTTAGCAACACACTTCCTTGCAATATATTTTTATATATCTTTTTGTATCTGCTGATATCAGGCCTACACAAATTTCATTCACAGACCACCTGGCTATTTCGATTATATTAGACATTTATGCAAACAATCGGGGTAAAGGATATTTTAAAATGAACAATTGTAACTTGACTGATACTCAGTATAATAAACTAATAAATAATTTAATTGAAAAGTATGAGCAAAAGTTTAATCTTACAAATGTCCTAAATCAGTGGGACCTGCTAAAAACTGACATAAGAGAGTCTACTATCCAATACTGTAAGTCAAAAGCCAAAGAAAGGAAAAATTATATTTTAATAAATGGAAAACAAACTAAATCTTTTAAATGAAAGATTAGACAAATTACCTGATAGGAAAAATAATGAACTTTTTAATCAAATAAAAAATTTAGAAAAAGACTTAGAAGAGATATACTCTATTAAAGCCAAAGGAGCCCAAGTTAGATCAAGAATAAAATGGGTAGAGAAAGGGGAAAAATACTAAGTACTTTTTATCCCTTAAGAAAAGAATAGACAGGCTAAAAAATCTATTAATAAATTAATGACCAAAACCGGTTAAGTTACTGTTGATCAAAGTGAAATTTTAGATGTAAGTAAAGAGTATTATAAATCTCTGTACAAAAGTACATGTCCCGAAACTGAAATTTTAAAGACATACATAGAAAATACCCCCATTGATCATTCTTTAAATCCTTGTGAAAGTGGATGATAAACTAACCTTAGAAGAACTAACATCTTCTATACACCTACATTTTACTTTAAAATTTTGAAATGTTGGAATAAAAATGGAGGTCAGGGAGACAAAAGTACCTGATAATTATAGGGATATTAGAAAGCAAGTTATATGGGGAAACCAATATATAAAAACATGTGGCAAAAGTTTATAATATAGTCATTGGGTAAAGGAAAACATAATTTTTGTCAATGATGTAATTGATGATAAAGGAGAAATTTCTCATAAAATATTAGATAAACTTAAAAAGAAATAAAGTTGGATCGCTGAATTATTTTCTCTTCGTAAAGCTTTACCCAAAAGTTTGATCCAAAAACTAAAGAGCAATATATCAAAACATACTAAAATCAACATAACACAAGACATTAAAATGTTTTGTAATGGATTGTATTACAATCTAGACAAAATTAAGTTTAAAGAAATTTATAATATTATAATCAGGTCAAATAAAAAGCTCCCAGTAGGTTTTTGCTCATGGAAAAACCGCAAAAACCAACTATCAGGCGAAAATGTTATATATTTCATTAAGAAAAATCTATCTTTTACCTTTCTTTTTTTAAAAGATAATAGATTAAAAATGTTTAGATGGAAACTACTGCATAATATTTTAGCTATTAACCATAATCTGTATCGCTGGAAGGTAGTTAATAGTGAAAACTCTGAACTATGTTTCAAATCTGATAGCTATAATCATTTTTTAAAGCAATTGCTTTTATGCCGTCGCGTATGGCCATCTTTGTGACCCAGATCAGAGACTCCGCCCAGATCAAGCCATAGTATTTTGTTAAACAGGCTCCTGGTCAGTCATTCTTTAACACCTATGTATGTTTTCTAATGCAATACATAGCTTGAAACTTTAAAAAAAAGTTAGTGGATTTAAGAAGTTTCAGAATATGTTCTTGTAGATGTATTTTTGTATTTAAAGGGTCAACCGTTTGACTATCAAATAACATAGAAGTCCGAGTGAAAAAAAGTACATTTTTATAAATGCGATTCCGTTTTCCGCCGTTCGTACGATGTTTCAACAAAATATGGATTCATTTCAGTTGTTGATTTAGTATGGAAAATTTAACTGAATTATCTCCTAATAAATACGTTTTTTTATGTTTAATTTGTGTTTCTTTAAGAGGTCAGGTGCTCTTGTTCATTCATAAAATTATCGTTCATTCAAACATTTATCGTAAAATCAAAATCACTACACAGGTTAATGCGTAGTGTCAAATTATTACCTGTAATCTAAAAATAGACAAACTTTATTTGCGCAAATAATTTAGCGGAACGAAACCCTTGTTGAAAACACATAACAATAAGTTCGTTTTCCTTTTCTGTCAAAACTCCGTAATATTTATCGATCACCTTACTAATGAAATGGACCCGTCCAAACGTAGTAGATGCCAAGTCGGTCCAGATGAAGAGATATTTACAATTTGGACTGATTTTCTAGTTTATTAATTATACATAGATTGAAAAAAAGTACGTCTTTTTAAATATCATGATCAAAACTGGGTTTGCATAACAAATGTCAGATGAAACCATTATCCTCGTCTTTTCAGTGAACAAGTCTACTACGTTTGTTGACACTCGACGGTCCACCGTGTTAGCAATTTTATTTCACATGTTTTCGAAATATTGAAGATCATGTTTCGCAATGTTTCCTGAAAATTGATAAATATCAAAGCAACGTAGAGCTGTTTGTTCTTGTTCGTATAATAAAATTGAGAATGGAAATGGGGAATTTGTCAAAGAGACAACAACCCGACCATAGAAAAACATACAACAGCAGAATTAAGGTCACCAACAGGTCTTCAATGCAGCGAAAAATTCCCGCACCCGGAGGCGTCCTTCAGCTGGCCCCTATACAATATATATACTAGTTCAGTGATAACGATTTAATGTCATGTTTGTCTGTGATGATCCCCCTTTTCGGGATTGCATGAGAATTGTAGTTATCTCGTACCCACATGCACTGTGCTCGTACCGCATCAGAAGGACACATATCAACTGAGCAATAATGTTTGGAACTTAGTTTTAAAAATGATGACAAAGTAACATTATGAAAATATTTTTATTAAGCTGAAATATACATTTATTCTTTACATGTTTATGTCTTGTAAGATATTTTATTTCTTTCCCGTTTTTTAACATTTGCGTCTGGAAAGTTGAAATGTTTTAACTTAATCATTTGTGTTAATGGTTAAATATAAATTAATAATGAAAATTGTTAAAATTAAATCAATAAAGGAAATTATTGCCAACTAAGTTACAAACACTACCAGGGGATAATCCATGATGATTTCTTTTTGAGTTATATGTTTCAGCACATGTATATTTGACCCCAACTTTAGCCTGGTAAACGTGTTGTCTCCTTGTGAAATATAAAACATATTAAAAATGACTTTCTGCTAAAGTCTTTTATTTATATAAAGTTAAAACCTTCTTACTTTTAACTAGACAACACTCATGTCAGGTTTAATTCTTGTATATATGTGGATGAAAAATAAAAGTCCCCAAACATTAACATGGCAGCAATTGCTTTTACAGCCTTTAAGGCTTTGATTCTTTGAAAGCACATGGATAAAAAATTATTGGAAATTACTACACCAAATATTTGTGTATCTTAATATTGGTCAACAAGTTTTTTGTCTGAAAAATCTTGTAATAGGGTACAAAATTGAAGATGTGGAATATTATGTACTTAATCATATTATAACAATTGTTTGCTTTGTGATTTATAAATGCTTTATCAGAAAAGAGAACCAAATATGTGAATATGATGTCAGTCTTAAAAAACGAAATTGATACACAAATTTTATATCATCCGGAAAATTCCTTTTTGAGAAAATTTCAAAGAAAAATTTTTGAAATTTGATTCTCTGTCTGTCTTGTTTATATTTGAATGACCTAGAATCCAGCACCAAAATTTCATTGAAATAAAAAGAAGAAAAATATCTAAACAAAATTGGTCTTTAATTTTTTGTTTGAATATCAGATATAGTATATTATTCAATGTTTAGTGTATTTAAATGCTAAGATACTATCAAAAAAACAATCATAATTCGCATTATACTGACCTCTTGATCCGATCAGAAACCATGCTCTTTCACTTTCGATTAATCCGAAACTAAAATACAAACAAAAAACGGTCAATTTTCCGTTTTCTTTTCATTGTTAATTAAAGTAATGCACACATGTTGTAGACAGCTATTACTCTGTAAATTGTAACTAACATGCAATACTATGTAGACTTATAAAAAGTTTGCCAATGAAATCCACTGGTTTTATTGGTAATTAACCATACAGGGCAGAACCTTAGTGCCATTGTTGTAACATTAAGGGGCTTTGTTAACAAATATTATAGTGAAATAAAGTATCTGAAGTTGAAAAAAAAAGCAATATCTTTTTAACAAAATATGTCTGACAATCTCATCTGCTAACCAACATGGTAATCATTGCTAAGAATAGAATATTTAGAATCTAAGTCTAATAAAACCATGAAAGAGAAAATCTTGACTAAAGGCAACAATGTTTATAATTTCAACATAACTGCTCATTTTGACCCAAACGTTAAGACTCCTTATAGGAATTACTGCCCTTAAGATTTTATCTTTAAAAAACTGTAATAGATACATTCAACTTGTATTGGCTTTTTTGTGATTTTGGCTATCAGTTACTGTGGATTAATTATTATTGGATGTGTACCTATTTGCATGGATTTTGTAGGTATAGATGAACCATCATTCTAATATGACATGCTTCTTTCGCTTTGTGAATAAACCCGGCCATGCTCTAAATTCAATAGGATTTGTTTGTGCATGCTTGTATTGACTACAGCAGAATAATGAATTTTATCAAATTGGCATGCATTTAATATATTTCATTAACTGAAAAGACTTTCAAACTCTTAAATGATGCAAATGTTGTTACTATTTCATTCATTATCACTGTAATGTGTTGCATTTCGAAATTGACATATTTGACCTAGATACAATAACCGTTCTTGCTGGCTGTTCAAAACTTCTCCCTCTGAAAAATCACAGTGCCAGTAGTTCGTTTCTTTATAAACAAAAAGGGGAAGTTCATGGAAGAGCCTTCTAAAACGCTCTACAATTATACAAATCTGACAAAGAAATTCCCTTAATTGTTTTATCTGAATCGAAATAATTGATGCAAGCTATACTTTATTGTAGTTTTAATATTGGTTAAGGCATTATATTCGTTTTATTTTAGCCCTCACTATCACTATGGCAAAAATGATCACGAATATAATGATAAACCCATGTTAAAACTACAATAAAGTATAGCTTACATCAAATATTTCTTAAATATTAGATTTCATTGACATATATCTTTCTCGTAGGATTTTGCTTACGGAAGTAAAGTACTGTTATTAAAGAGAGATGCTTATTATCATTTTGACATATGTATAAAAAAAAAGACCAAGCCATGATTAATTCAATGAATATTGTTTGCATAAATAATTAGTTGCTAATGAGACAATAATTTATCCATGATAATAAAGGAAATGATAGTATTTATGAATGAAAAGTGACAATTGTTTACAGATTCAAGATTCAAGATTCAATAGTTTATTAAAGTCTCACCACATACAACATGATTAAAACAAGATACAATTATAAAATTAATTATACAGTAAACATGGTTCAAACAATTAAATATATGGATGTGCCATTCTTAAAAGAATTATGAGAGACTATTAAAATACATATAATACTTATTCATTTTATAAAATACTACAAATACACTGTAGTTAATGATATAAAATACTGTTTCCTCTTGTTAAAATGTTATTGCAGGTTTTGGCAACAATATTACAAATATTGGTATTTTTAAACATATATATAAAAGGCCAAGTGAGCTTTTCTCATCACTTGGCGTCCGGCGTCCGTCGTCGTCGTCCGTCGTCGTCGTTAACTTTTACAAAAATCTTCTCCTCTGAAACTACTGGGCCAAATTAAACCAAACTTGGCAACAGTCATCATTGTGGTATCTAGTTTAAAAAAATGTGTCCGGTGACCCGGCTAACCATCCAAGATGACCGCCATGGCTAAAAATAGAACATAGGGGTAAAATGCAGTTTTTGGCTTATAACTCAAAAACCAAAGCATTTAGAGCAAATCTGACAGGGGTAGAATTGTTAAACAGCTGAAGATCCATCTGCCCTGAAATTTTCAGATGAATCGGATAACCCGTTGTTGGGTTGCTGCCCCTGAATTAGTAATTTTAAGGAAATTTTGCTGCTTTTGGTTATTATCTTGAATATTATTATAGATAGAGATAAACAGTAAACAGCAATAATGTTCAGCAAAGTAAGATTTACAAATAAGTCAACATGACTGAAATGGTCAGTTGACCCCTTTAGGAGTTATTGCCCTTTATAGTCCATTTTTAAACATTTTTCGTAAATCTTAGTAATCTTTTACAAAAAATCTTCTCCTCTGAAACTACTGGGTTAAATTAATCCAAACTTGGCCACAATCATTTTTGGGGTATTTAGTTTAAAAAATGTGTCCGATGACCCGGCCATCCAACCAAGATGGCCGCCATGGCTAAAAATAGAACATAGGGGTAAAATGCAGTTTTTGGCTTATAACTCAAAAACCAAAGCATTTAGAGCAAATCTGACTGGGGTAAAAATGTTAATCAGGTCAAGATCTATTAGCCCTTAAATTTTCAGATGAATCGGACAACCCGTTGCTGCCCCTGAATTGGTAAGTTTATGGAAATTTTGCTGTTTTTGGTTATTATCTTGAATACTATTATAGATAGAGATAACCTGTAAAACAGCAATAATGTTCAGAAAAGTAAGATTTACAAATAAGTCAACATGACTGAAATGGTCAATTGACCCCCTAAGGAGTTATTGTCCTTTATAGTCAATTTTTAACAATTTTCATAAAATTTGTAAATTTTTACTAACATTTTCCTCTGAAACTACTGGGCCAAGTTCATTTTAGATAGAGATAATTGTAAGCAGCAAGAATGTTCAGTAAAGTAAGATGTACAAACACATCACCATCACCAAAACACAATTTTGTCATGAATCTATCTGCTTCTTTTGTTTTATGAGGGGGGCAAGGGGTTTAACTGTTATGCTGTTAGGCCAATTAAAATTAATTGATAGATTTTCATCCCCGCCCGCCCCTCTGAAATCTTCCCGCCTCGATTTTTTAAAAAATTACGATTTCCGGATTTTGTTCATTTCCGTTACCGGTAACCGTCTATAACTTCGTTTCAATCAAACTTCCTGTTTCACAATTTCGGTTTTCGTATTTCTTAGAGTATTCTTACTAAATTATTAAGTCGATATATTCTGCTGATCTATGATGACAACATCATTTATCGAGAATAGAGATTGATTACGAGAAAGGCATGAAATATTCGGATTACGAGTAATACGCTGTGTCCATGAACGCAAATCGCCGTATGTCACAAATGTCACGTTGTGATTTAATAGAACACCTTGGATTTTATTATATTTATACAATAACTTTGTGTTAAGAAATTTGGACTGTGAATGAAACCAAAAAGCGTAAGAATCGTGGAACACATTGGTACAAAAAATCATGACTGGAATAAAGGAATTGACACAAACATGAACTTGTTAGATTGGTGACCGTATATTGAGTTCAGAAAGTCGACAAACATACGCATTTTTAATTTATCAATTTATTGCAAGCCCTTAGATTTAGATTTAGCCATGCCTTTCTATTTTTGTAGACAAACAGCAAACATCATCTGTCCCAATACCCACAATAGTCATTAAACAACTTTGTGTTCTACATTGTAATTATATTCGCATCCTGCATATTTAAAAGGACCAATCTTATTTTTCAACACTGTTTGAGTTTTCATTTTATTCTGTACTTATAATACTTGTGTTGCATACCAATGCATTTGCTTCATTTTATTAGGACAACAAACGATTGCTTAGAAAGCAAAATAAAGTTGGTGTAGGTAGTCCAACTGAAGAGAGCATTTCTCCATGTTTCTGCTGTTTACTATAAAATAGGTTTCTAAAGCCGCAATTACATGTAGAACAGTGGTGGCCAATCAAAGATATGTATTTAAAGTGTACAGATTGATAGTTTAGTGTTAGATGCATGATTTTTTTTATTAGTTGTTAGTGGCTTTGAACTAGCTGTCAGATAACTGCGAGTACTCTCAGATCTGTTCTGAGTGTCTTTTTGTTATCGGGATCATAAATGAGACCGTTAGTTTTCTCTTTTGAATTGTTTTACATTGTCATATCGGGGCCTTTTAAAGCTGACTATGCGGTATGGGCTTTGCTCATTGTTGAAGGCCGTACAGTGACCTATAGTTGTTAATGTATGTGTCATTTTTGGTTTCTTGTGGACAGTTGTCTCATTGGCAATCATACCACATCTTCTTTTTTATATTAAGCATTTGAAAAATCATACAAAATACCTTATGCATGTATTTACATGATATAAGCTTATTATTACACTTGCATATATTGAATAACACGTGACAAGAAGGTTTCATATGAAATAAAATTTAAAAAACAAAATCCTCCCACCCGCCCCATTTTTTTTTTTAAATTTGGATGAAAATCTACTAATTAATTTTAGTTGGCCTTATGGGGCAATTTAATTCTTTGTTATCTGTTATTTTGAAAATATGTTTGCTGTTAGCTGTTATTGTCTTATTCTTTGTTAGCTGTTATTGGGCTATTAGTTTTTTTGTTATCTGTTATTGTGATAATGTATTTGTTGTTAAGTGTTATTGAAAATTGGAATGTTAGCATTTTTTTTTTGACAGTCAATATTCGGTATAAATTGAAGATCATTGGACATTGGGTTTACCACTACTAATATGTTTGTCCCGTATTCAGAGAAGGATTCCATTATGCATAACATTTACCCATCACAGAAGTGAGGTCCAGGACAATTCAAGTATATCTTATGATTATCCTTTGTAATAAATTCTATTTTTTTATGAATGTGTATTGAGAATTATCTTAATTTTTTGTATGAGAATAATGTTCCTTGTTTCCCGTAGGAACATATTAAATTAAAACAATTCTTAATATGACAAAAAGGAAAACATATTGCCAGGAATATCTGACAAGGATCTCAATTAAGGATGTTTGCTTGTCATGTTTTTGGAATTTTAGTCAGGTTTTCGAAATCCTCTGGTTTTATCCATTTGAATGCCTTAAAATATTTTGCCCATTGACCCCCAATTTTCTTTTTATAAATCTAATACATGTATAATTATAAACTATTTGTAAAAGTCTTATCAAATCTTATTTATCTTTTTAAAGTTTTTGAGAACTTAATTAATTGGTCAATGAGAAAACTAAGAAAAATCAAGAGAGAACATTTTCCCGCCAAAATTCCAATGGCTAATATCTCGAAAACAAGCACATTGACCCCTATATTTTTTTTGCTTTTTTGCTTCCTTAATTAATCCCCTATCAATATATAATAGTTTTATGGAAAGCTATTTATTTTGAAACTAAGTAGCGGACTTCCTTAAGGACTAGGTCCTAACAACTAGTTAACCTTTAATATAATATGGTACATAGACTCAGCTCTGTGATTCTTTATAAAGCAGAACCAAATGCATTAAAGTTCCAACCATGTACTTGGGTCCGAAGCTGCACATAACTCATTACAAACAAAGATTTCTTTCGTTTCAAGCCATTGTTTCCCTACTAAACTATGTATTCTACTTACTAGTACACTTGGTACAATCAAAAACCTCAGCTGATAAAAATTTGTTCAAATAAGGCCTTTGAAAATAGTGGAATGAATTGCTTTTGGAGTGTCAAAATTCGTTCGAAGTACTTGATAAATTGCATGCTTATAATTGGTGCTTTTGATTTTGCTACCCTATATACCATTTTGCCTCATAGTCTTATTAAGAAAAATTCACACACCTCATCAAATGGTCATTTAGAAAAAGTCAGAATATTCAAACTCTTGTAGATCATTTTTTAGCTCACCTGGCCCGAAGGGCCAAGTGAGCTTTACCCATCACTTGGCGTCCGGCGTCCGTCGTCGTCGTCGTCCGTCGTCGTTAACTTTTACAAAAATCTTCTCCACTGAAACTACTGGGCCAAATTAAACCAAATTTGGCCACAATCATCATTGGGGTATCTAGTTTAAAAAATGTGTGGCGTGACCCGGCCAACCAACCAAGATGACCGCCGTGGCTAAAAATAGAACATAGGGGTAAAATGCAGCTTTTGGCTTATAACTCAAAAACCAAAGCATTTAGAGCAAATCTGACAGGAGTAAAATTGTTTATCAGGTCAAGATCTATCTGCCTACAATTTTCAGATGAATCGGACAACCGGTTGTTGGGTTGCTGTCCCTGAATTGGTAATTTTAAGGAAATTATACTGTTTTTGGTTATTATCTTGAATATTATTATAGATAAAGATAAACTGTAAACAGCAATAATGTTCAGCAAAGTAAGATTTACAAATAAGTCAACATGACCAAAATGGTCAGTTGACCCCTTTAGGAGTTATTGACCTTTATAGTAAATTTTTAACCATTTTTCCTAAATCTTAGTAATCTTTTACAAAAATCTTCTCCTCTGAAACTACTGGCCCAAATTAATCTAAACTTGGCCACAATCATCTTTTGGGTATCTAGTTTTAAAAATGTGTGGCGTGACCTGGTCAACAAACCAAGATGGCCGCCATGGCTAAAAATAGAACATAGGGGTAAAATGCAGTTTTTGGCTTATAACTCAAAAACCAAAGCATTTAGAGCAAATCTGACATGTGGTTAAAGAAGTTCATAAGGTAAAGATCTATCTGTCCTGAAATTTTCAGATGAATCGGACAACCTGTTGTTGGGTTGCTGCCCCTGAATTGGTAATTTTAAGGAAATTTTGCTGTTTTTGGTTATTATCTTGAATATAATAATAGATAGAGATAAACTGTAAACAGCAATAATGTTCAGCAAAGTAAGATTTACAAATAAGTCAGCACGACCGAAATGGTCAGTGGACCCCTTTAGGAGTTATTGCCCTTTATAGTCAATTTTTAACCATTTTTCGTAAATTTTAATAATCTTTTACAAAAATCTTCTCCTCTGAAACTACTGGGCAAAATTATTCCAAACTTGGCCACAATCATCTTTGGGGTATCTAGTTTAAAAAATGTGTCCGGTCATCCGGCCATCCAACCAAAATGGCTGCCACGGCTAATAATAGAACATAGGAGTAAAATGGAGTTTTTGGCTTATAACTCAAAAACCGAAGCATTAAGAGAAAATCTGACATGTTTTGATTGTTTATCAGGTCAAGATCTATCTGCCCTGATATTTTCACGTGGATCGGACAACCCGTTGTTAGGTTACTGTCCTGAATTGGTAATTTTAAGGAAATTTTGCTGTTTTTTGTTATTATCTTGAATATTATTATAGATAGAGATAAACTGTATACAGCAATAACGTTCAGCAAAATAAGATCTACAAATAAGTTTACATGACCAAAATAGTCAATTGACCCCTTAAGGAGTTATTGCCCTTTATAGTTAATTTTTAACATTTTTCATAAATTTTTGTAAATTTTTAGAAAATATTTTCCACCGTAATTACTGGGCCAAGTTCATTATAGATAGAGATAATTGTAGCAACAAGAATGTTCAGTAAAGTAAGATCTACAAACACACCACCATCACCAAAACACAATTATGTCATGAATTTATCTGTGTCCATTGTTTAAGTGCCAGTCTGCCTAAGAATCATGCAGTGGTGAAAACATGACCAAAAAAAACCCACCCAATTTGACATTGATTTCAGTTCATAAAATGTAGTTATGCACAAAAGTAACATTCATTTCTGTTTTCCGTTCTGGTAATAGAAGATACACTTTGGTTGAAATGCACTAGAAATTAACGAATAAGGGGAGATAACTCTGTAATTTGCTATCATTCTTACCAATTTTCTAACCAAGTTATTTGATATTACCAGACTCACACAAACGAAAGACCAATTATTTTTAACTCAGGATGATGATTAGTATTAAATATCATGATAAGCTCAGTGGGTTTTTTCTGATTATGTTTTGATTTTTACCTAAATTGCCGGATTCTTACAAAGACTGGCACTTAATATGCACAAGACCAAGGTGAGCGACACAGGCTCTTTAGAGCCTCTAGTTGTACATTTGGACCAGTGTCTAAAAATATTTGTCAACTGTTTAACACATGGTGGTTTCCAGCCCATATCACCTGACACAGCATCGTGTGGGGTATATTTACCCACACCCATGTAGAAACGCATGGCACGATTCTGTACTGCAGTGATGCACGAGAAATCTCTCGTGCCCCAAATAAATGAGCCATAAGTTATGACTGACCAAACCATCGTAACAAATAGCTTTGTGTAGATACTGTGCTGAAAACCACCATGTGCTTTACATTTAACAATAAGTAAACCCAATGCCCTACTTGCTGACCTGTCTACAGCTTTTGCCATTAATTGGTAGTCTAAAAACTCTGTTAACAATAAACCTAAGTATTGATAATTTGAAACATACTCAATATTTTCATCATTTAAACTAAACTGAAAATCTGATCTGGCTACAGAAGTATTTCTAAAATGTATAACATTTGACTTTCTTAAATTTATTTTTAAACTATTATGATTACACCCTACATTTAAAACATCTAATACTTACACTTAGAAGTACTAATTATTCATTCATGTTCATTATTTTGTTGTTGAAATGTTCTTTTTTTTTCCTTTGTTCAGCTTTTTGCATTGGAGATCAAAGTAAAAACTTTATGCAAATATTTTTGACAAATTGGGAATGTGAGTGATTCTCATCAATTTTCTTGGTGTCCATTGTGGTGTGCTAACATTTTCAAAATTATTTCTCTGTAATTTCTGGGTCATTTGAATCAAACTTAGTCACAAACATTCTTGGATTATCTATTCAACAAAATATGCCTGATAATCTCACCTGCCTAACAACATGACAACCATGGCTAAAATGAAACTGGGAATAATAATTCAAATATTGTCTAATAAAACCATAAAGAAGAATATTGGGCACAAGCAAAAAAATGCTCAGAATCTAAACCTACTACCCATTTTAACCAAAACTTTCAGACTTCATATAGGAATTACTCCCCTTCAATAAGATTTGAATTAAATTTTCGTCAAAAACTATTATCTTGAAAAACTCTTACGAGACAGTTTGGACTTTTATTGCAAAAATGATAATCAAGAATATGTCTTGATGTAGAATGAGATTTTATGAGGGTCTTTTTTGTGTTTTTTGATTTTCTCTGATTTCACTGTGTTCTATGATGTATTATAGAATGCAAGAGTAGTTCTGAAATAAAACTATTTTTTATTAAATATGACAATTGTTAAATTCCTGTAGGGCTGTTACACAATAAAACTATCAGAAATTTGTGATGATTGAATCTTTTTTTAGTTCAAAAGCTTAGTAATTAAGACTTATAAGTATAAGTCATGTTTATGTTGTTAGATTGTTGCTATAGACTTAGCTATAAGACAGTTATTTTTAGTTCTGATTTTCAAGGCTTTTGATTGGCTGTTAATTAATTATGACATCATTGATCGTTTAACATTGTTACTGCCAGGTCTTGTGTCTTATCAATGTTTATACATCATTCTATATTTTATTACTTATTTATACTATTGACATTATTATCATCATTCGGTATAAATACGTTTTCCAAGAATGTAACTGTTCTCAGATTATTTACGAAGTGGAATTTAAACATAAACACTCGGACATTGACCTTTTCATTTATCAGTGATCATGGCCGATCGCCGTGCACCTCGTTTTAGACAGAGGTCTAATCAGTGGGACAGTTCCGACCCAGCTGAGCCAACTGGACTGCTAATAAATTGAAAGGTGAATTGGACAGTATCAACATTTTTGTTCCTGTTTCTCTGGAAAAAAACATGCTCAAGAAAATTTACATGGTTAATATCGCGCGTAGGAACATCGCCCCAGCCGACCAACAGATGACAGGCAACACCCCACAGACATCAGCATCATCAGACAATGCACCAAATACAAATTCTTCTGATGCAAGTGCTAATTTGAACACAGACACAATTGCCAGCTCTAATCAAGCTCCCTAAGTCCAAAGAGATTCAACTTCGGACAGCAGAAGTAATTCGGCTAGAAGCAGCGCCGTGACAGAACCGCGGATGGATTTTCAAAGTGGAATGACCGGAACTACGTCATCCAATATGGCGGCGCCCAGTGCCAGTAATGTCAACAATGAAGTTATTACAGGGATGTTGAATTCAATGCAGTCCATGCAAGGAACGATGCTTGGTTTACAGCAGACAGTTATTAAATTAATTAATATCAATGATAAACCAGTAACCGTTGGCGTTGATGATAACAACCTGAGCACTGCATACGCAGCGATGAGAAACAACGATCTCGGTCCAAGGCCAAGCACCAGTTCAGGAGCTTGATCTACATGTAGCCAGACTTTTCCAATAAATGGTGGGTATCGTTTTCCTATATCAGAATTCGGGGTTCCATCAGAATGCATCCCCCATGTTGACATTGTTTCTGATGATATAAAGAAACGTATTTGGGAGGGGAAAGATGTTAACTTAGCGACCCTGTTAATTCCTAAACATGAAGTAGACAAGAACATAGTTCAACAACAAGGTTCTATTACAGTCAACTTGTCTAACCACGAAGACACAAGGCTTCTCAAATCTTTGACCATTAGTGAATTCATAACTGCCTTTGGAAAATACAAGAGAGTGATGTGTTCAAAATTCACTACTGTGGATTCATTTATTTTCGTGGGTACCAATTTTCGTGGTTTGAGGAAAAATTACATATTCGTGGATATTTAATTTCGTGGTTTTGGCAAAGTCTACACTCATTCCTTTAGAAAATTTGTTATTCGTTGAACATTTGAATTCGTGGTTCTCCTGTTTCCACGAAATCCACGAAAATTGGTATCCAACGAATAATAATGAATCCACAGTAATAGGAGAATTGAGTTAGACAGATACGAGGCCAATATTATTGATATATACAATGTATATGGGGCTAAGTTTTATGACTACCATTGTCAATTTTCAGCCAGGGCAGCAGCAGCATTGAGAGACTGCAACATTAAAGTTGATTGGTCAATCAAAGATACCACTATGCTCAGTATGGTTGCGGGGGAATGCTAAGGTTAATTCATGCTCTAATTGCACATTTACCATGCATTTATCATCATTTTGTCCACATATTCAAAATACAGTAACAAACAAAGTGGCCAACACAGCTAATTATTCTAAGAGTTCAAATTTTGCTGTGAAGGATTTGGACCGTTATGGTAGGAAAAGAGTTTCTCATAATGAAACTGAAATCTGTAATAACTTTAAAGATAGGAGGTGTAATAGGCAACCGTGTCAATATGCGCATATTTGTTCTATTTGCTATTCTAATAACCATGCAGCATTCAGGTGTTCAGGAAAGAAAAATCCAAAACAAAACAACACAGACAATATTAATAAATGACTAGATTTTAACCAAAGAGAAAAAGTTGATACTCCAATTAATGTAGATGAGTTAAAGCAACAGTTACATAATCATCCGGATAAACAATTTGTAAACTATTTATGCCATGGCCTTGCTTTTGGTTTTGATACCTTAATTTCTAATACAGATGTTCCTACTAAAGAATGTCGAAATCTAAGATCAGCTATTACTCAACCAGATATTGTTGATAAACTTATTGAAAGTGAAGTTAATAAAGGGTTTTTAGAAGGGCCATTCGAGGAATTGCATTTTCAGCAATACAGAGTAAGCCCAATAGGTGTTGCAATAGGAAAATATTCAGGAAAGCCAAGACTTATAGTAGTAGACTTATCTTCCCCACATCAAAATATTGTGCATCAAAGTGTTAATGACATGATTGACAAAGATAGTTGCTCTTTATCATATGTTCGCATTGACGATGCAATTCAAATTATACAGAATTTAGGAAGATACACAACCATGTGTAAAACCGATATTTCCGATGCGATCAAATGAATTCCAGTATTACCCTTACAGTGCCACATGTTTTGTATTAAATGGCGTACAAATTATTATTTCTATACCAAACTTGCATTTGGCTGTCGATCGAGCCCAAGAATTTTTGATAACTTGTCACAAGCAGTATGTTGGATAGCAAAGAATAATTTTGGCATAGAATTCATTTTGCACCTTCTTGATGACTTCATAACTTTTGAACATCCACATAAATGTGGACAGAGAAATATGGATTTATTATACTACATTTTTGACACTCTAAAGATTCTAATGGCTAAACATAAAACTTCAGGTCCAGACACAGTTATTGAATATCTTGGAATTATTCTGGATTCAAATTTAATGGAGGCAAGACTGCCAAACGATAAACTTATTCGAATTTCAACTTTCTTGAAAGAGTTTCTGATTAAAAAATCCTGCACAAAGAGGGAGGTGTTACAATTACTAGGCCATTTAAATTTTGCATCTAGAGTCGTCATCCCAGGGAGAACATTTGTATCCCATCTGATCTTAGTGTCAACAACAGTTAAGGCGTTACACCACTATATCAAACTAACATGTGAATGCAGGGAAGACATTCGAATATGGCTCTTTTTTCTTTCAAATTGGAATGGTGTCAGCATGTTTTATAACAAAGAAAATATAACTTCTGATGATTTGTGTTTATATACAGATGCCTCTGGTTCTATCGGTTTTGGTGGCTATTATAAAGGACTGTGGTTTGCTGAATCATGGCCATCAATGTTTTCAAATTTAGTAGTTGATGAGAAAGAAGTATCTATAGCTTTTAGAGAATTGTACCCTATAGTGGTATCAGCAGTTTTGTGGGGACACATGTGGAAAAAGCAACGAATAATTTTTATGTGTGATAATGAGGCTACGGTAGCCATCTTGAAAAAAGGACGTTCCAAATCAGCTTATATAATGCCTTTAGTAAGGAGACTTACATTAATTGCTGCACAACAAAATTTTGTGTTTTTGTCTAAACATGTACCAGGAAAATTTAATTCTAAAGCTGATGCCTTGTCTCGTTTGCAGATAAACAAATTTCGTCGCCTTGCGAAAGAAGCACAGGAGTTTCCATGCATAGTTCCTCCTCCTCAACTTGTGTTATGGAGCTCGACACCGTAGTTAGCCAGTTGTGGGAGACAGCAATATCTACAGGCACAAAAAAAAACTTATGAAACTGGTTTTAGATCATACACGTCTTTTTTATTATTAACTGGTGTTGTTACTTTCATATTGCCTGGCTGTGTACCAGTCAATGAACAGTTATTATTACTTTTTGTTGCTTATTGTACAAGTAGACCACATATAAGTTATAGTAATATTAAACTGTATTTGTGTGGTATTAGGTTCAAATGTTTAGAACTTAACATAAATTATCCTGACTAACTAAGTTAAGACGACTCAAAGCTATACTGAATGGAGTAAAGCGTACTTATAAAACCAAACCTAAACCAAGGTACCCTATAACTTTTGATATTTTACAGAAAGTCTGTCTCTGGCTGCGCCAGAACAGTAGTTATGAGAATTTATTATTAGAAACTATGTGTACAGTTGCATTTTTTGGTTTTTAAAGATGTGGTGAATTCACAGTTGATAGTTGTGGAAATTTTGATCCAGCTTTAATTTATGTATTTCAGATATTACTATTCTAAACGACAGCATACATCTTAAGCTTAAAATTTCTAAAACAGATCATTTTAGACAGGGTGTGACTATTAAACTTTTTGAGACAGGTACCGAGATTTGCCCATATAGGATATGTTGTTTGTATATGAATAATCGCTTTCAAAGGAATCCGTCTCCTGAAACTCCATTGTTAGTTGATTTAAGTGGGGCCGCTGTCACCAGAGCTAAATTTCTCTCTTTATTCAAACATGCTTTAGATAGTTTAGGTATTGACTCTACCTATTACAGTGGCCATTCTTTTCGCATAGGGCCAGCCACAACTGCCGGTTCAGTTCAGGTTGAAGATCACTTGATAAAAGTTATGGGCAGATGGTCTTCAGATGCTTACTGTAGATATATAAAAATTTCAGAGTCTGACCTGAAAAGAGCTCAAAATTCTTTAGCAAAGAATTGATAAATTTGGCAAATTTGTCAATCATTATATAACTATATATTATTATATGAAGATACATTGTACTAGTTTTACAGTATGCTATATTGCAGATCTATTTAGGATCACTTGTACACCTTTTGTCATTTAGGTTTAGGAAATAATTAGGATTTATGTAGTGTAGTATGATACATGTGATAACAATGATAAGATTACATGTATATACAATGTATTGTTTTGATTTATATTTTTTTGTTGTTATAACTTTTACTTAATTTTGGGGCACTCAGACCGCATACATTTCATGTATTCAATCTGATTTATGGCCGTATTAATTAATTAATCTGGTAATGGGAATACATAATTCATTAATTCCCCAAAATTCTGTAGTGTTCATTTGTTTCCATGTACATTAATATTTGAATGGGCTATTAAATTTGTCTAGCAGTTTTGCTATCTTCATCCACATCAATTTGAAGTAATGCTCTTCCGGCTCTTGTAGCACACTTGTCTTCCGGCTCTTGTAGTTCTGGGTACACCGAGTAGCATCTAACATTGCTTCCGGCTCTTGTAGCTAACTACACCGAGTTGACCGCTACACCGAGTTGAGCATTACTTCCATGTGCATTACTGACATTGTTATTCCGGCTCTTGTAGCCTAAGCTACAATGAGTAAACACCTACTCTTATGCTCTAAAAGCTTTCCAATAGCTGCTACACCGAGTTTAACTATGTCAGTAATTTAGAAAATGCTGAGTCTGCCCCAAACCCAAATCAAGTATAAGTTTTTAGTTATTTTGTATTAAGAAGTTATGTAATATAGTATGATCTTTTTGACTAGAGTAATTTTGAGTGATTTATTTTGTATGTAAATATTTTGATATTATGTGTTTTATTAATAGAAATTATTAACTACTTTAGTTCTGTCTAATTATTACATTAGGGAGCGATATAATTAGAGAATAATAGTAAGTCGACATCACTTTTCTTATTACTATACTAGTGGTAAGATCCGTCGTCAAACTATCCATACATGTAAAGGTAGAAATTGGTATATGAGAATCTGCACTCCCTTGCACATATGGGGTATATGTCAATGCATAGGATGATACTAAGCAGAGTCTTTACAGTACTCAGTAACCTGTTATGCCTTATAGTAGATTATATGGCATCATTTTTGAGCTGTGCACACACTTTGTTCATCTTTATAGAGTTTTGTCTTAGGTTGTTTCTTGCTTCTAGGCATATGTATATGCACTTGGTTTATTGTCAAACTCTACAGAGTTTACATTGAGAAGTTACTTGCAGTACACTATGAACACTAAAACATCAGGAACATCTACAACTATACATGTATGCTGATTGATCTCAGAATTACGATACAACATGTACACTATTACTATATTTGTGTTACCATTCAAGGTGGGATAAGAATACAGTTGAAGGATCGAACTTGGTTTTCTATTCTAATTAGTATTTACAAAATAAACCTGTATGAAAACTTAATATTGAAATTCCTTTAGGAACTAATTATTTAATAACAATTGTAAGAATTACTGCATTTCCTTTTACCAATTTGTCTGTAATCTAATTCTAGTTTCTTGAAGAATGACAGTCTTTCTTTTTGCATAAACTGCAAGTACATCAAAAATAGAATTGTCTTTTTTAATTAATGTTCAATGAATTAAAAAACAGGTTGAATCAAAACCAGAAATTTGATGAATGGAAAAAAAAGATAAAAAAAAGCAAAAAGTGATCAAAATAAAATAATTGTATATACTAGTAACATACTATAAGTATACCATTACTCTACTTAGGTATCAGTGTATTTTGATTTTGAAAATTGTTCTCTAAAAAAATCAATATTACAAGAAATAGTTTACTTTTTTCTAGTTCTGACTTGTTTTAATGTTTTGTATATTTCATCATATCAGTTTACAATTTTATTGAAAGCCATGTTAATAGTTTATTCTACTTTTCATTTCAGATGTTTAAAGATGATTTAGTTGAACTACAGTAAGTTTTATTATTATGTAGCTGTATAATTATCCATGCACACAACTTAACCAAAAGTCAATGTTAGATATTAAATGGTATGGTACACAGTAGAGCCTATGCTGAAAGTTAAAGAATTAAAAAATTAAACAACAAAAATACCAAACTCTGAGGAAAATTCTTATTGGCAAGTCCACAAGCAAATGGCAAAATCAAAGCTAAAACACATTAAAGGAATGGATAACAACTGTCATATTCCTAACTTGGTACAGTCATTTTCTTACGAGAAAATGGTGGATTAAATCTGGTTTTATGGCCAACTATTCCTCTCACTGGTATGACAGTTGCATACATTACTTATATAATAGTTCTTGAAAAACTGGTTATTATCGTGATATATGGACTGCCCACAGGACAGTGGTATTGACTAGGATAGTGATAATGACTGACCCGAAGGCGAGGTCATTATCGCCGTCGCAGTCAATACCACTGTCCTACGGGCAGTCCATATATCACGATAATGACCAGTTTTTCAAGAACTATTATGTTTATTTCATTGAGAAACCATGTTTTGGAAAATTCTCATAACTTCAAAATGTCTAAAGCGAACTCGAGTAGTTGTACGATTTCTATGGCAAAGAGTGAAGACCAGTCGTAGTAATACTGCCATTCATTTTAGTGAAATTGTTCAGTATATAAACACTTAATCAAGTTATCTTTAATTTTATAATTAACGAAAACATATAATAAACAATTCAACAACATAAATATAATATTAAAAACAGGAACATATTTTATAAAAGGTACATCTCACTAAACAGAGAAACCACGCCCCACCGGTCATTAACAGATAAATCACGCCCCAGCGGTCATTATCAGACGGACAACACGCCCCAACGGTCATTATCAGACGGAAACCACGCCCCACCGGTCATTATCATGTAAAAGTTCGTTAACGACTGGTTTTCTGGTCCGTTTTTTCTGTTAATGACCGATTGAATTTATTACTGAAGAATAGTGAAAGTCATGTGGCCCCTTTTTAACCAATAAGAGAATCTTATTCTCAACCGATATGAAATAACATGGTATTCTTATAACTTTATAGCCCCATTCCTAGAGTATTTGATATACTACAATCGCCTTGCATGTTTGTCAGTCCAAATTACTCCATTTCTGTACAATAAATCAAATTGAAATATAGGTCACAAATATTATACTGAGAGCCTTGTACTTATCTACGGGTCTTCAATTCCTGTTTTTTTCAGACCAAAAACATTAATTTTAGCAACTGAGCATCAAGACTTTCCATACAGATTAACCAGCTGTTACATTAGGAAATATATGTGAATTCAGCCCCCTCCCCTACCCTTTTGTGGGAAAATTTGGCCAATAACATATGGGATCACTGAAGCATGACAGGAGCGGGTCCCTCTTAGGTCAGTCAGTGGGCCCAGCCCCCTTATGAAAATTTCTCTACTGGGAAAGATTTGATAATTGGACTCAAAATTCAATATTGGTTTAAGTTATTTTCAAAACATACAGGGCAGTTTATACTTCCTGTTGTACAATACAAATGTACTTTGTTTTTTTCATATCATGTAATTCCTCTTTTTTGAAGTTAATTAAAAAAAATCTGTTGTTGCACATTGTTGAGAACATTTCCTTATCTTTTACAGAAGCTTATGTAATATTCAATTATGAAATAAAGTCAATATGATATTGCATGCCAGGCATGCAACCTATAAATCATAGATGACACACAAGATTGCTGAAGCTGTCTGATTTAATGTCACATCCCATATATTTATATACTGTTCTGAAACTTAATAATTCTTTAGACATTAATGAAAATTGAACCGGAATGTTTATAGAGAGATGCAAAAGACACCAAAGCAATAACTTATAAGTAAAAAAATGATAGCACCATGGCATAAACAAATATATACAGAAAAAAAACCCAACCATATATAAACCACAAAATAGAAAATTAAAGACTGAGTAACACAAAATTCACCAAAAATCATTGGTGAACTCAGGTGGTCAAAAGGGTATACAGATCCTGCTCCACTAGATTAAGTTGTGGCACCTGTTGTATTGCTGATGTTAGTACACCGGATTTGTCAAACCATCATGTGATAAGTCTAGTTCAGGAGGTCACTTTCAAAGTAGTACAATGTACATTTGATAGATCATTAATTTACATATATACCAGTTTGACATTAATGAATTGTAATAATGACCAATGTTATAGGTGTTTGAATAATTGTATACTTATTTTCACTCAGAACTATTATAAACAATTAATTGACAATGGACATTTTTAACATAGGTATAATTTTTTTTCTTGCCTAGAATACCAGAAGCATACCATGAAGACTTATCCAGTGTTATTTTTGGATCAAGGTGAGATCATTATACATATGATACAATTGTTGAGTAAACTAGTGATTGTATCTTTCATGACATCTACATAGTTGCATAGTGTAATTTCAGATTTTTTTGGTTAGTCTGTTTTTGTTGGAAAAATGCAATAGGGATGAGTTGTAAAAGTTAAAACTCTTGGAAGCAGTTATCATGTATGCATCATTCCCTGAAACTTTGGTATATTGTTTAAAAAAGGAACATTTATGTACTTCAATGTAGGTTGCCTTTGTTTGTGGTCTATATTTTCCAGGGGAGTTGGTGTTTAATGCAGTGTTTTGTTTTACTGTTCAGTATTTATTGATTTCTTTTATTATGAAAATA
Organism: Mytilus galloprovincialis; assembly: GCF_965363235.1. NCBI lineage: Eukaryota > Metazoa > Mollusca > Bivalvia > Mytilida > Mytilidae > Mytilus > Mytilus galloprovincialis. The sequence continues at coordinate 38,835,244 of NC_134845.1, read as the reverse complement.
GAAATGATTAACACCAAAAACCATAGGATGTAGAAGGTTAGCAACTTTTATCATATTTATGTAAAATTAATCAATGTTATTTATTGTAAAGGCATCAAAAGGTCAAATTTGTTACAAATTGTTTTTACAAAAGATACAATGAGTAAACAAATTCAAGGAAAATAATAAACAACATTATGAATATATAAAGTTAGGGCCTAAAAAAAGCAACACATAACTATCAAATTTCAAAAAATATATTTATATATTTTGTGAACAAGTTGTAATTTCCTACAAATTATAACCTGTACAGGGTTTTTGTATAAGGTATCAATATTTCGACACACACCTTCTTTCACATGGTGATACAAGTCTATTTTCAATAATTATCTAGTTGATGTTATACTCACACATTTTATATACTTCAACCTAACATTAAGCACTTTCCTCTGTCATAATAGTACAAATAAGATTTCTGATTGGTTTAGATTATATTATCATTTTTTTTACTAATACCACATTTTATGCACACAAAATATATTTTGAGTAATTTATATAAATTTTGTGTCAGTATTATGTACAAGACTGTAGCATGTAGATGTGGAAATAAAACAGTGACAATCTTAAACCAAAGACACTGTGCTGATTTTATCTTATTATGTAAACGAGATTCACAAAACACTGATAACTTGTACAAAAATAATGAACATAACATTAACAATTTGTACACAACATATATATAGACATAAGTTTGAAGATTTGCACAACAATACTGATATAAGATGGTAATATACTAAGAAGTATTGACAAATATTTTGCCTCAACAAATAGTCTTTATCAGTGTCATTGTCTCTATCAACTATCATGACTATAGAGATATATAACATATATACATAATTGTGTAGGTAAAAAAAATAATTCACATGCACAGATTATATATATATCTGTATCTTATATTATATATATAATGTAATTTATTGTGTAAAGCATCAGAAGGTGTCAAATTTGTTACAAAACATTCTTACCATTAATACAAAGCTGTAAACAAAATACAAGTGTTGATCATGTTTATAATACATGTACAACAAATTAACAGTATTATAGGTTATGTAGTTTATTGTGTATGTACCAACAGGAAACTTTGTTAAAAAACAAATAGTTCAACACTTTCTCATCATGATGCTTACACCAAACAGTCTGGAAATGTTATGGCGAGTCACATATATATTATGTACTTCAATATTACTTGCCTTTGTTTGAGGATTTGATGGTTCGTGATGTAGGTTTTTTTACTGTTCAGTATTTTAATGATCCTGATGTTATACAATAAAAATACTTAACACCAAAAACCAAATGATGTAGAAGGTTAACAACTGTTATAAAAAAAGTAATTAATGTTGTTTATCATATAAAAGGCAGCCAAAGGTCATATTTGTTCTTACAAATATAATAATAAGTCAGTAAAGACAATTTAAGGAAAATAATTAACAACAATATCAATTTTTAATGTTAGCACCTATAAATATCAATACATAACATACACATTTATTAATGTATATTTATAAATGTTGTGTCCAAGTTGTAATTTCGTAGTAATTATAATTTGTACAGTTGTTTTGTACAAGCTAATAGTATTTTGAAACACCTACTTTTACCAGGTTATACAAGTTTATCTTCAATAAATATCCAGTTTATAATCTACTCACAAACTCATATTCCTTAACCTAAAAGTAAGCACTGTCCTCTATGTCATAAAACAACAATAAGGACACCTGATTGGTTTAGATAAAAAAAATCTAACTATTTTATAATTCTATGTCCACAAAATATATTTTGAGTGTTTTTATATAAACTTTGTGAAAGTACTATGTACAAGACTGTATCATGAAGTTGTGGAAATAAAACAGCGATTCGTTTAACCAAGACACTGGGCTGATTTTGATTAATTATGTTATCGAGATTCACAAAAAGCTGTTAACTTTTACAAAAATAATGAACATAACAATTTGTACACAACATATATAAGCATAAGTTTGAAGATTTGCACAAAAATACTGATATAAAATTGTTATTTACGAAGAATATGTTATGAAATGGTATTGATAAATAGTTTGCCACAACACATAGCCTTTGTTAATGTCAATGTCTCAATCGAAAACAGAGATATATAACATATATATACATAATTATGTAAGTATAAAAGTTACTTCACATGCACAGATTATATTTATATGTATATTAAGATATTATATATATAATGTATTTTATTGTGTAAGCACCAAGAGGTGTCAAATTTCTTGCAAAACATTCTTACCAAGCGCTGATAATACAACAAACAGTAATATATGTTATGTAGTTTATTGTCAGTGTGTATGTACCAACAGGAAAACTTTGTTGAAAAGAAATTGTTAACAGTATAACAATAAATAAACCTATAAACAAAAAACATTAAGAGACAAATGCTACAAATAAAAACAGTGTAAATCATTTTTATGTGTAGAACATTTACAAGCACTATTAATCACTTTTTTCGCCTACATTTTAATGATTTTGAACATTTAGACCTTGACATAAAAAAAAAACAGGTAACATCCTCCTTCAAGGACAATTACTCCTGTATTGGTTTGATTGATGATATGAAATGTGACTGAGAAAGCAGGGCATCGTGTTCAATGGACACATATTCTTGTTTTCTAAATCATGTGAAAATTGATGTAGATAATACATTGTATAAGGGGCTGTCAGAGTGATAGCAAACTGGATTTTCCCACAGAGGTTGAATACTAAACCGTTGAGCAAGTATGGACACAACATTTAAGCTTAAAACTACTCTGAATTTGGATTCCATTATTGAATATTTTACACAGCATAGGTTAACAAAATGAATTTGGTCAAAGAACTGCAAAAATTGAAATTAGACATTTACCTATTATGGTCCAATATTTGATGAATGTACTTATGTGTATGACAATAATTTTAAGTTGGGTTTCCAGATTTAAAAATCGTTTTTGTCATATAAACATAATTGTTTTGTGACAGAATTTTCTTTAAAGCAAACACATTACAGCAAAGTAATAACAATTTTATAATTAATGAATACATAGAAAAATAGGTTTAAGACTCCTACCCTCAGTTCTTATGACTGTTTTTATAAAGGAGCAAGTATTTTTAATATATTTCATGATAAAGGGTTTTAATATTTCTGTTACTTTTCCTTCCTTGGTAACAAATATAAAACTATGAAAAGACTATCAACATTCCAATAGGTTTTTCCTACTAGTTTAAAAGCATAAGTTTACAATAGATATTAAAGTAATATATTCTGATATTTATACCATACATGAGTAGTTGCAGTACACAATCAATAAAAAAAACCAATTATGAATGTTTATGATTTTCAAAAATTGGATTTATGATTTTTTTTCTTCTCAAAAGTAAGATACTGTGGATTCATTTATTTTCTTGGGAACCAATTTTCGTGGATTAAGAAAAACTAATATGATCGTAGATATTTAGATTCTTGGTTTTGCCGAAGTCTACATACACGCTTATAGAAGGTTTGTTATTCGATGAACATTTAATTTTGTGATGCACCTGCACTCAAGACATCCACGAAGATTGATATCCAACCAATAAGAATGTATCCACAGTATTGGATGAAAAAATCCTCTGAAAAGTTAGGCTATATATATATATAGTTAAAATTAAATTATCACTTCATATTCATGTCAATAATTTTCACAGCACGACTGCAGTGTTTATATCATAAGATCATTGTTAGAGTGTTGATCTACCTTTATTTTATCAATATATAAGTGTTCAATTACATGTATAAATCTCTGATCATCAAAACAAATTGTATAACGTTGATATCACTAAGGTCAAACAAAACAACAGGAATATTGTAAAAACATCTAATGTCATTTATACCTTTGAATTTGATGTAACATACTGTGAATGAACTGATAAAAAAGGAAAACTAACTAATAGTCTATATGTTTACTTCTTACTGAATTATTTCTTGAAAGTTCAGATAATGATGAGTAAAACATGGCTGATTAACTTGCACAATAGCAATAGAAACACAACACTTTAAATTTTCCCATATTATAAGAAAAATCAAACCAACAGATCTTCTCAGGAAGATTGACAATTGTCCTGAGATTTTGAAGGTTGTTTAGGGTATAGTCTGCCATGCCTATAAATAATTTAATACAAAAGTTTTATATCCCCACTCTGACTCGCAACCAATGTATATTCTTATTTGTCATGATAAGACTTTCCCATTCTAGTATTTGCATATTTATTGGTTTAATTGATGAGTTGAAATGTGATGGAGAAAGCAGGGCATAGTGTTCTATGGACACATATTCTTGTTTTCTAAATCATGTGAAAATTGATGTAGATAATACAAGTGGCTGTCAGAGTGACAGCAAACTTGCTTTTCCGCCATTTTTTCGTAAAATGTCCTATACCAAGTCAGGAAAATGGCAATTGCTATATTATATATAAAAAAGAAGATGTGGTATGATTGCCAATAAGACAACTCTCCACAAGAGCACGGGGGGGGTCTCAACATGGGATTTTGGCTACAGGTGTGCAGCTGGGATTTTAAAAACACCCCCCATTCATATATTGAATAATTGTGAAATCCCTACCTATACATATATTTCACAGCGAAATCATAACCCATTCATATATTTTATGAAATTTATGACTCATTGATATATCACAATCGGTCAATTACTACCTATTGATATATTTCCTCGGTAAAATTGCACCCCATTGATATATTTGACGGATCAAAAAAAGGACCCATTCCAGCGGCACATATGTATATACCTTTATATAGGAAGAGACCCCCCCGTGCACAAGAGACGAAAATATGACAAATTAACAACTTGTTCATTTCTGTGTGTGTTACATTGTCGTTTTTTTTTTTGGTTTTACTTTAGTGTTTCTGTTGTTTAGTTGTTTACCTCTTATAGTTGATGTGTCTCCCTCGGTTTTATTTTTTTCACCAAGATTTGTTTTCTCTCAATCGATTTATGACTTAAGAACAGCGTTATACTGCTGTTGCCTTTATTTATAGGAGTGGCTTCTTGTTATTGATAAAAGGGAAGACATTTGTTTTCATCCACCTAGTTCAATGAATGTTTACTCATTATTTGCAAATATCAAAATAGTATAACAAAACTCTATATTTGACCATGGTGCTGCATTTTTAGCATCTTCGCAAGCCATAACCCTTGGCTATCGAAGATGCATTTTTAAGGAATCAATGCTATTTCAAATTCCATAGTGCTAGTTGAAAACAAAATGAAGAAAGCACTAAGTTTGAATGGTCATTATCCTTTAAAATAATCCTAATAATGAAGACATTTCAATTTGTCAACACTTATGATTAAGCATATATTTCCATCTGTATACATGATATACTATAAATACCTTTTAATTTGCTCAAAAGTACAATATACACCTTATGTAATATTAAATCAAATCAAAATAATATTAAATTTAACAGGCGACCACACATAGATACCTATGCCTTGGAGAGCAGACCAAGATTGCCTAGACTTGATTCTTTTAAATGGAGAGCAGATGTTGCAATATCTACAAGGTTGGTTTAATTCTTATATAATAATAAAGATTTTCAAGCATTCATGATTTTTGTCTGCCATGCAAAGAAAGTCACAGAATGGGAAACATAGTGATTACATGGCCACAGCAGCATAAACTGTCTGTTTAAAGGTTTAAATATTAGAACCTAGAAGATTGTGATCCCATGTTAAGTTTCTGTCTGTTTTATGTCTATTGTTCTTTTCATCATTCAGAGACTGCTTAAGTGTGATTGTAGGTGTAACACCACCATTGATTTTCCCCTATTAGTCTTTGTTAAATTTGCACTTTTCAAAAAAATGTGCAGAATTTATCTATGTTTCAAATAAAGAAAAACTTGGCACGAGTAAAGTTTTATCCTGTCCAGTACTATAGAAAAAAAAAATTCACATAACATTTCATTGCATATAAGAAAATAACCATCATTGGAAGTTAACCAATCAAATGTCTCCCCTTATTTTATCTGTGTACAAGGTTTAGTCACCATGTAACCTCAAGATGACAAAATTTTCTATAGAAATTCTAAATAAAAAATAATGGTGTTTTGAAATACCCCAAGACATATGTTTTTGACACAGAAATGTTTTTACTGCAATAAAATGTAGGATTAATTACCTACAACTGTCAAATTCAAGGGAATATTTTTTTAGACCTACTTTCGTATACAACTGGATGTGACGTACCATGATTTGGTGGTATAACACCTAAAAGGTGTGCATGTCTATCATGTGTCATTGAACCTTAATTTCATGGTTCATTGGTCAAGGTCAAGTTTTCATAGTTAGGTCTATTTCTCGGATACTTATATACATATCTGTCTGTCAGTATCTATCTGACCTAGTCTTGATTGTCATCAACTATTGAAAATATTAAGTGTATTTGATAATTGTAGTAAAACCTAATATTTTTAAAACTTTCAACATTAAATCAATCATTGTCAGTGTACACTATTGCTATCTGTTTTTTTCCAAGTTTGACATTTTATTGTTGTCTCATTTCATTTATCTGTCTGTCTGTAATAACTTAAGTTTTTTATTACAGTTTATTTTAATATCAATTGTTAGTCAAGTACTTATACATGTATGCTATCAGCATGATCAGAGAGAAAGAAACTTGATCCATGAATGCAAAAAGAATCAAAACTGTTATTAAGTGAATAAAATCATTCAGTCCCTTTTGGGTCATGGTTAAAAAAATTCTGACATTGAAAGCATCAACATGTAACCTACATATAAGTCATAGCTCCTCCTAACTCCTAGGAGAAGTATATTCTTTGAATAAAACTATTTTAATTAACTATTTTCGATTTCAGTGTATTAAACAGAGCATTAGAACCTACAGTACTTATGGAAATGACTTTAAGTAATGGAAACATTCATAAATTTGAGGTGAGCACTTTTAAAATATCAAAAGGAATTTTGCTATTTTACAAAAATCCAAGATAACTGGAGTTGTGTGAGTTCATTTCGTGCTAAGAGCAATCTTTGACTGTTTTTTTTGAATTGGAAACCTCAATTATATATCATATAACAAACAACTGGTTGAATGAGTCGATTAAAAGCTTAATTACCTCATTATGGTTGAATTTATCAATATATCAAAGTAGTTTAATTGGTATATTTGAATCAAGTAAATAAGCTCATCATATATACCAGGATTAAAATTTTATATTCACGCCATAGGCGTGTTACGTCTACAAAAGACTCTTCAGTGACACTCGAACCAAAAAATGGTTAAAAGGCCAAATAAAGTACGAAGTAAAAGAGCATTGGAGACCAAAAATCCCTAAAAGTTTTGCCAAATACAGCAAAGGTTATCTATTTCTGAAGTAGATTAGTAGATTTGATTACCATATTGTACTTATACCTAAATGTAGGAAGTCTAATTACTAATGTATCATTCATTATAGCTGTTGTAGTGAAAATGAGGAAAAGGATCAAAATATACCGTTCTTTATACTAAATTTGTGATACATAAAATTGGGAAAGGAAATGGGGAATGTGCCAAAGAGACAACAACCCGACCATAGAGCAGACAACAGCAGAAGGTCACCAACAGGTCTTCAATGCAACGAGAAATTCTCGCATCCGGAGGCGTCTTTCAGCTGGCCCCTAAACAAATATATACTGGTTCAGTGATAATGAACACCATACTAAACTCCAAATTGTACACAAGAAACTAAAAGTTAAATAATACAAGATCCTGACTTGGGATAGGCGCAAAAATGCAGCGGGGTTAAACATGTATGTGAGATCTCAACCCTCCCCCTATACCTCTAGCCAATGCAGGTTAAAATAAATGGTTTATTATAGTAGGTCTGTTTTATGTTCTCTAAAAGGCTTTCAAATTGTTTCCACCCATTATGAATTTATTTCTAAAGATTTATAATTTTCCTTATAGGTAAAACTACAATATCACTAAATTATTTTTTATAAAAAAAAGGATTGTATGGTAAATGTCACAAAAAAATCTTTTCATAAGAGGGAGATTTCCTATTTAGTATGTTTTGAAATAGAAAATAATGATATTGCCTGAAGTTAAAAAAAAAATCTATTAATTTAAAACGAAACATGAAAAAAATCAAATGCCAAGAAATCGTGACAGACCCATTTTTTTTTATTATAATGGCCATGTGTTATTGGTATTTTTATGTAACTAATTACATTATTTAAAAGTCTGCATCCAGATTTCATACCTATCCTGTTTCGTTTGATATTGATTGTTGCTAAGATAATTAAAGGAAGAAATCATTTCATAACATATATGAATTAACATTAGAGGTCTGATATTAAAGTTACATGTATTATTTCCTGTCTCGAGAGATACTATATAATATGTTTTCATCAATATATGCCTCAATTACTAAAAGCTTTGGTTGTATAACCCATGATATATCAAGGACAATATTATACGTTTTATATATGTTATATGCCATATTACATAACTTAAACATGTGGATTAGCAAGAAAAAAATGAAACAAACTCAAGGATTGAAATTACGCAACATAAAGCTAAAAAAGAAGCAATGTGACAATTAGAAGGAGCCTGTTCAGGTGCAGAAGAACTTTAACAAATTGCAGACGAAATGATTAATTTTGTATAAATATTTCTTTATCCCCTGGCAATAATAAAGCTCTTATTGTCAAATTAATTGCTTGGGATTGCTCTATTTCTATACCATACTCTCCCACAATTATTTTAAATCTTTGATCTCACACTTGTCTTATTAAATAACAAATGGGTGAAAGTACATAAATATATATTTATTTATCATCTCTTAAATATCATTTTAGGTGTACTAAAATATTCCAGAATATTATGTTTACAGAGATAAATATATAGTATTGAGTATTTTTGGGTCAATAAACTTTATATCCCAAGATGAGAGTCAAAGTTGTTTTATGAATTTATGTTTCTGATTTATAGTTTGATTTCTTAATGAATATCACCAGAGCTCTTGCTCATAAAACTTTACTTAGTACTCGGAGTACAAAATAAAGTGTTTTGATTGGTTTATTTTTGTATCTGAGTATGATAATTGTGCTCGATATTTTTATGAACTCAAGTCCTGTTTATGCAGTGCAAATCAAAAATGTTTGCGTACTTGCAATGTGTTAGGTGTTAATAGCAGTTGGTTTGATAAAGCCACAGTATGGTGTTGTAGCTTGAATTTTAGATAAGTAATTTTTTACCATTATCACAATGAACCATAGCGTAATCAATAACTAGATAGGAACAGCCTTTTTATCTAAAAGTTAGGTATTAGTGTTCTTTTGACGATGTCACAAGTAGCATGATAATTGATTTTCCATAACATTTAATGAAAACTGGCCAATTTCTCATGTTTTGTACATCCGTTGTAGACTGGACATATCTCCAACATGTTGAGATTGGTTTCCTTAAAACCAAACATTTTATTTGGTAATTGATAAAAAGAAGCTCTCTTAAAATATTTAAATTTATTGATTTATCATTCCATAGGCACAGGAATTTAACTATCCGATTTTTTTTATAAAAGCAATATGTTGTGCCATTACTTCAGTGTGCTATAAATAATTTACTGGAAACTTCACATGATTGTTGTTCTAAATATATCATTTTATTCTTAATTAAGTTTCAATATGCATAATTCGAGCATATTGATTTAGACACAGTTGATTTTTTAGGATAAGAAACTTAATGTATATGATAATAAAAAGATCTTTTAACATTAAGTCTGATATATCAAATCACTTATCCAATTTTAATATTAAATTTGTTGAACCCTGCCTTTATGTTTGGCAAGCCTTAATATAGCTAACATCCAGATGATCTTGTCAGCTTTCACCAAACTCGTTAATTTTGATTTATTTGGTTGTAAATACCTACCCTTTCTTAGAAAAGCGTGACAAACAGACTGCTTGTCCTCTTTATTACGTGTCTATTGATCCACTTATAATATTATTTTGACATTTTCTGATATTTCAAAAATATGTTTTTTTTTCTGTTTCAGGTACCAACATCAAAGTTTCATGAACTTCGATATAATGTTGCATTTGTTCTTAAAGAAATGGAGGACATTGAACAAAGAAACATATTAAAAATTCAAGATTAACAAACTAATATGCCATAATGTACTGCACAATACTCAGGATCAAGAACGTCAATTGCAATAAAATGAAACATTCCTGTTTTGGATACTTTTTAGATACCACTGTGTTAAACATATATATTGACTAATGTATTAATGATTACTATATTGGTGCATGATCTTAACAATGTTTTGAAATTTGAAAATCTGTTTAATCATTGAAAAGCAGAAGTGCGATTGTAGGTTGTTAAAGTTGTTAAAGTTTGTGATAATATAAAAATGAGAAGAGTGGTATGATTGCCAATGAGACAACTATCCACAATAGTTAAAAGTGAAATGGTAGTAAGCAATTTAAGGCGACATGTAACAGCCTAAGTAAGAAGAACCACTCATAAGAAGTTGACGATAATTCAAAGGCAGTTGTATTAGTATTGATACATCTCCATAGAGATTTTAAGACCCAACCCTACAGTTTTTCACTTCTCCATTTGTTGTTCTTTTAATTATAAAGTTTTTCATAAAAATAATGTGTGATTTGATAAGTTTAAGAGGTACCACCTATTAGGGTATTTTGTTGTAAGCAGCACATCTTATTTCTTGGTAGATTATTTGCCCCTGTCACTTGAATGTACTGTATTTTGAATGTTTATCCTATCGTTTTGTAAAATATAGAGATTATCATACAGTGTTTCTTTTTTAATTGTAACATTTGCTTTATGCTATCAAAATTGAACTTGGGTTAGAGATACATCTGTTTCAATATTTTCATTCCTTTTTATACGACCGGAAAAAATTTATATTGGTATGACGTTGGCGTCGTCTTCATCTGAAGACACATTGGTTTTCTCACTATATCTTTAGTTTAAGTAAATAGAAATCTTTGCAATTTAAATACAAGGTTTATGACCACAAAAGGAAGGTTGAGATTGATTTTGGGAGTTTTGGTCCCAACAGTTTAGGAATTAGGGACCAAAAAGGGGCCCAAATAAGCATTTTTCTTGGTTTTCGCACAATAACTTTAGTATAGTAAATAGAAATCTATGAAATTTAAACACTAGGTTTATGAACACAAAAGGAAGGTTGGGATTGATTTTTGGGAGTTTTGGTCCCAATAGTTTAGGAATTAGGAGCCCAAAGGGTCCAAAATTAAACTTTGTTCGATTTCATCAAAAATCTAACCGTATATGTAAATTCTTGATTTTTGGTCCCGTTTTCAAATTGGTCTACATTAATTTAAAGGGGTCCAAAATTAAACTTAGTTTGATTTTAATAAAAATTAAATTCTTGGGGTTCTTTGATATGCTGAATCTAAACATGTACTTAGATTTTTGATTATGGGCCGAGTTTTCAAGTTGGTCCAAATCGGGGTCTTAAAATTAAACTTTGTTTGATTTCAACAAAAATCGAATTCTTAGGGTTCTTTGATATGCTGAAGCTTGGGTTTGGGTTAACATGTATTAAGATTTTTGCTTATAGGCCCAGTTTCAAGTTCGTCCAAATCGGGGTCCAAAATTAAAATTGTTTGATTTCAACAAAAATTGAATATATGGGGTTCTTTTATATATGCTGAATCTAACCATAATAGGTAAATGTCCAGTTTAAATTTTTGTAAGTTTTTAAGTTTAAGTTCTTAGACCACATTCATTCTGTGTCAGAAACCTATTTTGTTTCAACAATTTTATCACAATCCAAATACAGAGCTGTATCAAGCTTGAATGTTGTGTCCATACTTGCCCAACTGTTCAGGGTTAGACCTCTGCGGTCGTATAAAGCTGCGCCCTGTGGAGCATCTGGTCTTATCTTGTTTATATTGTGATTTGAACTTTCATTATATGAATGTCTTTGTGTACACTTTAAAATAATAGAATGTAATTTTATATTGTAAATTTAAACGATTAAAGATTTAAGGCATGTAAAAAAATATTATCTGCCAAATTTATTGTGTAATTTCATTATTCTTAAAGGCAAACCCAAAAGCTACAATACAATTATTAAGGAATAACTGTCAAATATATTTTCAACCAGTCAAGTGAAAACTTGTTGGTTGACATTTTGATAAATGATAAGAAGTTTTTTTCTAACTTATATTAAATTGAATATAATAATATAATGGAATAGCTTTGAACTTAGATAACATTGTTCATGTATTGAGCAGTTTATGGAACAATAATGTAGAATTTATTTTTAAATAATTTTTTATTCTAATAAGGGTTTTTTCCAATGCAAAACATGTCAGATTTGCCTTCAAAATATTTGACCATATTTTAAAAATCCGAAGTATTATTTTTTTTAAGGATGCAGTAATTTCTCCAATGAAATTAGAAGCAATATAAAATAAAAGTAAAAAGATACTAAAGGAACAGTACAATTATAAGTCAAAAAGACACTGAACATACATGGGTAACATGACATTGACTAAAAATTGGATTACAGAGCTAGAATCTGAACTAACAAGTTTTTAACCGGATTTTTGTGTCAAAAATGTCGGTTATTGATTTGGGGATGTACGGCGGGCGGCCGGGCGGGCGGACGGCAACCAAATGTTGTCCGTGCATTTACTCATGAAGCGTTCAACCAAACCTTTTAAAATTTTAATATGTTGTTACTGACAACAAAATGGAGGTCAAGTTCAATAATGACGATTTTGACTTTTACCGTTCAGGAGTTACGGTTCTTGAAAGTTTAAAAAATGTTGTGTCCGTGCATTTACTCATGAACCGTTCAACTAAACCTTTTAAAATTTTAATATGTTGTTACTGACAACATAACGGAAGTCAAGTTCAATAATGACGATTTTTACTTTTACCGTTCAGGAGTTACGGTTCTTGAAAGTTTAAAAAATGTCGTGTGCATTTACTCGTGAACCAGTCAACCAAACCTTTTAAAATTTTAATATGTTGTTACTGACAACAAAATGGAGGTCAAGTTCAATAATGACGATTTTGACTTTTACCGTGCAGGAGTTACGGTTCTTGAAAGTTTAAAAAATGTTGTGTCCGTGCATTTACTCATGAACCGTTCAACCAAACCTTTTAAAATTTCCTATTAGGAGTTTTGGTCCTTGTAATATTGATAAATGCCAGAACACAAATAAATGTTAAAGTATCCGGTTTACTGTCATTTTGACAGCTCTTGTTGAATATTATGAACCTCTGGATATTGAAGGAACACTCCCACTTTGATTAAATTAAAAACACTTTATAAATTTGCACTGACATAAATGAAAGAGGGGCGAACATTCAAACCTATAGATCGAACATAAACTGACAACGCCATGGCTAAAAAAGAAAAAGACAAACGGACAAATAATAGTACACAAGAAAGTGTTATACATAAGCAGATAAGCTAGATAGGTAATGAAATTCTTAAAGATCAACACTTTGTACCTTCACTTTGAAGTACAATATTTGGAAATGGAAATATATGTTTTTTTAGTTGATTTTTTTTCAATATAAAATTTATTGTCTTAATGCAAATTATGTAGCAAAAACACTTATCATAGAAACCAGAATCAAAATTTTAAATGCCAGACGCAAGTTTGTTCTACAAAAGTTTCAATAGTGACGCTCGAATAAAAAAAAAAAAGGCCTGAAGTACGAAGTTGAAGAGCATTATGGACCAAAATTTCGAAAGATTTAGTAAATATAGTCATCATAGAAAGATACCAGGATTGACATTTTATATGGTAATCTATTCCTATCATTTTGCCTATGGTAGAAAGTCCTTATTATTTCGAAAAATTCAAAAGTTCTGTAACCGTTGAGTTGTAATTATGACCATATCTGTGATAGTTCATGTATTCTCAGATGTGAGGAATACTGGGCTGCTGATACCCTCGGGGCGGGAACTTCCACGGGCGCTTGCTCAGCAGTGGCATCGGCCCAGTGATTTTCTGCAACCTACTATAGAAACGTCCAAACAGATATAGGCAGCTCATCTTTGTGCAACACCTTTTCCATATACAGGCTTATGTCTAAAACTATAAACCGGTATATTACTATTATTTTTGAAAGCATGAAGACTACAAGGTTATACTGAATTTTACTATAGTAATCCAAAGCAAGAAGGTGGAAGTTACCAGCCTATAGGTTCTGACGTTTTACGTATCAAATTGTGAGTTTTTAGCACTTTCCCATATTAGGATTATAGCACTATGTTGACTGCTGTATTTTTGACATTTTTACCTTTTATGTCTGTTTGTTTTGTTCATATATTGTTGTCAATATAACGGAATTTGATGCGACTGTCATAGTGAGAGGTTTAGCTTGCTATAAAACCTTGTTTAATCCATCATTTTCTACATAAGAAAATACCTGTACCAAGTCAGGAATATCAATTCGTTTGAAGTGATTGAGCGTTTGAGTTTGTCTTTTAATTAGGGACTTTCCTTTTTGAATTATCCTCGGAGTTCACGATTTTTGTGATTTTCCTTTTTTCCATAACCTTATTATATTATCATGTAAAAAGTAAAATCAAATAAATATTGAACTAAGAGGAAAATCAAAACAGAAAGTCCATAATCACATGGCAAAATCAAATGACAAATCATATCAAAAACGAATGGAAAAGAACTGTCATATTCCTGACTTCGTACAGGCATTTTCAAATGTAGAAAATGGTGGATTAAACCTGGTTGTATTGCGCTAAACCTCTCACTTTGTTGACAGTCTCATCAAATTCCGTTATATTTACAATGATGCGTGAACTAAACAGACATAATAAATAAAATTATAGTCAAAATACGGGTCAAGCAGTCATCATCGTGTATCAATTTTAAAAGGAACAATTTAACAGAAGAAAAAAACATCTGTCTACAAACACATTCACTGATTCGCGAGTCTGACTTCAGAAAATTTTATACGTCATATATTTTTGTCGTTCAATATTTATACAAACAATTTTAAAATTTCACATGGACACTCTTAGCATACAGGGTTAAAAAATCAAAAGTATGTAAGAAATTATTTCAGAAATAGACCCAGATTTAAAATAGTACAAAAATTTATAAGAATTCACAAAAGGTTCATTCCACTACGCAATTGAATAATTTTGACGTTTGTTGTTCAACGTATTTTCTAATTCATGATAGAAATATATCATAATGACATATTATAGAACAATAATACTGACAGGATCTTTCAAAGTACAGAGTCACGTTATAAGAACCAAAGAAAAACAAAAAGTGGCATATACAAAAAAGACCAGCAAACCATGAAACATAATACAAACACATCAACGGGATCTTTAAGTACCGAGCCACGTTAAATGGATATCACATTAAACAGTAAAAGTAATATTGATATCAGAACAAAGACAAACGAAAGAACAATATAACACATTGTTAAGATGATAAACAACATCAGTACGCAGAATCGAAACATCAAGACCTTCATGTATTATTTGTGAAGTTGATACGGAATATTTATCAACAAGGTCTTGGTACCTTCCGATGAACTTTTTTTAGAAAAAGGACGAGACATTACTTGACATACCCCTGGTTCATCAACTTTCTGCTCAAACACTGATGACGTTTTAAAAATTCTGAGTAGGAGCTGCAAGATCTTGAATATCGAATAAGTTTGGAAATATATATCCCATTTGCAGGTGAAGTTGGTATATTGCTACTAAGGTGGGGGAAATCGTCTCGTTTGTCATAGATTCTGGTACTGAGATGATTCTGTAAGTCAAGTTCGAGACATGTCTAAAAATGAGGCGGAGGAAGCCGTGTCTGTTGTTTCTTGAATTTCGAGTTCTGGGATATATATTAATGGAACCCAATCAGAAAATTCGGATTTTTTATGGAAAGAACATCATCAATATATCTGATAATGAAATTAAATAATCTGGCTTCTTTGATGCTCTTGTTTTTTGACAAGTGTCTGAAGGAACTCCGATTCATATGAAAAATGTATGTATTTGAGATAAGACTTAATATTACAATCTTTTGTAGAAATTGCTTCCATTTCTATTTAGTATCTTTGGTTGGAAGATAGTTTCATCTCTCTTTGATAATTTTATTACCTATATTCGATATTTAATTGGTCAACCAGTATTGGAGTGAATATCAAAGACATTTCTTCGGTACCTTACACATGTATTGGTATATGATACTGTATAGGAGTTTCTTACTGTGGTCAGTAAACACTTAATTTGGGTTACAGAACTTATAAATCAGTTGTTTGAAATATGCATTGTCATTTTCACATTTACGTCATACAATACATGTTAATGTGAAATGATTTTCAGTTTGATCCACTTGCAACTGTTCAAAATATATTTATTTTCCACACCTATGCCCCATGTAAATTATGTTTATTTTATATGTTACTGAAAGGTGATAGACCATACGTCTTGGTGTTAATAAATTATATAAAATGGAATGCTTTCATTGTTGATCAAGTAATCAATATACTGAACAATTAACTTTATTTACTTCCTCGTTTGTGCCACATGTGGAGCAGTATCTGCTTACCCTTCCGGAGCACCTGAGATCACCACCAGTTTTTGTTTGGGTTCGTGTTGCTTAGTCTTTAGTGATCTATGTTATGTCTTTTGTACTTTTATTTGTCTGTTTGTCTTTTTATTTTTTAGTCATGGTGTTGTCAGTCTATTTTCGATTTATGAGTATGACTATCCCTCTGGTATCTTTCGTCCCTCTTTTGTCATTTTCGAATACGGGACTGCCAGTATGATTACAATACACATTTCCATCAAATATTTTAAGAATGAAAAAGTTAGATTTAGTTACAGTTTTTTGTATTCCAGATGTATATGGAGCTTCCGACGGTTAACCTGTTTATTTGTTAAACTTTGTCAACACTACAATTCATATTTGATTTAGCACATATAAATATGTAATTTAAGGTTTCATCAAATATATAATATAAGATTGCTTTGCCACGAACAACATATTTTGAATACATATCAATCACTACTTAATTTTCTATAGTAAACATAAATGTTAATCACATACTGGAGCTGAGTAATAAATACCTGCATTAAAGCACACACAATGCATAAGGTACTACTATAAAGCTCACACAATACAAAATGTACAACAATTAAGCACACACAACACATTTGGTACAGTATTAAATCACAAGGTACAACAATAAAGGAATAACTCAGTCAATGTACAAAAGGTACAAAAATAAAAGTGCATTGTGTACAATATAAAGAACACAATACAATGTAAATATAGTACAACAATAGAGTACACAATACATATCATCGTCATATGGTGCAAAAATAATAACACCAATGCATAATGATAATGTACAACAAAAAAGGACAAAACAATGTACACAAAGTACAACAATAGAGCGCACACAATACATAAGTATGGTACAATAATAAAAGCACACACAATAAATAATGTATAACAAGAAAGGACACGTACATATGGTGCCACAGTAATAGCACACAAAATGCATACGGTAAAACAATAAAGAACACAACACAATGAGCCTACAGTACAGAAATAATGCACACAAAGTACATAACGTACATCAATATTACACACAGAACACAAACAAAAACAATCACATATTTGTTTTACAAATACAGTCCATAGGTAACAAACAAAAGACAATGCCAGCATACTGGTTCACATTTCAACATGATTAAGACGTTCATTGTGTTCGTGTAGTCGTTGGTTGAGCTGTATGTTATTTTGTTGGTCGTATTCTTCAGGCTTAGCACGAGAAGATGGTCACTGTGTTTGTTGTCTACTCTCCTTAAAGTAGATGCTGCTAGTCTATATGTTTGGCATTGTACAAATGTTCTTGGATCATCTTCTTCATGCCGTCGTGCCACCCTTCGTGATGTTTAGTCCTACTTTGGTTTGGTAGCTTTTCCAAAAATGAAGAACATGTACTTTGCGTTCAAGTTGATGAATGGATGGTTCTATGTAGTTGGTGACGAGTTGTGTTGACAACACTTTCCACCTAAAATACATTTAATAGTATACTAGTAGTGAGGGGAAACAAACCTCAAATAGTAATTTCTTGAAAGGATGCTCTGGCAGCATTCTAAACATTAATTGGGTTAATGTAAATTTGGAAAAGGTTCACAAATGGTTGAAATTGACCCTTTATTTTTGATGTTTTTTTAAATCGGGACAAAAATATATTTTTTTGACACATTCCTTTTAAATTTATGAAGCTATGACCGCTTGAATAAACATAATTTGTAGTTTAAGGTCAATTTTAGTAGATTTGTTTCCATAATTTTAATTGTTTTTGGCATAACCTTGGCCGCAATCCACGATAATAAACAATTTTGTATCGATGAATTCCATATGAAATTGGAATCGTCAATTTTAGTAGATTTGTTTCCATAATTTTAATTGTTTTTGGCATAACCTTGGCCGCAATCCACGATAATAAACAATTTTGTATCGATGAATTCCATATGAAATTGGAATCGTTAGGTTACAAAACATTTCGGATCGTAGATGGCGGCCAAGGTTTAACTAAAGCTGTTGGATCTGAAAATTTAGCAAAATCATCATATTTTGACAAAATGTCTAAAATAGGCTTACCTTGGAGAATATTTTGTACTTTAATAAAAAGAACTGATTTATTTAACATTAAGGCTTTTGATATAGAACCATTTACGGACCAAATAGTGACCTTTTTAGTGTTTTACGATAAAGTTGATATTTTAGGCCATTTTGTGACATAAGATGCGTCTTCATGCCGTCTTCAGCAAACAATTTTTTTACTTCATAAAGAATATAGGAGAATTAGATCTTTAAAATAAAAAAAGGTGGGAAAGGGGAATTAAAATTTACCGTTTATAAATTTTGAATTATTCAGAACACATAAGTTTTTTTTTACTTTATTCCCAAATAAAGTTAATCCTAGACGTATTTGATACAATATTTCGGAATTTTCGGTTTTAATGCAAGCGCACACCTTGTTTTAAGACAGCCTTGCATCTTAAACATGTTTGTTTAGTGAATTTTTCCTCCATAATTGTCTTTGTTAGCTGTTTTGTTTCCAGTCTTGCCGAAGCATGTTACCACTACTTTGGTCGAATTGATTTTAACCATGTCTCATTTTGTGTGATATTCAATAATATTACATGGCCTATATATAAGCCTTCTACCATGCCAAACTTACCCATCCGACAAAAAACAAACTTTTAAGCCACCTGGATGTATTTTTATAGGCTAATCCCACTACAAATGTTTGCACTTGTCCTAAGTCAGGAATCTGATGTACAGTAGTTGTCGTTTGTATGTAATTTATACGTGTTTCTCGTTTCTCGTTTTTTTTTAATTTTATATAGATTAGACCGTTGGTTTTCCCGTTTGAATGGTTTTACACTAGTAATTTTGTGGCTCTTTATAGCTTGTTGTTCGATGTGAGCCAAGGCTCCGTGTTGAAGGCCGTACATTGACCTATAAGGGTTTATTTTTTTAAATTGTTATTTGGATGGAGAGTTGTCTCATTGGCACTCACACCACATCTTCCTATATCTATGTGGATGAAAACTCTGTAAAAGTATATCAACAAGTTAATTTTCTGTGCTGAAAAATGCCTAAATAGTCAAATTTAGCATGAATTGGTTCGTTCCTAGTGACTTCATCCGCACCATTCTTATACCAAGCTGATTTTGTTCTGTCATGAAGAACATTTTCAGGTATAATATATTTGTGTACTTTGATCTAGCCTAAAGTACTCAAGACCTAAAGGCACTTTTGCCATGAAAATATATCCCACATTTTTCAAAAAAAAAAAAATTGCCCAGACTTACTAGATATTTTCACCTTCATACTTCTGTTTAACAACACATGAGCTGCGTCGGATAGAAATCGACCTTGTGCAAATTCAAGTATACATGTACATCAATACTTATTTGGTTGGTTTTTTTTAACATTCACACGAGAAATGAAAACTGAACATTTGTGTATTAGCAAGGCCGTAGCGCATGTCTTTTTAAAGTGAGGCATTTCGCCGAGCGGAGCGAGGCGAAAAATTTTTGGGCCCTTTTTTTTAGGGGGGTTCGGATGCATGAAACGGAAGAAGCTTATTTCAGCATTAATATCTATAATAAAAAAAAAATATAACAGAAATGCGTTTTTTTTATTAGCTAGCCTAGTAAGTAAGAAAACGAGTTTCAATATTAAAGTTAATCTCTGTTGGTAAACCAAAACTTTCCGATTCTCCTGTAACCCATACTATTAAAAAGCTTCAACACACGTTCTGATGTATATATATATATATATTTATCTCCAACAGCAAGTTATAAGCTTCTAAAAGACCAGAACATATTATAAGCATCAATTAAGATACATTTATTAAACATAATCATTAACCATAAGAATATGTACAGAGAAGACTAGACCAACATTGTTACTTAACCAGATGTTTGACGTTCTAATGTCACAAGTTATCTGTAAACATGTAAACATTCCGCTGGAAGACATGTCCACCTATTTGGACACATTATTCTACCAATTTTTAAGTCATTGGTCTAACCCACCGTTCGGGGTTCGAACCCACGGCCTACCACAATAGAATCAATGGAACACGCTAGCATACAACCAAACAATGCTAATAATAATAATAATAAAAAAGAAACACGAAAAAAATATTTTCAAACAATACCAAAAATATAGTTCATACTTTTATCAAGGATTTGTATAGAAATACAAATCCTTGCTTTTATTAAAGATAAATAAAAATCATGAATTGCTTTATACGTTAAAGACTTCCATATAAAAGGCGCTTCATGATTTTGTTTAAATCAATTATAAATAATCCTTATATTTTTTGGTCAATGAATTATTTTATCGATTTGCATTTGCGGCATGTTTGTTTTTCAGTGTGTAAACATTGGTAGATTCAAAAATAAACCAAGAAAGTTATAAGCCAGCATACTTATTGGGGGGTGTTTCAACTTTTTTTTTCTCTTAAAGAACCCGTCTTCAACCAGTTTTGTAACGACATAAATAAGATTTGTTTCAATTTTTGTATTTTGATTTGTAATCGGGACACTTATTTTGTTTTACCGTCACCGCTATGGTAAAATAATTATATTCAAAATAGCTGCTGCAGATTGGAAACACTGTATGTAGTGTGCCGGTAGATAGTTTGAAACTCGAAACTCGCATATTGATAATGTAAAATACATGAAATTAAAAAAAATGACACTTCTAAAGTTTGATCGTCGTTTCAAAAGTGAGGCATTTGCCTCATTTGCCTCCATTACGCTACGGCCCTGATTAGTAAGGTTCGTATAACAACTCACTTTTCAAATAGTTACACTTTCCGTAGCGATTATTTTAATCCGGAATAGGTTAATAGATGTATCGATATTCGTTTGCATAAGGTCGATTTCTATCTGACGCAGCCCACATGTTTATATTATATCTGAATATTGTTTGTATAATAAATCATTCTTTATTGGAACCTTAACATTTGTTAAATCCATTTGCAATTTTGGGTTCTCCGTGCTCTTCTTAATTTGATTTCTTCACGGTGAATTGCCTAATCAAGTGCAAAGTTGAAGAGCTTTGAAAAGAACAAGTAAAAAAAAAAAGATTTTCGAAGTATATTTACCTTTTATAAACATTTTACCCAAGAAATTGACGCATGAATGACATATGATGTCAACATAGACGTGCTGAATACTTAATTTGTGACACTCTCGGGGACGAAACATTTACCAACAGTGCATACTTGGGGTCAATTACCTTGGAATGTTTTTAATTAAATTACACATTACATTGCAAAAATGATCAATACACTAATTACACATTTCACAGTTTTTGAAATGTAATTAATTAAATTACAATTACTGTACTAAAGTAATTAATTAAATTACACATTACATTTCATAATTTTTTAACAATATTATACATATATATATAATCCATGTGTAAAATATTTTATTTTCTTATTCGTGCCCTCAAACGCAAATAAAGTATTTATGAATAAAAACTGAAACACATATCTATGGGAAACAGCTCGCCTAGATGAGTGCAGCAAAGTTTTATTATCAAATAATTCAACTGTCCTCAAATCACTTTGCCAACACACTAAGACCGCTGCAGCATACATGTCTTACAAACATATCTACAATGAGAGATAATGAAATAGAATCTTTCATATCACAAAACCATAACTTCATAATGTTCTTTTTAACATCTGCAGAAAAAGCATAATGCATTTACAATATTATAAGCTTATACAAAACATGTACACAGGGGGAGGGGTGGGGGAAACTTCACTGTACTACGACTGAGCTTCGAATGATCAAGCTATGAAAATGTATTTTCAATGTTAACTTTTACCGCGAATGACCAGTCCGTGCTATCATACAAAGAACTTTAAACTCTTAACTTTGTTAAGGTGACTTATTGTTATGCTAAAATAATTTAAATATAATTGTAAACATAAACACATGTTCCCAATATAACAACAAACCCATGTGCTATCGATAGTTAATAAATACATTTATTGTCTTATTCGTGCCCTCAAACGCAAATAAAGTATTTATGAACAAAAACTCAAACACATATCTATGGGAAACAGCTCGCCTAGACGAGTGCAGCAAAGTTTCGAACAAAACAAAGGACGGGCCAAAAATGGACTCATTGATTATATATCAAACACCAAGATTTTTTGTAACTGACAACCTTTCTTCTAAATTTTCTTTAACATAGCCATCTTTAGCACGATCACTTTTCCATCTACCGTGTTTTTTGAAAATTCTATCTTCAATTTTTGATGCGGCAGCTGCCGTAGCTCCGTCAGATCTCAAACTATGAAGACCAAATTTTGTCTTGTCTAAACCTAACTTATGAAGAGCGGACAATGAAATGTCTCTAGCGGAGGAATACGATATTTTTCCTGACTTACGAAGTACATAACTATTGTTACTTTTACAATAGCTTAAACCTCGGAATATATATTCCGTGCTACTGGAAGAAATATTTGCCAAACTTAAATACCTGTGAAGCATATTGACTGGACAAGTGATGTTATAAGTCTTAGAAATAAGAACATCATTACCCTCTCTGTATACATGTTTTACTCTTTTCAAGAAAAAGTTTCACATATGAATCATAAAAAGTTATGTTGTTTCTTTTCAAATTGACAATTCTGAAAAACGTAAAAAAAACAGAAAAACACAATAAGCACATACATGCTATTCTCAAATCTTTTAAAGAGGACTTTTCATTGCCATATAACAATACAATATGTTTCAAAATTTCCGGAGTAATTGGCTCTTTTTTATTTACAGTGTGACCTATTAATCTTAAAGAACCTTCTTTGACAGATAAAACTAAATCTGATTTACATGGATCAGGTAACCCGACGAGCCGGTGAGCCCAACTAATAGCGTAAAACATTTCATTAATCTTGCTATGTGACTTAGCAGATTTGGTTAAATCTATTAAATACAATGAAACATGAGTGTCAGAACCCGGTAAATAGCAAATTCCATTAAATACACACCATTTAGTCCAAGCTTCAAAAGCATATTTGTAGTTTTTTGTTGTATTCAATGATCTAGAAGAAAGGCAAAACTGTGGCAACTTAGTTGACAACTGTGAAAGGTGACTGTTGAAAGAATCCTTTGGTAATGCTTCCCATCTACCAGTATGAAAGATAGCTGAAAAACGTATACATTGTAATACATATTAAAATGAGAATACTGATGTATGATGATAATCAATAAGCCCTGTCTACTATAATTTATATAGGACCATGCTTTCCTTAATCATGCCAACAAGTGGCTATGTCAGCTTAGTTAAAACACATAAAATAGATAACAATCTTCAATCCATGTCAACTATACTTCTGTAGGACCATGCTTTTCCCTGACCATGACAGCAACCGTTCATGTCAGAATTAACAATGGATACACAAATAATTTTTAATCAATCTGAAAGCCTTGTCAACTATAATGCTATAGGACCATGCTCTTCTGAGACCATAACAATATTTTAGCCATGTCAACTATACTTCTGTAGGACCATGCTTTTCCCTTACCATGACAGCAATCAATCATGTCAGAATATACAATGGATACACAAATATCAACGAAATGATCATTAAAACAAAAATCTATGTTATACAGTATAGCATCAAGCTTTCATTCTAATTGCCAACACTGACGAATTAAACCGTTCCGAACCGAAAATAGACTTTTCATTCAAACCTTGCATAAAAATGCCTTCTGTTTTTTGAAATTCTAAAACATCAACGACATAATCCAGATATATCATATCTTTCTTAAAAATGTATGGCCAAAACACTGTAGACGTCCATTTAGACACAATCAATGTACCACTTGCCTTGCAAGCTATGACATGTTTGCTAACTCTTAGAACCAAATAAATTGGAGGAACTCATAGGCGGATCCAGGGGGGCCTGGGGGGCCCGGGCCCCCCCTTTCGTGGGAAAAATTTGGTTGATTATATAGGGAATCATTGAAGCATGACTGGAGCGGCCCCCCCCCTTAGGTCAGTCAGCGGCCCCCCCCTTAGGGAAAGTTCTGGATCCGCCACTGCGGAATAAGCCAATTGTTCTCTTGAGACCAGTCTTGTGTAAACGCATCAATAGCTTCAGCAGTTGCATTCCAAAACAAGGAATTGTAACGAGGTAACTTTGCATTTAAATGACTAGTAAAGCGATCGATCGTATGTGGACCCCACATTTCATCTATAAAATTGAAAAAATGGGAGGAGACACCCCAATCTTCATGATCAACCATTTTGCTAACATAATCAGCCAAAGTGTTTTCAGAACGTGGAATCCATTGTACATGGATCGATATGCCTTGTTGAGAACAAACAGAAAATATAGAATTTGCCAAATTTTGTAACTCAAATTTCATGCTTCCAGATCTAACAATTTTTACACAATTTTGGTTGTCTGTGAACCATTTCAATGTTCACCCTTTGAAAACATTTTTAAAAGAAATCAGGGACTGCTCAATTGCCTTCATTTCTCTTCAAGTAGAGCTCAGTTGCATTTCTGAACGATTCCACATTTGATGAAAATCTTACTATTTACTTCAACTGTATAAGCACCACAAGCAACATTACTTGCATCTGAATACACCATTACCGTAGATTTGCTATAAAAATCTAGCTTTTTTACATTAACTCTCTTAATGTTATCAAGCCAAAACAGTAATTCGTCCTTAACTTGGATTGGTATTTCCACATTCAATACCGTATCCCAAGATACCCTGCTTTCAATACACATGTAACTATATCTAGTTTTAAGTCTAGAGATATTGCCAATTACAGGAGACATAGATATAATTTTTCCCACTACCTGGGATAATCGTCTGGCTGACAATGTGTTAAAATTAGTCAAAGCATCTGACAAGGAACGTATCAAATCATTAATACGCCTATCAGGAATAGTTACACAAAATTCAATTGAATTCCAAATGATTCCGAGCCATTCTAGCTCCTGAACAGGAGTAAAAATAGATTTTTTCTCGTTTATCAAAAAACCGGCTGACAAAAGGCTTTTTCTAACAAAAATAGCATCTTTATTACATTCTTCAAAAGTAGGAGCCATGCCAAAACCATCGTCTAGGTATAAAACTATCTTTATAGAATTTCTTCTCCAGTATTTCACCATTTCACGTAGACATTTTGAAAAAATAAAAAGGAGCTGTGGATAAGCCAAAAAGTAAGACTGTAAAACAGTAAAACTGCTGTTTCCACGATAACCCTAAAAAGGTGTGCTGTTGGGGACAAATATCAAAATGATGATAACCCCATTTTAAATCAAACTTATAAAGTGAGTAATCATTCGCAAAATATTGTATTGCAACTTTCCAGTCTTCAAACTTGAACTTGTCTTTTCTGACACTTTGATTCAAAATACTAAGATCTAATATTAACCTAGGCTTTGAAGATGAATTTAGCGCTACACTCAAAGGATTCACGACGAAGGGCTTAAAAGGGACCAACTTAGCACACCCAGTATCTACTAATTCAGAAATAGCTTCATCAACAAATTTCTCATTCATAAATGCAGATTTGTTGTTCTTACTGTGCATCTGTTTAGGCGTTTCTAAAAAAGGTATAATGTAACCGCCTTTTATAGTGTTTATGACAAAATCACTAGCGCCAATATTTTTCCAAAATACGATATGTTATATTTTACACCGTGAAAAGTACTATAATGTTCTGCATTTTCAAAAAACTTTACTTGTTCAAGAAAAACAGAATAGTCATTAACATAGTTTTCATTACCCCATTTAGAAAAATGTGATTCACAATTTAAATACTTATCATTAAATACCGGTTTAAGATCGTTGCGCGCCTTGTCCTTGAACGTTGTGTTGAAATGTCTGGACCCTGTTAAGTGGGCAGTTCTTGCGCCAATGTCCAAACTGTTTACACTGGTGACACATGTCATACTGGGCCGGCTCACGTCGACCGTAGCCTGCACGAAAGGGCTGTGGAGGTTGAGAATAACGACTGTAAGACTGAGAATAAGCAGGATACGGCACAGTTTCAGCTGGTCTTGCATTTTGGTTTGCTCTGTTGCTAATGTTGTATGGAGAAGGGCGGGGTTTGGTTCTCTCTTTAATTGACTTAACTGCACGACTTTCAGCTTGTCTAATCTTCTTTTCATCGTCAGAGTTATCAGTGATGGTATTTGACTCATATTCGCGCACTGTAGTCCAGCCCCCTGCAGAGCTGTCGGCGATCCTTATCGACTTATTCCTAGCTTTAACTTTAGTAATAAGCTCAGACACAATACTGTTAGTGGGAGAATCTAAAGAGGAGCCCTTCTTTTGAATTTTAAGGAGCCCGGTCAGAATTTCATCACTGAAATGATATTGAATACTGTTCCCTTCTTTCTTGAATTTAATACCGACTTCTTCTTTAAATTTACGTGACAAATTGTCTTGCTCGGGAGCCAGGTCTGCTTTTAAATCTACAAGTTTGTAATCTAGGTAATCACGGAACAAATGAAAAGCATCTGCTATATCAGAATGTGGTGCAGGGGGCTGTGACTCACCTCTAGGTTGGGCATTAGTTGCGGCGTGGTCCGTATCAATATCCGACATAGCTTACTATTAAGCCAACTTCACTGCACTAAGACTGAGCTTCAAATGGTCAAGCTATGAAAATGTATTTTCAATGTTAACTTTTACCGCGAATGACCAGTCCGTGCTATCATACAAAGAACTTTAAACTCTTAACTTTGTTAAGGTGACTTATTGTTATGCTAAAATAATTAAAATATAATTGTAAACATAAACACATGTTCCCAATATAACAACAAACCCATGTGTTATCGATAATTAATAAATACATCATGTAAGCATAGTTTAAGCGTTGCATTTGATAATCATTAGTTATTTTAATGTTTTGTCATTTAGTCTGAATCTCTCTTGTCTGAACACTTTAACAGCAATTCTAAATAGTCTTTCGCCAGGAGCTAATGTTGCAGATATTGCTTGATCAGAACATGGAAGTTCCATGATCAGGAGATCATCATATTGATAGGAGAGTGAATTTGTTCCTATTAACTTGCCAATACATCAAGGGGTATTTTGACATCTCAGAAATGAAGTTATTTAAATTAAACATAATTAAAGAAATTATAAATAAATTCAAAATAGTTTTTTTTACTTTAAAAATATCAAAAGTGTGCTTGTCACAATATTGAAAATAATTTTCAGTACAAACAATGTATATAATGTCTAAATACTTGCAATATTTTGCTAATTAGATAAAATACATGTAATAGTGGCATTGCCCCTGGTCATTTTAATCTGATTAATTGCTGTTTGTTTTTACAGCTGTTATTTTTTATTTCTATAATCCTTTTGTGTATACTAATTTGACAAAATGAATGTGTGCAGTGATTTTAAATTCTAAGTGAACTGTCTAAGAAAGATTTTTCACAGTGACACATTTTTTTTTTTTTGACAAGGTGATTAATTAATTACCAATCTATTTAGTTAAAAAATCTTTCTTAAAAACTGAACAACAATAATCTATGATTATCACATTTTTTAAATTAAAAGACTATTCAAAAAAAATTATGTAGGTCAAATAAATAATATATAAACTTCAGAATAAATTACAGACTTCATATAGTAACAAAGTATGTGAAAATCAATATTTAAAAAAGAAATATAATTTCAAAATTTATATTATCAAACACAAATCCTTATCGTTAACACCAGAAAAGTACATGTAATTGAAATGTAATTCAAAAGTTTTTCACCATTACATGCTTTTTTCAATGTAATTAATTAAATTACCATTACATGTAATTTAAAAAATGCCCAATTACACATTACATTCAATTACATGGAAAATTGTAATGCATTACACTTAATTACCACTACATTTTCAATTACCCCATCCCTGCAACAGTGACATCGACCACTTAGTTGCAAAAACACCTCAGAGATACCAGGATTATAATTTAGCATACCAGACACGCGTTTCGTCTATATAAGACTCAACAATAACGCATAAATAAAACAGAAATTAGCCCATATAGGCAAATGAATTCCAAAGAGGATTTGACGATCATTGAAAACTAAAAGAACCATTCCAATTTGGATTTTTTTGGAAAAAAAAGTTTGTTTCCAGCTTTTGTAGAGAAAAATAATTTGTTTTTGATTCTGAGAAAAAAGATGTTTGTTTACCCCTCAGCTGCCACTATATGTAATGCTAAAATTGAAAGAAAAAAATTGTTTTCAACTTGTCGCGGAAAAAATTGATTGTTTTTCGCCGCAGGCGAAAAAAAAAATTGTCCAGAAAAAAAATCCATAGCCCCCCAGGAAATCAAATGGTTGCTGCCTTATAGACATATATATATATTGCCTTAAATGTCAACCTTCAACCAACCATCAGTGCTTCGGCCGATTCCGTGATTTGATATTGACTGTTTCCAGGAACGAAAAGTTAACATATTTGTTATATCCCCTAATGCCGATATCGCAAAGATAAAGACAATAGATAAAATAAGTATGTTTATCTTGACAACTCGACTTGCATTGCAAATTTAATGGAACATCCTCTTTTGGGGTTAGTTTAGAAGTTACAGTTTACTTGACTACTAACGCTACATAACATATTATCACAAACCAAAGGTTATTTTATATATGCGACTCTTCGAGGGCTAAATCGGGCACAGTGGTAAATTATATTCTACAAAAGATTTTTTGCACATTCTTGCGATTCTTCTTTGGTTTCTTTGATAAGATTGATCTCCATAGATGCACAATTGATCTTTATGTTCGTTTTTTTTTTGTCACTTCTGTTTTTAAGTAGACAGAGTTGTTTGATGTTGAAATTGTATCTGCTTTGTGCTTAAGATTTATTATTTGATTAGGTGTCCCTGTGGATTTAGTTCAAAATTTCTATCGTGTCTGATTAATACCATCTCTGTATTGGATATGCTAAAACTTTATGCTACGTGGGTTTGTTCTAAAATACCATCGTAACTTTTAGGATTGTCAAGGATATGAACTTAAACATTTGAAGGGCTAGACCTCTTTGAAAATCTAACTGTTTAAAGTAAAAGCTAATGAACTTCGACTTAAAACAACATCTCCAAAGTTTTTTAATGTTATTATCGGTCAGCATCAAACATATATCTTCTCTTTGTATACCTGACTTCAAGTGTGTTGCAGCTCTGCTTTCGATTCATTAACGTTGAAAATGTCTGTTGATGGGTTTGAGTTGTTACCTGACTTCAAGTGTGTTGCAGCTCTGCTTTCGATCCATTAACGTTGAAAATGTCTGTTGATGGGTTTGAGTTGTTACCTGACTTCAAGTGTGTTGCAGCTCTACTTTCGATTCATTAACGTTGAAAATGTCTGTTGATGGGTTTGAGTTGTTACCTGACTTCAAGTGTGTTGCAGCTCTACTTTCGATTCATTAACGTTGAAAATGTCTGTTGATGGGTTTGAGTTGTTACCTGACTTCAAGTGTGTTGCAGCTCTACTTTCGATTCATTAACGTTGAAAATGTCTGTTGATGGGTTTGAGTTGTTACCTGACTTCAAGTGTGTTGCAGCTCTACTTTCGATTCATTAACGTTGAAAATGTCTGTTGATGGGTTTGAGTTGTTTGCTTATGCATTTTCTCTCCCACACTGAAAACTTTCAACGAACGAGATCTTGAAATCATGTTAACTTTAAGAATCTGGTGCCTGTCCATGTTGCATTGCATATGCCATCTTCTTCGCAAGTTATGTAAGAGTAGTTCCATTGAAACTACTGACTTGTTCTCACACACGAAATTAATACAATTCATCCAGATGTTTAAAGCTTTTCGTAGTCTATGTATTGCTTTGTGGGCGTATTTGCTTTTTATTTGTCTCTAGTCTATAATGTCTACTTGTTATTTCCCTCCTTTTTGTACATTTATGAGTTAGAAGTCAGTTAGTTATTCCATAATGATCCTTCAAAATCTATTATTAAGGCAATTTTTATCATGAATCCATTCATTAACCTATATTTGGAGCACAATCTGTCTACCTTTCCAGAGCAACTCAGAAACCCCATAGTTTTATTTAATGAGGATTTATGCTTTAGTTTTAACATTTAACAGTATTGTTCTTTGTGATGTGTTGTTTATTTGACTATTCTTTGTCATTAAAAACAAATTTTTATTTAAAATTTTCACAGTGGATAAAATTTTTCTTTCCGGATGGTTAATTATTTTGGATGATATCTTAGGGTCAATAACCAATCCGCAATTTTGTGATTCCTTTTCACTAGACTTCTGTTTAATACGTTTTTAATGAGTAACAAGACGTTTTTCGCATGTGGAGCATGATTCTCTTACTTTACCGGAGCACCTGCGATACCCTGTTAGGGTTCTTATTGCTCAGTGGTTTGTCTTCTTACTTGTGTAACTGTACATGTACTGTTGTTTGTCGCTTTTTCGGTTTATGACATGGCATTGTCAGTTTGTTTTCGATTTATGAGTTCGTATATCCGTTTGGTATTTTTTGCGTCCCTTATTTCAATTCACTTTATCTACTTTAGGGACTGTGTGATTTTACTTTGATATTCATTTGGAAAAAAAAACCCATTATGATGTCGATTTCTGCTCACGATATATATGCCACTTTTATTTTTGATAACGATTTTTAAATGGGATGTCGCTTGATACCAAGTCTGTTTGTTCAATTTTATTATAAGAGGGGCTTGATGGTGTTGATCCAGCCTGAAGTTCTTAATACCAAAAACTGCTTAAATCATGCACTGGGGCCCACATTTTTCAAATAAAATGAATTGCCCAGGCTTTCTTTAAATTCTCCTTTTTATTTTTTATTTAAAAACATATTTCTATATGACATCTGTATTTGAAACATTTTTCAACATATCATACATTATTTAAAATTCTAAAAAAAAATCATTATACGAATACAGCATCCAAGCCTCATCATGAATAAGAGGCAAAAGTTATTTATCGATGTTCAAATCTCATACACGATCCATTAAAAAATACAAATCAAGATTAAAATCAAATGCAGTGGGGAGGGCCCTCATGGGGTTTTTGATTATGTGATTACTTGGCCGTTTTTTAATGATTATTTGATTATTAAGCCAAATATTTCATGATTATTTGATTACCTAGGACTGTATTTTTAGTTTATGATTATTTGATTACTAAAGATAAGCAAATATTTAATGATTATGTGATTATATTGGCACAAAAATGGTGATTATGTGATTACTAGGACCCCCCCCCCCCCATGAGGGGCCTCAGTGGGGGTATTACACAAACGCCAAAAGTTGTGAAAACAGGGTCGTCTCGTGCTATGCATTGCATTATCTGCCATGTGACTCCACATTTCAATTGGGAATGGGACTCAATAAGTAAATATACAGATTACAATCAAAATTACTTGAATAATGCAAAATAAATGTGAGTTAGAACTTGTTATTCAACTACATTATTATACCAGTATCTCAAGGTAAGACCGATTTACTATAGAGGGAAAATCATGTATTCATGAAAGCAGAAATATGTCGCAACTATGGCATACATAACATATTGCTATCATTGGTGTTTTTCTTTTTTAGTTAATCGTGTATGTACAAGTGGGCATGATTTCTTTCATTGGCAAGGTCATTTTTGACTACTTCAAGGGCGTAATTGATCTTTTTGTTCTGTTTTCTTTTACTGTTACAATGTGCATAAAAGGTTCAAAATATTGCATTTGTGTTCGTGCATATAAAATATTGAATGTGCGGTGCATAAATTCACCAAAGATACAAACAATATATATTCATGTTATATATGATAAGTTTTTGTTTTTACATAACTGTATGTTCATACATAATGGCGCTCGAATCAAAACATTTGGAAGGCCAAATAATTATAAAGCTGACGATAATTTGAAAAACAAAAGATAACGAAAAGGTTATGCCAAATCTTGATAAGGTCATCAATATGTTTCGAAATAGCAGTACACTCACAGAAAATGTCTGAATAGTGATATTTCATATCAGCTTATAAGTACTAACTATTTTACTGGTGATACCCGCGGGGACGAAACGTACACCAGCAGAGGCATTGACCCACTGGTTATAAAACTCATCAGATATACAACTCTTATAGTTTTCTGAAAATTGATTTATCTTATTTGCAACTTGCTCAAGGTTTGATGATTTTTCTGGTAGAATGACTAAACTAGTAGTAATAGTTTCTATTTGGCATTGCACAAAACCATGTCTTACTATACCGTTAATGACGTCACTCTTTTTCAGTTGACAGTGTTGTTTGATAATGCTCTAGTATCAGGTATGTGCATGGGATCTATTATTGCGGTTTTGTTACCGCGGTTTAAGTATAGTTTTTTTTTTATGGTTGCATTACCAAATCTCCATTAGAAACATCGTTATCAACAGGTTCTTGTTCGTACATTTGTATTTACATGATATATCCTAATATTTAGGATTGTAAAGGCTATATACGTAAACACTTGAAGGACTTTTAAAAAGATCAAACTGTCGAAAGTAAAAGCTAATGAACTTTAAAATTAAAAACAACAAGAGTATTTTTCGGTTATGGTAATTTTCCAACGTAGATAGATTGTACAGCTTTACCTATCTGCAAGTGTTGTGTATTTCTTCTGTAGATCTCTTAGCTCGAAAACAGTCTGTTGATTGGTACGAGACATTTTCTTATGAATCCCCCCCCCCCAAAAAAAAATAATAATACTGAAAACAATTATGAGAGTGATCTAGAAATCATGTTAATTTCTGCCGGTTGCAAATATTGCATTGCCCATATAAGTCGCGGCTCCATCCTCTCCACTTGTTATGTAGTAGAAGTTCCATCGTAACTACTACATTAGCCCTAAATGTTATCACAAACAAAAGTCAATCAATTCATCCAGATCTTCAAAGATTATATTTGATTTTAATCGTATTTCGTTTTTGACGTGCACGACCGTGTTGTCAGTTACTCTGCGACTTATTGGTTAGGAATCTTTCGCTCTTCTTTTATAATTACATAACAGTATGGTGTTTATCTACTACACGGGTGTCATTCGGTTTATCGAGAGAAATGATCGTGAAAGAATATCTAACGGCGGTCAAGTATTGAGAGACGATCGTGAAAGTTCTGGTAACGGATCGTGAAAGACATTTAATCGAGAGGACATATGAAAGATCAGTAAATATTCTAATTTAATTAATTACACAGACAAATTTACGACAAAATAAAACTGTCTGTCAAAATGGTTTAACATTATGATCAGTATGTGAGAATATCCAATTTCAAAAGTACATAGTTTTTACAAAACAACAAAAGGCAGATTGCTTCTCGACATTTCAATGCCATGAAAAATGTAAACAAACACGATTTTTTCACAAATTCGACAAGATAAACTACTTTTATCCGAGTAAGGGCATTCTATTTGAATTAATCAAATGGTTCTCATAGTTTTTTTGTATAAATATAATCTGAAACTTGGTAAATAAAGAACTATTTACACAAAATTGATTTTTCGGATCGTGAAAGATGACGTACCGCAATTTTGAAGATCGTGAAAAGGATCGTGAAAGATCTGATGCTTCGAAGACGTTCAAATTATTCTTCAATTATAATTAATATTTGTTATTGTTATTGGTATTGAGAAAAGCTAGATAGGTCAACATCCTCAATAGGTTTAAGCATTTCAAAGTATTAATATTTTCAGAAAATGAAAAGAAAAAGAAATAACAATACGGCAATAATAAAAGACAATGGGTGACAAAACGCCGAAAAAACAATCCAGTGTTGTTGTTATGAGTAAGGTGTACATTTTCGACTTCTGCAAGGTTTCAACTAACATCGAACTCATTATCATGTATCATTCGGCAATGTTTGTTTTATGTTGTTTGTCCTTTTGGATATATACCTGAATGCTATAGCGCCAAGGTATTTCGTGTATGGTATACATGTCTATCTGCATGTTTCATATATGACAATGGTGATGTCAATTGTATTTGATATATTGAATGATAGTAAGATGTTTATGTCTGGCTGTCGGTCAGGGTTTATATACTTTTGACCTTATGTTCCGAATTAATTGGCCAAGCATAACTTTTACATTTGTCAGTTTCTAAGGCACTGTAAGGATCGGAACACATTTATTTGGTGTACGGGATATTTGTAGAGATCTGTATGGCATGGTTCATCTGACCTTGACCTCTTTTTATGAACCAATGACATCATAAGCGCATTTGACACTTCTAGTAAAACCCTTGATATTATAGACGTTAAACAAATATACTATCATAAGTAAAGCAGACATTACAGCATTTGCGATCTGGTATTCTACAGTCTGTAGTATATAGTTAAAGCAATCCACATCTGCGTTGTATATAAAGAACTTAAGAAAGTACTGTTGCACAAAATGTTCGTTATCGTTCAATCTCAACTTACACATGACAGATGCCGTTTTTGCTGTAATTTTTTGTTTGTTGGATAACATTTTGGTTTAAACGTTGCATATCCTTATTATTGGCTTAATAGTGTCGGTCTGTCTGAATTGCACTAGACCGATTCACAGAGCTGAATGTTTCACACTTATTTAGACACGTTTTTAGTTGTTGTTTATTTTTAACTTTCGAGGTAAAGTGTTGAATAGAAAAAAAAATAATAGCTTTAATGTTCATCCTTATCAAAATAGTTACAGGCTTCAACCAGTTGCAGGTTTATCAAATGGTAAAAGAAATACTGATTTCTGATTACTAGTATTAAGTCTGGTCACGCATTTTCTTTCACGATCAAAATAATACGTTGCCTGATCTTTCACGATCAAGTTTGATGGAAATTCAACAAATTCAAGGTTTTTGATAAACAAATTAACGCTTTTAAGGGAAGAACATACTTTAATTTTACTGTACTATCAGATACACCAAAGAACAAATTTCAAATATATCATGATATTCTGAAATGACCATTATAGGTACAAAAAGCGTGTTATTTGTAATTAATTTCATTGACACGCATTGCGCATTGCGCATTGCGCCTTTTGTGTTTTTTCTAAAAGTACTTCATATTTTCTTTATCTTCTTTCACAGTTATGTTGAGGAAGTTAAACCATTTTGACAGACATATTTTTTTGTTCGGATTTTTTCCGCGTTTTGAAAATTAAGTGATTTTTTCAAAGATTCTGAACTACAATGTACATTAAATGTCTTTCACGATCCGTTACCAGAACTTTCACGATCGCCTCTCAATACTTGACCGCCGTTAGATATTCTTTCACGATCATTTCTCTCGATAAACCGAATGACACCCGTGTACTAAGCAAATTTGCAACACTATGTGAATCAGGAGCTGATTTAATTAAGGTATATACATCAATCAACAACAAAATTTACGGGGAAACTTATGTCGTCGTGTGACCGTTGTATGTCATTGCATTTTGAAGCTAGTTTAACTAATTGCTTGCTAATTTGAACACTACATTTATTCTATTGGATACAGATCAACCCATTAGAGTTTATAAGTCAGTACGTAAGTCCATGATGATCTTTCAATACTAATCAATAAATTTTATTTCCAATCCATCCATGTAACCACTGCTTCAGATTGACATATGGACTAACGAGATTATAAATTTTCCATTAAAACTGTCTTTGAAAAACGTATTTTAGTGATTTCTCGTGCTCACGACTTGTGTAACTTTGATATATGTTTCATAACGAACGAGAATTGGATATCGTTTACAAGTAATTGATATTAACTCGGTTTGTCTAATTTTATTATGTTAATAAACGAGATCTTGGCGATTTCATTTTATTTATTTTCATTGAAACTATGATAACGGAGGTAAAATCAGGTGATCTCCATTTATCCAGCTATTCAACCTATTTCTCCAATAGTACAGTAACTGTTGTCTTTGTCCTGGTGAAATCATTAATGTTTTCGTTTTCGCAAACTTCATTTTCATTTTGAGATTGATTATGGTATTAAAAAACCTATATAACAGTCGTGTTTCAGCCGTTGTTTGCTTATACATTTGTAATTAAAATTGACAACAAAAAGTTTCAGGTTGAACATGTGAGTGTTTAAACAAACGTTTATCACTTATCACTATTATACTCAGTTCAGTGATCGAGAAATATCTATTCGTCTCGGATAAGGTGACGACCTCAACCATAAGATAAAACTGACTTGTGAGAAGTGTATTTTGCTATTGAATATCAATACTTTAGTTAACTATTTCATGGAACCAAATTATTAAGGTTTAAGCCTTATATATTTGGTTGCTTGTCAATAAAATGTGTCAGACATATAAGCAGACACAATGCTAATGTTGTAGTTTTTGTTATATACATAAATTGCTGCTAAAAAAATACTTGTTCCTAAGATCGTTTGTTTTCGTTTGTCAATAATGAGTGTGTCCTTATCAGTGCAACGATATTTTATTATTTGTCTTATTCGTGTATGCTCGTTTAATAACTCTTCGTTATTGTACCTAATTTTCGGATGAAACAGATGTTTGTTTGCTACGGAATTTTTCATGTGCCAGTCTTTTCCGTAGTTTTCGGAGCTTTCTACTTTTTATATATTTAAAAAACAAGTACAAGATATTCTCTTATAAACTTTTCTCCCCCAATACTGAAAACATTAATGAAAGAGTAAAAAACAAACAAACAAAAAGCAAGTTTATTAGTTACTTTATATTAAGACAGAGGCTCGATTGGATTTCAGACCGGCCTTCTAGTATCTCATTCAACCATGCCCAGAGTATTATTATGCCAATCATACGAGAGAAAACCTGCTAATATATATATGCCCGATCACTTATTCAAATATGTTCCTAATGATAAAAAACTCTAAATATCATACTTTCATTTGAACTCAATTAAAAAAGCACACACACACATCCAGCAAACTATAGTGTTGTCATTTTTAAGCGGTATTTCCAACATTGGCATATAAGCGGAAGGTTTGACTAGCCATAAAACAAGGTTTAATCCATAACATTGACCACCATGTTTTCTTAAAAGGTCCTTAAAAGGTCCTGTACCAAGTCAGGAATATGGCAGTTGTTATCTACAGTCCCCTTCTGTGTATGTTGACGTTTGTTTTTTGTAGTTCAGTGTTTCTCTTGTTCTGATTTTTCATATCCGACTATATCGGTCATCACGTGACTTTC
Source organism: Mytilus galloprovincialis (assembly GCF_965363235.1). Classification (NCBI taxonomy): domain Eukaryota; kingdom Metazoa; phylum Mollusca; class Bivalvia; order Mytilida; family Mytilidae; genus Mytilus; species Mytilus galloprovincialis. The sequence continues at coordinate 38,797,442 of NC_134845.1, read as the reverse complement.
ACACTTAAGTTGTATATATATAATTAATGGCCGATTGATTATCAATGAAAGTGAACGGGTACATAGATAAAACGGTCATAACTTTTTTTTTTATTATAGTACATATTTTCCCTCCCAACCCCACATTTTACAGTATACATTTTTTTACAATTAAATATGCTTTAAGTTTAAGTTCAGATATATATATGATTTCGTGTTTCGAAATAAGTTTGAAAATCGAGATGACATAACCACACAGCCTCCGTTGACTTCTTCGTTAAAACTCGATAAAATTGCAATGTGACCTTTATGAATAATCAATTTTCTCAACTAATTTAATGTCATTTATATATAAACACATTAATATATGAACAGGTTTTCATTATTATGACATTATTGCGACATAACAGATTTATTATATATTTTGTTGAAGTGTAGGGAAGCAAAGTTCACGTAAATATAGATCAATACATGTTTGTTCTAGTTTTTTTATATTATTTAAAAAACGGTAAATACTGACAAATTAATACCAGAGCTTTGAAATTTTAATAGGACATTGGACTGAAAAAGATCCTATAAAAACAAGCACCTACCTGGTCAATTATTTTATACCCAGTCAAGGTCACATATATACTGAAAAGTACAGAGGATTTTCACCATTTCTTCTTATGCATAGTTTTTCCACTGTTCGTGGTCATGATGGGTGAGGTTGGTCGCTCAACAAACATGTTGAATCCCAATACATTTTCATTGATCTTGTAAACCACTGTGTGGTCATCGGTGGTCACTGTCTGTCACATTTATATATTTCGTTCATTGTCATGGTATAAATCAGGTGCTTTTTCTCTTTCAAATTGTTTCATGTTTTGGCATAATGGGGCCTTTTATAGCTAACCAAACGGAATGGGGTTTTCTCGTTGTATAAAGAGCATCAATGACTTCTTTCGTCTAACTCAGCAGAAACAAACAATTAAAAAACAATATGTCAAGGAGTAAATTATAAGTGACTTTCCTCTTAGTTTAAACAATATTTTATTTTCAAAAAGTGCACAAAATATAACTTTACAATATAAATACAGGGATTCGGAAACAAGAAAAACTTATATAAATCCGTCTGTCTTTAAAAAAAATGACAAAATTAGGAACATAGTACAAGAAACTCGTATATTAATATAATTTTCAATTCTTATTTTAACATGTTTATTCTGTGGTTTGCCCGTTAGTTACTCAGAAGTCAGTTTGATCGGAAAATGTGATCAACTCGTTTTTCATATTTATAGTCCATGTATTTAGAAAAAGAAGATGTCGTATGATTGCAAATGAGACTACTCTTCGCAACAGACCAAATGACACAGAAATAAACAGCTGCATGTATGTCACGGTACGGCATTCAACACCGAGCAAACCCCATACAGCATAGTCAGCTATAAAAGGCTCAGAAATGAAAAATGTGAAACAATTAAACGGGAAAACTAATGTCCTAATTTATGATTAAAAAAGTGAACGAAGAAACAAATATTTGGAGAGATTAAACATGTTAGCGGGATCTCAACCCATTCCTAACCTGGAACAGAGAAGTAACAGTACAACTAAAGAACTATAAACAAGAATGTGTCCAAAGTACACGGATGCCCCACTCGCACTATCATTTTCCATGTTCAATGGACCGTGAAAATGGGTAAAAAGTATAATTAGGCATTAAAATTAGAAAGATCATATCATAGGGAACATTTGTACTAAGTTTCAAGTTGATTGGACTTCAACTTCATCAAAAACTACCTTGACCAAAAACTTTAACCTGAAACTCGCACTTACATTTTCTATGTTCAGTGGACCGTGAAATTGGGGTCAAAAGTTTAATTTGTCTTTAAAATTAGAAAGATCATATCATAGGGAACATTTGTACTAAGTTTCAAGTTGATTGGACTTCAACTTCATCAAAAACTACCTTGACCAAAAACTTTAACCTGAAACTCGAACTTTCATTTTCTATGTTCAGTTTACCGTGAAATTGGGGTCAAAAGTTTAATTTGTCTTTAAAATTAGAAAGATCATATCATAAGGAACATATGTACTAAGTTTCAAGTTGATTGGACTTCAGCTTCATCAAAAACTACCTTGACCAAAAACTTTAACCTGAAGCGGGACAGACGGACGAACGAACAGACGGACGGACGAACGGACGGACGAACGGACGGACGGACGGACGAACGGACGCACAGACCAGAAAACATAATGCCCCTCTACTATCGTAGGTGGGGCATAAAAATCAGTTGAAAAAGGATAACCTCATCAGATGAAATCATCTATAAAAGGACAGCTGTTATCGTTTACATTTGATTTATTTAAAGTAAGTTCCTTTGGGAAAATTATGGCAGAATATGTAGAAAATTCTTGACAAACAAATATCATCAAAATGTTTTTGAATTTCTCAATTAAATGCAATTTAAATTTGTCTTTACTGAGTTTGGATTAAATTAGTTATAATCAATACGTAATGGTTACCTAAATATGTCATTTTATGATGACTTTAAAGAATTGTATTTTGCTGATGAATTTCAATACTTTTGTTTACCATTTTACGAAACAATATTAGTCTAGTTTTAAGCCTTATAACTTTGGGTGTTTGTCAATTGAAGGTGTCACGCATATAATCAGACACAACGCTAATGTTGTGGTGTCTATTATATACATATCTTGCTGCTCAAAGATGTTATTGTTCTAGAAATCGTGTATTCGTTTGTATGAGGACAAATCGATTTTTTTTATTCTATCAGAATCAGTGGCGTAGCTAGACTATTTTTAAGTGTACGCCCTAACCTCGGCGAGGGGTTTGAGGGTCCCAATCGAATCCAGGTTATAACATCTACTAGTAGTGTGTTCGAGGGGAGGCCTTTTTCTGACATTAAAAACTAATCAATAGCAAGTTGAACATACTTTAGAGACCATCTTATTTAATCTTTTATGTTTAATTTATACATTGTTTAGATTTGGAAACTTATGCTCATTGGTGTTAGAGAAAAAATCCAAACCAGTTACTTTAAAATATGTTTAAAAGGAAACATGGGTCAAAGAAGTAACTCGAATAATTATACCCCTTTTTGTACAAAAGTCGTTAATGGATATGAATTGATTGCAAATGTTTAGTTGCATTATGAAAATTCGTAAAGGGTTTCGTGGAACCGTGGTTCTCGCCTGGGATTACCGCTTCCCGCGAAAATTGAATCCATTCATCAGTCCATTTATGATTACAGAAGTTTAAATAATCAACAACGTTTTCTGAAGATTTTTTTATCTTGAGATGGAATATGACAATAACTGAAAAATTATTTCAAATTTGTCATGTAAAAAATAATAACCACAGACTGTCTGTTAATTGCTAAAAGATAAGTCTGTATGTCAATTGAAAAAAAAGTATACTTTTAAAAATTTGCGTCATACATTTATCCATAAAAAGGCTTCTGCTAAAGTGTCATAAAATTCGATGAAGGTTTGACAAAGTAATTGAGGTGTAACAAACTTTAACCACAGACTGTATTTTAAAATTTCTCTTATCAGTAAAATATGGTTGTACTATAACATATATGACTTCCCATTCTTATTCAATTTTAACGTTTTTATACCGATATTTTCATTTTTCTTTTTTTTACGGGTGGCACATTGATAGTAACAAAATATATGAGAAACAAGTAAATAGAAATAGTAAATAATGCCCCAAAGGTCATATGTTACATATTCTGGATCACTTTCGCAATTATATTAACTGTATAATCTATTGGATTAAATTTTCAGACATCCATATTTTCCGGAAATAATCTGGACTTGTCCGTATTTTCACTAGTGCTTACTTTCTCTTCCTCACCTGTCTATTGCAAATGGATGCCACGACAAAACTACTCCTGTGGATATTGTGACAAATCACCGTCAAGTACGTTTCAAATCAATTATAAACTGTTAAATATATATACCGTTAATTCCGTTAACTTGGATTCCACGTTTATTCAACAAATACGAACTGTAATTGTTTATTTCTATGAATTGAACTGAGAATTCTACTTTCGTTTTTGACTTGATATTATTACTGCATTGAACATTCATATATTTCTTTCGTACATATTGTAAATATTGTATTTTTATTTCTTTCAGTTTACCAAACAATACACGCTCTGTAAAACTCCTGTATCATTTCTGGTGGAATTATAATCTACAATCTTCACCCACAAGTTGTTATTCTTTATAATTTGCCGAGATTGCGATACAGTCCCTTGGTTATACTAGCTGAGTCAGGCTCAGCATAGTAAATTGACGACAACCTGTCTTTACATATCCAGACAAGGAACGACAACGTAGCAACGTACTTACGTACATACCTTTACACTCACAGTGTAAACTCTTGTGTGAACTCGACAGCAACCTAACAAAGTTGAGTCAATATGGATCCCAGTCATGTGGAACAACAAGAAGAGATTCAGCCCCAAGAAGGAGATGTCCTTGAACTATTAGAAAATCCGTCTAATACATCACAGTCAGATGAAACTCCCGAGGCTAGGCGAGTACGTGACCTCACGGAAAAAGGACAAGGAGCTTTCACTGAAAAACGTGACAAGTTCTGTCAGGAACTAGAGGCTCTCTGGGCAGACATTGAATCCCAGTTATTGGAAGTAACAACGCCTCCTAACGATCTCCAGCAACTCCTAACAGTCCAGGACAAACTTGTTAAAGCCTGTAATAATTATCGTAGGCTCACAGATGAATACCTAGACTTTCTGAAAAGGACCCGAACATTGGAGAGTCAAAAAGAAATTGATGCATGTAAACTCTCTTTGGATTTACGTCTGTCCAAAGTGGAGCTAGTTATGGAAAAACTACACGAGTATCGCCTCGCTCTTACAAAGGCTAAATCTACAAAAACAAAGACATCTAGAGGCAAGAAATCCTCACACAGTGGGAGCTCCCACGTCTCTGACATTTCAAGTCTTGCACGGAAGAAGCGTGCTAAAGCAGAGGCTGCCAGAACTCAGATAGCCTTTGCTGAAAAACAGGCCTTGCTCCTAAAGCAGGAGGCAATGATAGAAGAACAGACTCTTTTCAAGCAAAATGAAATAAAGGCCGAGGCAGAACAAGAAGCCATCAGAGCAGAACAAGAAGCCATCAGAGCAGATCAAGAAGCCACAAGCAGAAAAGCCGAGGCGGAGCAAGAGGCCACACGCAGAAAAGCCGAGGCGGAGCAAGAGGCCACACGCAGAAAAGCCGAGGCGGAGCAAGAGGCTATACGTAGAAATGCTGAGGCTGCACACCAGAGAGCTGAAATGAAACGCGAGGCCATACGCAGGAAAACTTTAATGGAACAAGAGGCTGCACGTGCAACACGGGAAAAGGCCGAAATTAAAGCTGCTATGAACATTCTAGAAGCACAAAGAGAAGCTGCAGCCGCAGAAGCCGAGGCCCGTGTCCTAGAATACGACGGCAGCCAAGCATTTAGCGATCTTCCTGATGAAAAGGAAGACCCGCTCCAGCGTGTGCAAGATTTCGTCAATAAACTTCCTGTATCAACTGTTGTAAAGGAAGTAACAGGACCTCAAAAGAAAAAACAAATTCCTGTTAAGATCGAGCTGAGTCACGAAGCACCAGCGTTCGTGCCATCCGTGGCACTGAACTTACTGTCACAGACATCTGCTGTCTTGCCTTCCGATACTAAGTCACCGGAAGTTACCTCTATCCCAGATCTGGGATTAGTAACCGGCATACAAAAACTAGGCCTTTCAGATGAGATCCCTGCTGAACACCAAAAACAGGGTGTTAAAGAAGCGATCCCTGTCTTACGCACAAAACAAGACGTTATAGAAGATATCCCTGTTTCACACCAAAAACAAGGCGTAATAGAAGAGATCCCTGTTGCACACCAGCAACAAATCAACCCAACATCGGAGATTACTAGATTTCTCTTGCGCAAGGACCTGCTTTTCTCCCGATTAACAAGCTTTAACGATCGGGCAGAATCCTTCCATACATGGAAAGCAAGCTTTAAAAACGTGACAGACGAGTTACAAGTATCTGACTCGGAACAGATTGATTTATTGATCAAGTGGCTCGGTCCTGAGTCTGCTAAACATGCCATAAGCATAAGAGCGTCGAACGCCAATAATCCTACAATAGGTATACAAAGATTATGGAAGAGGCTTGACGAGCGGTATGGTGCTCCAGAAATGTTGGAAGCCTCTCTCAGGAGTAAACTTGACAAATTCCCAACCTTGACGAATAAGGACAACGCACGTCTTTATGAACTGTCTGACATTCTATCAGAAATAGAATACCACAAGGAAAATCCCAAGCTGGGATGTCTGCTAGCTTATTTTGATTCACCGACCGGAATAAACCCTGTCATTGAAAAACTACCATATGGACTTCAGGAAAAGTGGATTACAAGGGCGTCTAGATACAAATCTAATCACGGCGTTGCCTTTCCTCCTTTTACAGAGTTATCTGCATTCATCAGTGAAATCAGTAGAATTAAAAACGATCCTGGATTAATCTTTGGGTCAAAAGTCACACCAAATACAAAAGGTGCTGCGCCAAGGTTCACGTCTTACCCCAAGACTAAAGTTGGTACTCATAAAACAGCGGTTGAGCAACAATCCGGAGACGCCAGCAAACAAGGTCTTTGTATTCTGCACAATACAAAGCATTCCTTAAATGAATGTCGAGCGTTCCGAGCCAAATCAATAGAGGAACGCAAAGGTCTTTTGAAAGAAAACAATGTCTGTTACAAGTGTTGTGATTCCACCAAACACAGAAGCCGGGAATGCAACGCACGCATAAGTTGTAAAGAATGTGGAAGTAAACAACACACTACCGCACTTCACATCACTAGACCACAGCAACCTGCAAGTTCTCAGTCTAGCTCGCCTAAGCAAGCCTACGGCGGGGAGCCTATAGAATCGACTGAAACTAAGGCAACCTCAGTTAACTCTACCTGTACTGAGATCTGCAAAGATACATATAGCGGGAAATCTTGTGCTAAAATACTGCCTGTGAATGTTTATCACAAAGATAACCAGGACAAAGTTATTCGCATGTACGCCATCATTGATGACCAAAGCAACCGGTCACTAGCATCGCCCGAATTCTTTAATCTTTTCGACGTCAAAGATAAACCGGAGAACTATACTTTATCAACATGCTCCGGCAAAGTAGTCACCTCCGGGAAAAGAGGAAGAGGTTTCATCATGGAATCAATCAGCTGTAATGACAAGTTTGACCTTCCTGTACTGATTGAATGTGATCATATTCCAAATAATAGGGACGAAATTCCTACTCCGGAAGTCACAATGCATCACCCTCATCTAAAAGAACTCAGAGGAAGCATTCCACCATTAGACGAAAATTGCCAAATTCTTCTCCTAATTGGCAGAGACCTTATAGAGGCACACCACGTCCTTGACCAGCGCATAGGACCACCAAGAACTCCATATGCTCAACAATTGAAACTTGGTTGGGTAGTGATAGGAGAAACTTGCATTAACAAGCAGCACGTCGTACCCTTTGAATTAAATGTTAAAATAACCAACATTTTACCTACAGGACAACCTTCAACCTTTCAACCATGCACAAGCAAGTTTGACATCCGGGAAAATTACACAGACCCTGTAACGAAAGATTTACAATCGCCACTCTTTGAAAAAACAAAGGACGATGATAAGCCTGGACAGTCATATGAGGACAAAATGTTCATGAAGCAGATGGACAACGAATTTGTGAGAGACTCGGAAGGAAGTTGGGTAGCACCGTTACCGTTCCGAGTGCCAAGACAGCCATTGCCAAGCAACAGACCACAGGCTCTTCACCGTGCTAACATGTTAGACGCCAGTCTGAATAGAAACCCAGTGAAGCGGGAACATTTTCTTACATTTATGAGTAAAATCTTAGATAATAATCATGCAGAGCTCGCTCCACCATTGCACGAACATGAGGAGTACTGGTATTTGCCATTGTTTGGTGTTTATCATCCGAAGAAACCCGATCAGATAAGAGGTGTGTTTGATTCTTCCGCCAAATGTAACGGAGTTTCACTTAACAGCGTCCTGCTTACAGGTCCAGACTTGACCAATGATCTCTTGGGAGTATTGCTGCGTTTCAGGAAAGAAATGGTCGCAGTTACTGCAGACGTTCAACATATGTTTCACTGCTTTGTTGTCAGAAAAGACCACCGAAATTATCTGAGATTTTTATGGCATAAAGACAATGACCTACAGAAGAACCTTGTCGAATACCGCATGAGAGTTCATGTTTTCGGAAATAGTCCGTCACCTGCCGTTGCTACGCTTGGACTCAGAAAAGCAGCGCAAGCATCAGAACAAGAGTTTGGCAGTCACGTGACTAGCTTTGTTACAAGAAACTTCTATGTCGACGACGGTCTAACGTCATGTCCTACTAAAGAGGAAGCTGTTAAGCTCATGAAGGACACACAGCAAGCATTAGCAAAATATGGAAACTTACGCCTTCACAAGTTTGCCTCTAATTGTGCGGAAGTTATGTCTGCATTTCATGTCAGTGATTTGGCTTCAAATCTTAAAGATCTAGACTTAGAATGCGACAGCAAACCCCTACAACGTAGTCTTGGTCTCAGCTGGGACGTAAACACTGATGACTTCTTATTTCAATTATCATCAGAAAACAAACCGATCACTCGGAGAGGAATTTTATCAACGATAAACAGTCTCTACGATCCTCTTGGATTTTTAGCTCCAGTAATTATACAAGGCAAGCTCTTATTAAGGAAAATAGTATCAGAAACCGTTGATTGGGACCAACCTCTCTCTGATGAGACAGCAGCTGAGTGGAAATCTTGGAGAGATACTCTAATTGCTTTAGAAACATTGCGCATTCCACGTACCTACGTGCCGTATCTCAGCAAAACCACCACAAAGGAGTTACATGTCTTCTCTGATGCATCAGAAAAAGCCATAGCAGCTGTTGCATATCTACGCACGACCGACAGTAGTGGTGAACCAAATATAGGTTTCATTCTTGGGAAAGCTAAAGTTGCACCAACAAGTGGTCATACTATTCCACGCCTTGAACTATCTGCTGCAGTATTAGCAGTCGAGATAACACAGACCATCATGGATAATTTAGATTTACATATAGACAACGTAAAATTCTACACAGACAGTAAAGTAGTCCTAGGCTACATCAGTAACGAGACAAGAAGGTTCTTTATCTATGTCGCCAATAGAGTAGAGAAAATAAGAAAATTTAGCTCTCCAAGTCAATGGAATTATGTACCAACTAACCGTAATCCCGCAGACTCGGGAACAAGGTCCGTACCTGCTCACGAAGTTCATAGCAGCGAATGGTTATTAGGACCAAGACAACTTCTTTTCTCAGAACAAAAGAATTCTGAGGACATATATCAGCTAATAGACCCAGAGGAAGATGGAGAAATACGTGCAACTGTTAATGTTGCAAAAACATTTGCCACACTTGAGCATAAAGGTATCGGAACTGATAGATTCAACAGATTCTCCAATTGGACATCACTTGTGCGAGCGATAGCCTTTTTGGAACGTTTCTCCCGTTTACACGGGTCAAAACAGACAGCACCAGTGACGTCTCTGGAAGGCTTTTCGAATGCCGAAAATTTCATCTTAATATCTGCTCAATATGAGGTTTACGGAGATGAAATAGATTGCATTAAACGTCAGGAACAAATTCACAAGCGGAGTCCGATAGCCAACCTTAATCCGTTTTTGGACGAACGAGGACTATTACGAGTAGGAGGCCGTATCGCCAAATCTGACTTAAACCTCCGTGAAAAGAAACCATTGATCGTCCCTGGACGCCATCATATAGCGACATTATTAGTTCGACACTACCACAACAAGATAAAACATCAAGGTCGCCATTTCACAGATGGAGCGATTCGATCCGCAGGATATTGGATCGTAGGAGCAAAACGCTTGATCTCATCTATTATTCACAAATGTGTGACATGCCGCAAACTCAGAGGAAAAACCGAGTATCAAATCATGTCTGATTTGCCAGAGGACCGTCTTGAACCTTCACCTCCGTTTACTAACGTTGGAATAGACACCTTTGGACCCTGGACAATTGTTTCACGTAAAACACGTGGTGGATACGCCAACTCAAAACGTTGGGCAATTTTATTCACATGCTTAGTGACAAGAGCTATTCACATCGAATTAATCGAGGAAATGAGTTCTTCAGCCTTCATAAACGCTGTCAGGAGATTCGCCGCTATAAGAGGCCAAGTTAAGATTTTCCGATCTGACCGTGGAACGAACTTTATCGGCGCAATCGACGATTTAAAGATTGACTCAATCAACGTTGAAGATGGACCCTTCAAGAACTTTCTGTACAATTCTGGTACAACTTGGATCTTCAATCCGCCGCATTCGTCCCACATGGGTGGAGCCTGGGAAAGAATGATTGGTATCACCAGGAGAATTCTTGATTCTATGCTTCTTAACGCAGCCGGAAGAAGCCTAACACATGACGTGCTCAACACACTAATGGCAGAAGTTTCAGCAATAGTGAACTCTAGACCTCTGGTACCGGTATCAACAGATCCAGAGAATCCGTTGATATTAACTCCGGCTATGTTATTGACACAGAAAACCGACTACATATTCACCTCAGATCATCTTGGAGAATTCGATAAACGAGATCTATGTCTTGCCGAATGGAGACGAGTACAGGCTCTTGCCAGTGTTTTCTGGTCCCGTTGGAGGAAGGAATACCTGCCGTTACTACAACAACGACGAAAATGGACCGAAGATCGCCGTGATCTCATCGAAGGAGACGTCATTCTTCTAAAGGACAAAAACATTTGCCGTACCCAATGGCCCGTTGGAATTATAGTGAACTCATTAAAAAGCTCAGACGAACATGTCCGAAAAGCAGAAGTGCGAGTAATCGTTAATGGAAAAGCCACAACCTACACACGCCCTATCGTGGACATGATTCTTCTCATAGAGAACAACCCTGTGTAATTATATGTATATATTTTTGGATTCATATACTGACATTCATATGTGTTATGGAATAGTGATATCAGGTAGATTTCAGACGGGGAGTATTCTGGATCACTTTCGCAATTATATTAACTGTATAATCTATTGGATTAAATTTTCAGACATCCATATTTTCCGGAAATAATCTGGACTTGTCCGTATTTTCACTAGTGCTTACTTTCTCTTCCTCACCTGTCTATTGCAAATGGATGCCACGACAAAACTACTCCTGTGGATATTGTGACAAATCACCGTCAAGTACGTTTCAAATCAATTATAAACTGTTAAATATATATACCGTTAATTCCGTTAACTTGGATTCCACGTTTATTCAACAAATACGAACTGTAATTGTTTATTTCTATGAATTGAACTGAGAATTCTACTTTCGTTTTTGACTTGATATTATTACTGCATTGAACATTCATATATTTCTTTCGTACATATTGTAAATATTGTATTTTTATTTCTTTCAGTTTACCAAACAATACACGCTCTGTAAAACTCCTGTATCATTTCTGGTGGAATTATAATCTACAATCTTCACCCACAAGTTGTTATTCTTTATAATTTGCCGAGATTGCGATACAGTCCCTTGGTTATACTAGCTGAGTCAGGCTCAGCATATTACAGGAATAAAAAATACGGGAAAATTAAATATATAAATTCATCATTATGCTCTGGATACTCTTTTGAGAATAAAAAACTTCTGTCCAACTTTCGTAAAATTTCATGAAGGTTTAACAAAATAGAAAAAATATTTTATAACCATACTGAACCTAAATGTTGACACTTCCAACGAAATCTAGGATCGCTATTCTTTGCTTTCGAGACATAAATGTCGCAGGCTCGGCTAAAATTCTCATCACTTTGCGTCCAGCGTCCGTCGTCGTTAACTTTTACAAAAATTTTCTCCTCTGAAACTACTGGGCCAAATTAAAGTAAACTTGGCCACAATCATCATTGGAGTACTTAGTTTTAAAAATGTATCCGGTGACCCATCCAACCAAACAAGATGGCCGCCATGGTTAAAAATAGAACATAGGGGTAAAATGTAGATTTTGGCTTATATCTCTCAAAACAAAGCATTTAGAGCAAATCTGACATCCATCTGGTCTGATTTTACAGATAAATCGGAGGACCCGTTGTTGGATTGCTGCCCATAATGTAATAATTTTAAGACAATTTTTGCCATTTTTGGTTATTATCTAGAATATTATTATAGATAGAGGTAAACTGTGAACAGCAATTATGTTTAGTAAAGTAAGATCTACAAATAAGTCAACATGACCAAAATGGTCAATTGACCCCTTAATGAGTTATTGCCCTTTATAGTCAATTTTCAACAATTTTCGTAAATTTTTGTAATCTTTCACAAAAATCTCCTTTGAAACTACACAGTCAAATTTAACCAAACTTGTCCACAATCATCATTAGGGTATGTAGTTTTAAATATGTGTCCGTTGACCCGGCCAGCAAACCAAGATGGCCGCCATAGCTAAAAATAGAACATAGAGGTAGAATATAGATTTTGGCTTATTACTCTGAAACCAAAGCATTAAGAGCAAATATGACATGAGTTAAGATTGTTTATCAAGTCAAGATCTAACTGCCCTGAAATTTTCAGATGAATCGGACAACCTGTTGTTGGGTTGCTACCCTTTATTGGTAATTTTAAGAAAATTTTGCCGTTTTTGGTTATTATCTTGAATATTATTATAGATAGAGATAAACTGTAAACAGCAATAATGTTCAGCAAAGTAAGATCTACAAATAAGTCAATTGCTTAAAATGGTCAGTTGATCCCTTCAGAAGTTATTTCCCTTTATAGTCAATTTTACCAATTTTTCTTAAATTTTTGTAATCTTTTACAAAAATCTTCTCTTCTGAAACTACTAACATGTAACCAAACTTGTCCTCATCTTCTATCTAATACTACTATTAATTATGTCAATAAATACAGGTGAGCGACACAAGCTCTTGAGAGCCTTTAGTTTATGATTTATGATGGAACAATTCACTTAAAAAACAATGCAGCCAATTTTATGTACATCCTTATATTTCTGATGGAGGTATACATTGGATTTGTAAACTTTGTAATATCCCAAATTCTGTAAGTTCTGTTCTGCTGGATTTGCTTTAGTATTGCTCAGAGATTGAATACAAACCATGCACACCATTCAATCATAAAAATACTAAAATAATTTTGATAAAAATGATAATTAACAGCAACAATAAATATTGGAGAACACTGTAAAAACGCGTGAGAACAGATTTGAAGCTCTCTAATTTGATGCGTGAACAACAGTGTCGTTTAGCTGATTCGACGCGATCAATGTCTTACAAAGCAGTGGCGGATCCAGGGGGGGGGGGTGGTTCCGGGGGTGCACACCCCCCCTTTATTTTTGCCGATCAATGCATTTGTATCGGGACATATGTTTTGCACCCCCCCTTTGCCCTGGGTGCCCTGGGTTAGCACCCCCCCCCCCTTTCGAAAATTCCTGCATCCGCCCCTGCAAAGGATGAGTTTGAATAGTGTGCGGTGTTTTACTTGGTGGAATGTCAATACACTCACAGTCAGAGTTATTCTTCACTTGCTTTTCCACAATAATTGTTGCGTGGTATTCTTTGAATTTCTCGGCAGTTATAGTTCTCTTCGGACATGCTTTTTTGAGGAATTCGTCTGGTTCAATAGCGTGAAGCAGCCCCTCAACTACATTTTACATAAATAAAAATAACTTTGACTTCAACGCCTTGTTCGTTCTTGAATGAAGATCTTGTTGTAGTTCCAGTTTGGCAAGCATTTTGGAGACTTATCCATCCTCTCTTGACTTGTAATCTCTGGTGATAAATTTTGTCACTTGACATGTTTATTTTTGCTACCGGGCAGGGGTCGCATACTATGGCTCCATATTAAATTATGAGATCAATTCCTAAAGGTCTAGTTCATTATTTCAATCTGACACAAATTTCAATAACTGGAATGCCACCCTGTCAACGCATATTTGTTCCGCCTAACAGAAGTTCCAATGGAAACTTTATTATAAACATTGCCATAATACCTATTCCTGTTGGAACAAATATTCTATACCATTTATTCCGTTAGGAACATATACTGTAATATTTATTCCTGTGGAAATAGTATTCCAGAATTTTCTTTCCTTTTGGAACTTATGTTATGAAGGAACTGCTATTCCGAGACAACCCAAGTAGAATATATATGGTGACCCACTATAACAGCATAATTACTTGGAATTGTGTTTACCATGATGGTTCAATGACATTACCTTAAATGGAGACAGAAATTTGACATGACAGCTTGTGGGTTAGTGTAAAATAAAGAATTAGCTTACTATTATATATGGTTAAAGAATGAATATCAATTATATGGGGCATGGGCAGAGTTGTTATAAAATATCAATATGGCAGAGAAGTGGTTTCAAGTTTCATATAAAGCGACCTGACTGACATTACATAAAAAATCAAAGGAGTATCCCTATTTGTCTAATCTTCAAGGTAAAATAAAATTAGTATAACAATATGATATTGTGTAAATCTACAGAAATAGAATTTGCATCAAGTAACAGAAATAACTACATTGTATGGCACTAGTAACTTATTTAATGAGTATGTGGGTAATTAGTCCTATTACATATGACCTCGGGAGCATTATTTACTATTTCTCTTTACTGTTATGATAAAAAAAAATACAATCAATGTGCCACACTTCGCATTAAAAAAATTATGAAAATATCAGCATAAAAACGTTAAAAATTTAATAAGAATGCGAAGTCATATGTTATAGAACTAGTGGGGTATAACAGCTTGTTACATCAGGCTCTTCATAATCATTTGGTTTGAAAAGGATACTAGTAGTTTGTATTCTTGATTTAGAAAAATGTAATTGCAAGAAAAAAATTACACATTACTTAGAATACTTTAGAGCATTCAGGTACTCTTTATTTAGTATGTACAAAAGAACAGCCAGTAGTCATTGGATATTGTAGATCATTTAAATAGTATTGACCTATTTATTAGTACAAAAGAACAGCTAGTAGTCATTGGATATTGAGATCATTCCAGTATTCTTGACCTATTTATTGGTACAAAAAAAAAAAAAACAGCCAGTAGTCATTGGATACTGTGGGTCAATCAGGTAGTCTTGACCTATTTATTTGTACAAAAAAAAAACCAGCCAGTAGTCATTGGATACTGTATATCATTCAGGTACATGTAGTCTTGACTCTTGACCTATTCATTTGTACTAAAAAAAAACCAGTCAGTTGTCATCTTCACTTCACACACACATATACGAATATCAATTATATGCTTACGAGACATGTTGCAATGTTAAACTTATTACTGTATGTGAAAATCAAGACTTGCATAAAACACATCCCAATATTAGAGGCAGTGGCGTCATTTTCCCTCACAGCTTTCAGCTCTTTGATTTTTGTATCACACTAAATACAGTGTTATACGAGAAATATCTATTCGCGCAAGAAATAGATAACAGACCACAACCATAAGAGAAAAGAATTCCTTTTTGCGATAAAAAGGTACCAGGCTACAACCTAAGATAAACATGTGGTTTTTTCATATTTTCTTAATCAAAGGCAAATTAATGATGGAAAAAATAAAGGCAACACGAAGCTATATATAGTATCAGATGCGGATTAAGTAGGGCCCCTTTTCTGGAAAAAGTTTGGTTGATTATATACATGTAGGGAATCACTGTCTGAAGAATGACTAGAGTGGGTCCCCTTAAAGGCAGTCCGTGTCTCCTTCCTTTTATGAAAATTTCTGGATCCGCCACCGAGTATACGATGAGTGTTTTTAACTTCCGAAGAAAATTTAAAGGGTTCATTAAATTCATAAACAACAGTTAAAGAATATAAGGTCCCCAAACATTTAATAAAACACAAATTAGATACTAAGAATAGTGTCGCACTAATTGGGACCCATGCATAAACGACGAAAACATAGATCTCTAGAACCAGAACATCTTCGAGCAGCAAGATATGTGACTGTCCCAAGTCAGGAACCCGAAATTCAGTAATTCAGTGTTTGTTGTTAGTTGCTGTTTATCACATTTGCTTTTCTTTTATTCTTTTGTCGAGTGTGTTCTTGTTTTGTGCCGTTACACGACTGTCCCAGGTTAGGGGAGGTCTTGACGCCAATTTACTAGTTTAAACCCGCCATATTGTGTATGTGCCTATCGCCATGGTCATTCAGGAGCGTGTAATTCAGTAGCTGATGTTTTTTTGCTTTTTATTTGTTTTTATTTCATTAGTTTGTAAAGAAATTAGGCCGTTAGATTCCTATATATAGTTTGAGTCGTTTTACATTTGACATTTCGGAGTCTTTTATAGTAGACTATTCAGTATAGGTTTTGTTCATAGTTGCATTCCGTACGGTGGCCTATCATGAGTTGTTAATTTCTGTGTCATCTGGTCTCTTGTGGAGAGTTGTTTTCTTGGCTCTGCTCATACCACACATCTCATATAGGTATCAGACTCCACAACATTGGCATTGTGTCTGACTGTATGTTTGGCACCTATTTGTTGGTAGACTCCTAGATTGAAGGCTTTATACTAGACAAACAATGTTCCATAAAACAGTAAACGAAAATCTGACTATTTTACTCTCATTAAAAGTCAGTATGAAACCTAATCTGCTTAGACAAATTCAGAAAAACAGATACAATGTCACATAGCCAGCTTAAAAAAAAATAAAATATATTAATTATGTATTTTGTCATAAGCATGCAGTTAATGTTTGCTTATGCTTTTTGATTGTGTCGGCCAAATATACATGTAAAATTGAGAATGGAAATGGGGAATGTGTCAAAGAGACAACAACCCGACCATAGAAAAAACAACAGCAGAAGGTCACTAACAGGTCTTCAATGTAGCGAGACATTCCCGCACCCGGAGGCGTCCTTCAGCTGGCCCCTAAACAAATATATACTAGTATGTACATGCTAAACGGTACACTTATAGAACATTGATGTAATTTACCTGCTCCCGGTACAATGACTACAAGTGCACTTTTCAATCAGACCAAATCCAGTAACGCCGAAGATAAATTATAACAGATCTCTTTAATTTCCAATTCTAATTTGCTTACATTTAAAAAAACCCAGACATTTGCGTGATTCAATTTTATTGATTTATATAATGAAAACTATAATTAGAAAATTGTGATTTTATGTAAGGGTTTAAATTTGAGGACAAAGAGAATGAAGGATTCTCTATGATTATAATAGGGGTCACAAAATTATAACTTAATTTACTGGGAATCAATTTCTATTCTATTTTTAAATGCTTTTTTTTTTATTGTAACCTATCGATTTGGCTGTTAACGCAGCGAGCTTTATGCCGTTTATCTCATATTTCCATGACACGATCTGTTACACTGTGACAGGTCTCCGATGTTGTGAAGCTTTGGCACGGATGACTATAATTTGGTGTCCATCAAAGCAACTGTTATGTTCGCATCTGATAGAAACCGCTACATATAATGATCATACAGCTATAGATTTTATATTATGAGAAGTAGCTCACGCTGGAAAAAAGGGGGTTGGTATTCAATAAATGATAAGGTTGCCAATTATCATATCATTACTATATGAATATGCAAGTCATGTTTCAAAGATGCTAGAATGAAAGTCTGCTTCGTTTGTGCATCAGATGCTTGTTAAAGCCATTTCAACTCTCCGTGATGTGGCCAGTCTGCGTAATATTTATAGCTAAAGCTATTTAAAAAATAAATGATACGTATTTATTTCGTTATATTAAAAATTATCAAAATCGGGTGTATTGGATGTCTCACGGTCGGATGCCAACCCTAATCACAAATAGATTGAAGTATACCCTGGCCTCCCCTAGGGCTTTCGCATTTCACGTATCATGCGGGTTGATTTATGTAATGAAAACTATATATAGAGAGAATGGGATTTATGTAAGGGGTTTTCTTTGAGGACAAGGAGAACGTTAGATTTAATATTTTCAATTTGTTTGGGGTTCTCAAAAAAGAAAACTTATTTTATCATGAATCTACTTATAATTATATATTTATCTAAATACCATCGATCTGGCTATACTCGCGATCGGTCGGCTGTTTATCTCATATATATATATATATATATATATATATAAGTCATGACCCAATTCTGTTACACTTTGAAATGTGGGTGACTGATTTGGCAACTGTTATGAGTATTAACTTAAACTTGAACTTGAACTATTGTGACATGGATTAGAATTGTTCAAATCTTCTCTTTCAATTTCTAGATTTGTCTTTTGCCCGTTAATTGATAGTTTCAAATGTATTGGCCCTGTACGCAATGAAAAATGTATAAAAATTGTGACGAGTTGTCAGCTTTTTATCCTAACTCGGTCATTCACTGAGTCAATGAGACGCCGTATGTGGTGTAGTAGGAATTATAGTTCTGAAAAATGGCCAAAAAAGGTCGATACTGTTTCAATATTTAAACCTCTAGCTTAAAAAGTACATATTTAAATCTGTAAATAGCTGTTTTGTTGTGTAATTTATTATTTGTTTAAATGTGTATTGCCACAAACATTCAATTTTTATATATAATATATGTGTAACTGTAACGAAAAATTAATGTCTAATGACACCGTGTAAATTGCCTTGATTTTATATATAAATCAAGGCAATTTATATATAATAATTAATATATATTATTGTATAGCAATATAATATTTCCCACAGAAAGTAACCAAAAGTTAGCGTGCAATAAATTCTAATATTGCAATAGTACAATAAATCTTCAAAATTCATGACGTCATCAACGACAAAATCTTAGTTTAAACCAATTTTTACTCTCAAATATTATATTGCTATACAATAAAAGGGTTATTGCATGAATATTTGGGTATATTGTCCCTCGTAGAACATATATTGCACTCGCAAGCTCGTGCAATATAAAATTCTACTCGGGACAATATTCCCCAATATTCATGCAATAACCTTAAATTACGGCATGTATTGAGGTCCTAAATTTCTATAATCTTCAAATCAAGTTTAAAGCACTTTTATTTTTCCTTATAGAACGCTTTTTCTGCAAAATTCTCACAAAATTGATTTTTAGAGACATAAGATGTGGTACGAGTGCCAATGAGATAACTCTCCCTCCGAAACACAATTTATAAAAAATAAACCATCACAGGTCAATTTAAACTTTTTAAATCTTATGTAGGCCTATATATTAACTGTTCCGTTTCAAAATTTATTCTATTTTTTTCATCACTACTATTTTTCTTAATGATTTTAGAGGGCAGTATAATTACAAACAATTTGTTTCAATGATTATTATTAATTCTAAATGAAATATAATGACAAAATATATTTCGGAATCAATTTTATATAATTATTTAATATATATATATATCATTATGTGTCTCTGATTTTAGAATTTCGATATTACATTGTACTGATCTGTATTGGGAATTACTTCTCATATTCTGTAAACCCGTATAAAATTCTCATAAAATACGAATACCTCTTTGATTTGCATCAAAATATAAATAATAGACAACGTTTCTTAATATTGACAGTTGTATAACCCCGTTATTTCTGTTTATATAAATATACGTCCTTGACAATAAAATATAGTTATTGTCCAATCGTAAACCACGCACAGAGTCACGTGGACTTATGTAAAAAAAATATTACCATTAGATAACGTGGAGAAAAATGTCAATCTAGCGTGTAGCTTTTCTCTATGTAGAAAATGGTTGATCTGGCAAGACAAGCGTTTAATACTAACAATTTTCTTTTAGCTGTGGAAATATTTGAGCGTACAATATCGCAAAATGGACCGTCAGTGGATTTATATTTGGGTTTAGCTGATAGCTTTGCCAAAACAGGACAGTTTAACAAGGCATTTGAAACATACTCTAGTGCTTCTCGTTTAGGATCTATATCGCCGGAAAAATTAAAACATTTGGTGACTAGTTTAGTGAACTGTGTAAAAGGCGAAAAAACTCCAGAGCAAATGTTCAAACAATCACAGTGCTTGTTCACATGTTTAATCTGTAGGGGCCTGCTTAAGGAACCAGTTACAATACCATGTGGACATACTTATTGTAGGAGTTGTCTAGAAAAGGGCCAGTCTAAATCATGTAAAAACTGTGGTGTAGTACATTATTATTTGAATGTGTCACGTTTAAAAACCAATTTTTTGATATCACGGGTTGTTCAACAATGGTTTCCCTCTGAATGTAGGGCAGCCGATTTAAAATCAAAAGGAAACACTTTCATGGAAAGGCATAAATTTGAAAGAGCAATAGTTTTATATTCTGAGGCCCTTGAATTGGGTAAGTAATCCTAGTTGTGTAACATCACATTTTTGTTTCATAACATTATTTATCCCGGAAGTAACTTTCACCTGGTTACCGACAAAATTTATTTTATGTACCCTAGCTCTGTATTAGCTCTAAATACCAGTTTTTGACATTGACCTACTTATGGAGAAAACAGTGTATGTGCATGTGTTTATAATACAGATTGTAATCGGAATTGTATAATGGTATATATGATCTAATGTATTACCTAATAGTCTTCAAATTTCTTGTTTACAATCTAAATGTATACATGTAGCTATTGATGCTATGTAGTTTGGTTGCTAGTCACATTTTGACATTTTATCATATTAATAACCAAGGTTGGCAGAAAAGCGGTCAATACTGGTATTGACCATGCCAGTGGTAAATACTGCAGTGGTAAATACCGGTATTTACCGGGAAATACTGGGAAATACCGGCAAATACTGGTTGATTGAAATTTTGAGTGGTCATTACTATAAAAACCACTATCTACTTGGTCAATTATAATTACAATTAATAATTAATTTATATAGAAAGTGTTCAAATCATTTTAATGCTTTCATTTCTACTTCTATTGTAAATTCAAACAGGGATCTACATTGATTAATGTGTACATAATATCATAGTAAAAGATAAAAACTTTTACTTTCAGAGGTATATCAGTGTTCCAGCTAGGCCGTTTTCAGAGGGCGCGGCGCCCGCCCTTTTCCGAGTGGCGCCCTGTGCCCTTTTTACAGTTTCCAGGGCGCCCTGCCTTTTTTGAAGATCGATTGCATATTAATTTGCGTATTGATATGATACGCTATTACTAAATTTTACCTGGGGAAAAGATTATGACTTTGTTTACCACCCCAAGCTAATCAATGGTTACAACTGGTGTCATAATCTGTTGTTATAGGTAATCCGTTTATCGGATGGGTCATTAATGATCATCAACATTAATTCGTTTAAATAGAATTGGTCAGTCGGCAATTATATTTGAAGAAATGTGCATACAACAACTTGGGCACAATTTGCGATGTTTACCGTAGTTTCATGGAAGAAACGTAATGACAGAAAGTTGGAAAACCATTATAAACTCGTTGAAGACATTGTTTTACTTGTTTTCTGTAAAATAAACAGAAAATTCAGACGTATTTGTCATTGACTGCCTTCATTTTTGATACGAAAATAACAAAATCGGCCGCCATATTGTGATCATATTTACATCATATTTACGTACTGTTTATAATCCTCCAAAGAAGGAGCACACCCGTATAAAGAAAGATAACTCAATCTGATTTTTTTCCTAGCATTGAGTAACCCATTTACATATTCTAAAATGTGTCTCCATACTTCTTGCTTAAGAATATATATGTTTAGGTATTTATTTTGAGTTATGGGAAAAGTTAAAGAGGGTCTTAGTAGCAGTGTTGGTAGGGTGCCTTGGTCATCTTTTTCTGTATTCTTTATTTTTGATACTATTTTTCACTGTTGCTTTATATCCTAAAATTGTGAATTTACTGAGCACAGCTGTTTTGTGCTGTATTGCCATCAAGCACAGCAGGGGTAGAAAGGTGAAACTGGTAAAATGTGGTAGACCATAGAAACAGTATGAAACAGATCTCCTTTCAAAACATACAGCATATAAAGTTCAACTGTGCCAAGCAATGATAAAAAAACTTGTGTGACAAGCTGCTTGACAAGTTTTTCAGCCTTAAAAGTAGAAAGATAGAGTTCTATATGGGCTAAAGATGTTGTTCTTGTATAACCTGTGATTCAACGAATAAACACAAATGTTTGATTAACATCTTTTATTAAAATATGCCCTTTTCATATTATCATATCGCGCGTTAAATGCCCTTTTTCAGGATTGGCACCCTGCCCTTTTGAAAACCTAGCTGGAACACTGTATATACCAGTAACCTTATTATAATTGCAATTTTCTGTAATTACTGAACATCACAATAGAAAATATCTGACATCACAATGGAAAAGTAAATTTTGTATGACTTCTAAAGATCAAGCTTAAGCGACACAGATTTTCTTGTCAATCAGTCCAGAAATCTAAATAGTGCTAAGGTTTATTAATAACAAATTTCACTTTTTCAGCGCCAACAGATCATTTATCCCTCAGCAATAGATCACATGCCTACGCATTGTTAGAAAATTATAAAGCAGCTCTTGAAGATGCAGAGAAAGTTATTGAGATACGTCCTGACTGGCCAAAGGTAGGCATTTCTATAAAAAAAAACACTAACATAACTAAATGATTCATGAAAATAAAAAAAAATCAACTATTTGACCTTCATTATTTCAAATTCATTGTAACTAGGAAATCTTATTCTTGGAAAGTAATTAAAATTAATTAAGTGGATTTAAGCCAAATTTATAGCCCTTAATATTAATGAATAAAAGTAACTTTATAAACATGATAAAGGTTTAAACAACAATAAACTAATTCCTGATTATTCAACAGCATGATTAAATTATTTTAAATGTAGGGAATAGAAAGTTTAATTGATATACTCTTATGGCTGCTGTTTTCCTTTTTTACATTGATCATGTTGATATTTTTACATTGTTTTATTCTAAAATCACTTATGGCTGCAGTCCATCTATATTGTGTTCAAGAAGTATTTTTTAATGTCAAAAGTAGAACATTTCAAAACACTTTCATATTACCCATGACTAATACTGTTATAGAATGTAGGGCAAAATGTTACAGGACCAAATGTCAATTCAGATTTGAAAGTAATCGAGATCATACACTTTTTTTTTAACATTTTAGTTTGGTTTTTTTAAAATTTATAACAATTGTTTTTTTTGTCCTCATTTGATGAAATCATTTAAATTACTGTTAACAAATTATCTTTTAGTAGTTGACCATGTTCATGTAGGGAATGTTTTTATAGTAATTATAATGTTCTATCAAATATTCAACTGACTATGACAAGTACTAGTTTTTGCCAGTATTTACAAGTTATTATTGCCGCTTTTTATTGCTGATTAGGTAAATACCAGTATATTTTAGATTTTTTTTGTATACCTTAAGCATATTTCCTAAAGTCCAGATAATATTTAATATAGCTGTTCAAAATTGGACAAGGTGTCATAATCATGACAACATGTTCATGTACATTAATGTATATAAATAGTTTTGTTATCAAAAAGGAAATAAAAACTGTTAATTGCTATTTTCTGTGTTTCACAGTAGATGATTAACAAATTAACATGGTAAATGTAATTGGTTTGCTCTTCTATATTTTATCCCATATGCGAATTAAAATTCATACATTGTTTAATAAAATTGAGAATGGAAATGGGGAATGTGTCAAAGCGACAACAACCTGACCATAGAGCAGACAACAGCCAAATACATGTATAAAACAACATTTACATTGAAAATCAAGAATTTGAAAACACCACCAGTTTTCTTTTGTGTTTTTGTTGTTGTTTAGTTGCTTTCTTCATGTAGAAGACTGACTGAAATTTATGCTTATTAACTAATACTTTATTATTTTTTTAATGTAAATTAGGCATACTTTAGAAAAGGACGTGCCCTGTTTGGACTGGATCAGTATGAAGATGCTGTTGTCGCATTATTACAATGTCTTGCCCTGGATCCCTCCATAGCTAGTGCTAAAGATTATCTATCTAAGGTAAAATGATATCATGCTTCTTCTCAAAGTTATGTTTCATATACCATGTATACATTTTGTATGGACAGTCAAAGAAAACTGTGTTTGTAGGTCACACTCAGGACCAGATAAATCTGACCTTGCATGTATAAGAGAGTTGACCTTTGAGTTGAGGTTTAAAATACATTTATAGATATAAGAAGATGTGGTATGTATGCCAATGAGATAACTTTCCATCCAATTCACAACTTGTAAAAGTAATCAATGCATTACTTCACAGAAAAATTCAGAGAATAACCTGAGAAGATTGGTATAAGACTGGTATTTGCTTAAAAGATGTAACCTTGAATATACATGATGAATGAGATTTTTATTTTTTGTTTTAAGAAAAGTTTAAAAAATAATTCTAAATAAGTATAGTAGGAGCAGTGGTAGAATTTAAGCTTTTTAGTGTACTGGCCAGTCGGACCAGTGGACTGAAAATCTAATTGTTCCGGCTCCAAATCTACTGGTCCTGCAAAAATGGCATTAATTTGACAAACACTTATTTATATAAGTGATAGACGTTTACTTGGACAATACTTTCTTTTACATATGTTTCCTTTATTCCCGTAGATTTGTTGGGCTGTTCTGATTGTTCATGAGCAAGTACAGATTGAGAATCTAACTCAAAATTTGAAGATCATGTTACAAAAATACATTTCTGATCTATGTCTGTCACTGCAAATTTTTCACATGTTACACAAGTCATAACATTGCGATGGACTATATAATTTAACCATTCTCGATCTTTTTCCGAGGATTTTTTATATTTACTTTTCCTTTTTGTTGATTTCCGATCTTATTTCTGGTTGTCACTAATTTAATTTTTTTTGTCCGGCGGTTTAACTCCTAAAAAATGTCCACATTTTTTGTTGTTATGATGGACGCTCACTTGAGATATTAATTAACTTGATCAATTGTAATACTTAGTACCCCCAGTACCGTGGAATTGAAAGACTGCATTTTTAACCAAGCAGCTATCCCTATTTATTGAAGACTAGATTTCGCAAGTAATTTTGTTTTGTAAACATCCGAGATTACGATGTAAGCAGTGATTGTTACGACAAATTTCTACTGGTCCGCCAGACCACCAGCTTACAAAATCTACTGGTCCAATGCAATTTCTACTGGTCTCGGACCACTGGACCAGCACCAATTTCGACCCCTGAGTAGGAGTGACTATTTATATCATGATAATGAGATCTGTGATTTGTCTTTTGAATTAAGATACACATGAATATTAAACTTATAACCATGATTAAAAAAACTGATAAGAATATTAGATATTTTTCAACTGTCGAAATAGACTATTTTTGGTACTTTTGTAAGCACCACCTTCTATAATTTGTCTGTTATAATCCCTGATTTATATTTATATTTGGTGTTCATCTAACAACACTTTTTTGATTGTTTTTGTTTATATATTTAATATGCTTATACAGTGGATATATAATTGAGAACTTAATTACCTCTTGTATTCATTAGTACATAGAGACCTTTGTTTTATAATTAGTTTTGTATATAGGTCATGTATGTAGGTGAAAAACATTTGTTGTCCTATATGTACATTCTATAGATGTCTCTTGGTTTATTAGTGCCTTTTGGCGGCTGTCAGTTACATAACTGATATCTAATTTTAGTCATGTAAATATGTATAATGAATTTAAAATAGAAATTTGATAGTACATTTTGTAACCTTGTTGCCTGAGGTTTTCCAATCGAAGGTCATGTGTTTCTCTTGATATTCTAACTTCCTCCTCCAATAAAAACTAATTACCATGAAATAGCCCAATAGTGATGAAAGTGGCAATCATTGGAAACCTGAGGTTTTCCAATCAAAGGTCGATGGTTTTCTCCTGGCATTAAAACTTACTCCACCAATAAAATCTGATCAAAATGAAACAGTGCAATAGTTTTTAATTTTTCTCCCTCAATAATGATAGACTACAAACAGAGAATTTTCTTTCATTAAAACAAATGTTTATATTGTAGGCATTACATAAAATAATCACACCTCTTCCTCCGGATGATCCAAAGGCAGCTGCTCTACACCAACAGATGCATCCCT
The DNA here is from genome assembly GCF_965363235.1 of Mytilus galloprovincialis. Taxonomy (NCBI): domain Eukaryota; kingdom Metazoa; phylum Mollusca; class Bivalvia; order Mytilida; family Mytilidae; genus Mytilus; species Mytilus galloprovincialis. Next base: position 38,771,344 of record NC_134845.1, on the reverse strand, counting down.
CAGTCCTGCAGCAACTTATAATGTCAAACTTCCAAACCACTCAGCTTCATCCATGTGTAACCATGGAACATGTTATGCAGTTAAAAAATATTATAAATGACACTTTAGAAGCTGCAACAAATTTTGAAGGGTCATCGAACATGGACCAGAAGCCAAACCAAGGCAGGGTAGGTCAAATACAATTGTACTTAATGTTATTTATTTTGGATGAATTATTTGTGTAGTATGCTTAATCTTATATTTGGAATTCAGCTTTTGTGTCAATTATGTACTGTAGAATCTTGATAGATTAGACCAGCTATTACTAAAATAGATATTGACTTCATTTGATAAGTCACATGACTTATAATCATACCTTTAATTTTGCATGTATATATGTTACATGAGGAAAACAAATTAATGCCCAACGGGAATCATTGAAATTGCAACCCTGTCACTAACAATTTGTTACATGTATGAAACATTTTAATTCCATTAAGAAAAGTAGTTCAACTGTAGTAATATGTAAAAGGCTTGTTGGATATTGATAAGATAACAAATACAAGAATTTAGATACACTAAAGTTTTGTGGGAAATCGTAATAATTTTTATTGCAACCAATTTTAAAATATCTGATAAAAACTTTTAAAAATACATAACATGCATAATGAATGAATGTCCAGTGACATTTTGTTATGTCAATGTCCAGTTATTGATTAATTGTCCAGCATTTACCAACACTGAATTACATAAAAGATTTAATTACATGACCACAGCTTCCAATAGTATATATTATATATGTGTTATTGATATTAGATAATTTGTTCTTCAGATAGCCATAAATATAATATCGTTCACTATATAACATATTTCATGAGGCCCTATTTAGGGGTTTCTGGTAATTCTAATTTACCAATTATTTTACCTGTACAGATAATTCCTAGAAGATTAATGTGGAAAAAATTATTTTTGGGTTTTTCATGAATTAGATAATGAAAAATCCTCTTAATATTCAATTATCATATATTTGGATAACATAATCAAATAATCCCCTCTAAGTAGCCTTGAGTAATCAGAAAAGTCACATTTATGAACCTGCAGTCACATAAATTTGATATAGGTATATATAACATGTATAAGTGGGCAGTGTTATATAAGCAAGTTACATAAACACATTACTAGACACTGTGCTTGCATTGCATAAGGAAGAACTTTTATTTGAAGTCTGCAAATAGATCCAATACAATAAATGTAAAAAAAAAATCATTGCTTCAACAATTTTGTTTCTTTGAAATGCATCCAGATTGTGCTGGTTATGAAACATCAGACCTTTTTTACTTTACATAAACACATGATACATTGATAAGAGGTCATGAATTTTTATTGATGTTCATGAATGATTATGGAGAAAACTTAAAAAATACAATTTACTTTTGGTTCAACCATTTTGCTTAGATTTTAAAAAATAGAATTAGATTAATGGGTGACAAATTACTAGTTCTTAATCAAATAAGGAGATGTGGTATGATTGCCAACAAGACAACTATCCGTCTGTTCAAATAAGTGGATATTAGCAATTAACAGGCTATTATTTGAACTTGGAACTATTATCAATTATGGAATTTACATAATTTCTTGACCAGTTTGAAATTTTTTTTAATAAATTCCATGTTTATTCTATACTTTAATGTTCTGTGCTGTGCACAACATCTTCTATTACAAAGAAGATAGTACATTTTCAATAGAATGTACTGTGCCGTGCACAACACTATCTATACAAAATTCACTGTGTGGAAAGTGTTATGAACAGCTCAAACATTATGACACCAAATAAAAATGGAATCTATTAAAAATTTCAAGCACAAGAAATTATGCAAATTCCATAATTAAAAATAATTCCAAGTTCAAATAATAGCCTGTTAATTATAAGTCACTGTATATATAACCTTAAGCAATTGTAGGTTACTGTATGACCTTCAATAATGTTGTTGCCTCTTATAGAAATTATTGATGTCATGTTTCATGCAATAAATAATCGGACAAACATTAAATATTCCTAGAAAAGTTAATAATAGTCAATTACTTATGGCCATTAAGGGACATATCCCTCCCCCTCTCTCCTACTCCTAGACCAAAAATATATACTTAGAGGAAATTGAATTTAAAACTGGGAATAAGGAACTAAAAAAAATAATTGAATGAAATATATTTTGAAAAATGATGAAAAAAATCAGAAATCAATCACTTTTATAACTCCCCTACCAAGTTTTATTTTTAAAACATCATTGTCAATGTATATGTCTCCTCCCTTATTTAGATAATTATTCACATATTTAAAAACAAAATCTAAAAGTTATTAAGTACGTATACATGTGTACCATACACATCCAAAACATTTTATGCAGAATATATGCAAATGTACTTGCATTTATCAGAAGCATAATATATTGTTCTCATCATATGCATGGCAGAGGGCACACAACTGATTCTTTCCCTGTAACTTTTAACGTGTTACATAAATGTGACATAATCTATGTTACATACATGTGATATGATCTATGTTTATGTAATAAAAGTCAAAAACTGGGTCAGTTATACAACTATTTGTTAATAGTACTAAAAATAGAACAGCCAATGAGTTTAATGTTCTGTGAATTTGCATAAAGGTTAGGAAATATAAGGCATCTTATAAATATCTTTTTTCTTGTGAATTTAAGTAGATTGATTGATTGTTGGTTGCTTAATGTCCAGTGGCAAATATTTCATGCATGATCAGGACGAGAACAAGTTTACAATAAATACAATAGGCAAAATGATAGGTAGGTCTTGTTATAGAGGTCACCCTGGATGAAGGTCAGGGAAATTTGGACTGCCACTGGAAAATGAGGGTATATTGGATGAGGACAGAATATCAAGCGTAAAAAATTTAAAACAAAAACTTTTTTATGCCCCTGCTTCCAAGGTGTACAAATATGTACATGTATATACCTCAAAACAATGCCACAAATGTATTAATAACATTGAAGATAAAATTGACCTAATGGGGGGGGGGGGGGGTGTACTTCATAGGGCAGGGAAGTTCTTTATGGGGCAGAAACTGGGAGAAGAGGGGGGAGTAAAAAAAAAGATATTTATTGAGGAAAAAATTTAAAGGATTTTTGTCTGGGGGCAATGTCAGAGGGAAGTGGTAATTAAGTTTTTTGAGGGGGGGAATGGTATTTGTATGGTGAGAAATGGGAGAAATGGGAGCCCCTGTCAACCCTTTCAATATAGTAGTTAGTGCTGTTACGATAGAATATTGAGATATAAAAGTATAAACCTCTTAAAAATTATTTAGTTTTAAGACATAAGCAGTCTCATTTAAAAGGAGATATATGTGTATATGTACATGATATATAAATTTATGATTTTTTGCATCTTTACAATGTTAAGTATAAGCAGGATGTATATTTTTTCAATTTTGTTTATTTTAATGAAAAATGTTTTCTAAATGTATGATATATATTTTGACAGGTAGAGAAGATTTGTTATAGAAACAGCCAACATGAAGCTATGGAACAAGGCAATGAAAGAACAAAATGTAGGTTTATTATTTACCCTTGACTTTTGACCTATTTTTACTGGCATGATGACCTTTGCTATAACTTACATGCAAAAGTTTTATTTATTGGATTTTTTTTTATCTCCAAGGTTTTTTTTTAAACAAATTGCTGAGAAAATAATGGTGTTATTCAATCTTAAGTAAAATATTGTAGCTTTAATATGTTAGACAATGATGGATATTAACACAGCAGCACTTAAGTTTATGAGCTGTCTCATTCCATCGTTGCATTGTGAAACAACCCTACTGAGTTAAATCAATAAATTCTTAAAGGCCAAAATTCTTTCTTAATTAAGAGGACACATATTTAACAGTCATTTCTATGTAAATTAAATCTTTATGGAAAGTTGTACATATCAAACAAGATTATTTTATTGGTCATTTAAAAAAAAAAAAAACATACCAAAAAAAAAATAAACCTTCCGTTCAATCATTTATAATTTTTATTACAGGTGCATCAGCTCCAAATTCTAGATCAACGTCCCCTATCTTGCCATCAAAGAATCCAAGATTCAGGGATGATTTAAGTCTCAGTTTGAAGAGATCCAGAAATCCAAGTGGTCCATGTCCATTAAGTCCATCTAGAGAACCTCCTGCTAAAATGTTTGATATGACTGGTTGCAGTAAACGTGGTAAGTTTGTATACCTAAATGTTTTATATGGCTGGTTGTAGTGAACGTGGTAAGTTTGTATACCTAAATGTTTGATAAGGCTGGTTGTAGTGAACTTGGTAAATCAGTTAACCTAAATGTTTTACATAACTGGTTGAAGTGAAAAATATATGATATGAATTCAGTAAATTGGAACTACTATGATTTAGATTATGGAGAGAGAATCAATGTGCAGTAGACATGGTTGTGGTTATTGTAGTGCATTTATGATTTATTTTGGTTTCCAATATATTCAAGGTGAAAGTGATATGTCTATTATGTCTATATATTGGTGACAAGGCCATGCCATATTTACATACTAGTTATGAAGGAGGCATTATTATGATACATTGGGAGAAGGCCATGCCATATTTACATACTAGTTATGAAGGAGGCATTATAATGATACATTGGGACAAGGCCATGCCATATTTACATACTAGTTATGAAGGAGGCATTATAATGATACATTGGGACAAGGCCATGCCATATTTACATACTAGTTATGAAGGAGGCATTATAATGATACATAGGGACAAGGCCATGCCATATTTACATACTAGTTATGAAGGAGGCATTATTATGATACATAGGTTGTCTATTCATCAACCAAATAATATGCCTCTTCAATATTTACTATGACATGTTTCTTTATGAATTGAAAAAAATAAGTTTCTTTTTATAGATTATAAAAAATATGAAAAATAATTCTAATATCATAAGCAGACAATCCTGATGAATGTTTCTGTCAATTAAAGAATGATACATGACCATGTTTACACCAAACATATCTGTCTGATATACCATTGTATAAAGGGCATGTAGGGCATTAAAACTAGTGTGATGAAAAAATTATAGCCTACAGACAATGATAAAATTCAAAATTTATAACTGTAGATCCCACGTAATTGATAATGGTAATTTAAGGAAAGATCTTCCCAATTTATAAATTATTTATAAAAGTTTTATTTTCATCTGAAATTGAAAAAAATATATATATACAGAATTTATAACATGTATAAAGTGCTATTTTCATTTTCCATCCCCATTCTTATTATACTAATAAGAACATACACAACTTTGAATTGGTTATTAAGAAATATAGTTTAAAAAATAGTGATGTTGTTAACAATGGTTAAGCATATGTTGAGATAAAGCATTTGAAAATATGTAAAAAATGAAATGTATGTGTGGTTCTTTTAACATGTTTAATGAAATAATATTGTCTATAAATAGACATAGAGAATGCTATTTAATGAACCTATAGACAGTATAGTAGGATAAACAGTTTAGAACTGATACTAAATAACTGAAACATTATCACTTGTAAACTATATGTGTGAAAAGCATGACGTGCGGGTATATAAGTGTGTCAAATTGCCAATAATGTACCTTTCATAATTACTTGTGAATTAGATTTGTTAAAACATAGAAAAGCATGTTGTACAAATAAAAGGAAAGAGATATAAATTATATTGATTAAAACATAGAAAAGCATATTGTTCATTTAAGGGAAAAATATATGGTACTTAACATTTGATTAGTGATCATGGTAGTTTAATCAATAGTCTAATATCTTTTATTAGAATTTGATTTAGAGAATCTAAAGTACCTTATAATTTAAGCTGATCCTTGAACTTCTATTTAAGAATTACTTAAGCTCTCAGTTCAGATTGTTCTGAAACAACTATAAAAAAGAACAGAACTATAAAATATTAAGAATTTATCACCCTAATTTTATCATGTAAATGACAAGCTCTAGAAACAGTTTTACTGATTTTTATATATAAATTTTCTTGCATCTTTTTATGGCATTTTGTTTTTAAATTTGTCTGAATTGAAGTATTTTTGAAAATGTGCTGTTTTTTAAAATTTAGATTCCTTGAAAGATGAAAGTGAAAGAAAGATTCCAGGAGATTTGTTGAACCGTGACGACTTCGACTGTAGCTTGTGTTACCGATTGTTGTATGATCCAGTCACCACACCATGTGGTCATGTATTCTGCCGTAGATGTTTAGATAGATGTTTAGACCACCAAAGTTCCTGTCCATTGTGTAAAAGCTCCTTAGCTGAGGTAAATCTTCATTTTACATAATTTTCATTAGTTTTTCTTATTTATTGAAGAGATTTAAGTTTACTGTTTTAATCTTTTGAATGACTAACCTCTATAAAATCTCAAATAATGAAAAACCTTAAGATAAAAAGTTCATGACAATTTCAAGTGACAAACATACACACATTAAAATACAGAATAATTGGTTAAGGTCAGAATACTGTTTTCATTATGTATATAACTCATTTTTGTAGTACCTAGCAGAAAGAAGACAGTCAGTTACTGAATCGGTTCAGGGTATATTACGGACATACTTCACTGAGGACTATGAAGAAAGAAAGAAAATCCATGAAGAAGAATTGGTGGAGTTTACTAGGTAATTGCATTGGTTGTTTTAAAATATGCATTAGAAGCATGAAGTTCATATTTTAAAAAAAGTTACAGTTTTGGAGATATAGGGAAAAAAAGTAAAATATATATAAGTTAAGTAAATATGTTATCTTCAATATCTTTATCATCATATGATGAGTACATTTACAGTACATGCAATTGAAGAAGGAATTTTCAAGAGAATTAGAAATAGATTTGACTGAAGACCTCTGTCTTTTTGTTTAATTGCTTGGTTGTTGTCGCATTGATGCTATCCCCTCATACCCTCTATTTTCAAAGCAAATTTACATCAAACTTCATGTCCTACTTTTTATTTACAGAATGTCAGTTGAGGGAACAGCAGAGATTCCAGTTTTTGTATGTACCCAAGCATTCCCAGGAATCGCTTGTCCCCTACATATCTTTGAACCAAGATATAGATTGATGATTCGACAATGTATGGAGTCTGGAACGAGACAGTTTGGAATGGTAGTTACTCTCACTGATGACGAGTAAGTTACTCCATTTTATCCCAACACTTTGTTAGTCTCATAATGAATAGTTTTTTTTTCATGAATAGTGACTTTGTATATTGAATCAAGTTAATTGCTTCAGTTTAACTGTTTGTATCACATGTAAAAAGTTAATTGAAAAAAACGAATAAACCATTTGCTAATCAACTACTAATACTGATAAAAACAGATAAGTTTACGTCTTAAAATCCTAAAAAAATCAACAAAGAAAAAAGAAGCCAAACAATTTGTGGTTGTATGCTAAGCTAAACTGGATACAGAATTTGTACCACCAAACATAAATTACAACTCATCACATTATACAACTCGACTCTAATTTTGTTTCAAATCGACAAGATATGATTGTTTAAAAACAGATGTTGTTTCAGGAATCAAACATTAAACAATAGATCAAAACAATAATATGAAAGAAAAACGTTTTCTTTTGCTATTTTTATAAGGTACTAATTTTGCACATTTATCTTTATATTTTTTTTAATTTTATCACAGTGATAATTTTTCTGACTTTGGTACTATGCTGGAGATTCGTGATGTTCAGTTTTTCCCAGATGGAAGATCTATAGTGGATACTATTGGTGGACGTAGATTTAAAGTAACGAGTCGAGGGAAGAGAGATGGCTACAATACTGCCAAAGTCGAGTTCATCTTTGATAAAATGCCTCCACAAGAGAGGTTTCAAGGTAAATTTGATACTGCTTGGATAATTTTTAAAGTGTTTTCTAAAGTTTGCAATGGAAAACTGATGTTAACCTAAGTCTTGTTTGAAATTTTTACTTAAAGTCTGGTATATTTAATTTTTAAGTCAAAATATCATCAGTGTGTTACAATTTTGAAAATCGCTTGCAAATTCAAATTCAAAATTTGCTAGCTGTTTGAAAATCATTCATACGATATAACACAAAATTTGAATGTAAGACAGTGGTTTAGTTCCACACAATTGTAATTAGCATTGACTAATTTAGAAAGCAAAATTTTGCCAAAGCTTATCTCTATAATAGAAAGTACAATGAATCCTATCTATTTATATTAGAAATGTAAATAGAAGACATGAAAATATTAAGTAGGAGAGAGGCTTAGTTCAGATATGTTTCTGTTGATAATTATTTTTACAAAAATAGAATGAATTTTTAAGAAGAGATAGCGTATTATGTTGGTTTGTTTTACATTAATCTCATTAAATATGTACTCTCAATGTCAGACAAATAATTTGATTTATTAATTTATTTTTTCAGAAATTAAAGAAGTACAAAATGATGTTTACAATTTTGCCAAGATTTGGTTTGACGCTTTACCTGGCCTTCAAAGAGAACAAATTCATAAACATTGTGGACAGTTTCCAGCGCTGGACGAAGATTTCACACAGTATCCAAATGGTCCGAGATGGTTGTGGTGGTTGGTGTCCGTTCTACCTTTAAATCCACAAATTCAGTTATCACTTTTAGCTATGGTACAACTTAAAGAGCGCCTAGAGGGCGTAAAGAAAGTTATACAATACATGAGTTCCCGTAGACGAAGTCAATGACTCAGACACATGTTTACTAGATACTCAGGTTTATACGTTACATTGTCCATAGTTGGAATTTGTATTATAATGCAATATATTTATTCTTGATAAGAAAATGTTTATAGATAATAGGATGTATATAAATGTAAATATTGGTTTTATTTTTACTTTTAACAACATATATTTTTGCTTATACAATGATCCACACTTGAGATTGAGATTGGTGTTGCATCTGTCGAAAGTAAATGTTTAAAGATTAGATCAGGTTCTTGTTAATGTTTCTGTAAATTGTAGCTGGTTAAAAGCTCCATTATTTGCTCACACTCTTAATAATTTGAATCATTGATAGGAATAAGATTTGTGCAACACCACTTTTAATTCAGAATAATTTTAAAAAGATGTTCAACATGTATAGTTTTGTAGCTACCAGGAAAATGAACATATCCTTTAAATTTGTACATTTGTTGTATATCATAATGTTTGATGTCCACCATTGTTTTTAAATCAAAAGCTTATGAGAAACTTTAGTTGTTCAACATGTAGAGAGAGTATTTTTTCTGTGTTGAAAACTACTTTTCTCTATATTAGAGAATATTTCATTTATTTTTATTATACTTATGTAAATTAACAGGAATTTTTTCTATGCCTTGTAAAATATATAAATATTTGTTCAAGTTAAAAAATTGATATGCTGATATAAAATTATCCACACGATCATGGCGATATATAACCTTGTAAATTTATCGAATAATATATTTATAAGTATGGTATCTAATCTTTTGTAACATGAAAAATGATCATATCTTTTTACATTATTTGACAATATAAGATTAAAACTCTTTTTATATAATTATTATGTCAAGCCTGATAAGCTGGCAGGATATCCCAATTTATAGACTGCTATGGACTTTCATACTTGTATTTAAAAACATAGTTATGCCCAGGGCGTCTTCAGAAAATACATATTTGTTTGTTATGACTAAATTAGGTTTTAATTATGATTATGATTATTTACAGTTTATGTATATTTACATTTTTAAACAAGACATTTTTAAAGTTCAATTTAAGCCAAAATAGATGGTACTTAAAAATGAAAAAGTAAAGAAAACATTTAATTGCTTAAATTTAAAGAGACCAAAAATTATGAAATTCATCCCCATTAATTTTCCCTATGCAACTAAAACATACAATGCTTCTCAGGTATTTAAGTTACACTCTCTTATTGACAGAAGTGAAGCTTTGATATATCAAATATCTCCCTATAAGGAGAGTTAACAGTACCTCATAATGTCTATGTGCATTTAATAACATTTTTTTTTATAATTACACTGTTATGTATTAAAATTCAATGATCCAGCATTTACATCTTCTTGCCATTAATGTCCTCACTGGCTCACTCATAAGATTTATGCTTCAAATGTATAATAACTGCAGTGCTTATGATAGATAGTCCATAATTTATTGCAGTCATTTATGTTTTTTTATTGTGTTTTACAAAAATTAAGATATATCTACATAAAAAATTTCTCATTAAATCATAAAGATGTACTTCTTTTGAATTGAAAATTTTGTTCTGAAAAGAAAATCATAAACATATAGAAACTGACGTAGCTTACATGAAATTAGATTTTACTTGCAGTTTTTATAAAAATTAAACATCACAAACAGCAATGCCCAAGAATATGTTATTCATCATTTTTGTATTAAACATTTTGTATGAAGATATTTGTTTGGTTTGATTAGTGCTAAGATCTAAATGTTTATGACAAGAACTCAATTTAAGTGTACTTTACTTTAATATAACCTAGAACACACCTGCGAATTCGCGGGCATATACAGCTTGTGAACTGTTGTAGTATGATGTTTGTAAAAGATAATCATGTATCCTGGAGAATTTCAGAAAAGGTATCAAAAGCCCTCTCCCTTTTTCCAAAGTTCGATATTTGTTTCCTTTCTGTTAAATTCAACTATTTTCGTGTTTCTGGCCTCAGACCACAATTATTCTTCTCCTTTGCTACAATGCATCTTTTGGTAAAAGTCAAATTAAATTAAAAATTTGCACCGCTTCAAACATGAAATAAATGTAACTACTTATATATAGACCATTATTAGTCTAATAAAATATGCATGCTTCTAGGAAAGTCGGATCAATCACTGCTTTTTCTTTCGAGAGCCTTATTAACATGCCAATGGTAGGATACGAATCTTGTATAAATGACTAAGGGCGACTAAGGCTAATTTGAGGGATGGTCGGAGGGGTCCTGATCCTGAAATCCGGATCTTAAAAACATGAAATCCCGAGATGCAGAATTTAAAGAAATTCATATCCCGAAATACCAAAATCGAAAAATATATTCCCGGATCCTGTATTGATCAATCCCCAGATCCCGAGCTTAAAAACAAATTCCGAAATCCCGAAAAAGGTCTTGCCTCCCTCTAGTCTCTATCCTTCTTTCATTTTTGCCAAATCCCTACTTTCACTTTCAACAATAATTTTTTATGCCCCATTTATGTGCATTATGTGTTCTAGTCTGTACATTCGTGCGTTCGTTCTTTCGTTCGTGACCTCCGTCCATCTGTCCCGCTTCAGGTTAAAGTTTTAAGTCGAGGTAGGTTTTGATGAAGTTGAAGTCCAATCAACTCGAAACTTAGTAAATATAGTGCCGAGTTGGCATTAGTGTACTATGGACACATTCTTGTTTCCACATGTTTTACTTATTTTAATATATATGCAACTGGTATGACCCCTTAAATAGTAAACATTTCAAAGAAAACAGTTAGACAGAATACAGAGAGGATCTATATATTAAAGTAGCATAATCGTAGTTTACATGTAGATATAACGCTTAAAATAATTGTCCTCTATAAGGAGGTATACAACAAATGGAAGTTTTTAACGACCTTGACTGGCTATACAGCCCTTGCACGGTCGGTAAGGAGGTATAATAGTTGTGGTTCTTGCTATATAAGCACCATGATATGGTGAACGCTCTGATTGGCTTATTTATTTTTTTCGATTTTTGTTATCTATCATACAATTGGTTGTTTTAAACCGGAAGTCTTATCTATGACTAAAAGTCAGTCTGATGATGGAATCAATATCTGGACTCCTTTTTTGTCGTTTTTCTCCAAAAATAACTCAATCTGAATAATCATAAGAATGGATGACAAATGCGACTTTGCATGTTACCTATAGAACACAGAGGCATGGTGATTAATAAATCGTGGAAGGAAGAGAAGCGACACACAAAATGAGAAATTTTGAAAAAATGAAAAATGCAATACAAAGATATAAATACATTTTTAAAATAGATGTACTAATATATTGTGAAAAAGGCTGTTGGTTGATAAATTTATACTTGTTAGATTTTCAAAAGTAAATAGCCAAAAATTGGAACACGTTATACCTTTGTTTAGAGGTTTAATGTTTCATGTTAGATTTTCTAATGTTAATCTCTCTAATTTATCTCTATAATGATTTGAATTTGTTACTGCAAATACAGAAGATCAAAATGTGTAAACATGTATCTTAAAAATAATTATTAAGTGAAAAAATAACAATTAAACAGACTGATCCTCATTATATTTGCATTGCATAACTGATCTGTTATTTGCATTAATTATGTTGTTGATAAGCTACAAATATGTGTACATTTTAAGTATTATTTATTTGCTTGTACAGTTAATGTAGATAGAATTTTATGTATTAAGTTTTGTAGCTTTGTAAAATGTTACACTGGAAAAATTTTGGAAGAAATCAAAACTTTCAAGTGAATGTTAAAAGATAAGGTGCCTATTAATACCCTAAATTTTATTTTAAATGCGTAGATAATATCCAAGTTATAATAAGTTATAAATGTAAACAGTTTAACTTATTGCTGATTTCTTGTCTTACAAATTGTTGGTTGTTGAATTTCCTCCTTTTACCAGTAACGTTTACACAATTTGTGTGAGTGTCATCCATTAAGAAATTATGTAGTTATATTATTAAACAAATTTTTATATTAAGATGTAACTTGAATGTATTTTAAGCTTTCAAGTAACACAGATTACCTTGATTCTGTTTCACATGAAAGCTTTACAAATATTGATGGTGTTGACAATTCATAACACATCAAAATGAATAAAAAAGTTTTCTCCATTAACCTAGGCAAACCCTTTAAACTGAAATATTGGGAATGGATGGAATGATATCTGTCAGGAAAACCTATTTCGTTTGCACTAGAATCTACGTCTTTCACATGAAAAAAGTGTTGTGACCTGTATCATTTGTTAGTTGTATAGTCCCCTTATTACATTTTGGCCAGTTGATCTGATAATGAGTGAGTGATATTCAAATCCAATTCATAAAGAGAAACTTATTTGTTTCTTTAAATACAGTTGTTTTGGTCAGTTATATTGTACATAAGCATACTTCTATTGTATCAGATAATTTAGAAAACAAATGTTTTTACAAAGACTATTGAACATTCACATTTTAAACAGTATATAAAGTATCTATAAAAGGATGTTATAATATGGTTTATATAATTTGATTAAGTAAAATTAAAATTCCATATCAGAATAATAATATGCGATTCACATCATAAAGTCTACACTGTTAAATGTTGGATGCTGTAAAATGGACAGTTGTCTTTCCTGTCCTGACCTAAAAAAGCAGCATCTGAATTTTTACGACACATTCTATTGTAAATAAACATGTCGTCATTTTTTGTTTTATTAAATATATATTATTAGTTATTTGCATTTGAATGATTTCTTTATGGCTGACATCATCGAATGTTGTACACTATGTTTTGAAATATTGACCAATTCTTCAGTATGGAGTAAGACATTGATATAGAGCTTCATTATGGTTGAATGAGATTTATACAGTTGACATATTTTTATATAGGGGTTAAGGCCCTTAAAAGTTTCAAAAAAAATCTTGTTTTTCAAAATTTATTTAGATATTTTTCTTGTTGTTTCCCCCTTATCAAAGTAATTATTTTGCCCTGTCTAAACATTGTTCATAGATATGTCATGTTTATTTATTAGAAAAAGGAGGCTATGGTTTTATTGGTTTGAATTATAATTTGTAAGAACAAAGATGATGTTAGCCTTAATGTTTCTAGATATAAAAAAATGGTATTAATATAATATCTACCTCATAATGTACATAACTTCACATAGTTTTTGAAATTTCTATGTATTGTCAAGGATGATTAATAAAATAAAATTCAAAATAGAAAGACTTTATTTATAAGTATTTAGTTTGTCCAGAAAAAATATATGCATTTTGATAGAATGGGAGATTTCAGTTATAGTTTCAATACCAGTACCTGTCCACTGCAAGAAACTTGGATGTTAACAAAACATATATATAAAAAAACTAGTGTTTACAACTGATTTCCTGTCCATAGCAGTTTTGCAGATTTTTTGCTGCATTTCCACTCTATGAGTTGAAGGCATAACTATTTTGCATATAGTTTTATATGTTGTCTCTGTATAAAGCTTCTTTCAGACCATTGGTTTGTTGAATATTTTGCTGTCCATTTACACTGTTAACTTCTTTCATCAAAGGTATTTCTTCTGAATAGTGAGCATTGAAATTATTTCCTCACAGATTTTATGAGCATAAATTCGAACACATTTGCCTGCCTATCTTGGCACTGCCACCTACATCAATCTATTTATGTGAGTAAAAGAAGATGTTATATATTTCGTTATTCAGACAGCAACTGATTAAAAAAACCAAAATGATTTCCAACTATCATCATCTATAGTGTCTATAGACGATACAAAGCATTAAGGAAATGTCTCCAATATGACAAGCTCTAAAAAATTGCAAAAGAGGTTGCATGTAAAGAACGCTACCAAATGGCATGCACTATTCTGGTGTTTTCCTCTCGATGACTGGATATTATCAGTTTGCAAATATAGAGTATTATGACTATTAAGTGTCATAAAGTATCATCAGATGCTCTATAAAGTAACAACTAAGACTACGATCTACACTGCATGCAAATACAAGATAGCAATTTCGATTCACATTTGAATTAAAGAGTCAAAATTAAGATTTCCATAGAAAAAAAAAACAGCAAAAACAGTTCATAACGTTAGACTTCAGCAAACTCTATGTCCCTCTGCTCCAAAAATAAAAGTAAAACATATTTGGTATAAAGTATTTTATCATAGGTTCACAGTTTACAAATTTATCAGGTATGTTTTTTTCTGTGGCAGATGGGGATTATCTAAACCTTAACAACTACAGCTGTAATACCAACACACCATAGTACGCCTCATCTGGTTTCCTTAGAAGGAGGATCGAAAGAATAATCCTTGAATATGAAAGTTGTAGGACATTAACCCTGCATTTCAATGCAGAAAAAACTCAACATAGATACCAGGATTAAATTTTATGTTTACGCCAGACGCGCGTTTCGTCTACAAAAGACTCACCAGTGACGCTCAAATCCAAAAAAGTTGAAAAAGACAAATTAAGTACGAAGTTGAAAAGCATTGAGGACAGAAATTCCTAAATGTTTTGCAGCTAAGGTAAAAATAACATTAACGGTACCAATTTTCCTGCACCAGGGACGAAAGATACCAAACTCACAAATCCAAAACAAACCGACAACGCCATGGCCAAAAATGAAAAAGACAACAGACAAACAACAGCACACATGAAACAACATAGAAAACCAAAGAATAAACAACACGAACCCCACAAAAATCTAGGGGTGATCTCAGGTGCTCCGGAAGGGTAAACAGATCCTGCTCCACATGTTGCACCCGCCTTGTTGCTTATGTGATAACAAATCCGGTAAATGGTCTAATTCGGTAGGTCACATTCATGAAAGGGAAGGGGATTGTAGTTACGACGTACGGAACATATCCGATATCATTTGTGAAACGGTTATTCCATAACGGTCAACCAACTCGTGATGGCGTCCGTAAAATTTACAAAGGGATGATTTCAACTTCACCATTTGGAACCCTTGGTTTAATAGCTTCCTTATGAGCAGCAACCCTCTATCAAGAAAATCATGATAGGAAATGCAAGCACGGGAATATTGTATCAATTGGGAGATATATACCCCGTATACAGGTGCTGCTGGATTGTTGCTACTTAGAAATGGAAAGTTCACAATTGGAAAGCTGAAATCATCTCTTTTGTCGTAAAGTTTTGTTTTCAACCGACCCTAATTGTCAATTTCTAGATGTAAGTCAAGATACTAGTATGACTTAACTGTATCTTTAGTATCCTTAATCTCTAGTTCGATGGGATAGATGCGTTCCACATAGTCACCAAATTTTGAATTATTTAGTGAAAGAACATCCTCTATATAGCGGAAAGTAGAGTTAAAGGATATTGATATTCTTTTCTTCATAAGAAGCTCCTGCATGAGGTGAGCCTCATAATAATAAAGAAACAAAGTCGGCAAGCATAGAGGCACAGTTTCTTCCCATTGGAATGCCGACAGTCTGTTGAAAAACACGTCCTCCGAACGTAACAAATATGTTGTCAATCTAGCATCTTGATAATATCAGTTTCAGAGAATTTTTTGTTTGAATCAGAGTGATCCTTTAGAAAGTAGGATTACTCCGTCCTTAAGACAAGATACTTATATCTACGTTGGCCATCCTTTTTTATGAAGCAAAGCAATACCAACTCTTTCAATTTGTCTTTTAGTTTGGAATGTGGAATACTTGTGTAAAGAGTAGAAAAGTCAAATGTTTTAATACTGTTACAATATGAAAGAGAGTTAGATTGTATGTACTCTAAAAGATCTTTTGAATTTTTAAGTATCCACAGCTGATTCAGGCCACCTCCTGAATAGGCAGTTTCACAATAACATTGAAGCCTGTCTTTGATTGCTGATAAGATAGATGTTAATAATTACAAAGAGGTTTCGTGGAGCACTTGGAAGACCCAGCAATATACAATTGTTTGTAAGGAAACTGATGTAGTTTAGGTATCCAATACAGTGATGGAAGATCCAGTTCTTCATCTAAGGTTGAAATTCCAAAGGAACATAGAACAGACCTAGAATTATCCAGGATTTAAGATAATCTTTTCCTGAGGTAGAAAAGCCTACGTATTTCAAAAATTCAAAAGTGTTGTAAATTTTGTCTTAAATACTCGAAAGGATAAAAAATTAAGTATTTGTTTATTTGAACAAAGATATATTTTGCGCAATTTTTTCCACAGTGTCAATTTAACAACTAATAGGGGGGATGGTAATATATAAGTCTACAAAACATTCGGCATTACCAAATTGTTTGGTGAAGATATAAACTCATATTTAGTTGTTTTTGCTTGTGAGAGAAGCGTCTCTGTCATTTTGTCTCAGGTGGATTGTGATTCATTTGCAATCATACAACCTTTTCTTATTTTTATATCAAAGTTGACATTCGAAACTTAAACTTACCAAATATGAAAATAAAAATGAGTGATGAACTGCATATTAAGTGACATTTAAGGTGGTATTGGTGTCTTCCTCCATCTTGGATTGTAAAAAACAGAGAACCAAAGGTCCAGATTTTCCATCAAGTTAGCAAAATGTGATGCAGGAATGCAGATATTTAATGTGAATTTTCATTTATAAGAACCAATTTATAAGAATATAACTTATAAATATTAATATTTTTACAAATGTTAATTATTTTTTTTTTTTTTATTTTTTTTTTAAATTGGCATTTTTAAGGGGAGGTAACTCTAAAACAGTGCATTTTCTGAAGGTCCTATTTTGTATTTTAGCCGGGAAAAAAACGTACGGTGACCCTATCTTTTCTTTTGATATTCCCCAAGCAATGTCTGAAAGCTATCTTTTCCTGAAGTATTTAACAATTCTATCATTTTGTTTAGTTTCTAATCACAAAATGGTGTTTTTTCCTGTATAATCCATGCAAAATGTGTCATTTTGTCCTGTCCTGTAGCTTGAGAAAATGTGCGGTGACCTATCATTTTTATTTTTCAACATGTATCAATAGATACTACGTTTTGGCAAACTATGAACAAATTCTATCATTTTTATTTTAGACTCCGATACCACCTTAATGTGCTGGAAAGTATGTTATATTTTTTATCCTGCTAACCAAAACATGACAAGTTCTAGAAGTATTGCATCCTTTTTTTCTTCAAAACATTAAATATGTGCAACTTTAAAAACTCAACTATTGCATCGTTGATCATTGTCGCGCCTATTACGAAACTTCTATTTGTTTTATGTATTTGTCATGAGAAATTCTCACTTATTACGACTTGTATGCTATATGATGGGATTTTTGCAAGGTCTACATTTCAGAAATAACTCATATCATGGATCAGTGATCATGATTTTACTTTCATGGTCAAGTCCGTATCTCATCTCAAATACTTTCACCAATAGACCAATTACATTTGAACGTGTGTGGAATAATTGTAAGGCGTATATATTTCCATGATTTCTGTTTGTAGGATTTATTTGACCTTCATCTCATTTTCCTCGTTCTTTGGTCACTGTTATTTTTTTTTTATGATTTTTACAGTTTTGCAGTTACTACATGTATAAGCAATAAGTCAGCTATGTTTGGTGTATGCAATTATTGCAACGTATACATATCTGTCTTGCAAAGTATATCAGACCTTGACTTTTTTTTTGTGTTTCTTTGTTAACTATTTATGTTTAACTCCTACCACACCACAAGCAATTCATTATTCTCTTCAGATTTAATAGTAATGTTTTGACAAAAAATATTTATCTTTTTAACAACTACATATGTTTTGGGTGACAGGACAGCAATATAACATTATTTTTTTAACACACTAACAAACGCAGACTTTGTTGAAAGTTCCATACATCATACTCTCAAAGACAAAACAGACTTGATAAAATTAGATATAGTATCTGAGAAATAGACAAATACAGCCCCGAAAAAAATGGCATTGACCAATGGACAATGAAAATGAGATCAAGGTCAAATAAACCCTGCCGGATAGACATGTACACCTTGCTATCATTCCGTTGAACTATTGTTTATAGTATCTAAGAACTAACAAACTCATGAACATAAATAGTTAACAAAGAAACAGAAGTATACCGCTGTTTAAAAGTCATTAATTGATTGAATAATAAAATCCGAGTCACAAACTATAACCAAGGAAAACACATCAACTATAAGAGAAAAACAAATGTAAATCGCAGAATAACAACGGACATTTTTCATTAACAACAGCAAAAGAGAAAACAGTTAAATTACCAATGTTGATTAAGATAAACACAATATATTTATCGTATCCACTAAATTATACTAAATTCATAAAAAAAAAATGTGCATGTCACATGAATCTATATGTTCTACTTACAGTTATTGACAAATAAAAATATAAAAAAAATATTTAACGTTGCATAAATAGAGAAAAGTCAACGGGAACAATATTTTGAAATTAACCATCTCATAAATTATTCCCTTATTCGGGCGGTCAAATTTTATTTGAATGGGTTTAATGTGTAGCAAATAAATAAACAATTATAACACATGAAATGCTGTTTTTCAAGTAAAATTTAAATAACAATGTTATGTTGTTTTCGTAAATATAGTAATTCATAATCTATTATATTAATTATAATATTATCATGAACAATGAATAATATCTTCCAATCAGGTAGTAAGAAGCATTCACGCACTGACTGTCCATCGTTCAATTCTTAATATCGCTAGGAGACGATATTAAACCACGTGTCATATATACAAATGTCTATGTTTTATGTTACCCCATATTTATGTTTATTATTATTGTAAGCTAATAACTAGGATGGGTTTCTATGTTTATCGTGTCTAGACATTTATTATCGCAATAAGAGGCAAAAAAAACCACCTAAAACCTTAATTCTAATGCAACAACGTTTGTAACGTTCATTTTGATTGGATAACGTCACTTTCTTACATAAAATCAATTGACAATTGATGCTATGGGACGTCCGCGCAAGCGCAGACGGCATATGACAGATTTTAAATACATGTTTTAACGTTGTTTTCTGTCAGTTTCATTAGAATGGAGATAACAGTATTGCATTTTAAGCTCCGACGGCATCAATTTGGGATTTGATGGTCGCACATACCCGTTTACTGTCTCCGCTAACGCGTCGCCAGTAAACTTAATTTGCGACCATCAAATCCCCAATTGATGCCGTCGGAGCTTAAAATACAATACAGTTATCTCCTAAATGTTATCATATAAGAAAGGCGAAAGATACAAAAGGGATAATTGGACTCATTAATCGAAATGGAACTGACAATGCCATTTCAAAAAATCAAACATAAGTAAACATAACACAACATTGAAAACAATAAATTGACCAATACGAACTCGACCATATACCAGGAATGATTTCAGGTGCTCCGCCTCCGGAAGGTTGAGGAGACCCTATTCCACATATTTGGCACCAACTTTGTTAAATTACTCATGTACGTACAACACTTGTGAGAAATCTAAATCGGAATGATAGATTCGATGAAAGGAATGATGTTACATTGGTTGGTAATTGTAATGCTTAACTTACTTCATGTCATTATGTAGGCTTTTAGTTGACTTTTGAAATTGTTTTGTGTGTTGCTTGATTCATAAAGTTTCCTGTTTTTTTTTTTTTATTTCAGTTGGATTTTTTCTCTCTTAAAAAAAGCCGATTATTGATTGCATTATATTGTCGTTATATATAATTTTTTTTATAAAACTTGGCATGTGACAATTTGGTACACTTATATTGTTGACAAAGAAAAGATAGAAAAAATATGTGACAATAAACAAACAAAACAAACATGGTATAAAACAATATGCCTGAAATGGTGAGTCTACTATGAATAAATGCTATTACTTAAAGAATGATATTTGTTTTCCTAGGAAAATATCAGCATTGTATCAATTTTACAACATCAACATTGACACATGAGCGAGACAAGATCACCGGACCGAATCATCTGGTTAAATGTCCAGTATTAATTTAGAGCAAACTTTATAGCAATACGGAGTGGAAGATATTCACACAAAAACAATATAAGCATAGTTGAAGAGGTATGATGTTTTGGTATAATTTAATGACAATTGTCAGACAAAACTGTACTTTTAAAAAAGATATTAATTCTAAATGTGTTATTCTATATTTCTATATAAGGTATAAGAATATCTTCTATTTGACAAAAACCCTGTTTATTTCAATATGACACCTAAATCAAAATACTAATAAAACTACTCAGGTATACGAGTAAATGATTACATATCAAATTTGCTTTTTTCAAATTTCAAAGCAATAAATGACTTTTTTTTGCATGTGAAAACGAAATTGATTACCTTAGACGTATTTGGCACAACTTTTTGGAATTTTGGATCCTCAATGCTCTTCAACTTTGTACTTGTTTGGCTTTATAAATATTATGAGTCTTATGTAGACGAAACGCGCGTATGGCGTACTAAATTATAATCCTGGTACCTTTGATAACTATTTACACCACTGGGTCGATGCCACTGCTGGTGGACTTTAAATAGATGTACTAATATATTGTGAAAAAGGCTGTTGGTTGATAAATTTATACTTGTTAGATTTTCAAAAGTAAGTAGCCAAAAATTGGAACACGTTATACCTTTGTTTAGAGCTTTAATGTTTCATGTTAGATTTTCTAATGTTAATCTCTCTAATTTATTTCTGTAATGATTTGAATTTATTACTGCAAATACAGAAGATCAAAATGTGTAAACATGTATCTTAAAACTAATTTTTAAGTGAAAAAATAACAATTAACAGACTGGTCCTCAATATTTGCATTGCATAACTGATCTGTTATTTGCATTAATTATGTTGTAAGATACAAATATGTGTACATTTTAAGTATTATTTATTTGCTTGTACAGTTAATGTAGATAGAATTTTATGTATTAAGTTTTGTAGCTTTGTAAAATGTTACACTGGAAAATTTATGGAAGAAATCAAAACTTTCAAATGAATGTTAAAAGATAAGGTGCCTATTAATACCCTAAATTTTATTTTAAATGCTTAGATAATATCCAAGTTATAATAAGTTATAAATGTAAACAGATTAACTTATGGCTGATTTCTTGTCTTACAAATTGTTGGTTATTGAAGTTCCTCCTTTTACCAGTAACTTTTACAACAATTTTATGAGTGTCATCCATTAAGAAATTAGGTAGTTATATTATTAAACAAATTTGTATATAAAGATGTAACTTGAATGTATTTCCAGTATTTCCAAGTTTTCCAGTAACACAGATTACCTTGATTCTGTTTCACATGAAAGCTTTTAAAATATTGATGGTGTTTACAATTCAAAGCACATCAAAATGAATAAAACAGTTTTCTCCATTAACCTAGGCAAACCCTTTACACTGAAATATTGGGAATGGATGGAATGATATCTGTCAGGAAAACCCATTTCGCTTGCACTAGAATCTACGTCTTTCACGTGTTGAGACCTGTATTATTTGTTAGTTGTATAGTCCCCTTTTTACATTTTGGCCAATTGATCTGATAATCAGTAAGTGATATTCAAATCCAATTCATAAAGAGAAACTTATTTGTTTCTTTAAATGCAATTTGATAAGTCAGTTATATTGTACATAAGCATACTTCTTATACATTCAGGTATTTCACATCCAATATTTTATGGAAATATTCTTTATAAAGCACAAAAATGTCAGTATTCACCTCAGAAGCTAACAAAACCTTTAAATAGACTTATTAAGAAGGGATATAGTTACGATACTGTTGTCAGGTCATTAAAGATTTTATATTTTGGCGTTAATATTGATTCACTTATAGGGTCTTTGCATCGGAACTAAACACATTTATTATTAATAAACCAGTTGTTGGCATGACACGGTTTATGTTCTTCTCATATATGTTATGATGGTATGATACAAAACCCTCACGGGGAGGATTGTGCCTGATATTCATATGATGAAGACATAATTTTTTAATCAGTTTAATTGAAGTCCGGAGCTGGCATGTCAGTTAACTGCTAGTAGTCTGATGTTATTTATGTATTATTGTCATTTTGTATATTGTTTTTGGTTACATCTTTTGACATCAGACTCGGACTTTATATAGCAGCATATATCTGTTATATCATTCTTTTTTTGAACTGAATTTTAATGTGCGTACTGTTATGCGTTTACTTTTCTGCATTGGCTAGAGGTATAGGGGGAGGGTTGAGATCTCACAAACATGTTTAACCTCACCGCATTTTTGTGCCTGTCCCAAGTCAGGAGCCTCTGGCCTTTGTTTGTCTTGTATTATTTTAACTTTTAGTTTCTTGTGTACAATTTGGAGTTAAGTATGGTGTTCATTATCACTGAACCAGTATATATTTGTTTAGGGGCCAGCTGAAGGACGCGAGAATTTCTCGTTGCATTGAAGACCTGTTGGTGACCTTCTGCTGTTGTCTGCTCTATGGTCGGGTTGTTGTCTCTTTGACACATTCCCCATTTCCATTCTAAATTTTATTCTATTATATCAGATAATTAAGAAAACAAATATTTTCCAAAGACTATAAAACATTTACATTTTAAACAGTATATAAAGTATCTATAAAAGAATGTTATAATATGGTTTATATAATTTGATTAAGTAAGATTAAAATTCCATATCAGAATAATAATATGCAATTCACATCATAAAGTCTACACTGTTAAATGTTGGATGCTGTTAAATGTACAGTTGTCTTTCCTGTCCTGACCTAGAAAAGCAGCATATATCAGTTATATCATTCTATTTATGTGTGTAAGAGAAGATGTTATATATTTCGTTATTCTGACAGCAACTGATAAAAAAAACCCATAATAATGTCCAACTATCATCATCTATACTGTCTATAAACGATATAAAGCTTTAAGGAACTGTCTCCAATATGACAAGCTCTAAAAAAAGATGCAAAAGAGGTTGCATGTAAAGAACGCTACCAAATGACATGCACTATTCTGCTGTTTTCCTGTCAATGACTGGATATTTTCAGTTTACAAATATAGAGTATTATGACTATTAAGTGTCATAAAGTATCATCAGATGCTCTATAAAGTAACAATTAAGACTACGCTCTACACTGCATGCAAATACAAGATAGCAATGTCGATTCACATTTGAATTAAAGAGTCAAAATTAAGATTTCCATAGAAAAAAAACCCAGCAAAAACAGTCCATAACGTTGAACTTCAGCAAAGTCTATGTCCCTCTGCTCCAAAAATAGAAGTAAAACATATTTGGTATAAAGTATTTTATCATAGGTTCACAGTTTACAACTTTATCAGGTATGTTTTTTTCTGTGTCAGATGGGGATTATCTAAACCTTAACAACTCTGGTTTCCTTAGAAGGAGGATGGAAAAATAATCCTTGAATATGAAAGCTGTAGGACTTTAACCCTGCATTTCAATGCAGAAAATATCATCATAGATACCAGGGTTAAATTTTATGTTTACGCCAGACGCGCGTTTCGTAAACAAAAGACTCAGCAGTGACGATCAAATAAAAAAAAGTTGAAAAAAGCCAAATAAATTACGAAGTTGAAAAGCATTGAGGACAGAAATTCCTAAATGTTTTGCCAAGTACAGCTAATGTAAAATAGGGATTAAAGATACCAAAGGGACAGCCAAACTCACAAATCCAAAACAAACTGACAACGCCATGGCCAAAAATGAAAAAAAGACAAACAGACAAACAACAGCACACATGAAACAACATAGAAAACCAAAGAATAAACAACACGAACCCCACCAAAAACTAGGGGTGATCTCAGGTGCTCCGGAAGGGTAAGCAGATCCTGCTCCACATGTGGCATCCGCCGTGTTGCTTATGTGATAACAAATCAGGTAAATAGTCTAATTCGGTAGGTCACATTCATGAAAGGGAAGGAGATTGTAGTTACGACGTAAGGAACATATCCGATATCATTTTTGAAACGGTTATTCCATAACGGTCAACGAACTCGTGATGGCGTCCGTAAAATTTACAAAGGGATGATTTCAACTTCACCATTTGGAACTCTTGGTTTAATAGCTTCCTTGTCAGAAGCAACCCTATATCAAGAAAATCATGATAGGAAATGCAAGCACGGGAATATTGTATTAATTGGGAGATATATACCCCGTATACAGGTGCTGCTGGAATGTTGCTACTTAGAAATGGAAAGTTCACAATTGGAAAGCTGCAATCATCTCTTTTGTCGTAAAGTTTTGTTTTCAACCGACCGTCATTGTCAATTTCTAGGAGTAAGTCAAGATATGAGGCCGACTTTGTAGTATCCTTTATCTCTAGTTCGATGGGATAGATGTGTTCCACATAGTCACCAAATTTTGAATTATTTAGTGAAAGAACATCAGCTATATAGTGGAAAGTAGAGTTAAAGGATATTGCTAACTTCTTATCTTTCTTCATAAGAAGTTCCTGCATGAAGTCAGCCTCATATTAATAAAGAAACAAGTCGGCAAGTAGAGGTACACAGTTTCTTCCCATTGGAATGCCGACGGTCTGTTGAAAAACACGTCCTCCGAACGTAACAAATATGTAGTCAATCAAGAAATCAAGCATCTTGATAATATCAGTTTCAGAGAATTTTTTGTTTGAATCAGAGTGATCATTTACAAAGTAGGATTTATCCCTCCCTACGACAAGATAATCGTATCGACGTTGGCCATTCGGTTTTATATGGTACACCCCTTGGAAAGTTATTTTGTTGCTTATAAGTCGGAATTATTAGTTAAGTTGTGTGTAATTAGCTGGAATGAAATCATCATGAGGAATCAACTCGTCGGAATGTTGAAGAAAAAGTTGCATTACAATGTCGACTTGCTGATATAAATATATTGACATGGTAATAAGAAGTCGACATGTTTAATTCAACTTGTTATTTGATTAAGCCGACAAGTTATTTGATGATGAGATAAAACCACGTGACCATTTTTGAAAAAAAAAACATGTTCTATCTTTAAATCGATTTTCATATGTCGTTTGTTGAATGTGCTTCGGATGAGTGTCGCTATCCATTGAGTTAAATTTCAAATTAAAGTTCGAGTTGATGTTCTGAGTTATTTGGCATGATAAGGGGTAACGGCAGTCAAAGTACTAAAATACACTATTTCGGACAAAAGGGGATATCCCCACACTAGTACGGCTGTTTTTCCCTCCCTATTTCTCAAATGGAATCAGTATTATAATAAATTCGTGAAGGACTGCATGAAACCTTCCGTCTCACCTGAGATGCTGCTGCAGAGGAATTTGTGTACAATTAAAAATAAAATCGTGACAATATATTTAAGCTGTTAAATGGGCTATGTTTGTTTGACTGTCCGTATTTTCCGTATGTCCATACATTTTTGTAGTTTAAAACTAAGAAGATGTGGCATAATTGCCAATGAGACAACTCTCCATAGGACACCAAATGACACAGAAATTAACAACTATATGTCACCATACGGACGAATATTAGCAACACCTTTTTTTACATTTTTTTACACGGTTTAATGATACAAAAGACATATGATTTTTAGTTGAATTCGTGATATATATATATATGTAAACAGTTTAAAACAAGAATGTGTCCTAAGTACACGGATTTCCCACTCGCCCTTTCATTTTCCATGTTCAATGGACCGTGAAATTAGGTAAAAAATCTAATTTGGCTTTAAAATAAGGAAGATCATACCATATAGGGAACATGTGTACACAGTTTCAAGTTGTTTGGTCTTCAATTTCATCTAAAACTACCTTGACCAAAAACTTTAACCTGAAACTCCACTTTCCTTTTCTATGTTCAGTTGACCGTGTAATTTGGGTCAAAAGTCTAATTTGGCTTAAAAATTAGACAGATCATATCATAAGCAACAAGTGTACTAAGTTTCAAGTTGATTGAACTTCAGCTTCATCAAAAACTACCTTGACAAAAATCTTTAACCTGAAGCGGGACGGACGAACGAACGGACGAACGAACGGACGGACGAACAGACGGACGAATGGAGGCACAGACCAGAAAGCATAATGCCCCTCTACTATCGTAGGTGGGGTATAAAAAGGTATTCTCCGGTTGATTGAAATTCTAATTTTGGCCAAATTTTGGGGAAATATGTGACATCTTTACCCTTTTTTTCCAACATTATTAGTTAAAACAAGCAGTTTGTTGCCATTGATTCACCAAAAAGAAATATCTTGAACCATTGAACTAATTTTTGTATCAAATCTACTGAAATTACTGGTTGCATACATATGCACATGTATGACACAAACTATAGGCTTAATTTGTAAGAAAACAAGGAAAAGGGGGTGGTACAATTTATGTATACTGCTTTCAAACATCAGTATTAATCCAGTGACACATTTTGAAGAAAAAAGCAGTAAAACTCCCATAACAAATCAGCGTCCTTAATAACTTTTAATTGGTTTTTATAACCATTGGAATCCTGTTTGTTCAGCTCCTGCAAGTCTCTAATACCTTTGACTTTGCCATCTGATTAGGGACTTTCCGTTTTGAATATTTTCTCGGAGTTCGTTTTTTTTTGTGATTACAATTTATACTACCCACACAGTGGTCGCCTTGTAAGCCACTGCATCACCTAAATTTCTAGGCACCCTTTAACATGTTTAATTTGCTGTCTACCTCTTATTTCTGGCCTTCTACGCTCTCTGCAAGCTCCGTCACATCTATTAATCTGTCTGCTTGGGCTCTAACCACATTGCAGAACAAACCAACTGCTTTATTTCCATATAGATACTTTAAATGTATATTACTCAGACTGTCTGTGAACTACTGAATCTAACCAAATAAATGGGGAACGTGTTCATTGGACACAAATAATGCCCCAGCTTGCATATAACGTTATGGAGAGTCATTACCAAGAACGGTAAAAGTGACACCACCCAAATTCGCACTTGATCTGCGTTTTATTGTATTACGTTTCAAAATGGTTTATGCAAAAAAAGTAAAAAAATAAGGGAACGGAAACTAATTGTTGGGACGTACGTATACGTACTAACGGAAGGACAAAGGTATCACTTATTGCCTCCGCCGCTGCAGCGAGTGATGTAAAAAAAGATGTTTTATATTGAAATTGTATATACCCGAGCAATGCTCGATTATCCCTACTACCCCATTACGATCAGGTAGATTTGTTCTGGCAGAGATCAGGCTGAGATCGAGCATAGTTGATTAGGTCTAGCTAGTCGACTAAAGATCGTGTAGAGATCGTGAATTGGTCGGATTTATGGAATATGACTTTTGTATTCAATCAGTGGTCGAGTTGGAGTCATGATGGAATCACCAAGGAGTCGTGAATGGTTTACTTAAGCTCGTATACAGTCGGATAGCAGTCGGGTAGAAGTCGTAAACAGGCCCGATCAAGAATTTTGTCACGTTCGATCGTGAAAATTCGAACAATCAGGATCATCGAGTTGGTTTGATCGTCCGTGTTTAAATAAACAACAAAAACTATCAAAATCAATTGCAGCTGTCTAACTCAATATATCAGTATTATTGGCTATTGTAAATTCATCTAATCCGGTGTAGATCTCGATGCTCCGGGAAAAGTAAGCTGACCCTACTCAACGTGAGTCACCTGTCGTGTCATTGTGAAATTACAAACCCGGTGATTTGGTGCAATGCAGTAGGTCATCTTCGAGGAAAAGAGGACAGGATTGTGGTTACAACAATTGAAAATGAATTATCTGTTGTTTCACTGTAACTTTGGTGTGAAGATACCAGGATTAAAATTTTGTATTTACGCCAGACGCGCGTTTTGTCTACAAAAGACTCATCAGTGACGCTCGAATCAAAGAAGTTTAATGGACCAAATAAAGTACGAGAATTGAGGATCACAATTCCTAAAAGTTTTGCCAAATACAGCTTAGGTAATCTATTCCTGAGGTAGAAATGTATTTCAAAAGTTCAAAAGATTTGTAAACAGTTAATTAATGAAATGATTAAAAGTTATTCATTTGTTGACAACAAAGTACGAGTCATTTGATTTGTGTCGAGACTTCGACATTAATGTCGCGGAAGTGAGACACAGCAAATCTTTATATTCCGTTGTCGTGTCATTTCAGGATGTTTTTAGCTTACTATGCGGTAAGAATTTTGCTCATGGTTGAAGACCATATAGTGACATAAAATTTTTTACTCCTCCATGATTTGATATGTGGTCGAGAGATGTTTAATAGGCTATCATACCACATCTTCTTATTTTTATACAAGGTTAGGTTTTTATTGCAGTTAATAAAACTGTTTTGTCGTGATAAATTTGCAAAACTCCATGAATTGTTATTAAACTTGCATTGAAGTTAATCTTTAAGATCAAGATAAATCATCTACAGAAAAAACACTATTTTCTAAATTTTGTATGTTACAGAAAAATTAACATTTTACAGTCAATATTACAAATTTTGCACTGACAGCAGCAATCTCAGGCGAGACGGAAGATTTCATGCAATCCGTCGCGAATTTATTATAATACTGATTTCATTTGAGAAATAGGGATGGAAAAACAGCTGTTCTAGCTAGTGTGGGGATACCCCCTTCTGTCCGAAATAGTGGTTTGTTTTTAGTACTTTGACTGCCGTTACCCCTTATCATACCAATAACTCAGAACATCAACTCGAACTTAAATTTGAAATTTAACTCAATGGATAGCGACACTCATCCGAAGCACATTAAAAAAACGACATATGAAAATCGGTGATTGATCATGTTTTTTTTACCAAAATGGTCACGTAGTTTTATTTCATCATCAAATAAGTTGTCGGCTTAATCAAATAACAAGTTGAATTTAACATGTCGACTTCTTATTACCATGTCAATATATTTATATCAGCAAGTCGACATTGTAATGCAACTTTTTCTTCATCATTCCGACAAGTTGATTCCTTATGATGATTTCATTCCAGCTTATTACACACAACTTAACTAATAATTCCGACTTATAAGCAACAAAATAACTTTCCAAGGGGTGTACCATATGCGCTTCCATAGCAAAGCAATACCAACTCTTTCAATTTGTCTTTTAGTTTGGAATGTGGAATACTTGTGAAAAGAGTAGGAAAGTCAAATGTTTTAATACTGTTACAAGATGAAACTAAAAGACAGTTAGATTGTATGTACTCTAAAAGATCTTTGGAATTTTTAAGTATCCACATCTGATTCACGCCACCTCTAGAATAGGCAGTTGCACAATAACTGTGAAGACCGTCTTTGATTGCTGATAAGATATATGTTAATAATTACAAAGAGGTTTCGTGGAGCACTTGGAAGACCCAGCAATATATACCGTTGTTTTTAAGGAAACTTATCTAGTTTATGTATCCAATACAGTGATGGAAGATCCAGTTCTTCATCTTTGGTTGAAATTCCAAAGGAACATAGAACAGACATAGAATTATCCAGGATGTAAGGTAATCTTTTCCTGAAAAGCCTACGGATTTCAAAAATTCAAAAGTTTTGTAAATTTTGTCTTAAATACTCGAAAGGATAAAAAATTAAGTAATGATAATATAAAAGTCTACAAAACATTCGGCATTTTAAAATTGTTTGGTGAAGATATAAACTCATATTTAGTTGTTTTTGCTTGTGAGAGAAGCGTCTCTGTCATTTTGTCTCAGGTGGATTGTGATTCATTGGCAATCATACAACCTTTTCTTATTTTTATATCAAAGTTGACACTCGAAACTTAAACTTACCAAATGTGAAAATAGAAATGAGTGATGAACTGCATATTAAGTGACTCTTAATGTGCTGAAAAAGTATTTTATATTTTTTATCCTGCCAACCAAAACATGGCAAGTTCTAGAAGTATTGCATCTTTTTTCTTCAAAACATTAAATATGTGCAACTTTAAAAACTCAACTATTGCATCGTTGATTATTGTCGCGCCTATTACGAAACTTATATCCGTTTTATGTATTTGTCATGAGAAATTCTCCCTTATTGCGACTTGTATGCTATATGATTGGATCTTTGCAAGGTCTACATTTCAGTATTAATTCATATGATGGATCAGTGGTCATGATTTTACTTTCATGGTCAAGTTCGTACCTCATCTCAAATACTTTAACCAATAGGTCAATTACATTTGAACGTGTGTGGAAAAATTGTAAGGCGTATATATTTCTGTTTGTAGGATTTGTCTGACCTTCATCTCATTTTCCTGGTTCTTTGGTCAATTTTAAATATTATGATTTTTACAGTTTGTAAATGCGCATCTGGTGCAAGAAAATTGGTACCGTTAATTTTATTATTATTATTATTATTATTGTAGTTACTACATGTATAAGCACTAAGTCAGCTATGTTTGGTGTATGCAATTATTGCAACGTATATCAGACCTTGACTTTTTTTTGTGTTTCTTTGTTCACTATTTATATTCATAAGTTTGTTAGTTTCTTAGATACTATAAACAATAGTTCAACAGAATGATAGCAAGGTGTACATGTCTGTCCGACAGGGTTTATTTGACCTTGATCTCATTTTCATTGTCCATTGGTCAATGCCAATTTTTTCGTGGCTGTATTTGTCTGTTTCTCAGATACTATAGGCTAATTTTATCAAGTCTGTTTTGTCTTTGAGAGTATGATGTATGGAACTTCAACAAAAAGTAAAATCACAAAAATACTGAACTTAGAGGAAAATCAATTCGGAACGTCCATAATCACATGGAAAAATCAAATAACAAAACGCAGTCAGCGTTTGTTGGTGTGTTAAAAAATAATGTTATATTGCTGTCCTGTCAACCAAAACATGTGTAGTTGTTAAAACGATAAATATTTTTTGTCAAAACATTCATAAACTGAAGAGAATAATGAATTGCTTGTGGTTTTGTAGGAATTTAATGATGACAGACTGATATACAAATGTATAAATTTATTTATGTTAGTCTTTAAAAGTAAAATCACAAAAATACTGAACTTAGTGGAAAAAAAATTCTGAAAGTCCATAATCACATGGCAAAATCAAATAACAAAACGCATCAAAAACGAATGGACACGAACTGTCATATTCCTGACTTGGTACAGGCATTTTCAAACTAGAAAATGGTGGATTAAACCTTGTTTTATAGCGCTAATCCTCTCACTTTGATGACAGTCTCATCAAATTCCGTTATATTTACATTGATGTGTTAACTAAACAGACACAATAAATAGAATAGTCAAAATATGGGTACATCAGTCATGATCGTATAACAATTTTAAAAGGAACAATTTAACAGAACACAAAAACATCTATCTACAAACACGTTCATTGATTTGTGTGTCTGACGTCAGAAAATTTTATACGTCACATAGATTTGTCGTGCAATGTGCATACATACAATTTTAAAATTTACATAGGCAATGTTAGCATACAGGGTTAAAAATCAAAAGTATGTAAGAATAAATTTCAGAAATAGACTGAGATTTAAACTAGTCCAAAAGTTATATATAGAATTTATAAGAATGTACAAATAGTTAATTCCACTACGCGATTGAATGATTTTAACGTTTGTAATATTTGTAATTCATAATAGAAATACATCATAATGACATAAAATAGAACAATATCATACTCACGGGATCTTTTAAAGTACAGAGTCACGTTATAAGAACCACAGAAATACAAAAAGTCGCATATATACAAAACACACTACCAAAAAATGAAAGACAATACAAATACATTGACGAGATGTATAAGTAACGAGACACGTCAAACGGATATCACATAAAACCATTCAACAGTAAAAGTAATATTAATAATAGAACAAAGACAAATGAAAGAACTATAAAACACGTTATTAAGATAATAAACAACATCAGTAGGCAGAATCTATACATCAAGACCATCATGTAGTATTTGTGAAGTTGATAAGGAATATTTATCAACATGGCCTTGGTAACTTCCGATGAACTTTTTTAGAAAAAGGACGAGACGTTCTTTGACATACCCCTGTTTCATCAACTTTCTAATCAGTCACTGATGACGTTTTACAAAGTCTGAGTAGTAGCTGCATGTTCTTGAATATCGAAAAAGTTGGGAAATATATATCCCATATGCAGGTAAAGTTGGTATATTGCTACTAAGGTGGGGGAATTTATAATTTCAGAATTAAAATCGTCTCGTTTGTCATAGATTCTGGTACTGAGATGACTGTAAGTCAAATTCGAGATATAAGTCTAAAAACGAGGCGGAGGAAGCCGTGTCTGTTGTTTCTTTAAACCAAATCAGAAAAGTTCGGATTGTTCATCAATATATGGGTCATTTTCAAAAAATGTCGAATTTTGAAATTGAAAAATTTATTAAAAGTTACTTATTCAAACAACCCTCTACATATGCAAATCAAAACAAACAGTACTTTAAGAACAACATATTAAAAGATGCAATCTTAATGATGTCATACAAGAATATCTTGAAACATTTTTTGATCAATATTTTGTCTATCCTGTTACCATTTTCAAAAGAAATTTTGGGTTATAAAGAAAAGGTTTAGATAAAATGTTAAGCTTGTTTTACGTTACCAATTAGATGGTTTTCAAGAGAATAAACTTCTATATATATTCATTCTGTAAAATAATAGATTATTTGCCAATTTTCTAGGTTGTACTGAAAAATGGCTCTAAAAATTGGTTTTCAAAGGTTGTAAAAATTACCACCAGTAATGCAAGTCTGAGATAGCAATTTATATTGTTCGGCCTTTTTTCACCCTTTCAAATAAACCCAACATCAAGTAAATCCCTCATAAGTTAATTTACTTTTCTCTTTATTTGGTTGGTAACAGGAACGTACGTTTCTGATATATCACTATATAAAAGTCTATCCTGTTACCTTTTTATCTATATATATCCTGTTACCGATATCAGTATTGTACTTGCAAATGCTTAATTGGGAAGATTAAGACGTTATAACCTTAAGATGAGTTCAAACAATGAAATATTTCATTCGTTTTCCACCTACATGTTAAGATAAAAAAATTTAACGACGTTTTTGTCTATAATTGTCTATCCTGGTACTGTAACCATAGCAACCATAGTAACAGGATAGACATAACAGGATAGACAAATTTCTTCGTTTTTGATTGCTGTTGTGAAATAACTACTCCCTTTGGTGAAGTGATTATGGTTTTCTATTGTGAATTTGGTTTCTAACACGTTATTGCACTTTTTACAACCATACTGTTAGTGTAATTAATCAAAATGGTTGGTAACAGCATAGACATGAAAAAAAGTACGCTCTATTTTTTTCACTGAATGTCTTGAAATTTCTTTTCTCTACACTGTTGTTCAAGAAACGAGGCGTTTTAAATGTAAAGATTACTTTGCATTTTTGAAATCAACACTGACTGATTCAATATGCATAGGGAGAATAATTTAACGACTGATTTAAGTAGCGGTAACAGGATAGACGTGAACCTCCTGTACGCTCATTGAATTTAGTTTGTAGATAATCTGTTACATACAATGATAGAGAAGCTACGATTTTTCGTTAGAATTATAATTAACGTTCTTAAAAGTCCCTTTTGCAGATATTAAGGCGATCAGAAAATCGGAAAAAAATCATTTGAAATGTGTTTTTCTGACAATGTACGCACACAAATACCCCCAAAATCGGACTTAAATGCAGTTTAATCTTATCAAAATAGATGTAAAGTATGTTTATTATTAATGTTCTGAATCACAAATCCGACAAGCTTTCATTTAAACCATTACAACTGAAATTTCCATTAGAAATAAAAATTTAGCATGGGTGTACTGAAAATTCGACATTTTTTGAAAATGACCCATATCTGAAAGTGAAATTAGATAATCTGGCTTCTTTGATCCTCTTGTTTTTGACAAGTGTCTGGAGGAACTCCGATTCATATGAAAATAAGAGGAGGTCGGCAAGAAGAGGCGCAGAATTTGTTCCCATAGGAATGCCGACAATTTGTTTGAAAAGTCTACCTCCAAACTCAACAAATATGTTGTCGATAAGAAACTCCAGCATACTGACAACTTGTTCTTCTGTGTATCACGTTTTACCTTTTTGTTTGTCACTATTAACGAAGTGTGCCTTATGAAATCCCAAAGTAATAAATTTTTAACGTATGCTACCATTTTTATGTTGAAAGGCATTGTGGATTATTTCTTTTAGGCGATTTTTCAATTTCACATGGGGAATGGGGTATACAGGGTTGAAAAATCAAAAGTTTTGATAGAACTAATTTCAGAAAAAAGACCGAGATTTAAAATTGTTGAAAACAGAGGTTAAAAGGTTTTAGAATTTTTGAACCTGGCTGTACCCATTATACTGAACCAGATATGCATTTCAACAAATAATGATGGAGGCAAAAATTGTTCAAAAATCAAAACCCAATACAAAAAATTGAAAACAACACGTTTGATAATTTCTATCGTTCGAAGCGCTTTTCTGGATTTACCTTCATCAGGAACACTCACTACCAAACATTTGAAATCGGAAGATGTGTAAGTACAAACGTTGAGGAGCTGACAAAAAAACAAAAAGTAACGCAAAACCCGCGGACAAGAAATGTATACGGGAGACAAAGAACTTGACTCAAAATAATTGAGAATTTTACTACAGCAAAAGTAAAGAAATGTTCTCTAATGGACTAATGATATTCTCGGGGACTAACAATACACAGGCAGAGACATTGACCATACATCAAACTGAGTTCATTGAACAAATAAATAAAGAAAAATTTGTATACTTGCTTTTCTAAAAATTAGCTACACTTTTTCTTTTCCAACATTTTTTCTGCATAAAAATACTTGCTCTATTTTTATTGATTTAATTATCCAACAGGACAGATCTTCAACCATCGTACATAGATAATCAACTACATCGATGGTGATAAGTTCAACAAAGGTAACAGAAGTATACCGCTGTTTAAAAGTCATTAATTGATTGATAGAAATCAAATCCGGGTCACAAACTAACCACACACGTGAGGTCACACGTTATGAAGTAGTATATATTATCGTTTACCGTTGTTGTTTACGAAACTTTAGATTCGTCTATTTATAGATAAAAGTTACCTGTGTACCAATTTCATGAATATGCATGATTAATGACCAGACAAAATCTAATTGCTAAATAAAGAGGACAAATCCGATACTCTACGGGATTGAAGGACATTTACTAGGTTGGGATTGTCCTAATCAATCAATAAACTTTGAGTATTCATGTCTCGTAATATCTTCCAATCAGGTAGTAAGAAGCATTCATGCACTGACTGTCCATCGTTCAATAGGAGACGATATTAAACCACGTGTCATATATACAAATGTCTGTATGTTTTATGTTACCCCATATTTATGTTTATTATTATTGTAAGCTAATAACTAGGATGGGTTTCTATGTTTATCGTGTCTAGACATTTATTATCACAAAAACACCTAATACCTAAAATGTTATCATATAAGAAAGGCGAAAGATACAAAAGGGATAATTGGACTCATTAATCGAAATGGAACTGACAACACAATGCCATTTCAAAAAATCTAACATAAGTAAACATAACACAACATTGAAAACAAGAAATCGACCAACATGAACTCGACCATATACCAGGAATGATTTCAGGTGCTCTGCCTCCGGAAGGTTGAGGAGACCCTATTCCACATATTTGGCACCAACTTTGTTAAATTACTCATGTACGTACAACACTTGTGAGAAATCTAAATCGGAATGATAGATTCGATGAAAGGAATGGTATTACACTGGTTGGTAATTTTAATGCTTAACTTACTTCATGTCATTATGTAGGCTTAATATACCCATTATGCTTTAGTAGATTAGACTTGTAGTTAACTTTTGAGATTGTTTTGTGTGTTGCTTGATTCATAAAGTTTCCTGGTTTTTTTTTTATTTCAGTTGGATTTATTTTCTCTTTAAAAAAGCCGATTATTGATTTTTTGTAAAACTTGGCATGTGACAACTTGGTACACTTATATTGTTGACAAAGAAACGATAAAACAAATATGAGGCAATAAACAAACAAAACAAACATGGTATAAAACAATATGCCTGAAATGGTGAGTCTACTATGAATAAATGCTATTGCTCAAAGAATGATATTTTTACTAGGAAAATATCTGTATTGTATCAATTTTACAACATCAACATTGACACATGAGCGAGACAAGATCACCGGACCGAATCGTCTGGTTAAATGTCCAGTATTAATTTAGAGCAAACTTGATAGCAATACGGAGTGGAAGATGTTTTGATGTTTTGGTATAATTCAATGACAATTGTCAGACAAAACTGTACTTTAAAAAAAGATATTAATTCTAAACGTGTTATCCTATATACCTATATAAGGTCTAAGAATATCTTATATTTGACAAAAACCCTGTTTATTTCAATATGACACCTAAATCAAAATACTAATAAAAACTACGCAGGTATACTTATAGGTTAGACAATACTTGGTCATGTTCTATGAAGATTTAAGCCCAAGGCGAAGCCGAGGGCTTAAATCTTCATAAAACATGACCAAGTTTTGTCTGACCAATTTAGAACATATTAACACATTCGAGTGACCTTACAAAATTATCCTTTTCCATTGTAATATTCAATCCTAAATTAGAGTTCACTTTTTTATAATGAACTAAATGTAAAACATAGGTAATCATTTCAATTTATGGAATAAAAAAGCTCGGACATAGTTTGTGAGTCCGAATTGTGGATAAATTGTTTTTCTTCTACTTCAGGCTTTGAGATTGTTTCATGTTATTTAAATCCCCTTTTTGAAATTTTACTTGTTTTTGTAAATATAAAACTCTGTATATAATATTTGGATTCAGACCATTCAACATTAAAGGCTTACTTTTTATTGATAAATTAACATGTATTGTATTTCTCCGAAAAAAATCTTTGCTTTATATTTATCAGCAGGTTGGCATTGTTTTCTTGAAAGAAAAAAAAATCCCTCAAATGTCAGGTTTATAAATTAAATAAGTATTATTTTATATACATCGTTACCCAAATTGTTTTTGTTTATTCTATATATGTGTACCGTTAGAAAATGTATGAAAATTTTCAAAATTCAAAACGTTTTGATTTAATCTTTGCTCTTTCATCTTCAATTAGTAGGCACTTTTCCCATGGAAAATGCCTCTGGGGATTGTTCACTTCGTTAGTGCATCTATTAAGAGTTCACTTTCAAAATTAATTGACAATGAAAAGTCATTCATGTACAGCATTTCATAGTGCATGGAAAACCATGTACTATGAAAATTAGAGGGCTAAAACTGACTTTTCATTGGACGAGAAGGGGTGAGTATATTCTAAGTGTAAATGATTACATATCAAATTTGCTTTTTTTCAAATTTCAAAGCAGTAAATGACTTTTTTTTGCATGTGAAAACGAATTGTAAGGGTTAAGCAAAGTAACAAAATATAAATAAGAGTTTATTGGATTCATAATACGTTACAACGGGCTTACTCTGGCCACTTTCCAACATCGTAAACTAGAATGTTATTAATGACTATTATCTTTTTTGCTTTGTTTATCATATCTCACTTGTCATTTTTTCTGTTTCCAGCTTTTTTATATTCACCATACTGGTCACCAAAGATACCTCAAATAGTAAAAAATACCATTTCATATCAGTAATTCTTGTAAGTAGTTTTCTGATAGTTTTCAGCTATGTACACCAATTGTAGATCTTGTTTTGTTGATAATTTTTGGTGTTAACAGTTTTTCTTTATCAACTAAAGTTACACCAAAATGCAAATTGTGTCACGATATGACAGAGATATAATACAACATAATCATTGGCATCCAAAACAAATTTATAACGTCACAGGTCTCGTGTTTTTACAGTCGTTGATTTATTATATATATACACTTGTATATGTACTTTTATCTGATATATTTCATGTTATATTTATTATACAATATGCAATGGAACAGTAACCTTATGTACTATTTAATTTTTTTATTATACATTTTTTTGTTTTATATTTGAAAATTGTGACTGCTGTTATTGATTGTAGTAAGTAGTTATTAAAGGTATCAGGAATATAATTTAATTCGTCAGAAGCGCGTTTCGTCTATCAAAATAGTTATAAAGCCAAACAAGTACAAAGTTGAAGAACATTGAGGACCTAAAATTCCAAAAAGTTGATTACTCCTAACAAAAAAACAGTCTGAAGGATACTAAACATTACAGTACATCACGAACCTCACCATAATCCAGGACTTATTCCAGTTACTCCCCGGAGTAGCAAGCAGTTACTGCAAGATAACTTAAAATCTAGCATGTTATACTTTTGCATAGTCCAAATAATTATGACGTCTGGCATGGCTATTTTAATTTTTTTTGGGAAGCGTCATCGTGGGATAACTATTAATGAATTACTTTCCTCTATTACAATTGATACAGTCATCCATCCATTATATGTCAGACATTTAACTTTGATGGATATAATATATAATAACATATGATGGATGTATGACTGTATCAATTGTAATAGAGGAAAGTAATTCACTATAGAAACTCATTATATTTAGTCTAAGCTCAGTTCTGTGAGAATCAAACCCCAAAATGGTCAATGTGACCAGGTCAAATATAGAGCACTTTTCATTCTTGATATATTTTGTAAATAACATAAGTTAACTAATCTTGATGATCTTA
Organism: Mytilus galloprovincialis; assembly: GCF_965363235.1. Lineage (NCBI taxonomy): Eukaryota > Metazoa > Mollusca > Bivalvia > Mytilida > Mytilidae > Mytilus > Mytilus galloprovincialis. The sequence goes on along the minus strand of NC_134845.1, from coordinate 38,732,034 downwards.
ACCGATATCTTTAAATACTTAGGTGATTTAAAGTTTAGATACTTGATGTTGAATTGAAAAACGAATTAAAACAACGAGTTAAAATATGACAATGTTCGTCTTACAAGTATTCTACATAAATTTAATTCAATGATTAAAAACATAAAGGGACTAATATATAGGTTCAATAATTAGAATCTTAAGTATATCATACAAGTATATCATGTCTTTGTTTGTGTAACGTTATACTAGTAAATGTATTCAATGATCTGATATTTGGTTACAATTGAAAGATTAAGCGATGAATTCAAACTGCAACTTGGAAAAACATACATTTCTACCTATTGGTATATTTAACGAACGTTCGACGTTTTTCGAATTTTAAGAATAAAAAAAGTTTTGAAATAAAACATATTTACCATTACCATATAAAAGTAAATTATTTGAGTTATCAGACATCGATGGTGATAAAAACAACCTTCAATTCCTATTCAATATACTGCAATATTTGATACTGATTGGCATTGTTTCAAATTGCATGACATGCAATGATCTGATAAATACAACACAATTCTGGTTAAAATAGCGTTATAACAAAGTTGTTTATCTTATCGACAAAGTTTACCGTACTAAGAATTACATGTCAGTTATATGAAGCTACTAGTAGAATGGTAAGGTTCATTGAAAGATTTTGAATTAGGTTTGAAAATTTCAGAAAATTCATGTTTCAACCTACATGTATAGAAAATCTATATTCATTGCCTTAAGTAATAAACCATGGAAAAATATACCTTTCCCATAAAGTGCAGAAATTAAAGCTTCCATTATGCCTGCAATTTATGTCAACTTTTGTCAGATGGCAATAGTTTTTGTTTTTGATATACAACGAGAAGATTTATAATAACAGGAACTGCTTCCTATTTTTCAAATTAAAATTTTTTTGAACTTTATAGTTACAATTCTTGGATAACTAGTAACCTCTCATTCTTCTTGGCCTAACGATAAACATGTTATACTATATGGAATGTCTTTTTGAGATGTCCCCGAGGGTATCACCAGCCTAGTAGTTAGCACTTCTGATTTGACTTGAATCATCATTGTTATGTTCAAAATTATAAATTAACTGTTATCAAAACCTTAAAATGTTTCAAATACTAAGACTTTTCTACCTCAGGGATGGATTACCGCAGCTGTATTTGGCAAAACGGTTTGGATTTTTTTTCCCTCAATGCTCTTCAACTTAGTACTTTATTTAGCCTTTTTAACATTTTTGGATTCGAGCGTCACAGATGAGTCTTTTGTAGACGAAACACGCGTCTAGCGTTGATATAAAATTTAAATCCTGGTATATATAATGAGTTTATTTATTTCCTACAGGTTGGAAGCAACTTTCAGTTATGGTTAACTTTCAAATAACTCTTAAAAAAGATACCATGAATATACCAAAGGGACAGTGAATAAAACAAAACTTCGCACCAAACTGGCAATGTCATGGGAAAAACGTAAAATGACAAAAAGACACAAAAAAAAATCTACAAAACACAACATTGTAAAACTTCATGAAATTATGGTCCGAGTGAAACAGATGATATTGTTGCTAAAATCTATGCAAAAATTAATACAATTTATGCAAAGTATACAATTTATGCAACATATACAATTTATGCAAAACATCCAATTTATGTAAATATACAATTCATTCTAAATATACAATTACAAAACCCAGAAATAAGGGCACATCATCATGTTTTTTTCTTACCGTTTGGATTTTTAAAAGGTTGTTTTATCTCTATAAGTAACAAACACAATTGGAATTATAATCTGTTATAAAAAGTTAATATTTGAAATTAAACCAGTTCTAACAGAATAATTTTAAAAATTTGTCATTCCAAATGCGGTACACTATAAAAGGGATACTAATCTCTTTTTATTTAAGTACAGCTCTTTGTAAGAACCAGGCAGGGTGCCATATACATGTGATTTATGAAGGTTTCAGATTTTATCTATAAATGGCCTAGAAGAAGCAGTAACTGAATACTGCTCAAAAAATAAATATGAGTGGGAAAATACGAGCGGTTGCCATGGTAACGGACACTCTATGTTTTGGTTGTGAAGCATAGTAAAATCTTCCAAAAATCAGCTAAATTCAGAGCCTGAATAGGAATAGAATCAAGCATTTATCATTAATTTTCATATGTAACATTGATACAACTTGGTTTTAGCATCATTTTAGTTCAGATTGCATGTAAACCAAATTTGTAAATTTTTTGAAAAATTTGGCCAAAAAATGCATATTTTCAACTTTTCTGAATTTGGGATTTTTGCGAAATTATCAAATTTTCTGTGGTGTTTTTCAGAAAAGAGCAACTGTGTATAGCATAGTTAGCACTTTAGTTATGAAGTTTGGATACTACTTTACAAAATTAAATAGAAAAAAGCTTGGGATTTTCTTTAGTTTTATCACCATAGCAACCAATTTTTTCCTTGGAAACGGAGTTATTATTTGCAGAATATTGCAGTTTTAGAGCTTTAATGTACTGAATTGTTCCATAACTGATTACATTTAAGCATAAGCTTACTCTAAATTACCATCGTTAATAGTTGCTGACTTCAATAGTTACCATGGAAATACATATTACCCATAGTAACATCTATTTTAAAATGTATCAATAGAAATTTATGTAAAAAAATACATATATTATATATAGACGGTGTTTATATTCAAATTGGAATATGACTGCATGCTTTGCTTCACTCACAGTCTTGTCTGTACATAATATATAATGAAACACTGAGGTTAGAACCGAAGATTAGGAAAAAAGGGGGGGGGGGGTAGGTTTATTTAAAAAAAAAAATCATACATGTAGATTCTTGAAAAGATAACGTTTGGTCAGAGAGCCTGATTATGAATAGAATAATGATTATGAATAGAATCAATTTTATTTTCAGAAATTTCATATACATGTATAACATCGATATAACTTGGTTTTAGCTTCAGAGCTTAGTTAGTATTGCAGTTTAACCCCGACCTTTAGATTTTTTGTTAAAAAATACTAAAGCACATTCATTTTTTTCGAAATCATGAAGTATTGTGAAATTATCAAATTTTCTCGTGTGTTTTTCCGAAAATTGAAAATATGTAAATCATAGTTAGCATTGTAGTAAATAAAGGCAACAGTAGTATACCGATGTTCAAACTCATAAATCCATGGACAAAAAACAAAATCGGGTTAACAAACTAAAACTGAGGGAAACGCATTAAATATAAGAGGAGAACAACGACGAAACACTACAATGTAACACACACAGAAACGGACCATGCAACAGACAAAATCCCACGAGAATAACAAATATAACATCAAAACCAAATACATGAATTTGGGATAGACAAGTACCGTGACACGTCTTATCGCAATGTGAATTCACACTCAAAAATAAGAGAAAACAAACGACGCAACGTTAAAATGTAACACATACAGAAAATTTAAAGCCAAAACAACAAATAAAAAATTTACACAACTAAGTAGACTGCATGCTCTTTACTGACTATGAAACAAAATACTGATGATTTACTTTAGTGTTGTTTACTTGTATTGTTTGTTTCATATTATAATGCTTGCGTGACTTTACTTTTGAATTTGTGTTATAAAAGAAATATTAGATAATTTGCTACATTTCTTTATTTCGATTGTTTTTAATATGCTATATGGTCACGTTTTTGTCTCTTTCACTTATTCAGAATTTCCATTCTCAATTTTAGTCCATTTCTTTCATTTTTATTAGAATTAAAAACACAAAATTCAAACATATACAAAAATAACCTATTTCCTATCCAAAAAAACATTGGCCAATTAAAAGTTGATTAAGTATAATCCTTTGTTTGCATAAGTTTTCTTCCTATTCCCACATGAAATTTTCACTTTTCTTACCAGATTTATAAAAAAGTGGGAATAGGAGGAATGAACAGTTTAAATAATGTTGAAGATCTTATTTATTTATGATTTTTTTTCTATAAAATTTGAATTTTTTGCATTAAATATCTATCTCTACCATAATATGTAAAAATAATATATATAACAGCACTCCTTCTAGTCCTTAGTGACATTGTATAGGTCTTTAGTGCACTAATGAGTCCTTAGCAGTGTTTAGACGCACCGTTTACTTTTACGATTCTAGACCAAAATAAAATTAAAATTTGAATTTTGAGATATTGAGAAAAATCCAGGAATACAAATTTTTGAGGAAACCATGCACCAAATTCAGCAGTCCTACATTATAAACTCTGTCTCTCCATCTAAAATTTCTATGCCATACTTCGTTAATACAATAAACAAATGACCTTTCATGAAATCAAGAGATATGAGTTGTAAATATAGAGAAATATGATTTTTGTTGATTATGGTTGAAAGAAGTCCATTTACAGGGCTGCAAAACAGATATTATAAGGTACATAATGGTTTGTATCAAATCTGAACTTTTTTGTTCCAATGGTAACCAAAAGCAGATCAAGTGTAAATTAACTATCTAACTGTTGAGTATATTATTCAAACTCCATTATTTATATGTATCCAATACCTAGAAAACCATGTATTTGATGCTGATTCTGAATTAATTCAGTAATTTCAGACCGGTTGCTAGGGCTTTTTTTTTGGTTGCTATGGTCTTTGAGCCACTTAAATTAAAGCTTATATATTTTTTATCATTTTAAAACAAATCATGAGTTTTATTGTCTGTTAAATTACATTAATATAAAAAAAATAGCAAACAATTTGATAATGAACAAGTATTGTGTTTTGTCATTTTTATGAATTTTACCAATTTTTGTTGCCATGGTAACAAAAAATTTCAAAAAGACCCAGATGTTTTTTTCCTGTTTTTAATAATTCAATGTATGAACTTTAAGATGCAATCATAGTTTATAATGAACTTGTCTGCTCAATGTCAATTTTTCTTGATTTAAAGTATGATATTTAAGCTATTTTCAGAAAATGTCAAAATACAGATTTTTGCACCTTTTTAAATACCATTTAAGCCTAATATCCAAAAGAAATTTCACAACTTCAACATCAAAATATAAACTTCAAATAATGCCTAATTATATGTTGAAATTATTTGTTTTCTTGAAATTGTCATTATCATGAAATTGCTGCAACCAAAAAGTAGACATTTTCCAATTTTCATGCCTGATTTCATCATAAATTCCTCAAAAAAATGGCTGCATGTTTCCATAGCAACCGTTCAACAAAATTTAAAAAAAAAAGCTTGCAAACTTTATTTCAATCTTAGCTTACTATTATATAAAAGAATAAAGCAGTTCTGAGACATACATGAATCACCCTCTGCCTGGATCTTACAAATAGCTGTACTTAAATTATTTCTTTACTGATAAAATTGAGAATGGAAATGGGGAATGTGTCAAAGAGACAACAACCCGACCAAATAAAAAACAACAGCAGAGGGTCACCAACAGGTCTTCAATGTAGCGAGAAATTCCCGCACCCGGAGGCGTCCTTCAGCTGGCCCCTAAACAAATATATACTAGTCCAGTGATAATGAACGCCATACTAATTTCCAAATTGTACACAAGAAACTAAAATTAAAATAATACAAGACTAACAAAGGCCAGAGGCTCCTGACTTGGGACAGGCGCAAAAATGCGGCGGGGTTAAACATGTTTGTGAGATCTCAACCCTCCCCCTATACCTCTAACCAATGTAGTAAAGTAAACGCATAACAATACGCACATTAAAATTCAGTTCAAGAGAAATCCGAGTCTGATGTCAGAAGATGTAACCAAAGAAAATAAACAAAATGACAAAAATACATAAATAACAACAGACTACTAGCAGTTAACTGACATGCCAGCTCCAGACTTCAATTAAACTGACTGAAAGATTATGATTTCATCATATGAACATCAGGCACAATCCTTCCCGTTAGGGGTTTAGTATCATACCATCATAACATATATGAGAAGAACATAACCCGTGTCATGCCAACAACTGTTTAAAAAAAAAAAAAAAAAAAAAAAAAAATGTGTTTAGTTCCGATGCAAAGACCTTATCAGTGACTCAATATTAACGCCAAAATATGCAATCTTTAATGACTTGACAACAGTATCGTAATTATATCCCTTCTTAATAAGTCTATTCAAAGGTTTTGTAAGTTTCTGAGGTGAATACTGACACCTTTGTGCTTTATAAAGAATATTACCATAAAAAATTGGATGTGAAATACCTGAACGTATTAGAAGTCTGCATGTTGAGCTATATTTACGAATGATGTCTTTATACCGATGATAAAATTTAGTAAATGTTTTGACTAGTTTGTGATATCGAAAACCCTGGTGTAATAATTTTTCAGTAATACATAAATTTCTCTCGTTAAAATCTAAAACATTGTTACATACACGAGCGAATCGTACAAGTTGAGATATATAAACACCGTAGGATGGTGACAAGGGAACGTCACCATCTAAAAACGGATAATTAACGATAGGAAATGAAAAATCATCCCTTTTATCATAAATTTTAGTATTCAGCTTTCCATTAGTGATATAGATATCAAGATCGAGAAAAGGGCAGTGGTCATTGTTAGTATTAGCTTTATTTAAAGTAAGTTCAACAGGATAAATTTCATTAATATACATACTGAAGTCGTCATTATTGAGAGCCAAAATATCATCCAAATATCTAAAAGTATTATTAAATTTGTTTATCAGATGTTGTTTCGATGGGTCTTTGCTTATTTTTGTCATAAATTGTAACTCATAACAATACAAAAACAGGTCCGCAATAAGTGGTGCACAGTTAGTCCCCATTGGAATTCCGATAATCTGACGATATACGGAATCCCCAAAGCGAACAAAAATGTTATCTAGTAAAAATTCAAGGGCATATATAGTATCAAAGCATGTCCAATTAACATAGTTTTTTTGTTTATTGCTACTAAAAAATGACCTAAAAGAGTTTGAACATATATATTCACATTCTGATTTTTTGAATGCCCATTTAATTAGGTGTGTGAATTTTTTCTTAATGAGAATGTGAGGCAATGTGGTATACAGGGTAGAAAAATCAAAACTTTGAACAGATTCAAAATCACCAATATAAGCATGCAATTTATCAAGTACTTCCAACGAGTTCTTGACACTCCAAAAGTAATTTATTCCACTATTTTCGAAGGCCTTATTTGAACAATTTATTATCAGGTTTTTAATTGTACCAAGTGTGCTGGTAAGAAGAATAGACAATTTAGTAGTTGAACAATGGCTTGAAGACGAAATAAATCTATATTTGTAAGGGGTTTTGTGTAGCTTCGGAAGCCAATACATAGTTGGGACTTTCATTGTATTTGGCTCTGCTTGTAAAGCGGTGGCTAAAAGTTTATGTTTGTTACAGATTTCGTTTTCTGAAAATGGAGTCAGTTGGAATGTTGGTGAATTGGTGATTTCCTTTTTCAGAACCTCAATGTAAAAATAGACTGATCAAAATGTTGATCAGTCTATACATACTGAAGTCGTCATTATTGAGAGCCAAAATATCATCCAAATATCTAAAAGTATTATTAAATTTGTTTATCAGATGTTGTTTCGATGGGTCTTTGCTTATTTTTGTCATAAATTGTAACTCATAACAATACAAAAACAGGTCCGCAATAAGTGGTGCACAGTTAGTCCCCATTGGAATTCCGATAATCTGACGATATACGGAATCCCCAAAGCGATGTGATACATGCTTTTTTCCAAAATAATTATAAAGATCAAATCTGTATTAAGCTATTTAAGAATTATAACATATTTAATTAAATTTATTCATCATTAGCTTTGTATATTCCAATAACAGCACTCACAATTTTCAAATAAAACAAAACGTGTATTATAAAATAAATAAGTAGTAAAAAAGGTCACATCTTCAATGAGCAATTACGCTAAGTGTAACGGGCCTGGTAAATGATATCTACACGTAATAAGCCCAAATAAATATTGTATAATGAATATCACACGGAATATATCAGATAAAAGTACATATACAAGTATATATATAATAACTCAACGAATGTAAAAACACGATACCTGTGATGTAATAAAATTTTTTGGATACCAATGGTTATGATGCATTATATTACTCTGTCTGAAAACCAGGTCTAATCCATCATTGTCTACATACGGAAACGCCTCTACGTGTTCAGGTATTTGACAGATGTTTTCCGTTCTTTTGAAATGTTACTTTTTGACTTTCCATTTTAATTTTTTCCATGGAGTTCCTTTTTTTTTCGGGTTTGTAGTATTACAGAATAAGATTTATAAACTCCGTTCTTTTTATATGTTTCATTTTTTGACTTTCCATTTAGATTTTTTCCATGGAGTTCCTTTCTTTTTTTCCGGGTTTGTAGTATTACAGAATAAGATTTATAAACTTACTGTACTTTCATGGGCACCACTACAGATGACGCATGTAAAACTCTTTATTCTCGCTTAGTGTCCAAGTTTTTTTTCGTCTTTTTTTGTGGAGGGTAATATAAAGCAGTTCTTAGTTTTCTGTCTAACTTTTTGTTATTTGTCTTTTCGTTGTTTTTATTTTAATCTATTTAAATTTTCACTTAAGGGTCTTGTTTTTAACCCTTTGGTGTGAAATATTTTTCTCAAGCTGTTCAATGTTGTAATGGCACAAACATAAGACATATATCCTTTTTATTTTTCAGGATCATCAATATCACTTCAAGATTTTGATCAGTCTATTTTGATCAATCTTCAGTTTTTTTATATTGTGGTTTGTTTATTTGTTTCTCTTTCCCTCGTCTTTCGTTGTTTGCCATGCATGGTCAATTATCCTTTTGACTTTTCATTCTGTGTGTTCTTTTTATTCCTTACGACTCTGTTTTTCCATAAATATACAGTTGTAAAGATCCATCTTCATTCCAACTTTTCAACAATGTCTATAAATGACTTAGCATGAACAGTTTTTAGCTGCATCTAATTATGAATCTAGTTATTGAAATATATAAAATGTAAACACGACCTTTCAAAACCGAATAATTATACTTAGTCTACATGCATTATTCAAAAGGAAGTTGGAATGTTTATTGAGGCTGAAAACAATCACAAAGAATTCCATAATTATATTTGATATTGCTATTCAAAAAATCCTTCAAGGCAAAATTTAAATTACAAAAATCCATGTCAGCTTGTAATCCAAGTATTGACACTGCAATTCATTTATATGATCACACAATAAAACCAATTTTATTATATTGTAGTGAAATTTGGGGTTCATTTAAAATTAACTCTGCTGCTTGCAAGAAAAACAGTGATTATCTATTTGAATTAATATACATAAATGATTATTTGGAAAAATCACATTTCAGATATTTGAAGTATATTCTTGGTGTAAATAAGAAAGCCTCAAATTTAGCAGTGTTATCAGAGGTTGCAAGATTTCCTCTTTATTTTTCTGTCATTATATCTATGGTAAAATATGTACATAGGTTTAACAAATTGGACAAAGGGTTACTATATGATGCTTATGTTTGTAATAAAATTTTAGATGCAGAAAACATTAATTGTTGGTATTCATCTATGAAATATGTACTTCAATCACTTGATATACAAAATTTAGATACAAAGCTCAATAAATTAATTAAATTTGTAAAATGTAAACTTTGTAATAGTTTTAAAACATTTTGGTTGGTCAAAAGGTCTGAAACCTTATCACAAGGTAATAGTAAATTAGAAAATTATTTCAACCTCAAGACTGACTTTGTAAAGGAGGCTTATCTATCAATTAAAGATTTTAGTATAAGAAGAGCTATATGTAAAATGAGAATAAGTGCTCATGATCTTAGAATTGAGAAAGATAGATATAGTAAAAAATATATAGAGAGAACTCAGCGTCTATGTCATCACTGCTTATCACATGGATCAAATTCTATTGAAGATTGAGACCCATGTTACAGTAAATTGTCCATTATATAATGAACAGAGGAAATTATTATTTGATAAAGTCACTTTTTGTACTAATTTTAAAGAATTACCTAATGATAAGAAATATTTCTGGCTGTTCACAAATGAGCATTTACCTACTCTCATGTGCCTAGGAAATTACATTATTAAAGGTTTAGAAATAAGATCCAGATGTAAACAAAATATATGAAATAATATAATATTTTATTGTTATAACATTTTAATATAATACTTATATAAAACACATGTTGTGTTAGGCTCTGATCCTGTCCATAACGTTATAGTATGGTATTTGTTTTCTGTTTTGCTTTTTCCAATCATATTGTGTTGTACAATGATGCCCTTTATGGGTTCTTCATTAGATTAATAAAATTCTTATCTTATCTTATCTTATTGCAATCTACGCGAGCATTTATTGTTGAAATTATTGGGATTTTAGGGGAAAATGCATTTGAATATATATTTACCATCGGAATGCAAATTATCATTATTTTGAAACCTACATGTACCTAGTTGCATTATTTACCTCTATAAAACATAATTTCATTATTTAAAATATTTGTTAAAATTGAATATACTTTCATTATTACAAAAGTGATATAAGTAATCCGTATAACAATATGCTATAAAGCCAGACAGAATCCATAAAACTTGGAAAATTCATCAACGATAAACATTGCCTAGGGAAGATAACTTCTTATGTAGCCTTTTCGTAGTTTTTACCCTTTTTATTGATGCATACATATTTTTTCGAAAGAATACTCTTAAAAAATGTATATGTTCAACTAAATTTCAACTGTTCAAAGATAACATCTATCACAGTCACAGATAAACTTGAACACCTAAAAGTTCAAATGAGTTTTGCATCATTTTAAACAAATTGTAAAAGACAACATAATACAATGTAGCATGAATAAGGCAATTTAAATTATGCATATAATTAACAGATTTTCACAAATGGGAAGAACAATGATTTTGTTTCAGCCTCTACATGTCATCATGAGACAGATGTGTGAAAAAAATATCTCCTTATAATAAAAAAAAAAAAAAAAAATGCTTTACTTAATTGAAGTAAAACTGCAACTACAATATTTAATGAAAACAAATTAGCTAAAGCAGTTACCAAAGGGAGATCAAAATGCAAAAGTTAAAGAGTGAAAAAAAAAACATTCATGGCAAAAATGAAACCCAGCGAAATACAAACTTACATAAAAACTAAACTCAGGGCAACATGAGTACTACTCCGATATCAAATTATCCAAAAGGACTAGTGATACTGTTCTTGTTCATTTTGAGACACATTTCAACTCCCTAAATAGCGATGGAATCCTCAAAATATAAAACAAATGTAAATCTCTGTCTGAAGAAAAGTTTTCCTACAGGGATGCATAATCTCCAACATTTGAGAAATAAATCCTACTACATCTCCCTCTGTAAATATTTTTGCATGAACAGTTGTACAACCAGTAAAAAGGTTGTCAAAAACCTTTAACAGGATCCAAAACCTGTCAGTGGAGATGAAAAGGATGCAATATAGCAATGTCCGTTTCCCAGTTCTGTGAAACTAAATTAAAATAAAAGAGAGGTGAACAATACTTAAGCGACATTCAAACTCTTAAGTCGAAAATAAATTGACAACAACTGGGATAAAAAAAAAGAAAAGAACCACCAGAGCACAAAACACAAAGCATAAAAAAAGAAAAGAACCACCAGAGCACAAAACACAAAGCATAAAAAACCCATAAAAACCCTACAAAAAATTGTGGCAGCACACTAAACACATAAACAATTTGATTGAGCAACACTACCCCTACCAAAAATTGTGGTGATCCCGGGTGCACCTGAAGGGTAAGCATATCCTGCTCCACATGTGGCATCCTATGTGTTGTTCATTTAAGAATTAAGCAGGTGATAAATATAATTTGGTAGATCACATTCAGGCAAAAGCAATGGGATAGTTAGTTACAACAGTTGTGTGCTGTTGTTTGCTTGTCCTTTTCATTTTTAGCCATGGCATTGTCAGTTTGTTTTAGATTTATGAGTTTGACTGTCCCTTTGGTATCTTTCGTCCCTCTTTTGAAACATATGTGTCATCATCTGTTAATTTTTTTTTCTGTATTGACCTCATGACATACTTTATCTGTCATTATCTAAAGTTCTGTTATATGCAAATTATTTTGATAAATTAAATCATAAATAAATGTCATTGGGTGTTTGTGCACTTCATAGTATTTATAACATAGAATCCGAGCAATCTACAACGCATGATGAATTATACTTCATATATCAAACATTTGATAAACGAGTAGCTAAAAATAATAATAACTTCTATTTTGAGTAAACAGTGTAAAATCATTTTTTTAATAATATATATGCAAATCAATGTTAAACTCAGGCTGCACATATATATTCATATTTTGAATTTTAAATTGAACCCCTTTGATGAGGTATTGAACACTTTGACCATTTATTTTTCTATAAATCCATAAATTTTCTTAACAAAAACAACCAGATGCTCCACAGGGTGCAGCTTTATACGACCGCAGAGGTTGAACCCTGAACGGTTGGGGCAAGTACGGACACAACATTCAAGCTGGATTCAGCTCTAAATTTGGATTGTGATTAAATAGTTGACACAGCATAGGTTTCTGACACAGAATGAATGTGGTCTAATGAACTTAAAATATTTTTTTTTGCCTTTGAGCAATTCACTATGCTGTTGAATATTAATCCTCTCAAAAAAATGTTTGAAGAAATTTTCTTTCTATTTATGAAATCTGAAATGAGAAAAATTTAACCCCCCACCCCCATTTTTTTCACATTCCCCTTTCCCTTTTTCCAAAACTGATCTCAATTCAAATTTCTAATGGAGTTTGCAACAATAACTACTCATTCAAATACATCATAAAATATTAAAATGTAAAATAAAGTGCTTGTTATCACTGAATGGTAAAGATTGTTTTAATTTATCAGTTGGAAGTAAAGTGAATATACATTGTATATTGTATAAAACAATGATTTAAGTTGATTCAACTACTATTCTGGACAAAGAAAGATAACTCCAATTGAAAATTTCTTGCTATTGCACAATATTGTGCAATTAGATATTTCTTGCTATTGCACAATACTGTGCAATTGAAAATATTTGCTATTGCACAATACTGTGCAATTGAAGATTTCTTGCTATTGTGCAATACTGTGCAATTGAAAATTTCTTGCTATTGCACAATACTGTGCAATTGAAGATTTCTTGCTGTTGCTGAATACTATGCAATTGAAAGTTTCTTGCTATTTCACAATACTTAATATAATAATTTTAGATCCTGATTTGAACCAACTTGAAAACTGGGCCCATAAACAAAAATCTAAGTACATGTTTAGATTCAGCATATCAAAAAAGCCCAAGAATTTAATTTTTGTTAAAATCAAACTTCGTTTAATTTTGGACCCTTTGGACTTAAATGTAGACCAATTTGAAAACGGGACCAAAAATTAAGAATCTACATACACAGTTAGATTTGGCATATCAAAGAACCCCAATTATTCAATTTTTGATGAAATCAGACAAAGTTTAATTTTGGACCCAGATTTGGACCAACTTGAAAACTGGACCAATAATCAAAAATCTAAGTACATTTTTAGATTCAGCATATCAAAGAACCTCAAGGATTAATTTTTTGTTAAAATCAAACTAAGTTTAATTTTGGACCCTTTGGACCTTCATGTAGACCAATTTGAAAACGGGACCAAAAATTTATAATCTACATACACAGTTAGATTCGGCATATCAAAGAACCCATATTATTCAATTTTTGATGAAATCAAACAAAGTTCAATTTTGGACCCTTTGGGCCCCTTATTCCTAAACTGTTGGGACCAAAACTCCCAAAATTGAACCAAACCTTCCTTTTATGGTCATAAACCTTGTGTTTAAATTTCATAAGTTTTCTATTTACTAAAGATATGGTGCGAAAACCAAGAATAATGCTTATTTGGGCCCCTTTTTGGCCCCTAATTCCTAAACTGTTGGGACATCAACTCCCAAAATCAATCCCAACCTTCCTTTTGTGGTAATAAACCTTGTGTTTAAATTTCATTGATTTCTATTTCCCTATTCTATAAAGTTACTGTGCGAAAACCAAGAATAATGCTTATTTGGGCCCTTTTTTGGGCCCTAATTCCTAAACTGTTGGAATTAAAACTCCCAAAATCAATCCCAACCTTCCTTTTGTGGTCATAAATCTTGTGTCAAAATTTCATAGATTTCTATTTACTTAAACTAAAGTTATAGTGCGAAAACCAAGAAAATGCTTATTTGGGCCCTTTTTGGCCCCTAATTCCTAAAATGTTGGGACCAAAACTCCCAAAATCAATCCCAACCTTCCTTTATTGGTCATAAACCTTGTGTTAAAATTTCATAGATTTCTATTTACTTTTACTAAAGTTAGAGTGCGAAAACTAAAAGTATTCGGAAGACAACGACAACGACGACGCCAACGTGATACCAATATATGACCAAAAAATTTTCAATTTTTGCGGTCGTATAAAAAAATGAGGAAATTAAAATTGAGCCAATTGAAATCATTCTATTACAGTCACAAGTTTGTGAGAAACCAAGGTTCCAACTTCTTCAATGAAAGTTGAATTCATAAGATTTTGGCTAGTTTGTTAAGGTCCCTTTTGAAAACCTAGTTCATGAAGTATTCATATACAATGGCTTTAAATTTTAAATTTGAGCATTCCTGATGAAGGTAAATCTAGAAAAGTATTCAAAATCAATAAACTCATTAGGTTTTTCTGATCTTTATTTTAAATATTCAACATTTATATATTATAATATAACATAAGAATATTCACAAAGTAATGATCAACTGCATGCCATTATATATCATCAATAAGGTGCTTACATTTTTAATGCAATGACACGTTCAGTCTCTTAAATTTATTACCATTTTAAAAATGTAACAACTCTCTTATATTTTGCACTGCACAAGTATTTATAAAAGTAAGTTATACAATGTTTAAAAGTACATTTATTTAGTGTTATTTTCAACTGTAAATATTGTTTTATTTTTAAGTGTGAAATTCATTTACTTTCCTTTGGTCTATTTTTACGTAAATCACAGTTATAAACAAATGTGTCAATAAAAAGGACACCCATGGTACACTTGCAATAACACCTTTTAATAGTCAGTGAACAGCTAAATGTAAATCTGGGTAAAAACCCCAAATTTATGCATATATATATTATTTTATCAGTTCACTCAATAATTGTATTAATGTAGATGTGTATTTTAAAAGTTTCATACTGGTAAAAAGTAAAATAACAAAATGATACTGAACTCCAAGGATAATTCAAATCAGAAAGTCTGTAATCAAATGGCAAAATCAAATTAAAGCTTAAACACATCAAACCAATGGATAACAATTGTCATATTTATGACTTGGTACAGGCGTTTGTTTATATGAACACAAAATACCTTTAACCAGAACTTTAACCTGATACAGGAATGACAGACTAACTGACAGATGGACAGACACAAAGACTGGAAAACAGTATGTCCCTAAAGAAAGCGGCCCATAAAAATTATAATTCTAACATGACATGCTTCTTTCGCTTTGTAAACAACACTGTGATAAAATTCTCAATATATCTATACTTAGTGCAGACTCAGAGATATACATAATAATGGCTGTTACAATATACTTCCCACGTTAATCTATATGTATTGGAACCTATTTGCAGACCCTTTGCCCATTTTATTGTTTTTAAAAATTCAATTAAAGAAAGACAAAATAACTGTTTTTCTTATTCGGATGCATAATAAAAAGAAGTAATGCACAAGAGCCCGGAGAAATCAACAAAATAAAGATAAAATAAAATTCCGCGAAAGTCTATTAAATTTTTTGGTGCATTTAAGTCATTTCAAAACATGATGTCATACAAAAGAAATAGCTAAAGTTGAAAGTTTTCTGTTGCCTGAACCATCGAAATTCGTATGATATTGTATTAAAACTGATTTTTGAGGTAGGTTTTGTTTTGTTTTCTATTCTATTGCACTATTTGCATGTTAACTTATTTCAGCAAGTAAACATGGCGGCTCCTTAGTTACGAAATGTCAACTTTGGATTTGACGGAAGCTTACGAGAAAATCATTAAAATTAAAAATAGCAAATGTTGGGTTTGAGAATTAGAAGAGTTAAACAGGTTTTTTTTCATGAAATAACACATGCAAGCTACGGATTTATTAAGATATTTGAGCTTTATCTAACAGGGAGTAAAAAAGATCAGCCATAAACACACCAAACCAACCCTTGCTTTAGTATTTTAATGACAGTATTTGTCCTATTAGAATTGAAATAATTCATATAAAAAAAAAATAGATATCAACTCTCTTTAATAAATTTTGTCAGAAGCAAGTCGGCACCAGTTCCAGGAGTTATCTCCCCTTTCATAACTTCCTCTTCAACATTTTTAATTAAGTTCTGCACAGCAGGATGAGTTTTAAACATGTCCATTATATTATTTTGAATGAAAGACCACATCCATATTTTCTTCTGTAACTGCCTCTTTCTTTGTAACTCATTTGATTCTATCATCACAGTTTGAAAGTTTTCCATTAACTCCCATAACTGGGGTATACCCTCTTTATTGACAGATGATATTCGTGTAACCTGTAAAATAAAAATCAGAGATAATCAAAAGTGGATGAAGATTTTACTTATCTAAGGGAGACAAATCTAATACCCATACAATATATGCACATTATTATAAAAGGCTTATAAACAGAAATATGTTTGTGAATTAGTCACGTAGATCTTATATTTTTGTACATATTCCAGAAAAAAATGTCTTGCTGGCTTGAATTTAGGAACCCCTAGTACTGTTAAAACTGATTCTCCTAATTGTCAGTAAGTTCTACAGCAGAACATTTGTTCAATAATGTGACTAATATTCTATTATTTCCATATAAAGTGGATTCATCATTATTTGTAGGGTAGCAATTTTTGCGGATATCATGGGTACAGGACAGCCATACAATTTAATGTACAACAAAGTATAAATTTCTATTGGTTAGAATATAAACTCTGGCAAAATATAAAATAAAATAACCAAGAAAAAATACAATTTTTACTCAATCCACGAAAATTAGTTCCCAAAAAAGTAAATAAATTTACAGTAGGTCATTTGCATAATGGTCACAAACTTGTAAGGCTTATTAAAAAAAAAATAGCCATGTTGATGTTCAAATAATATACCAGAATTTGTTGTAGCAAGATTTAGTCTTCAATGATAGGCTACTTCCTTTGCTCTCAGTTAATTAATTTATATAGCCTGCACAAATCCATCTGACACTGTATTCTTTTTATCTGTTTTAGGATCAAAACCTTAGCCATAGACAATTTAGAACTACATAATGATGTTCTGAAAAACATAATGTTTACCTCTGGTTTCCAGAACTTTGATCTCCGTCTTGAATATTTAAGAGCACTAATATATTCAGCCTGTATTCTTCTTGCTGCAGGTACCAGTTCACCATCACTTTTATTGATAATAACTAAGTCAGCTACTTCAACAATTCCTTTTTTTATACCTATAAAAAGTAACAATTATAACGTCTAATATTCACAAATCAGCATAAAGGAAATAGTTTCCTCTTGAAATTAGACAATCTAAGGTCGATTCCAATGTTTCCTTTTTAATAAATTCTTTTCAGTGATTAAAGGTTTTAGTACTATTGTTTTAGTATATTATTTAACATTGAACAGTATTATATTTTTTTAATTTCCATTATCTTACAGGAAAAGGTTGATTTGTATGGGTTTTTTTAGAAGTCTTTCAGAATTTATTTTTTTTAACTTTTTTTAATCGATAATAGACATATAATCGTGATGCCTAGGTCAACTAAATAGTGATAACATAACATAAGATTATTCAGATAACCTTTGTGAATACAATGGTATAGAGAAAACAATAACAACAAAGTTACCCTCTGTCACAACAATTGTGAAACATGAGGTAGTAGATCAGTAATAGAAACAGGAAATTCAAATAATTTTCCAAAAGACAGGGGCTGTATTAGCCTTAGTTTGTAACCAATCTAATTAAAATTTAATCTCTGCACTCACTCATTTTTTATGCTTGGTCGCTATAGAGATTTAATTTTAAGTAGATTGAGTTTGTAACTTACCTTGAAGTTCATCTCCTCCAGCTGGTGGCATCAGCAGACAAAACAGATCTACCATATCAGCTACAGCATACTCAGACTGACCAACACCTATAAGTAGTTACATTCCTTTTTATTTTCAAGTTTTTAAATTTTTGTTTTGAAAATACAACTTCAAGTAGTAGTTATTTAATATGTCTGTATTCATGAGTAGCATTCATACTATGAAAAATAAATTTATTTTCAGGTTTAGGATATTGCGAAGATCTATTTAAAACAATGAAAATAAATAGACTGAATTTTTTTACCAATTGTTTCAATCAAGATGATATTATATCCTGCTGCCTCACACAATAAAATAGCTTCATTGGTTGTCCTGGTAACACCACCTAATGTACCCCTAGAAGGTGAAGGACGTATAAAGGCATTCCAATCTCTAGACAATTCAAACATTCTAGTCTTGTCTCCCAGCAAGGAACCTGCAATAAATAAATATAATAATCATTTTTGTGAAAAAAATACATGAGACAAATTAAAGAAAAATTTCCTGATTATATGTTTTTTTTTTATATATATATATACAAATGATACACAGGCTGTTTTGCAAGAATTCAGTCAGCAACATTTCATAAATAAAAGAGATGAATATATCATTTTTTTCAGTTTAAAGTTCAACCAGCCAAAATTTGGTGCAAATACTGCAAAATGTTATCAAAATCTGTGACATAGCCCATTAACTTTATGTCAGGGGTCTCTTTTTTGTGTGTTTTTTTTTATCTTGGGCTTTTTGAAGAAGGAGTGGGGTTTGAAAAGGCTTTTGTCCTGTTCCCATCATATTTTCACATGCATTTTGTGTTTGGCTGTTTTACATACGTAACCTCCAGTAGTTGCTGATGATGGATCTACAGCTAACACAGCCACTTTGTTATCTCTAGCAGTCAGGAATTTACCAAATGTTTCTATAAATGTACTTTTACCAGCTCCTGGTGGTCCTGATAAACCTTTTAAAAATAAACAATACAAAACATGAGGCTTAATTTCACAATTAAAGACATAGGAAACAAGAACCATATAGTTATATTCATGTTTACTATTTCAGTTCACAGAAAAGAGATCAACACATGATATTTTGTAAGTTTGGTGCAAAGAGAGTAACTGACAATTAACATGCTGTGTACTGTAATCTAATTATGTTTTTGTTTATGTAAGCTTATATCTTTTGTGTTAAGTCCTTTATATCATACTTTATAAAAATAAGACATGGTATGATAGCCTAAGACACTTTTAATCTCCAGAGAACAAACAATGTTAAAAGCAACTATAGGTTACCTTTCAGCTTTCAAAAATAAGCAGATTTCCTTTTCAAATTTTTGAAATTTGTTGATCAATAAATTGTACAATGATGTACATTTATATATACAAATTTTAAAGTAAAGACACATTTTAGGCATATTCGCGACCAATTCAATTTTCATTATTTTCTACTTGAAGTGATGAATAATACTGCCATCTCTGTGGGCCCCGCTGTGAATAATGTGCATTAAAAAATTGTATCTTTACCATAGGACATGGGTTTGTCAACTGAAATCAAAGTTTTTTACCTTGACCTTTGACCTAGGAAGTTGTAAATAAATTATGACATACCCTTTGGTGTTGGTTTATAAACATGTCAAGTATAAACTTTGAAATGATAACGGTTCTCAAGATATAGAGCAGACACGATCTTTACCATAGGACATGGGGTTGTCAACTGAAACCAAAGTTTTTGACCTTGACCTTTGACCTAGGAAGTTGCACATAAATTATGACACACCCTTTGGTGTTGGTTTATAAACATGTCAAGTATAAACTTTGAAATGATAACGGTTCTCAAGATATAGAGCGGACACGATCTTTACCATAGGACATGGGGTTGTCAACTGAAACCAAAGTTTTTGACCTTGACCTTTGACCTAGGAAGTTGTACATAAATTATGACATACCCTCTGATATTGGTTTATATACATTTCAGGTATAAACTTCAAAATGATAACAATTCTCAAGATATAGAGCGGACACAATCTTTACCATAGGACATGGGGTTGTCAACTGAAACCAAAGTTTTTGACCTTGACCTTTGACCTAGGCAGTCGTTCATAAATTATGACACACCCTCTGGTGTTGGTTCATATACATGTCAAGTATAAACTTTGAAATCATAACGGTTCTCAAGATATAGAGCGGACACGATCTTCACCACAGGACACCAGGCATGGGGTAATTGTAATCAGTAATCGTAATCAGCTGTAATCGATTACATTTTGCAGTGTAATCCTATGTAATCAGTAATCATGCCATTTCTGATTACAAGTAATCGTAATGTAATCAATTACATTGCAAAAAACAGGTGTAATCATGATTACTTTTAGATTACTTTATGATTACATTCATATGATTACTTGCTGATTACAAATCTTGTATATATATATGAAAATAGTTTTTGATAGACAAGATGACAAATTGAATAAATTTTGTTTTCCATAAATTGGTGTATAATATGTGCTTTCTAGTTTTTTATTCTTTATTAACTTTGAGCCTTATGGCTCATCAGTATTAACAAGTACATGTACAGTATATATACATATGGCATAATATTACAAACAAAAGGTGACGTCAGAAGTTTCATGAATACAAAATACCTTTTATTACAATAAACTGTTTCTTTATTTAAAGAGAAATGTATATACTTCCTAAGTTACAACGCTATTTTGTGCTTTCACCTGACAATATTTCTAGTAATTATTAATTAGATCAAGTATTAAAAATTTTCAAACAAATAATGACAATCAACCACTCTTAACTTTATTGATATTGTTATTAAGACAATAAAATTTTAATACCCAAGCTCACCTATTGTTTGTTAAAAAAAATGGAAGGGATTAACACCTGCAAAAACATTAATGGATGTGTCAATTATGTCCCAACAAACAATAAAACTATACTTAATTAATTTTTCCTTATTTCTTCAGGTTTTTTTGTTAATTAGGCTGTTGGCTAAAATTTGTAGAATAAAATCAAGTTATATCTTTTACATGGAGAAAGGACATTTGTCTATAGCTATTTTATCAAATAATACATCTTACACTGTACTTGTCTATAAATTCTTTTAAATAAGATGAATAAATTGAGGCTTTTCAAAAAATCACCAAAAGTAGCTTTTTTGTAAGGAAAAAAAGTTATAAAAAAACTTTTATATTGCAATATACAATGTAATCATAAGTAATCTAAAGTAATCATAATTACTTTTGAGAAAAGTAATCTAATGTAATCGATTACATATGAAATAGGGTGTAATTGTAATGTAATCGATTACATTTTTTAGCAAAGTAATTGTAATTTAATCGATTACATTTTAAAGTAATCGACCCCATCCCTGCAGGACACAGGGTTGTCAACTGAAACCAAAGTTTTTTTACCTTGACCTTTGACCTAGGAAGTTGCACATACATCATGACATGCTCTCTGGTGGTGGTTAATAAACATGTAAAGTATAAAGTATGAAATCATAATGGTTCTCTAGATATGGAGCGGACACAAAAGTGTTACGGACGAACGGACGGACGAACAGACGGATGGACGGACGGACAGACTGATCACTATAGGGTACCCGCCTAAAGGCGGGACCCTAATTAGTTGGTTCACAGTATGTTGGTGCTTCTCCCCTTTTATTTCTTTATTCACAAAATAGTGTTCAAACAAAATATTTGACATGGTTCAATTTTGGTTATTTCTATAGATATATACCAGACACATTAGAGTTTTGGCATTTGGTACTCCTTGAAGGAATTCAAAATGTAAAGAATGGGTAGAGGGAGATTGGTTGCCATGTGGTGTTAACAACAAGCTCACATGGTACCAAAACATACCGGTCTTTTCTTACTCAGAAAATTTAGTAATTTTTTAATCATTCACTTTATAAACTGTCCGTAAAAGCTAAAATAGAAATGATATATATATATAATTAATACAAGCATGTTGTTTCTATTAAAGTAGTGATATAAATTTAGTTCTACCTATTCTGAAAGACAATTTTTTAGGTTGTCCAGATCTCTGTTTTTCTGTACTGTACTGTAGAATACTGTTCAATAATATCTTAGCTTGTTGCTTCTTCTTTGGATGAGAAGACTCTATCAGAGTTATTCCCCTTGCCAAGCTTCCTCTTTCACAATTAATTATTCCATCAAAAAGTTGTTTCAGGGTGTTATCATTTTCTAACATATCATTAGTGGCACTACTGAAAAATCTTTGAATCTTCCCACTATCTATACTGTGCCTCCCTGGTTTTTTATGCTTATTGCTATGAATTTCTTGTAGTTTTGAAGGAGACAGCAAGCCCAATTGTCTGTGAATTGTTTTTGAGAGACTTATCTTTTGAATAGTATTCCAAGGAAACTTTTGAAACCAAACAAGTTTGGCCATTTCAGTTCTTGTTTGTACTGCTTGTTGCTATAACTTCATGGTCACTAGAATTGAAATAACATAAAACAGAAATTTAATCATATAAATAAGAATATTGAATCCTGCCGAAGATTAGAAACTAATATCATAGTTTTTTTAAGAGATCATCAAAAATGAGAACAACATACTATTCATCTATTAGATCATGAAAAATATTCTAGATTCTCATTGGGGGTCCAATCCCAGATCCCACTCATAGTTTTATTAGAAATCTGTATCCTGCTTATCCATGTTATCACTGTTATAATAGCGCTTGTAATTTCATGTGTCGGCTGCCAGTTTTCACTGCCTGTTTTCAAATAAAAACAATTTGCCAATTCTACATCACACCAAGACCCCAAATGAGACACACCTGATATAATTTTACATTCTAATGCAACAACGTTTGTAACGTTCATTTTGATTGGATAACGTCACTTTCTTACATGTCATCAATTGAAAATTGATGCTATGGGATGTACGCGCCAGCGCAGACAGCATATGACCGATTTTAAATACATGTTTTAACATTGTTTTCTGTCAATTCCATTAGAATGGCAATATTGTATTTTAAGCTCTGACAGCATCAATTTGGGATTTGATGGTCGCAAATACCTGTTTACTGTCTCCGCTAACGCGTCGCCAGTAAACTTAATTTGCGACCATCAAATCCCCAATTGATGCCGTCAGAGCTTAAAATACAATACAGTTATCTCCTAAATCTAAATTTTTTTAGTCAGACACATATACATGTACATTGTAGCATGTATAATTTGCATTTGATGCTTACTTCTGTTGGGTGCAAAGATAATTTTTAACAGAAAAAATGAACAGTATGCATTGTAAAATAGGTTGTTTATTTATGTGTAACATCATATGGCCTATTAACATGATTAAAGGTTACAGATAAGGATCTATTATATGTGAGTTGGCTGGTTGCCAATAGAGATTTGAATTTTTTTTAGCTTATAAAAGTTGGTCCTCATAATTTCAATATTTTCTATATCAGAAGTATATACTCTTTCAATTCCTATCAAAGGTGTTATGAATTACAGTAAAATAAAGCATTTCTTTGGATTGAATTGCATCAGTAATGAATACATGTAAACGACCTCAATGGTGGATCCAGGAGAGGAGGGGGGTTCTGAGGTAGGAACCACTACCCTTAATTGTATGATCAAAGCTTATATGAATTAGGACATATGAATGGAACCCCTTTGTTCTGGGTTGGGGCCCCCTGTTAAAAATGGATGGATCAGCCCTGCACATTCATACATGTGATTCTTCCTGGAGGAGTCAAAATATTCCTAAACAAATGATCAAGCCCTTTAAGCCACTCCCTTTAAAAAAATGAATTTTCTGCATTTTTATCATTTCAC
Source organism: Mytilus galloprovincialis (assembly GCF_965363235.1). Taxonomy (NCBI): domain Eukaryota; kingdom Metazoa; phylum Mollusca; class Bivalvia; order Mytilida; family Mytilidae; genus Mytilus; species Mytilus galloprovincialis. The sequence continues at coordinate 38,708,071 of NC_134845.1, read as the reverse complement.
AATGTTTCAACCTCCATACTAAGTTGTCAGTCTTTATTACCTCTGGTATCAATTTGGCCTCATTAGTGAAGGTAATATATATGTATATTTTTCCAGCAAATTTAGAAAATATTAACAATTAAGTGGCTTCAATTTACAGCCTTGGATCTCAAACATACAGATGATTAACATCTTTAACCTCACTTAAGCATGAGGTTAAAAACAATGTGCATACATGTATACATTTAAAAATGTTGGACGAGTTACTCCTTTTGATTTACCTTGTTTTGAATCTTCTCAATATACATGTATAAATTTTTGTACATTGTACATGTATATATTGACAAATGTTTTTTGGTAAATTTAAGTTTTTTCACTACACATTTATAAATGACATCAACTTTCTGACACTGTCTTAGGACACAAATGTAGGACAAACAAAAAAACATATTTGAAAAATCTACAGTACGTCTTACATGTCAAATGCATGTCTTTGAATTCTAAAATTGTAATTTATACATTGTTATAAGACATTAAATTAAGACTTATGAATAATAAGAATAAGAATTTTATTAGTATAAAATCCAAACAATAGAATTGTTAATAAAATACAAAACAAAAACAAAAACAAAAACTGACAGACAGACAGACAGACAGACAGACAGACAGACAGACAGACAGACAGACAGACAGACAGACAGACAGACAGACAGACAGACAGACAGACAGACAGACAGACAGACAGACAGACAGACAGACAGACAGACAGACAGACAGATTAATTACAAAACGATAGACATTAAAACACTACAAACATGTAGCATTGAAAAAAAAAATATAGATTATTAATTTTACTTATAATACTATTTTTGACAGCATGCCTCCTCTTTAAAATTATTAATTAAAATATTATGCTTATATAATATGCCCCAGACTAGTAAAATTTCATTCGGACTAGTAAGTTTTTGTTTGGCCCAATAAGAAAAATGTCAGAATATTGGTCTTCGGACTAGTAGTTGAAAAAGTTTTTGGTGCAGACTGTAATAATTATAGTATATAAGTTGCGACATCAATTACACAGTTCATATAATGACATTATAATTGTTTCTCTCATTATACATTTCACTTATATAGTTAACAATAATAAGTATAATAATTCCACCTTATGTAATAATGCTGTATTTTGATAGGAGAACCATGGTATTTTTCACCAATTTCTATATATTGAGATTTTCTTTTCTCTGCCTGGGTATTAATTTGCCATTAGGGAATTCCATATGCCGGGGTATTTGCTAGCAAATACCATGGCAGATGGGAAATACCCTAGCAAATACCATGGCAGATGGGGAATACCATGTCTAAAAATAACTCAATGAATTATTTCTATTCTAATATGACAAATTCATGGTCATTCTAAATATATGGTTCCAGATGAAATATTTAGGATAAAAAGCATCATTATTGAATTTAGACCGAATGACGTAAAAATTCCGGGAATGACGTCTTAAATAAAACTCAACGGAAACGAATTGTCAACCGGTCACATAAAACTGGAATCCACTTGTATTACGCTTCACTGAAACTGATGAATGAATTGTAGTAGTCAGCCGAGAACAAGCTTATTACCCTAAAAAGCGAGATATATATACAGCCAGTGACTGTACATAAAAAAAATGATAAGAAATGATTATACGGTCAATGCAATTTGACTGCGCAAATAGCACAGCTGCAGTGTATACAAAAATTATACATTCAAGTCGAAATTTAATATGATACCTGATTATAATAAACTTTCTGAGGTAGAACATTCGGTGGAATTAAACAATTATATCATGCTTACAAGGGGTATTTGCCAAAAATACCAGTTTCGAGGTAATCTAATTTCCCTCGCCTATCGGCTCTGGAAATTTCTACCTCTCAACCGGTACTTTTGGCAAATACCCATTGTAAGCATGATATATTTGTATAAAATATCACATTCTTCACAGGCATGACACGAAAATATAAAATCAAATTTGTTTCCTTCACTCATTGAATTAAAACTGGGGACAATACTAGAAATTTCATTAAACATTTTGATCCTAGTTTTATTAATTTCTGAACATGTAATGATTAAATGAAATTCATCTTCCACCTCTTTCATGTCTTTATGGCATAAAGGACATATTCAATTTTCTAAAGCTGTTTTGTTGTATGTATCTACCGCGTTCAACAGCCAGCATACTATTACTTATTCTTATTTTAATAGCATAATTTTTTTTATTTTTTTTATCTAAATTCAATAAAAGGTACTTTTCTAGTTCATACTTTACTTTAAATTTTCTGTAGGTTCTTAGTTTATTTCCATTTATTGAATGTGATTCTCTGACCAGCCATACCAGACTCTCAGTGATTGTTTAACATCACTTGAACCAATACACCTCATTGTTATTTGTCTGCCATTACTGGACATCACAGAGGTTCCCATCAAATTTTGATGTCATAATACAAGATATCTGACGCCACAATGGGAAAAGTGATTGTTGTATGATGTCAATACATGTAGTTCAAGCGGGACAGATTCTTGGGTCAGCTAATTATGGCGGTATTTATTCCCCACCTTTGCAAATTATTGTCATTTATTCAGTTTGGGTTTATTACATAGTTGTTCATAACATTCAGTTGTATTATGTTTTTATGGTTTCTGAATAAATGACCTTAATTATTGCGCGATGTCAGAGGTGTATCCTACCGTAGTCTAAAATCGTTCATCTTGTCAGTTCGTTAGGTATTTGTGTTTGAACTTAACACACGGGGAAACTCCGCACTGACGTCACTACGCTACTTCCGGCGTAGAAAAACAGAGGAGAATACATTTTTTCTGCACTTTTGAATAAAAAAACATTTCTGAAGGTAAGTTTTCATTGTTGTTCTCAATTATTGCTAAAAAATGCCAATTTTCTAATGCCCGTTTCAATCCCGACTTCCGAATGTCTAAAAACATTCTAGAACTTCACAAAATCCCACTTCCGGCCTCCATTGCTTTGTGTACATTCCATTCAGCGTCATCAATCTTGTGGCAGGCAATACAGGTCAAGCAAATCGTATTTTTAGGAATATTAAAATGACATGCTCCTTACGTCTTTTGCGATTTTCCCGCGAAAAAAGCCCAACCAAAATGAAAGGAAAACTAATTGAAAAAACGATGCCCATGCCATAATTTTGTACAGGAATATAGACTAGGTTAAAAAAAACAATTTACATTTATTTTTCATACAATTTTCTTTTTTAATATTCATTATAAAAAAATTGATATTCTGATCATCATGACTGTAGGTAAATATTCATACAGAATTCCATTGATGTTAAAAGGGATGGCAAAAAAATAGTTTTCCTGTTGTATAAAACCCAAAATTATTGCAAACTATTTTGAAGCAATATCCCACAAAGAAATAACGTAATTGCCGTAGACTAAAAAATCCCCTAATTGACAGTAGAGCAATTTGATTGGGTAGAACGAATTGTCATCACATGATTTTGATGCCATTGAAATTTAAATGTAAACAAACAAGGTCAGAAGGTTCAGTATGGGACAGCATCGTACATTTAGTTACTGACAAATAATTATGAGTTACCAAGCTTGACAATGCATGGTAATAAAAAATGAAAGCTAAATCTACAGAAAAAATAAGAAAAAAATAGCCTTAGGATAACGACTTATCAACACACCTGGATATTGCCTGCGAGATATTGCTGATAAACGCACAGCCACTTTTCCATCAATTGGAAGCCAAGGTTGAATATCCATATAAAAAGAAACTTCTATCTATAAGGATAATCGATCTTCCCATGGATAAAAGTGTTCAGTTACCAGTAACCTGTGGCTGTGGATAAACGCACGAGAGAAGGAAACGCAGAAGAAAAGAAACCCAACTTTGTGCTAAAAAAAAAAACCCACAAGCTCATATTTTTCTGATATTCAGCTATGATTTTTAAATTGTACCTACAAATTATGTAAACAACAATGTGATGAAAGTTGACAGTTAGTATCTCTCAAAAAAGATGGGCTTTCAAAAGTTGACGGGGAAAGAAACGACAATCTGTTTGTTAGAGATTTCATACGGGTTCGACGACTTACGAAAAAGAGCAAGCAACGATTTACAGAGAAGGATAGAAAAGGACCAAAATGGACACAAATAAGCCAGAAATGGACAGAAAGACGATTTTTTATAATCGACGAAACTTATTTTGGCTGCTGTTTGACCTGGAGAAATAACAGCCTAGTTTGCTTGAACTTCGCAGTATGTGCATACTACTGAGGCCCCTCTTTGGAGGGGGAAAAGGGGGGGGGGATTTTATTTCATAATCAAACAATCAAATAAGTCCTGGTAATCCAATAATCACTATAAAAACGGCAAATTAAGTAATAACCTTAATTAAACCAAAAGCCCAATGAGGAGGCTCACTACTTTGCAGTTCACATGTTACATCTTGAAAGACAGTTAACTTACTTTGGGACAGGATGATATTTTTTTAACCCTCCCCATAGCCGGCCAGCCGACTGATACTGAGATCTATATATATATATAAAAATACTCTCTCTCTAGAATCTATATATATAAGGGGCGGATTCAGAATTTGGGAAAAGGGGGGAGGGGAGAATGTAAAGTTCGCCGAGCAGAGCGATGCGAAACAAAATTTTGATCTCAGTTTTTTGGCTAAAAAATATAAAATAAGTGTTAAATGCACTTTTTAACGGTTCCTGACGTGGGGCATGTATATTTCATTGTTAAAGTGTAAGGGTTGGGTATTTTTGATGCCGTATTCTCCCTATTAGTTGTCTATTATAAAATGATTGGCTGGAAATTTTTGTTTCTAATAACAAAAAAGATTATTGTTTTTAATCCAGATATACGGCCATAATTTGTTTAAGGCAAAAATCAGGGTCAGAATTTTCTCCCTCAAATATTTCAGACTGGCCCCTCAAATCAAATGGTATGTATCTTAGACTTGAAATCTATCTAAATCTTACTGGCTGGGGATCATTAATTTATTCAGCTATGTTATTAATAGGCTTGGGTGTGTTGGGTTAAACATGTTTTCGTAGGTAAATAATATTGCTGTGGAACTTTTTTTCATGAGAATGTAATAGAGTATCACTTTCTGTTTGGTGGAAGTCAGTCAGTACATTCTTGCTCTAGCCTTTGTCGGTTTGAAGGTGCCATGCTTGTCATCCTCAGCCTAAGCAAGCAATATATTACTGTAATTTGAATTTTTAAATGACTGAGTGGCGCTTTTATGACGCACTTGTCAACTCCACCGTAGCGGAATCACATGACTTTGACATAATCAATATTACAGAAACTACGAGCGAAAAATATCTTTATATAAGTAAAGAATTGTCGCATGAAAATTAATACACGGGAAATGGCAAAGTACACGAAGTTTATTCTGTTTAAATCATTTTACAAATAAAAAAAAGAGCAAGCAAAAAAAGGGGGGGCGCACGCCCTCTACGCATGGCCCCCTCCCCTGGACCCACCACTGAATATATCAGTGAACGCTGTGGACACTTAACATGCTTAACTTGGAATTGATAGTAAATCGCATTTTCAAGTTATTTCTAGTATATTTATGATCATATACAGTAAACACGAAAATAATTAAAATTAACGAAAAACCAAAAATAACCAATTTTGTTAAAAAGGAGGAGGGATAAAAATTAAAAAAAAATGTCCTTTCCCCAAGTACCTATGAAAAATTTGGGTACAGCAGTCAACATTGTGTTATAATCTAAATAATTTTAAAAAAGATAAAAACAAACAACTATTTCAAGGGAATTTGAGATTTGTTAAGGGAATTTTCGCTTTGGATTTGTCTTGGAATTCGTTATTTTATTGTTTAAAATACGACGGCGGTATGTTGAATGCCAAGAAAGTATTAACCAGAGACATATGTCTCTGCAATTACTAAACCGTTTAACATTATGTTTCATGTTAGATAGTGTTTAATAAGAAATTTTAGACAACGTTTCACTGATTGTTCATGTACATATTTAAAAGTAACACAAAAAATGTTTAGAACTTCAGCATGTTCAGTGCCAAAAATTTTAACAGAATCTAAAAACGCGTTGTTAAGTCTTGCTTATTTTGCAATGCTCGCAATTATCGTTTTAAATGCCGGTGAACACACGTTATATATAGTGTAGTATTTATAATACGCATATTTGATATACTTTTCTATTTATTTGTCGGATGGTTTATCTTACTATCAGAAAGATCATATAACTTAACGTTTGTTAGAGCAAAATGAACTTATTAAATTCAGATTAGATATAACGCCAGCTAAATTCCAATGTCATAATATTAAGATGGCGAATGTCTGCAATGAAGGAGATCGCTTTGAAGACTTATTAACTTGTACAATTTGTTTGGAAATTTTTTAAGTTCCTAAGTATTTACCGTGCCTACATACGTTTTGTGAATCGTGTATCAATACGTATATTTTATCGGCTCAGATTCTCATGTCCTATATGTAGGCAAAACGTGTTACCGAAAGAAAATGAGGATAAACCAGAAGAATGGGCCAGAAAGTTACCTGGAAATCATTTTGTTATGTCTATGCTGGACAAAAGAGCCATTCAGAAATCTGAAAAATATTGCAATTCTTGTCAAGTAAACGCTGAAATAAGAAGAGCGCTGTCCTGGTGTACTGCATGCGAAGAGGCGTTTTGTGACGCTTGTCAAAAATATCACAAGTCATTTAAAATGACGTCAAAACATAAAATCATACTGCTGAAAGACATTCAGTCAGAAGAGTCAAACACACAACTTTCCGAAGTGATGTTTTGTTATGATCATCCGGATAAAGCAATAGAAGTTTACTGTGAAGACCATTCAACTCCGTGTTGCACTCTTTACGCTACACTGTCTCATCGAAAGTGTGAAAATGTCACTTCCATTCAGAAGGTTGCCTCCGGAATAAAGGATAAAAGTCAAATCGGAGACCTTTCAAAACAGTTGGAAGATTATGCTAAAGAAATTACTGAGGCCATCGAAAATCGTAAGGGAAATACTTTTAAAATCGAAAAAGATATAGAATCCATAAATTTCAATATAGAAAAAATAAGAACTGACGCCATGAGCTGCATAAATGAAGTTTACTTTAAACTGAAGTATGACGTGTTATCCTCAAAGAAAAGACTGTGTCTAAGATTGAACGAAGAAAGTGATAATTTGTCAAGTTTCAGAAGTACCATTGATAACTGGAAAACTGTACTTGATATTTCTAACAAACATGGGTCTGACCAACAGTGTTTAGTAGAGCTAAATAAAATCTTAGCGCAAAAAACAACAACAGAAGAAAAAATTAAAGAAGCCATGGAATCTATGAGAAATATTGAGGTGACATTCAAACTAGGTTCAGACATAAATGAGTTCAAAAACGATGCTACGAAATGCTTTGGGTCACTTCAAATCAACGAGTCACTCGTAATGCGTACCATGAGCAAGGAGAGGAGGATGCATATTGACCTTCATACTGCAAATATCGTAGTACTGAAAACACTGGAATTTTGTAAGGGCAGTACAGTAAGTGGGCTATTCATTGGCGATCACAGTCTTCTTTTAACGAGTAGCTCAACTCAAGCATTGCTTAAGTATGACCAAAGTGGAAACTTTATTTCGAAGTTACAATTAACAATCGCACCGAGAGATATAACAGCAATGGGAAATAGTATCAAAGTTGCAGTTTCATCACCATATACTACAATTTATATAATTGATAGTATGGATATGATAATATTACAAACCATACAATTAGACCAAATGTGCGTGTACGGAATATCGTATGTGAATGATAGTCAGTTCATCGTCGCGTATTCCGGTAAACTAGCATGGGTCGACGCAAAAACCGGTACCATTGTTAAAGATAAAAGAACAAAAGGAAATACATGCTTTGTGCATGCGATAAATGACAATGAATACATTTATGCCGAAGGATCTGATATGGTTTCTTTGACAGTAAATGATTTTAACAAGTTTACATACACTACCCAAAACAAAATATTTGCACGCGGTATTCATGGTATTGATATTGATTTTAAAGGCAATATTTATATTGCTGGAAGCGGCAGAGAAGACGGTAAGATTCATCAAATAACTAATGGTGGAGAACTAGTAAGGAAAATTCCTGTATATCTGTTTGGACTAACGCGACCATGGATAATTCGTTTTAAAAAAGACAGTAATATGTTACTTATAACATGTAGTATTTCTGGAAAAGCCATAGTTTGTGAAATTGCTTGAATCAGACAATTGCAAGATTAACGTTTGTCATGTTTGTTGCTCATTATAAGTTGTTACTACATTTTGAAGTATGTTTGCTCCGACGAAGGGTATGCTAAATCATTTTTTTGAGTAAAAAAAAAAAGGCAGGATGAGACACTTGCAAAAAAAAAAAAGTCAGGACGACAATTTAGGTAAAAAAAAGTCAGGATAAACTAAAAAAAAAAAAAGGCAGGACCGAACAGAGTGAAAAATAAAAAGGCAGGACAGAGATTACAGCTAAAAAAAATGCAGGACAAAAAATTTTCATCCTAGCCCCCCCCCCCCCCCCCCATAAAAATCAAATGGTAACTCCCTAACCATTGTAACCCGGCTGTCCCATGTATGTAACCATTGTAACCTGATTCTCCGTGTATGTAACCATTGTAACCTGATTTTCCCATGTATGTAACCATTGTAACCTGATTCTCCATGCATGTAACCATTGTAACCTGATTTTTCCATGTATGTAACCATTGTAACCTGATTCTCCGTGTATGTAACCATTGTAACCTGATTTTCCCATGTATGTAACCATTGTAACCTGATTCTCCATGCATGTAACCATTGTAACCTGATTTTTCCATGTATGTAACCATTGTAACCTGATTCTCCATGCATGTAACCATTGTAACCTGATTTTCCCATACATGTAACTTGCCATTGTAACCTATTTCTCCATGCACGTAACCATTGTAACCTATTTCTCCATGCATGTAACCAGTGTACCCTGACTTTCCCATACATGTAACCATTGTAACCTGACTTTCCCATGCATGTAACCATTGTAACCTGATTTTCCCATGTATGTAACCATTGTAACCTGATTCTCCATGCATGTAACCATTGTAACCTGATTTTCCTATACATATAACCATTGTAACCTATTTCTCCATGCACGTAACCATTGTAACCTGATTCTCCATGCATGTAACCATTGTAACCTGACTTTCCCATGTATGTAACCATTGTAACCTATTTCTCCATGCATGTAACATTGTAACCCAATTCTACATGTATGTAACCATTTTTACCTGATTTCCCATGCATGTAGCCATTCACGGTAACCCGAATTTCCCAGACTTGTTACAAATTTTTACTGGATTCCCCATGCACAGCCACACATGTACTAGATGTACAGTTTGCAACATATAAAGCCACTATTGCATATCATTTACTTAAGGTCCATGTGTGTAACCAATGTAACCAATGTAACCATTGTTTCGATGGGGGTAACAAAACAAGATACCTATATTCAGGTGCACATTTTGTGCCATATCTATTAGACCTTCGGCCCTTCAGGATAAAAGACTTCCATGTATGCATTATGTGTAGCTACATTTTTTCGCATGTAAGACAAAACGATAGACTTCTACGTTTAGCTTTTGAGAGCTTTGATCATATGTTCTTTAATGGTGATTCGTATATTTTTAGTGATACAAAGCATTTCTGTGGACTTATGCATTATGTAAAACCTGTTTCGAAGGAATATTACCCCGCAGAGGAATCAGCACTTCGGTGTATCAATTATATGGTCATTTTAATAAATTTCCTGTTGACAAAACTTTAATTTTTGTTTCGAAAAACTAATGAATTTCCTATCTCAGGAATAGATTACCTTAGCTTTATTTGGCACGACTTTTTGGAATTTCGTGTCCCCAATGCTCTACAACTTTGTACTTAAGCTTGTTTGGCTTTACAACTATTTTGATCTGAGCGTCACTGGTGAGTCTTATGTAGACGAAACGCGCGTCTGGCGTATTAAATTATAATCCTGGTACCTTTGATAAAATAACATGATCTCAAATAATGTTACTGTTATCTTATCTGACTAAGAGTTATGATTGTATTTTTATTTGTTTGTGTAGATGATGTACATTTTCAAGGTACTTTTCAAAAGTAAATATCAAAATTAACTCTTAATGAATAATGATGAATGAACCACAAAAATGAGATCAAAATCAGTCGAACACTGTCCTGTCAGTGTCGGACAAAATGAACACTAAAATCATTCCATATACTAATTATAGTTGACCCTCTACTTAAAACTGCCACATCAACAAAAGTTTAACTTTGACCAGTGAACCGTGAAAATGAAGTCTAAGTCAGATGAAACATGCCAGGCAGACATATGTACCTTCCAATCATTACATACACCAAATACGGTAGGCCCATTGTTTTCAGTATCCGATTAACTGATAAAATCATGAATAATGAGGATTTTGTAGATTTTGTTTTAAACACATAGTGTTTGAGAAATAGATGAATCAACAAAAACTTAAAAATTGTCCAACGAAGTTTGCAAATGTGTAGTCATGGTCAGATAAAACCTGCCAGACAGACATGAATCAGTATCATATAGCTGATCTATTGCATGTAGTATCTGAGAAAATGATCAAATAAAAACACGGAGTGCACTCGCTGAAATGTCTCACCTGTTATCATTGAATTCATGTTAAACGCCTGTTTAAGATTTTATTACAAGTATCGTATAAACTTAACATTACCAATGTTCTATGAAAATGAGGTCCTGCATGGTCAGATGAACAATGCCAGACAGACACGTTCACCTTACAATCATTCCAAACACAAACTATATTTGTCCTATCGCTAATAGTATACCTGAATAACATATCAAACCATACAATCTTAACATTGACCAATGAACAATGAAAGCGATATATCAATGGCATATTAATCCTACAAGACAGACATGTGTACCTTCCAATCATTCCATACGACAAATATAGTTGACCTTTTGCTTAAAGTATCTGATAAAGTGACAAAATTTATCATTGACCAATTAACCATCATAATGAGGTCGAGTTCGAAGGAAACATGCCAGATGGACATATACACCTTACAATTATTCCATATACTAAATATAGTGGCACTATTGCTTATAATATATCTGAGAAAAAGACCACACAAACCTAGCATGAGTCTAATGTCCCATAAAAAAGAGTTCATGGTTAGATAAAACCTGCCAGTCTGGTATTTACACTGTACAGTCATTCCATACACAAAATTAGGTTGACCTATTGCTTATAGTATCTGAGATACAGACTACACTATATATAATTTTAACTTGATCACTGGAATGAGGTCGAGGTCATGTGAATAAACTCATAATAGATTTCAGGACTAAATTTTATATATACGCCAGACGCGCGTTTCGTCTACAAAAGACTCATCAGTGACGCTCGAATCCAAAAAAGTTGAAAAAGCCAAATAAAGTACGAAGTTGAAGAGCATTGAGATCCAAAATTCCTAAAAGTGTTGCCAAATACAGCTAAGGTAATCTATGCCTGAGGTAGAAAAGCCTTAGTATTTCTAAAAATTCAATATTTAGTAAACAGTTAATTATTAAATATAACAATATCAATGATAATTCATGTCAGCACAAAAAGTGCCGACTACTGGGCTTGTGATACCCTCGGGGAAATAAATCTCCACCAGCATGTGAACCCTACTTGACAGACATGAAGATGTTGCAAGAAACCTGCATACATGAACCAAATCAGAAATATGAAAATAATCTGTCACTGCAATGGAAATACATGTATAACTCCCCTCAGGGATTCATAAACATTTTCATCATTTCAACCATGTTGACTTATTTGAACATTGAAGATTTTGTTTTGCAAAAATCATTATCATTTAAAGGCAATTCCACTGTAAAATGTCATTGGACAATTACTGCTAAGTTGACGTCTTTACATCAACTCCATTAGATGTTAAATGTGAACTGATTGATATCAATAAGATACATAATTAGGTCTTTCCACTTTTCTGTGGAAAGACCTATTGTTTTTCTTCTGATTATTTTTTTTTTCTTCCGCCAAATTTTGTTCTTGCGATAAACATTTGTTTCTCAATATGTCGCTTAGATATTTGGTATATGATATCGAACAGTTTATGCGCTTTTGAAATTTACCCTGCGTAACCGAATACTTTTCTTTGTAGGAGCTATATCCCCAAACACTGTTTTTCTTGTGTCCACGACTCCTTCGCAACTGTAAAAGATTACGACAAATTTATTTTATAAAATTGCTCGTTATATCCTTCGCATGATTGTCCAATTTCGACCAAAGCAATATGAATGCTCCATATGAGAGTTATTTCCCCTTTTGTGTTTGAAATTTTGAAATGTATTTTAAACTGGAGCACCATAAGTGATAGAGACCTAGGATCTTTTGATTTGAGGTCCTTGGTCCAAAAAAATAAAAATTAGGTCAAGGACAAAGGTCAAGGTCATATTATAATTTTTGAATTAGGCTTATTTCCACTCAATTCCAGAAACCGTATAAGATATCGACAATTTATTTTGACTAAATTGTTAGTTGCGACATGTCGTAACTTAATAATTTTAGTTGAAAGGGTGCGTAGACAATGCATGGGAGTTTTTGCCCCTATCATATCTAAAATTATGTGTAAAGTGATATAACTTATTAACCATACATATTAGAGACCTAGGGTCTTTTGATTTGAGATCCTCAGTTTGTGACATTGAAATTGAGGTCAAGGTCATAGGTTAATTTGACGTTCTAGATTTTGACCTTTGCTTTAAATTCATATCTATACATCATAAAGCCATATGAACTGACATTTTAGACTGATTTTTGATATTTTAATATCAAAATAGATATTAACTGGTGGAAAGACCTTTAATTGTTCTCTGAACAATTGGTTTTTAATTTAATATTAATTGTTAAACTTTGAACTAGCTCTCAGTAACTGAGTACCAAAACACAATACTGTGTGTGTGTGTTACCACAGATCCACAAGCCATGGATACCAATATGTCTATACATGTAGTGACTATAGAGTTTTTATTAAAGGGGCTGGCCTAAAATAAAATTAGAGGAGAAGATACATACTAAAGAAAAGGATAATATCACATATGTTTTATTACAATATATTTTAACAATGTTTTGTCAAATACACGTACAGCAAGGTTTTTGGTAAAATAATGCAATAATAAGAAAAGTGGATTTGATCTCATAAAAACACAAATGCAAGGAAAAATGTTCATGGAAAAGAGTGATTTAGTACAACCATTTGCTCATCTGCAAACAAATAACTGTATGCAGATGAATAAGATATATATTATTTTAAATATAAAACAATCAGATATTCTTAAAAAAACCTGCACCACTTTCTTTAACCTGTTAATGTAACATTAAAACATAGTACATTTTCTAGCTCATAACTAAAGCTAAGCCGATTTGTTCTTTCCTTGCTTATTTTTTATTTCAATTCAGGGGCGGATCCAAACAGTTTTAAAAGGGGGGTTTCCAACTATATGTTTACTTTCAAATGCATTGATCGTCCTCAAAAAAGGGGGGTTCCATCCCCCGGAACATTCTCTCCCCTGGATCCGCCACTGCCATTTGCAATCAAATTTCAACACCCCTTTAAAAAAATACATACACAATTATACATGAAGTGTTAGCTTATACATATACATGATGATGTAAACTTAATCAAGTCAATGTTTTTTAAAACATTTTACAATTATTTTTTCACCTGATAATAAATAAATCCTCTCTAATGCAGAAAATATGTTGTATTACTGGCCTGGACAAGGCATGATTTCATATTTATAATCATTTTTAAAATATTAAATTTGTAAGACTTGTACAAATTTCATTAAAAAAGTAAGATAAAAAGTCTTATAAATTCACTACTTGTGATTAAAAAAAACCCCAAAATATCTTTGTCTTACATTGTCTGGTGAAGTAGTCTCCCTTAAAAGCTTAGTTCTTTTCTCATATCATCAGAATCTTACCTGACATATGTTTTTGGAGATTAAATGACAAAGATACATGTTTTGAAAACGCTGAACTGTATTTTTTATGTGTTCAGAATAATTGTCTTACTGTATTACATAATGTGCTTAATTTAAAAATACAAATGTTTTGATATAAATGTCAAAGCATGATAAAAAGTAACAATTTGATTTGATATCACATGTTTAAATATAAATTAAGGTTAAAGTTTATTATAATACAGTTAATTTGTTAGACCTTGAAGAACATTACATAGTTAGCACCATTACATAATGCCTTTTTATACATATATATGTTATCAATTTATACATTCAGGATTGTTTATCACAGGCACTTGTCTCTGAATTTTGTTTTACCTAAATACTTCATATATTTTCAAAATAGATGGGTAAAGTTTTTCTCAGTGACAACAGCCTGTGTTGTTTATGGAGCCCATAAAGATTTACATGTACCAATCAAAAATAATGTGAATGAACAATTTAACCAAACAGTACCTTACTGACAAAATAATTTCATGCCAGATTTCAATAAAAAATGTCCAAAAAAAATTCTGATGTTTTTCATAGTTTTTATATATTGAAAACATTTTTAACACTTTTATTTCCATGATACATAATACATTGCACTTGCAACCAAGCAGGGAATTTGTTTTTATTTGGCAAGACAAGAAATCAAAACTATTTTTCAGGGGTCTGTCTAAAGTTAAGTCCAGGCATGTGTTAAGATCCCCTACCATGTAAATTAATGCAGACAATATTTAGTGTGTTGTCTAAATACAGTTTTTTACTAAATATATAGTGTGCATAAATTATGCATTTCAATGTAGAAGCAAACAATTAAGTTTGATTAGACATGAATAAAATCAACAATTATATCAACTCATAAGTTTATAAAATCATCTGCTTTAAAGAAAAAGTATGCAATGACATAATTTATAATAGTATAACATTTACACTTTGACATACGCTGAATTTCGTTGTTGTTCGTTTACCACAATGGTCGATACTGTAATTGTACTATTTTCAAGTGTTTCTTTTTTATATTATATAAATCAAATACAAATGGAAGCCTTTACTAACTTATATTTGGTATTTCAACTCATGAATCATAATTAAACATAACATGAAAAAAAGAATTCATTTGACCCGATTATGAATTTGTGAAAAATTTGTAATTGACATATATATGCATTAATGTGGCAATTATATTAATTGTTACAGTTTAAAAAAAAATCAAACAATCCCACCACCCCGTTTGGATAAATCTTTAACTTTTCTGTGTTATAAACAATTTGCAGTTAAACAAGCACATTTAAAAAATAAACTACATGTAATCAAGGAGGAAGACCTGTTAATTACATTAAGAGGACTATCATTGACGATGATTGTCTCCAATCAAAGAAGGAATAGGAAAAACAAAATTACATCTTAGACATAATTAATGGAATACATGTCCCAGTATTTTATCAATGATTCCAAAATTAGTCATGTTTAAATAATTGTTAGTTACTGTATTGTTTTACCATGATTACATGTATACATGGTACAAATGTATATGATTGTATATATGAACAAAAGAAAGATGTATCCCTGCATCAGCTTTAGACATAGTAGTACATGTACATGTTATATTCATGATGAATATTAGAACCCGATATTTCCAATACTTTATTATCTATATAATGTACAAATTTTAGGTGGGCATAACAATAAATGAAATTATAAAACGTAATCACGATTATTAATCTTACCATGAGATGCTTAAACACAGGGTTGATAAAGACATATAAAATGGAAAAACCTGTTGAATTAAAAACATGAGAAGGATTTGCATTAACATGATTGCATCTAAATTTTTAAATGAATTCTGGAATGCACATACATTGATTGCATTCCTGGTCTGATTAAAATGAACTACATTGCAGATTGCTTCTCATCAAAAGAAGTATCTTAAAAATAAAAGCTTCCTAGTGATAGCAAAATTATGAAAAACTTATTAATGATTTCAAATATCAAAATCAGATAAAAAAATTTAATTACAGCATCCTGACTGTTGAGCTTTTGATTTTTTACGCAAGTCTACAGAATTACCATGCGATGGTTTCATTTCTACAAATTCCTCAAGTTGTCTTATCCTTCGTATTGCAGCTTTAAATGCTTCCTCTACATTTGTTGAATCTTTGGCACTTGTTTCAAAATATGGAGTTTGTCCATTGTTCGCACACCATTCCTTCCCGTCACTTTCTGGAATGCAACGATTGTCAACATCAACTTTATTTGCCAGAATTACGAAAGGAAAATTATTCCCGTCTTCAATGTCAGCATAGTATAAAAACTCTTTCTTCCACATAGATAAATTTCTAAAACTCTGCATGTCGTCTACAGCAAATGTCAACAAACAACAATCAGCTCCTCTATAAAATGGCGTTCGTAAACTTTTAAATCGTTCCTGGCCTGCTGTGTCCCAAATCTGCATTGTGTAGTGCTCTCCATCAGCTTCCACATCTTTATTAAGGAATTCAACACCTATCGTGTGGAAAGACTGAGCATCAAACTTGTTGCTGACAAATCTATTCATTAAGGAACTTTTACCCACACCTCCATCTCCTAGTAGGACAACCTTTAACAGCTTGGATTTACCAGACATTTTATAAACCTACAACAGAAAGGTAATTTGACTGATTAAATTATTACTATATATAGGTGAAATAGCATGCCAACAAAACAAGATTCTACTACAGTATTAGGGGCTCATTCACAAAATATTCTGTAGAATCAATAATCATAGGGTAAATAAGGGGCCGGGATATAATCATAGGGTAAATAAAGGGCAGAAATATAATCATATTTACCACTACCACAAAGGTTCGTGTATGCAAACTCCATTCTCAATTTTAATCATACCTTAAACTTGAATTACTGTGAAAGTACTTTAATTCGTGGGTATCAATTTTCGTGGTTTGAGCAATATTTACATGTTCGTGGGTTTTTAAATTCGTGGATTTTAGTTTTCTAAAAAAAAATAAAATTGAAAAATTGAAGCCTTTAGAAACGAGGGTTACAAATAGTCTAGATTAAAGGAAATTGCAAAGTAAACATTAACCCGTGTAAATCGTAGTGATAACACTAATTAACCTATGATAAAGTGATCAACAGATTAAAGACCATCAAAGGTGTTAATTAGGCCATTAACATGTCACCTAAATTAAAAGAAAACAGTAACATAAACAAATGCTAGGAATTGCCAAATAATTCTTAGCAAAATCAAGACCAGCATAATTTTTTTTATTTCTTATATGTACGAGAACTATGAGGATATAAAATGAACACTTTATCATACTAGCATATCAATACCGGAAATCTGACTTTCATTGATCAAAAACAAAAGTTGTACATTTTAGGTTATTAAAGATTAAATGGGTATAATCCTGCATGCGGTTGTAGTTCTGTGACTGCTATTAAACTTTAATGGGATCTTTCCAGGTCTTGATTTAGACAATGGTTATTTTATTTCGTTGGACACTTAAATTCGTGGATAAAGTCATCCACAAAAACCACGAAAATTGGTACCCCACGAATAAAAGTACTTTCACAGTATTCTATTGTTTCAATTGCCTTTATTGTCCGATTTACAAGCGGTAATTAGATGAAAGTTAAAAATTAAGGACATGGTTTTGCGATATAGACACAAGAAAAATACCATCCTCAAAATAATTATAGCGTTGCAGAAATTATTATAGCATTTCGGTACTGCAACGCTAGAACGGCCTGGCGAGAACACTGGAGCCTTGGCTGTGAAACTTATTAATGAAAATACATGTATATATATTAGGCATGCTTCCAAATCATTATCTTTCCTTCAAAGTGTTTGGTGTTAGAAGAGTTATTAATCTGTCACTTCTGTGCCTTTGTTAGGCATAACATCTTGGTCAGAACGTTGTGCAAGGGGGAGAATTTTCTGATATGGAAAATATCCTTATGACCATGAAGGCTGCTTAGATAAATGTATCAAATGATAAAATGAATATATTTCTATAGGCAGGGTTGGATTATGAACATATCAGTATTAAAAAAAGACATTGCGTAAAATGTCAAACAGGCACTATGACTTTTCAAATAATTGGTTGTCAAACCCTTTTCATAAAGGGAAAATGAAAGGGGAATACATAAAATTTACTCAATACATTGTAAGTGGTTACCCTATTTAGAAAACGCATTCCCTACATACATGTACTATGCATATTTTATTGGAACCACCCTTATTACTTCATCAGTGAGAATTTAGAAAATAAAGATAATACAACATGTATAATCACATGTCCATGATTCTATAAGTGTCTTCTAACAACACATTTCCATGATTAAACAAACTCACCTTTAAATTACTAACTATATTCAATGCTTAATATTGGTGTTCTTATATAACCTGAAAAATAAGAAAACATTAATAAATATATGAACTAAATGTACATGTACATTTATATGCTACAACTTACATAGTTCTTTAGTACATGTAGAACAGTGAAATTTATCAAATTATATAAAACTATAGAAATAAATATTAAAATGGAAGCTAGAGGACAATGTCATCATGGTCATGGCTCGTACAATTATTAAAGTTACATAGAAATTTGAATACATGCAGTGTCTCCCCAGTATCTTCAAATGGAATACTAAACAGGCTATTATTTGAACTTGGAATTATTTTTAATTATGGAATTTGCATAATTTCTTGTGTTTAAATTTTTTGATAAATGCCATGTTTATTTAGTATTATGATCTTTAGAGCGGTTAATAACACTTTCCATACAATATATTTTGGTTAGATAGTGTTGTGTGCGGCACAGTACATTCTACTAAAAATTTACTATTTTCTTTGTAATAGAAATTGTTGTGCGCAGCACAGAACATTTCAGTACAGAATAAACATGGAATTTATTAAAAATTTCAATAACAAGAAATCAAGCAAATTCCATAATTAAAAATAATTCCAAGTTCAAATAATGGCCTGTTACTATTACTGTTTCTCTAAAATTGACTCATGCACTTGTCAAAGTGAGAACCATGAATCTATTATAAAATCTATTTAGTGCTTTAATGATGCTGAGACTACAATGTACATATAAGTTTGGAAGTAACTATACCTGATGCATTATGATGCCTCTGATTTTTAAAAAAAACAGAATCCTTTTTGAAAATTTAAACAGTAAACTAGACAAACAAAAATTATCCCTCAACATGGAATGATAAATAAATACAGGATAAATAGTACTTATATGAACTTATCATTACATAATTTATGAGTGATGTAACATTTCTTTCATTTACTTTAAACCCTAGAGAATAAATACTCATGTTTTAGTTATTTCTTGCATGTCTAAGAAATGACACTTATGGAATGTATGGAAACAATAAACATTAACACCTATTATTAGGTCAATCAATATATACATGTACATGTAATTATTATAGAAAATTACAAATGAATTATAAAAGAACAAATAACAGGCTATTATTTGAACTTGGAATTATTTTTAATAATGGAATTCGCATAATTTCTTGTGTTTAATTTTTTTTATATATTCCATGTTTATTTTGTATTATGATCTTTTGAGCGGTTAATAACACTTTCCATACAATGTATTTTGGTTAGATAGTGTTGTGCGCGGCACAGTACATTCTATTGAAAATATACTATTTTCTTTGTAACAGGAAGTGTTGTGCGCAGCACAGAACATTTCAGTACATAATAAACATGGAATTTATTAAAAATTCAATAACAAGAAATCAAGCAAATTCCATAGTTAAAAATAATTCCAAGTTCAAATAATAGACTGTTAAATGTCATTACATGTATATCATGTATATAATCATGATAGTACATGTACATTGTAATACATGTATGTATAAAACTAAATATAAATGTTCTTATATTGTTTTAGTGCTAATTATAAAGCTGAGCCTAATGGTTTTAATTAATTCAGAACTGTAAATATTCAGAATGTATAGCAATGAATGTTTTTCATAAATTAATGCCTAAATGCTACATGCATCACAGAACCAGCTTTGCAATAATGTAAAATATTTTTAGTAGTGAATTTCTAATTGACAAATTTTTTGCAATCACAGTAATTTTATCTCCAGTTTTTCCAAGTTATCTGTGATTCGTAAATATAATAATAAACATGATAAATGCATGTATTAAATTCTAAATTTATAGTACACTTTACTCTTGTAACATGTGTTAATATGTCAGTCAGGGGTACTACTTAAGGGCTGTAACTACCTAAATTTTCATGGATATTAACCCCAAACTAAATCAAAGCCTTCCCTTCGTTATATGGAACCTTGTGGTACAATGTCAGAGAGATCCATACATAAGTTGTTGTCCCAAAACTACATCAATGCTTGTTTTTGACCCCTTTTTGACCCTTAATTCCTAGACTGTTTGCCCCATAACCCTTAAAATATATCCCAACCTTCTAATTTATGGTATGAACATTGTGGTACAATATCAGAGCAATTGAAATACTTATTCACAATTTATTGTCCTGAAACAAGATAAATGCTTGTTTTTGGACCCTAATTTCTAAACCGTTTGGACCATAACCCCCAAAATCAGTCCCAATCTTTCTTTTGTGGTTAAAAACATTCTGTTACTTGTATAAGTAGTACCCCTGACTGACACAGTTGACTTAGAATTTCACATAAACATAAAATTGAGAATGGAAATGGGGAATGTGTCAATGAGTCAACACCCTGACCATATACATGTACTACATGTAGTAGACAACAGCCGAAGGCCACCAATGGGTCTTCAATGAGAAACTCCCGCAGCTGAAGTGTCCTTCAGCTAACATACATTTGTACATTGTACATGTAATATACATGAACTGTAAATTTAGAAATTAGGTCAACAGGCACTAAAGTCTTATTTCTAATGAAATAAACCCACATGTATATCATGTATATATAATACAAACATTATATTCTACAAGCGTAATTTTTCAGAGAAAAGTGACCACAGTTCTGACTATTCAATTATTAGAGGGTCAGACTATCGGACTGTCAAATAAAAGATTGTCCGACTGTTGGACTATACATTGTGTAGATGCAGAACTGTTGAATTATAAGACTGTCAGATTTAACCTTGATTGAATAATTAGTCTTTGATTAGTCTTGTAAAATGTGCATGATTGTATAAATATGATAAACATGATAAACATGATAAAGGAGCTTCTTTTATCATGTTTATCATATTTATACAATCATGCGCAAGACTAAGGAGGTCTTTTAATGAATCACTAAATTCAGTTATTAACACTTCTGTACAGTACAATTGTACACTTGTATATCATGTGCCAAATCTAGAAGTCTGACATGTATGATGAGAAAGCAAAAGTTAGCCAACCGACCCTGATTCTTTTCTAACAGACCTGGGAACAGAACATGTATATCTAATGGGAAATGAATCTCATTGGAGTCTTAGTATAAAATTAATAAAATCTCAAACTTCACAAGACTTTTAGAGATTTATTCAATTTGGAAATGTCTGACTGAAAAATGTGCAAACTGCGTGAGATGAAATAAATTGACTAACTAATCATTTACTAATGTTCTGTGTATGTATACATTTCAGGTATAGTCATCCTTATTAATTAAAGATATTAATCTAGGAAGATGTTGACTCTCATTTATGACTAACAGCTGAAAAACAGTGAATTGATCACATAATTCTTAAGTTCAACAAATACATGTACAAGTTTTATATATTTTGTCATATATAAAATAAACTATGATTAGATGTGAAGTGTTTCATAATAGTTTGTGAAATCGGGAATGACATCAGTGCCTTTTTTTCCCTCGTTTGCATTCTGTACCCTTCTGATCGATGAAGTGTTCTGTGATCATGGTGATGAAATGAATGTGATTATGACAACTTTGAAGTGACATATTACAAGTTAGATGCACAGTGACTGGCATCACGTATTAATTCGTACTTCCGGTTCCGGTTGGGGAACATGCTTTTTTTTTATCATAAGCAAACTATGATTTAAAAACAATTACTAAACATAAAAGGACAAAGGTCAGGGAATAGTTCCAAGTGCACATTTTGTGCCATATTTATATTATATCCATCACAACAGAGAATTATAGCCGTTGTATCTGTTATCTTCATTTTTTTAAACAGAAACCTGTCACGTCGCTGTAAAACTAACAATAACATGGCGTCTATTTTTGACGATCTACCTAAAATTGCCGTTGAAAGCGTTACTAAATCCAACCTTTGGATGCCCGACACTGAATTTATTAAGTATAAGTTGTCTGATCAACCAAAACCACCAACAGGCATTGCTATCAAGGCACCTTTTGAGAAACTAGATCATGACTTGTACAGGCCAGCTGCGCGTATGGTAGCATTCCGAGTTGAATCAAAAGATCGGTTTCTGCTTTGGATAAAAACTTTTGCGTTTAGATACCACTCCCAATTTGGGGCTTTGGACAATTATACCTGCAAATGGACTGACAAAGAAAATACAAAAGAGGGCATAATTGGAGAAATATTTATACAACTTTTTAAGGGCACTGAAGATGAAATAAATATTGACTCAAACAAATTGCTTACATTTCATTTATATCCAACAACCTTTCTCATAACAGTTCAAGGGACACATTATTTATCATGGGCAAAAACAGAGTTCCAATATCTTCAATCAATACTAGACAATCATTTTAAATTAGACAATACAGTTACAAATTGTGAACACAATAGTCTTCTTGATTCATCAAATACAGAGTATAATGACTTCATAAATCATTTGGACAAAAGTGAGACAAAACCAATGAAAATATCAACCCCTAGAATTGTTACACCAAAAGCACATGCTTCTGTGATAAATAAACAATCTGCAGAAAATATCCTTGCATCATTGCAACTATTAGAAAGCAAAGTATGTGAGGGTGTCAAACACCTGTGCAGGCTTAAAAGATGACAACCCGATAGATAACAATAGCTACGATAACAAAATATCAGAACTTAATCAAAATCTGAATGACCTAAAAGAAAATCAACAAAAATTAGAAAAAGAGCTTCATGGTCTTGTTTTATCGTCTAGTCAAACAAAGAAACAATATGTAAGTACAGCAGTCCTTGAAAAGAAATTTGTAGACTTTCAAAAGTCAATCTTGACAAAAATAAATTTGCAAACAAATGAAGCTACATTTAAGGAAAATTCTGAATTAAAGAAAGCGTTGACAGATTTGGAGTTGTCCAACTCAAAATTGAAAACACAAAATGAGGCTCTTGAGGACAAAAACCAGTTCTTAACAGTCAGGGGACTTACTGAAATAAGTGAAGTTTTGTCACAAATTGTGATTTTGTAGTTTTACCAAAATTTTAAACACATAGGTTTTAATAATATCTTTTCATTTATAAAATAGGAAAAAATGAACTTTTTTCTTCTTTTATGTAGCAAGGTTTATGCCTTTGATGCTATCATTTATCTGCAAATTCTATTTTAGTTGAAAAAATGCTATAATAATGGCTTTACATAATAAACTCATACTTTCTTAACAGATTTTTCCCAGCAGTGGGAGTATTTTTCCTGTAAAGTTCAAGGTTTCATCTTTCAGATTATGTAATAAAATTCTACTGTTCGCGATAAAAATTTCACTGTTTGGGGGTGTTGAAATTAGTGGGGGTTATTAAAATAATGATACTTAAATAAGTGATTTTGGGGAAGGAAATTGAGGAATGATACTTAAACAAGTGATTTTTATGTCATTATCCTAGATTCAGTACAAGGTCATCACCTGAAATGACCTGGTCATCCTAGACAACACAGATGTTGGTTCTGATAAGTTTAGAAACATAATTAGTCC
Source organism: Mytilus galloprovincialis (assembly GCF_965363235.1). NCBI lineage: Eukaryota > Metazoa > Mollusca > Bivalvia > Mytilida > Mytilidae > Mytilus > Mytilus galloprovincialis. The sequence goes on along the minus strand of NC_134845.1, from coordinate 38,684,116 downwards.
CTGGATCATTAGTATTCTATATTTAAAGCCATAATAAAATTCAATCACTTCTTCTAGTGATTAATTTGTACTACTTAAATAGGTGATTATTAAAGAAAGACAACTCTTACTTCCAATCTGAATGGAAATAATGTTACTTAAATCAGTGATTTAGAAAATCACTCATTTAAGTAAGTCCCCTGACTGTTAAAGAAGAAAATATCTGATCTTGAAAAGCAACAACATGAGATACATGCACATGCAGCTGAAATGCAATATGAGGCAAACGTTAGTACACAGAACAGATTTACCGAGCTAACTTCACTAAATGATGATATGACAGTTACACCTATAAGTGAAAAAAACAGAGAACAACAATATATTAAGAAAAATGATGAAAACAGCATTTCTAAAGAAAAACCACATTTTCTAGATTTAGAAATAATTATAGACTCTCATGGAAATGGTCTATTGGCTTCAAAACTTTACAGAAATGTTCAATCCAAAATCAAGGTTCTTGGACCAGGAAAGAAGAATATAAAAGGTGCAGGGGAGGCTATTCTTCAAACAACAAATAAAGACACCAGACATATAGTGTTAGGTGTAGGAAGCAATGACTTGAGTATTAAAACAACTACTTTATGTGTTAATGAGATGAAAACCCTTATAGATGACACAAAAAACAGCCATACTCACTCCAAGATACATGTTTTACCAACGTTTGATCATGTGAAACAGTCCCATTTCAACAGAAAAGCTAAAGAATTCAATGAGGAAATACAGAAATATTGTGAAAATCAATCAGATGTTGAATTCATTTTAAACAATGACATAATTGGTACTAATACATCTATTTTTCAAGACGATGGAATTCACTTTAACCAATTAGGCAAAAAATACCTTGTCAGGATATTGAAAACGCATTTAAACCCAGTATTTGGACTCAAACCTTATAATGAATATAAGACTTCTAATTCAACAAACAAAACACCAAACAGAAACTACAGACACATGAGACAGAACCACTCCTACGGTCGACAAAACAACGACAATCAGTCTTACCGGCAAAACTACATGTATAATGAGAACCAAAATCCCTATGACTATTATAGTCAACAATATCATAACGCTAACAATGGGAGATCCAACCAAAGTGAGATGAACCAGCTTCTCAGTAGACTTATTGAACTTGCACGATAATTCAATAATAAATCTTTAGAGAGAAAAAAGCCATAGAGTACAGTACATTTAGTTATACTTAAATTATGGCCAATTGGAATTATAAGCATTTATTCTAGTTGTTATTATTTTATTTTTGTACAAAAATCACAATAGTATGTTTTGTTTTATTTAAGTTGCTTGAAAATGTCATTAATAACATATACATGTATATTGTATTATACACTTTTAAAAGTATATGGTTACAACTTACTATATATAGTATAGGCAGTATTACACGCATATTGCTAACAATGTTTACTTAGTATTATACATGAAACTAGCAAATATTTCAAGAAACAAAAAATTCTACCCTTGTTCCATGTTTGAGTCTCATTTTGGTGTTTCAAGTAAAAGTAAAAGAAACTTATGAATTTATATATAATTTTGATAACTGAAAGAAAAGAAAAATATACATTACACACATCAATGATTTTACAAAAAGATATGTCCCTGCATATATATATATATATATGTTTTATTAACCAAAAAATCTTTAAAGTAATAATAATTGAGTTATTTCCCTTTCCCCATGTCCTTTGTAAATAGATAGATTTTTGACTTGCTATATGAATATTGCCTATTGGAATATTCATGGTTTAAATGAAGATAAATTTCAGGATGATTTGTTTATTGAAAATGTTTGTAAATATGACATAGTATGTTTTGCAGAAACAATGTCGAGAGAGTCTCCAGGAAATCTTCCAGGTTTTACATCTCCCTATATAGTTAAGCCTATTAAGGCAAAAAAAAAGGGGGAGACCATCAGGTGGCATGCTTATATTTATAAAAGCCAAATTTAAAAATGTTATTTCTGAAATAAAACAGAACAACTTCTCAATATGGTTGAAAATAGATGGAACTTTTCTCAATTTGGAGAAAAACATTTTTCTTTGTTTTACCTACATGAAACCATATATTAATAAGGATATTTCTGAACTGACATTCACAAAATTGGAAAATGATATTTCTTTTTTCCTATCAAAAGGTGAGGTGATTTTAAGTGGTGATTTTAACGCACGCACAGGAGGGTTAAATGATTTTATTCAAAATGATGGTGTTAATGACAGTTTTACAGACTGTCCAGTACCGGAAGATTATACACCTGATTTACCCTTAGAAAGAAATCAATTAGATCAAAAACAATTTACATGGGAATTTACTTGTGAATATCTGTAAGTCCTCTCAAATGAGAATTGTGAATGGAAGATTCCTTGGTGACTCACTTGGCTACTTCACATTTTATAATAGTAATGGTAAGAGCACAGTAGATTATATGTTGACATCACAGAATTTATTTTATACCATCAATAACTTTATGGTAAAACCACCTACTGATCTATCAGATCATTGTTTAATAGCATTGAATATTTTTAATTTTAAAAATTCTAAAGAAATAGATAAGGAAGAACTATGGTCCCTTCCTGGTAAATTTAAATGGGCGGATCAAAGTAAGGACATTTATATTGATGCTTTATTAGAAGAAAAGAGTATAGAAGACATTCTATCTTTAAACAAACTAATTGATGATAATAATTTTAATGATATTGACTTCTTAGTGAACAAAACTAATGAAATCTATTTAGAAGCTGCAAAAAAATCAGTTTCTTTTAAAGCAAATTTAAAAAAATCCATAATGCAAAGACACACAAAAAAAGCAAAACCTAAAAAAGTATGGATGTCAAATGATTGCTTACTCCTTAGAAGAGAAGTGCGTTCCCTTGGAAATAGATTAGCTAAAGCCCCTAATAATAATGCATTAAGATTAACTTATTGCAACTGTAAAAGAGAGTACAATAAATTGAAAAATAAATTAAAAAAGGATTTTTTTCATTCCTTGATAAAACAAATAAATGAGATAAACCCAAAGAACACCAAAGAATTTTGGGGAAGCATTAATAAATAAAAAAAAAAGAATAATAACTGTGAGCCTGCTATTTCTGCCAAAGAATGGGAGATTCATTATAAAAATTTACTTGCTTCAAGTAATAATGATAAGACTGATACAAATCAAAATATAGAGAACAAAAATCAAAACTTTTCTAATACATCCCTTAATGTCCCTATTACATGTAAAGAAATCAAAGACTGCATTAAGAAGCTAAAAAAGGGAAAATCTGGAGGTCCTGATTTAATAATTAATGAATTTCTAAAGGTGGGGTCAAACACACTAGTTTTACTTTTAACAAAACTTTTTAATAAGATACTTAACTCAGAAAAATTCCCAAAAATTTGGAACATTTCTCTATTGACATCAATTTATAAATCTGGTGACCCATCTGATTGTGGGAACTATAGAGGTATAAGCATTACAAGCTGTCTTGGTAAAGTCTTTACATCCATTTTACAAAAACGACTTAGTGATTTTCTTGAAACACATAATTTATTATCTTCAAATCAAGGTGGTTTTAGAAAAAATTACAGAACTGTAGATCATGTCTTTATCTTAAAAACAATAATAAACAAATATTTGTTTAAATGTAAAAAGAAACTATATGTGTGTTTTGTAGATTTTAAAAAGGCTTTCGACAGTGTCTGGAGATCAGCTCTGTTCTTAAAATTACAAAATAAAGGAATACAAGGCAAATTTTATAATATACTGCATGACATGTACTCTAATACCTTATATTCATGTAAATATCAAAATATGTTTACCAAGCCTTTTCTTGCTAATCAGGGTGTCAAACAAGGTGACAGTTTAAGTCCAACTTTATTTAATATATTTGTTGATGACATAGGAAAATACTTAGAAACAAACTTAACTAGTGCAGTTAATTTAAATGGTCAAAAAGTGAATCATTTATTGTATGCAGATGATTTATTGTTGATATCAGAATCTGCAGATGGTCTCCAGAACCCTCTTGATTCTTTACAAAAATATAGTACTGAATGGAAACTGGACGTGAACCTTAAGAAAACAAAAATTATAATTTTCTCTAAAATTAAAGTAAATAAAGAAAACTTTTACTTTTATTACAGCTCTAATGCAATTGAAATTGTTGATTGTTATAAATACTTAGGAGTTGATTTTCATAGCTCTGGAAAATTTATACAGGCAGTGTCAAGCCTCTCAGATAAAGCTAAAAAAGCATATTTTGCATTGAAGTCAAAACTACCATATAGTGAAAATTTGTCTGTTAAGACTTGGCTCCAGCTTTTTAATTCAATGATAACTCCTATTTTAACTTATGGATCAGAAGTATGGATATCAGAATTCAAACCAAATTTTGAAGCATTAGACAAAAGTAAATTAGAAAAAACACAAAACTCCATATTTAAAAACATACTTGGGGTTCATGGAAAGTCTTCCAATCTAGCAGTGCGGTGTGAATTGGGCACTTTACCCATTAGCATTAAATGTTATCAACTTATGTTTAAATATTATGAGCGTCTCAGTAATATTGGTGAACGGTCTGGTGGTCCGCATGAAATTCTCAAAGCTGCTTTTGAAGTGGACAAAACTCTCACAAATAAAGAAAATTCATGGTCTTATAAACTATCTGAATTAATGAAATATATTGGAATATCCTTCAACAAGCATTGTAATATTAATTTCAAACAGAAACTAGAAGATTTTTACAAAAATAAAATTATTTTTGAACTTTCTAAGATAAAAGATGGAAACTGTGGTAAACTTTTATTTTTTAGTAAAATTTATACTAAATTTAAACAACAAGAATATTTAAATTTTAATATTCCTAAATACCTTAGAAAAAAACTCACTAAATTAAGAATAAGTGCACACTCATTAGCAATAGAAACTGGGAGGTATGCAAGACCAAAAATACCATCTAATGAGAGATTTTGTAAATTTTGCACAGAAAAAATTGAAAATGAGATTCATTTCTTGATTGAATGTCCGCAATATAAAAACATTAGATCTAAATATAAAATAAATGATATTAATTCAAATAATTTGGATGAAAATTTTACCAAAATGTTAAATCCTATGTCTGAAAAGGAATTAAAATCTATTTGTATGTATATTGAAGAAGCTCTTGATTTGAGAGACCACCATACCGTTTCATCAGATAATAATCTTTTACAGTAGTTTGTGCATATACATATATATATATAAATATCTTGTATTGTGTGTTTTAAGTAAATATACGAAAATCTATAATAATACTGAAATATAAGTCTATGGTATCAATATCAGTCTATAATGTATTTGTATACATAGAATTGGCTCATGACTTGTTACATGAATCTTTATTTCATTTATATGTTGTTTTAATATTATAATTGTCTGTATTTGGATCACGCCTCTATTGTGCTCTTTCCAATAAAATATTGAATTGAATTGAATTGAATAAGTTTGAATGACATTTTCTTGCTATCATCTGTCATGTCTGTAATTATTAAGTTATTAGCGAGAACGTATTTGATGACATGTCCACTTACGTATCATGCATATTATTTATTAACATTTAACTATGACCCATCGATAAAAATCTGCTATTATTGTATTATTATTGGGTAGTGGTCAAGTCCTGTCAATACACCTAATCTCTATTCCCAGGCTAACCGGAGAATCTGTCCCGCTTGAACTATCGACGTCATACAATAACTTTTACATTGCGGAGTCAGATATTTTATATGATGATGTCAATATTTTACTGGAACCTGTGTGATGTCCAGCAATGGCGGAGGAATAGCGATAATGTGTATATATATATATATATCATGTATATACATGTTGATATGCAGACTGATGACAAGTCCATTGAAATGGCATTAAAAAGTCGGTTCAGTGCATGTGTTTAGTGTGACAGGATTGCTTTCCTTAGAACATGGGATAGATACTAAGTCAGCCATAAGCGGTTGAGCTTAGAAAGTACTTATTAATCTCAGTCGGTTTATGCGCTGTATACACCTTATCGCTATTCCCGGCTGACCCGTCCGCTTGAACTTTTGACGTCAACAACAATCACTTTTCCATTGTGGCGTCAGACATTTTGTTTTATGACGTCAAAATTTTACGGGAACCTGTGTGATTTCCAGCAATGGCGGACAAATAGCGATAAGGTGTATTGTAACACAGACAGCCAGGGTTCTAGTCCATGTAGTCCCGGCAGAGACACACTATTTTGCAAGAAGAATCATTCTCTCAGGTTACACTATCATCATATTGTGAAGTATTGTACAATTATTGCATAAACATGTTACCTAGCTGAAAATACATGTTATGTTTCCTACTGGACAATGAGATGTATACTCAAAGAGTGCTCAAAACAACTTGCACCAGGACTCTCAATAATATACCAAAAGTCAATAAATACTGGAGAACTGCCAAGAGACTGGTTAAATGCTAACATCTCGAGCGTCTTTAAAAAAGGAGACAAACATGCACCAGAAAATTATAGACCGGTATCACTAACATCTGTGCCGTGTAAAATACTTGAACATATCATCTGTAAGCACATACTTAACCATTTAGACAAACACAGGGTACTAACATCACTCAACCATGGATTCAGATCCGGATACTCGTGTGAAACACAGCTACTAGTCACATTGCACGACTTCATGAAATCACACGATGCTGGTAACCAAATTGATGTTGCTATCCTGGATTTTTCAAAAGCATTTGACACAGTGCCACACAACAAACTCCTGCACAAACTAGATGAATATGGTGTGAGAGGACCACTAAATAAATGGTTAGAAATGTTTCTAACTCAGAGAAGGATGAAGGTTGTCATTGATGGAGAGGAATCTGAAGAAGCTACAGTGGACTCAGGAGTGCCACAAGGAACCGTACTCGGCCCCCTTCTCTTCCTCTGTCATATCAATGATCTCCCAGACTCAGTAAAATCAACTGTTAGACTTTTTGCTGATGATTGTCTGCTGTACAGAAATATAAAAACACAACGGGACCACACACTGTTACAACAAGATCTGGTTAGCCTAGAAAAATGGGCCAAAGACTGGGGTATGCGCTTCAATGCAAAGAAATGTTACATCCTGAGCATTAAGAACAAAAGCCAGAAGTTCTATACCCTTGATGGACACATACTCCAACAGGTCAAACACAATCCATACCTAGGACTACAGATATCGGACGATCTGAAATGGACCACCCACATTTCAAATGTAACTAAGAAAGCAAATTCTACACTAGGCTTTCTTAGACGAAATCTAAGATTCTGCCCAAAAGACTGCAAGAAAACAGCATACATTTCATTGGTGAGATCTACGATGGAATACGGGGCAATTGTATGGGACCCTTATACATCAAACAACATCAACCAATTAGAAAGAATACAAAAAAGAGCAGCTCGATTCATCACAGGGGACTATAAATCAAGAGAAGAAGGATCGGTCACCAAAATGCTAACAGTACTGGAACTTGAAAACCTACAATCCAGAAGAACAAGCCAAAGACTGGTATTTCTGTACAAAGTGGTTGAGGGTTTGGTCCCAGCTATCAAACCTGACGAATTTTTGGTAAAAAGCAAAACCAAAAGAACAATCAAACCGACACGCTTTGTAGACTTTGAGAGCACAAACATAGTGAACAACTCAGTTAAAAATCAAAGTGCTGGATAGCACCTCTGGAAAGTTTGCAACTGTATATGTGTATTATTTCAAATAGGTTATTGACGTGTATTATTTTAAATATGTATTTAAATCACTGTTTTGATTTTTTAAACTAAACCATTGTCTCGCCAGCAATTTCCAAAAACAAAAATCACTTTTTATGCCCCATTTATGGGCATTATGTTTTCTGGTCCGTGCGTCCCTTCGTCCATCCGTCCTTCCGTCCGTTCGTCTGTCCCATTCAGGTTAAAGTTTTTGGTCAAGGTAGCTTTTGATGAAGTTGAAGTCAAATCAATTTGAAACTTAGTACACACTAGAACACACCCGTGATATCGCGGGTCTGTGACTGAATTAAAGTATATAACTATGCCTACGCCTTATTTTAGTATTGGGATTGCCATCTGATAAAGTCATGCCGATTATAAGATGCACAGTGTTCTCTGCTTTCAAAATCTGTCTGTTTGAACCCGTCGACCAGGAACTTATCAATTATTGGTAATATTAATTGAAAACAAAAGGTCCTGGAATGGAGTATTTTTTAATCAACAGCATTGTCCTATATCTATTAATTTAGTTATAAATAAAGTTGAATTCTTTGATTCGCTGTTTTATGTCATGCCCGCTAACAAATTGAAAACTGTACCTATACGCCTTATTTTAAGTCCAGATTTTTAGTACTCGTATTGTCATCTTAGAAAGTCTTACTGCATAAAATACTACAATAGGGAACAATTTGACAATGATTGAATTAAGTAGTGTCAACCCTGTGACTATGACCCGTGTACATGGCAAAATCCGAAATACACTGTTTGGTGGTGCGCCTGTCAGATGAGAAACGTACCGATAAGGTAATAGGTAACAGGTGAATATTAATTATGTGGAAGAGTGCTGTTAATTTTTAATTAATACCATTGTCCTATATTGGATATATATAAAATTGAATTCTTTGATTTGTCGTTTTTACCCCATGACGGCTGATAAATTGGACCTCGTCATTTTAGTATTATAGTTGTTCCCTATGATATAATCTTTCTAATTTTAATGCCAAATTAGAGTTTTTACTCCATTTTCACTGTCCACTGAACATAGAAAATGATAGTGCAGATGGGGCATGCGTGTACTGGGGACACATTCTTATATATCTATACTTCTAAATCTAAAGACCGTTTTTATGTTTATGTTTTATATATAAAGGTATATATACTCGATAGGGTATACTGAAAATTTCACCCCTTTACATCTAGAATGGTAAAAGTGACGCCGACAAAATTCAAACTTGACTTGTGTTTTGTGGTTGCGTATAAGTTTCATAAAATTTGGTTCAGGCAAACTAAAGTAAGAGAACAGAAATCAATTTTGGGATGTATGGACGTACGCATAAGTAAGGGACGTACATACTTACAGAAAAAAACAAGGATAAAACTCAATATGGTGGGGGCATAACAATAGTAGTATTACCTCAGGAATAAAAAAGTTTATATACACTAGATTCATACACTGTTGATCTGAGGTGCTTATACATGTCCTGTAACACATTTTAGTTGCTGCTGCGTAATTGCCATTGAGGCAATGACATTTGAGATTTTTGTTTTAAGCCATTTATTTAATCATTGCCTCTGTGGGGACACATTATTAATTATAGGTCAATCTTAAAAAATCATACTGCCCCAGGAATAAAGTGAGGATAAAAAGTTCTGGATCCGCCACTGCATTGTTAAGCACTAAGAAAGTCATTTTGCTAGTACATGGACAAATGTTATTAAATCATTTTAATAATTTCTACAGCACTAGTCTTTAGCTTGATCTCGGTCTTGATACACTGAACTATAATATTCTTAGAAGTAGTTGATGACTCAGTTGCTTTTAAATTATACGGATGCTATGATACTAATTGTCATTAAGACAATGTTTTTTCTGTTGTCAGTTTGATCCACTTGAACATGCTGAACGAGTGAAGGTCCTTATATCCACATTGGAATGTGAAACAGCTAGTACTTAACGAATTAAAAGTTTTCAAATGATTTTTGGCATCAAAACTTTCAGATCGATGTCGGTTTGACAAAAACAATGCACTTTTCTATTTATTTCTATAAGCCGGTATTTACCTTTAATCGTCCTTGGCGTGAGACATAAGCCATATAATTATCGATTATTTTATATTCTATCACCTGTGTATTGTTAAAATAAATCAAACCATTATCACTTGTCAATTATCCGACAATTTTGTCAAATATCAACTTGTTCTCACATACCGGACTCTTTCGATGCACTCGGGCTTTTACTTATTCAATAATAAACAGTTGTAAATATCGTACATAGTAAAAAATAGTGCGGGAAAATGTTCATTCATGAAATATTCATGAATGAAACGCTGTCTCGCGTAGATTTCTTTGATTTTCTCTTCAGCCAATGGCCGATCCGCAAAGTAGTGTTTGTGATACTTATTTTCAATATGAAGCTAAATTCATTCCTTTTTTATTCAAGCTGTAATCTTTTCAAAAGAGTAGCAACTCAAAGTATCCAAGAATCAGAAGTCGAACACTAGTACTACATTATCTTGGAGCAGAACATTGGGATAGTCTGTCTCACCGGAAGTTGAGGCCGACGCCTAAGGAAAGTAGCAATAGCAAGCTATAGCAAACTTTCCAACAACTCAAAGGCAATTGAAACTACAAACTGTAAAACTGAGCAATTTAAAAACTCATTCTTTGTCAAGACTGTGATCCACTGGAACCAACTGGAAGAAGAAATAGTGTGCGCCAAATCAGTTGAGAGCTTCAAAACAGCTCTACAACGCCGACAATAGGCGCTCTCTCTCCCGTCGAGTAAAAGCCAGTATTGGTACCTTCGACGTAACGATACAGATACAGATACTTTAGGCTTTATACATATGGTAGTTTGTAATTTCTTACTGTCTCCCCCTTTTTCTAAATAAAGACATGTTTCATTGTTGGTCATTGTCATGGGATGTGCTGATGCATGAGAGCATATTTTACTTTGTATTTTACACATGTTTAATGTCTTTACCTAATGTAGATAATTCAATTGCTGGCTTCTCTTAATACTATACTCTACATCTTCTCTTTCTTTGACATGGCTGTCAAAATATGACGTCAGCTGTAATTCATCATGTGATCATCATGCGGATATTACTTCCGGTTGTTGCGAAGGACGCGTAAACAAAGGCACGTGGTAGACCTTTCTTAACGTGTATAAGATAAAGTGATTGAACACTAATCTAGAAAAGCGCGAAATCATTTCAATTAGTCATTTATGAACTGTCAACATTGCTTTTTATTATAATTTAAAAAACCGTAACCATAACAGTGTCGATCCGTCTACCAACGGGTTTTAGTCGTTGTAATCTTGGTTACTAAGACGCTATTTTCCATTTCTTCGCCTTCTTCAAATCCTGTTACTTTTGTAAAAATTTTCTTAATCAAACAAGGAATACAACAAAGAAACAAATCCAAAGTAATTACGTCAATCTAATTAGATAGCCTGTTCACAGTTAGCTAAGAAACTTAGAAAGGTAACATATTTCTAGCCATAAAGTTGCAGGTTCTTGTCAATCTTGAAAACTTTTTGAAGTTTTCAAAGTTATAATATTCATTCACTCTTATGGGATAGAGGTGTCATAATCACAATAGGCCTCATCGCTATTTGGTTATCTCAACATTAAACACATGAATCTTCTACATTTGGACTTGTAACACCATATAACACTCACTTTTCTTTTGTGCAATGTTGTGGCAGAATCCGGGTCCGTCCGCCCTGATTACGGTTCGCCCTTATACCGGTTCGCCCTGAGTCCGTTGGCTCTGATTTTATTTTTTAATATAGTGTTGCATTGTGTGTATATAATTGAATATGTTGAAGTCAGTCTACAATTTCGCCGAATATTGTATTATGTTGTCTATAGCTAGCTCCTACTGGGTTCTAAATTTCTACAAGATATTGTGACTTTATTAAGGTATTGAGGACTAAGTTTGTATCTGTATGTTATTACCTTACTAGGAAATAAGTTTCTCAGAATTTCAGCACTACATTGTATTTTTAAATGTAAAACAACTGAAAACTAAATTATTTGTATGTAATTGAATATATGATTCATATATGTTGAAGTTTGTCAAAACACACTTGATATCAAAGAAGCCAAGCTGCGAAAATAGTTACCCTTTCATGCCTAACAATTTATACATCAGTGTTTTTACCCATCCAAGCTGATTATTTAAGAATTGAATGATTCTTTTTGTAAATTTATTTGGGTGTAAAAGCGTTGATCGAAGTACATTTTGTATGAAACGCGGAAGCTTTTTTTAGCTATGATCATGAATACACGAATTATATAATTTTTTTTATTTAATTCACCTGTGCACTTTATTGTTGGACCACGTGTTATCATGAATGAAAAGTTGTTTTGAGCAATGCAACTGCTTATAACGGAATAACACCTTATGTGCAGTTATCTAATCAGAATAAAGTATTTTAATGAAACATACATCTAATGTAATTATTTGAGAAACATGTTATTTCATTATTAATCCATCAACATATAACAATCAGTGATATCAACATGATCAAAGATTTAAATTATACCTTATCAGCTATCTTAATTCAATCAACAGTAATTAAAAGTAATTATAAATTAAAATGTAATGTTTAAATTAATATAAATTTGGCAAATATTTTGTATTTAATTTTAATGGATACATAAATTGTAATATATATATATATATATATATATCTCGTTCATTAATGTATCATATACATATCATACGTGAAAATAGGGTGAACGAACCCAGGGCGAACGGACTATCAGGGCGAAGAAACTCAGTGCGAACGAACCTAGGGCGAAAGTGTAATCAGAGCGAACGATCCCGATACCGTTGTGGCACAGGGACAGGGCATCAGTCATGTAAGCACGTGGTAAGTAGTGTTTACTCAATAAAAGTACAATTTTACTTCAAGAAATAGATTAGCATGTTTTGTCTGCAAATTCCATGTTGAAAGAAGAATGTGTCCAAAGTACACGGATGCCCCACTTGCACTATCATTTTCCATGTTCCATGGACCTTGAAATTGGGTAAAAATCTAATATAGCATTAAAATTAGAAAGATTAGTATAGGCATGCAGTGCTCTAGCTAGAAATCAAAAGGGGCAGGGTGCCAGTGGAGGGCAGGGCACTTTTTATGATAAGAAAAGGCACTGCTCATTTTTTTGTCTACGTTTGTGTGTGTATCAGGAGTTAACGAATCTCTTTTTTTTTTCTTTTTTTTTACTGTATATGGTTTTTTTTTTTTAAATAAAGGTGCTTTTCAACTATAGTCTTTATTTCATTGTTTGTGTAGTTATGAATGATATAGTACATCTTCATCAACATATTATGTTTTTACAGTTTAACTTCACTCTTCCCATCATCAAAAAAATATGTGTGTTTTTTTTTGTTTTTTTTTTATCTATATAGGAATTATAGCTTTTAATACATCATATAACCTGCAACTGAGAGCATTACTAATTTATCAATGTTTAGAACATGGATTGCTAAAAGTATAATTATCAAGTAGAAATTGCAATATATATTTTTTAATATGTTCAAAGACAGTTAATATCTTTAAGGTAACATTATTATGTTATTATATATTCAATTGGTCATTTATTCCTTTTTTTGATACTAGATAATATTTTTAGAGCACAAATTTGTAATAAGCTAAAACAGGGGAAGTAACTCCAAAATCAATTTCCACCACGTTTGGGTCACAGGCGCTTGGGTCTATGATACAGATTTTTTTTTTATTTTTTTTTTTTATTAAAATATTCAATTTTTTATATTTATAATACATATCTATCACTTCTGTGCATGTCTCACCTAGTTTCGAGCGATTTAAACGACCCAGAGAAAATACCAAATTTTACTATCCATACTAAGAAACAAATATGGATAGTAAAATTTGGTATTTTCTCTGGGTCGTTTAAATCGCTCGAAACTGATGAGACATGCACAGAAGTGATAGATATGTATTATAAATATAGAAAATTGAATATTTTAATAAAAAAAAAAAATTAAAAAAAAATCTGTATCATAGACCCAAGCGCCTGTGGTTTGGGTTAATTAAAAACTGTGCTTGTCGCCAGAAGTTGAGATGGAAGGCATTTCTGTAAAGGCATAGTTTTATTTTGATGACTTAAATTTAATTCTAAAGTCATGAAAGTCTTCATTTATATACGCTCTTCCATTGTGACTTGGAGATCGAAAATGCCGACCCAAGCTAAACACACTCGCTGACACATTCATCAAAAGTATGACAAAAAGATACATTGTCCTAATTAAATTACCTAGTTATTAACACCTTTGAAGTCTATCATTGTAATTGATTGTAATGACATGATTAACCTGGGGGCAATCACACAGGTGTCATATATGTAATTAACTTGGAGATCAGAAATCGATGAAACAAAATTTTACCAAAACGGCACAAGATAATTTTGGAAAAAGACGTCAGGGCAGAAGGGCGCAGATGAAGGCACCCAGGGCGCGGCTGAGGGCACCCAGGGCGCTGCGCCCTTCTATTTTGGGCTAGCGAGACCACTGGCATGATAGGGAACATATATGTACTATATGTACGTTTCAAGTTGATTGGACTTCAATTTCATCAAAAACTACCTTGACCAAAAACTTTAACCTGAAACTCCCACTTTCATTTTCTATGTTAAGTGGACCGTAAAATGGGGGTCAAAAGTCTAATTTGGCTTTGAAATAAGAAAAATCCTATCATAAGCAACAAGTGAACTAAGTTTCAAGTTGATAGGACTTCAGCTTCATCAAAAACTACCTTGACCAAAAACTTTAACCTGAAGCAGGAGAAACAGACGAACGAACGGAGCCACAGACCAGAAAACATAATGCCTCTTTACTATCATAGTTGGGGCATAAAAAATACATGTATACTAGTCAAAGCAGTAAAACACCATATTTTCTGGAAAATCAATTGGTCCTTGGGATATTAATTACATGTAGTTCATGTAGTTATGCTTATCTCGAGAAATTGTGGTAACCAGATTCTTGGGTCAACCGGGACAGATTTTCAAGGTGTATTGTCTTGACTCCCATGTAAAGGTACCAGCCTACAATGTATATATATTTTTCAGATGGCAAGTGGAGAACAACATTTACATCTTTCTGTTAGAGAAAATGACAAAGAAAAACTTGGAGAGCTTTTGGGAGCTGGAGTTGATATCAATTGTTTATTTTACGGATGGACACCATTACAAGTAGCAATTCAGGAAGGTATTCATATTAAAAAAAGTAAAACTTACAGTAAATTATATAAAAGTATAAACCTATAAATCATGTAAATAGTCTTTATTTTAAAAGTTAGCTTGTATCAGACAGTTTTGATTAGAATAGGATGATGTTGGATGGCCGATTTAAAACTTTTGATAGCAAATTAAATGATATTGAAGACAAGAGCATGTTTATGTAATAGGAATACAAAACCTTTCTTGTACACAAACACGGAGTCAGAGATTTTTATGTGCTAGTTCACAAGTAAACATTTCACAAAAAACATATCGCCATACCCAGAGACATTATTTTGAGTCCGAGTTGACCATGCATGTCTTTGCTCTTTTTCCTTAATACTGTACATGTGTGCTTAGCGGAGAAGCATAAATGTCTTTGATTTGACCCTGTTATCAATTGAAATCAAGTGCTCCCACACTTTAGCTCTAAACACTGTACACTGATGCCAGAGAGGCTGTTCTGTTGAAATATGAAAAATTTGTAATTTAAAAGAATTCAATTTACATAAGTGATAAATTATGACAGACACACATAAAAAATTAGAAATGTAATAATACCCAATACAGCAAAAAAAATACATGAAACAACAAAGACAAAAAAAACCAACACATAAGCAATACCGTAGTCCAGATAATCTGATAATATTATTGTACACAGAAAACTTAGCATTGAGCAAACAGGAATCTCAACAGAACATTTCCTGTTGAATTTTTAACACATTAAAATCATCACAAACATTTCTAAATATACAGTAAGCAAAAAACAATACAAAACATTGTGTTCAATGAATTTGTTTGGCATACTTTTTATACACATTCAATCATATTACAGAATGAACTCAGAATTTGGCAGTTGTTGACATCTTGATCGTATTAAGTAGAAAACAAACATTCTTTCATCATTTTGAATCGGTTAAGTTGATACAAAGTTAACATTGTTTTTACTACAAACCTGATTGCTTACAATATTATGAATATTATTACAATTTTTTTATGCAAATAAGCTTTTTTGCAGAAAATCATGAACAAAGTTAGAATTTCCCTACAACTTATTTTTTTTCGGAGTACATGTATCCGTAAAATTTGATATATTTATTTATATGTTTGTTTCAAAGGTAATGAAGATATTGGAGTGTTTTTAATAGAGAAAGGATGTGATTATAATTTCCATGACAGACACAGTGTTACACCATTTGAAGATGCTGTCAACAGAAATTTATCAAAGGTAAAGTACATGTACATTGTATTTTGAAAATAATAACATACAGCATGGAAAGTCTGAACATAGGAGGGCACTATACAGTAATAAGGATATGATTCATCAATAGAGCAATTACTATAATATCTCAGTAACTTTAATTGGATTTAAAGGAAATGTTTTGATAAGGCCAAAATATGTCCCCTGTGTGCAGTGAATTTTTTTTTTCCATTATCACAATGAATCATAGTTTAAAAATGAAATGACTAGATAGAAAATAGGTTGTTGTTTTAAAAAGTAAGGTATCAGCTTTCTTTTTATGATGTTTATATACTAGCATAAATTTTCATTAAAATTCAAAGAGTTCAAGCTATGTCCAAACTATTATTTTTTTTAATCAGCAACACAAAGTGCATGCATTTAACAAACAGAAGCTTTTTTATCATGGAAACAAATGAATTAATATAAAAGTCAAAATAGAATCCCATGCCACATCCTCTCAATTGTAGACTATTATTTGCTATGGTTATTTTTCTTTTAAAGGTTTAAGAATATATGGTATGAGTGTCAATGAGACAACTCTCCATCCAAGTCACAATTTTTAAAAGTAAACCATTAAATGTCAAAGTACAGTTTTAACACGGAGCCTTGACTCACACTGAACAGCAAGCTATAAAGGGCCCCAAAATAACTAGTTTTAACCCATTTAAACAAGAAAACCAACGGTCTAATCTATTTTAAAAAAATAGAGAAACAAGAAACAATTATGAACCACATTAACGAACGACAACTTCTGAACATCAGATTACTATTTTATATTTAGGACAGGTCCAGTGCAGTGGCTTTAAACATTTTAATAGGACCAACCTTTTCCCTTATCTGGAACAATAGTATAACATCACAACATAGAAAAACACACTATAAAATACCAATCGAAATGGCTTAACTCAATCAAAAGACATATTATATTTAACACAAGTGAACAAACGCTGAACAATTAAATTTGAAGTATAAAATACAGTAAATATTAAAAAGGTGTATGGTATTATAGGTTCCAAATTTAACAGTTCCTCACTATGTACTTTCAAATGTAGGACATGGCACATTGTATAGACACCTATCCATATTTGAAGAATGTATATTGACTTTTATTTTCTTCTTTTTGTGTTGTTGGGTTGCTGTCTTCCTAATATTTGTCCCACATTAATCATTTATCCATTAATTCTGTTTAGATTGTAGGAGCATTGATATCAAAGGGAGTTAAGCCAGATGAGCCCTTATCAACTGGTAATTTGGCAATTTGTGTAGCAGCTGAGAAGTCATACAAAGAACTTCTGCAAACTCTCATAAATGGTAAGGAACAAATATCTTTTCATCAATAGAATGTGTTTGTTGGGGCTTTGTTTTTACTAAAAAAAAATCATTAAGGTGACGAGAAATATTGACTTTTCAATCTAGAGCTTAATGTTTTAACCAGTCCACTACATGTACAATGATAATTAATGATTTGCTAAATTTATTCTAATTTGGACGGTTTTAAAAAGGCTTTGCATTTTGTGTTGACACCTCTCTACTGTTAAAGATTAAATGAGATGTCCTTCTCATGCACATTTGCTCCACATCTCCAATTGTCTTATTTTAACTGTGCTTTCCTAAGTCAGGAATCTGATGTACAGTAGTTGTCGTTTGTTTATGTAATATATACGTGTTTCTCGTTTCTCGTTTTGTTTATATAGATTAGACCGTTGGTTTTCCCGTTTGAATGGTTTTACACTAGTAATTTTGGGGCCCTTTATAGCTTGTTGTTCGGTGTGAGCTAAGGCTCCGTGTTGAAGGCCGTACTTTAACCTATAATGGTTTACTTTTTAAATTGTTATTTGTATGGAGAGTTGTCTCATTGGCACTCACACCACATCTTCCTATATCTATTTGGTAATTTTCCTTCATATTTTTACTTTACAATTTACCTGAATTAAAAGTTGTTACATTCATGACTGATTGGTAAAAGGCTATTTAATGTATTATATTAATCACAATTGTATTATAACATGTATTCTATGTTTAGGAGGTGCTGCTGTAAATTCAGTGAACAATGAAGGAGCAACACCACTGTACATAGCCTCTAAAGAAGGACACAATGGATTAATACAAACATTATTGAATGCTCGAGCTAATGTCAACATGCCATGTGAGAAAGGGGAACAGCATACACCATTAATAGCTGCTACTGCTGCAGAACAGTTTGATGTTGTTAAATTACTGTTAAAGGTATTAAGACTTTTTTAAAATATCTTTTTTTATATACAATCACAGATATACTTACAAGTAACATAAGTCACACGATCCTAAATGATGTAGATGTGAACAACAGTATGTCACAGTACAGCCTTCAACAATGAGCAATGTCCATACTGTAAAGTAAGCTAAGGCCCAAACATTATGACAAAAGAGAAAAATAAAGGTCTCATGTATGATAAAATAATGAATAATAAGCAAATAAAACAGACAGATAAAAAAAACCCACTGAATTGCAAACATTTAAACAACTTCCTTTACAATGTTTCATGGAAAAGTTGAATACACAATTTGGTACATTGTATTAACATCATATATACAATCATTGTGGTTATGTTACCATTCATTGGTTCACTGTGCAGAGAGAAATATGTGTACTTTATTTATGTTTGGTTATACCTATTATGTATGATTAACTAATTGTATACCTTGTATTTCCTTCAGAACAACTGTGACATTAATGCTCCAGATAAGGATGGTTGGACGCCATTATGGCATGCCTATGGGAACAATGATGAAGATAGTATGAAATTGTTACTGAAATCAGGGGCAGATAAGAACATAAGAAATGCTGATGGAGTAACAATAATGGACGAAGCTAGAGATGCAGACGATGACAGCATGATTGAATTATTACAAAGTTTTTCACAGGCATGGACATGAAGTGATAGTGAAAATTCAATGTGAAAGAACCACGCAAATTTATAAACAGTAGCTAGCTAAGCAGGCAGATGCTGCTGAGCAAACGCTATTGTGTGCATCACAGATTCCAGCAACCAAATTATAAATGATGTCACAAAGTGATAAACATTTTACCAATAATAAAGATGTTATAACATTAAAAATGAATCTTATGAAGAAATTGTCAAAGTTGTGAGATCAAGTTAATCTATAAATAATCTTGATTGGTCTAAAAGACCATGGCTTTTTATTCCAATTTTGATGAGAAAATACAATTATAATGACAATTATTTCTACTCATAATATCTTTTATACATGTAGTTATGATGGGTAAAAGAGATATTTTAACATGTTCAATAGAATAAATCTATTTTAAGCTTAATGTCTTGTTTAACATTGAGATTACTAGCTAAGATATTTTGACTCAAATAGTTAAATATCTGTTCATTCTTACTAAGATTTCCTACTTAGTATGATTATTGAGTTTTCATCTATCCAAATACTCATGTAGGATATTTAACATGAATATTACAGCAATTAATACTAGTACTTTTTAAAAATGAAATAAACAACTGTTATATATTATTTTGTATGAAATCCCAATATGTAAAAAATGTCTGCCTTACAAATAAGACATGTTAGATGAAGCTAAGGCAGCTAGGTTAGCAGTGTCCGAAAAAATTGCAATGCACAAGTTTGTTGTATTTTGTTATTAGAATAAATTATCAAAGCTATTATATATATGTTATGTTGATAAACTGCCATGATCCTGTTCAAACTGAAAAAATGGAGGAGTTGTTCAATCATGTTATAACTACTGAAGAATATAATATCAAATCAAGGTACATATTAGTGGACATCTAGTGTGAAGATGAAACTTTTATGCCTTACTTTGCATTTCCTGGCCTCCAAATGTGATATCATGTATTTTTTACAACAATCCCTCTTTTTATCTATAACTTACCGTTTTAATGTTATCACCGTGTATCATCGTACAGCGGATAAAGGTACTAACCAAGCGGGCGTGAGCGATTTTCATCTTACACGGTAACGAAAATCTTTGTTGTGTTTACATAATATCAATGTGTACTTCAATCTAAACATAATTGCTGTTTTAAGAAATAATTTGGTCGTAGGTTGATGATTTATATACAGATGTCTCATTATTTTCCCAAAACAAGAGGGATTACTAAAACATTGAAAAAGCATGTGCAAATACTTGTCAAAAAAGTTGGCCCTCGTCTCATCCGATATAATTCTATATTCATTGCAACTCTTTTTCTGATAGAAGGTCAATGTGTGTTATAGATAATGCATATTTTAAGGTTTTTCTTGTCGTAGAACACACCGAGGGGTGTCAGGAGTGATCAAATGAAAGACCGACCGACCGACCGTTATCGGATGGTAACAATACATTTGTTTCTTACTTTATGCAGTTACAGTAATATTTTTTTATTGTGTATGGATAATAATTTTTAAAAGGTTTATATCTAAATTATTTCGTGAGTTTTATTTCACATTCTACATGAGCCTAAGGGCGTATTAAAACCTGAACACATTAGAAAGTATTATCCCACTTTAGTGTTGTCGGTAAAATAGGATACTAAATTTTACAAATCTTTATAAACGGTATATTTTTGACTGTATATAAGTGTTAAATAAGTATAGCTGTTTCAATAATTGGCATTGAAATCTTTCATACATATGTTATTTTTCGATATTTGATCCCTAAAGAATCGTTGTGTACGGTGTTTAGCTGACCACATAAATCCTTATGTACGGTGCATAGTTAAGTTGTTGTTCACCGTACACAAAAATTTTATTTTCATTCTCGTTTATTACCCAAAAAGTTTCAAGGAATGAGTAATCACAGGTAGGTTTATGATTGGTAACTATTACTCTTGCCCTGTATTAGGTTTCTTTCAGATAAAACATGTAAATGTCTCAAGAACTGTATCGAAATTGAAAGTTGGTGTTGACATTCACAACTATATGCGCATGTACAAGTTAATTTTTCTTATTAGAATATCAAAGTTGTTTAATGAATAGGAAAAAATTGATGCAAAAATTATTTGGGAGCAGGAATTTCAAATGTTGAGAAGTATACATTGAATATTGATAAAGCAAAACAAAGATTTTCATTACCGTGGAAGGTCAAAATCGATCATGCTTGCTTGCTTAGTACCTATATCCGGTGTACTGATGATACACAGTGGTTATAGTAACTTTTCATTAAAAAGTAATGAAATTTAAACAAACAGACAATCTATTTCTGATCAAACATATATGACTGATCATTTATTGTTTCAACGGAACAATGATTTCTGCAAATCAGCATGATCAGGAAATTTGTTTCAGTTCAGTTTTAACCTGTTTACCAGCACAATCAGATACATTTTGTCATGCTGCCATTTCTGTTATTATTTTCTCTGAAAACACTGTTCAAGGAAGTATATAGGAATCATCCTGTTTCAATTTTTCTAGAATTTTGTGTCCTGAAATTAGAAAATGTCTTACCATTCTGTAATCAACCTTGTATATGAGAATTAATATCTACATTAGTATGCTGGTTATAACTTAAAAAATATATATTTTGGGACAAGCAAATAGTGGAAGAGAGGGAATCTGTCCTACTCTGCAGGCAGTTCTGGTTGTATTTGGTAGTTTTGTTGCACTTAATATAAGCAAATATGTAAGATGAGCTGTTAATGACATAATTTTAGTCTAGAACTATAAGTACTTTGAAAGGCACACTATAAAGATCAACTTGTACGAAACTAAAGAAACCCCCCTGGAATTTTACATAAAATTGATACAATGCAGCAAGAATATAAAGGATCTAATACAATTGGTAAATTAAGTGCATTAACTTTAGCATTTTAATACCTTTTTTTTTTTTTTAGATATTTTAATACTGGAAAGAACAAACCATATAGTACTCATGTCATTTCTTTCTTTCATTGAAACAATTTCTGCACAATGTTTTGAAAAATGCCCATTGAACATAAAGGGATGCATAGACAGTATATATTTTCTGGATCCATTTGGACCATACTTCTAAGGTCAAGACCTATGCATATACTCATTATTATTTTTAAATGTTAATAACTGAAATCCTTTCTTTGACATATTGTGTGACCGTCTGATTCCTGGTGTTTTTAGCTTACCGTTCCAAAGGAACAGTGAGCTTTAGCCATCACTTGTCGTTGTCGTTGTCCGTCTGGTGTAAACTATTTCAAACATCTTCTTCTCTAAAACTGCTGAACCAATTGCAACCAAAATTAGACTGAATGATCCTTAAGGTATCTAGAATAAAGTCTGTTTTATTTTCTGTTTCTTCAAAAAACATGGCCCCCATGGCTAAAAATAGAACATAGGGGTAAGATGTAGTTTTTGGCTTATATCTCAAAAACCAAAGCAGTTAGAGCAAATCTGACAAGGGGCTAAAGTGTAATAACCAATTGTTGGGTTGCTGCCACTAAATTGGTAATTTTAAGGAAATTTTGCAGTTTTTGGTTATTATCTTGAATAATATTAATGATAACGATAAACTGTAAAGAGCAAATATGTTCAGCAAAGTAAGATCTTCAAATAAGTTTAATGACCAAAATTGTCAATTGACCCCTCAAAGAGTTATTGCCCTTTAAGGACAATTTTACACAATTTTTTTATCATGTTTTTTAACTTTAAAAAATCTTCTCCTCTGAAACCACTGAACCAATTCCATCCAAACTTGAGCTAAATGATTCTTAGAGTGACTAGAATTAAGTTTGTGTTTTATTTTCTGTTTCTTCAAAAAAAAACATGGCCGCCATGGGTAAAAATAGAACATAGGGGGAAAATGTAGTTTTTGGCTTAATTTCAAAAACCAAAGCAGTTAGAGCAAATCTGACATGGGGTAAATGTGTTCAAAAGGTAAAGCTCTTACAGCCCTGAATCTCAAAACTTATGGGTTGCTGCCACTAAATTGGTAATTTTAAGGAGATTTTGGTTATTGTTTTGAATAGTATTAATGATAAAGATAAGCTGTCATCAGCAAATATGTTCAGCAGAGTAATATCTACAAATAAATTCATATGACCAAAATTGTCAATTGACCCCTTAAAGAGTTATTGCCCTTGAAGGACAATTTTACACAATTTGTTTATTATGTTTTCTAACTTAAAAAATCTTCTCCTCTGAAACTGATGAATTAATTCCAACCAAATTTAAGCTGAATGATCCATAGTGTATCTAGAATAAAGTTTGTGTTTTATTTTATGTTTCTTCAAAAAACATGGCCGCCCTGGCTAAAAAAAGAACATAGGGGTAAAATGCAGTTTTTGGCTTATATCTCAAAAACCAAAGCATTTAGAGCAAATCTGGCATGACAGTGTTCATAAGTTAAAGTTCTATTAGCCCTGAAATTTACAGATGAATCTTACATCCCATTGTTGGGTTGCTGCCACTAACTTTGTAATTTTAAGTAAAAAAACAATCTACGATGAAATTGGACACTTAAACTCTTTAAAGAAAGATTAATCCCAAAAAATCAAGGTGAGCGATTCAGGCTCTTGAGAGCCTCTTGTTTGTTATCTTACCATTGCTAGAACCAATTAACACACATTCATCCTGTCAATTTTTTCTTTCTTAAGTGAAACCATAGGCACTTATTTTCTTTTGTCAATGATGACGTATTGACATTAGTTTATCTTTTTATGTCTCAGTTTTAATCTCTTCCTAATTAAACTAATATAAACTACTGAAATATTAAATTAATTAGAAATATTAAATACATTCTATAATTTACTAACATCAAAATTAAGAGAAAATAAAAAAAGAAGAGGAATCAGTGCCTGAATTATCTGTGGGTAAAAAAGTGAACTCTGGTAAATCGTTTCACAGTCATAATATACTAGATATTTCGTAAATTCCAAAATTTACATTACATTTGTATATTGTAATTCGTAAGGAAAAACCTCGGGAAAAACGATAATGGCCATGTAAAAATGATGATTTCAACTTGTGAGGTCAAGTTCCTTTATTTTATTAATCATGTAATAATGATAATCTTATCCGACAATGCTTTCATTTAGTTTTAAAATGACCCAAACCAAATGAGTATACATATTCGTATATATTCATAACCATGTATTGTTCAAACATTTTTTTCAAATAGTAGAACATCTAGATATAGGAAGATGCGGTGTGAGTGCCAATGAGACAACTCCAAATAACAATTTAAAAAAAAAAGTTAAACCATTATAGGTCAATGTACGGCCTTCAACACGGAGCCTTGGCTCACACCGAACAACAAGCTATAAAGGGCCCCAAAATTACTAGTGTAAAACCATTCAAACGGGAAAACCAACGGTTTAATCTATATAAAAAAAAAACGAGAAACACGTATAAATTACATAAACAAACGACAACTACTGTACATCAGATTCCTGACTTAGAACAGGTGCAAACATTTGCAGCGGGATTAAACGTTTTAATGGATCCAAACCTTCTCCCTTTTTCTGAAACAATAGCATATAACATCACAACATCTACATTTATTAAAACAAATCAATTAAATTTTACTTGATAAATTCAAAAACCTTTTTATTGTAAGCTTTTAATGTCATCTTTTGATTTGATTCAATATAATAGTTATATGCACATTGCGATCAACTTTCGTTTTAAACAAGGAAGTAATATACACCCAACAATGGATACTTGTGATATTTGTCCTGAAACTTGTTCGATTATACCTTGTCAGGATTGTAAAAAACAATTTTGTAATTCGTGTATGCCCGTGCACAAGGAACAGAAGGTATGTCCAACTACTGAATCTTATACCAGCCACACAGATATCGACCACACTGTGCTTGGTTATATTCCACAGTGTAGTACGCATAACAATACTATATCTAAATACTGTTTTGATTGCTATAAGGGTATTTGCGGCAATTGTTCAATTAATACAAATCACACTACTATTGGAGTGGGCGAAACTGCAAAGAATATTAAAGGAGGCTTGCATAATATGGAAACAGACCTATGCAGTAAAAACACCGAACTTGCTCGATATAAGGAACTATGTAGCGAAGAAGAAGTCAAACTGAAGTCTGTAGAAAAAGAAATTGAAAACGAGGAACTTGAATGGACTCGTCAAATTCTCTCAACAAAAAAATCTTTAATATCTAAAGTCGAAGACAATATTAAAGAGTATCAAATCAGTTACCATGAAAAGAATTTATTGCTAAAAAAAGCTAAGTCAATTTTAGATGCAATTCCTGCTGCAAACACGTCTTTAAAAACTATTTCATTATGGGAACAATTTAGACGTGCAATAGATGAATTCGATAAAATATCCGAGAAGAGAATGTTGTCCCAAACATTAGTGTTTTATCCCGGCGTAAAAAATCCAATGAACTGGAGCAAAGAGTTTGGTTCCTTGGAAACGTAAGTAAAGGTCAAATACTCAGTAACATTCGATTGATTCTTTCTATAAGTACCATATGCACTGTCTTTGTAAGACTATATGTTTTCTTGAATTGTACGTGCCAGTCACTAAATTGGACACTTACCCAATATATCTCTCTTATTCATTAGAATTAAAAGTTTGGAAAGAGGGGAACTGGAATTGTTTAAGTAGTTATCAAAGGTACCAGTATTATAATTAAGGGCATATGATACAGTTTTGATCCCGTATTTACAGTTTGATGAAAACTTCCATTTTGGCTATTTTTTGCCTGAGTAAATCAAATATGTAATAAAAAATATACCTTCAATTGCTATTTTTTGAGTTAAATGAGGTCGAAATTTTGTATATTTGCTCAAAATTCGGATTTGTGGCCGTATTTTTGCTTTCGAAAGAAAGCCATAACTTTTTTGTTTTAAAAGATAAACACAAATTGTGTTTTGTTAAATAATTTGTAATTTCTGTATTTTATAAGTATCATAAAAATTTATGCATTTTTTATTCAGAAATAACTCATATTTATCAAATGGTCATGAATTGAGAAAAGCGCGGAAGCGCTTCATTAAAAAAAATGTGCGCACGATCAACGATTTTACAACCCTATGAAGTTACAAAAAGAAGCATTCAATACTCTTAATTACATTTTTTTTAGCTAGAATCATGAAAACACGATTTACATCAAGTTTTTCTTTAATTTACCTGTGCACTTTATTGTGAGACCTCGTGTCATCACGAATGATAAGTTTTATTGTGTAATGCAATTGCTTAAGGAATAACACGTGATGTGCAGTTAGCCAATCTGAATTTACGTATTATAATGAAACATACATCTAATGTAATTATAAACAAATACAAAAGTCATCTAATATATTCAAATTTGTTAAAATACAATTTATTTAGAAACCAAATAAAGAACGAAGAATCATCAAATGAACAAACGAATGACATTGATAACATTTCATCAAGATTACAGGCAGTGACGTTAGATAAGGAGTCCCAGGATTCAAGAGATGAAATAACGAATGCACCAAGGTAAATTATTTCATCGAAGAAGTCCAACATTTTCTAATTTAATTTTGTAACATTCTTTTTGGTAAAATGGGTATAACTATAACTTAAGTTACTTGACATAGCATTTGTTTTTCGGAATGATTTGTAATGTTCAACAATTACAAACACCAACAGATGAGTTAGAGATAGATATTGCTGCTGTAGAACCTTTTTGTTCACTTAAGTACCAAACAACTTTAATTTTAATGTTTTGTTTGCAAACCCCGTTAAGTAAAGTAAACACAAGTAAACTTTATCGGAAAAATCTAATGTTATGGCCTACATTTTTTAAGGACAAAACATATCAGAAACAAAACATTTTTCACAGTCATCATACATTACTTACACCTTTTATAAGATGTGTCGATAAAGAGGTATTACATTGGGTTTGAAACTAAATTTTGTGATATGACTTGTCTTGCCTAATAATTTACAATTTCTTTCAGGATGGTTCATACCAACAAAATTAAAGATTGTACGGCAGATTTGATTGCTATACTTTATAAGTTTGCCGTCGAAACAGATAGAACAGAATTTCACGAAAATGAAAAAAATATGCTGATAAAGAAGTCTGACAGAGAAATGAAACAGGTTTCTCAACAAGCTGGATACGTCCTAGAACATGTCTTGAAATTAAGAAAGACCTGGTAAGTGTAGATAAGTTTGAACTGTATTCAAGCGAAGCATCTGCACCAGTTGTTTTGTAAATAATTATAGTTTTTTTTCTGTTCCCTTGTGTTTTGATCATAAACGAACGTTCCATTTGTTAGACTTATCAGTTTCAGATGACAACCATAGCTTGTCGAAGAAGTTCATTATAAATCACCAATGATCGAGTAATTAACATAAGTCTAAGAAGGCAGAAACTAAGATTAGGGTCCATTTCCCTAGTTGACCTTACCTGAATTCGTCTTTTTGTTTTATAGCTCGTCCGAGTAGACAGTTATCGTCGTCCACAAATATAGTCCCTAATGTGGACAGTGTGTTATGAAAGTCAAGTAGTGATCTGGTTCAGCTAAAAAGGGTGATTTCGGAACACAGGCACTCGTCTCAGAATTTGTTTTTCCTATATACCTTTATATATCACAAGGTACTTAACTTGCATTTTAGAAAAATGTCAGGCGGTGACGAAATTTCGTAATATGCCAATTTCTAGTCTGTCAATCCATTCAAACTTGTGAAATCGTAAATCTTAATTGATTTATCTTTACAATGGTGTATAACATGCCTACATTTGTTGTCGGAATCATCCGAAGCAATCCTACCAAAGTATATATACCAAAGTGTTATATAAAGGTATATAGGAAAAAAAAATTCTGAGACGAGTGCCTGTGTTTCGGAAGCTGTAAAAAGATTTCAAGACCCCCTTAACATTAAATTGTCCATAATTTCATTGTTTTGAGTTAGAGCCGATGTTTTCTATAAATTTGATATAATTTGTCCCAAGAGTAGTACAACACACTGTAAAAGTATTATCGAGAAAGCGCAGGTGGGATTTTTAAAATTTTCATCTATTGTCTAAAAGAAATGCACTACAAAATAACTGTGGTCTGGGACCTCTTTATGTCTTATACATCTTTTGCTTTTAAACTATTTGGTTAGAGCTGTTTAAGGTAAATCCAGAAAACTGATTTGGCCGCATGAAATCAAAAAATGTTAATTTCACATGTCTCATTTCATAACAGCATTGGCATTATAAACAGACAAACACTAAATAGCATTAAAAACACTACATAGTCAACAAAATATAAGAAATTTAGTTATTTGTAAAACATGGTATCCTGTTCCCGCCACACACAATTTTTATACTACAAAACCGGCGTTTGTCATTTTGGTTTTCTGTCTATCTGGTGGTCGGGTGAACTTATATGTTGGTTTTATCATGTCTTAGGTTAACTTGTTTTTTTTCTCTCCATCTGAACAGTATTGAAAAGGAAGAAGAAGTAAGAAAATTAATCATCCAAATTGCAGATTGGACAAATGAGCAAAACGACAGTGACATAAATACAAAAGCTGAATATGAGTCTCTCATAAAAGCGGCGAAGGAGGACAAAATGTAAGAAATGTGTTTTAATTTAGATATATTTTCAGGCTTTTGTCTCTCAATAGAAAACATGTTGAATTTCATTTAAATAAATGTCATAAATGTAAATCAAGCAAAAGATATTTTACAATAGGCACAAAGCGGCTTTTGTAAGTTGTTAAAAACCCCAAACATTATCATCATAAGACCCTTTTCTTAAGTTGTAGGAGGGTTCAATAAAAAACACGATGATTCTTTTCCCGTGCAAACAACACGTGTGTTAAAAAAATGTCTTGCAACTGACTTTTTCATTTCAGACGATTTTATCATTAGCCAAGTTGCTCCCAATAAGGCCATTGACAGGGGGATACCTGTCTGTGTGACTGATGATTCCCACTTCCCCCCAATTTCTCCAAACTCCCTTCTAACTCTTAAAAAGCTTAAATTCGGTCACAGCTATTCTCGTTTTTTACTTTCCCTCTTCTCCCTGATCCCTCCTCTTTATTAAATAACTTACTCCAAATTCCCACCCCGAAATATCGCTTGCCGCCCCTCATTCTTGTTATTCCATATCCTTACAACCCCTCTTTAATTATATAATGAATGTCGTCCACCATTATTTTGATATAACGGTTTCTGCACACAATCTTTTGAGCTATAAAGAATCGCTAAGCCTTTACCAAACTAGGCACGATACTGTATGTATAAGAACACCTATTGATTTTAAGGTCAATAGGTCATAACGTAGTTCAATGAATGAATGAATGAATATTTTATTTGCAAGGCATATGGGTCATTATAAAAAAAAGTGCAAATTTCGACGAGGTAATATTTTGAAAAATGATGTCATTGTTTAAAACATTTAAATGTGTCCCGCTATTCTATAGTATGGTAGCAACGATATTCAGAAATATGCAATGAGAAAAATGAAGAGTTTCTTCAATTTTAACAATTTTAGGTCATCCTTTGATAGAATCGTGTCAATGGTGTTACCAATTTAAAGCATACATTTAGGTACTAAATCTTATTGGTTAACATCAAATAACTGTTCCAATTTGTTGTTTAGGTTTAAATTACGACTTATTGACATTATTCATATAGCTGTGCATTCAATTTAAACATAAATTTCAGAATACATTGTCGTAAAAAAGTTGGCTGCCCTAATAATAGCCGTTGTAAATACTAAAAAATACACTTAAACTGAATATATGTGAATTGTATAAGATTAAATGATAATAATATACCTTATCCTTCGTACACGACATAAAAACACGTTCATTTATGAATAAAGATAAACAAATATCGCATTTTGATATAGTAACACCACTGACCCTTCAGTAACTCCAATGACACAAAAGTATCACCATTGACATCACATTGCAAATTTTACCTTTATCAAGTACTGAACACAAAGCCAAGATCACCGGGCAAAAGAAAAAGATGAAAAAATAATTCTTAGGCTAAAAAATCTCAAATTATATAACATAACATCCATTACTAAAAATGTCAATAGTGTTACTAAATAGTGTCATTGGTGTTACCAGCATACATCAGTTTGTGAAAACTGTGTATATGTAATACATGATATTGTCAAAACATTGTTAAATAAATATTGTTTTTCATTAATAATATGATGTTTCGCTTGTTAAACATGAAAGAAACACAAAACAATGCAGTTTGTCATGATATATTCAGTGGTGTTACTAAACTGGTTAATGGTGTTATTTTATCAAAATGGTCTCACCATTGACAGTAACACCAATGATTTAAGGTGTATTTTAAGATTCAGTTACGAAATAAGTGCTCCATTCCCCTATTCTATATGTTGTTACTGTTGCATGTTTCTATAATCAATATATTTCATTATTCAAAGTTAAGGAAATGTTTTCTGGTAACATTGCTAAGGGAGAAACTGTTGTAAATACCCAAATCTTGCGAAAGATAACTCTTATCCTACTAATGTGTCCTTTGGTTACACCATTGACTTAAGAATTGTTACATTTCCTTTTGGTGATTTTTTTTATTATAAAACCAACATTCACCTCCTAAATCATTAAAAAATGTTTGTATGTATCAAAATGCAATAAAAAGTGATAAATCATAATAACAAATGATATGAATAGTAGTCGTGTTTCAAGTCTGAAAGGATTTATAGTAAAAACATAACAGTTAATTCTGGCTATCTTCAAGGGTTTCAGAAAACATTAAGGATGTTTTTATAACATTTCATATGGTAAACTGTATATTGTGTATCACAAAACATTCATATCTAATATATGCAAGTGTTATTTTGATATATTTTCATGTCTGTGACTTAAAAAGACCCAATAACATAGTTTTGCATGGTTTTTTTTTATAATGACCCATATACATGATATGACAAACTAAAATATATATACAATATATGACAATTTATCATATGTTTAGTAGTAAATACAGTAGTTTTGAATATGTGATAAATAGCCTGCTGTTAAATCTATATCGCGCAACTTTGATGCGCACCCTTTATCGCATACCCTATATCACACCCCTTACCCTTTATCGCATACCCTTTATCACACCCCTACTTTTTTTTTTTTTTTTTTTACATAATCAGTTTTTATTTATGTAAGCTTAAGAAATATTTTCCCTCAAAATAGGTACGGTCATTCGGGCGTGACGCAATTTATTGAATGACGTCATTGTTTGGTATGTACATGTGACGTTTTCAAATTTTTTGGCACACTAATTGCAACTGTAAAAAATACAAAACACACAAAAAAATACAACAATAAACAAAATATTTTTAAAACAACAGCACGCAAATTGTAAGGTAACACAGGTGCTTTGGATAAGTCATTGAGCAGTTCTTTTAAGGCGTTTAAAACAAGACAAAAGTAGAGCTGAAGGTAACCCAGTGAACAGTTCATATAATATAACTCTCCTGTTGAAATATATGATAAAGCGTATAAAACATGGCAAAATCCGTATCACATGCCGTATCACCCTCGACCAATATCATCCCTCGGGCCTAAATTTTGGCCCTTGGGCTGATATTGGTGTCTCGGGATGATACGACATATGAAACGGATTTTGCCATGTATTATTCTCTATGTAACATGAGCTTTTGATAGACTGGACATTTTGGAAAGTTTTGGTTGCCGGATTTTATCATTTGACCAATATATCCAACTTTTTAAAACCAGGTCTTGTAATGCCTACATGGGATAATTTATATCCCTATTCATTTTCAGGTAATAGGTCAAAAGTCAAGGTCACAACAATTATTGATAAATTGTAAATTTTGGAACATTTTAGTTTTCACTGGCTGTCGTTTGAATCCCATGTTCAACTTTTTCCAAAATTAGCTGTAGAATGACAATTGAATAGGAGGTTATCCTAATAATTTCCCAGTCATTAGACGGTTAAGAGTTACTTGAGCAATATATAAGATGTATCCATATCTTTGGTGAATTAAGAACGCTAGGGTAAAATTTCCCTTTTTGAAATTAGATTTAAGGGCAATTATATAGCATTAACTAATAGACTGAAATGTTTGGAAATTTCAGCTCATCATTTGACAAAAGGTCCGGAAATATATCTAAGCCAAGGTAACGAAAAGAAACCCATACTTAAAAAAGTTTTGAAAATAATGACACAGATTTAATCCCCTAAGTAACACCATCTGTGAAATATTAATGTAATGAAATATTCATAAAGATATTTTTATATTTCAGTGCTACATACTCAAATGAAATAACTGCACTGGAAAAGAAAACAAAAAGTCTCCAAACAGAAAATAAGGATTTGACTACAAAAATGGAAACCTTGGAATTGAATTCGTACGAAGCCTTGAAGAAAGCAGGCCAGCGGTATAATGTTCAGTTAGAGGCCTCCAAAATTGAAATAACGAAACTTCAAAAAAAGTAAGTTGTTGCACCTTTAATAACTTTATTGAAGTGTGCGATGTATAAGTAACTTTCTACTTATAGGTTAAAATATACTAAGAATATGAGCGAGGATATCCGTTTAATAAGCATTATTTATTCCTGATTTCAAGAGAACCTTTCAATGTATATTGTTAACCGCAAAATATGTTTTAATTATCGCAAAATGCATTAGGTATTTAACTGTTCCATGAATATCATCGTGAATAACAGCATTTTCACACATCATTTATCTTTTTATAGATTATAGTTTGAAATTTTCTTCCCAAAATTCATTATTTTCATCTGTATTTATATATGATATTCCATAGACTAAGAGTAGTTATTTAAACGTTATGCCATACTGAACAACTTTTTTTTTGAAAATTTCAGGATAGTGGAAGAGAAAGATAAAAATGCAAAGCTTGAAAGACAAGTATCTAATTTAAGTCATGAAATTTCCTCAAATAATAAACAAGTAGAGAACTTGATAAAAGAAAAAGAAAATATACAGACTAGGTATATATCAAGAATGTTTTCATTTATTATATTTCTTAATTGTAAAACATTTTCTATCTTACATGCGATCGCAGTAAGCGAGACATATAGGGATACTGGTCCGACAGCGTAAAAAACACCAGACCATAGTCTTAAAATGCACCGACACGAAAAATAATGTGAATAAAACATATTTAAAGAATATGAATACATTTGAATAGCAAGAAGTATAATTGTAACACTTTCATTTTGATTCAAACGAAACCTTAGTTATATACAGGAAACAACAAAGTTCCAATGTGCCTTCTTAATTTTACACTTGACTGTTTGTTCTATTTTGTTTTATCCATCATACACACGTTTGAGTCAGCAGCAATCCTCTTAGGCTGTGTTATATTGTATAATGGTTCATAATAAATGAACAACCAACATAACAGTCAATACATAAAGTATTCTTAGGTACAATCAAAAACCATTCAAATTAAGTACCAAAGCAAATATAACAGACATGCATAAATAAACCAAATTCTGCTGGTGATAAAAACAACATGTATATATTCATTCAAACACTTGTTCTAATAATTCCGATCCGAAGAAGGAAGTATACTGTTTTCCACTCGTCAGCATCCTGTTTAACATGTTTATTAAACTTTTCCACTATTTCAATATAGAAACCAGGAATGAAATTTTCGTTTCATATTTCTAGGAAAACGGAAAATTTAGCTTCCTAAAACTTGTTTTCAAGCTTCATGTCAAGATGTTATACCATTAGCGGTTTCAGATTCATCGCTTATCAACTATCTGTTTACCGAATCTTTATATTTTATTTTATCATAAGTGGCAACATATATAATGCTTTCATCGTATTGTTTATTGTAAGAGCTTTATGAAATGCTATAAGAATGCATATAAACATGTTGTACTTTGAAGTGCATTTTCAGATTCATTTTCTAAATTAAGTTCCTGTAAAACAAATACTTCCAGCGTAATTTAACTTATAAATGCATCAAAAGTTAATAATTGTTGTAAACAATATTTTTCATAATGTAAAGGGAATTATAGGGGAATGAAAAATACATGACATTCTCTTTCTTGAGCCTCAAATTATAGTTGCTGTTATAAAAGAAAATTTATTCATATTTCATTATTGACCTGTTTAAAAACTGCATTTGGCAATACGATTTTAGTCACATTTATTCAAATCTATGTACTGAATATGGTCACATACGTTTTATAGAAAATCTAGTCTCTGAACAATAAACTAATTATTAATAACAATATCCATCATAATTATTTAGAATATACAGTTTCATTATAAAAAAAATGTAAAGATAGTTTTAATGAACAACTGTTATGCATTGTTCAAAAGAAAAGCGAAAATACTAAAGGGACAATGAAACTCATAAGACGAAAATGAGCTCACCAAACCATGGCAAAAAGAAGAAAAACAACCAAAATACAAATAACAGTATACTACAATATATTGAAAACTAAAGCCTGCATGACCAACACCAACCCCATCAATAACCAAAGGTGATCTCACGTGCTCCGGTAGGGTCGACCATTAGACCTTGCTCTACGTTTGACACTCGTCGAGGTACCCTCAATATTTGTTAAATGTATGGTATGTCTTACATAATGACAAGTTTCAAACATTCAATTATAACTCTAAAACAGTTAGATTTAGTTTGTGGTATATGTTTGATATGAATAAGAGTCAAACATAGGATACTTATTTCAAAATGTACCAAGACAAAAAATTTTGAGGACATCGTTTTTTCTGCAAACAGAGCAAGACCGAGCGCGTTTTCTAAAAATGCATATTCTCCCCTGCGAGTTCAGTCTGGGCCAAAATGTCAGGCAAGTCGACTTTTCTGATGTTTTAAAGGGTTAAGATCCCTAAAACATGTTTCCCATGGATTAAAGCAGAGACGATATTTTGAAATGTTTTAATACTATTTCATTTTTTTTTCACTTTTCGCCTTTTTAAAAATGTTTTATTTCTGCGCAAGTCCTATCATCACGCGATAAACTATATAAAAAACCCGCCACGGATGCAATTTCATGTATTGTAAAAAAAAACGCATCTTTTCAAATACTCTTATTATCATACAGTGATAAAATCTGTTATTTGCTAGTTGTTATGAACGTTTAATTATATTTCCATAGTTTTGTTTAGCCGAAAATATTGTTCCCGGCAAAATTGACAGTTTCCTATTTTGCGTTATGAAATTCCGCCAACATGTGGCATTCGGGAAACATCATTTGTTTTTCAGTTTTTATTAATCCTACATTTCATTAGTAACTGCATTTTACCTGCTTTATATTCCTAAATCGGTGTAAAGTCGGATGAAATTGTCCATTCCTTCAATATAATTTTATGTTTACATTCTCGATAACTTTAATAAAAACATTTAACCTTGACCGGCTACGGACTATATTCTTACACGCAAGGATAAGGCGTGCTAAGTCTTATAAAAACCGGATTTTTCTTATAACGAAACGAATTTGAACCGAGCTTAAAAGAATACAAGAGGTAATAACGCATACACGAAAAACACATTCAAACGTTTTAACATATTGTATTTCATTAACCTGTATTTATTATTATTGATAATAATAATCTCTGATACTTTTAAAAGTTGTTTAGTCATTATTTAATATCCAGAAACCAAAGATATTGTTTTTAAATTAAAGATTGGCAACAATCTTTACACTAGTGATAGTGATAATTTGTACACAAAGACTTCCTCTTTCTTACACGAAACACATGTTTTCTCTCTCGAAAAGGTTCAGGGCCTACGTTTATCCATTCGAGCATAAGCTGCTAGTAAAAGAAGAAAACGAAAAACTTCTGAAATGTTTATTGAACGACAAAGAAGATGTGATAGCTGGATTAAAAGAAAAAGTCGGTAAAATAGCCGTTTTACAGAAAGAAAATAATGAAAGAATTGCTGCATTACATAGAGAAAAAGATGACCTTCAAACTAGGTAAATATCACAATATCAAAATTGATAATGCTTGACGAATACACAGCATGTATTACCAATTTAAAGGATACATTGTTGTGTGTTATTTTGTCTAGCATTCGCGTATAGAATTTAAATTAGTTGGTATATATAATGATGGTGTAAGATAAACGTTGATGATATACATCCGAAAGGAGCGAGACCGAGGTCGCCGACAAGCTTAAGGCATGCGTCTTCTATAATGTATGCACCACCGGCCATACGAATTCACACCCAGTCAAAATGTTACAATCGCAATACCAATTGTCTCCTGAAATATTATTCTCCAAACTCAACAGATTGTGATTGAAAACGAACTTAGTTATTTCCGGAAAAGTTACAGAAGACGATTATATTTTTGTGTAACAACTTTACTGTAATTATCTACACAGATCCTAGAAACTTCACGCCATTATTGCTCACAACTTGTAGTTGTGCCTCCGCTATTATCGAACCGCCTGAACAATATTGTCACATTTTCCCAGAGCGAAAAGAGACAGACGATAACAAAAAGACAAATTATTGTCATGAGTCGATGTTAAACTAATAAGCCCATGGCGTATAAGTTATTTCGTCATGAAAATTTAAAAAGATGGCAAATGTCACCGAAATGAACAACTATGGATCACTGTACAGCCTTCAAAAATGACTTAAACCTATACCCCGAAATGACAAACGAAAAAAAAAAAACTCACGGCCGGATTTATGTACAAAATAATGACTGAAAAACAAATATGATATACAGCATCAAAAGTCAACCACTGATTTACAGGCTCCTGCCTTGGGACATGCACATACAGAATGGAACGGTATTAAACTAGTTGAAGGCTCGACAACCCATCTATTACCTGGGACAGTGGAGTACAAGTTCTACATAAGAATAAACTATACAATCAGTTGTTAAGAAACAATCCACATAACCGTGTCTTATATTTTATTCATTTTTGTAATGACAATTAAGCGTCAAACCAATAAATTTTTTAGATGTAGCTTGTTTAAAAAATTATGATATGAAATGAGATAAACTGTTACTGATAAGATGCACATATGGACCATTATGTTATTTTCTATTTTTCGTATCAATATAAATAATCTAATATCATCTAAAGATTAGTTTGTCATAGGTGGAAAATATTTTTTACAGACTAAGTAGTATCGCAGGAGACAAATTGACAAAAGGGAATCCAGCCATTACAGATCTTGGTGATCCAAATCGTCCAATGAAGATTGGTGAAATGTATGGAGAGCTGTATGATAATGAGTGGACAGACGCTATGGATTGTGTGGATAAAGTAAAGGAATATTACCATGATATGGAAACAAAAGAAGTAGAGGAAATTGTGATTCGGCATCTCTTTAGATTACTTATGGTATTTGAAGTATTATATACAATTTCAACATCTAACTTGTATTATGCTGAAAAACTCATTTATCTGAGATTACATAAAAACATTTCATATCATATAAAACCTGTTTTTGTTATTATTTTCTTAATTTTTGTATAGTCTTATACTTGCAAGCCTGTTTACTTTCTTGGGAAAAATATATGTTTTGCAAACTTGTTACCTTTTAATGAAACCGTCACATATTTCCAAATATAAAAAAAATCACACTACCATATGGTATTATCAATTTTGAAGTGCGGTCCAAAGTATGTAATTTTAGGGATAAGACATGTACAGTAACTATTTTATATCACCATCTTAATATATCATTAATCAGAACTATAAGAAAAAAACCCAACAACATTGTTCAAAGCACTAAATAAAAAATATCTTAAGATTAAGGAAAACATACCTCTCCAAATTTTTAAACATTTTTCATTTATGCATTAATAAAACATGTCGCAGAAATACACAGATATAGAATATAATATGATTTTTTTTTATAGAAATAACAGCTACCAGGATTGAAATTTAATATGCCATATGCGCGTTTCGTCTAAAGACTATTCAGTGACGCTCAGATCAAAATAGTTATAAAGCCAAACAAGTACAAAGTTGAAGAGCATTGAGGACTAAAAAAATTCAAAATGATAATTAAGGTAATCTCATATTGTAAATTTGACAATTTTGCATTGTCATAACAAGCTGAGGTCTCCTCATTAAAATATGAGCATTATTCAACTCTATTTGTATTATGTATTGTTTAAAGAACACTTTTCTACGTATCAAAATCTTGTGGCATGGTATAGTTGACTATTGAATATTTTAATTTGATTTCAGTGCAGCTATCATCAGTGTGTACAACTTTCTAAGGAGCAGCTTCACGATATAGGAACATACATTTTGACGACACTATGCCTTGATACACACAAAGTAATTATTTTCAATATTTCCAAACAAAATATTTCAAATGAGATCGCGATTTTTTATGAAACCTATAAAATGGCAAAATCTCAAGTCTTAAACGATCAATAAAATAAGATCCAATTTAACACGAATGGTTAGTACTTAAATTATGGGACGTAAAATGATATTGTTGCTTCAACAACTGATTTTCATCTAAATATACAGTGGTGAATTACTTAGCACACTTATAACCATAAGACGTCAGTAATGTCTTTTTTCAATTTACACTGTACGAATGTAAATGTACAAGTTTACAAAAAGTTAAATACAAGTACCGAACTCAAAGGTAAATTTAAAAAATGTAAAAATCTTCCATTAAAACTGTCACAATTAAACGTTAGATTTTATTAATCAACGGAACAAATGGAAAACAGTTGTCATGTTGTTTGTGACTATTTTTAAAACATTTTTTTTTTCGTTTAGTCCAAAAGAAATTTTTCGTATGCGACAATTAGTAATTTTTCGTTTGCTTCAATTTAATTGTAACATGTATAATATCTGGTACATTTTTAAAAACTGTAAAAGATCAACCAACGGCACTGAATCGTTTCAGTCGCACTACAATGGGCAGTTTGGGCAAGTACACATTTAACACTGACCCTGAATGGTTTTACTTTCACTACAATGAACCATATATTTTTACATTGCTATGGATGTCGTAAAATTTTTTATCCAGGAATCACTTGATGTAAAAATCAGATCTTTCGCACGTCTACAGTCGTAAGAAAACGTGAACTGTGAAAAGTATCTGATATATTGTAGAGAAAATACCATGTATCATAAGGTCGCAGTTAATCAGAGATATTGCATACGACTATACTTAGCCTTTTGCATATGACAATGTGCTTTAACGTTAAACTGTTACTTTTTTTTTTTATTAAAACTTTTTAAAATAACTTATAAAAATGCATTTTTAACTGTAAGTGCTTTAGTAACTTAAACAATAAACTTATAATTTCACTCTCACTCCCGTGGTGAAAAGGACCAGACGGAAAGGGTAATGACTTTTGTGTCTCATGATTTGTGTTTACCTGGTAAGTTTAGCAGATGAAAATTAAATTGGTGCAAATGAAGTGCAGCTTGGCACAAATGCAAAACGCCAGAATCGCCATATTTATTTTCATTACGTTCCTCTAAATATTGGGACAAGAGTTGACGACCAAATATATACCTGTTTATATGACAATAAGTAACTAAAACCTCTATCATCAACTTCTATACATAGCTACTTGTAAAAAATATTTTTGATCCTGCGGATTATTTATGATACTTTGTTTTGATAAATACAATGAATAGCTTCCGATTTTTATGTTTTAAATAATATCTGAGTTACGTTAGGCATTTGCAGTCCTACATCGTTAAGCTACGCATAATGAAAAGAATTTGACTTTTTGGCAAAACCTAAATAAACCATGTCTTTTAGGATGGCGACGTTTCTTCTTTTCCTGGTCGTAAAGAAATCATAATGGCTAGAAGACAGAACACAGATAAAACTGTGAAATTTTTCCTTGAACACCAGGTAAATACATTATCAATAAGTTGTGCATTTTTGTAAAGAAAAAAAATAATGAAATTTTTTAATTACAGAGAAAGTTTAAGAAATCTTATGTGCATTAAAAACGAGTGAACATTTTACAAATAATGATGAACATAATGAACCAACATAGTTTTATTGTTCCTTTGTAACGTTTGAAAAGGCAGGGAACCAAAGTAAAAATACTATTTGTTTGTTGTTTATAATAATAGAATTATGCGACAAAAGGAAGGATTCTTATAGTTCAGTTTAAATCATAGACCAGCCAGTAATAATACATGTATTCCTTACTGTCGTATTTAGAAAATAAAATATTATACATTACGAGGCCCATTACTATACTTCGAATTCATATTTTATGCAATTCTGTCTACTGACAGTAATTGAAGCCATCATATGTGGTATGTGCCATAATAAAATATCATTTCTGATGAAGGAAAAGAAAGGAAGATGCCTTCCATGGCAAAAATAAAATGTATACATTTTTTGATTATTTTATTTTAAATCTTTTCAACGATATTTAATATAGATTATTGGTGAGAAAATGGTTCTGCAAGGTTGGGAATATGAACATAAAAATGAGAACTTGATTTTGGATCTATTAAAGACTCCGTTCTTTGAAAGATGCACTAAGCTTTGTTGGTTCATAGCGCTTCAGGATCCGATGATGCATTTGGAAGTAGATATGTCTCCAGGAGCCGCATTTGATAAGAATGTATTCAAGGAATTTGTGCAGAGTGGAAATTGTGTCGAATACGTTGTGTGGCCGGCATTATTTTTGCATAAAAATGGTCCTTTGCTATATAAAGGTGTTGTGCAAGCTTATTGTCAAACATGATAGCAAAAAGTTTTTGTATATATGTGTTTAGTAATTAACAGCTAGTGGGGGAATTCATTATTGCGAAGTTAAGAATATATTCTATTATGTAAGGGATGTAGTTTGGAAATTTTGACAATGTTAAATAAAAGTTATGGATCATCAATACTTAAAATGGCGTTTAAATGACGGCCGAATTGGGGAAATTTAACTTTACATCATTTTAATCTTGGTATCTATGATGAGTTTATTATCATGAAATATATAATAGTAATATACCAGTAATATATACACTTATGACCAGTCACCTGGAAATAAATTGACCATACTTATGCCCAGATTCATGTGTATGGTTTGATAATATAGACACTTTGAATGAAAAAATGTAACTACTGCGTTTATTAAATTTCAAAACATAAACCATATGTCTTCTTTCATTTATATAATACATAATATTCATATGTTAGAAATAACAGTATCTAATATCTGAAGTTGTAGTATTAAAATCTTTGAAATATATGCATTCAAAAGCCGTATTACCTTCTAAAACCCAAATAATAAAATTTTGATCGATTTATTATAAATAGTGTGTTAAAAGAGACACACCAGATATAAGATAACGTGGTAGTTGTCAACTATATGTCACTGTACGGCCTTCAACAATGAGCGACGTTTTCATGCATATTGTTTTTTCAGTAAACACTTCATCTGTTGATAAATATTGTGAACCTGTTGTGTATATTTCAATATGTTTACCTATGTTGAAAGACGTGCATAGTATCAAATCATAAAACTACAAATTGTTTGTTCTCTAGGAAGTCTTGTAAGATTTCCGCTGCAATTTTTCTAAAATTGCGTACTCGGTGCAATTTGGGTACCACGACGTTAGTTCTTTTAGGCATATTCTGTGTAGAATCTAAGGAAATATAGACAAAGCATTAGCAAATATGAAAGACATACAAAAATTATCATAGAACAATAACACAAAGGCAGGATGTACGAGTACAGAACCACGCCATATGTATTAATGGAACACAAAAAGTCACACGGACAAAGCACATTACCAAAAATGAAAGATAATACAAAAATTATAGAACAATAACACAATGACGGAATGCATAAGTAGAGAGCCACGTCAAATGGATATCACTGAAAACAGACCTAACAGTAAAAGTAATATTGATAAAGACTAATAGAAGAACACTATATTAGTGTATAAAAGTAAACTTAAGCTGTAATATTGCTGATAATTGCTTTTTCTTGATGTTCTAGTCTCGTGTATTCATCAATATTTGACATTATTACATTATACAATATCCATAAATTGAGGGAATCAAAAGGAGTGATACCAAATTCATTTATAGGCACGAGTCCGACGCGCAAATATATACCCAGTGAAAATTTTCTAATAGGGAACAGAGCAATTAACTCCAATAAACATCGTTGACGATTTCTGAAAAAAGTATGGGGAACATCGTTGACGATTTCTGAAAAAAGTATGGGGAATTTGTCTTCCTGATAATTTTTTGATGTTTTTTTTTTATCTATTACTTTTGCACATCTTGTCTAGCTTTTCAGTTTTGCTGTAAAAAGATTCTTCCTGTTACACTTACATTTCTGTATACTAGGATACTAGAATATACCTATAACAGTTTTTAAAATGAGTCGATTAACAACCAAATTAAGTTGAAGAGAACTGAAACAGTTAAAGA
Source organism: Mytilus galloprovincialis (assembly GCF_965363235.1). Classification (NCBI taxonomy): domain Eukaryota; kingdom Metazoa; phylum Mollusca; class Bivalvia; order Mytilida; family Mytilidae; genus Mytilus; species Mytilus galloprovincialis. The sequence continues at coordinate 38,641,552 of NC_134845.1, read as the reverse complement.
AATTTACGACCAAAAGGACCTAAACAAAACACAGCCAAATACATCTGTGGCTAACTTTACCTGAAGGAGTTGAAACCATTGTTGTTATCTTAGAAAGGTTTGTTTGAAATCATGTCAGTACCTTTTGGACTTATAGTCTAAAAGCAGAGGTCTCAACCAAGTGCTGTAAAAAAATAAAAACAACAGTTAATAAATGTCATGTGTGCGCAGACGAATCTGATAATATATAGACTTTTTTTAGAAGATATAAGAGGTATATATAAATGGACCCAAATAAAGGCAACAGTAGTATACCGCTGTTCGAAATTCATAAATCGATTGAGGAGAAAAAACAAATCCGGGTTACAAACTAAAACTGATGGAAGTGCATCATATATAACAGGAGAACTACGACACAACAGAAACACAGCATTAAAATATAACACACACAGAAACGAACTGTTATATAACAATGGCCATTTTCCTGACTTAGTACAGGACATTTTAAGAAAAATATGGTGGGTTGAAACTGGTTTTGTGGCATGCCAAACCTCCCGCTTTTATGGCAATGTTAAATATAAACATTTAAAAGACAACATTACATAACAGGACTACAATGCAAATAAATGGGAGAGCATATAGGACAGATAAACACACGAATAATAGCTGACAAAAGGTGCCAGGTTTAAAATTCAACACGCAAGACGCGCGTTTCGTCCACACAAGACTACTCAGTGACGTTCAGATGAAAAAAGTTCGAAAGCCAAAACAAGTACAAAGTTGAAGAGCACTGAGGACCAAAAGTTCCAAAAAAGTTGTGTCCAATACGTTTAGAGTTTTCTGCCTGGGATAAGAACATCCTTATTATTTAGAATATTTCATACTTTTGGAAACAGTAAATTTTATAAAATGACTTTATAATATATATACATGATAACACTTAAGTGGTGACTAACTACATAATAAAAACGGATACATTACACAAAACAACCTCAAACCAGCACATTGAAATACACAGCCGAGTTAGCTAAAGCCATCAACGCACAAAGTTACGTCACATTTTAATTTCTAAAATGTTTTCCCAAAAGTAAGATAGAATCAGGATATAATTCAACATTAGATTTGTAAGACTGATATAACATTTATGTATAACAATGAAAATAACAATACTAGTTACATTGTAATATTAAATTGTGTTACTAATTAGAAAATTAATTGTATTATCTAGCTATGTCGGTGTTTCTTCTGAATCAAACTATAAACCAAATATATTGTATAAATTTCTTTGATCCAAAGGGATCTTATAATTTAAACAAAATGTACGTTGATTTAGTGGTGTTAGTTATCTCAGAATCTTCTTTTGACAGTGATAGTTCGTTAAATTTTTTTATCACTTAAGTAGGGACTTTCCTTTTTGAATTTTCCCCAGAGTTAAGTATTTTTGCGATTCTATCTTTTTTTGTATCAATATTCAACTGATTGTATGCAGATAAGATAAACATTTGAATATTTATTAGAGAATGTATTGCTTTACATTAAAATTATTGTATGATGCAGCGTGATTTGAATTTTTTGACAAAATTTTGGACAAATCGCTGTATATTTAAGCCTCGGTCACAGCTTACCGGATAGCTCGAACGGACGACTAACGGATAACTTTTTTTCAATCCGGGCATGTCCGTTAGAAGTTCGTTCTTATCCTTTAGACGTCCGTCCATATCCGTTGCATGTCCGTTAAGCGCACGTTTTATCCGTCGACGTCCGTTCTGTCCGGTGGAAAATTTTGAGCATGTTCAAAACTTTGAACGGACGTCCAACGGATAAAATGTCCGTTGAACGTCCGTTAGGCGTCCGTTTTGTACGGTACTCGTCCGTTTCGTTTCCGTTTTGTATCCGTTACGTGTCTGTTATACATCCGTTGGATGTCTGAAAGATAAAGTCACCAACAGACTTCTACCGAACGTTTAACGGATAAAACGGATGTTGAACGGATGAGAAACGGACTTCTACCGGACGTATAACGGATAAAACGGATGATCAACGGATCTGAAACGAATAAATGCCAATTAAAAATTTTGTGTCAGAAATGCCAAGTATTGGTATGTCAGATTTCTTAAGGTTCGTGAATTCTTATTATTCATAACCAATCTTAGAGTATAGGCACGTCTTCACAATCAAACAGTTCTTATTCAGGCCAGACACTGCCCTTTGTCGGAAATTTGAAGAACAAACCAAAACCAGTTACACAGAAACATTTTGAATATTTATGCAATTTACATGTATTATTTTTGTCGGCTTTGATTTTTCCGTATATCTTGTTCATCCGTTTTATCCGGTACGCTTCCGTTAGGTGTCCGTTTTATGCGGTACTCGTCCGTTGGATGTACGTTCGACATCCGTTCTGTCCGGTACGTTGCATATCCGTTGTGCGTCCATTATGCATCCGTCACACGTCCGTTTTATTCGGTCAGTACATCAACGGACTCTAAACGGATAACAATTTTGACAACGGACAACTTTTATTTTCATCCGTTAGGCGTCCGTTCGTGCTAGGGTTTTCATTTTAATTTATACTTAAACTATCTGTTAAATTGATTATAATAAAACATTCCCCATTTCCATTCTCAATTTTATTAACATCTAGTGATCAAAGTGAGTGAAATATATCGACTGGGTTATTTGGGTTATGAAGCACCATTAATCAAATCAAATCAAATCAAATCAAATCAAATATTTTATTGTCGTATAAACTTTACAGTTTGTGACGAACATATATTAACACAGTGAACACAATAAATATATATACATACATATCAAACATACACAATAAAAACAGCATCAAAATTTACAAACAAGCTGTTAAAAGAGTCCCCTGCCCTCAGTTCTAATGACTTTTTTCAAGAAGGATCCTAACTTATTTGTTTGTAGAGGCGTTGATGGATTTAGTAAATAATGATTTTTTTCTTCTTCAGTTAAATTATTAAAGTTATTATTTTCAGTACATATGTGTTGAAAAAAAGTTATTTCTTAGAGTTTTATTATAATCACAATAGAGTAAAAATTGTTTCTCATCCTCTAGTATTTTACATTTATGGCAAAGTCATTCCTCTCTTGGGATTTTAAAATATCTACCCTTTTCAATCAAGAGGGAGTGATCACTTATTCTAAATTTAGTGAATAATCTCCTTATCTGAAAATTAAATGTATTTAGATAAGATTCTAGTTTGTAATCTTTTTAAAGTTTTTTTTATAAAGATAAAATTTACTTTTATCATCAATATTTTCAAATTTAGTTTGAAGTAAATCTTCATATCTATTTTTCATTTTTAACTTTATATCGTTTTTTATTTTATTTACATCTTTTATGTCCTTAGAAGTAGAAAGAATATTAAGATCAACATTAGTCTCTTCAACAATATTTTTGGCATATGCATACCATGAATAAGTTCCTGTCAAATCTAGAGACTGTGCTAGAGGAAAAGCTTCCTTTATCAATGGATTAATATTATTATTATAAAGTCTAGCTAAATGCATTTTATATGGCATGGCAGTTTCCTACATTACCAAAGTCATGTGATGTCTTACTTAATTGTATATGTCATGTATGTCGTATATATGCAAGGTGGCAAAACTATATTTCCATTTGACTGTTGTAATGTTCTTACAATTTTGTTTCGTGACTTTAAGTTACTCATTTCCATGTTCAAAACATATTGCCCCCCCACTTTGAATTAATATATATTTTTTTTAACATTTTCCACTTCCCTACTTCCAGCCCCCCCCTTTTTCCCAGATTTTTTTTCATAAGTACCTAATTTAAAAAACAAAGTGTGATCATTATCTGCGACCGCGTTGCTCCTTAACACGATCGAACGTAATAAAAAGCCGGGCCCAAAACAATTATCTATGCAATTGAATGTAACCGGAAGATGAAAAATGTGAAATATATTGTCATATATATACATATATATTTTTGATAAACAAAATATATGAAATGGTACGTACTTGATCATGTTGACGTCTCCGTTGCTTAACCCTTCCAAAGAAGATTGAAGTGCCCCCTCCTATCTCCGAGATATTATCTCCTTTTTATAAATCTACTATTATGATTGAAGTTTGTTTAAATCCGAAACTAGATTGACTCTAGAGGTAGATACACTTTATTGATTATAAATCTCATTATAAATACACTGTTTTAAAGATCTATACAGTAACACGTGGCACTTTTTGAGAAACTAAGTGATTTCTTTACGATATACTTTTATTTTTAAAGTCAAGGTAATTTTGACAAGTAATTAATTTGGCTGTTGAATTATGGAACACAAAAGTACGAAAAACAATTTGTGTTGTTTATAAAATTACTTTCGATTTGAAGAGGAAGTAAAATAGTTTCAGTCTGAAAATGCCGACGAAAACCTGTACAGTTTGTTATAGGAAATCATCAAATCAAGAGTTTCATAACTGTGAAAAATGCAAGCTATATTGTTGTAGAACATGTTTCAGTTCGCATATTGGTTCGTGTAAATTCTTAAACGATACCAAATGCAACATATGTAATGTTCACCAAAAGCAAGTAGAAAAATATTGTTTTAATTGTTGTGAGCTGACATGTTGTGACTGTGTTACTGGAAATCACGAGTCGCATACTAAACTTCACTTATGGGAAGCAGTTGTCAATATTAGAGGACAATTGCCAAATGTGTTGGCAGAGCTAACAGAAAAAGAAGTTTTTTATCTACAAAATCTTCACAAATGTCGTGAAATACAAAACGAATACAAATTAATAATTCGTAATATCCAGGGAGACGAAACGAAAGGTACAGCATTAGTATCCGATATAAGACGAGATTTTATTCAGCCTTTCAATGCAAAGATTGAAATGGTAGAAATAAACTGTATAAAGGAAATCGAAAATACTTGTGAACTGATAAAGAAGACAAAAAATGAATTCGTAAACTTGGGAGATGCATCCTTCCCAATGAAATATTTGTTCAAATGGTCCGTCGCCGTTCAATTGAAAGATGCATGTGAAAAAAAATTCACGGGCATTGGGAGTATTGACAAGATAACAGAAAGATTTGAACAAGAAAAGAAAAAAGACATGGAAATGGTGTTAAAAAATCTTGAATTGTAAGTTTTGTTTTTACACATTTAATACGTCTCCTTACACCTTTAAGATTTATTTATGTACAAAGAATGTTGCGAAGCATGCAGTACTCACACTTACCTGTATTACAATCCATATACTATGCTTTGAGTTAAAAATTTTGCCTGCAGACTGTTCTCATTGAAAGAAAAGAGACCGAAAATCTTTAAGATACTACCTAAAGAAATCCACAAACAAGGGTCTTGGCCTGAGACGGACACACTCACTTTTTACGGGTTTGAGAACTAGTTTACTGAGATATTAAAACTCCCTCGTTCAATCTGGATTAGTAGAATAGACAAATATATACACAAAAGAACGCAAATACAATGGTATTGTGCATCGGTGATGGTGTGATTTTAACAATACACATGTACTAAATTTTCATATGATAACAACTGTATTAAAAGCAACTAAAGCTACAGTTCCATCTTAAAAAAATAAGTTATTTATACGATTTTGACGGTCCATTAAACCAATTAAGACTCTTTTGGTTTTATTGTTCAATGACATTTTACATAATTGACTTAAAAATTTGTTGCAAGTGTTATTTGATTGTAAGGGTTCTTAATTTTGCAAACTTTGCTTTTTCGTAATACAAAAATAAAAATATATAAAAACAATAATTTTTTTCCCCCGTAGAAATTGCGCACCAATGAAGGATTCAACAAGTGGGCCAATGGACAACCTTACAGTTCAATTTTCTGAAAAGGTTAGTCTGAAGGAAACGCCAACAGAAACAATGTCGGACCAAAGATCAAAAGTCCAAGGAGATTTTGACATACCTGGAAATGCAAGAAACCGAAAGCAACAAAGTTGTAACGAAATAAAAAAGTAAGATTGTCAAACAAATAACTCGGCATATCAGGTGTGTTTTTGTTTTTAACCTCTTATTTATTTTAACGTCTGTTTGTATTTTTAATATGCCTTTTTTGAATATAAAAATAAGAAGATATGGTATAAGTGAGAATGAGACAACTCTCCACAATAGACCAAATGACAGAAAGTAATAACTATAGGGCACAGTTCAGCCTTCGACATTGAGCAAAGCCCATACCGAATAGTCAGCTATAAAAGGACCCGAAATGACAAATGTAAAACACTTCGAACGAGAAAGCTACCGGCCGTGGAAGGGCTGTATAGCCAGTGAAGGTCGTTAAAAACTTCCATCATCATAAAAGCCTAAATTTTTGTCTGATTTTGGTTTTAACGTCTGTTTAAAAAAAAAGTATTGAATATGCCAGACAGGCTGTCCACAGATATAAGTGCACCAGCAACGGTATCTACATGTGCTCTAATAGATAAACAACACTTCATAGATTTCAAAACAGATTTTCTTGATTTTCCTCTTTCATGAATGCTTTCAAATACCTGGCTTCGAGCGTTACTGTCGAACGCCTGACATTGGTCTGTATAGATAGTGTTGTATGCTAGTTTTAATAGCCCCTAGAAGACTATTTATATTAATACACCTATCTGCATGGTTAAGGAGCCATTAGTTACGAAGTACATTTATTTTTTTCAATCATTCACGAAACTGAAATAGTTGAGTGATAATTCTCTTTAAACAGCCAGGTTGTTTCAACCTCGTTAACAAAATAAGATAGGAAGTATCCTTGATGAATAATTCACTTGCAATTGAATAATTTTACCTCATTGAATATGTATATACAAGTGAACTTCAATTTAACCCATTAGCTAGATATGGGAAAGGCATAAACGAGGCGTGTTAAAACTATTTTAAGGAAACAAAAAGTCAACATTGAAAGCGAAACAAGATTAAACCATTTGAATGACTTATTCGATCAACAAAAACGAATTCTTATACAGGTGATAACGAATTATTTTTAACCTATTTTATGAAATCAAAAAGACAAAGAAAACTCAAATTGCATGTATATCTAAATGAATATTTATATCTGAGTATATGACCGTTGGCAATTTTCGGAGGTCACCTCGTAAGTTAATAATATGACGTCTAGACTAATATACATACGAAAAATCTGATACACATTATCGAGTCTATGCATAGTTAATTGTTATTTTATAATTTTCATAATTTGAATATATGTTTTAGTATGTTATGAATTAAATAAAAAAAACGAATCAAATCAACGAATGCGTATCTGATAGATATTGTCCCTTAAAGGTAGATTTATAATCTTAAATATATTGTACTGTTATTGTACCAAGTACTGAGGTCTCCTTAACTCCTAAACAGTGTTCGGATAACACCTACAAGTTCATACAAAACTCATTGTTATAGCTCTTGTCAAAAATGTTCTCACTTTTGTGCAAATACATTGATCTTATGATTTTGTCAAATTTTGATCTTATCTTATTTACACAGACCAACACAAAAGTCTTTGGACTTCAAGCCCAAGATAAACATCCTTGAGAAAGAAGTAGAAAACTTTATTGCTGGACATCAAGAGTCGGAACGAAAAATCAGGCAAGTCTGAAATTTTATACCTCACCTAAATACATGTCGAGATAGTTATAAGCATTTAAACAAGAAAAGATGCAGAATTTCTTGTTGACATTTGACAGCAGTTATTTAAAACTAGGGATAGCAACGAGTGCTCGAGTACTCGGGTACTCGCTCGGAAGGCCGAGTACTCGAGTACAGTTTTAGTACTCGGATACTCGTTTGCTTTTTATACATCTTGAGATAGTTCTCTTCACATTTCCACTCAATTTTAGTTCTGTTGAAATTTCCCCTTCGTAATACTCAATAAAATCAATTAACAACATAAATATGTTTATCCTGAGGATACTATCTGTTATAGTGGTACCAGCAACGTCCTTTCCTTTCGAGGGAATATTTTCATGTTCACTCCTTGTAACAAAAAAATAGAGAGTTAAACAGTCTTTCGTCTGAAATTGCTGACCAGATCATATTTTTAAACAAACACAAAATCAAAGAAACCTGCGGTGAACCCTACACAACTGATTAGAGACATTTTTAACGGTGTTTGTACACGGATCAACACTTTCGTGGATTTATAATTAACTCATCACAAGCCGTAAAAACTTACCTTTGTTTGTTAATCAAGACTTCTGATTGGTATGAAATGTATATTTAAATTAATTTAATTACTCTTTTTTTTAAAGCTTAACTATAATTGTTTAATTTACAATTTAGAGATATGCGAAAGTATGAGAGCAACATTCAACCACAAAAGTTGAAAATAAACTAACAACGTCATGGCTAAAGAAAAAAAGAGAATCAGACAAACGATAGTGAAAAAAAAACCACAGAAAAAGTAATACTGAGCAACACGAAAAAGCACAAATAATGTGAAGTCCAATATATATATCATAATTGTTGTTAACAAATTAATGGACAAGTCGTGTTATAAAAAATACCAACTCCTCAGGAACAGATGCTACATATATAGTCTACTTTGTCGGACTTAAAATGCAAATATTTTTGATTTTTGCTTATAAAATATTTTGATTTTATTGAAATTTGGTTTATAAACACGTACACAAACAATAATTGCTATTATGATAGGTTATTTGTAAAAACGGCAGTCGTTAATTTATTGTTTCATCGACACAAAAAACAGAAGAGCAAGCTATGTTTGTAGTACGTTTGTCTTTCGTCAATATGTTTATGAAAGGTAATAACAAAAGCACTGCATCCCGCCTAAAATCTAACTTAAACTTTTCAATAGACGTTTAAGATTCATCCGAGTACTTGCGAGTACTCGAGTATTATGACCGAGTATCCGAGTATTAAATTTCAGATCTTTTGACATCCCTATTTAAAACTGAATTAGAGACGTGTACATGTTTGATATTTAACAGTAATTAAACATAAAGTTTCAAACCAGCATTCTATAGAAAATGGTCTCTAGTTCGTTGTACATGAATGGCTAACGTCAAAATTGAGGAAATGATCATCATTGCAAAAATGTTTGACAGACTTTATGAATCTATTTTGATCGCTGTTTGCCACGTTTTTTCCCCGTTTAGTTTTTGTCGATCCTGCGACTTCTGTCGCAGAAGCTCGACATAGGGGTAGTGATGCGGCGGCGGCGTTAACTAACTTCTTAAAAGCTTTATATTTTAGAAGGTGAAAGACCTGGACTCTTCTTACTTTTTATACATACTAGTAGATGCCTTATGTTGTGACGTTCTGCGTCTGTCATATGTCCATTGTCCTTAAACTCATTTTCATGGTTCAGTGACTACTTGAAAATAAAAAAAAACTCAACCTTATTTCATTGATCAGATACTACAAGTAACGGGTATACTATATTAGAATATGGAATGATTGTAATGTGTACATGTCAAAAAGAGAGGTGTCATCAAATTTTCATGGTTCAGTGGTAAAAAAAAGTATTTTTTTCTTATACTATATGCAATAGGCCAACTATAATTGGTGTATTGATATATTTGATGATGTACCGTTCCGTCTCACAGGTGTATTTACAGTTATATTAGAACTTTATCCCATTTTCATGGTTCATTATCAGTATCATTTTGTTTGTGTTTTGGTCTGTTTTTCTTAAACAATAAGCAATCGATCAACCTTATTTGTTGTATGGAAGGTTATTAGGTGTATATATGTATGCCTGGCAAGTATCATCTGACCTTGACTTCATTTTCATGGTTCATTGGTCAATGTTAGGTTTTATGGTTTAGTTTGTTTTTTAGATACTGTAAGCAATATGTCAACTATATTGGATGCATTTATTGATTGTGAGGTGTACATATATGTATTGCATGGTTCATCTGACTTAGAACTCATTTTTATAATTCATTAGTCAATGTTTAGTTTTCCTGGTTAAGTCTGGTTCTTGAAAAACTATTTAAACAAAAGGTTCATTATATTTAGTGTATTGAATGATTGTAAGGTGTACATATATTTCTCGTTTGGTTTATCTGAACATGACCCCATTTTCTTGGATCATGTTAAATTTGCGTAGTTAAGAATCACATTTAGGACTTTCAACATAGAATCAATGGTCAGTATAGAAGGCGATACACTTCAGCTTGTGCACTCCTGTTAATATAATTCGTGAATGTTCTTTTTATTCTTTTGAATTGTTTTATATTTTGGTTCCCCGGGATATTTTATGATTTATTTACGGTATGGAATTACTCATCGTCGAAGCCCATACGATGTCGTAAAGTCCACTGATCTCTAGCTTATAGTTCATTACACACATACCACATCTCCATATTCTTTTATTGACACAAATTCAAATTTTCAGAGTTAAAAAGGGAACACAGCTGAGTCAGATAACAAATAATCAACGTTTCAAATGGTCAAAATGTTTTATCCGATTTGGTCATTTGGCACCGTTCATTGATCTTCATTGAACAAACCATTTTTGCAGTCAACAAATGTTGTGCACCTCCAATTGTTCAATATAATGATAGAGGTCTAGGTTAAAGTTAAATTTTACGTTCAAACATCCCTGTCTTTCTAACATTTATTAAACAACTCTAAATTGAATATCATCAAATGGCAGGATATTTTTTTATGGAAGCAAAATATGTTTGTTCATTTTTAGTATTTTTAGTATTCCTTTGTTCGTTTTAAGTAGAGGCACATTTATTACAAAGAGGATACTACAGATGATTTATGACATTTAATACGGTTTAGTAGAGCTATATGTAGTTGACTATACCTCTACAATGTTTTTATAGTGAATTTCAATATTATGATTACAACTCCTTGAAACGCTCTCATTATTTATCATCATGTATAGTTTACCATATTGTACCGTCATTTTGATCGAACAAATCAGACACTTTTGATGGAAGTTATTGGATTTTGACTTTTTTGAATATTGTAACAAAAAACTATGTTAAAGCAGCTCCTTTGAGACAGGTTAACTTAAAGCTCTCATACTGGGTTTGATTGTTAGTTATCATTTAAAAGTTGTCTTGACTATATTATACTGTCATTTTGATTTAATTTTTTTTATGGGAGTTTATTGGACTAATTTTGACAATAAAAACTTGTGAACGCAACTCCTCTGAAACCATTGAACACAAGCACTTATATATAATTATTTATGGTAGAATAAGTGTGTGTCATGTGTATATTAACATAATTACTCACCGCCCATTGACCGTGAAATGACAACTTTTTAACGGGAAAAATGAGACTATGACTCTTTCGTGGAGTGTTGAGACAATGACACCTTATGAATGCAATTATTATGTGAACCTTAACAGTAACCTCTTATGCTTGTTTGTCATAGAATGTAGCTGACCATATTTCACCGACATTTTGGTTTGATAATTTTTTACGGAAGTTAAAAGACTGTGACCGTTTGGTAGAGATTTTTTTCACCGATTTATTTTCACACACTGTTGTCATTATAATTGAATTTTATGCAACCGTCATACAAGTGAGAGGTTGAGGTAGATATAAAACCAGGTTTATAAATTATTTTCTGCAGAAGTTAATGACTGTACTAAGTCAAGAATAAGATAGTTGTTCGTCTTTCGTTTGATGTTTGAGCTTTTTGATTTGGCCATTTGTAAAAGAACTTTCCGGTTTGAATTTTCCTTGGAGATTGGTATTTTTGTTATTTTACATACAACGCAACTCCTCTGTTACCGTTGTACAGAAATACATCTTATACTGAATTATGGTTGGTCATCATTTATTGTTAGCGATAATATGCTGTAATTTATTTCTAATTTTTTTTCGGAAGTTATGTAACTGTTTTGTTTTTGTCTCGCTTGACGGAGTCAAAAAGAGAGATATAGGTATGCTGTTTCCGGCGTCGGCGGCGGCCGGCGATGGCGTCAACAATGTATTAGTTTGTGAGTATTTCTAGTTTATGGTGAACCACTAGTGTTAGGTTAAAGATATTTGTTATGCAGTTGTATTAGTATTTGCACATCTCAATACCATGGAGATTATTTGTCCCCGCCCCTCAGTTATGGTCCATTGACTTTGAAATTTTGCTGTTTTTTCATGTATTAGTTTGTGATTAGGTCAATTTATAAGAAATCCCTAGGAGTAAGTTTATGATAATTGGTATGCAGTTGTATAAGCATTGGCATATCTCATTTCCATGTAAATAATTTGACACCGCCCCTCAGTCATGGTCTATTGACTTCGAAACTTTTGCTTACTTTTCATGTATTAGTTCGTGATCAGGTCAGATTATGGTAAACCACTAGTGGTAGGTCAATGATATTTGGTATGCAGATGTATTAGCATTGGCACATCTCAATTACATGGAGATTATTTGATCCTGCCAATCAGTTATGGTTTATTGACTTTGAAATTTTGCTTAGTTTACATATATTAGTTTGTGTTTAGGTTTGTTTAAAGGGAACCACTTATGATAAGTCAATGGTATTTAGTATGCGTTGGCACATCTCATTTCCATGAAGATTGTTTAGCCATATACCTTCAGTTATTGTTTCATCGACTTTGAATATTTGCAAAACTTACATGTTAAAAAGTGTTACTATTTAAATTTCAACATTTGCATTATCCAAATTACAAAAAAGCGAGACATATCTCGGTGATAACAGTTTATTTTATTTGCAAAGCACCAGCTTGTGAATGCAAAGCTCTACTCTCAAACCATTTCACAAAAAGCTTTCCTATCTTGTACAATTATTTGCCATAATGTTTAGTCTTAGATTTGAAAAAAAACAATATACCTAGAACATTTTAGAAAAAAATGAATTGTCCCATAATATACACAAATATAGAAAATAAGAAAATGCAGTATGGTTGTCAATAAGATAAGTTTCCGACGAAGTTGTGTTAAGTAATGCTTTCAACAGGAGCAAACGTCAAACCGAATAGTAAGTTTATAAGGGCCCGGGTAAACAAACTGAAAAATAAGAAAAACTATGAAGCTAACGGCCTGATTTAAGTAAGTAACATTAAACGAAAATAATTATGGTTGTTCCTTTGATGTGATTGAGCTTTTCATTTTTCCATTTGACTAGTGACTTTCTGTTTTGAATTTTCTTTGAGTTAGGTGGTTTTGTGAATTCATGAGTATAAATATGGAATGAGTGAGGGCGAATTATTCTTTTTCAAGTCTGAATTTTGGGGATAAGTTTCTTAGATTTGTAAGAAAATGTGTAAAAACGACACAATACTGTAATACTCTTATTTGCTGAAAATCTGTGAAAAAAATGTTAGTCAACAAAAATCTTTGGAACAAAAATAATTGTCCCCGCAACAATCTGATGGAGGGAATTAGTAAATCAATGTGTATGTCTATCTCGGTTTCTCTGTAGAAGCTACTTCACTGAGACAGACAAGTTGATGTTTCTAACATATTGTAGGATAGTTATACACAACTAGAATACACCCGTGATATTGCGGGTCCGTGACTGAATTAAAGTATATAACTATGCGCAAGCCTTATTTTAGTATTAATACTGTCATCTGATAAAGTCATGCTGATTATAAGATACACAATTTTCTCTGCTTTCAATTCTTTCTGTTTGAACCCGTCGAACTGGAAGAACTTATCAATTATTGGTAATATTAATTATTTGGAAAACAAAAGGTCCTGGAATGGAGTATTTTTTAATCAACAGCATTGTCCTATATTAGTTATAAATAAAGTTGAATTCTTTGATTCGCTGTTTTACGTCATGCCCGCTAATAAATTGAAACTTATTTTTAGTCCAGATATTTAGTATTCGTATTGTTATCTTAGAAAGTCTTACGGATTAAAATACTACAATAGGTAACAATTTGACAATTTAGTAGTGTCAACCCTGTGATTATGACCCGTGTATATAGCATATTAATCCTGAATACACCGTTTGGTGGTGCGCCTGTCAGATGCGGAACGTACAGATAAGGTAATAGGTAACAGGTGATTATACTATTGGTATCGGTATCGGACTCGACCCGGAACTTCCTAATTGTTGGCAATATTAATTACGTGGAAAACAAAAGGGCCTGGAGTGGTGTAATTTTTAATCTACACCTTTGTACTATATTAGTTGTATATAAAGTTGAATTCTTTGATTCGTCGTTTTTACGTGATGACGGCTGACAATTTGGACCTCGTAATTTTAGTATTATAGATATGAATTTGATCATTTCACACAGATGTTTTGATTCTACACATTCAAATAAGTCATTGGATTTAGAAGATTATTTTGCATTTGAGATAACATATAGAAACACTTTTTGAATGCAGCCCTCGTAGACCGGCTGTTGGATCTTGTTGAAACTTTGTCGGATGGCTAGACATAATATTCATTTTGTCATTACACACTGCCGTTTTGAGTCAACACACTTTATTGCTTATGAGTTTGATTAAACAAATAAAAAAGTATCATTTTACAAATTTTGAAATGTAGAATTTCATCTACCAAAAAAGAAGATGTTACATTTCACATAACAAGAAATGTAGTAATTCATGTAAAGGATGGAAAAAAATATATGTTACCAATTAATTAATTACTTTTAACAAATTAGGTAATTGCATTTTATAAATTAAGAAATGTATAAGTATGGCGGATACTCCATGTCATAGAAAAATATTTCAAACAGCTATCAATATAAGTGAAAGTAAAAGTAATAGATACAAATTTTGTTAATAAATGCAGGAGTGAGATAGAAGAAGTCGCAAGTCTTAAAATTTTAAATGAAAGGTTGAGAGAACAGAACCAAGAAATGTCACACGGAATGGCGTAAGTTTTATAATCAATAAGGCTTGCTCAAAATCCTGTTTACTGCAATTGAACTGAGATGATTTGCATTTTACTACGAATTTATACATATAATCTAATAACTGTACACAACGATTTTTTGTAAAATCTTCATCGATGGTAAGTTAGGCCAAAAATACGTCCATGACCAAAACCAAAGGACATCCAACGCTGCCAAGTTTGTAAGTGTAATGACATAATGGAATGAAAAAAACTGTTTAAATACTTAATCTAAATTAGGACAGATGGTTGTTGTCAGTCAATATGTGGAGCAATACAAATTTAAACTACTGATAAACTTGCGCATGGTACGTGTGTATAAATAATTATAATTCATACTTACAATACACGCAAGATCCGATGTGTGTATGACGATATTGATATTTACCCTAGAGTTTCTAGAATGTGTTCCAATGACACCGGATGGTTGTCCGGATTGATCGAAATTATCCTGAAGACCGTCATAAAGTTTCAGTGTTATGTCCAAACATTTGGGCAATTCGTAAAATATATAGTTTTATTACAATTTCAAAAAATGCCAAAATGACAGGAGAGCATGACCGACTTCTTATGTTATTTAGTGTTGACATCCGAACTGGGGAGATACTTACGGGGTAACAATTGAAGACCTAAACGAATCTAGCACACATACACAACATGGTAATTTAAGTTCTATTTGTGTGCATCGTTGAGTCTTAAACAAAAAGATTATGAGGAACTATTTGGGGAAGGAAAAAGGGTAGCAAACTCTAAAGTTTGATGATACATGTACATACAAAAAAGGTATTACTATGAAGAAGTGGCTACTTGACTGCTAACGCTAAATAATATAAGTAGTATGTCATGCTTACCTGTCACTATGGCATAGTATAACATCCTTTTGAACAGTTGAAAGCTTACGAAATTCTGGCTTTTGGCCTTTCAAAAGTTTCATTTCGAGCGCCACTAATGAGTCTTATATTAACGAAACGCCCACTGCACTAAGAAAATTAATCAAAGATTTCAGGCTTCAAGTAATGTGAAATAAAATTAAAATATTCAACTCCGGCCTTCAGTATTGAGAAAAACTCATATCGCATTAAAAGTCATAAAAGGCAACATCATGACAAAATGATAAATAAGCATAAACAGCTCCTTCTTATAGGGTTATGGCCATAAAGCATGTGAGAGATTAACCTGTTTATGAGCGCTCAATCCGCACCTTACCTTGGAGAGTGTCATAACAGCTCAATTAAAAAAATATCATTATGAAAATCAATTTTAGTAGGCTTTGCGCACTCATCAGATCAGCACTAAGCACACGACACGCTCAGCGAAAACACTATTATTTAGTCCTGATTGTATATTATTAAACATCGGAATTATTTGCATAATAGCAACATGAGCAATGTCTGCTGCCTTTCTTTGTTTTTTCTTCCATTGTGTACACGAAAAACAAAAAAAAATATGCAGTTATATCTATTTAGTCGCTTTTATAATTTAGAGATACTGATGGTTAATTAGTTAACATTTTAATGTTTTAGCGTATACCAAGAAGAACAAACATTAGTGCTAGATATGCTGAATTCCTTACCAATTATATTGACACAAATAGATCGGGTGACTAACAAAGACTATCTAAAAGAGTTTAAGCTTCCATATAAACAGAATGAGTTTATGAACAAATGCACAAAAGCAATTGAGGCAGTTATAGATGGTTACATAAAAATGAAAGCTAGTCTGTAAGTTCAGAACTATTAATCTTTGTTATATAAAGTATAAATTTGCACTCAAACGATAAATATGCTATGACAGTATGACAATATACAAAACAACCAAAAGGTGAAAATTATATGTACTGAAAAGAGAAAATGAAAAAAAATACATGTAGTTAAATGTAAAAATGTAAAACAATTTCTATGATGAATAACTAGAAATAAAATACTGATCCTTTAGAATGCTATAGTATTAACATTGTTTTTCAATATGTTATACATTAGAACATCTACTTTAGAAAAGTAAGAAAATACATTGAAGTGAAAGAAATTAGATGCAAAATCCACGCCCTTCTCATGTACATTTACCATATATCTTTATTCTGCAACAATCAATGCATAATTGGTACAGAGATATAATAACATTGGAAATGGAGAGAAACACACACAATTAACAATATACAACTTTTTCACGATATACATTTACAACTTAAAATTATCCGTACGAAACACAAACAAAACATAAAGAATATAAGAATTACAAGCGTGGAGGAAAAACAAGTATTTCCATATTTGAAAAATCTGTAAAGTTTCTTTAATGCTTACTTGTAATACCTCGACATTAGTTCCTGAAATGTATTTGCATTTTGTGTTTTTTTAAGTACTTATACAATGTCAACGTTTCTCGTTAAAACTCGCATTGAAAATAAATTATAAAAAAATACTAAACTCCGAGGAAATTCAAAACGGAAATTCCCTAATCAAATGGCAAAATAAAAGCTCATACACATCAAACGAATGGATAACAACTGTCAAATTCTGATTTATGACAGGCATTTTCTAAAGTCGAAAATGGTGGATTAAACCTGGTTTTAAAGCTAGCTAAACCTCTCACTTGTATCACATTCGCATAAACTCCCATTATATTGACAACGACGTGTGAACAAAACTAACAGACTCACTAGGTAAAAATGTCCTAAACAGGGTACAACAGTAAAACATTGTGTTATTATCTTAATCCATACAAAAACAAAAAAGTATGTCACAAAGGAGCACAAGAAGGCATATAACCATAGCACATCTACAAAAATGAAAGACGATAACATTTTTTTTCATAGCACAATAACACAATGAGGGGATGTATAAGTACGTACAGAGCCTCGCCAAGTAACAAAGTGACACAAAAGGCATATATACAAATTACATCAGCAAAAATGGAAAACACGAATACAAACATTTTAACATAGGATTATTACACAATGACGGGACGTATAAGTACAGAGCCACGTCCAATTGCTATCACCAAAATAGACTTAACTAATATTTATAAAGACAAATAAAAGAAAACAACAGCAAATTATTAAGATGATAAACAACGTCAGTGCCTACAATCTATACTTCAAGACAATCGTGTATTATTTGTGAAGTTGATTCTGAATATTTATTAACATGGTCTTGGTATATTCCGATGAATTTTGTTTTTAGAAAAAGGACAACCATTCTTTGACATACCTTTGCTTTCATCTATTTTCTGCTCAGACACTGGTCACGTTTTCCAAAGTCTTAGTAGGAGCTGCAAGCTCTTGAACCCCGAATAAGTTGAGAAATGTATTCCATATGCAGATGAAGTTGGTATCTTGATTAAAATCGTCTCGTCTGTCAAATACAATTGTTGCACTTGAGTGTTTCGTTGTTCAGACCTGGGGTCAACTGCATGCCAAAGTAATTAATTTCATTCCAATTACATAATTTTTAAATGTAATTAATTACATCACAATTACATTAATTTTCAAATGTAATTAACTACATTTCAATTACTTTTATCCAAAGACATGTGAGAGTAATATAATTTAGGAAAAAAACATGAAAAAGAAACAGGCTAGAATAGAATGAACTTACAGAAAAGACAGATTTTAAATTTCTTATATCATTGTTTTATTGAATCACTACTAGATTTCTTATTTTTATTGGATAACAATTTATAAATGTTTATATATAATATTTAAAAGATCCAGATTAAAATATTTTGTACTATTATGAGTTTTTGTTAAAGTTTCTACTAAAAATGTTATTTTAAATTTTGTATTTTAAAGGTTTTTTGATGTATCTCATGTGAAATTTTAAGAAACTTTAAATTCAAAGTATTACGTTAAAGTATTGACAGAATTTTCCAGACTTGTTTTATTTTAAGTCAAAATTGTCAAGAACATGTATATTGGACTCCATAGTGTATTTTTGACTCTTGTTCTTAAAAATTTGCAGAAAGTGTTAATGTAATATCCATCTTACAGAATTTCACACACAAATATGATGGTATTAAAAGGCATTGCCTTTAGCATTTTAATCAATGGACAAATTTGTACTTAACAATTAGTTATTTGAGCGGAATAACATGAGGCGAAGATTTTTTTTATTGTTAGAACATTAAGATTTAATTGAAAATATGCTCAATTACACTTCACATTAAAATTACTTTCAAAATCATAGTTCAGTATTTTTGTGATTTTACTTTTTTCGTAATAGATTAAAGCTAATTACAATTACATTTTTAATTGCCCCATTTCTGCTGTTGTTTCGTTGTTTTCCTTTTATACATGTTTTAGTTGATGTGTTTCCCTCGGTTTTGATTTTAACTCGGATTTTGTTTCTCTCAATCGATTTATGACTTTTGAACAGCGGTATACTACTGTTGCCTTTTAATAATTAAAGGTTAAAAAGTCAGCAGGAACTTTTTGATAAAATTAAAGATATGGCAGAATGGACAACAACGATAACATCCGACACTGCAGAGCAAATGAAAGTATTTCATGAACAGCAACAGAAAACGTGAGTTATACTGTTTAAAATATGTAAAACATTTCACCAAATTTAATAACAACCACGTTGCGTACACTTACTGAAAATAACCTAAAACAACTTCTAATTAGGCCGAAATAACGTATATTAAGTTTAAAAAAACCACTGTTTTAATTTTTTTTTTACCAAGACATTTTATTTATGAATGACAACCTCAAAGTGTTGAGGCGAATTCTAACATGACGTCCTTCAAACGCGTTGAGTTCACACCCGTAGTAAAATATGAAAATATTGTTTAGGCTGTTCGGATCGTACTCCCGCGTCATATTTTTTTTTTATGAATGAGCTTCCCGACGTCATTAAACGATGACATGAGAATATAAGCATTTTCCGGGAAAATACACACTTGTGGAAAAGAAAATAATAATAATAATAATAATAATAATGATGCTGAAAATAATAATAAATTCTTTATTTGAAGAGGGTAACTTAATTAGAACTAGTCGACCAATTCACTCTCAAACACATAAATGTTCGAAGGACTTTTATGATATGTTTGTTAATGACTTGGTTCAGTTTATACACCAATAAATTCCTTTAAAAAGGCGTTTAATCCTTATAATTCTTTAAAATTGGAATATATTTTACCACACTTATTACCTCTATCACACGTAAATTGTATGTCATTGGATAGACCTTGCGCATGAATATATTTTTTGGTTAACGCAAAAATATGTACCCAACGAAATTTGTTATTTGATTAAATATAGACTGCAAAAACTTATTATCATTCAAACGAATGTTTTTAAATATTTTTATTATTTAATTTAACGATTAATGTTGGGTGAAAATCAATTTTGTTAACGTCGATGTTATTAACGCCGCCATCTTGTTTACATTGGTTCCGAAAAGAAGTTCGGTCAACGTCGTCTATCGAAATTAACCAACGTCAAGAGCAACTACCGGAAGTCATTTCCACCAATCGTATTAACATATTTCATAATATGCAAATCATTTAAGAAATATATTACAATATACATTTCTATAGTATAAACACAATTCAATCATTCAAAGAAAAAAAAAACCGAATTACTCGACTTGCTTTGAATTTTCAAGAAAATGATTATAACAAAATTTCTTGAATAACTCCGCATTACGACATTTTTTTTTTATTTTGAGTGGTAAATAGCTCCATATCATGGTTGAAGAATAATGGAAAGATTTTTTCCAAAAGATTTGTATTTGGTCTTTAAACAGACAGATCATAAGTTGTGGTGTTGCACATCATTAAAAATTAGCATTGATAAGTACTTAGGTATTAGTTTATTTACAATTTTATATATTAGAATTGATTGTTGATTAAATTTAACCACAAGGAAACGTTAACAAACGATGCTAAAATGTGTGATCAGCCATATTTGTTTTATACATAAAAGACATATATGTAATTTTTATCCAAAACTATCTAAATACTTTATTATAAATAGTTTAAGTGTAACACAACACATGGTTATTTGGAATAGTAGTTTATTCAAGCCCGTCTGGACCAGTGTCCATAACGGACGGTCTCCTATATACAGTAAAATACACAAGTATATATACAGAATAATATATATCTTATATATATTTTAAGCCATCATATTGTCACATAAGCATGTCACTAATTCAGTTTGCTCCGTTCTTTTACGCCAAATCAATAGTGCGTTTATGGGAACGGCAAATATTTGCCTCCACCTAGAGCACCTAAAATATTTGGCATAAAGGGCCAACCCGTGATAAAATCACAATATATTTAAACCCCCATGAATTATTTCTTAAATAATTAAGCACAATAATGACGGTGACATCTTGATTTGTTTGGATACCTCAGACTCTAATGACTATGGTAATGGCATCGCTTTAAATAGTCGAGACGCGCGATGGAACAAGACAGTTAATCTGAAAGTGTTATTATGCATTAAAACAATATACAGAACAAATCTTTTAGTACTAAATTATCAAGCCTTTCTAAGATAGATTTTCCGTAACGAATATGATATTTGGCAATAAGAATTTGTTATTAATGGTTAAATAGTCATACTCGTTATCAAATTCATCGTAGAAGCTGGTAATGCCAATTACACAAAACAAACAAGAAGTAGACAACATTGTGAACAAAAACCACCGTACTTTAATCGTTATTTTCATTTTTAGCTCACCTGGCCCGAAGGGCCAAGTGAGCTTTTCTCATCACTTTGCGTCCGTCGTCCGTCGTCGTCGTCGTCGTCTGTTAACTTTTACAAAAATCTTCTCCTCTGAAACTAATGTAGATTTTGGATTATATCTCTGAAACCAAAGCATTTAGAGCAAATCTGACATGGAGTAAATTTGTTAATCAGGTCAAGATCTATCTGCCCTAATTTTATAGGAATCGGACAACCCGTTGTTTGGTTTGCTGCCCCTGAATTGGTAATTTTAAGGACATTTTGTCCGTTTTCTGTTATTATCTTGAAAATTATTATAGATAGAGATAAACTGTAAACAGCAATAATGTTCAGCAAAGTAAGATCTACAAATAAGTCAAATGATCAAAATGGTCAGTTGACCCCTTAGGGAGTTATTGCCCTTAATAGTCATTTTTTACCAATATTTCGTAAATTTTGTAATCTTTCACGAAAATCTTCTTATCTGAAATTTTGACCAAAATTTAATCAATCTTAGCTACAATCATTATTTGGGTATCTAGTTAAAAATGTGTGCGGTGACCCAGCCAACCAACCAAGATGGCAGCCATGGCTAAAATAGAACATGGGGGTAAAATGTAGATTTTGGCTTATAACTCTGAAACCAAAGCATTTAAAGCAAATCTTACAAGGGGTTAACAAGTTAATATAGTAAATATCTATCTGCCCTAAAAATTTCAGATAAATTGGACAGCTGGTTGTTGGGTTGCTGCCCCCGCCCCCAATTGATAATTTTGATAGAAATTTAGCCGTTAATGGTTATTATCTTGAATAGTATTATAGATAGAGATAAACTGTAAACAGCGATAATGTTCAGCAAATTAAAAAGATCTACAAATAAGTCAACATGACCAAAATGGTCAGTTGACCCCTAAAGGAGTTATTGCCCTTTATAGTCAATTTTTAACAATTTTCATTTTTACAAAATGTTTACCTCTGTAACTAAATGGCCAAGTTCATTACAGATAGATAAAATTGTAAGTAGCAAAACTGATCAGTAATGTATGATCTACAAACACATTACCATCACCAAAACACAATTTTGTCATGAATCCATCTGTTTCCTTTGATTAATATGCACATAGACCTCTTAAGAGCCTCTAGTTGATAAGCTAATAACACTCGATTTTTTGTTAAGACAATTATTAAGCGTGGTCTTATCAATGTTTTAATGAATCTTTGCCAATGTCTTTATATACACATATTGTGAAGAGGAATACTTTAATAGCAGTGTCGATCAGATTTTTTGAAAAGAAATAACAACATTTTCATCAGAATGTCTATAGAAACAATAACTTTAAATTATGGAAGCATTTCCATTTACTAATTACGGTGATACATCTATAAAATCGTAATAATATGTGCAAAGTTTTAGCTCTACGTCGTGAAAAAAATCTTTTGGCTAAAAACTACATGTTTAAGAAAGATGAAATTTCCTGCGAAAAGATGCATAGGGATAATCTTAGAACAAGTCGAATAAAATCGAAGAGTAATTATATCCACTGAGTGGGAAGATATTTCTGTTCTATTGGAAGCATTCGCCGTACTAATCGTTGAAGGTAAAACAGGTGCTAAATCGCAGTCGACTATGTCAAAATGGACGGGAAAGGGTTGTTGTTGTGTAGTCGTAACAGGAAGTCGAACATATACATGATTATCTGTGACCCAAGTATTTTAAAAATGTCTACAAATATTGATAGTGTCTGTAAAATGATACGGGGATGTTTTAATTTACTTTTTTGAACCCATGTTGCTATCACTTCCTTATTTATGAAAAGTAACCCAAATAACATATATATGATTGAGATTATGTTTTCAGTCCAGGGCTGATATGTCAAAAAGTTTAGAAATGTTTGAACGGACTGAATAACTAGTACGAGATGATCAGAATTTAAGTGATTTTATGCATATCAGCACAATTCAAAAACAAATTACAATGAACAGAGTTGTTTTTGTTATTGCTACGAATTAACCGCAATACAGAGACACTTACTTGTTGTTAACGTAACGTATTAAAATGTCACATGTTTATTACGTCCTTGTATATATAACGTCTTTAGTCAGAATAGTAAACAGTCAAGCTTTATACACGTTTTTAATCATTTACACAACAAGCGAAGTACTAACCACAAGAAAAATCGAAAGTTATATCAATGCTATCAGGTACGCAACATTAACATATGCCAGTTATACATATATATATTCTTTACTTTCGCAAGTCTTTCTGAACTTATAGAAAACAAATTGCAAGCTGCTATTTTCCTGAATTGGTACGGGATATTTTAAGAAAAAAATGGTAGGTGAACCTGGTTTTGTGGCAAACCTCGTGCTTAATGGCAATGTTAAAACTACAGCTAAAATGACAAAAAGGAAAATAACAAAATCACAACATTACATAACAGGAATTCAGTACACATAAATACAAGAACAGTCGGGACAGGGAAGTACTTAAATAAACAATATTATAGTACATTTTAAAATGTTAACCACAGAATAACACCGAATCCCTAAAATTGATTTAAATATATTCACATGTTTTTTTATTTATTACATGTATATAATTATTATTCAGCCATTGGTCTCAGATCTGATCTGTTTTCCAGGTCATCTTAATTCTGTCCATAG
The DNA here is from genome assembly GCF_965363235.1 of Mytilus galloprovincialis. NCBI lineage: Eukaryota > Metazoa > Mollusca > Bivalvia > Mytilida > Mytilidae > Mytilus > Mytilus galloprovincialis. Next base: position 38,617,415 of record NC_134845.1, on the reverse strand, counting down.
TAAAAAATATGCCTAAAAAGTGTTCTTTATACCAGAGACGTATTAAGAACAACTTGTTGGGGAAGTTGGGTCTATTTCCTTCATCACAAAACTTTCATTGGCAGGTCAGAAATACTTCTGATCAGTTGTTTTACATTCATAAGATGTATTGGAGCTTTTGAGTTTGTTATGTTTAAAATACTTCCCGTTTTGAAATTCCTTTGCAGTTTGCTGTTTTTGATATCTTGCTTTGCTAAATTGACCAGTAAAGGACAAAGAAACAATTACCAATAAAAGTGAATGTTTTATTTTTCTCTCAAAGAATAAAACTATGTTAGCCATATGCTCGGAACATCAACTTTACAAGCTTATCAACTACAAAAATGTGAGTTGAATGATGGTCTCAGTTAACATATAAATAAACAAAGAGGCCGATAAACTAAGATGAACACTTACTTCGAATGAATCCAAACTGTTAGTCGTGCATTCAGAATCACATTTATAATCTACTACGTACAATGAGTACATGGGTGCCGAACCCTTTCTAGAAAATGCAGCTTATGGATGTTATTCTAATCATTCAACATTTAATGTCCCTTAAAAAGAACTCGGAATTCATAGCTAAACTTGGAATCCCATATACACCCCTACATGAAAAATATGTCATTCTCGTCGTTTGTATTTCCACAAAAAATTTATGAAAATTTCCCGTCGTTACGTTACACTGACTATACTGAATGCCCTTATTTCACAAAATTCCCTATCAAGAGGCATATTTATATAGACGGGTCGTGAAGATGTTGGACAATCAGAATCGTTACAGTTTTGATTGAATACGAGAATGTATTTTCTATGCTGTAAACTGCTATTCCCATGCTCAGTTTGATTAACGATCACGACGATTCTACCGAATCTAGATCTTTATCATTGTTTATGTTCTGGACTTCTTCACGATTTTGACACAGAAGAACGACTTAAAGTTATGACAATGACAAACTTAGTGACACTATTAGTTGTTGATTATAGGCGTTTGCACTCTTGTACATTATATTAATACGAGGGAATTAGAGACTCTTTAAAGCTACTCACCAAATTCTCATAGATCGATTGTTATGTTTCTCCAAGCCAAATTTAAGATACAAGTCCTCAAATAAGGAAATTTCAATGTATATAAAAAAGAAAAATGAAAAGGAAGTTAATCTCATCTTTTATAAAATACAATTGATTTGGCTGAAAGAATATTTTCGATTAACAAACAAACAAAGTAAAACACCAACAAAGTTCTCAAGAATAAATACACAACGACTGTAAAATATAACATGTATAAAATTGAAATCATTTTACCGAGCGTACGACGGTGACTATCTCGTTATACGTATTTCAAAAGGATACCAACTATGTATATTACTAAACAAAACAGGGGGGTCAAATTTGTTGGTCGGTATATAATATTTTAACACGAATCAAAGACGTCACATTTGTATCAAATATATGAAAATGGTGTTGTCTGAAAATAAACAATTGGCCGTTTTAGCATCTTATTGATTAATATAAACAATAATTATCAGGTTGTGGATATAATATATGTATCACATGTAGTTTTTCGGTTTTGTAAATTTCTCCTCCAACAGAATAACCTTGCATTATTGTATAGCATCTATGTTACACTATAGAACACTTTTTAACAAATCAGCTTACTTCCACCTCAATACCGATACTAATTTTGATTAATTTTCTAAAAAACAAATTTAGTTTATAGTAATTTTATTGTAGTAAAAACCAGGACGCATTCACACTCGAATGTTTAAAATCAGAGAAAAATGTACACTTGACATTCGCCATGACTTTATCAGATGACAATACGAATACTAGAATTCTAGCCTATTGTATTTAGGAACCTCTTGTTTAAGAAAGCTACAATGGACGTGATCGAAAAGACAATGTCATAAAATTTGGGATTAAGGATACAAAAATCAAAAGTAGGCTACAAAACGTTCTAAACTACGATATGCCGCATCTTCTTTTTATATCTCTTTGGAGAATGTACTTTTTAAAGAGATTTAACAACAGTTGTAATTCAGGCACATCCTTTGTTCCACATCTCCAATTTGAGAATTGCACTCAACCTAAGGTTAGAGTCCATTTGGTAATTTTGATTTTAGACGGAGTGTGTGATTCTGATTCAATCCTGCAGGACATAATGCTCTCTTTATATTTTGGCTTTCATTGTTTGTCCCGAACTTAATAGAAGCTTATTGTATAAAAACTGCCATTTGCACTGCAAGTAATGGACTATTTCATTTTTTTGTTATGCATTATTCTATTTCAGTTAATATTTATCTTTTAGGGCTATTTATAAAACTGATATCCAGCGTAAAATTTCGGAGATAGAAAAACTTTCATTTAAAAATGAGGAATTGATAGAAGGACATCGAACTTTGGAACAACAATTTTATGATATAAAAATATTGAACAAAAAAGTAGTTGAAGAAAAAGAAACACTCAAGAAAGAATTCAACGATTTACAGAAAAGGTAAAATGAAACAATAATATATTAAAGATAATCTCCCTTAACACATTTCAAAACAATGAGGAATGCCATACGTCATACAACTGTTTCGTTGATTCCAATTGATATATAATGGTCACTGCAGTTGTAAATTACCATAAGTGATGACCACAAAGCGTTAATCACAGTAAAATGATCCCGAAGAAAATTTGTTCCAACAAACTATCGGCATTCCCATGGGGCTGAATTTATACAGTAACTTCTTAGGAATAAACAAAATAAGTTAGCAATGTCCTTTAACTTTCCTTTCCGCTATACAGATAATACAACATCCGGTGAGTTTGTTGATCGCATCTAACCCATCAAACTAAATATACTGGATACAACAGATAGAGTTAAGTCTGCCTCATAACTTGACTGACATAAAGAAATTGGAATGCTGGTCGGTTGAAAACAAAACTTTACGACAAAAGAGATGATTTCAGCTTCCACATTGTGAACTTTCAATTTCTGTGTAGCAAAATTCCAGCATATACAGTAGCTGTATATATCTCCCAATTGATACGATATTCCCGGGCTTGTATTTCCTATCCTGATGTTCTTGAAAAAGGGTTGCTGCTCACAAGGAAGCTATTAAAAGAGTTCCTTATGGTGACGTTCAAATCATCCCTTCGTTAATTTTCAGGACGCCTTCACGAATTGGTTGACATTATGGAATTTCTCATACAGATGTTATCTCGGAGTTGTTCCAAATGTCGTAACTACAATCGCGTCCTCTTTTCACGAATGTGATCTACCAACGTATACTATTTACTGGGATTGTAATGATATGAGCAACACGACTGGTGCCACATGTGGAGCAGGATTTAATTACCCTTCCGCAGCACTTGAGATCACCCTCAGTTTTTTGGTGGGGTTCGTGTTGCTTAGTCTTTATATTTCTATGTTGTGTTTTGTGTTTTGTGTGCTTTTATGTGTTTTTTTTTCTTTTTCTTGTGTACCCATGGTGTTGTCAGTTGGTTTTTGATCTAAGAGTTTGAATGTTCCTCTGGTATATTTCGCCCCTCATTTATTAGACATTTGAAATTGTGAACATTTTGTATTAGTTTAGGTCCTTTATGATAATTTAGCTCTACAACTTTTTCGGTTCTTGATGTCTTTGATTTTCAAATAATGTTTATTTTAACATTCTTTTTTTCACACACACGAGTGTAATGTATAATTAGAAGTTGTCTACTTAAATAAAAGTCACCAGTATCTTTTAAACGACAGATTATTTTTGATAACAACTGTCATATTCCGGACTTGATACAGACATGTAGAAAACTGTATTGAACTGGTTTTATAGCTAGCTAAATCTCTCAATTGTACAGAAGCATGTTTTGATAGCATGCAAATTTAGTATACACTTGCACTGTTCACGCAAATGCTCTCTGCTCGTCATGAAAATCCCATTGTTCCTGTTTTTCAAACTTGTTTTTTGTTTGTTAATTGCTTTGTACATGCACAAAAGTAGTTGGTTTCACATTTAAATGATGTTCGTATTTGTTTATGTTGGGGGCTTTTATAGTATGATAAGCGGTTAAATTTTCATGCATTGTTGAATGCCTTACAATTACATGCAGTTGCTTATGCCTACGTCAAAAGCGCATTTGTACAAACTACTCCAAAGAAGGGGTAAGTTGAACGAAATCAAAATGGATGAACTGCGGTGTTTTTTGGTTGGTAATCAGTCCCTTGTGCACTAACGAAATAGGTCATTAAACGAAATTATCCTTTACGAAGTCGCTTGTGGTGAAAACATAAACATGCAGAGGATAATTGAGAATTTAAAAGATATTGCAAAGATAGAAACACCCGTGATCACTTACAGTTTTTTTAAGGGTTTGTCTTGATTTATTGTTTGTATTGTTTTTTCAGTTGTTTATCTTTCCGTCGTCTTTAGATTTTTGCTATGACGTTTGCAGTTTCCCGTTAATTTTTAAGTTGTGACATCTTCTTAGTATTTTTCGCCTTTCTGTCTCTTTATTCCCCTTTTCTGAGAGTTACCGTCTAAAATCGTTCAGGTGATTGAAACTATGAGTCAACGCCGAGAAGAACACGGCTGGGTTCTAATTGGAAAAAATATTGTTATGCTGGCATTTTTTTTAAAGATTTTTTTTATCTGATTTGATGAAGTTGAAATGAAAAGGTTTGATCTGAATAAGGAATTATTTACTGCTTTGGTTATATCAATGATGCTTCAATCATAATATTATATATATTTATACATGATCCGTTCACTCTATTAAGTCTTTTAAAAATTCAACAGTATATCCTCAATTGAGGTAAATTATATACCGTTTTGATTAATTACATCACTGAAGAGACATTTATTGTCAAAGTCCGGATATGGTGTACTATTTTTTGCACCTTTTGATTGCGATATATCATTTTCCGCAAGTTTATTGTTTTTTGGTTGGTTTTAAATTAATAATTAAGATCCATTTTGTTACATCTGGTGATCCATTTATTTGGCAATCGCCAATGTCAGAAAGTAAATCATTTCTATTTCATTACAAAATTAAAAACAACCTTAAAATACTTTAGTTATATCGATTCATTGCGTATAACGATGTACCTACTTTATAGCCTTGAAAATCAGAAGGGTATGTTGAAGACAAGAGACAGCATCATTGAGCAATTGAATGGCTCAATACTCAAGTTAGAATCCGAAATTGGAAAAAGAGATAAAAGGATGCAGTTATTAACAAAAGAAAAAGACAGCATTAAAACTAAGTAAACATTTAATAATGAAAAGTTTGTATTTCAATTTAGTGTATCATATTTAGTCGGAAATTGCAATTTCTCCCCAAAATAGAAACATTGATATTCACAGAGTGGTTGTACATGAAAGGCAAGTTCTTTTCTATGCATTAAACAAATCGTATAGAACTAACGTCTAGACAACAGGTGCCCCGAAAGGGTAAGCAAACCCTACTGCTTATGTGGCACCTGTCGTGTTGCTTGTGTAAGTACACAAACGCTGAAAAGTCTTAATTGGTAGGTCTCATCCGTATTTCGATTCTACATGAGCATGATAAGCAACACCATTGCTGCAACATGAGGAACAAAAATTTGCTTAGACCTTCGGATCAACTGAGATCCCCGTGAATTTTTTCTTATTTTGTGAAAACTTATTTGTCTATAAGTAGTTTTTTTTCTTTTTATAGAACGGTAGTGAGTGTTCGTTGAGTTTTGCATTTTGAATGTCATATTTACTTGCGTTTACGAAAACAGGTTATAAAAACAAACGTTATCCTCATATATAATATAAAAGATTAAAAAAAAGTTATATGAACTATAATAAAATTTCAAATTGTCGCACAACTCATTACCGACTTAATAAAAAATTTCTGTCAATTTTGATACTGAAACATTATTACTAACAGTATAACTAATACAAACACAACATAAAATTTGATGAATATTATAAGGTGCAAGACGAATGAAACTATTATGTTTCCGTAGTTGTTTTTGTTATAAAAGCTTGTATTGTACTAGTAAACATATTTTGTAGAGCCCTTAAACTTAATGAAGACTGTACGACAAATAAGCAAGACTTAGAGTCAACGAAGCATAGACTACTTCATCTCCAGTCCAACAATTTCAATCTTGAAAAAGATATACAAGTTTTGAGAAAAGAAAAGGATGACCTGCAGACTAGGTTTGGACAATACGAACATGCTTTACAAAGAGAACATATAATTTAATTACTATTCTTAAGAAATAAGTCAAAACCTAAACCGCTCCTATTTATAATATTCATTAAAGAAAAAATAACAAAAATAACAAAAAGGCAAGAGCCTTAGAAACGGGACGAAAAGCGTGTTTCGCATTATAATCAATTGTTCATATTATCTGATAATGTACGTATATTATTTAATTCATGCAACTTAACGTCGATGAACATACTTGGCATTGTATAATTGCTACGTTTTGTGTAATGTTATATAAAAAGGGGAACAATATAAATTGAAGCATAAGATAGTTGCCCATAGCTTCCTCCTCAGAAACTGTAAAACAAAACAATAACACTTACCTTAGCGTGCATATTTTCTCAAGGCTTTTATGTCATAGGGTATCAATGAATACATTGGTACCGGTTTCGGAATCTATAACGAAGTTGTCTTTCAGTTGTAACTTACGCATTAATTCTCTTTAACAGGACGTATAATATATTTCTCTTTAACAACGGCTTCCATATACGTGAAAAGAATCTGTATCTATAAAAATATTACATCATTTAATCTGCCAAAGGGAGATTAGTGGTCACTGACTACTTCATTGCAGTGCAGCTTAAAATAATGTCTATAAATGAGTCAACTACTAGTAAAAAAAATCGTTAAGCGTCTTGGTTTGCTTCTTATGCTCTGACTCAGTATTTGTTATAGTATTAATGATATTATTATTTCTTTAACTTTGATACCATAAATTATTCATTTAGGCTAAGCAGTGTTGCCGGAGAAAAGTTAACAAAAGGCAACCCATCTATTACTGATCTTGGAGACCCAAATCGACCTATGAAAATTGGTGAGAAGTATGGGGAATTGTATGATAATGAATGGACCGACGCTATGGAAAATGTGCAAAATGTGAAGAAATACTATGGTGATTTGAAAGATGTTGAAATGGAGGAAATCCTGATACGCCATCTTCACAGATTACTTAAAGTAAATAATAAGCTATGACTTGGCTCAATTAAAAATTTTGATTACTAGATTTCTAGATTATCTATCTCAACTTCAATAAAGCTGATAAAATAAATAGCATATCAAAATGTATCACCTACTGGATATTTCATATCATATATGATTAAAAGTTTTTGGACAAACGTAAATAAAACAGAAGTAAATTGCCACATAAGTTAAAAAAAACATAGGTCAACATATTGTCTTAGATAAAAAAAAAATCATGTACAGATGTAGGGACTGAAAAATTTCAGCATTTTCCAACACTTATTTCTATAGAAATTTGTACATGTATATAAAATATATATGAAACTATTTTTCCGCTTTACATAACTTATTTGCAAATAGTGCAAGTTTTTGTTAAAGCTTTTAGATTTTTTTCGAATAAAAGGAAAATTATTTAAATTTACTGTTAAAATATTATGTTCATCCAAATAATTACAAAGATATGCAGATTCCCCTGCCGAAACTGAAACAAAACACAGTATCCAATACTCTCATAAAATTAAAGGCTGACAACATTGAACTCCTGGGTTTTGATTTTTTGAAGTGCATTTATGTTTTGCCATCTACTGTTATAATATTATTGTTTCATGCAGATCAATGAGCAATAAGAGACATATTAAAAAAATTTGTATTAATGAACTTATTTTATACAAGATATATTTTTTGCCGAAAATACTACTGACAAAAAAACCTTTTAAAGTCCCTAAAGCACAATGAAGATATCATGTTTAAAAATAATTTAGAATATATAATTGAATTATAGAAATAATATTTCATAAATCATATACAATGTTCATATTTGTTTCAAAGAAACTTTTTGGAAGCTAGATGTGTTACAAGGTGCCTGAAGTTGTAACATTTCTCAGTATTGATAAATCACGCTTAATGATGATGAACATGGGTTTGTCCTTATCCCCTCCCTTAAAAAAAAACCGTTAAAACTTTAAAAGCCGTAACCTTTGGTTACCTTTTGTTATTGGAGTTCAGCGTAGCAACACTGAATTATAGAAGTAAATAAAAAGATAGAAACCTTTGAAAGTTTTTTCTTATGTTTATTTCTGTTAGTCTAAAATTAACTTATAAATATAAAAGATTTATCAAGAAAACCAAATTGTCTAGAAATCTTTTTTCGCCTTTGCAATTACAAAATAGGAGAACATTTCAAATCACTTTCTTTACTTAAATTTTGCAAAAATTGTACAATTATTTCTTTTTATAAAGAGCTTGATTGTCATTATCATTGTTTTATAGTGTTGTTATAAAGACTGCTTTGAGATGGCAGACGAACAGTTACAAAAACTAGGAATGATGTTTGCAGAAACGATGAGTATGAGTCCTATGTCAGTATGTATGTTTACTTTCAATTCTACAACATTTCTTGTTACATGTTACCAGTTTTAGACAGATACACATGCATAAGATTGTTTGCGTCCCGACTAACATAAAATATGATGTCTTAATGGTCAAGCAGAAATCATTTAGCATTTGAGTATTTATTAGATTTTATATGTATTTTTTCATATGTAATGATATAATCAACACTTGTGAAAAAATGTTAAAAAAAGTACAAATAATAGTATAAGAGCATTGAGTATCTAAAAAATTTGGCCAAATACAGCTACTGTAATCTTTCCCGGAATGAGGAAAGCCTTAGTATTTAAAAATTGCAAAGTTTTGTAAACAGTTAATTTATAATTTTGACCATATCAATGATAACTCATGTCAACGCATTAGTGCTGACTACTGGGCTGGTGATCACCTAGGGGAATAAAAACTCAACCAACAGTATCATCCATCCGGTGGTTGTAAATAAACTCATCATAGATACCAGGATTGAAATTTTAAATTCTCACAAGACGTGTGTTTCGACTACAAAAGACTCATCAGTGACGCTTGAATAAAAAATGTCCCCCCCCCCAAAAAAAAAAAAAACACAAACACAAACCCGCAGGTGAAGTGCATTGAGGACCAACAATTCCTTAAAAAAATTGCCAAACACGGCATAGGTTATCTATTCCTGAGGTAGAAAAGCCTTAGTATTTCAAAATTAAAAAGTTTCATTTATTGCTCCGAGATAACACATATTTTCAGGCTTTCAATTTGTTTTGTGCAAATAAGGTACTATTGTAGTATGAGCTGAAAATGCCGGAATTGTTTCATATTTTCACAAAAGATAGTTTATACCGTGCTATTTTGCCAAAGTATAAAACAGCTATACGTCACCGAGCTTGCTTTTAGTGTCATCATCTGTTATTTTCGGTCCTGATATTCACCTTTTTCAGAACACTACAATTGAAAACTACGAGTACATTTTAAACAGTTTTAAGGTTATCTTTCGTGTAAGGTCATATTCATCTGTTCCCATCGTGACATCTTTTTTTTTTTTTACAGTGAACTATTATTTCTTAGATTGAATAAAATGCCAATGTTGACATACAAACAAATCTCTAGTTTATCACTAAGACCATATGCATTCTTAGATCGGTATCCGACTATAGCTAGGTACTACTTCTAATGGACCATCAGTTCACTAAAGATGCTATTCGCGTAGTGCCCAGAGCTTTGATTATATTGCTTTGTTTTATAGGTAACTTTCTAAATTTGGTTTTAGGAAGTATTAAATTAAAAACTAAAAAAAAATCGAAATTATGGTTGCATTTCAATCTGGCAAAGTTACCTTTTGGCTGTTTTCTATCTGTAATATTTGATTCATATTTTTTGACGCAGGGCTGATCGTTGTTGTTCCATTTTGTGGTCAGATTTTATATACGTTGACACTTTCAGTCGTGATTGTCCCTTGGTATATTTTACCACTCTTATAAGGAAAAATATGAGAGATGTAGAATAGTTGGGAGCTCTGGCACATTTTAATTACCACTACTTTTATCGTTTCTTAACTTGTAGGAGTTTCACGTACTCTAGAACGTTTTCTTCAAAGTTCTTTTCAACTTTCCCTCGCGGGACTTGTCCGATATGGGACTTGTGTCGGTATTTAGCTTTATATGGGGTTTACCACCTCTTTGTAAAACATTTTGATACCGTAGAAAAAGATTCAAACTTTAAAGATTGAAAATGCTTTTAAAAAACAATAAATACAACTGATAGTGTTTTAGCAAAGTGAAATGCAATAATTTGCACAATAAAAGCAGTTACGGATTTCATCAATTTCATGAATTTAGCAAACCCTTAAAAATTTCAATCATCATGATATAGATAACTAATGACTGATTGATTACTTTAACATTTTGTTTTCCAAGAAGGAGGAAATTGCAAATTTACCTGTATGTAGAGAGGCGTCCATTCACAGAAGAGCAAATTCTGAAGCTTTCGCAAAGTATTTATACGAAGAAAAGGTAATTTTATCATACAAACATGTAACACATTCCCCATTTCCCATTTTCATTCTTAATTTTAACTATAGTAATTGATTTCTTTAAAAAAAAAAAGTACTGGTTTAAAAAGTTGGAAACTTGATTACTTATTGATATATTTCATTGTTACGATAAATACCGATTGCAGTTTAAAACATTTAACATCTGGTTAAAAAGTAACCAAAACGAAGGAAAATCAGATGCACAAATGAATTAAGAGCACAATATCAGAAAAAGTCGGTAACAAAGCAGCTAAGAGGACGTTTGTATCGATTTCTGTTATATTGGATAGAAGTTGTTTTTCTCTAACGTATTGAAATACATGTATTCATAACATTACATACCACTTAATAATAATAATAATTATTTTGTTGCACCTGCCACCTATTTTTTGAAGATAATAAAAAAAAAACATACACATCTATAAGCTGTGAGTCTTTTTACAGATTGATTAAAACCTTATCAGTCAAATTATGATTTCTTAAATTAATGAGACAGAAGTGTACTAATCTTCAAATCTCGTAAAGTAATTTGGAAAAGATCGATCAAGGTCACAAAACCGAGTGAATAGCATGTACCCCAAAAAGGAGCGAATTGTTGCGTCGCCAAGATAAGTGTCTGATGTGATAAATGCGTCACTTTCTCATGCAAATACACACTCACAATATCACTATTTAGAAAAGGACATCGGTACAATTCTTAAGCAGTCGACTATACAGTTAAATAAAGATATGAGATCGTGAAAACACGTCACTAATTAGTTGGGATTACTGACACTTTGTGTCGGTCAACCAATTCGTGACAGTGGCTGAAAAACGAATTCTAAATATGTCAGATCTTGCACCACGAGTTTCCTCTTTGTTTGCATATGATATTTAAAAATAAAGAAAGTAAAAAAATACTTTTAAAACTTTAACCTTTAAGAACTTAACATGAAGGTGTTTTGAATCGTACCAATTTTAGTTTCACCTCTATATTGCTTTGTCCTCAGTGATTTTTTAACATACGTTTTAACTGTATCAAAATAAATTAAAACAAGACTTGTGAAAAACAATATGATTGAAACGGCAAAATTTTTGCAAAATGTAACTTTTAGTTTAATTTGATAAAATTTCCAAAATCTTAATAATTCTGTAGAAAATGAATTTGACATAACAAAATCCCCAATTTCAACAATTACTAAGAAATAGAAATATAGCGTTTTTGACATCGGAGGGAAATTGAAAATGCAGAATGGATTTGTCAACGGTGTTTTTCTTACACTATCAAGCATCTTATTTTGTGATATCATTCTAACCATTCATCTTTCTAAAAGTTCTTCTTGACTTTAAGGAAATTCTTTATTATCATTTCATATTAATATGTGTATTATCTTCAACAAAGTGATTTCTAAATATATATCATTATTGTTGATAGCTAATCAGCTTTAAAAGGGCACCGATTTGACTTAAATTCTCACATTAGCTTTATAACAATGTAAAACATTTATTCTAATTATATAACGTCTAAAATACACAATTTACAGGGCATGGCATGGATAATATGTAGTTCGTTTCGTGTGTATTTTAGTTTAGACGCCATCTAATCAACTATCGAAATGACCGCGAAAACAACGGAGGTCATATAACATGATATTAATATAAACATAAACATAAACATGAATATATATATGGACCTCGTGCAAATGGATTCTTCTATGTCTGCTTGATTTTAATTTTAAGGTTACAAAAACCGGATTCAATGAGGTCGAATATGCTCACTTGCAAGTGCATAGTTCATCATCTTTGTTTCTTAGTTTTTTTGACAAAACTGAACCATACTGACTGCTTATAGCGAATTAAAATTTCATATTTCACTATCATCAATGATTTAACATAAACAAATAATAATTTAAATGTTTTATGCATCTCGTAGCTATTGACTTGTGAGGGAGAACTTGTATACTTTCAAAATAGTATAACACCATCAGCTGACACTTATGCATAATCAAATTCCTAATGTTTTATTTAGATAGTGTGCAAAAATATACTGAACGATTGGGACTACCATCACAAGCAGGAAAATGTTACCCAGCTGTTGATGGAGACGACATTTTTTGAAAAATGTGTCTATCTCTGCTGGTCTATGGCGATCCAGGAACCTGTAATGTATTTAGATCACGATTTGAAAGCAGGTATACCGTTGGACAAGAATACGTATAAAGAATTTGTTAAGAGTGGGGATACAGTAGTGTATGTCGTCTGGCCAGCACTGTTTTTACACAGAAATGGACCTTTACTTTATAAAGGAGTTGCACAGGCATCCTGGAAAAAAGCAGAACAATTTGTTTGAAATCCTGTGTTATTTGAATACAGTTGTCTGTGATAAGATACTGGTTGTACAAATTAGGCTGTTAACACGCTTTTTATTTATTATGCGAATTGATTACGAATTAAAGAATAAAACTAATTATATCCATACTTGATATTTTGAATTGTTAGTTTGAGAGGTAAAAGTTGGAAACCAAGGTTCGTGATCTGTGACGTTAGTATATAGGAACGTCTGCATTAAAAATAATAATTCTAGAAACTATCAAAAACTCTTTGTGAAATTGATATTACATATTAAATAATTAGTACAGATAGTTAAACAAATTTGAAACACACAATATGTTACAATAATAACATATGTATGAATGTTAAATGTATTACTTTATTGCATGATGGCTGTTATTTCGTCATACAACTTTTGTATTATACATGATATTTGTTGTATTTTTTACATGATAACTACGAATATATATAAAAACACTAACTACATTTGCAGATGCAAAATGATAGAAGACACCTCCTAGGGAGAGCATTTGTTTGCTATTAACAATTAGCCTAAAAAATTGATAGTTGGAGTTTCATTTTCATTGTCATTAGATTCATTCAAAAATATCAGTCTCCACCTGAAAGATTATGAAGAAGATTTAATTCAAGTCTGACCATCTTATGTTTTGATTTTAAATATTATACAAAAAAAAGGATTGGATAACTTCTGTATACTTTTATGCAACACAACACCATATATCTGTAATGTCCTGTATATTGTTATAATGCATATTGTCTATAAATAGGCATCACAATTGACCTAAAAGTAAAATCACAAAAATAATGACCTCTGAGAACAATTCAAAAAGAAAAGTCCCTAATATTTTGAAATGCGATTAAGTGCGTTGGTAGATTTTGGTAAACAGGTGGAAGTACAAGGGACAGGCTTTTTTTATATGGCAAACACTTGTTCTTTAGTACTCCTTAAAGTGTAAATGATTGGTTCATATCAATATTTCCTAAACCTCTCCATCGTTTGGATGTTATCACTCAATTATCTTGAAAAAAACATGTAACATCGTTATGTGAAAATTTATAGCAACTTCATTTTAATACTAGACTTGACAACATGACGTATAGCCTTTGGTCAATAACCTTTCCCTTTTGATTGATGGTCGTGATTATTGTGTTTATAGGATTTTTGTTATGTTCATTTGTTCTTAAACGCGGATTATCACCTAATACCATATAAAACATATCCAATGTTTATTTTATTTATATTGTGATTCTACATTTAACTTTAACCATCAACGGAAAACACATAAATACACAAAAAATGACAATAAACAAGATAACTAATTTCATTTGGAATACGTTTTTAAGTAATCAACGAAGATTTCAGGAGAAAATCACATGTATTCTAATATTAAGGAATTACAAAAATTGACAAGATGATTTTCAATAATGGGAATGCTTCAACAAAACAACGGTGTCTATCTTGTTTGGTGCATGTGGTACAACATAGTTGAAAATATATTTACGTGATCAAAACATGAATATTGTAGATTTCTTTTTTACATCTGTTCTTTTAAATGATTGTTTGGTTGAGTTTAGTAAAACATTTGTGTATATCTGTTTGTTAAACATAATTGCTTGGTTTCAAAAATTGTTGTTTAAATGAGAATATTATAGTAGAAAAAAAATTACTTCATTGTTTTGTTTGCTACATTCAAATCATTAAAACATAATTGGTGATGGAACATAAGTATCCAATCTTACATAATAACAATAAATGTTTAAAAATTGTTGTTTGTTTCATTTTTAGAATAACATCCGATACATGTTGTCAGAAAATTGTTATTCGGAATATGTATATGAAAATGAGGCGCAAGTTTATTTTCAGACATATTTTCTTAAAACGATTTCCAAATTTAGGCTAAATATATAAATCTTTTTCATGAAACATGCTATCTGTCAAATACCGTTCAAATGTAAATTCTCTATTTTTCATTTTATTATTACATCATTTTTAATTAATATAAGTTTTTAGAATTAATTGACCTAATATTATATGGAAACACACAGTAGCATTTAAACCTAAATGGGCATAAAACAAATTAGATAAATTGTATGCGACCAACTTTTCCTGAGGGAGTTTTGAAAAAAAAATGAGAATGGAAATGGAGACAAAAACCCGACCAAAGAAAAGACAGCAGCCGAAGGCCACCAATGGGCCTTCAACGCAGCGAGAAATTCGCGCACACGGAGGGGAGCCTCAGCTGGCCCCCAAATAAAATTGTGTACTAGTTCAGTGAAAATGAACGTCACAATAAACTCCAAAACATATAAATGAACACAAATTAAAAAAAAATTAAAGACTAACAAAGACCAGAGGGTCCTGACATGTTTTTTGAGATCTCACCCCTCCCCTATACCTGTAGTCAATTTAGAATGAAAAAATAAAGAAACTCATGATAGCAGTACGCATCGTAAAAAATCAATTTAAAAGAAGAGTTAAAAGGCTTTATTGGGATTGCTAAATTTTCTGCCCCTTTTATTTCTTGCCAGTGAAAGGATAACTTTCAAAATGGCAAGATGGGGGAACGGAATTGATCGTATTTAAACGAGTGTCTAAATGAAGTAATAATATAACAGGTGTGTTGAAGTATTAGTTATCTCCTCCTGCCCGTCACACAATTCCACAGCAACGCTTTTCTGACTGAAATTATTATTAGTTTGTATTACAGTTTTACAGAATAAGGATAATGAATTTAGAAACTGAGACATTGTCACGATTAAAACACTCATGGTTTATGGCTACTGAAAATCTTGAAAAAACAACCTTACATTGTACGTTTTACTTATGCGATCGCTGGAATACTTTTTTACTCAACTGGTCCACATGAATCGTTTGATTTTGTCATCACATTGTGAACGTCCTCGCCCGTCATGATATATATTCTGCCAGTCAGTTGTCTTTAATTGTCCGTGGCCCATCAAATCTTCTCTTCATACATCAATGACTTTATTGAAACTTAATTTAAACAAAATCACCCTAAATTAATTATTAAGTTATAATTGTTATAATATAGTTTTAAAAAAGTAACTCGTTGATGCCACCTGTTAAATAACATGGCATCAATCCTTTTAAATAGAACAAAACTGTATAAACTCATGAAACGTTTTACCTCAGGCATAGATTACCTTAGCTGTATTTGGCAACACTTTTAGGAATTTTGGATCTCAATGCTCTTTAACTTGGTACTTTATTTGGCTTTTTTAACTGTTTTGGATTCGAGCTTCACTGATGAATCTTTTGTAGACGAAATGCACGTCTGGCGTATATACAAAATTTAGTCCTGGTATCTATGATGAGTTTATTTATAGATAGAGAAATACGGACAATGTTAAGATCTGCCTTCTGTCGAATTTAATTAAAATGTCAGATGACTCTCTATTTGAGGTATCGCCCCCATAATGACGAATTTTAGCATTGCTTTTGAGTTTGTGGCAAGTTTATTAAAATACTTGAGAAGAAACTGTTTAGTCAACACAGTATAGCAATAGTTGTTTTTAAAGACTATGTTTACACATTTTTATGTGGTTTAATTTGCGGAGACTGTAACAGTGGAAACAGTAAAACAGAAAATAACATGATCAAAATGATTGAAATCACCTCCTATATCTTACCTTGATACATTTTGACCAACTGTAGGTTGCCTTTCTGTAAATATTGACAATGCAATTTCCCATAGGAACTCCTTTTACGGCTAAAACTGTACCACTTTTACTATGAAGTTTTGAAAAAAATCTTATCCTAGAATTGAAAGTTCATATGCACTACAATTTTTTCAAAGGTCAAAATATAGGGCCGTGCGGCATATTTTCAACGTTTATATGCCCTGAACTTTTCAGAGTTTAAACTAACACTAATCTTCTTAACTACCCCTACCTCGAATGAAGGATTATCACAGATTTCAATGTAAACAATATGCATATGTATATCTACTGGTAACATTCCTAAGTTATGTCTCTATGAAAGTTATGTCTCTATGAGATGGAGCACAGAAAGCATAACTGGGAACCAGTATGTAAACAAAATTAATTTTCTATGAATATTCTAAATCTCCCCGAAAGAAGTGTGGTTTGAGAAACAGCTGTGTTTACAAAGTGCCACCTATACAAACATTTATTGAAATAGAAAACTCCCTAAAATCAGTTTTTCTCACATTAATACTCATTTATCAAAATAACAGCCTTGAAGAAACCACTGTGTATACTCTAAGGTTTTTTTACTGAACATTTTATACTCCCTCCCCCCTGTTTCAATTTTTAAAAGAATTTGAAAACAAGACTTAATTATTGCCAGTTTACCCTATTTGCATATTTTCTGATATAAAATTACTCGAACCTGATTAAAACTGTTTTGATAACATATTGAAAGCATATCAGAATACCATAAATGTAATGTTTAGCAGTCAATCATTAAAACATTCAAGATTCTATAAAGCATCCAATCCTGTCTCTGTCTCAAGTCCACATCTTACTGTACGCCTATTTGTCAATTAAATTTTACATTTTCTACCTCAAATGGTGAGTTTAGAATTCTTGTCACAACAGTATCATCTGTAACCATATATCTGACATAATTTACCTAATAAATATACTAGGAGTGTTAAAACAAAGCAATATTTGCAATAGTTGTATGTATGCAGATACAAGTCTGAGATACAAATTCACTTAAAATGTTATGGAGATGACTGCTAACATCTGATTTTTGCATAACTTCCAAGCATAGTTATTGTCCTCTATATCAAGAACTTAAAAATCAATAAATCATAGCATTTACAAGTTAAAATATTTGTTTTATGACCCAGGGGGTATGCAATTTTCTATGTTTTTGCCCCTGGGGCCTCAAGTTTCCTAAATTATTCTGCTGTTTCTAGCAATTTGGAATATTTAGTACATATTAAGGATAGAACACACTAATGTAAGTTTTACTGAGATATTTTTGTATTTCTAGCTAAGCCTTATATTGTTTATGCCGTCGTGACAAAAAAACCCAGATTTCGGTGTTACGGGTTAATTTTGGGTTATTGACAGGACACAAACACCCCATAAATAATATTCAGGAAGGATCGATGAGTTTCAATGACTGCGAAGAGTACATTATATATAAGCACTTCTTAACAATTTAACTTACACACATGCAAATATTATGAATTAATTTTGTATTCAGGACTTTAAGTAAACTATGCATACTGTAAACTATGAATTTATGCTGAGTCATCATATCAGTTCAACCAATCTTCATGAAATATTTATAAAACTTCATATTTGAGTTAATTTCTTTAAAATCTGTGAGATAAAGCAAATTTGGTAAAATTCTGAATGTTCTCTTTTTTCACCCTATATAGGGCTTTTACATCAGTTCTTTTATAATCAAAACTTAATTTTTTGTATTCTTTTGTAATCATTTTGTCAAATGATTGAAATCGTTGATAGACTTTTAACAGGAGTTGTGAACTACAGTCAAAGTTTTGAACTGATTTTCGCCTTTCTTTTTATTTCTCGTAAATTAAAAACTATAACAGATACAAAAATAATATCAATGGAAAATTATCGACAAGAAAATATTTTGTCCAACACAGTTTCCGTTCAACTCATTCTTTTTTTTTATAATGCTTTTGCTGTATTGTATCAGTTTATCTTACAAAAACTTCGACCGGACATGAAAGGACATGACATGAGCAACACGACGGATGTCACATGTGGAACAGGATCTTCAACCCTTTTCCGGACCATACGAGATCCCCCCCGTTTTAGTGGGGTTTGTGTTACTCAGTCATTAGTTTGAAGTAATTTGTGTTAACGAAATTGTTATAACTTACCGGTAATACATAGAGAATGTTGAAATACAAACGTCACGACAGACACGGCAATGCAAACGAGATGTATAAACACCAAAAGGCAGTGCAAAAACTTGCAAACATCACAGTCAATAACCGAATGATAAAAAATTATATGTATTATTTGTAACCATTTCATATCCTCTGTTATATATTGGTTTTTAGAAAATAAAGTATCGTATAATTTCCTTTCACGTGCGTAACGGATTTTTAATAGGGTTCGTGTTGCTCTGTCTTTGACAAAATGTTGTCTCTATTGGGTTGTATACTGTTGTTTGTCTTTTGGTCTATTTTCGTTTTTGCCATGGCGTCGTCAGTCTATATCCGACTTATAATAAAATCAAGAAAATCTCTGCTATCTTTGACCTCCCCTTTAAATTCGATTACAGGTTCGTGTTCAATTCAGACATTTAAAAGTGCCTGTAATATTTCATACTTTCTGTACCATATTACTTATATTTAGTTATCAAACATTTAAACCTTATTTCGACACTACCATTATTGTTTATTTCATAATTTCATAATTACTCACGGCATGAGGTTAATTTAGATTTTTGTTAATAAAAAAATTCTATAACTTGTTCGTATATTGGTTCTAAACACAATGATCTAATTTGCATTCTAGAATATTTAAGATACATTTTAAAAACTAAGTCGTTCATCTTCACCAGATGATGTAAATTTGCTTCGCACAGTCTAATAGAAGGAATAAGCTGAGTAATATTTCGATGAATATTTTGTTCCGACTGGATTCGCGTTTTTGTTTTGTGAAAACACAGTACCGAAAACCTTACATCAACATCGGAAACAATAAGGATAACCTTTTTCCGGTCCTTCATTTTGAGAATCTTTTTTTGTTGTGCGCAATTGTTTTACATTTTAATTTTGGGACATTTTCAAGCTAAATAAGCAGTATTGGCTTTGTGCATTATTGAAGGCCGTATGGTGACCCATAATTGTTGATGTCTGTGTCATTTGGTCTCCTCTGCAGAGTTGTCTCACTGACAATCATACGACATCTTTGTTTATTTGTTTAGGTGCAGTCTGATATATTTCCTGTTTATATGTTAAATGACACTAATTCGTTAATTTTCAGTAAATTCACTTATTCCAGGAATGACGAAATAATAAACAAATTTACCTTAACAGTTCCTTGTGTTATATGGCATTACAAGGGTAGGTGTACGGTGTGCGTATAGTATGAACCCCTAAAACTCTATGATTTCATGAAGGTATAAAATAAAATTACTAAAAATAACTCATAACAAATATATGTTGTTAAACATGATTAATCAATTATTTAAAAATTCAATCATTTTAATTCTATTATAAATTTTAATCTTTGTAATAAGAACAAAGGAATTGTAAAGTTTGGACATGTTTCTATATATATACCATATCCTCGTTTTCATTCTATAGCTTTAAAATTTACGTATTTTCTATAAATAGATATTTGTGTATCTTCCGGCGGATTAAGTATTTTATGAATCGAAAATTGTTATTTTTTTTCATCTGCCTTTCACAGGTTTTTCTACGCAGAATGTTGTGATAATGCTGCTAAATACTATGTAAAATAAAAAGGAACGAGACAATAATATTAACAAAAAGTGATAGTTTCGATAGTGAACAAGGAAGAATAAAGTCTGAAGACATGTCAGATACAATCCCATCTTGTCAAATTTGCGATACTTCTAGTGATGCATTGCGCATCTGTATCAATTGTCGACAGCCGTGCTGTAAGGATTGCTTAGAATCACATAAAACTAACAAAATATGCCATTTAATAACTATGTATGTTGACAATTTCAGCAATTTATGTAAACATTCTAATGGATTACATTGCACAGGATATTGCCTGAAATGTTCAACACAAGTTTGTACGAACTGTCAGGATAGCCATGCAGATCACTTAAAATCAATTGTGCCTATGAAATCTGCAATGAAGCCCATCAAAGATAGATTGCAGACCTGCAAAAAAATCTACAGGAAAAAGGAAACTGGTGAAGAAAATTTAATTTTTTCATTAACAGAAGAGATGAAGAAGCTAAGAAATGTTGAAATGGAGATCAAGGACGAGAGAATGAAATGGAAGCAACTGATAGCCAATATAAAACATACGTTTTTGCAGCAGGTTGCAAATCGTATGGCGATGATAGAGGAAATATGCGAAAAAGGGAATAAGCAACATTCCTTTTCCAAAGATATGATCAACACTATCGATGCTTTGTTAAATGTAAATTCTGTTGGGACATTTTACCCAATTTGGCACACTGTTATAAAAGAACTTGAATCAATAGAAGACGTAGACAAAATTCCAGAATGTGGTACATTTTCTCTTGTTTTAAATACATTACCAGATTTATCTTACCATTTAGTGGATAATAGGTAGGTTATTTGCATAATTATATCAATCAAATCCTACAGTTTATTTGTACAAATAGTTACCAAAGGTACCAGTCTATAATTTAATACGCCAGACACGCGTTTCGTTTACACAAGACTCATCAGTGACGCTCTGTTCGAGAAACTATATTTTTATTCTTTATATATTAATCTGCAACTCTAACAACTGTTACAAAGGAAAAATGTAAAGTAAAAAAAAAGTTTCCACATTCCCAATTTCCCCTTTATATCGTATGATTTAAATGAGTCGATTTTTTTTTAATTTCTCAGCATTATCTTGATTTTTGGACACGTACTTTAACTTGTTTATCTACATTTTTCGTATTCATACAATCATTGTCATTTTATAACTGTTTCTTTCTCAAATACTTATAATAGAACTACCAATTTTGAATATATAGTTTGATGTACTCGTAGCCTGTTTACTGTTTTCATGGAGTCACTCTCAATTGTATGTACTCTAAACTTTATTGTTATCATCATTATGGTAAGGTGGGCATGTAACACTATATTAGTGGATGAAACACGAAGAAATACCAATTTACAAATGGTTTATCACTGGTAGCAATATATTTTTTTTTAAAGTATTTAAAAAAAAAATACATTATACAAAACAAGTAAAAAAACCAAATTACCACTAAAGAATAAATTTTCATAATGGAATAAAATTGAAATCCACCCATAGTAGTGTCACAAGAAGTTAAGTAAGACGTTTAATTATAATTTTGACAATATAGGCATACACATTTTGATTAAGTCGTAACAACAGCTACAGGTGAACAGTAGCGTAGAGTGTCCAGTGTTCAGACTTTCCGCACTGAGCCAAGTTAACAATGGTTAGTGAAATGCAATGTCTTAAAGAGAGCGGGTATCATTGATTGCTGATGCTACATAGAAGTTGTCCCCTTCATCATTAGAATGAGTTAATTTATAACTGTCCTACACTGTAAAGGTCCAATGTACGCCTGAAACCATTACCGATGTTGGAGGTTTTTAGCTATCAAGTTCCTTGCCTTTTATTTATTCTGAGCTTCGCTTTTTTTCCTGCAATAAGTTTTTCTTTAGTTTTTGTTGCTTTGTTATTAGTTTTACAAGATTTTTTGAAGATGTCGTTGCGGTAAACATTCTTTGATTACATTTTCGCACTTGTATTTTTTGATAATTTTTAAAATTTTGTAAACCTTTCAAAATGTACTATAGAAATCAAAAGACCCTGTTGGAAGACCATGATCGTCTACGCAAAAAAGTTAGAGCTTTAGAAAAACAAAATTATGAATTGAAGAATGATGCAAGGTTAGTAAATGAATTTCGTAACACATAAGAGTATTTTCATAACAAATACCTTTTACATATATACCCCCCCACAAATGAGTTTAAGAAAAACAGCAAACCAGCAAACCTCGTAGGCATCACATTAGTATGTTATTAGTAACTGAAAACGACAATGCTTGATAACCCAACAAAACAACATTCAAGTGTAAATTTGGTTATGATTATAATCATCAGAAATAAATACGATATTAAGTATAAGTTTACAATTAACAAAAGTGTACCATTGATAAGTCCAAAGCCATCGTTAATAGTATTTCCAGTAGGAATTTGTTGGCATTTGACGATGCCAAAATGCGATTCAGAAGCTTTGATCACTTATCGTCAAAACTTGTAATAGATACCCCAACATTTTTTATTGATTTATATTATAAAATATGGTTTACAAAGTTGAAGATAAAATTATAGATAAAATGTGGAAAATATAAAGTACATTTTATTCGAAAGCAAATACTTACAATGTATATGTTTAATATTTATCATGTTTATATTGATAAAGAGAACAGAAGGATATGTTTGACAAACTTGCAAATGTGCAGAAAAAAGTTGAGACAGAGATAAATGAAATAAGGATGTGAGTACTACATATGAGATCATTGTACCATAAGAAATGACGAATTTAATTTGACAATAAACTAACATTTAGGAATTTCATATGTGAGCAATAGGTGATAACCATGATGTGAGGTCAAATCTAAAATATGTAATATCTAACGCAAATGGATGTTTCTGTACAAAGAACAAGACTCTGACCAGGAGCTGATCACCTGTAAATTAAACTAGTCCAGCAGAAAACTGTCCCCCTTTTTGTCCTTGGGTTGCACCAATCTTATCGTTATCTTTGTTTTATTCATTATAGCAATCATTCCAATTCTACAAATAGAAGTGATGTGAGAATAGCTGCAAAATTGAAACCCAAATAAAATATATTATAATTTGAGAAAAAATACTTCTTTATAGCAATCTGCTTCCACTACATCTGTAATAATGGAATAATGCTATGAACAATCTGCAAGAGTAACTATTATTGAAGTCCATTCACTTGTTACGGAGGATTTTTGGACGATGAATGTATATGTATGGGCAAAGTCTTTATGGTCTAAAAATTAAAAATAAAATTGCAAAAGTTTCGTGTTTTTGGTTTTGAAAAAAAATGGTCATGACGTGCAAGCAGACGTACACCCCGATCACTATATATCACAAGTTTATTAAGCGGGAGTAAAATAAGAACAGCAAATACTCAATAACCGATGAATAAATAGACAACTCGTAGAATGGCAGTCTCAAGGCAGTATACAGAGAATAAAAAATTGAGCCAAACGAATTCAAGGCATAATGGGGGATAAACTCAGATGCTCCAGATTCGCTAGCAGATCATTTATTCAAATGTGCATCATAACGCATATATGTTAAAACCAACGAATGTTTGAAAAAAATAAATATATATGTAGGACTCTAAAGTGCGATGGTACTCTAAAGTGCGATGGTCATGCTAAAGTGCGATGGTCTACGCTAAAGTATGATGGTGTCTCACGCTAAAGTGTGATGGTTGTTTGTTCGCTAAAGTACGATGGTATATCACGCTAAAGTGCGATGGACTAAAAGGGTATAAGATTCGAGGGATTAAAACATCGAGGTTGAAAAATAGTATTTTTGCAAACGCTAATATGCCAACGTATAACATATGTGATATGCTTTATAATTTACCGGTAAATGATTTTTTTAACAATTCGGAGCTTATTGCATATTTGGATAATTAGTGTAGATTGCCGTTCCCACTCATGTTACAACCTCCCATGATCACAATCGTCATTGTAAATAACAAATACAAAATTCGTTCTTTGGCGGAATATAAAACATTTTTAGTATAAAATTGAATTTGAATGCAAGAGAAAGGCAATGCTCGCCGAGCTTTCTCCTTTTTAGTAGCGAGTGCAAATACATGTTTTATTTTCCTACAAATTACAGAACATACTAATGTTTTAGAGCAGATAATTTTATGATTCACGCATGCAAACATGTATCTCTATTTTACCGACGTCACTTTCATTAAAGTTGACAGCATTTTAACGGGGATCGCAAAGTAAACTGCCACATAAACAATGATTCAAATGTTTCCGTTTGCTTCAAATATAACTTCAACAGGATAAGTATGCGTATACTATTTTATATTTATATAGTAAAATGGTAGATTGTAAGATACAAGTCCTTCTTCCAGCACGATAAGAATAAACAATGTGCTTCATCCGACAAAGAACGGTTAAGTTTAAATCAATTACTAGTAAATCATAGCATTTGGTATAAAATTTGTTAATTAAATACTCATAATCTATCTTCCAGCATGTTCATTTTTGGTTTGTATGTACGCCTGTTCACGTCATAATCCAACTACGTTTCGGACGTCTAACCTTTCGCGAACCATAGCACTTTAGCGTATGGAAGCATCGACTTTAGCGGAAATTATCGCACTGTAGCGGAAACCATCACACTTAAGCGTGACCATCGTACTTTAGCGTCCCCATCGCACTTTAGAGTCCTACATATATAAAAATGAAATTAAATGATTGAGTTAAAAAATTGTATTGCTCAAGTAAGTTTTTTGTTTTTGTATATTTGGCATACCGAATTAAATGGTTAAAACACAAGAAGTATACATTATTATAAGTCAAAGATTGTTTGGCTTCTGCACTTACTTATAAAATGAATCAATTTTTCTATTTCATAATATTTTATGACTAGTTCGAATATAAGTCTCAAAGATGAAAAAGACAAGTTAGAAGAGAAACTACGAAGAATAAAAAATGAAAGAGAAGACGAAACGTAAGTGTCTTAAAACTGAAATATTTGTACATCAAATATTACCCTTGTTCGTCCGTACGTCCCGAAATTTGATTTCGATCTCTAACTTTAGTTTTCTTCAACCAAATGTTATGAAACTTAGACACAATGCTTGCTCCACAAAAACAAAACAAAACAAAAATACCCCAAACAGATCTTGTATTTTGGTGGCGTCGCTTTTATTAGTCTAAAATAATTTCCCTTTGCAATTTAAATAAAAATACCGAATTTTCGTTTTAATTCTCATAACTTTAGTTTCCCTCTACTAAACGATATGTGTCTTATACACAATGTTTATAACCACAGTTTTTTTTTTGTAGCATCACTTTCTGTGTTAAGGCAATTTATAATTTTTTATGCAAGTGGTAGCATTATCTGTGTCCCATGGACACATTCCCCATTTTTTTATATACTTTTATGTATTAAGTGACAAAAATCTTTGCTATCAAATTTTCAAAAGCACACATTTGATTGGTTACTCATGTTCATCTCATGTCATGAATATTTTATGCTCCCACGAAAAGCATCATCAATTTTCCCAATCTATCAGTCTTTGAAAAAACACGAATGGTGGTTTGATGATAATGATATATCTCTTTCGTGAATAACCATGAGCAAAACATAGCGACAATTTCGATGTTTCTTTGTTTTAATAATACAGTTAATTTCTTGGTTATCGCTGTTTTAATATATATATATATATATATATTGTTTGCCCTTAATGTATTATGTGTCCTGACAAAGCCAAAATAGTAAAGTTAGTTAAGCCTTTAAAAATGATGTGAATTGTATTATAAAATTAAAAATAAAAAGATTTACATAATCTAGATACCGCAGTGCGAAACAGTCACTTTTGATGTATCTTTTATATCATAAATATGTCAATAGTGACATAGTTGATATGACATGCCATTTTACACCTAGTTTTCGGACAATGAGAAATTAGTCAACCACCTTGAAATATATGTTTAGCTCATCTTGTCCTAAAGGAGTAGGTCCGGTAAGTTGTATCAACCTATATATGCATATGGAATCTGATGTACAGTAGTTGTCGTTTGTTTATGTAATATATACGTGTTTCTCGTTTCTCGTTTTGTTTATATAGATTAGACCGTTGGTTTTCCCGTTTGAATGGTTTTACACTAGTAATTTTGGGGCCCTTTATAGCTTGTTGTTCGGTGTGAGCCAAGGCTCCGTGTTGAAGGCCGTACTTTAACCTATAATGGTTTACTTTTTAAATTGTTATTTGTATGGAGAGTTGTCTCATTGGCACTCACACCACATCTTCCTATATCTATATGCCAAATTTAGAATTGAATTTAGATGCTTTTATATTAATGGATTATGTTATTCCACTGTTTATACATGTTGATAGTTTTATCAATATTTGATTGGTTGAGACTATCACACGTGTCATTGAAAAAATCTTTTCTCTGGAATGTCGGGAAAACATCGTGCGACGTTACGCGCGGTTAAGGTGCATGTTGTACATGTATAACGTTTTGAACTTCTTTTTTTTAATAGTGATAGTAAAAATCATTATCGTGTTCAAATCTATTTAAGACGTGAAAGAAAAAGGCTAAATTTAGATAATTGAGCGTTGATATCGTGTTTAGCATGTTTAGAAAAAAAAATGTATTCAAACTAATATTTCATGTCAAGGTAGTAAACAAAGCATAGGCAGTGGAATAAAACATTCATTTCCCTTGACTTCGGGAGATATGAAGATTTTTTCACCCTCGGAAAATCATATCATAAAAAGCCCTCGTGAAATATTAATATTCTTTGGGGAACAAATCTTCATATCTCCCTCAAGCACGGGCAATAAATGTATAATATCCCTTTTTAATGATCATTCTTTCTATCTCCAAGGCATGCATTTGAAAATTTAAAGATGACGTTGCAAGATAATGAACACGTACAGAAAAAAGTAGAAACTTTAGAAAAACAGATACAGGAAATGAAAACGTGAGTAAACCTAGCAAAATGATCAATTTTACAAAGAATAAAAAGTTATGATTTTATACGCCAGACGCGCGTTTCGTCTCATAAGACTCATCAGTGACGCTCAGATCAAAATAGTTCAAAAAGCCAAATAAATACAAAGTTGAAAAGCATTGAGGACCAAAAATTCCAAAAAGTTGTGCCAAATACGAAAAATTCAAAGTTTTGTAATCAGAAAATTTATAAAAATGACCATATAATTGATATTCATGTCAACACCAAAGTGCTGACTACTTGGCTGGTGATACCCTCGTGGACGAAACGTCCATCAGCAGTGGCATCGACCCAGTGGTGTAAATAGTTATCGAAAGTACCAGGATTATAATTTTTTACGCCAGACGCGGGTTTC
This sequence comes from Mytilus galloprovincialis, assembly GCF_965363235.1. NCBI lineage: Eukaryota > Metazoa > Mollusca > Bivalvia > Mytilida > Mytilidae > Mytilus > Mytilus galloprovincialis. The sequence continues at coordinate 38,589,694 of NC_134845.1, read as the reverse complement.
GTCTACATAAGACTCATCAGTGACACTCAGATCAAAATAGTTCAAAAAGCCAAATAAATACAAAGTTGAAGAGCATTGAGAACCCAAAATTCTAAAAAGTTGTGCCAAATACGGCTAAGGTAATCTACTCCTGGGGTAAGAAAATCCTTAGTTTTTCGAAAAAGTTTTGAAAACAGAAAATTTATAAAAATGACCATATAATTGATATTCATGTCAACACCGAAGTGCTGACTACTGGGCTGATGATACCCTCGGGGACGAAAAATAAAAGTGGTATTCGGATTTCTCTTTTGAGTTGATTTCAATTATCATTCTAGGAATTTTTATTTCCTACTATACAGTATAGGTTTTTCTCATTGACTGCTTTAGTTGCTAAAACACTAAATTCATGTCAAGTAGAATGTAGTTTTTGCCCTATGTCCGCTACAATTTCAACGTGTCTAATGACGTATACACATCAAAATCTGTCAAATGGTTATGTAGACTCGTTGGCAATCATACCACATCTTCTAATATTTTTATTGTTAAAATAGTTTAGTGTCAAGAATTTGTAGTAGTCGTCGCTGAATATAAAATATAAAATGATCAGTCTATGAGTTCATCATACAAAAGTTAACTAGAAAAGGAATATGGAGTAAACATTAACAATTAGTAACCTATCTGCAGAATCCAATTCAATATAGCATACACGCAGAGTGCCTATATCTATTTATGGCATTTATCTTTCTCACATTTAGGATTGATTGATTACAATTGGATTTATCTTTTCATATTTAAAAATCATTTGCACGTAATGTAATTTTATAATTATATGTAAATCATTATAAATAAGAAAAATCCTTTCAAAAGATGTTTCCCATTGGAAAATGACCAAAGTTTGAATCTTAATGTTTAATTAATGCAATGTACATTTTTTTATTTTTCACATAGTGCGTATAGTAACCTATCTGCAGAAAAAGAAATAGATCTAGGGAAAATAAAAAGCGATAATGAAGAGTATGTATTATACAAATTTAATTGTCAAATACATGTATCGTCATGTATTTAGTGGCCTTAATGTAAATTAAAAAAAAATGTTAACTCACAAGTGTTGCTGTGTTTTTCCAATCTTTTCTACCGTCAGTTAATTATTGAAACCATTCTGTTCATATTTGTTCTGTTACCCACATTGTTTATTTGTCAATTATTCCTATTGTTTTGATTTAATCACTTTAAATTCGTTTGAAACCTATCTTTGCTGAATATAATCACAGGCTGCCTATACTTTGATTTGGGATGGGTTTGTTATATAAATAAGAACTATGACTGGTACTAAAGATCGTAAAGTCACCCTTTTTGTATGGTTTGCTGTCTCATTAACGTTTTCTTCCTATCTCTTTCATTTTCATTTTTCATATTTCGTCAAATTTTGACATCAACAATCAGAACTAGCCACCAAACTTTAACTTGCAATTTAATTAAGCTGAAATAAGGGTGCACTTAGTGGAGCATTAAACTATATTTAACATCCTGTTGAACTGACTTTACCATCTTTATTTGAAAGGCTTACGGTTGCTATGTTTTTAAAAATTTTTACTCCCTGGGAATTAGGATAGACGTGGCTGAGGGCGTGCGGGTGCTCGAGCCTTTTTCCGTGATAACGTTTGGGTTAAGCTACTAGTATTTGCACGCTTTGCCATTTTTATATACCAAGTCTAATAGAGATCAAGATTGGTTTTGACGAGTCTCGCTAAGGCCTTAGATTTTAGTTATCCTTGATTTCTGGTAAATTTACAATAATAAAAGTAAATAAGACTTGATTGCCTTCATTTAAACAGCCTCTTGTCTGTGAAGTGTTTTTTTTTTATTTAACTTTGTTTTTCATTTAAGGTTTTTTGTTTTGATGTAATCTGATTGATATATTTAGAAATCAATTTTAAAATCAGGCTCTAATATTCTTTACATTAACAGTAAGTTTATGGTGTGAAATAACCTATTTAAGGATAATCAAGTGAAAATCACTTCAGACGCACCGAATTTTAGAAAAGATAGTTTCATTTTTTACTCTCTTTCGGAGGACTAACAACTTTATAATTATCAGTTATCAAAGTTCAAACGAATCAAGTTCATATTTGTCTCGTACGGTCAATATATGTCCTTAACAGAAGTATCATATATTCTTGCATATATATACGTTATTAAATCGTTTTCAATACTTTTCTGATCATTCAAAGATTATGGAAATATAAAAAGTGGATGCTAGCCAATAAGAAAACTATCCAACAAAGTTCAAGGTTACTTTGTACTAAATATCTTAAGAAAACGTATGCTACTAACAATAGATCGTAGAAAATATCTTTTAAAAATGATAACAAATCAAAATTTCATACGTCCGATGCGCTTTTCTGGCTTCAAACTCTCAAAGCCGAATATTCGAAAGCCAGGAATGTATGATAATCTAGATTTGAGAAGCTAAATGACAATAGATGACCCCAAAAACAGTCCCATTTATATAAGGTAAATTTGCCTGAGGGAGCTGCAAAATTATGTTGATTATATACTGACTACTGAGCTGATGATATCCTCGTGTTTGATAGTCCACAGGCAGATTGACCCAGTGCTGTAAAAAACACACAACCGAAAACAAATGTCATGCATCCGAAGCGCATTTCTTTATTCATATTCATCAGAAACGCTCAAAGCCGAATATAGGGAAGCCAAGCTTGTGTAATAACTTCATCAGTTGAGATATAAAACCATAAGAAGTAAAATCACTCCGAGTAAAGTCCCATATCAAGTGGCAAAATCTAAAGCTCACACACATCAAACAAATGGATCACCATAGTTGTTAATTTGTGTGTCATTTTAGTTTCTTGTGGAGAGTTGTTTCATTTGCAATCATACCACATCCTGTTTTTTAACTACTGTCATATTCCTGACTTTGTACAGGCATTTTCTTATGTAGAAAATGGTCGATTGAACCTGTTGTTATAGCTAGCTAAACCTCTCACTTGTATGTGTTAGTCAAATTCATCTAAAAGTAACTCTGCCTGTGTGATCTGCCATTTAACGGTAGAATAAATGAAAAGAAATTAACCTCGATCCTGACAGATTCATATCTCCGACTCTGTATACATGGAACATCAGTTATAATACTTAAATCATAGTTATTTGTTAAATAAAAAGAATAAAATGGGGAATGTCAGACATAATCTAATATTTAGAATCATTAATACATAATAACGAGTGCAATATATGTTGGATATGCTATAAACTCAAATATTTCATGCACCCAAAGCGTCCTTTTGGATAAATTTTCACCAGAAAATTCTCAAACTGAAGCATTTGAAATATGCTGCAATGTACGAGCTACATAACCACAAATTGGAGAAAAAAAAAACCCAACGCGGAATTGCTTAAATCTAATGTCAACTTTGCCTGAAGAAGTTGGAACATTCGTTTATAAAAAATATTAAATGAAAATCAGAGATGCGTAAATACGCTTGTGTTATGCTATATTTAACCAAAACGAACAAAAACAGAAGAAATTTACAAATTGAAATGTAACTTTTGTTAGTAACGATTATCTAAAAAATAAGTTGGCGAACGTAATAATATGGAGTTAAAATCTCAAGGTTTTCATCCGCACCTGTGCTGATTCGGTTTACAAATAAAGATTCCGTTTTGTTAGCAAACTTTTTATCAACCCCAACCGTTCTTGTATTCCATATTTCATTTATAACGCCATCAACTAGTGGAAGAGGGTGATCTAATATATATTCAGATTCTGCCATATAAGAAAACTTTAGCGGTTTTGTCAGTCTTCAAAATTGTCATTTGAGTTTTCTTCCGTTTGAGCAAAGTTGTCTAACTCTGTACTTTTGATTTATATTACACATTACGAACATATGAATGTATTCGCTTCACACTGTGTACTAGTATTTTGTAGATTGTAAATTCTTCTGATTGTATGCGGCTGAGACAAGCACTTTTTAGCATTACTTTTTTGTGTGTTTTTAACAAAAACCACCGATTATTGTATGAATTTATGTGAAAGAAATAAATAATTGCGTTTTTAACAAATAAAATATTGTAAAGTACAGAATAACTGTAAATAACTCGAACACTATTTTAAAAAGAACGCCATTATGTATAATTTTAATCTATATTTTATTTAGAAAGCAAATTACTTGGTTGAATGAACGTGATCATCTACTAAACAAAGTCAATGAATTAGAAGAACAGATACATGAGATACAAGTGTGAGTAAAACAAGCTAGAAAAATAAACCAACAGAAAACACATCATGATTTGTTTTTATCAACATACTAGTCGCATATAACAAAATGGGGTATGGTTGACATTGCAACACATATTTAACAGAGTTCAACATGACGGGTATGCACGCAGTTATAGGTCATCGTACAGTTTCCAACAGTGAGCAGAACCTATACCATATATTCGTCAGTTATTAAAAGCCCCGGAATTATGTTTGATTCATACTTGTCTTTTCCCTGAGCGTATTATCAGCATAGTAGTCAGTACTGCTGGTATAATTTATAAAAACTATATTAAATTGACATTTAATCAATTTTGAAATTGTACAGAAACAAAGCCTCATGCAAAGTTGGCCTTAGATAGATTGGGCCTTTTCTTTTTGGTCCTTTATAGTTAATTGCTATTCAACGCGTACGTTCATTTTTAGCTATGGCGTTGTCAGTTTATTTTCGATGTATTAGTTTGACTATCCCTCTGGTATGTTTCGTCCCTCTTTTCGGTCTTCAAGGTAAATCGAGAATATCGCGTCGGACGCATGAAATTTATAACGTTCTTTTATGTTTTACATGTATACTTGTATTTTGTCTTGCCTTTTGACGTTGATTAGAAAAGAAATATAAAGAGAGCATCATTAAATTAAAAAACAAATCTGATTTGTCTTAACTGCAGAACGATACCAAATATATCTAAATTCTATTGGTTTTGTTTATTAATATTTGGAAATCAATTATACGTACAAGCAAAATCATTTGATATGATTTTTTAAGACATAATGAAAATTCTAATTTAATCATTTTTTTATCTGAAATTACGTTATTAGGTTCGATAAAGTTAATAATTCGACATCAATGAAATCGTATTCATGTGACCTTCAATTTAACCCATTAGCTAGATATTTGTTTAACATACATTAATATATATATTTATATAGATTAAACTGTTGGTTTTCCCGTTTGAATGGTTTTGAAAATAATGTTAACATTGAAAGTGAAACTAAGGTGGACCATTTTGTTCACTGATTCGATCCACTATTTATCATTCTTATACAGGTAAAAATGATAAATAACGTTAAACCTATAGGTGGCACGGTAGTATTTGCATTCCAGAATTTAGGTTGCTCTTTTGTGTACCCTACTTAGGTTAATGTATCTAAACAGTGTGATTGGACAAAAAATACAGTATCAATTGAACATACTTTCCCAAACTGAGGGATGAATCAGGTGTAGAAAAATATGAAATAATTTTACACAGATGAAAATGAATTTTTGAGAATTTTTTTTAAATTTTGTATTCACTGCACCATAAAAGACCTAAAAGTACTAGTGGCCTTAGGTTTTTAAAAATAGCAAAAAAAGTAAACGGTCATGATACATATTCAAATTCATTTCTGAATAGTAAAATGAAAGTACTTCAGTTAACTGTGAATGTAGAATTTTTTGCAGTGTTAGAAAGTGGTGAAAATTCTAAAAAGGCTATCATTATCCCTTATGGGCCAGAAGATACTACCGTGCCACCTATAACACGTTGTGTAACTTGGATACATAAATCAAATATGAAAATTTGAGTCAAATCGGTGAACACGAATTTGACAGGTAATGTCCTTATGCGTTTATCAAGCTACTTGTCGAACATTCTCACAAATTAAGACAGATATGTTTTAGTTTCTGTTCCTGTCAATCATGTCAATGTTATGAATGCAATTTATCTTTTTTATTATTTTCTACATAGTTCGCATGGAAACCTCTCTGACGAAAAGGAAAAGTTAACAGTTGAACTGCAGAGAATAAAAAACGAAGAGTAGGTAGTATACAAATTTAATGTAAAAAACACGTATTATCGTTTATTTAATGGCATTCAAGTGTTTTATTTAATGTTGAAAACTTACTGTATTTGTGATTTCTCCAATTTCTTTTCTCGACCTGAATAATATGTGTTCCAACAAAAAGTATTTAGACATGTTTAAGAAAAAATATTGACCTCGAAGGCAATTCAAAATGGGCGATTCCATTATAACGGACAAATGAAGCTATAAATCAACCGAACAAGTAAAATCTACTGCATTATTCGTAACTTAATACTGGCTTTTTCGGGAGAAAATAGTGGTTTAACCTGGGTTTATAGCTAGGTAAACATCCCACTTGTATGACAGTTGTTCATAACCTGTTAAATTTACATGCGTTTTTTAGCACGTATTTATATCTATGGTTGAAGTGTTTCAAATTACACATGTTTTTAATGATATTGACATTTTGTTTGATGATTGTCCGGATGTGATATGTTTTAGGTTCCATTTGGTTTTACAATCGCCTCAAGATTTTTGATATAAGATAATAGTTTGGCTTTGTGCAATATTGAAACTGGTAATATATTTTAACAGGGTATTTAAAGCTAATAAATCGAAGATACCAGTCCTTGTCAAAACCAAGGGAAACAAATGAAAAACGAAAATGATACAAACAATATACTGTAAAGTTAACAGTTGGAAACCATTTTTCAAATTAATTTTATATCAAGCTTTATAGATTCATTGCCATGACAGTTGATAAGGTTTCTGCCATTTTCTTTTTATACGACCGCAAAAATTTTAATTTTTGGTCGTATATTGCTATCACGTTGGCGTGGTCGTCGTCGTCCTGCGTCGTCTTGCGTCGTCTTGCGCCGTCGTCCTCGTCGTCTGAATACGAATAGGGCCAAAAAAGGGCCCAAATAAGCATTATTCTTGGTTTTCGCACAATAACTTTAGTATTAGTAAAGAGAAATCAATGAAATTTAAACACCAGGTTTATGACCACAAAAGGAAGGTTGGGATTGATTTTTGGAGTTGAGGTCACAACAGTTTATGAATTAGGGGCCAAAAAAGGGGCCCAAATAAGCATTATTTTTGGTTTTTGCACCATAACTTTAGTATAAGTTAATAGAAATCTATGAAATCTAAACACAAGGTTTATGACCATAAAAGGAAGGTTTGGTTTGATTTTGGGAGTTTTGGTCCCAACAGTTTAGGAATAAGGGGCCCAAAGGGTCCAAAATTGAACTTTGTATGATTTCATCAAAAATTGAATAATTGGGGTTCTTTGATATGCCGAATCTAACTATGTATGTAGATTCTTAATTTTTGGTCCCGTTTTCAAATTGGTCTACATTAAGGTCCAAAGGGTCTAAAATTAAACTTAGTTTGATTTTGACAAAAATTGAATCCTTGGGGTTCTTTGATATGCTGAATTTAAAAATGTACTTAGATTTTTTATTATTGGCCTAGTTTTCAAGTTGGTCCAAATGGGGGTCCAAAATTAAACTTTGTTTGATTTCATCAAAAATTGAATAAATGGGTTCTTTGATATGCCAAATCTAACTGTGTATGTAGATTCTTAATTTTGGTCCAGTTTTCAAATTGGTCTACATTAAGGTCCAAAGGGTCCAAAATTAAACTAAGTTTGATTTTAACAAAAATTAGATTATTGGGCTTATTTGATATGCTTTATCTAAACATGTACTTTGATTTTTGATTATTGGCCCAGTTTTCAAGTTGGTCCAAATCAGGATTCCATATCAAGTATTGTGCAATAGCAAGAAATTTTCAATTGCACAGTATTGCACATTAGCAAGAAATATCTAATTGCACAATATTGTGCAATAGCAATTAATTTTCAATTGGAGTTATCTTTCTTTGTATAGAATAGTAGTTGATAATATATGTTGGAAATTTGCCAGACATGACTATGATGTCATTTTCTATTTTTATTTGCCAATAACTTTATGAAAATAACTTCATTGGAAATTTGCCAATATAAAATGTTGCTGATGAAGCTTTTTTTCCTTATCTTATCTAAAATGTTTTTAGATAATGTATGTTGGACATTTGCCAGACATGACTATGATGTCATTTTCTATTTTTATTTGCCAATAACTTTATGTAAATAACTTCATTGGAAATTTGCCAATATAAAATGTTGCTGATGAAGTTTTATTTTCCTTATCTTATCTTAAATATTTTTAGCTTAAAAGTTGTGTCCATACTTGTTCTCATTTCAGATTTCATAAATAAAAAGAAAATTTCTTTAAACATTTTTTTGACAGGATTAATATTCAACAGCATAGTAAATTGCTCAAAGGCAAAAAAATTTTTAAGTTCATTAGACCACATTCATTCTGTGTCAGAAACCTATGCTGTGTCAACTATTTAATTTTAGATTTAAATAAGTTTGAAGAAGAAATCTTTAATTGATTTGTAAAATCTTGACATTTGTTTTGTGTAAAAAACCCATATAATGTCAAAAATTTGATCACAATCCAAATTCAGAGCTGTATCACGCTTAACTGTTTTGTCCATACCTGCCCCAACTGTTCAGGGATCGACCTCTGCGGTCGTATAAAGCTGCGCCCTTCGGAGCACCTGGTTAACTCTATCATATAATTCTCATATACTTATTACTACATAAACATAGGACACCATGCCCGCTCACGCTATATTTCTATGTTCTGTGAACCATCAAATTGAGAGAAAACACTTAATTTGGCAGACAATGAATACAGTGCACATCCAAATGAACATTTTAGGATTACCATTTCATGGTGACCAACAAACTTCCCAAAATAGGGACTGGAATATACTGACAAACGAAAAACTGGGTAAGGTGACAGCAGCAATATATATCGGAATGAAAAGGAAATTAAAATATTTTGCAAGAATTTTTTTTTTTATAATTTAGAAAAAAAAGTAAATTAACAAAATTACTGAACTCCGAGGGACACTCAAAACGGAAAATCCCTAAACAAATGACAAAAACATAAGCTCAAACACATCAAACGAATGGACAACAACTGTCATATTCATGACCTGGTATATGCATTTTCCTATGTTGAAAATGGTTGATTGAATCTGGTTTTATAGCTATTTAAACATCTCACTTGTATGTCAGTCGCATTTAATTGCACTTTATTGACAACGATGCGTGAACAAAACAGAAGTTATTTTTAACACTGCATCACATGAGTACTAAACAAATTCATCTGATGAGAATATACAATCAGAAACTATATCAACATTTCTATCCTCGTTGAATATCTATCAGCAAAACGCAACGATGTATTCTAGATAAAACAAAAAGCAAATGTTTATATGCTATTGAAAAACGACGATCCATAAAATAAGAGATATTTTCACAAATAAGTTTGACCAAATGGTGCTAAAATGTGCAGTGCATTTTTCAAAACACCCACTTTTCATTTTAATATTTCATATTGGAGGGAAAGTGTGTGTAAAGAAATTGTTATCCAATATTAACAAAAAAGATAGTCACCAGAATGCGATCTAGATAATGTGCATATATTAATGATTTTCACTTTAATTTTTTGATGGAAGAGCATTTTTCACAAAATGCCATGTTATTTTAAAAGATGACGTACTTCAATATTCTACTGTGCAAAGCAATTTTGTTTGGATTAACCGAATTATCATGAATCACCGATAACATCCGGCTCAATGCATTTGTTCAACCTAGTTATAAGGGATCAGTCGAATTATTCATCATTGAAACGTCTTTGCAATTTTGAGTATACATTTTGTAGTTTCATTTTTCCTAGAGATTCTAGTATAGTTCTCAGTTGAGTCTTATTTTTATCGTAATTTATCAATTGATGGATTTCACAATCCAATCGGTGAAGTATTGTTGAAAATTTTAAGCATGCACAAAATAAAGCCATCAGGATTGTCAGATGTTATTGTAATATTTTCTTTGTTGAAATACATTTCTTGATACATATAACATATGTAAAAAAACTACACGTAAATTTATTTAGTTTTATATTAAAGATAAGTGATGATCAATTCTGAGGGAAAAACATGACATAATACATGCATTAAAAAATATTTTTATAACGCGACGCCTGTTTACAACGCGTTGCATGTTAACCGATTGGTTGAACACATTCATTATGATAGTTTGAAAATGGTGAATTCGCCCCTGTTCTTGCTATAACTTTAGCAGACGGGTAAATGTTAGAAAATGTTCCATGTAAGCTTACGGTGTAGCAGTTTTTCAACAGTTCCATCCTGCTGATCTAATTTTTGTTTTACAAACTGCATCGTCTCTTTTGTTCCAAAATGTTCATTGTATAGTTGTATATTTTTTAATGAATAATAGAATACGATAAAAAAAAAGGAGTACACCAGTTTGTTTTGGGTGATGAACTTAAGGAACATGTTATTTCAGTACTTTTATATCTCCTTACTTGTCATTATCATTAGAAACAAAAGGATTATGTTACCTTCAGCTGTCCAATATTTTTAAGAATAGCCTATCTCTTTCTTAAAAAGATTGGACAGCTGAAGGTAGGATAACTGAATCTTACAGGTAAATGAAAGTCCAATCACTGAAAAAACCCTATCAATATTCCGCCCATTGTTTTCATCATGTGAAAAAAAAACCCAAAAATAAACAAAGAGCAATTGACAATTACAAAAAAAACAAAAATTCATTAAAGTCACATTCCATTACAATAATTTTGTCATTCTTAAAAAACGTTTTTTTTTAGAAAAAAACTTTTAAATTGATTTTAACACTAAAAATACATATATTACAGCTATTTTCCTCCGGTTTAGTTTTGTGACGTCTCATGTCTCATTTAGCCCTAATTCAATTGATTGATAATTTTCGTTGTACGTCTTGTTTTTTGCTCTTTTGTATTTCTTTTTTCAAAAGTTTTAACATCGTCCGTCTTTGGATACCAAAATTGACCTCTGGTGTTGCTCTTATTCTTCCTAACATCATTTTCAACTACAATTAAAATGAAGAAAAAAAACCAATTAAGTAATGCTTATAACAATTGATATATCACGCCGCAATACAAGGACCATAAACAACCTAAACCTTATCCTGTTTACAAAGAACAAATTAAGAACTTTCTTCATAAACGAGGGGACTACAATAGTTTGTTTTGAATAATTTTCAGGTTTCGGCATTGATTTACAAGTTTTTTTTTAAGTCTGATATTATTGCTTGAATATGAATATAATGCAACATTTCGATTATGAACGACAATGAATATGGGAAGCAGAATAAAAGAAGACATTACCTTTTTTATCTGTCAAACAAATCAATGGTGTGTCCAATTCGCACTTCAATCGTAGTGATCGTTTTATATTATACAAGAAAAAAAGAAAGAATTTATTTTGCAAAAGGAAACCAAGATAAATAATTATGTTTCGGTAATATTACAAAAAAAAAAACCACAAGAAACATCAATACACAAATAAACGAAAAGAAAGAGAGACACGACCTTGAAGAAAATAAAAGAAAACGGTGGGTATTCATGTGGTACCGTTTTGGTAGACAATAACAGTCTCTTGAAAATTCAGATAAAAAGCGAAAGAATTTAAAATTGTAATTCTTTGATTTGTTCATGACTATTATGTTTTAAATAAAAATTAAGCACACTGTGGTGCACGTGATATGGTTTAACGTGAACTTGTCTTCATATGTTTTTCTTTATTTCTAATTCACCTAGTAAGTAATAAACCTCCAGAAGAAACAAGAAACTAATAGAAGGAGACGACTATTTGAAATTTTAGGTTTCTTCTTGTTTCGAAATTCTCGCAGAAAAATTTCTCGTAAATGTATAAGAATTTAGATTTGAACATATATGTTTGTTTGAAGCTGAAGATGTAAAATGAAACAAAAACTTTATTGATCTTATAAATTGGAAGCGCTTTTCAGGAAATAACATGTTGTTTTTAAATGAAATGAATTATTGTTGTTTGTGTATACGAAATCTAAATCCTGGACAATATACATATACATTTATAGAAATACTACTTTCGGGAAAAAAGACTTTTTACATGTTTGGCTTTTCAACTATTTTAATCTGAGCGTCACTGATGAGTTTTATGTAGAAGAAACGCGCGTCTGGCGTACAACATTATAATCCTGTTACCTTTGATAACTATTTACACCACTGGGTCGATGCCACTGGTGGTAGTCGTTTCGTCTTCGAGGGTATCACCATCCCAGTAGTCGGCATTTAGGTGTTGATATGAATATCAATTATATGGTCATTTTTATAAATTTTCTGTTACAAAACTTTGAATATTTCGAAAAACTAAGGATTTTATTATCTCAGGAATAGATTACCTTGGCCGGTTTTGGCAAAACTTTTTGGCATTTCGGGTCCTCAATTCTATTCAACTTTGTACTTGTTTGGCTTACAACTATTTTGATCTGAGCGTCACTGATTAGTCTTATGTAGACGAAACGAGCCTCTGACGTACAAAATTATAATCCTGGTATCTTTGATAAATATTTACACCACTTGGTCGATGCCACTTCTGGTGGACGGTTCGTTACCGAGGGTATCACCAGCCCAGTAGCCAGCATTTCGGTGTTGACATGAATATCAATTATATGGTCATTTCTATAAATTTTCTGTTACAAAACTTAGAATTTTTCGAAAAACTAAGGATTTTCTTATCCCAGGCATAGATTACCTTAGCCGTATTTTGCAAACCTTTTTGGAATTTCGGGTCCTCAATGCTATTCAACTTTGTACTTGTTTGGCTTTACAACTATTTTGATCTGAGCGTCACTGATAAGTCTTATGTAGACGAAACGCGCGTCTGACGTACAAAAATTATAATCCTGGTACTTTTGATAACTATTTACACCACTAGGTTGATGCCACATTTGGTGGACGGTTCGTTACCGAGGGTATCACCAGCCCAGTAGCCAGCATTTCGGTGTTGACATGAATATCAATTATATGGTCATTTCTATAAATTTTCTGTTACAAAACTTTGAATTTTTCGAAAAACTTATGATTTTCTTATCCCAGGCATAGATTACCGTAGCCGTATTTTGCAAACCTTTTTGGAATTTCGGGTCCTCAATGCTATTCAACTTTGTACTTGTTTGGCTTTACAACTATTTTGATCTGAGCGTCACTGATTAGTCTTATGTAGACGAAACGCGCGTCTGGCGTACAAAATTATAATCCTGGTACTTTTGATAACTATTTACACCACTGGGTCGATGCCACATTTGGTTGACGGTTCGTCACCGAGGGTATCCCCAGCCCAGTAGTCAGCATTTCGGTGTTGACATGAATATCAATTATATGGTCATTTCTATAAATTTTCTGTTACAAAACTCTGAATTTTTCGAAAAACTAAGGATTTTCTTATCCCAGGCATAGATTACCTTAGCCGTATTTTGCAAACCTTTTTGGAATTTCGGGTCCTCAATGCTATTCAACTGTGTACTTGTTTGGCTTTACAACTATTTTGATCTGAGCTTCACTGATTAGTCTTATGTAGAAGAAACGTGCGTCTGGCGTACAAAATTATAATCCTGGTACCTTTGATAACTATTTGTGATAAATACGATATATTAGTACTCTATCATTGAATGCAGTTTCTGAACATGGATTGACATTTTTTGTTTCATAAACAATAAAACAAAATTGTCTTACCATGTTTACAACTTTTCCAAACGCTGATCTACAAATGTTTTGTCCATTTTTTATAACTCTAGCTGCCAAAGTAAAACCCTTTTGCTTTTGTAACAGCGTTTTTGTATTATCGCAAATGTGACAACTCTCCACAAGAGACCAACATGACAGACGTTTTCAACTGAGGGTAATCGTATGGCCTTTACCAATGTGCAAAACCCATTCCGTATAATCAGCTATTAATTTCCACGAAATAACAAATGTATAACAATCAAAACAAGAAATACTAACGGTCTAATATATTTACAAAACAATGAAAGAAAATTAGCTGACTATGCGGTATGGGCTCTGCTCATTGTTGAAGGCCGTACGTTGACCTATAGTTGTTAATGTCTGTGTCATTTTGGTCTCTTGAGGATAGTGGTTTTATTGGCAATCATACCACATCTTCTTTTTTATAAAGATGATATACAGCAACAAACGACAACCACTGAACATTTCAACTAAGTAAAACAAATGTTTGCGTTGTAAATCGAGATCAAATCAACCCAGACGCACGTTTCTAAATCATTCTTAAGATTAATAATTTTACTAAATTTTCAAAATACGTAAAATAGCTCTTCTCTTATCTAATCGAAGAAAAAAAGGTTTGTTTTCCATAAAAACGATTTTTGGAAACTGGTTTCTCATCAAAATGTTGAGTATTCAAAACACTTTAAAGATTCAAATACCATTATTAAGCTAAGGTAGCACTCGACAGTAAGGTGTATGGTTTTGAATTTTGAATATATAAGTATAAAATGTAGTATGCAATAAGATTCATTTTTGGATAGCCGAAGATAATGCAAGCTTTAAAAGTGGGAACTAAAATAAAAGATAGCCTTGACGGCATAACATATTTTTTATCCAATCAAAGCAGCGGTTTTGGCACAAGAACCGGCCTGTACCAAGTGAGGAATATGACAGTTGTTATCTATTCTTTTAATGTGTGTGAGCTTTTGATTTTGCCATTTGAATAGGGACTTTCCAAATTGAATTTTCCTCGGAATTTGTATATGATAATTTTACTTTTTTTTTTCTGGAATCGAAATATTTTGAGAGTCAATGTAGTCAGGAACTGGTTTCAGAAACAATAGAAACAATAGAAAATAATAACCGATATACTAAAAGTTAAATTTTAGCAAATTTCCATTCCACAGTAATGAGGAAGAAAGGACAACAACTGCATATTTTGAAGGTAAACCGACATAATCATGCCATTAACAAGTTGTAGCAATCTCTTGTCATTTAAACTTTTAGAATCATTCATAGAGGAACTGAAAATCAATAAATAAAAAAAGGCCAAAGGGGCATAAGAAATGAAAAAAAATTATGCAAAAAAGAATAAAAAAAACCAGTCCACACCATTTTATAAACAACTATAGACTGAGCAACAGGAAATTGACAAAAATGAGAGAATTTTTACAGACTTTCTATTTCACCTATAGATTGCACTTTGTAATTACATTTGTTTCACAAGTATCGCCTCTTTTAGGGAGATATATAATAATCAAAGATATTTTAATTTGTTAACGTACTGTTTCCCAGATATGATCACTGTGTTTCATCTCATAGAGACATTACTTTGGAATTATACCAGTATGGAAAACTTGGTATCGCTTTAAATGTAATTCTTAGAAGGTCCAAATGTGGAGGTAGGGGAAGTATAAATTTTAGTATAAGTTTAAACTCTCAGAAGTTTAGGGCATATATATGTTGAAAATATTACTCACATCCCTATATTTTGACGTTTGAATAAAACAGAAGTACATTAACTTTCCGTTCTGGGATATCGTTTTCACGAAACTTCATAGTAAAAGGGGCACAGTTTAATCCACATAGGGAGTTTCTATCGGGAATTGCATTGTTTATATGAACAGAATTGCAACCTATAAGGTACAGTGGAAATTTTTGTTCCCCCCTCCGCGATTCTATAATAATTATAGTTCCATTGATAACACACGAACAGCGATTATTCCAACTGAACGTACTGTAAATCAAACACATGCACTAAGAGGTTAAACTTTCAGTAAAACATTAACATTAACTTTAAAATAGGGAAATAGAGTAATTGAAAAACACTTATAAAATTGGAAATAGAACGTATGGGTATTTGAGAGAAAAAATATTTACAAGTATATTCAGTTCAAAAGTTTTCTTTTCTAAATAAAAAGCCGAGTATTTGGAAGAACGCTTCATGATTTGAATTAAACAACTTATCTAATGATTAACACTAACTGTTTTCTCCCTTGAAGGAACATGGAACAGAAAATGATAGAAAACAAAAGGCTAGCACAAGAAGTTCAGCAAATAAAAAATATTTTACCAATTTGAGGGGGAAAAAAAATTCATTGGCATATTCGTGTGTCCTTTAAACGGAAACAAACTGTGTTTTTTTTGGCCTTTTATGCTTTTATTACGAAAAGGTATGAAACATAATGAGACATAAACATATCTTAAAACACAAAACTCTAGATAAAACCAAAAGTTTAAATTCATGAAACCTGACAAAATCAAATTTTCGACTTTATCCACAAAATGAACTTCTAAAAAACGACACTCATATTCTTGAGTTGGTGTATGCTTTTTAAAAAAGCCCATCTTGAAAGTTTAAATCTGGTTTCATAGCTAGCTTAACCTCTTCTTTGCCAGCTTTTGATAATTTCTTGATATTGTCAAAATAGGGTTCATACGCAAATTATTGAGGATAAGCAACCAAACAACATATGTTTTGATAATTGTTAAATTCCTTGTTATTTGGTCACTTGTAGATATTTGTCTCATTTGAAAGCATACTCCATCTTAACTTTTTTTTTGGGGTGGGGGGGGGGGGAAATACTTAATTCAAATTGACTAGTACAAATGAGATGAAAGCAGTCGTTTGAATGTAATGTTACAAAATATTAACAGATGCTTTATGTCTTCGTCTTTACGGGAGTTTTTTGTATCAACACTTCTTTAACGGAAAACAAAAACATGTCTGCCAAAAATATCAATCAACCAAACTCGAAAAATCTTGTCAATGTAAAGTCCAATATTTTGATAAAGTTGTGTTATGTTAAATAAAAAAAACAAATCCGGATATATATCATGCAAAAACGATAAAAGACAAACAACAGTCACAATCAGTACACACAAAATAAAATTAAAAGCCTTACAATATCCGCTTAAAATTTAGAGGATATAAATTATGTATATTTTGGAACAATTTCTCTTCTTTATTAAAGGTGCCGTATGGAAATTAGGAAAATATTCAATGGTCCAAACGATCTTTGTAATCATCTTCGTTAAATACGAACATTACGTTATTCGAAATGAAATTATTGTCATTAAATGAAAAATGTATAGAAAGGAGTATTTATCCTCCAATTAAAACCAATATTGGAATAAATATATATTAAAGATTAAAAAGAATAATAATTGAAAACATAAAAATAAGGTGAAAGTTTTCTTTATGTATAGCCTTCAAGAGAAAACTCATGAATTTAAATAGAAAAAATGTTTTCTCTCACTTAATGTTTTCTTTCCAGAAGTCACATTGAACAGAAGAATCGAGAAATTAAAAGTCTAGAGCAACAATTCGAGAAAACTAAGATGGAATTAAAGTACGTTTTAAGGTTAAGGGTTATCAGGATCGTTCAAAAGAAGAAGAAGAAAAAAAAAAAGAAATGACGTATTGCACTTTTTATTATTTAAGGTAGCAGAATACAAAGATTTTATACCTGCAATACCCCAAATTTAAAATGCTCGAACTTTTTTTTATTATGCTTGAAAATTTATAAAAGTGGTATTTATGGATAGCTAACAGATAACTCATTCAAATTAATGCAATGCTAGTATTATACAACAATTATGTAATCACTTATAATGTTAACTGTGTGTACAAAATCTTACTAGAAATTTCCACTTTCAATTGAAATTAGCTTCTTCGTGATTTTATTATATGTTGTTCCTAGAGCCATTATCTACAAAAGCGTATCTCAGATTTTTGGATAGAACGTATAGATCAAATTTTACACCTAATCAAACATTATCTACTTTTATGTGGTAAGGATGTTTATATTAATTACAGATTTATGAGAGAATGGAATATGATAGCGATAATTTGAGACACACTTTTGTAGCTCCTGCTGTGTTGATTAAGATTTCTTAAAAAAATTCAAGTATAGTTATAGAGATGAAAGAGCTAAATTCATTCAAGTGAACTGACCAAGATTTTGCCATAAAAATAACTAATTACATAATGATTGCATAACAAAAATATTGCATTCATTTTAAAGATTAATCTTTTATCTATCTATATATACCCCCCTTTTTTATTTTATTTATATGCATTCTTTAGATGGTAACAGAATTTTTGGAGATTGGAAGTAAAAAAATCTTTGTATTGTGCTACCTTAAGACACTACTAGTGGCAATTATTGCATACACATGTAAGACGATTTACTTTTAAAAGTATAATGGGAATGTTGGATGATACATTTTGAGTACTCTGTGAATTAAAAACAGCTTTTAAAATCGTCGAATGATCTTTCCTTTTGTTAAGTTAATGTATAGAAAATAGTTTTTCTCTTCAGCAAAATCCAGCACCATATGGTGGGATAAGAACATAAGGGAATTGAATTTAAAAGATAACTGACATTAATAAAACATCAAAAGGGTATAAACAGGGAAACAAACAGTTTGAAAAAAACTATTTGGGTCTTATATGAATAAAAAACTGGTTATCTAATGATTATTGATTCTGTTTAAAAAAACCTTGTTCATTGTTTCTACACTTATTGTTTTTCTTTCCAGAAGAGACATTGAACAGAAAAGTGAAGAAAACAAACAACTTGCACAAAACATCCAATATTTAAAAAAAGACCTAAAGGAGACTCAGCTGGCATTAAAGTACGTAATCATAGTATGTTGGTATGCTCTTTTAAACTTCATAAGTTTTGTTCAAAACAGTTCAATACTCTTTAATCTGACAAAAAAGGTTTATAAAGTTAAAATAATTTTATTTATTTTTCATGCATGAATTTAGAGTATCAATGTTTTCCAAAATTCTCAAAAAGTTGTGTTCTTACATGAAGATATAACGAAACAAGCAATGTTTCAATTTTAAGTTTTAAATATTAAATGAAGATAACATGCAAAAATTTCATATGACTGACTCATTTTTCTGGATTGACCAGTTTAAGGAAGCCGGGTTGCTAACATTGTTCAGTTGATAATATTTTTTGCATATTCTGAACATGCTCGTGAAAAGATATAACTTTTTCATGTTAGAAAAATAGAAATAAATCGAGATACATTTCAACTATGACAAAAGCACTCTGTGTCTTTCAATATGCATATCATATTAACATGTTCTCATCCTGATTAACGAATTCTAATCACAGCTGGACGTTAAACATCAAAATGCATTATTGACTTAAGCTATGGCTGCATCAGTTTGTTATTGTAACTTCAAGTTTCGAAATATTTATCGTGACATTCGGTGGTTTCTGCTGTTTTGTCGGGTTATTGTCTCTTTGACACATTTCCCATTTCCATTGTCAATTGTATGTTTCAAAATTATGGTTTTAGTACATCACTCTATTGAAAACTACGTTTCAAAAGACAAATACATTGTGCATTATTTAATTTGCAGTAAAGTCTTATGTATCACTTATATAACATACATCATAGTAGATTTTCAAATTTATTTTTGTTTAAAGGTGTTCACATATTTTTTATTCACCAACTGGTGTTCATTACCTTATATAGTTAGAAATAGTTACCTCCATATAAACTTCTATATATATTTATACTAGTATATATCTTGTATGAGAAGGAATATCTAAATTGATGTACCACAGTACTTGTTGAGTCAATTGTGTAAGAAGAGTTTGCTCGTATGAATTGTTTTATAAAGGCAACAGTAGTAAACCGCGGTTCGAAAATCAAAGATCGATTGAGAAAAAAACAAACAAATCCGGTTTACAAACTAAGACTGTCATTTCGGGGCTTTTTATAGCAGACTGTGGTATGTGCTTTGCTCATTGATGATGATACGGTGAACCATAGTTGTTCATTTCTGTGTCATTTCGGTCTGTTGTGGAGAGCTGTCGAAAAACTGGCAATCATACCACATCTTCTTTTTTATATTTATAGTATTTTCAGTGTTGGTTGCTTTCTAGAAGATGTTTGTTTGTGTTGTATAATTGTTTGATTATTCTGCGTAGACTTTATAGTTTTCTCTTAGATTAGAATCAATTTCCTAATGCATGTTGAGAAAGAGTTAGGTTGGCTTGCTTTGTTTGTATTTATGTTTGCTCAAGCATTGAAATTAAGGTAGACACCTGCAAATAATATGAGTAGACGGAATTAAACCTCTATCTATGTAAATTTGATTATTTCATAGTGTCCAATCATATTCAAAGATAAAGTTTATTTACATTTTTTTACAGA
Organism: Mytilus galloprovincialis; assembly: GCF_965363235.1. NCBI lineage: Eukaryota > Metazoa > Mollusca > Bivalvia > Mytilida > Mytilidae > Mytilus > Mytilus galloprovincialis. The sequence goes on along the minus strand of NC_134845.1, from coordinate 38,569,519 downwards.
TTTCAATCTTGATTACAATGCTTGAGCAAACATGAATAAAAACAAAACAAGCAAATCAAGCAAGCCAATAAGCTGTTTCCCTTTAAACCTGCATAGGAAATTGGCTCTTAGCGTGTTAAATATTTTGGGTTGTCTTATACAATTGACGATCATATAATAGGGGCGAAAGATATCAGAGGAACAGTCGAACTCATAAATCAAAAATAAACTGACAACGCCATTAGCTAAAAATGAAAAAGACAAACAGAAAAGTAATAGTACACAAGAAACAACATAGAAAACTGAAAAGACTGAGCAACACGAACCCAACCAAAAAAACTGGGGGTGTTCTCAGGTGCTCCGAAAGGGTGAGCAGATCCTGCTTCAGATGTGGCACCCGTCGTGTTGTTCATGTTATTACAAACCAGGTAAATATTGTAATTCGGTAGGTCACATTCATAAAAGGGAAGTGGATTGTAGTTACGACGTAAGAAACATATCCGATATCATCTGTAGAACGGTAATTCCATAACGGTCAACCAACTCGTGATGGGGTCCGTAAAATTTAGGGCATATATGAATATAAAGTACTATGTTGTGCATTCCAGTGTAGTATCACTTGACAAAGAAGAGATGGATAAATCAATTCAAGACATATTAAGACATTGGTCAGACGAATCTGATAATATAACCAAATGCATGGACCAATTTGAAACGACGACGGACATGATTGAGTTTTTAAAGAACAAGATTGATCAATTAAAAGGCTTGTAAGTATAAATACATTGTAATGTAAGCAAAACATCCAATATAATCTCTTTTTATAAACCATATATGGTATGCTATGCATGTTTCATTGGGAAGTGTAATGACTCTCAAAAGGTTATGTATTTATTAACCCCATCTAGTGTCTACACAGGGTGAATAGCTCTATTGTTGATGAATGTTTTGGATTGGATAACATTTATATTACATTTGTGTTTAAATAATAGGTTTATATATGTTTATCTAACCTCGTATATACAAATACACGTATAAATTTATAGGGATATTATTGGTTAAAGGACTACACGTGGTATATATATATATATACCTATGATATAGGGTCTTCTGAAAATATCGGGTTAGTTAACATGTAGGGTAAGTTACCATATTGGGAAAGCCAGGAGCTACTTCCCTTTCAACACAAAGAACATCACTTTTGAAAAACAACACAGTGCTGAGGAAAAATCTGAAAGCTTGAAATACATTCATGAGTTAAAGCTAACAAGGTGTTATAGTTGGCATTTGTTTAGTATATATGTGGGACTCAAATCTATGGTGGGTTTCAAATCTATGGCAGATTCCTAATCTAAGGTAAATGGGACGTCAGCCCATCCCAAATATATGGCAGATATTTTAGAATCCTAATCTATGGCAAGTTTTGTAGTTTCCTAATCTATGGCTGATTTTTATTGTTTCCAAATCCATGGCATTTTTTTGGCAAATGGAAAACAATGCAATACATTATCGACCAATGACTTAAGAAGGAAATATACGACAACGGGAACATGTCTAAACATTTGTGAAATAAGCATTCCATAATGGTCAACCAAAAAAGGTCATAAATTATAAATTCATTAACCTTAATACAGACTTAAACATTTTTTAATCTGTTCATGGTATCTGTTTGATGTGGATTTAAATCAAATTTGTATCCGGTAATTTGATCTTTCACTTTATAAACTTTGCCGTAGACCGTAAACGACTACCAAAACTCCTTTTCAAAAATATGCGATACTGAAAATAGCGGTGCCCTTATTAATCGCGGGCATTGACCGATACAGCACATCTTGTCCCTCTTCGGAAAAGAAGTCACAACTTCCTTTAAATCACCGGCAGGTTCGTCCAACAAAAGTTTTTGGCCACTTTTTAAACACTTAAGTGTCTATTTCAATTGATTCGATTAGTTTATTTGAAAGATTTTAACTGATTTAGTCATTAAAAACGCTCTGATTCAAGCTTAAATACGAAAAATCTATCAAATATGCCGGAAAACGTCACTTTTCAGATGGTTTTTGTCAAAAATGAAAGTGGCCGCATCCGTGTTCATCCTCAACCTTTACATATGTTTTGTATTATCATCAAATACAACTTACATTTCAATATTATGAATGAACACGAATGCGGCCACTTTCATTTTAGACGGAAACCGTCTAAAAATTAACCAAAATGCTAAAGTTTTGAAGATTTCAGTAATTTAGCATGACTTAATGATGCTAGAACGCGATATTTGTGCATTGTTTTGTCAAAAACAGCTCATATTTATGTAGCAGAAGCAGTTTACTTTCCAAAATATAGCTTACAGATTACATTTTCACAATTTTCCAAAACTGCTATATTTTGGGGCCAAAAAGGGGTCTTACTGAACCTACTCCTTTTTGTCAGGAAAATAACTTTATCTTGAATGGTGTTCAAATCTATGGGTTCCACCATCAATAGCGGCGGCGAAGATGTAATATGGCGTTATTCAATTGTGACGTTATATGTTACTCTCTTCCCAAGAGCTGCCATAGATTTGGAGAAAACAAAAATCTGCCATAGATTTGAGTTGTTTGGCGTTTGTAACGTCACATTTACCGTAGAATAGGAATCTGCCATAGATTTGGAACCCGCTATAGATTTGAGTCCTTCATATATGTTAGCGGCAATAAGTGAAATTAGGCATTAAGATTAAATCCTAGGCAATAAGCTAACGACTAGGCATTAAGCTATTGCCTGAAAATTTCAGGCATTAAGCTTATTTCTTGTAATATGCTGACAAAGATACAACCTATTGCCGAACATAATTTAAGGCAATAAGTTAACTCTGGAATTTATGTATATTTGGTGATGTGTTCTTGATATTAAGTAGTGTCTTTTAATTATAGTCCTAATATTGATATTGTTATCTTGTTACAGTTAAGTATTTTTCATATTCAAACATAATTAACTCATACTTTTTAGTGTTTTTTGTGTGTTATTTAGTGGTATCACGAAAAATAATGAATATTAAAAAAAAAAAAGTTATTTATCTAATAAAAAAAAACGTGGGGGGGGGGGGAGGTGATATTCTATATATTATGATTATAATAAATATTTGAAAATGTTTACAATTTACTCGCCGAACTGGTTTGAACTGGTCAAAAGAGAACGAACTTAAAATATGATTTTTTGCTCACACCATTTTTCCAATTTTTGTATTGGTTAAAAACATTTTCTTTGTTGAAATTTTGTTAAATTCCCCTAAACCATCTTGTCTTTTTTACTTCTTTATTTGGATTAATAGCATTAAATTGTTACATGTCTAATGAGGACAAATTTCATGATTTTTTTGGATCTAAATTCGAATCGGGGAATACAAGGAACATATACCCTAGAGAAAAGTACCAAGATCTTTTGGCAAAACTTTTGGAATCATCAAAAAGTTAGGACATTTTTACCATTGGAGGTTTTGGGTGGTTGACGAGATGATGTGGGAGATTTTATAATCTATATCTTCCTAGAGAAACTCAATGATATTTAAGAAAATTCACGATTAGTTTAAACAATATTTATTCAGATAAATCAACATTAAACATATTATACAATGAAATAATATTAAGGATTCAGAAACAAGCACGATTAAACAACTGAATAATGGATATGCGTATATTTTCCGTGATGCTAATAAAATATTTCTTTCACTTTATGAAAATTGAAATATGAATAGAGAAATATAGGGAAGTGGGTAGAAGTGTGGCCTGTTTTATCCAAAGACTTTAACAGTAAAGATTAATTTTGTTTAATGGATTTTCAATCAAACCCAGATGGAAGCTATGAATTTTATATCGTGTTCCAAGATCACCTTTCAAAATTTCGTAACGTTAAAGCTCTTACGTCAAAATGTAACTCAAAGGTGTCTTTCAATCTAATTGATATTTTCAAAATATTTGGTGCACCCCATATACCTCAAAGTGTCAATGGTCTGGATTTCCCAGCTTTGGTCATATCCGAGTTTTAATTAATGTGGCCAAGAAATGTTATCATTCATGGTGAGCAGAGACAACCCCCCCCCCAATCATATGGTAGTATTGAGTGATCGATTTAAGGTATTTTATTTCCGTTAGATGACTTTTTAAATTTTTTCTCTCATAATTTTATTACATAATAAATGTGTTTTTTTTTAAATTTAAATGAATAAATGACTTTTATTTACTCATATTTATATTTTAGGCATTAAGCTTAATGCCTGTACGCATTTAAGACTAATGCCTAACATCATTTAGGCAATTGACTTACTGCGTAGGCGTTAGCTCATTGCCTAGGATTTATGCATATAAAATGGAAGAAGGTTCTTAATACTGAGCATTTAAAATTTTTCATTTTCATAAGCCGTCAGTCTAAATACCACATGTTAAGAAAGTCGGTAAGATAAATTATATGGAGCCGTATGTAATTTATTGACCCTATATATATCGTACTAGGTCACACACACACTATGTAAATAGTTATCAAAGGTACCAAGATTATGATTTAGTACGCCAGACGCGCGTTTCGTTTATGTAACTGACAATAAGGTAAAAAAAAGGTTATATGTAGTTAAAACAGGTCGGAAACACTACCTTATATGGATTTACATAAATTTGTATACAAATGGCAATTATAATTGTTTATCTACGTCTGAAGAATGTTTTTACATGGGTTTTTGACTAATCCAATAATTTGGTAACAATGCACGATGGAATACTACATGATTACGATCAAATGTAAACACTTGTTATTTTCTGTGGTACAAGACATTTTTAATGCATTGTGGGAATAACATTGTCGCGAAATCATATTTTTTAGCTACATTTATAGTTCGTGATTTAAAGTATAACGTATACGGTATTGGTTTGTAACCCGGATTTGCTTTTTCTCAATCGATTTATGACTTGTGATCACCGGTATACTACTGTTGCCTATATTTGTTTAATACTGAGTTTAACGTTTGGTTTCTATTCGAAGAAACGAGTACTTGATTTACCTGTATGCAAGCCTTTAATTGTATTGCCAATAAACCGAGGATTTCAGATATTCGTTCAGAAGACTGTAACGAAACAAGATGCAAACACAATTACCCATAAGACACATTTTTAATTTATTCAGGAAGCTAAAAATAAGGGATCCTTGAATTTTGAGTGGTTTCGTAAACGAAAGGACTAAATGTGTTTCAAAAAAGATTTACGAAATGATATGTACCTACTTTAATGATTAAAAAAGTCATTCAAATCAAGGAATGATTGTATTCATGCCTATGTCTCTAAGAAAAAACACATATATATTTCAGACAGACTTGTCATATGAGCCATATAAAATATTTGTTCTGTGGAACTCTTTATTTCATTATACATGTTATAATTTAATTTCCTGTAATATGTATGTCCCTGCTAGTCCGTTAACAGTTCTATTTATGGCACAAGATGCATATTTAACAAGTGTATACGCCAAAAATTTCACTTTCAAACATAACGTATTTTTAAAAATTAGTAAGGTCCATAACTACGTACCAAGTGATGTAACATCATCGATATAGTGTGAGTAAAAAGCTATGACAAATGCCTCATGTGCACAAAACGTGTTTCTCAGTAAACCATAATCAAGTACGCTCGGGGCAACGGAAATGCGAAATAAAATACTCAGAACACCTGAATGCATATTGAATTTGTTTCTTTTACTACATATCACATAAAAAAAATTCTCACTAAAAGAGAAAGGGAAACACAAATTTGTACAATGGAAAATATACTGGAGGATAAGAAGTAAATGATTGTAGTATGTTATCTTGTATTAGTGACCAAACATTCTGTCATACAAAGTTGTAAATTTTGTCATGATGGAAACATTTGTCATCCTTTTTTCACAGCAAAAATATACTTCATTCAGTTTGACACCATTAAAATATATTTCTGTTAGTAAAAGTTCCATGGCTTATCGTATTGCAATAAATGTGATATTATCAATACATGGCATTGCATGGTACTAATGTTGAATACTGTATAACATTTTGCTCATCAAGGTCTGGAAGTTGAATTCTTTATAGAATGTTTCTATTCAATAATTAGACTTGAAATGTAAAGTATATTATTAACTAAGACTTTATTCCTTTTAAGCTTCATATAAGTCGAAGGTTATTGTTTGTTATGTTTACTGAAGTGTAGACAATATGTGTTAAAATGATAAAATTTAGCCTTTTATTGATTTTCTCGTCAATTTGAGTTTGAATGTGTATTACTTTAGAGCTTCCATGAAAGACACACCAGCTATTCTTCAATCGTTAAATCTGCTTAGAGATTCTGTAATGCAGCTTCAGTCAGATGAAGAAATATCACATGACAGAACTAACACTGCAACTGATGCCAAGTCAGGACAAGCTGTTGTTGACTTTGTAATAAAGCATATATTTGGAATGAACGAAAAACTGTAAGTGTGGTATAATTATTTCTGATTATAAGTATGAATGAAAGGTCGTTAAAGTCATGCAAGTTGGAAGCCATGCTTCGCGCAAAGTGTCGGTTGTAACAATTAACCGTTGAATAAAATTTAACTGCATTTGTAAATAGTTATCAAAGGTACCAGGTTTATATATAATTGTAATTATGCCAAAGATGAAGACCTCACTTTTGCTGTATTTAGCAAAACCGTTTGGAATTATGGGTCATCAATGATACTCGTTTTTTTTTTAAGTACTTCGTATATTAAATACTGTTTCCGGTGATTGTCGAAGGGTATCTTCTTTTGCGCCAATTTGTTTTTAATAAAGTATAGAAAAGGTTTTTTCCTATCCAGTCAAATCAGCATCTAACGTTGGAATAAGGACATGGAGGAATTTTATTTAAAAAAAACTATTAACATTAAAGAAAAAAAATCTAACGGATATAATAAGGGAAAGGAATATACTTTCAAAGTTAAAAAAAAAAATTTCTTAAAAAGTCTAGCTTATTTTAATGAATATTGATATCTTATCCATTTTTCTGCACTGATTTCTTTCTTTTCTAGAAGAGACCTTGAACACAAAGTGGGAGAAAACAAGCAGCTAGAACAACACGTTCAACAGTTGAAAAGAGAACTCGAGGATAGGAAACTGGCATCAAGGTGCGTAATGATATAATAAAATTTTTCACCAATATAAAGAAGACACAAGTAACTAACTGTAGAATTAGTGTAAATTGAAAAAAAACCTTCTTGAATTGAAAGAAGGACAAATGTGTATAAAAACGGAAACACATTAACTTTTCGAGTTTAAAATTGTTCTTTTATAAAAGCATTTAAAACACAGGCTTATTTTATGAACATTAATTTTAATTACGATAATTCTTTTTTTTTTTATAAATTCATTGTTTCCTTTAAAAGAGACATTGAAAAGAAAATAGGAGAAAACAAGAGACTAGAGCAAAACATCCAACAATTAAAAGATGAACTCGAGAAAAGTAAACTTGCATCAAGGTACGTAATTCTGTTATGTATGGGTAAGTTCTTTAAAATATATGTATACTATTTGAATAAGTACAATACTTTTAAAACTTGAAAAAAAGATTAATTGTTAAAAAAAAAAAGGAAATTTTAATAGATAATTCTCAATTACCTTTCAATATTTCTCTAAGGTTAGTTAATTATTTTTGGCTCATACAATTGACGATATATACAGCCTCATATTTTGTTCAAGATTATATTATTTATTATATAAACTATTATATTGTATTATGGTGTGCTTTTCAGTGAACTATCAATCGAAAAGGAAATGATTGATAGATCAATTGAAGATCTATTAATGATTTGGTCACATGAATCTGATAATATAACCAAACCCATAGATCAATTTGAAACACTGATGGAAAAGATCGAGTTTTTAAAGAACAAGATTGATCAATTAAAAAGCTTGTAAGTCTATATACATTACAATGTAAGCAAACCATTGAATATATTCTCGTTATTTAATCCAGATGTGGTATGTTAAACCATGTTGCATCGATCAGTGCAATGGTTTCGGAAAAGTTATGCATAGATGAATCCAATCCAGTACCTAAACAGGTGCATAGTTCTATTGCTAATGAAAGTTTTGAAATGTATATATTTTATAATACTTTTTTGTTTAAATAATAGCTATATATGAACAACACAGAACATTTTTAAAATTCATTAATACTAACAATGACCACTTCCCTTTCCTCGATCTTGATATATATATATCATTAACGAGAAGCTTAATACAAAACATAATGATAAAAGAGATGATGTCTCATTTTCTATCGTTAACTATAAAGTTTAAGATGGTGATTTTCCCTTGTCACCATCTTATGGTGTTTATATATCTCAACTTGTACGATTCGCTTTTGTATGTAACAACGTATTAGATATTAGCGAGAGAAATTTATGTATTACTGAAAAACTATTACACTAGGTTTTTCGATATCACAAACTAGTCAAAACATTTACTAAATTTTATCATCGGTATAAGGAAATAGTTCGTAAATATAACTCAACATGCAGACATCTTATACGTTCAGGTATTTCACATCCAATCTTTTATGGTAATATTCTTTACAAAGCACAAAAATGTCAGTATTTACCTCTAAAACTTACGAAACCTTTAAATAGACCTATTAAGAAGGGATATAATTACTGTACTGTTGTCAGATTATAAAAGATTGCATATTTTGGCTTTAATATTGATTCACTTATAGGGTCTTTGCATCAGAACTAAACACATTTATTAAAAAACAAAACAGTTGTTGGCATGACACGGGTTATGTTCTTCTCATATATATAACGGGAGGGATTGTGCCTGATCTGCATATGATGAAGACATAATCTTTTAATCAGTTTAATTGAGGTCTGGAGCTGGCATGTCACTTAACTGCTAGTAGTCTGTTGTTATTTATTTATTATTGTCATTTTGTTTATTTCCTTTTGTTACATCTTTTGACATCGGACTCGGACTTCTCTTGAACTGAATTTTAATTTTGCGTATTGTTATGCGTTTACTTTTCTAAATTGGCTAGAGGTATAGGGGGAGGGTTGAGATTTCATAAACATGTTTAACCCCGCCTTTGTTAGTCTTGTATGATTTTTAATTTTAGTTTCTTGTGTATAATTCGTTTAGTATGAGTTTAGTATGACGTCCATTATCACTGAGCTAGTATACATATTTTTAAGGAGCCAGCTGAAGGACGCCTCCGGGTGCGGGAGTTTCTCGCTACATTGAAGACCCATTGGTGGCCTTCGGCTGTTGTCTGCTCTATGGTCGGGTTGTTGTCGCTTTGACACATTCCCCATTTCCTTTCTCTATTTTATATTACTTTTGTATCATTTATTACATAATTCATATAGAAATTCGCTCGCTGAAAGAGTAAAAGAAACAGAAATGTGTTCCTCGGGAAATGGAGTAATGGATAAAGAGTAAGTGATTTTAATGTGTCGACTTGTATTTAGTGACAGGAAAGTCTGTCATACAAAGTTCTAAATTTAGTCATAATCGAAGCAATTTCTCTCATTTCGTCACGGCATAAATATCTTGCATGTATTGTTGACTGTTAAAATATATATCTGCTAGTTCATGTCATGAGGATAAGTATATGTGACGAATTGTATCAAAAGAGATACTATATACATGTCTTAATTTGCTACTAATGTTGAATACTGTTTAGTGTGTCACTTGAAGATAAATACTTCAAAGCATGTTTCTACTCAAGAGTGAGAAGTAATATATTTTGTAGAATGTTAAATTCTTTAAAGTTTAGTATTTTCCTCGTCAGTTTTAATCTAGCGTCGTTAAACAGTACATGATATATAAGGCATGAAGATGAAATTGCTACAGATCAGCTGAATTACCTATTGTAAAGGGTTCTACAAATTAATGTAAGATGCAGTCACAGAAATATTATATCATAAGTCAATATATATAATATATAATAAAAACGGTAACACAATTTTCCATACGTTTTGGCCATTATGACTTCCTTCATAAGAATAAATTACAACATTCTGTTAAAATCATAAATGTTTACTTTTTACTGTTATTTTTGTCATTTGTGTCTTTCATGTATCTTATTACAGAGTTTTCATGAAAGACACACCAGAAATTCTTCAATCGTTAAATCTGCTTCGAGAATCTGTAATGCAACTTCAGTCAGCTGAAGATAGAGCACATGCCAGAACAAGCATTGCAACTGATACCAAGTCAGGACTAGCTGTTGGTGACTTTGTAATGAAGCATATATTTGGAATGAACGAAAAACTGTAAGTATGGTATCATTAAAACCTGCATATAAGTATGAATTTAAGATCATTCGAGTTCAAAACCATTCCTTGCGTTAACTGTTGTGGTACATGTAGTTAAAATGATATCCAACTGAATTCATCGGAAAACTAATGATTTCCAACTTTTCGTGGAAAGACCTATTACTTTTGTACTGATTATAATATGTTTGATCTTCCGCCTAATTTGTTCTTGCGTCGTATTATTGTTTGACACATGAAACTTTTATATTGTGTATATGATATCGTACAGTTTATACGCTTTTGAAACCGACCCTGTTTAACCGAACAAGTTTTCTTGTAACAGTTTTCTTCTAATACATTGTTTTTCTTGTAGTCACTACGCCTTTGCGACCGTAAATAAATCGACAAATTGATTTTACCAATTGTCATACAAGTGAGAGGTTTAGCTAGCTATAAAACCAAGTTTAATCCATCATTTTCTATGTAAGAAAATGCCTGTACCAAGAATATTACAGTTGTTATTCATTTCTTTTGATATGTTTGAGCTTTTGATTTTGCAATTTGATTAGGAACTTGCCGTTTTAAACTTCCCTATTTCTGATTTTACTTTTTAATGATATATATCATCTTCAATACGAACTATCACATCGTTTAAGGTTTTCTAGCAGATAATAACTTGTCGAATAATAAATAAATTTTAACATCTTCTGTATAAAAGGACAATTGAAGGTTGCTATTTCAGAGGTTAAAGGTAACCCACTATCACTACCCACTTAGCATTTATTCTGACAAGAATCGCATGCTATTAGCTCTATAAAGGCCATATTCGTCAAGATAATATCCATCACAAATACATAATTTGATAAGTGTAGCATATATAGGCGACCTGTTCATTCAGTAGTATCATTGGTGCATATAGAACCGACAGGAAGATGCTTGTGTTATCTTATCTCAAAGAATCAAAAGTATCGACACTTTTAGTAGAATGAAAGAATTTACAGAGTAATTGAACAGAGAGAGACTGCATAGATGCACATATAAAAAACATGTATGTTGATGATTTGTATACCTGGATTACCTGGATTTCATTTATCTTACTTTTGAACATGTTGTCAGTCTTTGTTGTCGATGTGTAAATCTGATTGCAACATTAGTAAACAATTTAACTTATTGCTTTTATAGCTGTGACTTGTCTTTTAGAATATTTATTTCGACTATTACGATTATTATAACTTTCTTGATCTGGATTCTGTAATCTTTGTGCTAAATCGTTTAGGGTCTTTACCAGAAATATTGATATTTACACAGAAACAGAAGTTAACAGTATTTGTTTATATCTTATAATTAAGGATTAAGTTGGAAAGCGAACTCAATGTTGAAATAGAAAAACGGACTGATTTGATACACAAAGGAGCAACAGAAGCAGTAATAACCCGAGAGTAAGATTTATTTTCAAATGTTAGAAACGTTGTGTGTATATAAAAAAAGTAGATGTGGTATGATTGCCAATGAGACAACTGTCCACAAGAGACCAAAATGACACAGACATAACAACTATAGGTCACCGTACGGCCTTCAACAAAGAACAAAGCCCATAACGCATAGTCAGCTATAAAAGGCCCCGATATGACAATGTAAAACAATTCAAACGAGAAAACTAACCGCTTTATTTATATAAAAAAATTAACGAAAAACAAATATGTAACACATCAACAAACGACAACCACTGAATATACGATTCATTTAAGGTTGAATATCAGTGTTTATCATATACTTAGCATTAATATGATAGCTTTTGCATATGTGTAACGAACGGAAGTACACAAGCCATAATTTCCCACCCAGGCTGATAACCCATATCAGCCCGGTCTGATAACCCATATCAGGGGCGTCTCGTGCAAAAACCCATAACAGTGCTTCTCGTGCAAGTTACTTCCGGTGTTTCCGGTATCGGTTGTTTATTTTTTCCATTGTGACGTCAGATATTGATGACGACGTCAAAATTTACGGGAACAGTTTTGTGGGGATAGTTTAGTACTTACTAACAAATACCATTGGCAATTATGAATCATTTTATAGTACAACAAACATGGAGTAATAATGATCATGAAACTCTTCCAACTACTCAATGTTTCCAAATGCCTCTATAGGAAATGTTACCATAAAATGTACATATATGTATATGGAGGTAGTGATGCTGTTGGTTGCATTGACAGTTGTAGTATATTGGATTTATAACTTAACTTCTTTATAAAGTTTTTGACTGTTTTAGTTGTTGCATTTGTGTTTTTTTTTTGCCTTACATAAAACTATTGTCGGAAGTATATGATAAAGCGATTAATACATGGCCTTTTCCATATCAGCCTGGGTATCATCCCTCGACCCATATCAGCGCCTCGACTCCGTCTCGGGCTGATATGGGGGTCTCTGGATGATACCCAGGCTGATATGGAAAAGGCCATGTATTAATCTCTATGTATTGTCAAACACACATTTGAAATCATCAACATTAGCTTTTGTAGTTGATTTTCCTAAAATTGAATTTCTGTGTATCTTAGTTTATTAGATATACAAGTTAGATAAACAAGTTTAGGTAAACAAGTTTAGATAAACAAGTTCGGAGTTCGGTAATTATGTTATTTTACTTTTAAATGAGTTCAATTGATTTAAATCGGACCATACACTTTTGCATACCACAAATGCTTCTGCTTATACATGAGTTGGTACTTCTGACTAAAGAATACAAATGTCAGGGATAATTTTAAATAGATCAAAACACTTAAAGAAGTTGAAAAAAGAAATCAAAGAGTAGACATCTGATTAAGAAAAAACCTAGATGGTTACACGGAATGAATTAACAAATGTATTTTGTTTTACTACATAACATTTTTAATTTGATACGATAAATACGGTCCAGATATTAAAACAGAATAATTGAATTTTATACCAAACCAAAAATCAGAATTAGATATCAAAAGGTCAGTGTTAGCTTTTATGTTTATTAGAAAAAAACTTAAAATCTACGTACATGTTTTAAATGAAAATAATTTATGTTGTATAGACAAATATCTAATCTCACATCTTAATTTTCAATTCAAGCACAAAGTATAAAGATGAGATGGAGGCAAAAACAGTTATGCTTGAAAAGTTAGAGAATTCAAACTTCAATCTGGATGAGAAAATAAAAGATTTACAAGCACAGATTCTTCAATGCAAACAACAAAATCGGAAGATCGCTGAAGAGAACCATATCTTTTGCAAAGAGAGAGACGAGTTGAAAAACAGGTATTGTTCAATTTATTGTTCAATGAATAACATTTGCAACAACAAATGTTTCTGTTTGTTCTATAAGGTAAACAGTCCATGCTGCATTAAACAGGATGTATCTAGCAGTAAAAATTGTATTATTTACAAAAGTCTAATAATCAACAGATTTGTCTCAAAATTGAAAATTGTTTCATCGTATAATGTTTGACTTTTTTATACGACCTCAAAACTTAAACAATGTTTGGTCGTATATTGGTATCAAGTCGTCGTCGTCGTCGTCGTCGTCATCAGCATTGTCCGAAGACGGATTATTTTCGGATAATAACTTTTGTATAAGTAAATAAAAATCAAAAACATTTCAACACAAGGTTTATAACCACTAAAGAAAGGTTAGGATTGATTTTAGGGGGTTTTGGAATTAGGGATCAAAAAGGTCTAAAATAAAACTTTGTTGACTTTATCAACAATTGATTAATTGGGTTTCTTTGATATGCCGAATCTAACCGTGTATTCTTACACGGGTTATGTTCTTCTCATATATGTTATGATGGTATGATACTAAACCCCTAACGGGAAGGATTGTGCCTGATGTTCATAAAGATGAAATCATAATCTTTCAGTCAGTTTTTTTGAAGTCTGGAGCTGGCATGTTAGTTAACTTCTAGTAGTCTGTTGTTATTTATTTATTATTGTCATTTTGTTTATTTTCTTTGGTTACATCTTCTGACATCAGACTCGGACTTCTGTTATTGTTATGCGTTTACTTTTCTACATTGGCTAGAGGTATAGGGGGAGGGTTGAGATCTCACAAACATGTTTAACCCCGCCGCATTTTTGCGCCTGTCCCAAGTCAGGAGCCTCTTGCCTTTGTTAGTCTTGTATTATTTTAATTTTAGTTTCTTGTGTACAATTTGGAAATTAGTATAGCGTTCATTATCACTGAACTAGTATATATTTGTTTAGGGGCCAGCTGAAGGACGCCTCCGGGTGCGGGAATTTCTCGCTACATTGAAGACCTGTTGGTGACCTTCTGCCGTTGTCTGCCTTTCTATGGTCGGGTTGTTGTCTCTTTGGCACATTCCCCATTTCCATTCTCAATTTTATTAATTTTTGGTCCTGTTTTCAAATTGATCTACATTAAGGTCCAAAGGGTCCAAAATTAAACTTTGTTTGCTTTTAACGAAAAATGAATTCTTGGGGTTCTTTGATAATTATGCTGAATCTGAACATGTACTGAGATTTTTTATTATGGGCCCAATTTCCAAGTCAGGGCCCAAAATTTTACTTTGTGTGAATTCAACAAAAATTGAATACATGGGGTTCTGTGATATGCTAAATCTAAACATTTATTTAGAATTTTGATATTTGGGCCCCGTTATCAAATTTGTCCATATTGAGGTCTAAAGGGTCCAAAATTGAACTTTATTTGACTTCATAAAAAAATGAATTCTTGGGGTTCTTTGATATGCTGAATCTAACCATGTATTTAGATTTTGGATATTGGACCATAAAAGGGAAATGTCCATTTAAGTTTTTTTAAGTTCTAAGACCTCAATAATTCTGTGTCAGAAACCTATGCTGTTTCAACTATTTAATCACAATCCAAATTCTGAGATGTATCGAGCTTGAATGTTGTGTTCATACTTGCCTAAAAGTTTCATGGATCGACCTCTGCGATTAAATAAAGCTGCGCCCTGAGGAGCATCTGGTAATCTAATGTGTCTGTTTGTTGTCAATATAGGTGGAATTTTATGCAACTGTCAGTCATCCAAGTGAGAGGTTTATCGAGCTTTAAAACCAGGTCTAACCCATCACTTGCTACATAATCAAATTCATGTAACAAGTGACAAAAGTCACAGTTGTTTTCATTTATTTGATGTGTTTGAGTTTTTGATTTTGCCATTGATTCCGTACTTTCCGTTTTGAATTTTTCTTGGATTTCGGTATTTTTTTGTGATTTTCCTTTCGCTGTTTATCTACAGTCCATGGTATAAATTCTCTTGTAGAGTAATGAATATATGATCCATCAGGTAAACTTTGCCTATTATTTCAATTATCTAGAAATATCTCATGTTTCTATCATATCGCTGAGCAAGTGTGTTCGAATATTGGAAACTCACTAATATAGTGTAAACAAACTATATACATATTTACTATTACACCAAGAACCTCGTAAATTGTTGTGTTCTGTTTTGTTTTAGTAGTTTAAGATATATATTAATAAAAATCTGAAAAATATGCATGAAAATTACACTGTTATACATACAATCATTTCAATGAATACACATTTTGAGAGTTAATAAATTTATGTATTTGATTTGAAAAGACGAGCTTATGTTAATGAACACACATCGTGGTCAATTTTAAACACTAGGTCTACTTCGTGTAGCTCGGTTCTTTTTATATAATTTTCGTCGGATCAAAAAGAGGTGGTAGCAATAAACATTTCTCTCACTGGACCAACGCTGCTCTGGCATGCACTGATATGCACATTTAAAATGTACGATGCATTGGAATCTTCAAGATTTTCTTACGCTTCCAAGAAACCCGATGTCGTGGAGCTTTATACTTTTCCAACGACAAAAATTATGTTTTTCATCAGACAAAGCTTCTAAGGTTATCGTTTCATATATATAAAACCATTATTGGAAATGTTTATCTAAAGACATTGGAACACAGCACAACTGAGAATAAAAAATGTATCATAACATCATTTACAAAAGCGGATATTTTAGAAAATCAACAATACATCCGTCTTGTGATGAACTATATCCGACCAGCGGTTCTGATGAGTTGTTGATTGTGACATATTGCAAAAATGTATTGTAAAATCTGTATATTTACCCTTAAATCATTCATATGTATTTTTACCCATTAAACATCCAAATGTATGTTTACCCTTGAAACATTATTAGATAATTGTAGTATTTATATTTAGCTTGACCACTTAAACAACCATATAACTATTTGACTACTTTAACATTCATATGTTTCATGTGTTTACTTGACTACGTTTACTAGCGCATTTATATGATTTTTGCCTACTGAAGCTCCAATATGTGCGTTGGCTTCTGAAGCGTCATGTGACGTATTATTTTTCCTTCTACATTTGGAAGATGGGTTATTAATTAAATATCGTGAACACTTTTATTGATAAGATTTGCAATTGCAGAACGGCTTTGTGTAAAGTTGATAACGTTTACAAGCATATTTTTATTTTCAAATAACCTGTCGTAATAATAGAAAATTATATACTGTCGTATCCGTATCTTTTATTTGAATAACCACTTTTGTGAGTTCTTTCGACGATCGATATTTAAGAACCATAAAAAATCATTAAGTTTATATAATTTATTCTTTTGATAAACAGGTTCTAAAATATGATTAGAGATATATTTAATCTCATTGCAGGGTCAAATCGATGGAGAAATTATTTAATGAAAAAGAAAATGAATTTTCTCGTATGTCAGCTGCTGTTGCAAACATTAACAAATCAGTAGCGGAGAAGCAGAAACAGATAATAGTTATTCAAGAGGACAGAGATAACAAGTATATGTTTTATTCTACGTTTAAAATTAATTTAGAATCACCATGAAAATAAAATAAAAAAACGTGCAAGTATGAGGTTGTTCACATCATTCATTCTAATGTTATAATTTCTCACAGAAGATATTCATGTTATACATGTTTAAAACATTATTTTATTAAAACAATTAAACATAAAATTATACATTGACTTACTTCTGGGTATAGACAATGATGGTCACTTGAAATATATAATTTAGACAAAATGTTGAACTTCAAAGTTTAAATGATCTCTTTGAAAGATTTACGAACGCAATAACGTTAGGCTGGGCCTTTATCGAATATCCGTGTCAAATATGACAACGAAATCACAGCCTATTATGAAAACATATGTCAGTTGATAGATACAAATATACTAGAGATGTTCTTTTTAGGGTAAATTTTCAGAATTACTTATGACATTTATTTCATGAATGCAATATTCATCAATTGAGGAACTTTTAGTTGTCATAATCAAAATTACTTGTGCGTCTGCTAGAGCAAACCATCTGGACCACAGAACAGGAACAAGTTAATAACCTGAACCACATAGCAGAGATTTCACATGTTTCTCGTATTATTATATCTTATTGCGCCCTATATCTACTCAGTTTGGCCAAATTTGACTATCATTGTTCAACATTTCAATTGTACGTAACTGTAAGATAGCAAGAAAAATACAAAGAAAAAAGTTTTTTAAAACTTATTTTTTCCCTTCTTGAAAGTACCTTATTTTGTTTTAATTATTGATATTATTTAACCACCATTGAATGATTTTCCAATACTTAATCGTTGAATTATTTTCCAATACTTAATCGTTGAATGATTTTCCAAAACTTAATCGTTGAATGATTTTCCAATACTTAATCGTTGAATGATTTTCCAATACTTAATCGTTGAATGATTTTCCAATACTTAATCGTTGAATGATTTTCCAAACAAACATTTTACTTTCCCCAAATTAGCATTGTTCTATCTTGTTGTTGAATTCCGAAAGACTGTTACCCTTTGTCTTAATTTATATTAGCAGATTTATAACTTTTGGATCAAACACATTTGTAGTATTACAAAGCTTCAATTAAGATGCAAAACGGCACTTACAAAACCTAGCATACTATACATTTGAAATGTATCTTTAAGTTTAAAATCATTTCCTCTTCATAGAAAACATGCAATCCACGAATTGCAAAGTCAGCTTAAGCAAATGCAAAAAACTGTACTAGACCTTCAGAGGATGAATGCACAACAAAAAGGATTAATTCAAAACCAAGAGGAAATTATTTCAACAGTAAGATGTGAGAAAGATGAGTTGCAAACAAGGTATAATTTATAACTGTGGAAATACTTTTCATTGATATTCATTGATAAATTTTTTGTGTTAAATCTTCTATTTTTTTATTTTGTTCTCTATTGCAAGTATCGACATTCGCCTATGTTTTGCTTAAATATAGGAATACTATGGATCAATATATTTAGCTATTCATACAACCGAAAAATTATACAACCACAAAATGTTTGCGTCCGTTCCATGTTATGACATTGTCAGATTCGGCACCGTCGTCGTGGTCGTCGTCGTCTGAAGATATTTGGTTCCCAGACAATAACCTGAGAACAGGTCTATGGATCTCTTCGAAGTTGTACAACAAAGTTTAATACCACAAAAATAAGATTTTGACTGATTTTGCGGGTTGTTGTCCTTATGATTTTTGATTATGATTTAGCAGTATTCTGAAACGTCACTTTTAGCTTTTCTTATATGTCTCCGATATGACAATTTAATGGTATGGTCGCATATAATCCATTGAACTTAATATACCAGGTCATTTTGAAGTTGGTTCACATCTTACTAACACTTAGTGAGAACCGGTTGCGTTAAAAATAGCTTCTCTTTTGATGGATCAACAGTGTTCAATCTTAAATTATTTGACCATTACATACTATAATAATCAGTTAAGTTACATTTCTTAATGATTTCATTACCGTAATCAGGTGATGCTTTATACACTCATGTTAATACAATGAAAATCATTAAACGCTCAATGTTTGACTGGGAGATAGAAATATAGTAAATTCTAAATCTCTCCTATTCATAGCGTAAAACTCTTTCTAAAGTGAGGTGTCCATTTCGTGGTGCGAGATATGGAAATTCGCAAAAACATTACGATCGGAAATAGGACATCTGATTCTATTCCTCGTGCAACTAGAGTTCAATGTTCTCTGGACGTTCCGAAACCATTGAGGCACCTATCTGAAGGGTATTTAAGTGGGCTGTTAAATGTAGAAATGTGTGTCTTTATCAAATATTCCATCGTGTTCATTAGCGACATTTTTTTCCTTTGTCCAGATTGGTATGGAAAGATGTGGTATGAGGGCCAATGACACATCTCTCCATCCAAGTAGCAATTCATAAAAGTAAACAATTATAGGTCAAGGTACGGCCTTCAACACAGATCCTTGGTACACACCAAACAGCAAGCTATAAAGGGCCCCAAAAATACTAGTGTAAAACCTATCAAACAGGAAAACCAACGGTATAATCTATATAAAAACGAGAAACAAGAAACACTTATTAACCATATAAACAGACGACAACCACTGAACATAAAATTCCTGACTTAAGACAAGTGCAAACAATTACAGCGGGATTAAACGTTTTAATGGTCCCAAACTTTCTCCATTTTCTGAAACAATAGTAGTACATCACAACACACTATAAAATATCAATTGGAAGGCTTAACTCAATAAAAAAAATGTAGTAACACAATGAACGAATAAATTGTATCTGTGATACAGGTCTACTTCGTAGAAATTACCTACCGATTTGTTGTTATTACATTCTCGTCCCGATTATACGTGACATAATTTCCACCTGACATAATGCAAGTGAAAATAAATAAATCAATGACATTCACATTTAGATAATATTCAAATTACAGAGGAATAATTTTTTAGCTAAGTTATTGAGTTTCTTAGTTATATGTTAACATTTTGTGGTCTGATATGTGTATTTTGCAGTGTTGTCAAATTGTACAGTTTTGACTAACCGGTTACTTGGGTAATCGTTCGACCGATTAACCGATTAACCGGTAGTTTAGGTTAATGTTTGTAGGCCTTATCTATAGCACCCTTGAAATGTACATTTTTATAATACGATAAATTGAATAAAATTGAGAATGAAAATGGGGAATGTGTCAAAGAGACAACAACTCGACCATAGAACAGACAACAATAAGTTTGTCCTCTGGCATTATAAGACTTGTTTGTGTGGATTCCTGACGAACTTTGACCATCAAGTATATACTAAATACGTACACGTATATGTAGGTCTACGCAATATTGGATCACGTTGATTTGCATTTCACAATTTTTGAGTAGGCATTTCGTTTAAAGTATGACAAAGCCTTGCAAGATTGAGGTTGCACCTTCAGATGTTGGTCTACGCAATATTAGATCAAAAATTAAATGGTGAAGTAAATCGTGAAATTTAATCGAATTACTGATTTCAAAAATGACAGTTTGAAAAGACATGTATGCTAATTATGCTTACTTAATGTCATGCCCCGAGCTGATAGACAAGTTGTCTAACTTCTAATTAATTTTTTGTACTTTTGATTAACAAAAGCAATCAATATACTGCACAATTTTGAAATACAACAAAATTATCAATGATTTCAGTACACATTGATATCAATTCTACTAGAATTGAAAAAAAGGTCCGGTTTTTAAAACCGGTAAGCGTTTTTTTGGTATTCGATATTCGGACCTTCCGACGGTTAACCGATGACAGCACTAGTAGTTTTAAAGTGATAATTTAGAAACATTAACATAGTAAAACAATCGGATAATTGCATTTTATTGCTATTGGAAATAGGCCAAAAGGTATATATATCAAATAAAGCATAACAAACCGTAACTTGACACAGAGCATGCGCAGCAAGAATATCAATAGATCCCGTTAATGCGAGCTCATATACAAACCAATAAAGTCAGTATAAAAAGTCTAAGCATCATAGTTTTTTGTGTGTTGAAAACAGGGAATAAAATTAATGCAGAGGTAAAACTATTTGTATGCGTACTAAACATCGTGATATATGTTCGGTTATGTGAATGAAGTCGTGAGCGTCCATTGATTAATGAATGCGGATGGACATAACATGAGACGTTGCTGCACTGATAAGTGTTGTCATTTCTTATATTTTCGAGTACCAAGTCCTGTCCATAGTCCTACCAAATAGCAGGCAGTAAGATTAATGGAAACATGTACAAATTACCGATAAACTGTATTGGATAACAATACGTAGGCAATGCATAATAAATACAACATAAACATATTTTGGTAAAAGAACAATTCCTATTCCTATTTTTCATTTTTACCTGAACATGTATAAAATGTTATTGTCATTTATTTTTGTATCTCAAGTGTATTTTTTTAAAAGACTTAGCAGTGTTGCTGGAGAGAAATTGACAAAAGGCAATCCATCAATTACGGATCTTGGAGATCCAAATAGGCCAATGAAAATCAGTGAGAAGTACGGCGAATTGTACGACAACGAATGGACGGATGCTATGGATAATAACAAAGCTGTCAAGGAATGTTACAAAGAACTGGCTGATTCGGGAATAGAAGAAATTATCATACATCATCTTCATAGATTATTAAAGGTAGGTTTACAATAAAATAGTGTTAAAGGCCGTACTTTGACCTATAATGTTTTACTTTTACAAATTGGGGCTTGGAACGAGACTGTCTCATTGACACTAATACCACATCTTCTTGTATCAAATTAAGGTAAAACCGTAATTTTCATGACCATCATTGTTATAATTTCTACCTGAAGACGTATCCTTTAATGTGTTAAACACAAAAATAAAACAATAATATATATACCCGCCTACATGAATCTCGTTACCTTATTGAAACGAATGTTTTTTGAAATTGAAGACATAATTTTGAACAGTTAATCAATTTTTAAAGGTTGAATAATAAAATTGATGGATAAAAAAAAAACCGTTAAGGATTAACAAAACCAGGTAGGTGATATTTTTTACCCTATGTTTAAAGATGTATGGATTAGGCCATTAATTCAAGGACATCATTGGTCATATAAATCTTCAACTGTTTTGGTATTTATACATCATTAGCTTTTAATATTCAGCTTTGAGCGCTTCTGATAAAAATCAATTCAGCCAGAAAATTACCTATGACGCATGGAACTTATAAAGCATTGTTTTCATTGTGTTAACATGATCATGTACCACCAGTGAGTTATCAGGGTTGTGCACTAATATTAAGAAAACTTATCAAACTAACGAAAAAGATTTTATTTACAATCCCTTCTCATCTCTTCGCTTCAATAATCTCAAATGGAGTGTATAACACTTTACAATTTCCCTACCTCCTGAAGTGCTTGTTAACCTGTAGTTTTAAAGGCTTCGTGGTGCTTTCAAGGATTATTATTCTGTGTAGTATTTCGAGGATTTCGTATTTTTGTTTATTATTGCCCCGTTTAATTTTCTTACTTTTATCAAATTCAATCATGAAAAAGGTGACATGTGAAAATGGTTTATAAATTCTTCCCCTGATAGATATATGACATTCAACAATACATATCATGTTCAATGTTTCATTAGGGGTTATGATTTATTGACGTCCTTTTACAGCAGTGCAATTGATGTAAAACGTATAGTATGAAATATTATTCCTTCGGGGTATATGTTTAAAATGTGGTGTACAGTTATATGGATTAATGTTTGTCTCTCCAACTTTTTTTTGTTTGCAATTGGTGTTATATTACTTTCTAATTTTTGATTGCTCCTTCATATGTTATAATGTTTAATGACATTCAGTCATCGTATCAGATCTAGACAACACAGCTTTGAAATTGAGACATCACCAGTGAAAAGATTCTCCCTTATGGTTGTTTTAAATACTAAAATTTCAGCATAAAATCTACCGAAACAAGTCACCTTTATTCAAATAATCACTTATGAGAGCTAGCTATTAAACCAGATTCAATCCACCATTTTCTTCATAAGAAAATGCCTGTACCAAGTCAGGAATATGTCAGTTGTTGTATGTGTACGAGTCTAAATTTGCCATTTATAAGAAACTTACCGTTTTGATTTTCCCCCGGAGTTCAGTATTTTTGTGATTTTTTTTATGATACCAAATAATCAGTATTGATATCAATTAATTTCAGTGCTGCTACAAGGAATGCTTAGCAAAGGCTGACGAACAAATTCAAACACTTGGAAAGGCGTTCGCAGAAACAATGTGTTTAACATTCGATTCGGTAAGCTGAGAATAATCATGAAATGCAATTACTTTAAATCATAGAGAACATATATCATATAAGATACCTGGTATTTTAAATTCTTTATTAATTTTCGTTTGAAATAGATATTTATCAAAGGAAAATAGTTATAGCAATTGTTATTTAACATGCAATTATATGATTGGTTTCAAATATTAATCCATCATTTTCTACATTAGAAAATGCCTGTACCAAGTCAGTTGGTATCCCTTCGTTTGATGCAAGTGTTTGAGCTATTGATTTTGCCATTTCATTAGAGACTTTTCTTTTTGAATTATCCTTGGAATTCGATATATTTGTAATTTTACGTTTTGCTTTATTCGTTTGTTTTAATGTACAATATTTATAATTTTTAAACAGGAAGAAGAAATTCTAAGCTTGCCTGTATGCAAAGAAGCATCAATGTTTAGAAGAGCAAAATCGGTGGACTTTGCAAAATTGCTATTTGAAAACAAGGTAAAATGTTTAGTGTAATGATTTTCATTCGATCACATTATAATTCATTCATTTCTTAAATAAATTATCACGACAATTTTCTTTTTGTCTATGATATCTTATACGAGCACAATGAGCGATTGAATCCACTCTTCACGTGTACAGAGTAATGCACTGAACTTTCATCACTGATAAAACATTGAACTAAATCTAAGCAAACGCAATTTCCAATAAATATTTTCCAAGAACAACCTTTACACAATCACCGATTATGTCGACATCAGTTTTGATTTCAAATCCAGTTGAACGTTGACTACGTATTAATGATTGTGTTTAAGCTGCAACAAAATTAAATTCTTTGTCAATTTGAATTTTTGATCCCAACAAAATATTTTTAACAATCCTCATTCTAGAAGAGTTAAGTACAGGAACTCGTGGATGTTAGTTGTTTAGGAATCATCGTTTGTATTATAACAAATAATGAATCCAATTAATACTTGTCATACATCATAAATTTTTGGTAAAAATCTTTGACACCTTCATTATAAATTGTTTTGATGTTTGGTGACTAGCAGCATATAGCAATATTTGCTGATGTCACGCTATTAACATTCTCTAACAAGTCATCACTTTCTGAAAAAAGTATCAATAATTTATTATTTTATCTCAGATATCATTAACTTTTTGACTTTTTCTTAGAAATTTCTGATTTCGTCTAAATATCTAGTTCTTTTCAAACATTCGAAATTTTTCTTGCGATGATACATGTACGTATACGAATGATAATACTGATTTTCCGGCTATTCCTAATTTTTAACTCATTCTTCAATTTATGTATGCAATTAGTGTCAAAGATAACATTTGTTTATTCGACTTTCCAATTGATTTTGGTTTGTTTCAATAGTTTGTAAACTAACGAATTAATTTATCGAAATTAAACTAGGCTATTTAGTTTTATCAATACACTTTGTTGTACAATTTACTGTTTTAGATGCTCTGCAGAAATGTAATGGACGACTGGAACTACAACTATAAAAATGAAAAAGTTATGCAGCTTTTGATGACTTCATCTTTCTTTGAAAAATGTGTCTATATATGTTGGAGTATGGCCATCCAGGACCCAGTGATGTATTTAGATGAGGACGTTCAAGCCGAAACACAAATTGATAAGAACACTTATAAAGAATTTGTCAAGAGTGGAAATACAGTAGCCTTTGTAGTGTGGCCAGCATTGTTTCTTCACAAAGATGGACCATTACTTTACAAAGGAGTTGTACAAGCTTACTGGAAGTAGTTGACCAATTTTTATACTTTGAATTATTTTATGTGTAAACAAATAGTTAGAGGGAACTGGGTAGACATTTGCTGTAATAAATATTTATTAATATATATTCTAATTATAGAAAAAAATAGATAAAGAAAAAATAACAAAAACAAGACATTTATATTACCATATTAGAGAATGCTCACTTTTACTGAGGTATTCCGACATTGATTGAATTGTTATATGTTACCTTTTCTTTCTAAATTTGTACTTTATCATCAAGGATTTTTATAGAAACGTCATTAACAGGACGATTAATTTTTGTTGAAACAAAAAAAGTTTTCAGGGAAATCAATAAAAACAATTTCTATACCGAAATATTAATTAAGGAAGTGATGGTTTGGGTCAGTACTGATTCAATGTTTTGGCTGATAAATGTGAAGTTTTCTATCTGGCATAAAAACAAACTGGGGCCAATTCGTTTTTAATTGTGTTAATAAGAAATTCAGTTTGTCAACCTTAAGTTTTTTGTGAACATAGTGATTCACTATCAACAATTGAAAACAATTAACTAGTAATCATATTTTTTTCATTATGGAAATATTTCATATTTTGTATTTTCATACCTGGAACATCGAAGTTTAAGTGTAATACATGTACCAGCACACCACATCGAGTATGCGATAGTCAACAACATTTTTGGAACATTAGATAAACATTAATGAAAACCCACTGAACTCGAGGTAAATTAAAAAAGGGGGAAATCCATAAATTCTGACAAAATCACCCGATCGTCCATAACATGGAACGAATGGAAAAAAATATTTCTGATTTGTACAGACATTTTTCATGTCTCTAGCATATTTGTGCAAAGGATATAAAAATTAAAAAAAAAAGCTTTCGTAAGACGCAATCGCACCTTACATTTTTTTTACACTAGTTTTCTTATAAATATAAATCCTGGTGTGTCTTGAAGATATACATAGATTTATCTACATGTATCAGGGGTATAGGTTAAGACATTTTAATATCAATTATTCGTCTTTTACATGTTTGTTCGAAATTGAATATTAGTAACACATGCAGTAAATTTTCAATGCTTTTAGTGTTTAGTCTGTTTTCTTCTATTGTTATGTACCGTTGCAATGACAGAAGTACTTAATGTATTTAAATGATACGAGATAACTAAAGAGTTAAGTACTCCCTGTTGTTATATGTATATGTCGTTTTGTTGATGTCCTTTGCACGCACTAAAATTTGATTTATCCAAAGTGTAAGTTGCTATGATGTGTATTTTCAACATTCTTTTCTATTAATAGAAATAATTATCCATTAAGCTAAGCATTAAACAAATAATGTTAAACATGTGCTATAAATGTAATCATACAGAATGAAAAACATGAGTAATACACAATAGTCAATCATGTATTGTAGCTCTAAGACGCTAAATTGATTGGTAAATGACATTAAAATAAATCCAAGAGAGTATCATGTCTAGAAATAATTGCGACAACGTTATAGTGAGAATAATTATCTATAAGGAACCGTACCTGATCTGAAAAAAAAAACGTAGGACTAACTGATGTCCGTCTGACAATAAAAATAAAACAGGTCGAATTCAACATATTGTACACGCTTATTTACCATCCTGTTGTATCGATTCATAACATCTATTTTGATAAATAAACATCGAAAATAAAAACATTAATTTTATGATATTAAAAAAAAGTGAATAAGGAGAAAGATAAATAAATGGAATCTTAAACTTGTTTTCGTTATAGACAAAAAAATAATACAGATAACTGCAATCTCAAGTCTCTACTTCTTACATTTAGGAACCATTCTGAATTCTTGATTGACAATGTCAGAAATGAAATAAAGATACGGAAAACAACAAATTAGTTCTCGTAATAAACAAATCATTTATAAACAATGGATGCCTGTAACTTCTATCCAATTGATAGACCATTAATAACCTATTATCAACATGCATAGTTAATATAATTAATTTGATTGAAATGTTGTAGATTAATTTTATCTAACATAATTCGTTACATTTACTTTTGATCTTGGTGATATAAATGATTTCACGAGAATGCTTGAAATAAATTCAATGTTTTTTTCAAAATAACTGCAAATACGAATTATTGAGTCAATTATACTTGAGTAAATATAGTGCTTTCTCAAAAGGTATTCACTTTTGTTCGAAATTTCCGTCTACCAGATTTTATTTTTATTTTACTAAGTATACTTATGTTACTGATACAAAAAATAAGAATTTCCTGCATTGTATTTTGAAGAAAAAAACCAAATCTAAATAAAAGCTTAAACTAACATTAAGTATAATTTTTTATTCTGATCCATTTCCAAAACGCTTGGCTTGCTTATAACATAATGTATTTTTGATAATTTTTGTTTTACTATCTCATAAAATTACTGTACGGAATAGTCATTAAGAACTTTTAATATCTATGTTACTTATACAATAATCAATTTTGAAATGTCTTGACGTTGTTAACAATAAAAGGTAAAATCACAAAAATACTGAACTCCCAGGAAAATCCAAAACGGAAAGTCCCTAATCAAATGGCCAAATTAAATGATAAAACACATCAAACGGATAGACAACAACTGTCATATTCCGGACTTGGTACAGGCATTCTTAAATGTAGAAATAGTGGTTTGAATCTGGTTTTATAGCGCTATACTTATTCATGTACGATATGTTAACAAATATTGAGCTTACTTTCTAAA
Source organism: Mytilus galloprovincialis (assembly GCF_965363235.1). Lineage (NCBI taxonomy): Eukaryota > Metazoa > Mollusca > Bivalvia > Mytilida > Mytilidae > Mytilus > Mytilus galloprovincialis. The sequence goes on along the minus strand of NC_134845.1, from coordinate 38,541,682 downwards.
AAAAAAAGTGATTGATTCTCTCCAATATCAAATATATTGTTCATTCATCGACATTTAATATCTACAATAATGCATAGACGAATTGTTTACCGCTTGTAAGTTAATATACTTTCAAGTTCAATGTCGGTAGTAATTCACAAACACCTCTGAAAAAACAAAACAATTAGGTAATTTATTAGGGTGTTAAAGTGAACTAGACGGACAATCTTCTACTGATTTTGGAGCAACTGTCGAGTAACGATCAAGTAAATTATGATAACGAGATAAAAAAGCTTGTAGAATGATGTCAGTTGTTTCTTCTTAAAATAGTGTTAGATGCATGCTTTTTGTTATTAGTTGTTAGTGGTTTTGAACCAGCTGTCAGTAAGTGCGAGAACTCTCAGATATGTACTAAGTGATTTTTTGTTGTTTAGATATACAAGTACCCGGCTACTTCCACTCTGTGTAGTATTTGTAGTTGTATCCGTCTGATGAGTTAAGCCTTTTATTCAGGGGTTGTCATTTTTTTTTATGTGTTACATATTTATTTTTCGTTCATATTTTGTATATAAATTTGGCCGTTAATTTTCTCGTTTGAAATGTTTTACATTGCCATTTCGGGGTCTTTTAGTCTGACTTTGTGGAATGAGCTTTACTCATTTTTGAAGGTCGTACGGTGATCTTTAGTTGTTAATTTCTCTTTTATTTGGTCTCATGTGGAGAGTTGTCTCATTGGCAATCATACCATATATCTTTTTTTTATATATATCAGAGTAGTTTTCTTATTTCAAAGTAGTAAACTAGTACTGAAACTTGCAGATTGAATGAAACAAAGGATATGTTACAACAGAATAGTGAAACGTTGTAAAAATGTAAACTGATAGATCAAAATAATCCTAGATCGAGTATTCCATCATCATTTATTAATATCACAAATAACATCGAATTATGAAAGATACGTCTTTCTTTACTTTCAATTTCAAGGTTGCAACATCCCAGTTGCACCTGCATACAGGGTATAAATCTCTCAATTGAAACGATATTCCCGTGCTTGCATTTCCTATCATGATTTTCTTGATAGGGGGTTGCTGCTAACAAGGAAGCTATTAAACCAAGAGTGCCAAATGGTGAAGTTGAAATCATCCCTTCGTAAATTTAACGGACGCCATCACGAGTTGGTTGACCGTTATGGAATAACCGTTTCATAAATGATATCGGATATGTTCCAAACTACAACCCCCTTCTCTTTCATGAATGTGACCTACCAAATTAGACTATTTACCGGATTTGTTATAACATGTGCATCACGACGGTTCCGGAGCACCTGAGATCACCCCTAGTTTTTCGTGGGGTTCGTGTTGCATATTCATTAGTTTTCTATGTGGTGTCATGTGTAATATTCTTTCAAACCCACAAATCGAATTTTTGAACAAGACGCAGTAACTTTAGCTATAGCTTAAGCTAACAAATTCATAAATCATTACCAGAAAAACAAGGATTAAACAGATTGGTTGTTTCTCATGTATTTCATAAAATCTAGAAATCCTGTTTTGATGGAAAGGTAAGGGAGACAACTGGATATACATCTTAATGTAGCTTATTAAAAATATGGAGGAATACACATTTTTTTTTATGTTTGAAAAGAACTTACGAGCGCGTTATAAACTTGTAAACAAAAGTATTTTACTTCTGTTAAATTCTAAATTGATTGTAATGTTCATATGGCAAAATCAAAGGTACTTTATTCCTATGATTTGTACCACGTGACCTTTGCCCTCTTGATTAAATTACTTCCCTTAGTTGAAAATTGAAAACATCAATTTTATCAAATTTACGACAAAAAAATCCGTCATGAATCAAATACAAATTTGTCGTTGGAACTTCCTTTGGCGGATAATTACAAAAATGTTGTGTAATTCTAGGAACCCAAGCATTTCACACTGTATTCATTAAAAAAGATCATTTTTATTTTTTATTTTTTTTCCATTTATCTTTTCTTCCACCTTTGTCATATTCATAAATTTACCACAGAATATGTAAGTATTTATATATATATATGTAATGTTCAATTAGAGCATTATTTTTGTATAAGGAGACAGATTTGTTAAAGCAAATTGCTTGTTTCTGAATCCTTAATATTATTTCATTTGTATAAAATCGTTTAATGTTGATTTATCTGAATACAAATTGTTTTAACTAATGGAAAATACTTTATTTACTTTTTACGAAATGGGATTGTTGGAAACATCATGTTTTATTTAAAAAACAAATTGCCGAAAACATAAGAAAACAGTTAAGAGTTTTCGTTATCTATATAGCAATTATACGACGGTTGCGCTTCTGATTTCCACACTAAAAAGGCCGAATGTTTTCACAGTAGACAATGTTCATTTGTACACGGACAGAACCCTAAAAAAATGTACAATTCACTAATTGTTGATTCTATATAGGAGTCGGCATATTGGCTTTTTTATTTAAGGGGCATATATTATCCTATTGTAATGGCTGCCGTCACGACTAATGAAAAAAGGTGACCACTATGCAAATAAGCAAAGTACCCCAAATTTTGCCATATGTCCAACCGAGGGAAAAAATTGAAGGAAATTCATGAATTCCAAACTGATTGCGACAGTGTACGTCAGTCATGTTAAAAGAGAGGGAAGTTACCAAAAGGGTACATGTCCTAGATTTTCGTATGTTTTAAATAAAGGTGAAGGTCTAATATTACTGCAAATTTAAGGTGGTATGGATGTCTCCCGCCATCTTGGATTGTAAAAAACAGAGAACCTAAGGTCCAGATTTTCTATCAAGTTAGCAAAATTTGATGCAGGAATCGAATGCATATATCTTATGTGAATTTTCATTTAAGAGAATCAATTTATAAGAATATAACTTATAAATATTATTATTTTTACAAATGTAGAATATATCTAATTGTTTTTAAATGTTTTTAAATAGGCATTTTTATACGACCCCAAAAAAATTTTGGGTTCGTATAATGGTATGATGTCGTTTCTGTGTCGTCGTCGTCCGAAGACACTTTGGTTTCCGGATAATAACTTTAGTTTAAGTGAATAGATCTTAATGAATTTTCAGAAGGTTCAATACCACAAAAGGAAGGTTGGGATTTATTTTTGGGATGATGGTCCGAAACGTTTAGGAATAAGGGGCCAAAAAGGGGCCAAAACAAGCATTTTTCTAGTTTCAGGATAATAACTTGTTTACCAGTATTTGAATTGCTCTGAAAGTATACTGCAATGTTTAAAATCACAAGTAGAAGGTTTGGATTCATTTAAAGGGTTATTGGGACAAAGTTTAGGAATTAAGGGCCAAAAAAGGGGCCAAAACAAGCATTTTTCTAGTTTCCAGACAATACCTTGTGTGTAATTGCATGGATCTCTCTGAAATTGTACCACAATGTACCATATAACAAAGGGGAGGCTGGGATTAAGTTTTGGGTTAATTGCCCAAAATATGTAGGAATTAAGGGCAAAAAAGGGCAAAAAAGAAGCATGTTTCTAGTTTCCAAACAATCATGACAATAACTTGTGTTTAATTGTATGGATCTCTCTGAAATCGTACTACAAGGTTCAATATTACAAAGGAAAGCATGGGATTGAGTTTAAGGGTTATTGCTTCAAGGGGGGGGGGGTCAATAAATTGGGGGGATCTCAGTTTACCATTCTTTTAAGGGATTTTTTTTTCAACATTTTTCAAATTTCAAATTTTGAAAAGTTTCAATAAGAAATATTCAATTGCACAGTATTGTGCAATAGATGTGTTAGATCTTGAATCACATTAATTTTGTGGCAAAAACCTATATTATGTCAAAAATTTGATCACAATCAAAATTCAGACAGTATCAAGCTTGAATATTGTGACCAAATTTGCCCCAACTGTTCAGGGTTCGACCACTGGGGTCGTATAAAGCTGCGCCCTGTGGAGCACCTGGTTTGATAGTCTCAAAGCATTGTCTGAAAGCTGTCTTTTCCTAATTTATTTTACAATTCTATCATTCTGTTAAGTTTCTAATCACAAAATGGTGTTTTTTTTCCTGTATAATCCTAAAAATTTGTAAGTTGAGAAAATGCGCGGTGACCTATCATTTTTATTATATCTTTGAACATATATCAATAGATACTACGTTTTGGAAAGGTATGAAAAAATTCTATCATTTTTATTTTAGACTTCCATTACACCTTAAAATTTATCAGACATATTCTTAAATTTGTCCAAAGTAGATTAAGGAGCAAGGTATTTAGAAAGTAAAATTTAATTACACATTGAAATAGTTACCATGACAAAAAACCATGACAAAATTTGCATATGTTGTACAATTTCTTGATTTTAAATCAGAAAAGTATGTGTGCACATAAGAAACAACCTTATATTCGGTAAGATTACGTCAAGCATTTACAAAGCTTCTTATAAATTAATTTGTTTTTTCTTTGCAGCGCACGATTTTTCCATAATGGAAATAACGACGGACAAATGCATTAATTCTATATTTTTCATTGCTTTTGTGAATGCAATACATATTATGACGTATTTTTGACGTTATCAGATATTACAATCTTATTGTTCTTCGTTTTTTATTGATTGACCCTATGCATTTCCAAATATTATTTTTGACACCTAAATTTTCATACCAAACATAGGGAAAGGAAGTAGAGTCGAGTAAACTAAAAAGGGGCAAATCCAACCTCCGAAAATAACAGACAGGCATAATACCAAGTTTCGGTCTTATTTAAAACCATACCTTAATTTCCAAGGAGTTTGAGTTCATTTGCTGTGAATTAAATAACTATTTGCGATAAAGGTCATTTATTCAAACATACCATAAAATCATAATATTCTGTATTATATAATCAAATATGGAATTTATGCAATAAATCCAAATCTGAATAAATGACAAAAAATTAGCAAAGGTGGCGAATAAAAACCGCCAGTATAAAGTATACAATATGTTACACAAATAAGAAAAAAAAAAAAAAACAAAAAAAAAAACAAAACAAATAAACCCAAAACATAAACATATGCTAAAACAATATTTTAAAGGTGTGGGAGGGTGGGTTAACATAATTGGCTTTTTCTCTTGAAATCACAAAATGGCGTCTAGCAGCTTCCAAAACGAAATCGTAAAAGACCAAGTGTCCCCTCACATGCAATGGTGCTATCATGTGCGGTTTCCTGATTGGTCACTCTAATTATAATTAGCCAATAGCAACTAATATATACCGTGATCATGAGATGACCATGTTGACCTTGACTGCATTTGATTAAGACTTGCATAATACATAGACAGTGGCTATGGAAAGTTCCCAGTTTCATATTACGATATTGATAAGGGGTTCCCCACTGTGATGATAAGATAAACAAGAGAACTCAAATTTACTGCCAAAAATCCTTTTACTTACAATAAAATTAATTTTTTGACACCTAAATTTTCATACCAAACATAGGGAAAGGAAGTAGAGTCGAGTAAACTAAAAAGGGGCAAATCCAACCTCCGAAAATAACAGACAGGCATAATACCAAGTTTCGGTCTTATTTAAAACCATACCTTAATTTCCAAGGAGTTTGAGTTCATTTGCTGTGAATTAAATAACTATTTGCGATAAAGGTCATTTATTCAAGCATACCATAAAATCATAATATTCTGTATTATATAATCAAATATGGAATTTATGCAATAAATCCAAATCTGAATAAATGACAAAAAATTAGCAAAGGTGGCGAATAAAAACCGCCAAAAAATCCCCAATATTAAAGATTTTAAATTGTGGGAGACCGCCACCCGAAAACTCCTAGGTCAATGCAGTTTTATGAGAGGTGCACCTCCTCCCCCCAAAAATAATAAAATACATGTTAAGCAAAAATTCTGGGTACATTGTTCAGTGTGTATACTAATCATTAACAAGTGAAACCATGAACCAATCTGTATTTCAGATTACTGTCATATCCCTGAAGAAAATGGTTAAGCTTATTTACCCTTACTGGTGTAGGCAGACTTGTTGAATTTTGAAGACCCTTCCCTGCATGAAACTTTTGCATGTTTTTTGGAACATCTGACACACTCGTGTTTGAGTTTGCAAGTTGCGATGCTGGCACATTCTCCTGATCTGCAGTAGGCCCAGCAGTACCCCATTGGGAATGGATTATTTTGCTGCTGAGCCTGTCTTGGAAAGGGAGAAGTTCCAACCTGCCTATTTATTCTGTTATTAGTGTTACCATTTGAGGTTTGACTGCTATTGAAATGCTCATAAAAGGCAGTACGCCATAAATCATCATTTACATTAGACCAATCAAACCTCATCACTTTGCGTACCCTGCGGAAAGCCTCGTCATATGACCTAGCCATGTGAAAACCAAATTGTTTTGACATGGCCCTTATATTATAAGCATATTTGATCAAACTGAGAATTAAATGAGGATATTTAACATGATGAATAGACATAAATATATCGAAAGCTGCTGTCCATAGGTGAATGTTGGTTAACTGTTTTGCCTTTGCCGTTGTTGAAATTTTAACAGATGTTGTACTAAACAGAATGTCATCATTTTCCTCCTCATTAAAATTTGGTAAAAGTTTTATCAAATCCAGATATAAATCGGACCAAATGTCTCTCCTTATTTTTTCATCTACATTAAAACCTAGAGGTAAAGTGTTCTGTAAAATATATGTAGCTGTTTTACCCATTGCGGAATTGTCAATGCCTAAAGCCTGTGATGCACCTTCAACTGTATCTTGACCTGTGTACGCTAACACATCAGGGTCCGTTACTAGTGGTGGTGCCAGTACATATGATGAATTTGGTCCGCTTTCTGCAATTTGTATTGGTTCTGCATTGTGTAAGTCCCTTCTCCCAGTGTTATCATGTGACACCCCATCTGTTAGATAATTGGTCAGAAAGTTTGTTGTTACCGGTTCTCTGTTGACGGTAAGTTGAACACCTGAATCTTTCAGCTGGCTAATCATTGCAGCAGCTATTTGGTCTGCTGATGGATGCGTAACAGGAATCTGGGGTATAGATTCTGCTGGTTGCTGTACTGGTTGAACGGGTCGATCAGCTGGTACTTGGGTGGTATTAGCCCTTGCACGCTTTCGCCGTCTTGGCTGTGGAGCAACTATGTCAGGGATGACTGGAACAGGGTCCACATCCCTCAGATCTGTAGGTGCCACCCTTCTCCTCACTCTAGATCTCTGAGTTGGCATCTATAAATAAAACAACCAGAATATATGGCCTTTTTCAAAATTGGTATATATGGCCAAAATTACTTTTAAATGAACCATATGATATAAAATAATGAAATCTGTACATGTATTGATTGTTTTAAAAGTTTTATAATATTGACATGTACCAACTTTGTAGGTACAGAGCACCATTTAAATGGTAACCGTGTGTATACTGAAACACTTTTAACCATGTGTTTTTTAAACACATTTGACCATGTGCATATTGATAACCGTTTAACCATGTGTATATTGATACACGTTGAACCATGTGTATATTGATACACGTTGAACCATGTGTATATTGATACACGTTTAACCATTTGTATATTGATACACGTTTAACCATGTGAATATTGATACACTTTTAACCATTTGTATATTGATACACTTTAATAATCATGTGTATATTGATACACATTTAACCATGTGTATATTGATACAATTTTTACCATGTGTATATTGATACACATGTAAATAAAACAATACATGTACAGATAATTTGATTTTTGAATACACTAGTATGTGCGATTGTTTGTTACCATAATGTGTGTGTGAAAAGTTATGCAATGTGTACAAAATGTATGCAACAATGAAAATTAAAAAATGTTCTACTTTCGTTTTGAACTACCAACTGCTGCACGCACATTTTTAGCATATATCAGCATGCCTGCATTGTTTAAATGAACTTGATCTATTAATAACGACGCAGTATTATTCCAAAGTCCTCGATGATGCCAGAAAGTAATATTTACCCGGCCTTTCAATGATAAATCTAACCAACGATTCACTTTGTTTACCTTTTCGTTATAGTCATGACCGGAACTTCCGGAATACCTCGGCAATAATTGACCTATGACCACGTGACTTACTCCATAGACAGTTATAACGTAATCAGCAAACGAGACGATATCGCGCGCTAATTTGTCTGGGTAATTTTCCTGTGTTAAATCATTACCGCCGATCTGCATAAAAACTGTGTTTGGTTTAAAAGTGTGAAATATGTGCATAAAATGTTCTTTTTGAATGCATTTCGGTCCCGGTCGTAAAGTACCTCCTCCCAAGCTTGCAAATTCCACTTGAATTTCAGTACCATCGAAACCCAAAATATAACAACCAAACTCGCGATTCCTATATAAAAAGGAATTTAATCTTCGTACGAATGAGTGACCGAAAATTAAAACTGTATGAACCATAATGTCCTTAAAAAATGAATTATTTTTTCAATATATGATATAAGTATTTCGGATTTAAATAAAGGTATAAAAAAAATGTAAATAGGATGGCCTAATACCTTGTAAATGAAGTCTGTAACTCCCAACACTCTTTTCCAAACTTGAAATCGTCTTCAGCTATGAGAAAACTTCTAAGATTAACAGAATTGGCTTTTTCTCTTGAAATCACAAAATGGCGTCTAGCAGCTTCCAAAACGAAATCGTAAAAGACCAAGTGTCCCCTCACATGCAATGGTGCTATCATGTGCGGTTTCCTGATTGGTCACTCTAATTATAATTAGCCAATAGCAACTAATATATACCGTGATCATGAGATGACCATGTTGACCTTGACTGCATTTGATTAAGACTTGCATAATACATAGACAGTGGCTATGGAAAGTTCCCAGTTTCATATTACGATATTGATAAGGGGTTCCCCACTGTGATGATAAGATAAACAAGAGAACTCAAATTTACTGCCAAAAATCCTTTTACTTACAATAAAATTAATTGTGCGAATTTGAAATAGTTGTCAATGTCTATTTTGTTTTATTTTCTTGGGCCAAAACCTATTGATAATTAGCTGTCGGTTTTCAATGGATTCTTGAATGCTGAAATATTGCGTTCTATGATGTCATCAAATATATAACATGAATTATACAACAAAAGAAGTTGAAACGTTCAAAACAGAACCCTTTCTGAGGGGAAATAATGAAAGGATAACAACCCCATTACAACAAAGGCAATAAAATTGAGAATGGAAATGGGGAATGTGCCAAAGAGACAACAACCCGACCATAGAAAAAACAACAGCAGAAGGTCACCAACAGGTCCTCAATACATAAGGATAGAAAAGTTTGTTTAAAACACAACCATATTAACAAAAGGAGTATTGCCTCCGAAAGGTAATTCAATTGAATGGACTTTCTAAAGGTTTTTAACTAAATTAGGGGGAGGGGTTCTAGTGGGTGCGTATAGACAAGACCCACTCAAGTTGCAAGATTGAGAGGTTATAATCCTTTCCTGTGTTTTACGTCGGATCATATTAGGTTTTTACTTTCCTTCGGTACCACAGGAAGTTCTGTTAAGACCACCTCATCATGTACTGTAAATTCAGAAATTATGGCGATGTTTTTATTATTGCGAAAAATGCGATAAAGTTATTTTTGCAATAATGAAAACTCGCATTTTGAAAACATTTTATATGAATCAAACAGGTTTTTTCTAAATATCGCAAAAATTAAAATCGCATTTTAGTCTAAAATGTTAAATTTCGCAATAATAAATGCACGCAATTTCTGAATTTACAATATATACCATGAGTGGCCGGTTCTGAATTGGTACCAGGTCGAGCTGAACGGTTTTCTGTATAATGATCTAGAAATTGTCAATATTCTCTCCCCTGAAATCAGGTGGTGATGCGAATATGACCCGACGTAACAAAGGATCACGGCCCTCGTTTTCTTTTTAAAAGTATTTAACCTGGAAGAACTCGAGCATCCAATGTCACCAATGGTGCACAAACATTTCATTAAATCAATTACGTCGGCATTCTGCTATCATGTCAGATCTCATCATCCGAATTGAAAAAAATACAAATAATTACGCCATTATATTTTGGTTATGAAAGTAAAGAATGTCAAACATTTAACAAAATGTTTAACGAAGCAACAGTCCTGGATGGAATAGCAAAGTTTGTAGACAGATGGTTAAAAAGACTTAAAAATCATTTCTCGTATGCTACCAAATTTAACATATGTTGCTGCCAACAGTATAAACAACTAAAGATTAGTTGGAAAGCATAAACAATATTATGTTCAGATTCATTTTGAATGAAAGAACATATAGAATAAGGTGGACAATATTAACTAAATATTGTGCTAACGAAGCTTAAAAATGATTAATCTGGGACCTTGAGTAATGTCGTGACATATAAAACAGAAAAAATTAATTAGAAAATGATATTTGCTTTCTTAATTATACCTTTCCTATTGATTTGCATTCAAATTAAATGTAATACAGCGTCTACCATGTCTACAGAGACAGTCTCAATTAAGAAGATTGTAATCACAAAAGCTAAATGTGCTTTTTGAGATGTCAATTTTTCGCTACTTTTTGTGTTAATGACGCAAAGCATTATAAATGTTCACTCAAAATTACTCAATGGTGGTAGTGCTTTTTTGTCGTTTTTGAGTATACATTGATATTCATTTTCGTATCTTTTGATTATCTATGCGAAAATAGATTATGTGTACTTATAGTGAAAATTAAAAACAACGTCATGTGATTGGCAGATTTACATGTATCTTATCTATTTATAAGATTAATAACTCAACTAAAACAGTGACTAGCTAACACATATTTTTGATAAAGTGAGGATTATTCATTTAAACACTAATTTACTGATTTAATTAAAGATAATGTGTATATTATATATTACAAAGAGGAAGTAATATAAAATTATAAATATCAATGGCTACCTCTTCAATTTGCCAATTCTGTGAAAATAATTCGGCAATAATTAATTGCAGGACGTGTGGAATATGGTGCTGTTGTATGTGCTATTCAAATCATAGCAGTTCATGTAAATTGCTCGCTGAATTTCAGTATCACATATGCAAACGTCATACACGTCAGGTACAGGGATTTTGCTGTAAATGTTATGAATTAACCTGCAAGGAATGTGCTATCCAAAACCATAAAGGACACAATATTTCCTCGATACCAACTGGACTTCGAACTATTACAAGTAAAAATACAGCAACGGTGTCCGAAGACTTGCTTTCGAAAGAAATTAGGTTAAAGAGTTTTTTTCAGATATGTCATGCAAATTTTCCAGGAGAAGTACAATGTCTAGTGACTTGTATAAAGGAAGAAGAAGAAAAATGGAAACAGTCAATTGCTGGAGTTAAAGACGAATTGATACTACAATTGGGAAATATGCAAATATTTTATCACTCTAAAGAAAAAATAGAGGAGTTATTGAAAAAAGCAAAAGTAAATTTTGATTCCTTGCGAAACGAAAACTTTAGTTTGACTACATTATGGAGATGGTCATGCATCATACGTTTATTGAAAAAGTGTAATTACATGTTTTTTATTGGCAAAACTAACATTGTGGGGAATTTGACCAATGCATCAGATATACGACAGCTGTTTAAAAGCAGGGTTATGTAAGTAAACATAAATTCTATTGATCGGATTTTTATACATCTTCGGTGTGTCACCATTCTTTGACTTATGATTGTTTACCTTTAACACAAGCATGACAAGGTCGCATCGATTGAGAGTTGACTATTTGACTAATTGGTACTCATACCAAATCATCTTATGTTGGTGCGCCATGAGATAGGTTCATACGTTTTATACGTATACGTTTATATATTGTATTGTTCCACTAAGTATTGCTTAAGTTTGACTGTCAAGTGGTGTCTAAATCCGTTTAAAGCTATGTTTTGACACAGGACAAAGCTTTAACTTCGTTGTTATATTATAAATTCAACAATGAGCACATGATATTAAATTCTACTAAGAATAATAGGAATAAGTAAGGTGAACAAGAGAGCACATTGAACATACACATGATACATATTTAATCTTAATTTCTTTGAAATGTTTTAAACAGTACATTTTTTTTTCATTGAATGCTTACAACATAAAGTCCAAAACACCCAGATTGTGACATTTAAATTGCGAATCTTTGAATGAATCATATTGTTGTAATTGTTGTATCAAGCTTTTATTGTGTGCATAACTATCCCAATGGAAAGTAAAAGTTATGTGTTATGTTTGATATAAAACTGTTAAAATAACATACTAAGTCAGTTTATTCTGCATTTCTCACATATGTGTTTTCTATTTCAATTAAAATATAACACATTAATACAGTTATCGAGAAATGACAATATTTCTCAAAATTCCTATTTGAAAATGAAAAAAAAATGTCTTTTGATTATCAATAACAAAGCACATATTTATCAAGTTATTACAATAATTTTGGTAAAGTATCAGTCTACATAAGTAAGTAAGTAAGTAATGACTTTATTTAAAGAGGGTGACTTAATTAGCTTTCGCTAATCTACCTTGAGGCCCTCACTCAGAACAAACAATTATTACATAGATTATAATTTTGAACATATTATTAATATGCAATATTCATGCTAACTATAAATTGTCTGTGGAACAAAAGAAAAATAAATTCATATATATATACATTGTATATACATAAAATACAAAATCATTAGGATACTTGAGTGAGTTGTTATAAATCAGTTACAGTCAAGAAATGTACCTTTCTTTTTTAAAAGTGTCCGGGTTTTCACATTGTATTTCATTTGGTAGTTTTATTCCAAAGTATTGATGAGTTATATGCAAAAGATTTCTTCTTTGAATTTGTGTTCGGTCGTACAACACCGAAATTATTATTTTCTGGTGACCTTAGCTTTCTACTATGTATTTTACATATACTCATATGTTTCATGTTTTTTTCCGTAAGAACAATGTATCGCCATGGGTTAGATCTTAAGATTTAGCAATCTTAAAACTGATCATATTAATTTGTTTTATCCCGAATTTTTAACCAAATAATCTTTTCTGGTGGCCCGCCCAAACTTTCAACCTGTAAAATCAACATTGATTAAAACAATGAGATACCAATTTTACTACTCTATTGATAACGTGTTGCTTACTTTATCAGCTAAAGAAAACAAATAAAGCAACACATTTTATCATTAAAGAAATGTTTACAAGCAGTTCAGTCCATAAAGTACGAACGTTGTCAAATATTAACTGTATAACAACATGTAATTTCCTGACTGTATGGTAAAAACAGTTTCTTTCGGCAAGAAGTTTGAAATCCATGGTCAAAATTGATATATTTTTAATTGATATCGACATTATTCTTGGGCATTTACTGTTTATCGTTTACATATATTTCATATTCAGTTGAGGTACATCAGAACAAAATGATTAACGAGGGAAGTCACATTCCTGTTTCTGCAATCGGAGTAAAACCGCATAAAAACTACATAATTTAAAAACAAAGCAAGACAGGCTGAAAAACACATAATTTTTCGATAACCAAAGCGAGTTTCAAATAAAAAATGTTAATAACATTATATAAAAGAAAACTTGAATTACCAACAAATAAACTTCTAATGTTATTGCAAAATTTATTGCACAAGATTGTCATTTTTTTTATTAAAACATCGTTGTTGTCATTCATTTGCAATCTAGCAGGAACACAGGTTCAAGCAAAAACACTGTATGTCATACACGTATTTAATTGATATTTTAATTGTATTTTTTCAGCAATTGTTACAGAATCCCGATAGATACCGTCAAGGATGTAGAAGAACTATCTATAAACTTTGAAAAAGTTCTCAATATCGAAGACCAATCACGTGTGGCTAGCTTGAGCCCCATGGTCATTAATAAAGATGTATTAGAAGACGGTTTTGTAAATGTAATATATCCAAATGAAGATGAAGAAAGGTAACGCTAAATCTGTCAATCAAAATGCTAAGATAGAATACAGATATCAAAATTTAAAAGACCTTGTATGATTGCCAATGATACATCTATGACTGGAGACATTGAAAAATAAAATAGCGGACAACTCAAAACTGAAAACAAAAGAATATTATTTCTGTATGCAAGAAAGTATCTTCACCGTTGTTTCTTTTTTCTAATCAACGTTCATATAAGTTCTAAGAATTTTAAAAAGTAGGCATCTTCGGTTTGACCATCTCAATAGTAAACATGTTATGTAAGGTTATCATTCTTGAGTTATCATTGATATGTTCATAATAATAAATTATCTTTTAACAAAACTTTGATATTTTGAAATACTAAGGCTTTTCTACCTCGGGAATAGTTTACCTTAGCTGTAGTATGCAAATTTTTTAGGAATTTTTGGTCCTAAATGCTCTTCAACTTTTTACTTTATTTGGCCTTTTAAACATATTTTTAATCGAGCGTCACTGATGAGTCTTTTGAAAACGAAACGCGCGTCTAGCGTATATATGAAATTTTAATCCTGGTATCTATGATGAGTTTATATGACACCATAACTGGAGAGCACTGAAGTGTCTATATCCAAAATGTCAAATTATGAAAAACATAAAAAGTAAGTCAAATTCTCAGTTTAAAACATTATTGATCAAATTAAAACTCAGATTTCATTAGGTATATTTCTTTGTTTTGTTTTTGTTTTTTTGGATTTTACATATCTTCTTTTGGTGTAAATTTGAAAAAAGAAGGCATTTATTGGAAACATAATATTGCAAAGACGGGGTTGAACATGTCGCTAACGTTCTCAAAAGTGGGTCCAAAATGAGACTTTAAATCAATTGCAGTGATACCTTTCCTGAAGTCAAAGACTTTATCTATCAAGAGTTTCAAAAATCATATGCATATCAGCTCATGTTTTCAGAAAATGTAATTGAAAAGTTTGAGGGTAAAATATTTGTTAAAAACTCTCTTATACTTTCTGGATCTATAAGCATTATGGATGTAAAATATGGACTGTCAATCAGATAAATGGCCTTTAAAAAATGGAAACAACAAGTTTGGATAATATCTTGCGTCCGTAACGCTTAAAATTTTAAATTTTAAAGCGATTTAAAACACACAAAAACAATCTTGATGTTCATATCAACCCACTTGTAGGGCTATTTTATTATTCTTCAGCTATCTAAAAGTCAAGTCTTTTTTACAAAAACTCTCATATTCAAAATATTCACCATGGCCAAAACACAATTCTAAACTTTTCTAATTATTGTTCTATTTTTCACATTTCCTAACCGGTGTGAGAAAAATATTTATCATCACTAATGAAAAATCTGTTCATATCAAATAGTTAGTCTCAATTTAATTATAACGTTAGAATTTCTATAGAAAAGATAACCTGTAGAAGGTGACGAAACTACAATGTTTCATGAATATTTAAATTATAATAAGTTTTGATATTGAATTGTATTTATAACATAATACCATTACCATAAATATGTTTGAAATGTATGTTTGGTTGTGCCTGTTTCATGTGTTAACATAAATAAAATAAACGCAAAAAATGAACACAATTTTAAAACCAAGGATTGAGTCAGATACCGGCAATGTCAATTTCTCTGAGTCCATTTAATTCCATCAAATGTATGTAAGGTTTCAGGATATATATTATTATTAGATATGGCATACATAGTTTCTTAAGCATTTGCAAATTAGGTATTTTAAATATGACTAAAACAATCCGCTGGGAAAAAGTAAAAATATTGCAAAATCGGATATGATTTTAAACTGAGAATTAAGATGAGTAAATATGTAAATAATCAAAGGTAATCATATTCAATCTGCTATTTCAGGAATAAAAAAGCTCTAGAAGAAGAATGCAGAGTTCTTAAACATCATGTAGAGGAACTTACGGAAATAATAGCGGTCAAGGACATATCTCTATCGTATGTACTATTTTTTTCACATGTCATACACATAAAAAAGTATATATTCTATCGTTATTTTACAAATATGTTTGATTTAATCTCTACTCTTTCTCTTTGTTCGTTTATTTCTCACAAAACAATAAGTAATAACATCTTGTTTTGCATATGTAAATAAATACAACATCAGAAGGATCAAATTTGAAAATGGAAAACGCTGTATCGGAAGTATGATATTTGTGTGTAGCCTTAAAAATTTCATTTAAACGGTCTTTGGAGAATTAAATTTTTATTATAATGCATTAGATGATTCTGTACATTGATTGTGTTATGTTAAGCGCTTAGAGTAATTTTATTAGATAATGCGTTATATAATTATTGTAAATAATATTAATATATAATAATCCCGAATGGAACAACCTTTTGGAACTAAGATTTGCAATGCTATTCAATCTGGTTTTTAAATCGAATTGATTAGACTGGCGACTAAATTAAAAGCCTAGTATCTTTTCTGAGTTTTAAAACGTACCATATGACTTTTGTGTGCACACAACATATCTTTACATTTTCATGTATAATAAGGTGCTCTCCACAAATATGTTTAAGCTCACCGCATTTTTGTGCATGTCTCAATTCAGGAGCCTCTGACCTTTATTAGTATTGCATTTTTTTTAGTTTTGGTTCATTTATATTTTTAAGTTTTTTGTGTAACGTCCCTTTTTGCTGATTTAGTATACATTTTGTTTAGGGCCAGACCGGTTTTTCTTCTTCGTTGAATACCAATTGGTGGCTTTGGGCTATTAATTTGCTTGTTTTTGGGTTTATGTCTTTCTGGCTTATTACCAGTTTCCATTTTCAATTTTATGTAATCAGTTTGATATTCAGATTACCAAAAATATTTGATACATGTATTAAACATAGGCGGATCCAGGGGGACCCTGGAGGGTCCGGGCCCCCCTTTCGTTGGAAAAATTAGGTTGATTATATAGGGAATCACTGAAGCATGCCTGGAGCGGGCCCTCCTTAGGACAGTCAGCGCCCCCCCCCCCTTAGGAAAAGTTCTGGATCCGCCACTGTTGTTTTGATTTAAAAATGTGAAAATAAGAAAATCTAATCTTATGTTACAAAAGAGTTTAAAGATATCAAAGGCGCAATCAACATTCATAAGACGAAAGAACCGTGTAAAAGAAAGAAAACCGACTAAGTGCGAAACAAAAATAAAAACAACAAGTAGAATTAAGAAGGTGTGGTATGAATGCTAATGAGACAATAATCCTTCCAAGTTGAAATGTGTAAAAATTAATTCAAGAAAAGTCGAAGTACGGTCTTCAACACAGAGTTTTGGCTAGGATTGAATAGCTAGTTTTAAAGATCCCCAAAATGACTATTATAAAACAATTTAAACAGCAGTGTAACTTATAAAAAAAACCTGAGAAACTAGAAAAAAAGGAAGAATCACACCAATAAACGACAACCATTGCACAAATGTTCCGACTGATTAAAACGAATATTTAATGAAAAGTGTGATCTCCGGTGCTCCGACAATGAAGCATATCAGACCTGATCATTTAGTGTCACCCGTTATGTTGCTTATATAAAGAAAGTGCTAAATACGAATTTACATAATGGTATTGGTGGAATATTATACATTACACGAAGACAAAAACGAAAGCCATCTCTCAGAATGAATCATGAGGAAAAAAACCTATTTGAGCATTCATTATATATAACGTTTCTTCTAATTGGAAGTCAATTAAATACATGTTAGAAAACTAGTCCTATCAACATACAATTTATAAGAAAAATGAAATGCGGTATCAATTCGCTTTAACAATAATCTTTATGCCAAATTCACTTAAAAATACTTAATGAATAATTTCTTTTTATTGTTGTTAATAGCAACAGATACAACTTTATATCAGTCAAATCGTTAACATAATTTATTGATGGTTTTAGTCACTTGACTTCAAGTAGTTTTAGTGAATTTCCTTATATGTTTTCATTTCGGTAAAAAATACATTTGTAATTATTTGTCTTGCTAAAATTTATTTTAGCCTTTATAAGGATGAAAAAGAATACATCATGTCAACATCAAAAAGACTCAATGAAGTGGTTATGGCAACCATGAAAAATACCATTTCCATAGATTTGATTAAAGAAATTTCATTTCCACAAACAGGCAATGAATTCAAGGATTCGTGTGCAAAAGTATTCGATGCAGTCATCAAAAGTGTGCAACAATTGAAACATGATTTGTAAGTAGTTGGAAAGCTATATCTGTTGTTATCTGTTATTTGAAAGAAATATTATCCATGGTGTTGTCAATAACTTATAATAATAATACAGATTATCTGATAATAATAACAAAGAATAAAAAAATTGATAACAATTAACAGCTAATCAACTTGCAAAGTTTTATCTGAAACTATATGTATGTTGCCTAATTTCTTTGAAATCAAATTAGTATAATATCTACAAACGATAGGGTTCATGCTTAGTTATACTTTATTGTTTTAACAAAAGTTATAGGACAAATACTATATATAATTTTTTGAATTGATAATTTCATTTCTTTTATTGTGGAAGTTGACTTTATATCATGTCTTAACGATTTCCATTCGACTAAATAAAAATGTATTTGTTGCCAATGTTCAATGGAATTATTATGTTTATTCACTCTTCCATTTGGAAATTGAATATCAACAAGTATAACAAAAAGCAAATAAAACATACAAAAAGTCGAAAAAAAAAACGTTTACCTAAATGAGTTAGTGCAATGAATACAAGAGCAGAGGGCAGGAATCGAAACACTCATCAGCTCTATGCCAAGTTTAGTGCACCAGGTGCGTGTTTCTACTTAGTACCAATGTCTCTTCAGTAATAATCGAGGCCAACATAATTGTAAATGCAAAGTGTATACAAACGACTTAATGAAACCAAATGGATCACAAGTATAGCTTTAAATATAAAAGAACTGAGCGCTGTGTGAGGGAGGTATGCATGCTTCTGAATGAACTGAAAGTCATTTAGTACAAGGATTCAAAGTTTTCATTACTAATTATTCTTATTTCATTATGATTTTTAAAAGGACTGAAAGCAAAAATGTAATTGAAGCTAAATGTAAATCTATTGCAATTTGGACGGATCAACAAAATGCAGATGCAAATTCCATGCAAAAGACATTTGAAAAAGAACTATACGAGAAAAAGTCCAAACTGTAAGATATTGTTATCTATATAACATTAATTCACAGTCTGTATCATTTAATCAAACCTTTGTCGTACTTTGTGGTTATAAAATGCTTAAAATAAAGTTTTAGTCATATCTGTCCAGATATTCTGGCAACAATGTCGGTCGATAGTTAATTCTATGGCTTATTTTTTATCTTAATTTTAAGTTGATAAAATGATTACAAAACAGTAAATAGGATGCACTTGAATAATTGTGAACCTAATGAAAGATTAAACGGATACCCTCATCTTGGATTTGTAAAACAATGCACAAGATTAAGGTTCTTTGTCTTAATTCACTTATTTGAGACAAAATGGCAATATATGTAATAGGCTGTCAATTCAAAAAAGAATTCACTTAGACTGTATTTACAAATTCTATATTTTTCAACTTAGCCACATAACGGGAGATAGCTCTCAAATCGGCAAAATTTGTGA
This sequence comes from Mytilus galloprovincialis, assembly GCF_965363235.1. Lineage (NCBI taxonomy): Eukaryota > Metazoa > Mollusca > Bivalvia > Mytilida > Mytilidae > Mytilus > Mytilus galloprovincialis. The sequence continues at coordinate 38,522,151 of NC_134845.1, read as the reverse complement.
TAGTTGTTCAATTCCATATGCTAGACTGTTTAATTATATATATGAAGAAAACTTGCTTATTTATTGCATTATCCAAAAAAAAATAAACAAAGGCCAAACATTTGTGTTTTAGAATGATTTTTTTTTCAACTAAACCATTCAAGGGGAGATAACTCTTTTATTAAAAAAATATACTGCATTGATAGGGTATTTTTTTTGTTTTACTTGTAGCAAGAAAACAATTTCGGGGATATCATTTTTTCTTTTTATTTTCTGAAACCATGTTATAAAAACTTTCTTCTCAGAATTTATTTCAAAATTCTATCTCATAGAATTCTTTTTATGCACGAATTGTGTTTTTTCATGATCATTCTAAGCAAATTTAGGCAATTTTCAACGACTCGTAGCTTGAAAAATAGAACGGTGACTCATTTTAAAAACAATTATTTCTGTAAATAGCATAAAAAAAATTCGTCATTTTGGCAAAGTATAAGAAATTCTATCTCGGGAACCTATGATCTAACTTAAAGTATTTTTTTTTTCAAATTACATTGTTTACTTGTTGTAAAAAGACAATAAGTTGAAGTCATCATTTTTAATTTCTAGAATAGATATAAGAAGGTTTGGTATGAGTGCAAATGAGACAACCTAAGTCTTAGAGGTATATTATAAACCTCATTTTTTTCTATTTAAAAAAGTCTGTTTATTATATTTCTTGAATAGATAATCTTTGCAAAATTGGCTTGAAAAATAGCAAGATAACTAAAAGAATCAATTTAATCTAAATTAGGTAAAAATATAAGAAAGTTATATCCGAGGAATATCTAGGGATGATCAACCTTAAATGTTTAATTCTTTATTAATATTTTTTTTAATAGTGCGTTATATAACGACGAAGCTCGAAGAAATGAAATTAAGATAAAAGAACTGCAGTCTTCAAATGATGATCTGCGGAACCAATGTGGAAAGTTACAGCAACAAGCATTTGATCTACAAAAAAGCCTTGAACGAGAAAGACAACAACCTTACCTTGTACAAGAAAATGCAGAATTAAAAACAAGGTTGGCATTTATTATTTAATAAATGTTGAAATGAAAGCATCTTGGATAATGGACACAGTAGACACATATTTATCAACTGTGGTCTTCATTGTAGAGGAAAAACTACTTTTTTCCGACGACATCATAAACAAAATTACTGTTAATTTCATACTTCACAAACACAAAAAATTGATATCAATAATTTTTTCAAATTTTTTTATAAACCGACGCTGAATATTTTTTAAAATTCTGCAGACATGATGTGATAACGGTAATTTTCCATTTGTAAAGGGGATTTTGTGTTTAACCAAACTATGACATATCTGTCGCATACATAACATCCTCCTTATTCTCCAAAATAATATACACTCACTATGACTTTGAACAGGCTTGTGACAGGTAAATGATTATGATGCAGAGTTATAATAGGTGTTGCCTCGCCTCGAAGGAGTCGCGGAATCGAGATAAAGGAGATTTTCAACTCATTTTTTTTTTACATTTTGTCAAATTTTCGGATTTCTCTGGTTTTATCCATCAAAATGCCTCTAAATGTTTTGCCCATCAAACCCTTTTTGCTCTTCATATTTTCATTCCATATATTTTAATAAGCCATTTTTTGAAAATCTTATAAAATCCGTGTTATTTTTAAGGCAATGATATTGCCGGCTACTGCGAAAAATACCCGTTTCTAATTGTAAGTAAATTATATTTTGTTGGCATTTGTATTAACATTGGCACATATCATTGTCTTGACTGTTATTTGGTGTTGTCTCATCAGTCGGCTACACAAATGGTCAACCCAAAGTTGGATCCTGAAATGTAACTCCTTTCTTTATACACGTACAATATCAAATGTGTCCCGATAAAATTATAAAAATAGCCGAGAAAAAAGATACACAAGACGTCAAACTATAGAACCTAGCGCGAGAGCTTCCTGTTAAACGAATACTGAATTTATCAGAACCAAATATTAAAATGTACAATGAACCTATTTGTAGATTGAAACAAATAGACAAATGGATTAAACAGCAAAATTACAACACAGACAACTACACATCAACAATAGAACAGCTACATCTACAATTATCAAAAATAGGAAAAGATTTGCAAAGTGTTAAAAGTGAAAAAGATGATCTTCAGACTAGGTTTGTATAAGGATTAGTTGACAAGAAGGTTGTTGTTGTCCAAGAAAAGTGCAAAACAATTTGTGCATCAGTATGTTGAACTTCATTTCAATCCAAAGATCTATGACCATTGATCTTAAATGTACCCAGTTGGCATTGTAGTTGATAAGTTATTATCATGATTTTGCTAAACGATCCAATGACAATCCTTTTAAGAAAAAACTTAGAAGGATGACTATGCCAGTTGTCTTATATTTCATGCCAAAAGATTTTTTTATTTTTAATTAAAACATAAGTAAAAACAAACAACGTCTAAAAAACTACATTGTAATTGTTGTAAAAGAGTATCCATGAT